>NC_143519.1:33392439-34667439 GCF_031878675.1 Megascapheus bottae
TGGTGTTTCCATAGTCTACAGTCTCTGGATCCACCTCTAATGTTGCATCCAGAGTGAGAAACCTTTAATAGGGTTTATTTCTTTTTGTTTTGCTGCAAGGTGATTATCTCTATGTTCCCTACCTGTTTCACAAATAGATGTAATCCTCATCCCTCACAAGTGATCTAGACCTAGTGACCAGCTGCTTAGCAAAGAAAATGAAGCCTATTGATGTCTCATTAACTACCAAAATGCTATGTGATCTCTGGTTTCTTCTGTCACCAGTTCATGTAGGGGGGATGTGTGCCACTGTACGGGGAGGCCCATCTTGCCAGAAAAAAGATCCTTGTTATTATAAAAGGTGATGTACAGAGGGGTTCCAGTTACATAAGTCAAGTAAAGAGTACATTTCTTTTTGAACAATGACACCTCTTCCCTCGCTCTCTCCCAGGTTTTGGCTCCTGTCCTCACTCAAGTCCTGTAGTTCATTTTCTGTGTAGTGTCTAGAGAATACCAATGCTACATTTGTTCATCCTTTGTCCTTCCATTTCTGTTCCCCTTATCCTCCCAAAGACAGATAAATTGAACCAACAAGACAAAAAGGAAAGAAAACAAATTAGCAAAACGGAAAATAACATTTTGTTTCCATTTTCCAGAGTTTATTTTATAATATTATTTTATATGATCAGAGCACATAGACCTTATACCTTGTATTCCTCCCTAAGAGTATCCTCCTTTGGTTTCACTGTGTGTGAATGCGTAGGGTCCACATAATTATCATGTCCCAGTATAGTTTGTTTGTTTGTTTTGGTCCTGTCGCAGGGCTTGGACCCTGAGCCTTGGCACTGTCCCTTAGCTCTTCACCTTAAGGCTAGCACCCTACCATTGAGCCTCAGCTCCACTTCTGATTTTCTAGTGGCTAATTGGAAATAAGAGTCTCACAATCTTTAGTGCTGGGGCTTGCTTTGAACCCCCAATCCTTAGACCTCAGTTTCCTGAGTAGCTAGGATTACAGGCATGAGCCACCATACTGGCTTTGTACCAGTGTATTTTAGATCTAGCTTCACACATGAGAAAAAACATGTGCTATTTGTCTCTCAGAGATTGGCTTACCATTGGTCCATCCATTTTCCTGCGAATGACTTAATATTTCTTGTTTCTAACGGCTGGGTAAAATCCCACTGTACCATATTTTGGGATCTACTCATCTATTTCAGGGAAACCGAACTATTTCCACAATTTGCTATTGTGAATAGTGCCCAATGAGCAAGTGGAAACCTGGCTTGTGATGTTGAGAGTATACTGGGAGTGGTATAGCTGGGTCTAGGGAAAGTCTATGTTTAGTTTTTGAGGAATCTCCATGTGGTTATATTAGTTCACATTCCCAGAAACAGAGCAATAGGACTTTTTTCTCACATCACCACCAATATTTGTTGTCCACATTCATGATGCTGGCAATCAAACTGGGGTGAGAGGGAATCTCAGAGTTGGTTTGCTTTGCATTTCCTTTATGCCAAGCATTTCTGCATGCATTGCTTTGCCATTCTAACCTCTTCTTCCAAAAAGTGTCTCCTCTCATTTGCCCAGTTAGTGACTGGTTTATTAGCTTTGCATGGGAGGGCTTACTTCTTGAGCTTCTATGTCTCAAATTTCCCTCTTTAATAAGGCTCTTCCTTCATTTGAGTCTTCTACCTAGGGAGGGTAAAAGCAGCTCTTGCCTTCCTTGTTTTACCTGGAGTTTCAGCTAAAGTGCTCACTAGTTTCCTCTCCCATCTACGATGATACTTTCCTATTAATACAGTGTATTCCTTTTGAACACTCTTTCAACATGATTCAATTTGCAATGAGCATGTAGTTAATCACCCAGCATAGGATCTCATTTAGTAAGTTCTGAGACTGGATAGGAATCAAAAGAGTAATAAGCAAACTGTGGCATGGCTTAATGTGGGTTTTTAATAGGAAGGAGTAATGGTTGTACAATAACCATCATGACTCATCATTACCACTTTCATTCATCTGATGTTCCATCTGTCAGAATGTTTCAGTAACTTCGCATTCTTCTCTCACGCATTACACTTTGCAGCCCCTCCTCACATCCTGGGATTCTACCATGTTGTATTCCCTTGCTTCTCTCAGCTTGCTGGAATCACTTATGCCTGGTGTCTTTGTCCTACCTTCTCACTCTCAAGGACATTCATTTCTAGTTCCTTTCATGCACCAAAATTTACTCCCACTGCACTCATCTCCTTTGGATAAGTGGAGGATTCTCTCCACTTCTTGATCCTTGCCCTTAAAGTATAGGCATATTATTAAATTTGCTCATTCTAAAGGCATTATAGAGAATACTGTGAGAGGAAAGGAACTTTCCCCTGGGCTGTAAAGGAGATCAGAGGTGAGTCCATAAAAGCAAAGTGTTAGATTGTTTCTTCTATTGCTAAAGAGATGTCTTGAGCTCCAGGGCTGCCCATACAGTTTCCTTGCATTGGGGTTTAAGGTAGGTGGTGTGTTTCTTGGGTGGAAGCCACGGTGAAGGGACAGAGCAGAAGGAGGCAAAAAAAAGTTTTATAAACCTTTGGGGCCACTTTTATTCTAAAAATAGTTTGCGTGTTCTTCCTGTCTATGCAAATTCATTTGGGTTTGGTGGGGGGGATCATGGGGCTTGAACTAGGCCTGGGGCTGTCCCTGAGCTCTTCAGCTCAAGGCTACCGTCCTACCCTTGAGCCAAACCCCAATTCTTATTTTCTAGAGGTTAATTGAGATAAGTCTCATGTCCTTTTGTGCCAGGGTTGGCTTTGAACCATGATCCTCAGATCTCAGTCTCCTGAGTAGCTAGGATTACAGGTATGAGCACTGTGTCTGGATGCAAATTCATTCTTTTCACCTAACCTAGGGACAAACTGATCAAAGTTTCTATACATTTCTCTAAAGGACTATGAAAGAGAAAACTATTCAGAAAAAAATTAAAAAGCTTTGGAAATATGAGACTTCTTGAATCAGAGATGTGACTGTCTCTATATAAACACATTTTGTCATTCATTTGACATATTTCTTCCTCTGGGAAGCTATCCTTAGCTACCAATGTAAGTCGTACATCCTTCTCTGGACTCCTATAAAACTTAGTACTTTCATTTGATGAGAACATTGGGCTTTACTTTTTCTTTAACTCCTGTTTCTCACTCTCCAAGGAATTTCTTGAGAACAGTGATAATAACATTTTTCTTTGTGCCCTAGGATTGTTCTGTTCCCATGGCACTTTCTTCACATTTATTTATCATATGAATCGATGGCTGGGAAATGCCCAATTTTATTCAGTCCTGCCACATTGGTTTATATGGTCTTGTCCTGTCTGGTAAGAACTTGACACTCACAATTTTCTCCTCTTCCTCCTGTCCATCACTGCTTTTGTCTTAACCTAATTCCAAGTGGACCTGATGACCTTAAGTCTCTGAAGCTTGCTTTGCTCAGTCTCAAAATGGAATGAGAATAGAGTGATTCAACATGATCAACTTTCTCATTCAAGAAATCAATAGATCAGAAAGTATTCAGGGATAAGCAGAATTGCTAAGGAAGCCTATTAATTACCCCTATCTAGGAGAACCCTATAGTTTAGTCACTGAAGATCACACTCCTCAACTGGCTCTTATCTGGTCTTTTGGATTTCTTTCCTAAAGCTGATTCCTCCCATTCCCAGGCTCACAATCGCCCAGATTCCCAACCACACACACTGTCTCTGTCTTTGTCTCTCTGTCTCTGTCTCTTTCTGCTTCTCTCTGTCTCTTTCTGCTTCTCTCTGTCTCTGTCTCTCTCTGTGTCTCTGTCTCTGTCTCTGTCTCTCTCTGTGTCTCTGTCTCTCTCTGTGTCTCTGTCTCTCTCTCTCTGTCTCTCTCTCTCTCTGTCTCCCCTCCCTCCTCCCTCTCTCCCTCTCTCTCTCTCTCTCTCTCTCTCTTCTCTCTCTCATCTCTCTCTCTCTCTCTCTCTCTCTCTCTCTCTCTCTCTATCACACACTGCCACACACCCCCTTAATCACAGTGATCAGAGCCCTGGCTCCCTGTGGGACCTCTGCTGAGCTGCTATCCTCCTGTGAGGAGCTGGGAGCTGCCCATCAGTCTTTTCACCAGCTCTACTTCCAGGGATTGGACCTGGCTTTCGCTCTCCCTTTGATCTGGTGACTCTAGTGATATAAATTACCTACGTAGTGCCCACAATACACCAGGATACTCTCTGTTCATTTTTCTTGTATAATGCGTTGATCACCCGGGGCTTTCATCCCCTCAGATCTGATAGAAATTCCTCTCCATCCTGAACCCATCCAGAACCCTCCTATGATTCCCCACAGCTCTCTGGGGAGGCATTATCTTTTGCATCATTACACCCTGAACATCCAATTCCACTTTAAAAACAATAGTTTATAAGAAATCCAAGTAATGTTTGTATTTTTAAATTTTCTGTTGATATTAATTGAAGTAGGATACTTGAGGAACAAGCAAGGTCAAGTCTCTATCAATCTCTCCTACCGCTTAGTGTCTTTCTGGATGGAATCTATTCTGCTGAATATTGCCCCATGTAAATGTACCTCTCTTTCAGAGGCTGTAGTTAAACATTGTCCCTTAATCTTGTACTGCATGCAACTTCTAGTTCTGTGGAGTGCTACGTCTGGCAATAGTTTCCTTCTCTGTAAATCCATTTATATCTATTTATTCAACCATCCCACCCAAGAATAAAGCACCCCTGTTGTTCAAACCCTTGCTCTACATCTGGATTATATTTGCTATGCCTTGGATATATTTGTTTCATAGAGTTTAGACCCCACCCCCACCCCTAAGTGAATCCACATTGTTTTCTACTCTTCTTTGGGAAAACCCTAAAGACCAGTCTGGAACAGTAAAGCTTGCTTTGCTTTCATGGATGTGTGTGCTGAGCCTGAGGCAGTACTTTGTCCTCAATGTGCACGCAGGGAAGCAGATTAATCAAAAAGATCTTAAGTAGGCACTGTTTGCTTTGCATGAACAAACAGCAATTGCTCTTTGTTTAAATGTAATTAGTTAAAAATGACAGTTCTGGTGATAATTGCCACATATTTATATTGGCATCTTACCTTTAAGTTCTAGAAGAAAAGCAGTTTAACTCAATTGAATCATATTATCAAGTCAAAGGTTAAGTACCACTGCCTTTTAAAATTAGAGAACAAAATGAACGCATTAAGAAAAATGTTCTGAATTAATAGCCATGTAAATACATGCATCTTTTGTTAGGGTGAAGTGACAGAGAGAAAGGCTAGATTAATGGAAATAGGATAGTATTTGTCTATTAATATTGGGAAAGGCACACAGAAAAGTTATACTCATTATTGTTGGTAATATTTGTGCATGCTGAGTCTGGTCATTGGACCAACAGAATGTTTGCCACATGACTCTGAAGCCAAGACCAAATCATCTAAACTTCTCACCACAAAACTAATCCTATTGGGGCAGTATGAATCATCCTGTAAATGAAAATGTCAAGATTGACATTTTGAATGAGAATATTATTAATAATAATACCATAGTTTATAAAATACAGTGCTGATTTAAGAATCATACTTAATCATAATCTTGATTCTAACCACCTCAAAAAATAATTTTCCTTTTTCACTGTAACAATCTATTTGTACCTCTCTTCAAAATGTGTTTTGTAATTATGTGGTATGCAGGTATTATAATTAAAGCCCCACCTGCTTCTAGTAAATAGTTCCAAATAGAAATGTTTGAAAAGAAATCAAGTTTTGAACTGGAAGCCATTATCAATTTAGAATTGGAAGTAGAGTGAAAAGAAATCAAGTTTTGAACTGGAAGCCATTATCAATTTAGAATTGGAAGTAGAGTGAGCAACACAGTATGGTTATAAAAAAATGTGTCTATAATCGCCCCATTTGTAAGGAAATGGAAAGACTTAGAAAAAATTATATTAAGTAAAGTAAGCCAGACTCAAAGGAACTTAGGCTCAATGGTTTCCCTTATTTGTCATGATCAGTAGAAACCTTGGGCTCGCATAGCAGAGATTTACAATAGAGTAAAACCTAGATATATAAGGCCATACAGTGTGACAGTAAATGAAAGGACATCTAGGGTATAAAACCAAAAGCCATATAATGAGTGATTGTTGTCCTTAATGTACTATGTTATCTCTCATCTCTTTTGCTATCCCTTGGTTATCTCATATCATTACAGTATTTCACTTTGTTATCTGATATATTGGATAAATGCGTATTTGGTTATTTGAAATTGGATAGGGAAGGGGGAAAAACAAGATGGGGGGGAGGGAAATGGGGACCAAGACATGAGAAAGGGTATCAATGTATGTGAAGTAGTGAACCTTCTATCTGGTGAATATAATGTAACCCTTCCATTAATTATAATAAAAATATATGAAAAAATGTGTCTGTAATCATTTTAACTTTTAAAGTTTAAAACATAAGTCAGATCATACAGCTGTAGAATTGGAAGAGCCCCACAGGTTATCAAGCCCACCTAACTTTGTTAAATAAGGTAACAAGAGGTTGATTTTGGGCCTAAGACCACACATGTGGTTGCAGGAACAAATACACAATGCTCCTGATTTCTAAATTAATATTCTTTCTAAACTTAAATGTCCAATAGTAAATAAACTTAAAGCATTAGGCCTCATTGTATTTTAATAGATCAATTTTCTAAATGAAATTAAGTTATCAATATGTTAATCAGTCAAATAATTGACTTGTGTGTAGCTATATTTTCATGTTTACAGTATTTTGTGTATTTTACACTCAAGATGCTCCATCCACAGACCTAGTTTCTAATCCTTACAATGACTCAAAGTGCAAAAAGGGTAAGATGTAGACTCTCAATATTTGTAACTTTTATGACCATAAGGATTCAAAAGTTGGTTTCAGGGAGGTTTTAATACTAAAATATGACTTAAATTGTACAAGAATGCATTAATAGGAAATTCATATTCATCATTCTAAGATGAATGAAATACTTAGTTCATTATTCCTAAAATGATTCTGTTGTTGTTGTCTTATAAGATTAGGCTGCTGATTCCATTTTATTAGAAAAGTACTTTACAATATATTCTTGTTAATCTGAAATAAATGGTGAGTCTAATGGTTAAAAATAGAAGTACCAGGCTGGGAGTTTGGCCTAGTGGTAGAGTGCTTGCCTAGCATGCACACAGACCCGGGTTCAATTCCTCAGCACCACATGTACATAGAAAAAGCCAGAAATGGTACTTGGCTCAAGTGGTAGAGCTCTAGCCTTGAGAAAGCCCAAGGACAGTGCTTAGGCCCTCAGCTCAAGGCCCAGGACTGGCAAAAAATAGAAGTAGCCACTGTTGGTGGGAGTGCAAATTCGTTCAACCACTATGGAAAGCAGTATGGCAGTTCCTCAAAAGACTAAACATAGATCTCCCCTATGACCCAGCAATTCCACTACTAGGCATCTACCCAATTGTCCAGAAACAAGGACATACTAAATCCACTAGCACAGTGATGTTCATTGCAGCACTATTTACCATAGCAAAGATATGGAACCAACCCAGATGTCCCTCAGTTGATGAGTGGATCAACAAGATGTGGTATTTGTACACAATGGAATTCTGTCAAAAAGAATGACATCGCCCCATTTGTTAGGAAATGGAAAGACTTAGAACAAATCATATTAAGTGAAGTAAGCCAGACTCAAAGGAACATAAGCTCAATGGTTTCCCTCATTTGACATAATCTGTAGAAACCTTGGGCTCTACTAGCAGAGATTTGCAACAGAGCAACACCTAGATACATAAGGCCATATAGTATGAAGCTAAATGAAAGGACCTTTAGGATATAGAAACAAAAGCCATATAATGAATGATTGTTGTCCTTAATGTACTATGTTATTTCTCATCTCTTTTGCTTTCCCCTGGTTATCTCATATTGTTACAGTATCTTACTTTGTTATCTGATATATTGGATATATTTGTATTTGGTTATTTGAAATTGGATAGGGAAGTGGGGAAAACAAGATGAGGGGTGGGGGTAGGGGAAGGGAAATGGGGACCAAGACATGAGAAAGGGTATCAATGTATGTGAAGTAATGCACCTTCTATCTGGTGAATATAATGTAACCCTTCTATTAATTACAATAAAAACATATGAAAAAAGAGGAAAGATAGCAGAAAAAATAGAAGTAGCCTTTATATATCACTATACCCGATAAGCTGCTTCTAGCTACAAGTAACCGAAATATTAAATTGAACTGACTAGACAAGTTAATTATCTACTCACATGCCAAAATGTTGTTTAGTGGAACTTTCCAACATAATGAAGGTAGTTCCTTTCTTATTCTCCTTACATTATGACCAAAGTATAGATTTGATCCTATATGAGGCAGAAAGCAGTATAATCTTCATTTTTCTAGTGAGGAAACATTATTCTACAATAGTACCCTCATGGTTCCTTCATGATCACAAAATGACTCCTACAGTTTTGTCCTTGTGTGGCTTTAGTTATCCCCAGCTAATTAAATTCAAAAATACTAATGGAAAAATTCCAGAAGTATATCATTCATTTTTGTTAAATTGCATGCAATGCATTCTAAGTAACATGATAAAAACCTTGCACTCTCTTTGTGTCTCATTTGGAAAAACAAGTTACCCCTTTATCCCATGTGTCCATGTTGTTCGAGTTACCCAAAACCAGCTGGTAAGGTATCATAGTATGTTCAAGTAACCGTTCAGGCAGTAATGTCATATAGTCACAATATATATCATTCACCTAACTTCATTCCATCACATAGACATTGCATTATCTCACATCTTCACAATAAGATGAGTGAGTACAATGCCATAAGATGTTGTGAGATAGACCCCATGCACACAACTGAGAGAAATGGGACATAGGTGAAAAATAGATAAGCCCTCTGTAACTAAAATATAAGAATATTTAAATGATGCAAACAACATTGGAAATAAAAAGGAGTAGAAAATCTTTCCAACACAGAGAATTAGATAACATTTTAAGTGAAAAGAAGACATTTGATCTGGACCCTTTGGGGAATCTTGAATTTAACATGTATATATGAACAGAGAAGTTCATCTTTGAATAGTAATTGGAACAGGAAGAGGAAAAGACAAAAATTATATTGTAGACAAGAAAACATGCAGAACAAGGATGAAAATCTTAGTCTATCCCTTCTGCTATAACAAAATACCCCAGCCTGGACAATTTATAAATAAGATGAATGTGTTTATTATAGTTCTAGAGGCTAGAAAAATCTCAGATCAGGTAATTTTTGTGTCATAGATCAAGTAATTTTAATGTCTGATGATATTCAGTATCTGCCTCCAGGATGGCATTCTGAATGTTCTTCCTTCCAGGAGAAAGCCTGTTTCCTCATGTAGAAGAAAGCATGGAAAGGTCAAAAATGGCCTACGGGTGCTCACTCTAATCTCTTGTGTAAATTCACTAATTCTATCTAAAAGCACTCTGCCTTCATAATTTAATCACCTTTAATTGCTTTTTAATAGTATGGTATTGTCAATTCAATGGCAACTTACAAACAGGGGGAATCTAGTGTCAGAGACTGTGAGGTATGTTTGGGTAACGCACAACAGGATAGTTATGAAGATTTATAGAGGAGGCTCAGGGAGATGAAGCTAAGAAACTGAAGGGCTCTAACATGGAGTCCTATCAAGTACAATGTTTGAGTCAGGCAAGGAAGCACAATGAAAAGTTTTGAAGCACAGTATCATGATAAAAGCACAGTAGGCACTGTTAATTGTCTCCTTACAACCATTTCTTCTTTCAATTTACATAACTTTAATAAATGATGCCCACCAGCTCTAACAATGTAACACTTATCTTGGCAATGAACTCTGGGCTTAAGGGAAGAGGAAAAAAAGGACAAAACTCACTGCTTCCTTCTTCTTCTGTATCCATGCTAAACTCATTAATCCAAGGATGTTGTACTTAATTTCAGAAGCAATCTCAACTCAGATCAAAGATCTCACATGTTAAGAACAGCTAAATATGAAGATTCAATAGTCTGGGTGTTTGATGACATTGAACTGTTCAGTTTATTTGGGACCAATTTATTATCCTTGTGGTCTAAGTAAATGAACAGCAAATATAGTTTAAGCTGCTACTGGTAAATTTTCCTTTAACAATAACATTCCAACTGATGCTGAAAAGAGTTTTAGGAAGATTCATAAGCAATGATGATGGATTGATAAAGGCAAGAAATGTTTTAAAAATTATTGAGCCTAGTTTGTGTATAATTATTAGAATAAAGTACATATGTGGTAGTTTATAAGTAGCACTTTTCTCATTCAATCCTCATAAAACTTCTGAGGAAAGTCCCATCAGTATTGTCTTCTTGTTGCAATGAGGACACTGAATCATAGACAGGTGACACAATTTGCTTAGGGTCACAGATCTAGGAATAAACAAACCACATAATAAAAGGTCTGATTCTGGAGTCCATGATCCTTTAAAATACAGTATGTACTTAATTCACACATAATCATTGTGTTGCTTCAATATAACATTTCTGGGAGGAAAATAACATAGGAATCGTCATTTTTACAGATGAGGAAACTGAAGTAGAAAAGTTTAGCCATTTAGGTCACACATGTCACAAGGGAAAGAGTAGACAAAAATGTTACAACTATGATGCCAAATTTCCATGGAGAAGACTGCAAGACCCTGAAGCCAAGTGGGCACCTGACATATGAAGAAGGGGTTTTTGTGATATAGATCACGAGGAAAAGTTATATAAGAATTAATTGTAGGAAGGGAGGTAGAGAGGTAGTTCCGTAGGTAAGCAGATAGATAAATAGATACATAGATAGATACATAGATAGATAGGATAGACAGGCAAATAGATGACAGACAGAAAGATAGGTAGACAGATGATAGGTAAATGGAATAGACAGACAAATTATAGGGAAATATTTTTTGGTCAGTCGTGGGACTTGAACGCTGAGCCTGGGCACTGTCCCTGAGCTCTTCAACTCAAGGCTACTACCCTATTCCTTGAGCTACAACACTACTTCTCATTTTCTAGTGGTTAGTTGGAGATAAGAGTCTCACGTTCTTTTGTGCCCTGGCAGGCTTTGAACCTTAATCCTCAGCTCTCAGCCTCCTGAGTAGCTAGGATTACAGGCGTGATTCACTGTGCCAAGCAGGAAGCATATTTGCAAGTCAGAGTCAGAGCATGACAGTGTCCACTTGTATTCCCAGCACTCAAGAGGCTCGGGCAGAAGATTCATGAGTTTGAGGTCAGCCGGTGACACAGTAAAATCCTGTCTATTATATATATGTTTATTTGTTTATTTGAAAAGGGAAGTGAAGGGGGAAAACAAGATGATTGGGAGAGGGTTGGGGGATGGAAAGGGGAACAAAATATGAAAAGGGGTATCAAATGTCGAGAAGAAATGTACCCATTACCTGATGAATGTAACTGTAACCTCTCTATACCTTATCCCAACAATAAAATACAATTTGAAAAAAGAATATAAACATTAAGACAAAGGAATCTAGAGAGTGGCTTTAAATGACAGTTCATAGTGATTGTCTGCATATAAGCAAGTATTACAATTACTGCTAGTACACAGGGCAATTTCTATGTACATCCAAAGTTGTAGTCCCAGAGGAATTAGCAGAGGCCTCTTCTGCTTAATCCTTTGGCAATTTAAGATCCTTGAGGCAGTTCTCTGAAAACACAGTTTCGTAAGAAGTAACATGGGAATTTACCCACCTTTCCCACCCAGGCCTCTCCAGTTGTCACACGGTTTGGCTCAGGATAGCACAGGAGGAGTTGTTTGTTGTAAGAGCTATACAAATTATTTTGTGGGAAATCTTGTGATATATAACACAAGATCTTGATGGAGTATTTCTTACACTACTTTCTCTGGGCCCACTAGCTCTGTTCCTTAATCACTTCATGCTTTCCCCTTTCAGTATCTTACTTCTGCCTGTGGGCCACAGCAGATGATTTTTCTTAGTTTCTGTAATCAACTGCAGAAGCTTAGCTCTAGGTCAAGGCATTGGCTTTGGATTGATATTACTTTTTTCATCTCCACCAGGAGCTCTATTGGTGGCCTCCAGAAATCCAACTTAATTCATTCAATAAACTTTCATTAAGCATTAGCGGAGCACCAAAGCACCCTGATAAAAGTTTACAGTTCAGGAAAGTGACTCATGTCAAACTAGAAGGTATAAAAGACAACATCTGGGCATCTTGTTATTGCAGAAGTGAGTACAAGAGGTTGGGGTGGGACTCAAGTCCCTGCTCGACTAACAAGTCTGTAAGTGAAACCATGTGAGCCATGTGCTCAAGTGGTAATTTGCCACTTAAGCTATACATGAAAAGCCCAAACAAGAGCTTGAATCCCTGAGTTCAAACCCCAATCATGGCCCCCAAACAAAAACAGAGAGAGAGAGAGAGAGAGAGAGAGAGAGAGAGAGAGAGAGAGAGAGAGAGAGAGAGAGAGAGAGAGAGAGAGAGAGAGAGAGAGAGAGAGGAGAGAGAGAGAGAGAGAGAGAGAGAGAGAGAGAGAGAGAGAGAGAGAGGAGAGAGAGAGAGAGAGAGAGAGAGAGAAAGAGTGAGAGACAGAGATGCCCCCCGGACTCATTTTAGTATTTCAAAACTTCTACTGTCAGAAAGAACGACATCGCCCCATGGAAAGACTTAGAAAAATCATAATAAGTGAAGTAAGCCAGACTCAAAGGAACATAGGCTCAATGGTTTCCCTCATTTGTCATAATCAGTAGAAACCTTGAGCTCTCTTAGCAGATATTTACAATGGAACAAAACCTAGATACATAAGGCCATATAGTATGACTCAAATGAAAGGACCTCCAGGATACAGAAACAAAAGCCATATATAATGAGTGATTGTTGTCCTTAATGTACTATGTTATCTCTCATCTCATTTTGCTGTCCCTTGGTTATCTCATATTGTTACAATATTTCACTTTGTTATCTGATATATTTTATATATGCTTAATTGGTTATTTGAAATTGCATAGGGAAAGGGGGAAATCAAGATGAGCAGGGGAGGGGGGAGGGAAATGGGGACCATGACATGAGAAAGGGTATCAATGTTTGTGAAGTAATGCACCTTCTAATTGGTGAATATAATATGACCCTTCTATTAATTACAATAAAAAACACATGAAAAAAAGAAAAAAAATTCTACCATCCCATAAACTCCTACTTTAAATATTTACTAAGCATCTATAGCAACTAAAAGATTTTTCTGTCCAAACTGGCAAAAATGTTTCTCTGTTCTGCTATTTCTCTCCTTTGGCTCTTACCTCATAAGTTTCACTTAAATCTTTGAAGAATCTACGTCTTCTGGTTTCAAGTCCTTTTCCCTTGGTCCTCAGTCATCCTTCAGAAAGTTCTATTTTCCAGACATTCAATAAAATTTTTTATGCTCACATCTTGATAAACACTGGTAGTATTTAATATATATATGTGCATATGCTCATATATATGTAAACATATACAATTATGTGTTTATTCTTGATATACAATAATTGCCAAATACTTCGTGGGGATAAATACTAATATTTATACATTTTATGGATTGAATGTAACTCAGGGTCTGAGCAAAATTCACCCTGCCATACAAGAACTCTGCCATGAAGTAATCCAGCCATTAGTAGAATACAGGCATGATTTCAAAGAATGGTGTCTTTATAATGAAACAAGTCACAGTGAAATCTACTTACCATTGTAGTAAGAGTGGGAACGTCTGAGTCAACCACTCCTGTGCTGTGGGGAGCCTCCTCGAGATAGGAAAGCAGTTGCAAGTTTTCTTCTCTGACTGTGACATTGGAGGAGAGATGGTATTTGACACTCATATTTTGAAACTCGATTAAATAAATGCCTGCCCTCTGCTTACATATTTTTCCCCAAAGTCCCTTTAACTCTTAGCTCTGTCTTACTTAGCTGAGAGATTAACTCTTCTATTTGATGTTTGGGGTTATGATCAAACCTCTCGGCTAAATGTATCAAAAATGTAAATATAAACTTTGATTTTATAAAATCGTCTGAGTTTAGCAGTAAATCTGATCTCAATAGAGAATTGTACCATATTGGGTTTCTTTTATGCTGTCACTATAATTGAATTGCCTTTTCACCAAAAGGATTATTTTGAACTCCTGGAAAACTTCTGAAAAAAAATACAATAAATGACACTGAAAGCCCAAAGGACATTCAATATGAAACCAAATTATTATGGCTTTAAAAGATCTAAGTTAAATCCATGAAAGAATTCAAAACAAGGTTTTAGGAGTAAAATTCCTGCAGTCTCATGCCTCACTGCACGTGCATGTCTGCTTCCTTAGACATGTAGGAAAGAGGAGAGGTAATTAAATTATTTAGCTGATGACAACCCCCATGGGCCTTTATATCAACAGAGGAACTGAAAATACTGGAAGTAAGAGGAAGATCATAAGGGAATGATTCCATATTTTCTAAGAAGCTGTTTATTATTACTATTGGCCTGTTTTTCTTTGTCCTTTGTATTTTCTTCAACATATTTCCCCAAAACGAGTTTGTTCGGGTGTTTTGAGGCTATCAAAATAATATAAGAAGAAAGAGATTGCATTTAAGTGCTACCCCCATCACTTCTCAATTAATCACCTCCCACCCACATCCCTACTTCCCAATTTCTATTAACTTCTTTTTCTCTTCCTTCCATTTGGCACACATATAAAGCCTCACATACAAATCCATTTCTGACACTAGTGCCTTCACCTGTACTGTCCTGACAAAGATACACAGCTATTATCAACACACCAGTATGAGGGGTGTTCTCATGAGGCAAGCAGTCAGAGACGGGGCTCCCCAGCCACTGGCTAATAGCTGTTTTCTACCATCATCCAAAAGGCTTTGAACCTACCTATAAATGTGCTTCACACTGAGCCAGAGAACAGATGTTCCCTCTATCTTCCTGAAGCAAAATAAAAATTCATTAATAAGGGACGACTGTGTCCTGTAAATTAAAATAACCTGTGTCAGCTCCCCAGCTTTTGTCTATGTCTCCAGGCCTCATCTAGCCCTGATGAGTTAATATGACAGATATTTACCCAGTGTTAGAACAATTTCCTCTTTTCTCAATTGTGTTCATCAACATCTTTGGTTTAATAATATGAAGCAATTCAGAGCATCAGAGCTAACATTTTTCTTCCTTTTCTTCTTTGAATTAAATTTCCTGTTAGAATTAAATTTCTGAAATTTGATGAATTCCCTTAGATAGTTTCAACTCAATATATTAACCTTACCCTTCTAGATGTTATCCATGCAACAAAAAATACATGGGAGAATCTAAACACATTTAGATTTTATACTTTATTCTATCCTTTAACTCAGGTTAAAAGCTAATTTATCTAGCTAAATTAATAGAAATATGCTGCTTAATCCTTCACTATTCACAAATTTTACCTCTATCTCCCTTTCTCTTATTTCAACATTCAGTTATTATAATGCAGTTCTGCATCTTTTTCACAAGATGGCACTACAGGTTTCTGTATTTATTAAGAAGCAGAGACATACAACAGAATGCTAAAATTTATAGTTTAAATTGCATAAATTGTAGTTGAATATTAAGGGAAGTATAATAGCACAAAACTATATGGGGATCTAATTTTCTTTAGGATATTTTAAATCTCTTTTAAAAAGTAATAAGTGAAAATCAGAATGAACTCAAGGTAAATTGTTCTTATTTCTCCTTTGTTTTTAATACGTATTAAATCAGGAAAACCTTTTCTCTTTTACAATAATAAGACATGATATTTTCACAGGTTCACAGATGTAAGACCTGTACTTAGCTTCTATCTTCTTGGTTTCATTTTTTAAAATAATATAAAAATACCAAGAGAATAACTGTTCTATTGTTCCTAGCCAAAAGAATATCATGTTTTGTTTTGCTGGAAATTTAATCTGGGAAAGAGGGTGGATTACAGAACGATGAATTCAAATTAGGATCTTAATACTACCTAAGACATGATTCTATAAAGAGTAGACTGTTTTTCTTTTAAAAGAAGATATAAATAACAGAAGTGATTAGGGAGTTAAAGGAGAGATCATAGGGATATATTATTATTTAAATTCTACGTTGAGTCCGGTAGTATGTGTTTCAACTCATTCTGTGAAATAATAATAGTAATAGGTGAGCACTGGTGACTCATATCTATAATCCTAGATACTAAGTGTCAAAGGTTCAAAGCCAGCAAAAAAGTCCATGAGAATGTTATCTCATCAAAAAAAAAAAAAAAAAAAAGCCAGAAGTGGAGCTTTTACCCAAGGCTAGCAGAGGCAATGCCTAGGCCCCCAGACTGACAAAAACAAACAAACAAACAGCAATAGTCATTTTTGAGATTATTGACTGTCATACTTCATTCTACACTGGCCTCGATTCTTCACTGGGTTGGGCTTACCTTCTTTTCAAAGCCTTGTAGGGTTATTGTGATTACTCACATGTTGCCAGGGAGGAAATGACAATTGACAAGATCATTCTCCAATTCGTTTATCTTTTCCCTGCTGGCTTCTGGGTGCCTTTCTATCTTGCTGGAACACTGGAACATTAGAGTTATATCAGAGCTGGGATTTATACCCAGAATCTGCTGAGACCAAAACCCATGACTCCTTTACTTAAAGAACTGTAAAGAATCAATTTCTCAGATAAACCTGTCAATTACATAGTAAAAATGGAAAGAAAGAAAAAGACGACCATAAAATTAGTAAGCAAATTGACACACCACCAAAAGTAATGTCAGCCTCTTGCTCTTGTTATTTTTCACAAGGCTTGTTTAAAGTTTCTTTATACAAGGTTGGATTTAGCCAATTTCTTGAATACCTTATCTGAACTAGAGTTAAAAAACATGTTTTAAAAAATGGCAATAGAGAAAACCTTGATACATAAAGCCATATAGTATGAAACTAATTGAAAAGACCTCCAGGATATTGAAACAAAAGCCATATAATGAATGATTGTTGTCCTTAATGTACTATGTTATCTCTCATCTCTTTTGCTGTCCCTTGGTTATCTCATATTGTTACAGTATCTCACTTTGTTATCTGATATATTGGATTTATTTGTATTTGGTTATTTGAAATTGGATAGGGAAGGGGGGAAAACCAAGATGGGGGTTGTAGGGGAGGGTAATGGGGACCAAGACATGTGAAAGGGTATCAATATATGTGAATTAATGCACCTTCTATCTGGCAAATATCATGTAACCCTTTTATTAATTACAATAAAAAATATAAAAAAATTTAAAAAAAAGAAAAAGAAAAAAAAGACAAGTGGGGGGGTGGGGGGCACGGGGGAGGGAAATGGGGACTGTGTCATGAGAAAGGGTATCAATGTTTGTGAAGTTATGCACCTTCTAGCTGGTGAATATAATGTAACCCTTCTTTTAATCACAATAAAAATTATTTAATAAAAAAATGGCCTAGAATGCTATGCAGATGGTGGGCGAAATAAAAGAAAATATCTTTGCCCATTCATTAAAGAAACATTGAAACCTCAATAGATCATTCAAAATATTTTTAATGGTATGTAGCCAAGCTCAACACTAGAAGAATGCCAGAATACAGAGATGAAAATGTCTCTGAATAAAAAAGACATTAGAATTGGGGCCGGGAGTTTGGCCTAGTGGTAGACTGCTTGCCTAGCATGCATGAAGACCCTGGTAAGATTCCTCAGTACCACATACCTAGAAAAAAAAAAAAGCCTGAAGTAGTGCTGAGACTCAAGTTGTAGAGCTCTAACCTTGAGAAAGTCCAAGGACAGTGCTCAGGCCCTGAGCTCAAACACAGGACTGGCAAAAAAAAAGACATTAGAATTGATACCATATCATTGGGACTCAAAGTACAGAGCCTGTCCATAGCAGATCAGGATTTCTTGCTTACAATGAAAATCAGAAATTTCACTGCCGTGAGGCCAATAAACATCAATAGAGCTCAGAGATAGTGATTTGTCTGGGGATATGAAGGAAATGAATAGTCAATATGCAAGGATCAAGTCTATGTTTGGGTGAAAACACCTAAATTTACACATAACATAGAATCTCAAACAAGCAAGTATAATAGTTACTATTGAACCTCAGCAAAGATTTTGGGAAAGGACTCTGGGAAGCCTCCATGTCTTAGGTGATATTGCTAGCGAAGATAATTCTTATAGAAGATGAACTTGGGAGCAGAATTTATTTAAGTTTATATAAAGAGACACAAAATAGTGACTTCACAACTATGAAAAAGGAATAATATAAAGGGGTTTGATGTAAAAGTATTCAAAATTTGCAAGAAGGATATTTTTTGCCAGTCCTGCAGCTTGAACTCAGGGCCTGAATGAACACTGTCCTTGGGTTTTCTCAAGGCTAGAGCACTACCACTTGAGCCACAGCACCACTTCTGGCTTTTTCTAGGTATGTAGTACTGAGGAATCAAATCAAGATATTTGTGTATACTAAGCAAGCACTCTACCACTAGGCCAAACTTCCAACCCCAGGATTTATTTTTAAGGAGCAGAATATAAAAAGTGAGAGAAATCGGCTGGGAGTTTGGCCTAGTGGTAGAGTGCTTGCCTAGCATGCACGAAGACCCAGGTTCGATTCCTTGGTACCACATACATAGCAAAAAAAAAAAACCAGAAGTGGTGCTGAGGCTCAAGTGGTAGAGCTCTAGCCTTGAGAAAATCCAAGGACGGTGCTCAGGCCCTGAGCCCAAGCCCAGGTCTGGCAAAAAAAAAAAAAAAAGTGAGAGAAATCTTACCATTTTTATAAAACATTTGTAGAAGGAACCTAATAGCACCCTGAACATGATAAATAAAAACAAAACCATCTTTAGACACATAATCAAACTGCAAGATAAAGCAGTCATACTAATGAGGAGATCTGGGAAGTAACTAGAGGAAAAAGCAGATGAGCTTCTAAAAGGGACAATCAACATAAACACTGATTTTTCATTAGTAAGAGAAGAGCTGTTATTTTTTTAATAGGATTAAGTGACAAGATGTAGTCTAAGCTACATTCTAATTCTAAAATGAAGAATATTTTATTTCCAGAAAAGACACTTCCAGATTTATTTACATCATCTACAAGAAGCATAAGTTGGCCAACATTCCCAACCCCGTTGTGGCTTTCTTTTGAAAAGAAAAGTTGTCCAAAATGAAGATTAAAAACTAATGAATGTAGTAAAAAAACTATTTCTATTTCTGGGAAATTTATAATAGCCCAAGTAGTAGGACAAGCTTCCTTTGGGGAATACTATCTGTCATGATGAAGAGAATATTAGTTTCCCCCTCCAAAAAAATGTACCTCCAAAAAAATGTACCTCTTATATGAAGAAAAACTAGATTTTAAACAATTTTTGTTTCAGTAAGAAATAGGATAAAAAAGAGGAAAGGGCTGTGTAATTTTTTCATAAATTTTTTATTGCAATTAATAGAAGGACTACATTATATTCACCAGATATAAGGTGCATTACTTCACAAACATCGATACCCTCTCTCATATTTTGGTTCCCACTTGGCTGTGTAATTTTTTTTTAGCAAAAAATAAGATTTATTGGAAGACTATTAGGAGAGGCTCATAGAATGTAGAGGATAAGATGAGGATTTGCATCATAAACAGCCAGAATCCAGGGAAGCCTTTGGAACCTAAGAATGGGAACCAGGTCTGGGAACACCACGGGACTGGGCTTCTATTTCGTATTTCTCTGTCTTCAGTCTCTCCTTGTGAATTCTTTCTGCATCTACAGGGCATCATCATGTCTGCCATCTACAACTGAGGGACGTCGAACAAATCATGGTAAGTGTGGTAAGCCAAGCTCAGAGAGACAGAGGGCCATGTTTTCTCTCATCCATGAAAGTTAGATCTAAATACTGAGTATAATAAATTATCCAGGACTCTAGGCATTCACACAGTGAAACCAATGGAGGATAGTCTTATGAGAGGAACAGAAAGGTCCAATGCCTATGTGCATCTGATTATACAACATATAAAGGCAGGAACTCCAGGAAATGAAAACAAGAGATTTCTTTTCTTCATATATTATAATTAATAGGTTACATGATATTTGCCAGATAGGAGGTGCATTAATTCACATACATTGATACCATTTCACATGTCTTAGTCCCCATTTCCCTCCCCCCCACCCCTCATCTTGTTTCCCCCCTTCCCTATCCAACTTCAAATAACCAAATACAAATATATCTGATATATCAGGTAACAAAGTAGGATACTGTAAAAATATGAGATAACCAAGGGACAGCAAAAGAGATCAGAGATAACAATCTCATTAATTATATGGCTTTTGTTTCTGTATCCTAGAGGTCCTTTCATTTAGAGTCATACTATATGGCCTTAGGTATCAAGGTTTTGCTCTATTGCAAATCTCTGCTAGGAGAGCCCAAGGTTTCTACTGATTATGACAAATGAGGGAAACCATTGAGCCTAAGTTCCTTTGAGTCTGGCTTACTTCACTTAATATGATCTTTTCTAAGTCTTTTCATTTCCTACCAAATGGGGCAATGTCATTCTTTCTGACAGCAGCATAGAATTCCAATGTGTACAAATACATCTTGTTGATCCACTCATCAACTGAGGGACATCAGTGTTGGTTCCATATCTTTGCTATGGTAAATAGTGCTGCAATGAACATTGTTGTGCTAGTGGATTTAGTATGTCCTTGTTTCTGGATTATTGGGTAAATACCAAGTAGTGAAATTGCTGGGTCATAGGGGAGCTCTATGTTTAGTCTTTTGAGGAACTGTCATACTGCTTTCCATAGTGGTTGAATGAGTTTGCACTCCCACCAACAGTGTAATAGTGATCCCTCCTGGCCACATCCCCTCCAGCATCTGTTGTTACTCGTTTTCTTGATCCTGGCCATTCTAACTGGAGTGAGGTGGAATCTTAGAGTTGTTTTGATTTGCATTTCTTTTATGACCAGAGATGTTGAGCATTTCTTCATGTGTCTATAGGACATTTTCATTTCTTCTTCAGAGAAGACTCTCTTAAGTCTTTGGCCCATCTTTTAATGGGATGGTTGTTACTTTGGAGATTAGTTTTGGAGTGATTCAATTTTTGGAGCTGTTGATATATTTTAGATATGAAGCCTTTGTCCATTGTATGGTTAGTGAAGATCTTCACCCATTCTGTAGGCTTCCTAATTAATATACTAGCTATGTCATTTGCCATACAAAAGCTCAGCAGTTTAATGCAGTCCCACTTATCCAGACTTTCTCTGAGTTGTTGTGATTCTTGGTCCTTAGTAAGTTTTGACCTGTGCCAAGGAGGCCAGTGTATCTCCTATTCCTTCTTGTAAAGTTTTCAGTGTGTTGGGTTTTACCTCCAGGTCTTTAATCCATTTGGAGTTAATTCTAGTGCAGGGTGACAAAGAAAGATCCAACTTTAGTTTTCTGCAGGTGCTTAACCAGTTCTGCCAGCACCACTTGTTAAAGAGGCTGTCTTTCTTCTATTCTATTTTTTTGGCTCCCTTGTCAAAGATTAGGTGGCCATAGGTCTGTGGTCTAATATCTGGGTCCTCCGTTCTATTCCATTGGTCTTCAGGCCTGTTCTTGTGCCAGTACTAAGCTGTTTTGGTCACTATAGCTCTGTAATAGAATCTAAAGTTTGGTATCGAAATTCCTCCTGTGCTGTTCTTTCTGCTAAGAAGTGTTTTTGCTGTAAGGGGTCTTTTATTATTCCATATGAAATTTTTGAATGCCTCTTCTATTTCTTTAAAGAATGACATTGGGATATTTGAATTTGTAGATAGCCCTTGTCAAGACTGTCATTTTCATGATGTTGATTCTTCCAATCCAGGAGCATGGGAGGGTTTTCCATTTCCTCAGTTCTGCTTTAATGTCAGGGTTTTAAAGTTTTCATCGAAAAGGTCCTTTACATTCTTAGTTAAGGTAATTCCTAGGTACTTTATTTTCTTTGAAGCTATTGCAAAAGGAGTTGCTTTCCTGATTGTTGCCTCATTCCTCTTACTGTTGGTGTAGAGTTGATTTTTGAGGGTTAATTTTATACCCTGCTCTTTCCAAAGTTTTTTTTAAAAAAACTATTTTTGTTTTCTTTCTTTTTGTTCTATTTGTTCATTTATCTATCTTTGGGAGTGTAAAGGGAAGTCCAGAAATCAAGGGCCAAAAGGCAAATAAGTAGAGCGATGATATTTGTGAGTCATTATGGTGAAAATGAACCATCCTATTTATGGGTGGGGAGGGAAGGTGAAATGTTCTTTCATGGCTCCATTAGTGGGGAATGTGGTGGCATTGCTCCGTGGAAGTTTTATGCTTGGGCCCTAGTTGCTCCAGGGACTCTTTGAAAACTTAGGGGAAAAGAGGCATGCATTGCACATTGGCTGTATAATTTTAAACCACAAAATACTGATGATAAATTTTTTCTTCAGCCTTTTTATGGATAACCATAAATTCAAATCATTTCTTTCTCCAGCTACTATGTCTGTCCTTAGAGTAGACAGAGATGATTACAGGAGTGAAGGCTGTCATTTTACCTTAAGAACATATCCATTCTTCTATAAGTCTATCTTGTGCCTGTAGGGAGTTTAACTGTCTCTTTCCATTAATTGGAAATTAGTCATTCCTGCCTACGTTTCTAATTTTCTACCTATAGTAATTATTTTGACAACTAAAAATTACGCCATGTTTGTGGAGACACAGTTCCACTTCACTATAAGACTATAATTTGTTTACCAAGTCACCACTGGAGCTACCAGTAGCACAGTGCTACTCTGAAGACAGCTCTTATCATCCTCATCACCCTCCTCCCTATCACCTGGACATTTAAACAAGGCTGGCTAAACCAGAACAGCAGTTTTGTTCTGATTAATGCTAATTCTCAATCCCTGTCTAATTAGAGGGAATGCAAGGGTGGTTCCCTAATTAATCAGTCTCATGAAAGTGAGTTTGAGTCATGGAAATTCATGCTGTGGCAAAAAGGATTGAACTCCTAACATTTTCATAATGTTTGTGTTTTCCTTTCCTTTGACAAAGCCTTTAGTGGGTGGTTCTCATTCTGAATGCTAACTGATAGAAAAGTAGAGGATTCTGTAAGGATGATTTTTTTCCTGGGGCTAGATCCAAAGAAGGAAAGTACTTTACAGACCATTGAAAGGAAGAATAGAAAAAAGAGGAACAGAGATACAGAGCAAAATGCTGAAGTATAAGAAAGCAACTGATGCCCACTAGTTATTGCTTTGCTTGTCCATGGGAAATGTTGGGATAGGAGGCATATTTATGAATGATCAGTGCATATAAAGAGCCTTGGTTTTGTGCTGTAAGAAATTCAGAAGTAAATACCAAATACCAGTGATACTGTAGATATATATTATATATTTATGTTACCTATATTTTAACATATATTTTTATAATTATGTAAATACATATATTAATATATATTTTCTCTGTGTCAATTAAAAAATTTTTAAAAATCTCAAGAAAAGAAATTCAAATAAACTAATATAGCTTAAACATGGAAAAATGTTGTGATCTAAATGTTTATGTGCACATGAAATTCATGTGCTGGAACCCACTCACCAATATAATAATAATGAGATGAGGCAGGCCTGCAGGAAGTGAATAGACCATCAGGGCTCCATGTTCCTGAGTGGGATTCACATGTTTATTAAAGAGATTCTCGAGCTTACTCACTCCTCCCATCACGTAAGTACGTCTACAAAGCTCTATCTATGAGAATGAGCCCTGCTGGGTGTCATATAACCAATCAGCAGCATTTGGCCTCAGGCCTCCCAATCTCCTGAACAATTTTTAATAACCTTCAACTATCATCTAAAGCATTTTATTATAGCAGCCCAAAGATACAAAATGTAAATCACATTTATTGACAACATAATTACCTACATAATATGTATATATATATATGTTTGTATGCATGGGCCACATCTGATGTGTAGGCATCAAAGAAAGCTGGTAGGAATATAAAATGAACCCTATCACCATTGTGGCTTCCTGTCTTCAAATTCTGAGCCCCAGTAATATGTTTGGTCTTGCAGGAAAGGCCAAGAGAATCCACTCAAAAAGCAACCAAATGCCACTAAAATTTAGAAATACTGAGTCCTCATGTTATATGCCTTTAGGCTTTTGTTACAATAATAAGAAATATTCTATGATCCAAGCTACTATCAGCTGGAGTTTTCCATTACATGCAGCCCAAAGCAACTCTAATTACAGAGAATGAGTTTAATTTACTATATGATATGAAATTCATAAATGAAATTAAATTTATTCTAGAATATAAGAGACTCTAAATCAGTATTCCTTGGTAAACAACATTGCAAAGTTTTCAGTCCTTACATATTACAAACAGTTGATATCTTTTCTAATCTCTGAAAGTACTCTCTAATATAAGTATAGCAATACTTGAGTTGGTCAAAGTTTTATTCACTGCTAGTTTTACTCTCGAATTATAAAGGACTCCTCATCTCAACATGATTAGTTTGGTTTCTTGTGTATCCTCATTTAAACTTATAATTCAGGCTTCTTTCCATTTGGTCCGTAATATTCCAAATACTGGATCTTTAGTTCATGTGGTTCAAGTAGGATTCAGCCATGTTTCTACTGATAAAAAATTAACCCTTCATAAAAGCTAATTTGTACATATATCACTCTCTATAGGTTATGAGTGTAGCTGCAATTTTTAAATTTACCCTATTCTATCTGTCATAATATTATTGGGTTCTTTTAAAAATTAAATATAAAATCATGCTCATATCTCTGTCATGGAGTCTGAGCCATTTCTGTATATTATAAACTACAAATGTTTTCCTAGTTTCTTATTTTCCTTTTCCCAGACAGCATACCTTCTGTAAGGATTATCAGGTTTGTTCTTCAATTTATTTCAAATACTCTTCTGACTCTCACTGGGCCTGCCCATTGATGCTGCCATTTACCACATGTGATCCTCTGACCAGAGGATCATGTCAGTTTGAGAGAAGCACATCACATTGTGCAAGTAAATGCAAAGTTCTCTGCTGGTGTTGGCCACAGGGTAAAGGGTAATTCCCTAACTAATGTAAGAATTTTATTTTGCTACTCCCATCTTTACTGCCTTTCTTTAATATGGAAGAAATCATGAAACGCTCTCCTCTCATGAACACTCCAGGTCTTTTGCACAGTAAGAGGCTTTATTTCTTGGTTCTTTGACTCCTTGTCTTATCAAACAATACCCCCAATAAAAGCATCCATGATGATGATCTAGATGATTAGGTCTAGGTACTATTTCCATATGCAAAACTGTACATAGTATTCTGAACTCCTGTTCTATTTTCCTTGGGAATCCTTCATCTGTAATATGCAGATAATCATAGTTCCAAGCTCACAGGGGGACTAGGAAGCTTATGTTCATAATGATGACAAGCACAAGAGAAACGCCACAGAGAAGTTGGGCTTCTTTAAAAAATGCATTATTCTGTTGATTAATTAAGATAGATAGATAGATATATCAGTGACAAATGTTATTTTTTTTCTTATGTTCAAGTCCTGTGTTTAGCTTAAATGCTAGTGCATTTGAGTGAATGAATAAATAAGTACTAAGAGGTTCAAATGAATTTATCCAAAGAGAAAAGAATAGAAATAATAGAGGTGGGGAAATTGAGAGTAAAAGGGCATTCGATTATTTTTAACACAATGTAAAATAAATGAAACTGAGTGAAAAAACAGAATGGAAAATATAGAAAGAAAATGTGTCACGGAAATAAAAAGAAAAGAAGAAAATAAAGCCACTTGTTCTTCTAGGCAAACCTTGGAGTTAATGAATTTAGTTTCCTGTGAATTGCAGCCAGAAGAAAATTAACAGCCAATCCTCACTGGATGCTGAAGTCCAGAACATCGCCAAGTCAATAACAGTGATTTATGACATTCTGAGGAGCAGGATATTGGGAATTTCATATTATTAAGCATCTGAACACCATCAATTGGAAGAGGTGAGGAATGAACAGATCATACTCGAGACCCAGCAGAAACACAATGAGCCGTAATACCCATGGAATGGATGTCATGTGTGTTGAGTTTAATTCAGTGGAGTGATAAAAGAGATGTAAGAACAGAAGAAAAATACAGAAACTAAAAGAGAAACCAAAGGAGAAACTCTGGGCTTTACAGCCTCTATTTTGGCTCTTTTGCACCAAAAATAAAACAAAAACAAAAACAAAAACAAAACATTTGGCCTTGAATTGTAACCATATGTCACTAGTTGCTTAAATGTTCCACCTCCCAGATTCCTCACCTGAGGAAAAGAAGTAATTGTAGAGGACTGTTACAAATGTAAGTGAAAAGATACTATCTTTTCCCTGCCTGTGTCACAGTGAGTTGTCCATCAACTTTTGATTTCTCCCAATCCTCCCCCCCTTATAGTAAAATGCAGGAAAATTGGAAAAAAATCCAAATGATCTTGTTTGGACTTCACCTGAAAGTGAAGAATAACCAAAAGACATCTGGAAGCTCCAAAAATTGAAAGGTTAAATTATGTAATCTCCATGATGTTCTTATTGTTCTTATGTGGGTTAACCATAGTCTTTAGCTTTAGATTAGTAATTTTTATATGCATATGTGTGTGTATAATATCTAAATTAAGATCATAGGTATAATCTCCTAAATTATGCCTTTACTTGACTGAAATGAATTGTGGGACTAAGGTACCACAGGTGCATCAGTCTTTTCCTCTCCAAAGGCTCTCAACACACAGACTTCTGCAGAGGATTTGATAGTATAATAATACTAAGAAATACAGCACCTCATTCCCATTCCAAACCCCAAACCCAAGAGCTGTCTTTGATTCATCCTGTCCCTAGGCACATATATCCAATTTGGTAAATCCTTTTCATTTTACCACCAAAATTTGTCTCTGATTTTTCATGTTTAATACCACTCTGGTCTCTCTTTCCTAAATGATGCAGTGTGTAAGTACTGACATCACATGCTTCTCCCTACCAGGCTCACTGACCTCTGACTATTCCAGAACACTCCACACTTGTCTTCCTTTGTGGCTCTGGCCTTTGCTCTTCTCTTTGTCTGGAAAGCACTCTTCTAGGTTTTGACACAGCTGACCCTGCTCTTCCGGTAATTCTCAGACAAGTCTTTTCTGAACACCAATGTAAACAAGTCCTCCTTTTCACTTTCCATCACTCTCACAACCCCTAATTATTTATTGATTTATTGCTTTAGCTTTTACTTCTCTGCCTCCCACTAAAATTTAGGATGTACCAGGGTAGGGACTATCTTATTTCTCTCTCTGCTAATGCCTGCATGTGGGCACACACATTTATACATGTACTCAAGCCCTCTGGAGAGGGCAAGCAAAAGGTTTCTTTCTTTTAATTTTCCCTTCATTTTTTAAATATTTGCATTTTGTTGTTTCTTGGTTGTTCAAGCCAAACATGAGGATTACTTTCTCCCACCATAATTAGCTCCTTCTGGGAAAACTTTGTAGTAAAATTCTGTTCAGTCTTGCCCAATCTGAGCTCTGGCCTTAATGTTAATTAAAAAAAAAACTGTTATCCCTTATATTACATCTCAAACTGGCAAAAAATAATGATTGACAGCCCAGAACTCATGTCCCTCTCTTGGAGCAGGAATTGATATAGGGATTAGGAAACCCCAGCACAGAGTAAAAAATAACTGACTGCTACAAATTTGAAGTCCTAAAGAACATCCAGGCCAGATGGTTTAAGCATGCCTCTTTACTAATAGCTTAGAACAAAGAAGAAAATAACTCCCTTGCTAGATACCATGTTTCAAGTGGTTTTCGAGATGGGAATTCAGGTAATGAAAGCCAGGTGAATAAATACCATTTTTTCTTGTTGAAAGTATAGGTGATATTTCGAAGTGCAGCTGTTGTTTTGAGGAGAAGATAACAGAAATCCAGGGTCTTGTTTTGCCATTTTGTAAGTTGACTTTTCTTGGAACAAAATTACATAAAATGCAAATATAAAAATATTTAGAAGTTGTAACATCAATGATATCACTTGTATTAATTACCTTCTGCTGTGTAACAAATTACCTCTGAATATATAGCTTAAAAGAAACCATTTCTGTACTTAGGAATCTAGGAATTGTCTAGCTGGATCCACTGCTCAAAGTCCCATAAGCTAGAATCAAGGTGTTATGTCTGTAGAATCACAAAGCCCAAGGGAGGAAGGATTCACTTCTATACTCACTCTTGTGACTGATAGCATGATTCAGTTCTATATGTGCTGTTGGCTAGAGGTCTCCCTCAGTTCTTTGCAGAATAGGCTCTCTCCCAAGCAGGTCCCAACCTGGCAGCTTGTTCTATCAGAGCAAGTTAATAAGAGGGGAAAGGGAGGGTCAATGACTAAGAATACTATGAATATATGTATAAAAATATACATTTCTTACAGATGAAGTGATACATTGTCTAGGTACTGTTTTAAATAGTATTGAGGTATTGGCGGAAAGCTGAAGGTTTAGCAACAAGGTAAGTTTTGATCTGGAAAACAATCAACCAGTTGTTCATTATAATATTATCTTTATTTAAGTTTGAATTTTAAATTATAATTTTAAGATAATCCTCAACTGTATCTCAACACTTCTTCTATTCTATTCATGGGCTTTGCCTCTCCCAACCCCATCCTAATTTAAGATTCTTATACTCCATATGCTGAATTTTAGAATTGTAGTGACTGAGTGTGACCCAGTCCAGACTTACTGAATTTCAATCCTACCTGCATCACTTCCTAGCACACATGATTATTAGTCATGCTGGAAGAAGTAGTACAACCCTTATATAACTCAGTTTCAAATTCCAGTCTCAAACTACTATGAAAATACAGAAAAATCATGAATATAAATTGAGTCTTACGTGTAATAAGGGCTTATTTGTGTTAACAATGACAATTGTTTATAGTGAAATCTACCAATTAATAAGTGCCTGTTCTCCACTGAACTCTGTTCTAAGACCACTACTATTCCCAATTTTATTTTCCAGCCCTAAATGTTCTGAACACTAAGCAAGATGGGAAAGTGTGCAGGAACCAAAGTCCTAGGACTTAAAAGAGGAAGAGCATTGAAGAATCCAAATAGTGCAAAAGGAAGAAAAAGTCCTGGGCACTGACTTTAGCCATTGTCTCTGCATCTTTGTGTAGAGAGGAGAGAAAATAGAGTGGCTTCTGAATACATAAGACTTAAGGGTAAAAATTGATCCTTATAGTGGATAAGAATATAATTACCTGGATGGTTAAAAAAAATTCTGTGTGCTGACAATACTTACCCATTCCATACAGAAAATCCCAGGAAAGTTTTTAACCTCAAAACCTCAGGGGAAAAGATTTATGAGATTTTGATATGGATGAATTTCTTCCAGACTACACCTAAAGGAGAAAGCCCCTTAACCCAGTCATGAGTGTTGTTTATTAAGCCCAAAGCTACCATGGCCTTAGAAAGATCTAATGCAGGATACAGGCAGAGGTCTTCTACCCTACAGATAAAGAATTGTTGACATTATGAGTGCAATTCACATGACTTGAATTAATTGAATGTGGGTTCTCTATCTGCAGCTTTCTAGTAATGTACTTTTCATCAATTTTTCCCACCTTTTCTTTCTGGTCAGGAGCCCCCAGCTTTCTCATGGCTGGTCAGATTTATTTCCTTGTCTTCTATTCTTGCCTGTCCACTGGTCCACATTCTCAGGACATGTAGATCTTCTGGCCAGGCACTATCCACCTGTGCTCCTTGGATTAGCAGTTTTGTGACCTGCTGCCACCTTGTGCTTTAGTGCTGTCAAGGTAAAGAAAGAGTTAGAACCATGACCTTGGAATTTAAGACTTAATATCAGCAGAATCATTTAGAGTGGTGTTTTAGACAGAAGGGAAGAAAACAAGGAAAACAGAGAAGTCTCTCCCTCTCTTTTTTTCCTCCTTCCTCCTTACACCCTTACTCTCTTTCTGCATGTCTATTTCTTAAAGTGTGAAAGTTTTACTTCGGAATTATGATTTACTTAGAATTATTTTAGAATGTGCTGGGAGGATTTAGAAACAAAAAATTTCTGCATAAGTCTCAACTGTATGACCAATTCATCATGAACAGGATTTGACAAAATAAGTAGTCCATCATATTATTGTTCAAGTCATTTCCTGATGTTTTGATATTGGTTAAGATAGAAATAAAAGCTGGGTGCTCTGCCTCATGCCTATAATCTTAGTTACTCAGAGGCTGAGATCTGAGGATCTCAATTCAGAGCCAGCCCAGGCACTAAAGTCCATGAGACTCTCATCTCCACTAGAAAATGGAAGTGTTCCTATGGCTCCAGAGCTAGGTGTAGAGCTGTAGAGCTTGGGGACAATGCTGAGGCCCAGGGGTAGGACACTAGCCTTGAGCTGAAGAGCTCAGGGACAATGACCAGGCTCAGAGTTCAAGCCCCACAACACACACACACACACACACACACACACACACACACACACACACACACACACACTCACACACACAAAGGTAGGAATAAAAGTCTGCTATTTCCTTTAAATACTTTTTTTTTCTTTTCTTCCTTTACTCATCAGCTGGAAGAGAATTATCCCATTGCATCTACTGGTGATAACTGTAGCAAACACTTAGAACATTTTAAAACCCTGGCTTTAAAACACTGTTATAAATTTGTAGGATAGATGATAATAATGGCTCTTGCTTTGTTTTCTCTTCTAATACGGATGTCATGATGGGTTAGATTTGGTTAAATGGTCATTTTGAGGAAGATGATCATTAGGAGGAAGATGGCAGAGTTCAGGCCTCTCTGTGCTCAGGGCTGCTCTCATGTTTATTTCCTGCTGCTATTACCATAGCAGCCCAGTGGACAGTTTCCACCCTCAGAGCTCCCAAGCCCTCCATGCTACATTCTCTGTTGCTGCTATCATTTCCTCCTGTTTCTGTGCCAGTCAGAGACAATGTCTGTGTATCTTTTAACATCTCCTCTCTACTATGATTTTCAACATCAGAGTACTCTCAGCGAAGATTAAACTGTATCTTACTAGGAGAAACGAACAATCGTTTTGCAAAGAAAATAATCATTCCCTAATAGAAAACCATAACCAATTTCAGTACAATGCAGTAGAGTAGACAGCAGACAGCAGACTTATTTTAGAGACCTCACAAACTATGATTTCTCCCTTTAGTTTAGGACCCAGAGGCTTAATTTTGCCTGTAATCACAGGACTATCTTGACTCCATGGTTGTCCCAAATCAGGGACAAATATCTACCAAGTCCCTTTTCAGACTCAGTCTCTCACATAGAACTCATCTAATCTATTGCCCTCCCTGGTCCCCACCGTGAATTCTAACATACTGAATAAGACTACTCACTGTTTCTACATTGTTCGTATGTCTAGATCTATGATCAGCAATCACCCCTGTAATTCCAGCTTCCTGAATGTGCTTTAACCTTGACCATTCTGAGACTACTACTCTGTTGCCATTTACACAGTCTATTTATGTCAAGGCTACAAGTGAAAAATGCTATTTTCCACATCCGAGCCCTTTCCTTTGAGGATCCATATCTTCTGAACCTTCTTATTTGCCATGTTCTAGTTCCTTCATTGGCTAATATCTACTGATCCTCCTCCTAGACTCCTCTCAGCAGATGATTTGTTTTGTCCACTGTATTTCTCTCTATCTGTTTTGACTTTTGTACAAGAATGAGACAACCTGACTCCTGTGGTCATGGCCCTATAACTTCCATCAGATTTTCTTCCATCCTTCATCAGCCACCCACCAATCTGCAGAACCCAGTCCTGCCAGTCATTTCCAGTTTTGCCATTCCTCTGAGTTTGCACAATCACTACACTATCATTTCAATACCATTTCTGAGCTTTTTAGGTCACTTATTCAACTACACACATTGCAATCATTCTTTGACCCCCCCTGGACCTTGTGCTATTTATCATTCCTTTTCTTTTCAAATTCCTTCTTCCACGTAAGATTTTTATGGACCACCACTTCCATAACCACAAACTTCCCCACTTCTTACCTGCCAAAACTTCTGCCTGTTTGACCACATATCTGCACAAAAGTTTTAAGCCTATGCTAAGAGAATGATATGGAGGACCTATATGATGACTCCTTCTGTTCAAATTCCTGATCACAACTCCCTAAAGAGCATGTAACAGAACTCATCAATCTTACTTCATTTCCTTGTGTGTTCACTTTTTCACTGTTTACAACCATTCTTTCACACCTTTGCCCCTCTTCCCACACTTCCTTATCTCACTTAAAATGAGCTTTTTCTGCTATTCAACCACAGCATAAAATTAGGGGCTTTCACTTCTTACATCGAAGTAGAAAGACCTACCTTTATCTCGGGTCTTCTGCTTTCTTATGTTGTCTCTTCCTCTGTATCTTTCTCCTTTTGAGTCTTGGATCCCATCTCCTCTTTTCTCACATATTCTTTGATAATATCCTCTCTCTTATCACCATCCTGTCATTTTACACAGGATCATTTACTTAGTAAAACAAGCATAGCCAGTTTTCTAGCATTTGAAAGAAACTACTACCTTCCTTATAAGGTACAAACAAATGGGTTCTGTACTTGCAGCTTCCATTTCTCCACCTCATTCTTTCTTTAAGTACCACTGGTAGGAGATACAAGGTAGAAAGGGAGGAACAATAACAAAAAGGACTCAGAAAATGGGTACAACACCGGGTCAATTTGTGTACATTTTGCTGAATCTTCAGGTCCCCCATATTCTTTGAGGCAACTTCCTAGTACAGGGACCAGGGGTCCCCAGCAACTCTCCAAATAGTGACATTTTCAACTCTAGGGTTTAACCTCAGGTGGCAATTACATCTCATTACAATTGTAGTTTCATGTACACACCTCTCCTCAAATCACCATCTGAGGCTACCATTATAGGTGAACCATTCTCCACGCTTTCCAAATCTAGGTAAACTAGGTTCATATTCTTAGTATCATCAACCTACAAATAATAAACAATATACATCATCCATAGGCTTAGTCCTGGACTTAGGAGACTTGGTTGCTTGATTAACTAGCTCACATTCAACTTTTCCTAAGGATACGCTATTTTGCTCTGTGTTCAGTTCTGCCTTAATAAAAATCTAGCTTTAGCTTGAATAAACCTACCCTGGTAAAGATTCCTCTGTGCAACTGCCCTGAATTGCTTCTTGGGGCCGGGAGTTTGGCCTAGTGGTTAAAGTGCTTGCCTAGCATGCATGAAGACCCGGGTTCGATTCCTCTGTTCCACATACAGAAAAAAAGCCGGAAGTGGTGCTGAGGCTCAAGTGGTAGAGCTCTAGCCTTGAGAAAGTCCCAGGACAGTGCTCAGGCCCTGAGCTCAAACCCAGGACTGGCAAAAAAAAAAGAACTTACATTCTTCTCTGACATCAGTCTGGTATCTGTGCCTACCATTCTATTGAAATGCTCCTTTCCAAAATCACTAATGACTTGCAGTCATTTATGTGTCTTCATCCTGACCTTTCTCCAGTTTTTTGAGGTTTTTTTTGATGAGTCCAATCTCCTGGTCTTTTGTTCTCAGTCCACTTTCCTGGTACCTCCCCCTTCTTACTTCTAACAAATTCTCCATTTATGATCTTCTTCATCTATGTTGCTACTGTCTCCACAAGCGACCTCATCCACCTCTGTGGTTTGAATGCCACCCATGTGCTGCTTACTCTCACATTCATCTTTTTTTCCTCACTACTTGCTACTGGGCTCTAGACTCCAGTAGTCATCATATTATGCACCTCCACCTCAGTATTAAGTGAAAATCTAAAACTTAACTTTTCTTAAGCCTGCTCTGCCTCTCAAAATTCTCTATTTTCTAGTATTTTCCAATTTCAATAATGGAACCCTACAAATATATATATATATATATATTTGTTTATATATATATTTATCTTGCCAACCCCCCCAAACAAGAATCAATATACATACTTTTACTACTTAAATAAAATATTTAACTACCCAGATAATTAAGCCGAAATTGTAAGGAACATTTTGCTTCATCTTGTTTTCTTCACCTCACTTCAATCAATTAGCAAATGCTGTCATTCCTTCTTCAAAGTCTACAATAGAGTGAATTCTACAATAGAGTTATTTCTCTTATCACCAACCATCACCCTCTACACTCTGGAATGCATTTATTCTTTTACTGCTGCCCCTATGCCATCTATTTCGCACAAAAGTGTCAGGAAGAGTAAGCTATTCCAATGCAAATTAGATCTTGTAGCATACTTCAATGACATTTCAGTATAACATACAATATACTCCAAACCACCTAAGTCCTTTCTCTTCTCCACTGTGGTTCAGTCTACCTGTCACTTTCTCAAGGTGGCCTGTTCCTTCTCGCCTCACCTATATCCAAAGCAGCTGCCTTTTCTTGGAGCCATGGAGCCACCTGCTCTTTCCCCCTCTTATGCAAGCCTAGATATCACTTTCGCTACTACACTGTTCACCTATTTTTCCTTGTCTGACACTCTCATTATGCTGCAAATTAGAGTGTCGATTTAAGTGTTTTAAAGGAGAGAATATGCCTGTTACACTCATGACTATGTCTCAGATACCTAGCATAGTGTCTAGCAAAAAATTATAAATATAAATACATTATTCTCCCTGCTATGTCTAGCTTCCTTTCATACTTAACATTGCTCTAATAGAACCATTTTCTTTTCTTTTTTTTTTGCCAGTCCTGGGCTTAAGCTCAGGGCCTGAGCATTATCCTTGGATTTTTCTCTAGAACTCTACCACTTAAGCCTCAGCACCACTTCCGGCTTTTTTGTATGTATGTGGTACCAATGAATCGAACCCGGGTCTTCATGCATGCTAGGCAAGCACTTTAACCACTAGGCCAAACTCCCGGCTCATAGAACCATTTTCTTCATGTGTAATTAATAAAGACTTACTGATTTGGGAAAAAATTTTAGTCAATACAGATTTATTGACCCACAGTTGATAAACACAAGGCAAATGAGATAAATGAACAATTTTGTAGTCTACACAAGATTGAGACATAAAAACATTTTTTGCCAGTTGTGGGGCTTGAACTCAGGGCCTGAGCACCGTCCTCGGACTTTTCTCAAGGCTAGAACTCTACCCTTGAGCCACAGCACCACTTCCAGCTTTTTTCCATGTATGTGGTGCCGAGGAATTGAATTCGGGTCTTTGTGCATGCTAGGCAAGCACTCTATCACTAGGCCAAACTCCCGGCCTCCATAAATGCATTTTGTATGTAGAGTTTATCCCACAGTGCATCATACTTGCATATGAGATAGTGATAGATATTCAAAAAGTTAAAGCTGATTATTTATTCATACATTAAATACATATTTGTTAATAAATTCAATATATCAGATAACAAAGTGAGATACTATACCAATATGAGATAACCAAGGGACAGCAAAGGAGATGAGAGACAACATAGTACATTAAGGACAACAATCATTCATTATATGGCTTTTGTTTCAATATCCTGGAGGTCCTTTCAATTAGCTTCACATTATATGGCCTTATGTATCAAGATTTTGCTCTATTGCAAATCTCTGCTAGGAGAGCCCAAGGTTTCTACTGACTATGACGAATGAGGGAAACCATTGAGCCTAAGTTCCTTTGAGTCTGGCTTACTTCACTTAATATGATTTTTTCTAAGTCTTTCCATTTCCTAACAAATGGGGCGATGTCATTCTTTCTGACAGCAGCATAGAATTCCATTGTGTACAAATATCACAACTTGTTGATCCACTCATCAACTGAGGGACATCTAGGTTGGTTCCATATCTTTGCTATGGTGAATAGTGCTGCAATGAACATTGTTGTGCTAGTGGGTTTAGTATGTCCTTGTTTCTGGATGATTGGGTAAATGCCAAGTAGTGGAATTGCTGGGTCATAGGGGAGTTCTATGTTTAGCCTTTTGAGGCACTGCCACACTGCTTTCCATAGTGGTTGAACCAGTTTGCACTCCCACCAACAGTGTAGTACTGATCCCTCCTGGCCACATCCCCTCCAGCATCTGTTGTCATTCGTTTTCCTGATCCTGGCCATTCTAACTGGAGTGAGGTGGAATCTTAGAGTTGTTTTGATTTGCATTTCTTTTATGGCGCCAGAGATGTTGAGCATTTCTTCATGTGTCTATAGGCCATTTTTGTTTCTTCTTCAGAGAAGACTCTCTTTAAGTCTTTGGCCCTTTTTTTAATGGGATGGTTGTTACTTTGGAGGTTAGTTTAGGAGTGATTCAATTTTTTGAGTTGTTGATATATTTTAGATATGAGGCCTTTGTCCGTTGTTTGGTTGGTGAAGATCTTCTCCCACTCTGTAGGCTTCCTGATTAGTTTACTAGCTATGTCCTTTGCCATACAAAAGCTCTGCAGTTTAATGCAGTCCCACTTATCCAGCCTTTCTCTGATTTGTTGTGATTCTTGGTCCTTATTAAGAAAGTTTCGACCTGTGCCAAGGAGGCCTAGTGTATCTCCTATTCCTTCCTGTAACGTTTTCAGTGTGTCAGCTTTTACCTCCAGGTCTTTGATCCATTTGGAGTCAATTCTAGTGCAAGGTGACAAAGAAGGATCCAGCTTTCAGATCAGCACTCTTACACCTGTTCCTTTTCTTCCCATCACTCTAGAAACATCTCTAATCAGCATTGTTCTTTTTTCTTTTTTCTTTTTTTTCTTATGTGCTGGTCCTGGGGCTTCAACTCAGGGTCTGGGCCTCTGTCCCTGAGCTTTTTGTTCTCTAAGGTAGTGCGGTACCCCATGAGCCACAGTGTCACTTCTGGTTTTCTGAAAGTTAGTTGAAGATACAAGTGTCATGGACTTTCCCTTCCTGCTAGCTTCGAACTGTGATTTTCAGACCTCAGCCTCCTTAATTTGTAGGATTCCAGACCTGTGCCCAGCCATTGTTCTTTTCTTAATCCTTTTCTCCACTACCCTTAATTAGCCCCAGCAGGAAACAATGTCTCTCATGTCACTAGAATGGCTCATTACAAGTCTTTTTGTCCATTGAGACCTTTCCTTCTTTCTACTCCTCCTAATCTTCCTCCTAATCTTTTAGAACTCGTCAACATCTCTCAAACATTGGGGCCCCACCCACGACGTGACAGGTAAAACTCAATCCTCCTGGTCTCTACGTATTCAAGCACATCTGACCACTGACTAGTCCCATGCCATTGTAACAGTTTCCTTCTCCTGGATTCTCCTAATCTTACTGCCCATTCTGCTGAAGTCCTATCCAGTTTAAAATGTTATTTTACTTTCCAACAGGTCTCTGCAGAAAGTCCTCTTTCCATTATTTTGTTGTTCTTATGAATACTTTTCCTTAACATTTGTTGCACTTCTTACATATTTTGTAGTTTTGATATTTGTTAAAGAAAAGTCATATTTCTCAGCTATGATTAACAGTTCTGAGAAGTCAACATGTCTTTGGAACATCTCTGACTTCTCATGTCCAACAGATAACAGGGGCATTATGATTTTGTAATATATAAATTTACAAATATTTTATCTCCAAGCTGTAGAAAACCATTCTGAAGTTATTCTTCTTTACAATGAAACAAATGAAAATATTAGTGTGCTCTCTTTGCATGTGGTCTTTGGCATGGTTATTTTCATAATGTGCAATTTTATTGCAGTGTCATTTTTTATTCAGTTAAATCCAGTATAACCAGGAGAAATAGAGCTAAGAATATTTATCCAATTAAGTCTTGGAAGGCCTGACTTTATTCCTGTATTTCCTGCCCTTTTTTACATTTGAGAATCAGAGATGCCTAAATATTTGTCATCACAGGAAAAAATAAAATTAAAAAAAATCTTTTAAGAGTCTCCAGATACCACATAACTGCTTAGGGCTTGAGAAGTAGGAATGAGACAGAGACAGATTGACTGAGAGAGAGCTGAAAAATCAGTTTTCCCTAGTTGATGCTCCATACTCCAAATTGGAATGTTTAAAAGTTGTCCTCAGAAAGCTTTTGTGAAACTTACTGTGTGGCTTAATAAGGTTGGAAGATGATGAAGTTGAGAATTCTAACTCCCCAAAGACTTTCAACTCAATGTCTTCTGTGAAGCTGAATTTGATTTTAAATGGAAGTATTTAAAATTTAAACTAATAACTACACTTGGTTCATCTCCTCTAAGACTTCTTTGACTCTTGTAACCAGACACAACACGGGTAATATTGCTCCTATTTCATGGGATTAAAAATAGAGACAGAAGATGTTAATTGCCCCATTCTAGGATGCAATTGTCTGACGACTCCTCTTGTTTGGTGTAGTTGATCAAACCTGATAGTACGATAATACCACCATAGGAATATGCACATCCTTAGCCACCCTCTTCTCTCTGTATGTGCCAGAGAGAGAATGGGTAGCGGGGAGAAGGAGGAAGGTCGGAGAGAGAAGGAGGGATAAAGGATAGTCTACCAGAATTGTGATATGAAAATGGTCCAGACAGAATGCCTATGGGAATGCATGAAACGATAAAAGAATTTTCTATCCTACACATACCTACAAGTGAGAGCATATAGCATATTCTGTTTAAAAAATAATTCCCATAACAGGTAGGTTTTAAGGTGGTTTGGAGTAAATGTTTGACATGGTTTTCTATGAATATTTAAATCTATTTCTCTCAATTGTTATATAATCTGTTCAAACATCAAAAGCCTCAAAGACATAGAACATGGGAGAAAAAAAATGGAAGAAAAAGTTCTATTGAATTTGAGCAATATGTTTTCATCAAGAAGGCAGTCATCTAAGCAGTTTTTCCTATTTTCTATCTCACATATAACAAAACACCTCAACAGAGACATGAGAGGCAGTATTCAGAAAGCAATTCCAAACACATTAAAAGAGTAGCTTTGGGAAAATGAGTCAAGTGAGTTTTTCCCTTCAAAGGCCACTAAAAATAAATAAATAGAAAGAAACAAACAAACACCCTTCTTATAGGGCAATGGGTTGAAAGGGGATAAGAAGGAAACACAATATCTCACCAAAATCTTGTAGGCAAAAAATATTTGTTATTGCAAGAAGCAGAAGGCAAGCTTAGCTTATAAATGAGATCCTGCAGACAAGGGAGATGCATCTTGCTGAAGTATTACTGAACAGAATGAACCTTCACAGCTTGGACTTGGAAGGCATAAAGCATTGTCAAATACATCTGAATGGATGCACTCATTTTAAATCTAAGAATACAGCACAAAGCTTGGCCACAATAATATTTAATTTTAAAAGCCATATAATGAGTGATTATTGTCCTTAATGTACTATGTTATCTCTCATCTCTCTTGCTATCCCTTGGTTATCTCATATTGTTATAGTATTTCACCTTGTTATCTGATATATTGTATATATGCTTATATGGTTATTTGAATCATATAGATTTTGGATAGATGGGGGATGGGGGAAGGGAAATGGGGGACCACGACATGAGAAAGGGTATCAGTGTTTGTGTAGTAACGCACCTTCTGTCTGGTGAATATAATGTAACCCTTCTATTAGTTACAATAAAAATATATGAAAAAAGGGAAAAAGCAGGTTAAAATGTTCTTTCAATTTTACTTGTTCACTGAAATTTCCTACAAAAAATGTTACTGTCTAGAGAAAAGAAATAAGTTAATTGTTAAAAAATAAAGAGACCTGTCTAAACACAGGAGTATTTTATTAGAAATGGTCCTCAATATGAATAATCAATAGTGCCCATTGCAGCATTGAATCCAAATGATTGCCAAAACTGATTTTTAAAAAGTGTTTCTGTTAATGCTACCTTAGATTTTTCACTATAGGTTTGTTCCCCCCCCCCCATTTCCTTTTGCTTTTTTTTTTTTTTTGCCAGGCCTGGGCTTGAGCTCAGGGCCTGAGCACTGTCCTTGGACTTTCTCAAGGCTAGAACTCTACCACTTGAGCCTCAGCACCACTTCCGGCTTTTTGCTATGTATGTGGGGTACCGAGGAATCGAACCCCGGGTCTTCGTGCATGCTAGGCAAGCACTCTACCAGTAAGCCAAACTCCCGGCCCCCGCTTGTTTGTTTTTTACATCCCATTCATGCTATTTTTCAGAGAAGGATTTAAATTACTTAAAATAAAGAACATTTGCAGGGTGTGGTGGCTCATGCCTGTAATCCTAGTTACTCAGGCAGCTGAGATCTGAGGACTGTGGTTCAAAGCTAGCCGGGACACTAAAGACTAAGAGACTCTTATCTATAATTAATCACTAGAGAAACAGGAAATGGAGCTGAGGCTCAAGGGGTAGGGCAGTAGCCTTGATATGAAGAGCTCAGAGAAGACATCCAAGCCCAGAGTTCAAGCCCCACAACTGACAAAGTAAATAAATAAATAAATAACACTTAAGCAAGGAATGAAACTAACTTTACTATAGTTCTCGGTGAAGGCACCGCCTACCTGCTTCTTGACCATACAGCTGAGTGAGTGTAGGGGAGCCCTCCCTTACGAAGTCTTCACCTTAATCACGACCAGGGCCGTCAGTTACGTCCTCTCAAACAGTATCTGAAGTACCAGAGAAACATGTTTAGTTTCTGTTACATAATGACATTCCTGATTCAACTTAAACATGATTTCTTTCAGGGGAACAGATATAATTAATCAAGTTAATAATATTTTTGACTATTAAGGTAATATAATTAAAGCGGTTGCTGACTTTCAAAGATGCATTACCTACAAGTTTGGGTTGTGTGTTGAAGCAATCATTAAAAAATTAAAGAGATACAAGGTAGAAGATGGACCTGCGCCAGCAGGGCTGGTGAGCACAGAGCTGGTGCTGCCGCTGGACCTGAGCACGGATGGGCCTGGAGTCGGGAGCTGGGGCAGAGGGGCACACAGTTTAAAACCCAGCCCAGCTGAAAGAGAAGCAGCCCCTGCAAGCGGTGGCTGTGAAGCTGATGTTCGGTTTTGGTGAAGGATGCTTGAAATAACAAAGTTGTTCCCCGATAAAATATATGCCCAGTTTCAAAACTTCAGTGAGCTAAGGTATCTTCCTAACTGTTAAAAGTCGGTAATCAAAATAAAGTCTCCTTCATAATATTTTTCCTCCTAGAATTTTTAATATATTTTTATTGTAATTAATAGAAGGTTACATTATATTTATCAGATAGAAGGTGCATTACTTCACAAACATTGATACCCTTTCTCTTGTCTTGGTCCCCATTTCCCTCCCACCATCTTCCCATCTATCCAAAATCTATCCAATTTCAAATAACCATATATGCATATATACAATGTATCAGATAACAAGGTAAAATACCAACAATATGAGATAACCAAGGGACAGAAAAAGAGATGAAAGATAACATAGTACATTAAGGACAATAATCACTTATTATATGCCTTTTGTTTCTATATCTTGGAGGTCCTTTCATTTAGGGTCATATTATATGGCCTTATGAATTTAGGTTTTTCTCTATTGCAAATCTCTGCTAGGAGAGCCCAAGGTTTCTACTGATTATGACAAATGAGGAAAACCATTGAGCTCAAGTTCCTTTCAGTTTGGCTTACTTCACTTAATATGATTTTTTCTAAGCCTTTCCATTTCCTTACAAATGGGGGCAATGTCATTCTGACAGCAGCATAGAATTCCATTGTGTATAAATACCACATCTTGTTGATCAACTGAGGGACATCTGGGTTGGTTCCATATCTTTGCTATGGTAAATAGTGCTGCAATGAACATCATTGTACTAGTGGATTTAGTATGTTCTTGTTTCTGGACAATTGGGTAAATGCCTAGTAGTGGAATTGCTGGGTCATAGGGGAGCTCTATGTTTAGTTTTTTGAGGAATTGCCATACTGCTTTCCATAGTGGTTGAACGAGTTTGCACTCCCACTAACAGTGTAGTAGTGATCCCTCCTGGCCACATCCCCTCTAGCATCTGTTGTTATTAGATTTCTTGATCATGGCCATTCTAACTGGAGTGAGATGGAATCTTAGTGTTGTTTTGATTTGCATTTCTTTTATGGCCAGAGATGTCAAGCATTTCTTCATGTGTCTATAGGCCATTCTTATTTCTTTTTCAGGAATGAGACAAGGAGGATGCCCACTCTCTCCACTCCTCTTTAACATAGTATTAGCCAGAGCAATAAGGCAAGAAGCAAGCATAAAGGGGATCCAAATAGGGAAAGAGGAAGTAAAACTTTCCCTCTTTGCAGATGACATGATTCTATAAGCTGCTTGAAATGATTCAAATCTTTGGCAAGGTAGCAGGGTATAAAATTAACCCTCAAAAATCAACTGCCTTCCTATACGACAACAATGGGAGGAACGAGGCAACAATCAGGAAAGCAACTCCTTTTACAATAGCCTCAAAGAAAATATACCTAGGAATTAACTAAGAATGTAAAGGACTTTTTTTTTTGCCAGTCATGGGCTTGAGCTCAGGGCCTGAGCACTGTCCTTGGACTTTCTCAAGGTTAAAGAGCTCTACCACTTGAGCCTCAGCACCATTTCTGGCTTTTTTCTATGTATGTGGTACCGAGGAATGGAACCCGGGTCTTCGTGCATGCTAGGCAAGCACTCTACCACTAGGCCAAACTCCCGGCCCCTGTAAAGGACCTTTTTGATGAAAACTTTAAAACCCTGAAAAAGGAACTGAGGAAATGGAAAAGCCTCCCATGTTCCTAGATTTGAAGAATTAAAAATGGCAAGGGCCAAGGGCTATCTACAAATTCAACACAATACCCGTCAATATCCCAATGTCATTCTTTAAAGAAATAGAAGGGGCAATCCAAAATTTCATATGAAATAATAAAAAACCCCGTATAGCAAAAAAAATTCTTAGCAGGAAGAACAACACAGGAGGAATTTCAATATCACACTTTAGACTCTATTACAGAGATACAGTGACCAAAACAGCTTGGTACTGGCACAAGAACAGGTCTGAAGACCAATGAAATAGAACTGAGGACCTAGATATTAACCCACAGACCTATGGCCACCTAATCTTTGATAAGGGAGCCAAAACAAAAATAGAATGGAAGAGAGACAGTCTCTTCAACAAGTGGTGCTGGCAGACTGGTTAAGCACCTGCAGAAAACTAAAGTTGGATTCTTTGTCACCTTACACCAGGATTAACTCCAAATGGATCAAAGACCTCGAGGTAAAGCACATACACTGTATGGCAAAAGACATAGCTAGCAAATTAACTAGAAAGCCTACAGAGTGGAAGAAGATTTTCACTAACTATACAACAGACAAAGGCCTCATATCTAAAATATATGAACAACTCAAAAAATTGAATCACTCCAAAACTAATCTCCAGAGAAGCAACAATCCCATTAAAAGATGGGCAAAAGACTTGAATTGTTATCTCTTTATAGAGCTACTTGTTAATCTAAAAATAAACTTAAAAAGTTAAAGAGAAGCAGGACACTACTAACTTGCTTTTGTAATTTTAGCATCTCAGGAGACTGAGATCTGAGGATCATGGTTCAAAGACAGACCATGCAGGGAAAGTCCACCAAACTCTCCTCTTCATCTGTCAAGAAACTGGAATTGGAACTGTGGCTCAACATGGTAGAGCAGTAGCCTAGAACAAAAATAGTGCAAAGACAGCACCCAGGCCCTGAGTCAAGCCCCATGATTGAAAAAAAAAGAATTTAAAGAGAAAACAGATTGACAGTGTCACAAAAGTCTTAAGTATCAAATTGTCATTTCTCACAACTCAAAACACCTGCCCGTGAAACATGAAACAGATACTCAAGCAAACACATGGAACACATATGTGTGTATGTTACTTAACAGAACTATTCATAATGGCCAAATGTCCATCACCAGATGAATGAACAAACTATGGCATATAAAAGCAAGGATATATTGTTTTTCTTTTTAAATTTTAATTCTATTTTATTATGGAGGTGATATATAGAGGGGTTACAGTTACATTTATCAGGTAGTGGTTATATTACTTCTTGAACACTGATACCTCTTCCCATGTTTTTCTCCCACTTTCCTTCCCCCACTCCCTCTCAATCATCTTGTTTTTCCCTTTATCTTACCTATTTCAAATAGGCATATTGGCTTTCTATGAAAAGGAATGGAGTCAAAATTCATGTTGCAAAACTAGATGAACCTTGAAAACATACAATGTGAAAATAAAATGTTACACATTGGCTGGGCATGGTGGCTCATGCCTGTAATCCCTGCTACTCAGGAGGCTGAGATCTGAGGATCTCAATTCAAAGCCAGCCTTGACACTAAAGACACTCAGACTCATTTCTAATTTATCACTAGAAAACTAGAAGTGGGGCTGTTGCTCAAAGGGCAGGTCTGTAGCCTTGAGCTGAAGAGCTCAGGGACAGCGCCCAGGTCCAGAGTTTAAGCTCCATGACCACCAGCAACAACAAAAAAATCATCACATGTTGTATAATTACATGTATATGAACTATCCAGAATAAGTAAATTCATAGAGACTGATGTGGATTGCTACCAAATATCAGGAATGGGAAGCAACTGTTGAACGGCGTCAGGTTAATGAAAAGATTAAAACTAGAAAGAGGTATTCATTTTCACAGCACTGTGAATATACTGAAAGCTAATTCAGTTATTCACTTTAAAATGCACCACAATATATTTTTAGTTCTACCTCCAAAAACATCTTTCCAGAAAACAATTTTAAAGTGTGCTTAAAATATCACTCAGAAAAATATGGACAGGAGGCATTGAGCCTTTATAATTGTATATAAATGAAAATGTTTTAATATCAAATACAGAATAAAATGTTCGTCCTCAAATACATATAGAGACAATAAACTTCCATAAAGAGACAAACTCAACTAAAGCAAACATCTCTAAGGGAAATAAATAGAAATATTTTTTAAATGAAGTAAACAGAAATACTTAAAAGTTTTGTTATTAAGCCAATTACCTGATAAAGGATCTAATGCAACCTGTTATAGATAATAGATAATCCATATAAAATCAAACTTACACAATTATAATGTATAATTTAGAGTTTAATACAGCCCTAGATCTTGTTTATAGTAGAATTTTGCTTCCTATGTCCTATTTTAGGGGTAAAATGTGCAAAGAAAAGTTTCAGATTATCTCCAGTGCTGTAAAAAAAAATCTAAGTAACTTAGCCTTAAATATTCTTAGCACCAAAAACAAAGAATTGCATCAGAGCACGGGATGCGAAGCCAGTATTCAATATAAAAGTAGGTCTATAAAATCCACCTGTTGGATCTGAGTTATAGAGATGATGGGACATCATTATTTCAAGTAATTTGAATGATTAGTGTAAGCTAATTCAAAAAAAGGAGAGAAGCAATTTGAAGAAAAAAATCGGAGACCACAGTGAGTACAATGCAGAAGGAGAAGAGAGCAAATAAGAAAAGAAATGGAGAGTGTTCAGGAAGCAATTACTGGCTCTCCCAGCGTTCTGTGAATGATCTAACAGTAGGTGCCCTGAGTGGAAAGGGGCCACTGCAGAGAATAGAAACCGAGGGAAGTAATCAGAGATAAGAATAACGGAGTATCAGAGGCACAAGACACGGAACAGAGAGAGAAGATGACAAGTTTACAACCCCAGCTTCAAAGGCATTACACAACGAGAAAGCAAGCTAAAGCTGAGAATTAAATGAAGGGTCTGCCCGCAAATATTAAGAACATGTAAGATGATGGAGTACAAGCTCACTGAAGGAGGCAGCCAAGGCGTGCACAGGAAATCTTGGCAACGCTTGTGCAAAAAAGCAGCATTGTTATAAAAAAACATAAATGGGATTTTGCATTTCTCTTTGAGCAGATGTGGATGGCAAAGTTGCATAGTTGCTTCAGTTGGGAATATAATTTTGGGAAATCCACAGACTCATCCAAACTGAAAAAAAGAAAATTAGTCATCCACAATCAGGAACAGTAGCCAGAGCTTCCCTCCTTTAGAAATTTCTCTAGAAGATTTTTCTTAGCATAACTAATAGAAACCAAGGTGCATACCCACTCCCAAATATTACATGTGTATTGCGAAGTACTGAACAAATAGAGCAAATGTGGAAAGGCACAAATCAACTGGTGATAATAGTGCAAAAAATTATTACATTCTATATTTTACATTTATAAACAAATATAAAAATTGGGTAGCATGTTTGACTCGAATTATGCCAGAAACCTCCCAGACCCCTCCAAATTATTTGCTTGTATTTACATGTAAATATGGTGCTTAGACAAATATTTTATATTTAACTACTGTCTTAAATATCAGATAATATAACTTTATATGCAACATCTCTTCCCAGTTGCAGCATTGTTTTCCCATGTCCGATTTTTTTTTAAATCTGTATAAAGAGGCTAATAACACTAAGGGAGCCATGTCACTCATCGTCATCAGAATGTCATCAGATGATGCTGGGATGTATTCTGCAAGTTACGACAAATTATGGTAATTTTTGTTATTAGTATTTGTCAACAATAGTATTGTTGGTATGCTATACCCAAATAAAATAGAAGAGAAAAAAGTGGGTTTTTAATGACAGTACAAAAGTTCTTGACATAAATTGAATGTATGAAAAAGAAAATGATGAGTATGCTTTTTCCTATAGATTTTTAAAGTATGTTTTATTAACACTGATATTTTGTTAGAAAATATGATATATGCATATTTAAAGGCTTCAAACAAAAATTACCCCAGTATAATTAATATGAATTATCAAAATACCCACATATGACAGTATATAAACCCTTTTATTAAATAAAAACAGGTGTTTAAATAAGATAAAACTGCATTCTAAATTAGTGGGGGATTTGAGCTGAGTAATGCTTTTTAAACATAGAAAAGACTGCTTCTAATTGCTTTTCTTTAGGTACCAAGTTTGCACATTTAATAAGTTTCAAGAAGAGGTCATCAGAGTAATGAGGATATTTGTGTGCATTTTATTCCCTCTCTGTTTATTTGGCCCTGACTATGAAAGGAAAATAAATATCAATCCAATATAGGATATTAGTTTGAGAAATGCTAGCCAAAATGGAAATAAAAGAATGTCTTCCAGACTCTTAAATTTAGCATAGAAATTTCTGCAGATTTTGCAAATTTCTTGGAAAGGGTATATAAAAATGGAAGAATGTCCCAAAAGAGGACGGCAGAAGGTGACTTGCTCAAGGGGTGAGCAGACAATTTGATAGTAAATGGGGACATCTGAACCTCTGAGACAGGATAAGAGCAAAGGGGCACCAGTACGAATGGCAGCAGAGTGTTTGGCAGGAACCCCTAATTCAGAATAAGAAGGACAGGATACTAATTGTATGGATGCAGTTAGTCTGTAAGAAGTCAAGATTAAAGGAGTCATGTTCAATTGTCCTGGGTTGCTTGATTAACTGAAATGCAAAACTGTCCAGGATTGAGGAACTGGTGTAGGTGAGGGAAGGGTAGGTGGCTAAAATTAAAAGAAAAACCAAAAGAAGCATTACTTTTTTTTTTTTTCGCCAGTCCTGGGCTTGAGTTCAGGGCCTGAGCACTGTCCTTGGACTTTCTCAAGGCTAGAGCTCTACCACTTGAGCCTCAGCATCACTTCCAGCTTTTTTCTATGTATGTGGTGCTGAGGAATCAAACCCGGGTCTTCATGTATGCTAGGCAGGCACTCTACCACTAGGCCAAACTCCTGGCCCAGGAAGAATTACTTTTGTCATAGATTCCCAGACTAGAATTGACCCTAAGAAGTGTCAAGCATTCATTTTCATTTTACTCCTTTTCCAGAAGATTACAATCTAGAATTCTAAGTGTTTTAATGTGCCCATCAAAATGCCCTTTAATTCTTCATGTAGCCTCCACGCTTCTTCTCATCAATATGTTCCACTAAACTGCCAGAGATACACATACATTTTTCTCTGGCTGAAATACTAATGCATGAATCTCCCATTCCCACACATTATCCTTGTTTGCAAAAGCTAGTTTTCCTCTCATTGATGAGAGGTCATTTTCAGAGTCCCTTATATACATAAAGGCGAGCTCACAGCCATAACAATATAAAACTTTGGTTCTTACTGAATCTCTTAGTTTCTGAAGATCAAAGTGTAGGAAAGGTGAACTGCACTCAGTTCTTCTCAGCCTAGTTCGACTGTACCAACCCCTTGTAAGTCAAGGCCTTATTGTTCCATGCAGTCACATAGAAAGTAGTATACAGGGATGATTTAAATATGATTTCTTTCCATCAAAACTCATTTTGAATCTCTCTTTCTCAACATACCCACTCTGAGAGATGAAGTCTAGTTAGAGGTGTTTGGGTCATGGGGTAAAGCTCTCAGGCAAGGATTGATGCCTTTCTCATTAGAGTTCTTGCTTTCACAGGATTAGATTCATCACCTTAAGAGCATCCCTTGAAATAAGCATCCCTTGCATTTTCTCTCTTTCACATATGCCCACCTTCTCTTGCATTTTTTGCTATGAGTTGAAATAGCATGATGCCCTCACCAGATTCCACTTCCAGCTCTTGAGCTTCCAGGTTCTAGAACTGTGAGTTAAGATGTCTCTTTCTCATTTAGAAATAGATTACCAGTCTCAGGTATTCTGTTATAGTAACCAAAAATAGACTGAGATGCTCAAATATAGCATGTCTTCCAGAATACTCGCTGTATCTGCATAGAGTAGGCCCACTTCTCATACCTTCTTTTCTTTGCATGAGTAAGGTGAGAATCTCTTACAAGAATAGAAAAGGAACTGCTGCTTCTGCAGAGAGAAAGGATCTTCTTCCTGAGAGAAAAGATTACTGGACATAGACTGAAAAAATATATATACACAGGATCTTTAGATATTTTAGTTTGGTTTATTTTTAAAAACATTTTATACCAATCTCACAAGTTGCAGAAGAGTTCCTATGTATGCCCTGCCAAGTTTTCTTCAATAATAGCCTGTTACATAATCATAGCAGATTATTAAAATCAGGAAATTGACAGTTCTGCACTCCTATTCACAGACAGGAGGTGATATTTTATAATGGCATCTTCAGTTAGATCGCTTTTGCCTAGAACAACACGGTGAGTCAGTGTAGCAGCCTCCTTTCTGTGTTTTCCTCTGTCTGATTGATGAGCTATGATTATAGGGCATTGGCTGGCTGAATAGTGATGGAGCAAAGGGCATAAATCCAGTCACGACTTCTAGTTGTGTCTCTCTGTAAATGTTCAGGTTTGGTTGAGTCATGGGTATGCTGATCTTTGAAAGGTGTGTTTCAAGTCAATTCATATGATCACAATGCGCATTCCAGTGCTGTGATAAAAAGGATCCAACACCCAGATGACCAGCCACTGCCAACAGCCTTTTATCTGCTGATCTTAAGAGAAAAGGCTAACTGAGCATTCATCAAGAAATAGTCCCAGCTATTTCTAATACATTAGTTTCATTATTTCTGTCTTTGAGCATTTACCTAGGGTTTTATTATTGTAGTCTGTACAACCCCTCAAAAAAAAACCCGGTTTTATGTGTAAATTGGCCACAAATTGAGATGGATGATGAAACTCTGGTGATATAATTCTGTCTTTGTAACTTATGTATAATATCAAATAATTTCCTATATATATACATATATATATATATTTCAGCCCCAGGAGTTTGAATACCTTCCTGCACCATTTTGAAAAATTCTTTTAAGACCTTATTGAAATTTATGAAAGATGCAAGAGACTTCCCAGAAGGAGTGGCAATGGAATTCTCCTCTGTGAAGTTCTAACATCTTGTTTACCTAGAGGTTGAGCATAAGCTGATACATTTATTTTGGATATGCTAAACAGACTTAGGTGTATTTGGTACAATAATTGTTTAGTCAGGTCCCAGATTGTAAGGGATCCTGCTGATTGTGGTTTGAGTAACCTTTCTAAATCTACATCCTATCACTGTTGATACTTAAGAAATAAAACATAATCTGCTTATTTTTAATTCCATAAATTGTTAAGGTTATAGTCATGGACTAGCTCTTGCCCTTGAGCTCCACAGACAAGACCAAACCTCTTTATCTAACAATTTTAACAGAATGAAAAAAGACCCTGAACTCCTTTTCTGGTAAACTGAATAAACAGAGTAAACCAATAGAGCTACTTATGGCCACTTAGCAATTAGACTACAAATTATAAGCATCTCCTGCTCTCCAAAATTATCTTCAGAGAAGATGTGCAATAAGATTTCACTCCATTATCTCAAGCCCCATCAAATAATTCCTAGTGCAGAAAAAAAATATATATATAGTTGTTGAAAACTAACTTCATTTTTTACTAACTTTATTTTTATGTGGAGAAATGCTATTTATTCTTTCCTAAAATGAACAAGAATTATAACAACTGTCTGCAAGATGGGGTATAACAATAAGCAAAATTAGAATTTAATCCAACTTATTTTACATGTTAATCCCACATTTTAGAAACACTTTCATTAAAAAATGATATCCTCATGTACATGAAAAATAGAATTTATAGAATTTATAATTTTTATAATTTATGAACTTATATCTGGTGTTCAGTCATGCAAGACTTTAATTTGGTATTCTTTAATTTGGTATTCATTTTCTCTAAAAAAATGTCATTTTCTTTGTTTTACTCTTTTATGTCAGAAAGAAACATATCCAGAATCTTCCAAAAGGGTGTATGTCATCCCTTTTTAGCTCTCGAGATCTTCCAAACTCCTAGAACATACAAGCTACATTTACAAAAAGTATAAGAGGTTCTTGTTATGGATTAGCCTTTTCACATGATCTCCACAGACAACCATCAAGCCAAAATGTAGTTAATCATGCTAAACACCACATAACTAAACAAGATTCTAAGGAAGATCTCAAAAGGGACCTGATTAAAAACAAAATCAGGAGATTCAATGTTGTGTGGACCGAGGCTATTGCCCAGTTTTAACTTACATTCATTTTTTGTAGTGGATTCCTCCATTTATGAGTCACAAATAAAAGCCAGTTAGATTTATAACTAAATCTGTATAATTTTGTCTTTTGACAGTGGGTCATAGTAGTCATTATTATTGTGGCTCAATTCTGCAAAGCAGAATTGTAGTTACATATGTTTTGCTATTTCTGTGATTGAACTGGCTTAAGTTGGACCTTTTCTCACATCTATCAATCTTTTGTCAACCTTTATGTAAAAAATAATTTAGACTTCAATTAGCAAAGGAAATTCTTAGATGGAAAGCAGAATTAAACAGAAATGAGGAGAAGATACAGTTCAGGGTAAGTGTGTAGTGTAACATTTAAGAAAAAAGAGGAACAAAGAATGGTGGAAAGAAAGAGAGAGAGAGAGAGAGAGAGAGAGAGAGAGAGAGGAGAGAGAGAGAGAGAGAGAGAGAGAGAAAGAGAGAGAGAGAGGGAGGGAGGGAGGGAGGGAGGGAGGGAGGGAGGGAGGGAGGGAGGGAGACTATTTGCCTAAATTCAACTTTGTACCCTTCTGTGTTGCTTGCCTTTTATTTTATAGGCACTATTTGAAATGGGTAGGATGCCAATTAACCTACATATAAGATTTTGATCTCAGCAAAATACTGGAGTGAGTGACTGGTCACACAATTAAGAAGGTTCTTCATTTTAACCTCATGACCACCAGGGCTTCCCTCCCAACTCTCAAGAAAGAAGCAAAGGCCTTCTGCTCAACTAGAGCTACAAAAACTCCATAAACTTAGTCTTGGCCTTTAATGAGAGAATGAAGTTCTCAAATAGGAAAGGCTGCAGAAAAGTGTTTTTCAGTTAAATTATCCAAATAATTGTGCAAGTTGTCATCTCATTCCACTAATATATGCACAGGCTGCAATCCTAACCAACCACTGAGCACTTTTTGTCCGTTTTTAAAATAAAAGTAAGTAAGGGCAGGAAGTAAAGGTTAGGAAAAGATGAGTGATTTGATCATCCCAAACCCCAGAGCCCTGTTAAAAAGTATTTGTACTTTAAGAAATCTTTTTTGCTGAAAGCTTTTTCAGGAGAAATAAATTATACTGACTCTATATAAATAAAAACAGAAAGAGCAAAGATGAACATGAACATATATTACCAATGCCATTCATCAAATATAGTTGACACTTCAATCTAATCCAGCAAATGAAAACAGAGAAGTTTATAGAGTTATAGGAAGTAAGCAATTTAAACATGCCAGGGCACAAGGTCATCTCACAACACAACTGGGAAGATGTCCCTTTTTCGTTTCTCATTTTCTCTCTCTTCCTTTCAAATCTCTCAAAGACTGATTGATAATTCATCTTTCTCACAGAGTGAGATGATCTTTAAATCAGGTAATTAATAGCAGCAGTCCAAATGTTCCTTAACAAGTCTACCTTCCTCTAAAGTCATAAAATAAAAGGACACTTCATGTATTTCATACTATCATTACAGTGCAAGATACTGCTTTCCATAATAAAGTAATACATTTCTTAACTAATTAGTTCATTAATTTTAAATGTGATTCCCAGTAAAAATTCTTTGAGATAGTTAATCTTTCTTTCTTTTTCTGATAGTTAATCTTTCTTAAAGGTGGACCAGATTGTTGAAAAACAGTTCTCAGGGCACTGTCATCACCAGCCATTAATGGTCTGAATGGGCTTGGAAATACGGAGCTGCAAAAACACATCTTGTTCATTTTTGAAATCAAACCTCCAAGGCCACTTTATAACCTGAAATCATACCCACACCATGGAGATGCTGTGGTAAACTTTATGGTTCTAATTTGAAATGGACAGTTTTCAATACACTGCTCAAATGCATTGCTAGTCTATATGTAAATACTTCACTAAAACCACTGAACAGTGATGGCGTTCAGTATTAATATCGCAAATTAAAGATGACATCTGAAAAACCTACTATCCAGAAGAGCGATCAGAGCTTTGTGGTAAGGCAATAATCAGTGGCTTAAGCAACTTTCAGGAGCCATAAGGGAGAAAACAAATGGGATGGAGCTTGGAGATTGCACTGGTGCATGAAGAACATACCATATTAAAGAGCAACTGCTGATTGACCTGGTGATGGAGTGGAGGATAGGACCATATGCTTGCATAAAGGACATTTGGAAATGGTTTCAAGATTATTCTCTGAGAGCTCATGACTATTACTTGGTGTATTTCCATTAATTGACAGTGTAAACTTCATCCGTACCAGTGAATAAGCTGTCAAAATAACCAGCTAGCCTCCTGGGAGGAAAGAAAAATTGCCTGAATAATAATCTCATCCAGGATAGTTTTTAGGCAGAAATATCAAAGGTTTTCATTGACTGGTATTTCCTTGATGTATTATAGTCCCTTGTGTTGGAAAGAGGAATTGTTTTTGACAACACATCTGGATGGAAAAAATAGGAAGTGACAGTGAAAAGAATATAAGCATATAAATAAACTAAAAGCAGAATCAATGAAGAATCTATAACCTCTACACAGAGCCTTTGTCGTATGCCAAGAATCTATGCTGGGCCTACTTCCTTTGGTAGATCACACTTTTATTTATGGAAACCATTATTAGGAGCCCTAAGAAGGTAGCCCTAGACATGATACCCAAATCCAATAATCTTTACAAAGGAAATCACACGGCTCCCAAGACACTGCACCATCAATGTCATCCTTAACACTGGGAAAATGACAAGAGGTGAAGATGAGCACAGATGTCAATAAATGTGATTGCCCTTCTATGGCATAGCTAATGATTGTAAGATCTGGCTCAGTAATCCACTTATGAAAGTTCAAATTCCACAAATGGAAGGCTGAGACATGAGAGCAATCTCCTTGTATCAATCATCTACACACCTGCACAATCCGTAATAGCTATAATTACCTGTATACCCTTGCGTAAGTTACTGCTGTTAAATCATCTTTTCTTCAGATTTCCTCTGTAATGTGTGCCCATCTCTCAGGTCTAGGCCTGGCATGCATAGCTCCCTCAGGCCCTAACTCAGTCCTGGGACACATATATGTAGGAAACTAGGAGGCTTTTGTTCTGGCTTCTGCTAACAAGTTTCTCTCTTTGGACCAAAATGTACAAAGAGACATTCTGAAACATTTCAACAACTCCAGTTGTCTGTGTTTTTCCTGGCTCCACAGAAGAATCCAGAACACAGACTGTTGCCATGTTGAACAGGGCTGAAGCAGAGATATCATCTCACCTAAGTAGCTGAGACCTGGGTACTAGGCCAGAGACATATAGATCCACTTCCTTTCTCCCACAAACTGTTCTATCTCCAAGGATATAAGGAAATGGGCCTAGTACAGTGCCCAAAACATTGAAACCAGAATAATGTAGACACCTGTCCTCTATGTACCCCATAACTATGAAAAGCACTAGACTTCTGATGCTAGATGGTATCACATTCCCCGAGTTTCTGGAACAGACTCCTAATTAAATAATTTGTCCTAGAATCTTCATGTGGGGGCCTGCTTTCAGAGAAGGACAAGTTAAGATACTCAGTCATTTTTTCTGATGATTTTTAGTGGGATCTGAAATAGGTTTGGGAGCTCTGGGGGTGACAGCTACAATGATGGCAGCTCCAAGGCAGACCCCTGCCAGCAGATGAACGAAGTTAGAAATGGCCAACCTCATTCTCATCTTTCCCTAGTCATCATGACTTTTCCATATGACCCTCTATTTTTTCCAAATGTTTTTGTTCCAAGAGTCATAAAAAGAAATAGGCTGTGGAAACAGCACCAAAGAGAAGGCTGCTTTCTGCTATAATTGCTGTATGTGGCAGGTGCCACACCGGGTGGAGATTTTCTCACCTTTACTTTTTCCAGGAGGGCTGACACAAATGGAGGGCTGTGACATGAGAGCAATCTCCCTGTAACAATCATCGACACAACTGTACAATCCATAATAGCTAAAATACAGAAAGCAAACAGTCACAAAGGCACCTATCTTTGCCTCTGTGAGATCAAACAATGCTCAGATTGATGGAGGATACACTTTAATGTCTCCTGAAAAGTTCGTATTTCTGGATATCACTGAACTACCAATGCTTTTCCTAAGGTGAGGTTAAAAAAATAATGGTGGCTTGGGCATCTATTTGAAAAGAACAAGCTGTTATTTAAGTTCTGTGAGAGAACAACAGAGATGGTGAATAGAGACAGAGTCTCTAGCCCATTGTATAATGGAAGAGAAATAAAACTGAGATGTCCACTAATACCCAGCCTTGAATTCAGAAGTTGTTAGGATGGGTAGGGCAGACAGGGGGCATAGTTATTTTTAATGGCTATTTCTAAGGAGGTGGTCATATTCTCATTGTTCTTTGGGGCAAAAGTTTCCATCCTGTAAGACATTTGCAACACTCCAATTAAAAGTAGAATTTATTGTGAGGGGACAGTGAAATATCACATTTCCTTCCACCTGTATTTTGTCTATTGTTAAAAATCTTACATAAAGAAAAACTTGGAGGGTGAGAAGAGCTTTTTATAAGCCCAGAGTGGGGAAATATTGCCACTTTAAAAAAATACCATTAGTGAAAAAAAGCAGAGGTGTCAGAGACAAAGAGAAAAAGAGGGAGACATGTCAGTCTGTCAATAGCTTTTATTGAACACTTGCTGTGTGGGGAAAGCACAAAGATCATGCTTCATACTTGTTCTCTGCGAGACTGTAAACTAACGAACGGACCAGCATTAACACAAACTCTTTTAAAGCAGACCCAGAGAAGAAATCATATGACTCATTGTAACTTGAAAGAGCTGCACTGTGAACGTTTATGAGTTTGTGTTTAAGTGTGTGTTTAACAGGAGCGTGGAAGTAAGGAACAAGTGTGGTAATGCAATCTGAGAATAAATGCCACGAACAGGAAAAATGATACAAGCATACAAATGATCCAGTAGCACTCTTGTCTTTCAGCTGACTCTCCTCTGCTTGTAAATCAGGAGTGGAAATATAACACAGGATACCTTTCTTGTCATTGGGACTTCAGAACAAGCATCTTCTCCTGTTAGATAGCTCGAGTTTCAAAGATATGCATCATCTGTATTACGATTCCACTTCATGGAAGTGATTTGAGTTGAAAATGCAATGACAAGAAGCCATATTGGGGAACAGAAATTGTTTACATAATTGCTTGGTCTGTTGGTGAATGTAGGCCTTCATTTAGAATTCATTATTTTATAAACTGCACAAAGGGATTTCCAAGTTGTCAAGCTCAGTTTGCAAAAAATAAAATAAAAAGATATGATAAAATGTCTGGCACAAGCTTTTCTGACTTTAATTTTTCCCCCTCCATCCTATTCATCTTCGCAGTCATAGCGGGTACTCCATCAGCTCTGATAGCTGCTATTTTCTCTGGATTTAGATCAAACAACCTCAGAACATCCATCAGGGCCATTTTTACTTCCTTTCTCCTTTGATGCCAAGCCCCAAAGATTCCCCATCATGTACAGTCTGCAAGTTGTTGGACTGACAAGTATTAGTAACCTTGGAATGTCACCCAGGCACCAGCTTTCATCCTGAAGGAGGCTAATGAATTTTGCTGCAACCAGCTTGGTCTTGAAATGATTTTTCTTTAGGTCACCTTTCATAGTTAAAATAGTTTGCTTTCTTGGAGTTTACTTTTTGTCTGCTGAGTTAAAATGACTGAAAGAAAGGAGCCAGAGGACCAGTGAATCTTGAGCACAAAATTGTAGTAGCACTTTTACCATACCGCATATATCTTAATCATTTGCACAAATCTTTAATTTCCTAGAGTGTCTTTATTTGTTAAAACCATAATCCATGTTTATGGCTTTTCAACCTTTTTAAACATATGTATTCATATGTATACATATACATATGTATATGTACCCACACAAACTTCCTTGCAGAATTATACATTTAGCATAACTTAAAGAACACTATTCAAGTGTCCTAAAAGCAGACTGATCAAAATATAATCAAATTTGTATTTTATTAAGCCCAAGAGCAACTCTACATATTGAAGCATGATAGTCTGGGGCTATAATATGTACTAAATACTCTGGAGTGATAACTTCTTCCTAGTTGATAATGTGGTGCAGATCAAGTGTCCAAACACAGGGTTCATGGATTTAATTAATTCATTGAATTCATTAATTAACTGGTTGAACAATAATCACATGTATTCACTCCAGTTTATTCAACCATTTCTTGAGTCAGAGTAGACCTTCACAGTTTCAGATATAAGTAAGTGAATATATGTCACCTAACTTCTCTCTTTCTCTCTCTCCTCGTTCCCTCGGGTTTATTGCTACCAGTGGAGTAATATGTTTCACGTCTTTCACTGAGTCCTGTCCTCACCAGTTTTGGTTTCCCCGAAAGCCCACACTGGAGTGCTTTGATTCCTGGGTTTGTCTTCAGGACAGTGGTCTTCAATTCCAATCTCCAGTCGCAGTCGACAGGAACACATGAGGGCGCCAGCGTGCTCCACAAGAAACATCCACCAGGACATCCTTCCAAAACGGCAGCATTGTTCTAAAAGGTTGATGACTTTTCAAGAAAATATACGAAGTCTGTCACACGGTGGAAAGGCTGCCCCGTTTTCCACTCCGTGACACTTCACCGTCAACTAGACTTCCAAATCCCACATGAAGCTGTTCTGCGTTTCCTGCAAGCGGAGAGTGCTCCGGTCTCACCCAGGGCAGATACAGCACCTAAGAAAATGATACAGAACTGTGCCAAAGCTGTTCTCTCCAGTGCCTGACTCCTTCTCGCATGCACCCTACCCCACGCTCAATGCGACTTCCAAGATCAACTAGAGCCTTGCCTCTTCAACTTTTATTATGCATCTCAATCACTTAGAGATTGCACTATAATGAAATTCTGATTTACTAAGGTTGCCTTGGGAACCTGGGCATGCATATATCAGGTTCAGGAGTAGGGACAAGAATTTAAGGGAATGACAAACGTGGAATAATCGAGATAAATAACTACTTACTGCATTATTTGGGAAAAAATTTATGAAGAATAAAATATCCAAATTTTAAATGCAGAACTCAACTGATGTTGATTTAAAAACACATCTTAAATAGAAAGTTTTCATAATTAAAATATTTGTATTTACTCCAAGGTAACATGCTCTCCCATACAAATCTGTTAAATGTCTTTGTCTTAGAAGCATGTGCACATGCGCGCGCGCGCACACACACACACACACACACACACACACACCTGACATTCATATCAACAGTCTTGTGTACAAATTAATCAGTAATTAGTCAAGAAACTTATACAGTAAGCTTCAACTGTGAGGAAGGAAAATTATGTGCCCTTATAGAGACTTAGCAATGCCTGAGGATATTTTTAGTTGTTCCAAATTCTGAGGGTTTTCCTAGCACTGGGTGAGTGGTATTAGTAGCCATTAAACATCATATAATGCATAGAACAACTTACCACAACAAAATCTTACTGGGCCTAATGTAACTATAACGTTTATGGTGTCAAGAGTAAGAAGCCCTGCTCTAATCATTTTAAAGTAACTGTGGATAATAGATAATAGTGTTGGAAATGAGTTTAACTAGAGTTTTCCTTGTTCTTGAGTTTTTTCCCCCTACTTATTAGCTTCCCTCACTACAGAAAAAGCTTTTCTAAGACTGGACCTTGACTTATTCACAGTCAGCAAATATTACTTCTTTATAGTAAAGGTAAAATATGAGAAAATTAATATTGGGTGACAAACTGAAAAGGTTAGGAATGTTAACTTAGAGCTAATTAGGGATATGAGCACACTGTGACTGTATAAAAACTTTGCTTCTACAATGTGTTTGATGAAAGTAGGTCTGGAACCACAATTCTAGCAGGCAACTTGGAGAACTGAACGTACCCTGAAATTTAGTAGCCAATAATAATATATAGCCAGTAGAAAATTATCTAGCTTTCCAAAGCCATTTATGGCTGTCATCTGAATCATATCACCCCTACAAAAAACCTTAGGAATATCATTTAGGAAAATGTGTGAATATCATTTTTTTCTTCATAAACTTGATCTAGCAGCTTCAGCATCCTAAGAACTAGGATTGTATGTGTGTACCACCACACCCATTAATATACTAATTAATAAAGTAATTGAGTATAGTATAGTACTGAGTACAGCAATTATTAAAACACCATTACAGTATTTTTCATTTCATATTCTGGAGGTGTTCAAGACAACAAGTTAAAATCTTAGTCTACGCCTCATAATCACAAAGTTCCAAAGTATAAAACTAGATACTTAGCGGCGAAAAGCTAAAGCCATTCCCTCTAAAAACAGGAATGAGACAAGGATGCCCACTCTCTCCATTCCTCTTTAACATAGTTAGAATTCCTAGCCAGTGCAATAAGGCAAGAAACAAGCATAAAGGGGATCCAAATAGGGAAAGAGGAAGTAGAACTTTCCCTCTTTGCAGATGACATGATCCTGTATTTAAAGAATCCTATAGACTCTACTCCCAAGCTCCTTGAGCTGATTCAAAACTTTGGAAGGGTAGCAGGCTATAAAATTAACCCTCAAAAATCAACTGCCTTCCTCTATGCCAACAGTGAGAGGAACGAGGCAACAATCAGGAAAGCAACTCCTTTTGCAATAGCCTCAAAGAAAATAAAGTACCTAGGAATTAGCTTAACTAAGAATGTAAAGGATCTTTTTAATGAAAACTTTAAAACCCTGAAAAAGGAAATTAAAGCAGAACTAAGGAAATGGAAAAACCTCCAATGCTTCTGGATTGGAAGAATCAATATCGTGAAAATGACAATCTTGCCAAGGGATATTTACAAATTCAACGCAATACCCATCAATATCCCAATGTCATTCTTTAAAGAAATAGAAGAGGCAATTCAAAATTTCATATGGAATAATAAAAGACCCCGTATAGCAAAAACACTTCTTAGCAGAAAGAACAGCGCTGGAGGAATTTCAATTCCAAACGTTAGACTCTATTACAGAGCTATAATACTCAAAACAGCTTGGTACGGGCACAAGAACAGGCCTGAAGACCAAGGGAACTGAAGACCCAGATATTAAACCACAGACCTATGGCCACCTAATCTTTGACAAGGGAGCCAAAAAAATAGAATGGAAGAAAGACAGCCTCTTCAACAAGTGGTGCTGGCAGAACTGGTTAAGCACCTGCAGAAAACTAAAGTTGGATCCTTCTTTGTCACCCTGCACTAGAATTAACTCCAAATGGATCAAAGACCTGGAGGTAAAAGCCGACACTCTGAAAACTTTACAAGAAGGAATAGGAGATACACTAGGCCTCCTTGGCACAGGTCAAAACTTTATTAATAAGGACCAAGAAGCACAACAAATCAGAGAAAGGCTGGGTAAGTGGGACTGCATTAAACTGCAGAGCTTTTGTATGGCAAAGGACATAGCTAGTAAACTAATTAGGAAGCCTACAGAGTGGGAGATCTTCACCATCCATACAATGGACAAAGGCTTCATATCTAAAATATATCAACAGCTCCAAAAATTGAATCAATCCAAAACTAATCTCCAAAGTAACAACCATCCCATTAAAAAATGGGCCAAAGACTTAAAGAGAGTCTTTTCTGAAGAAGAAACAAAAATGGCCTATACACACATGAAGAAATGCTCAACACCTCTGGTCATAAAAGTAATGCAAATCAAAACAACTCTATGATTCCACCTCATTCCAGTTAGCATGGCCAGGATCAAGAAAACTAATAACAACAGATGCTGGAGGGGATGTGGCCCAGAGGGATCACTACTACACTGTTGGTGGGAGTGCAAACTCATTCAACCACTATAGAAAGCAGTATGGCAGTTCCTCAAAAAACTAAACATAGAGCTCCCCCATGACCCAGCAATTCCACTACTTGGCATTTACCCAATCATCCAGAAACAAGGACATACTAAATCCACCAGCACAACAATGTTCATTGCAGCACTATTTACCATAGCAAAGATATGGAACCAATCTAGATGTCCCTCACTTGATGAGTGGATCAACAAGATATGGTATTTGTACACAATGGAATTCTATGCTGCTGTCAGAAAGAATGACACTGCCCCATTTGGTTGGAAATGAAAAGACTTAGAAAAGATCATATTAAGTGAAGTAAGCCAGACTCAAAGGAACTTAGGCTCAATGGTTTCCCTCATTTGTCATAATCAGTAGAAACCTTGGGCTCTCCTAGCAGATATTTGCAATAGAGCAAAACCTTGATACCTAAGGCCATATAGTAGGATGCTAAGTGAAAAGATCTCTAGGATATAGAAACATAAGCCATATAAGGAATGATTGTTGTTTTTAATGTACTATGTTATCTCTCACCTCTTTTGCTGTCCCTTGGTTATCTCATATTGTTACAGTATCTCCCTTTTTACCTGATATATCGGATATATTTGTATTTGGTTATTTGAAATTGGATAGGGAAGGGGGGAAAACAAGATGAGGGGTGGGGATGAGGGGAGGGAAATGGGGACCATGACACGTGAAAGGGTATCAATGTATGTGAATTAATGCACCATCTATCTGGCAAATATCATGTAACCCTTCTATTAATTACAATAAAAAATATATGAAAAAACTAGAAATGATCATAAAACCTTAAGGAAAACAGTAAAGCATGCCTACTGTGTATAACACTTTAAATACAAATACAAATTAGAGAATTATTTCTGAGTTATGGATCGATGATTTATGTATTGTCTTCCAACTCTAAAATCACCTTCCTGTTATGCACTTTGTGATGCTGGATCTCGGATTCTACAAGCTTCTTTGATTTCTGTTTGCTTTCATTCTCTAGTGAGAACCCCAAGCAGGAAGGCAGGAGACAGAAGGAAAGGAGGAGGTGTTTGTCTCCAATTGCCACTGGTCCAACCTCAGGAGTTTTTGGTACTGCCAGTACCAAACTGTTCTCTCCACTAGGCCCTAGGTTTTGATGGCTTGTCTCTTCTTTGTTCCCCCAGGCCTAAGTACCCTAGGCCAGCTATTCCTTATTTGCTAATATCAAGACTTAAGATGATTATTTTATGAACTACCTTGACTGAGCTAAGAGATGCCATAGAAAAAAACATGATTTCTGGGCATAATCTGTGTTCTCGAGGTTAGCATTTGAATAAGTAGACTGGGTAAAGAAGAAACATAGCTCTCTCTCTCTCTCTCTCTCTCTCTCTCTCTCTCTCTCTCTCTCTCTCTCTCTGTCTGTCTATCTCTCCTCTGTGTGTGTGTGTGTGTGTGTGTGTGTGTGTGTGTGTGTGTTTCTAGGCCTCTGTCTCTGTCTGTCATCCGTCAGTCTGTCTCTCTGTCTCTGTCTGTCTGTCTGTCTGTTTGCCCCCCCCTCTCTCTTTCTTCCTTGATTTTAGTCATCTGTCTTCTGCCCTCAGACACAGATGTTCTTGTCTCCCAGGACTGAAACTGTGCCACCAGCTTTCCTAGATTTCAACTTTGCAGATGGTAGATCATAGGAATTCATCCTCCATATTTTCTTGAACCAATTCCTCATAATAACTCTGTTCCTATATATCTATGTCTGGGTAGGCAGCAGATATTCTGTTTCATTCTATTTTTCAAGAGCTCCCTGATTACTAAAGACTACTTCAGTATGTCTCAGCCTCTAAACTCCAATGAAAGTAATTTCCTCTATGAAATCCCCTCTCCTTGAAATACCTCTCTGGCTTCTACTTCTATCTAAAGCCTAATTGATTTAGGATGGTATACCAACAAAAAAATCGATCTATAGGATAGAATAATTAAATACATACCAGTATGATGATTGTGCCATTTCACATACAATATCAATTGTGTATATTTCTGGAAGCCTACTAGGAATAATATAAAGGAAACTTTACACTGTGTGATTACAACAGGAAAGGCTCTTATAAAGAAAGTATGTTTTGTTACCATTCATAGTTTCTTTTTCCTACAACTAACCAGAAAACATTGAAGATGAGACACAACACAATTATTTAAAAGGGAAAAAAGGGATTCCAGCTGTTTGACCAACAGAAGCAATGTCTGGAATGTATTTCAATAATGTATAGCAAGCAGATGTTAACTAGAGTTTTCTCCCTTTTAAAGAGCAATGAAGCCTGTCCAAGAAAAACACTTTAATCATCCCATTCTCCCATCGGGACTATGGAAAATTGCCACTTGCAAATGCTGCAGGCTTAATTGATCATGTATGAGTAGATGTGTGTGACTGTGTATAACTTGGACTAGCCTGTACATCTTAAATAGATATTTCTCTGTTTTCTGTGCATCCTGAAGCTCCTAAGTCTTTGAGAAACTTAAATGTTTTGGCAGCCTGAATCTAGTCATCTAAATTATAATTATGCCACAACTGTGAATGTTTTTCCTAAAATAAAGAATCTCAGGCATAAATTTTTGAATATTCTGACAATAATTTTATTTTTAACAAAGGTAGCATTCAGTGACATCATACCAGTTTTAATGACACTTGGTAAGCTGTTAGAAGATAAATATTTATATCTCCATCCAGCTAGTTAGCTATTTTATGAAATATAATGCTCGTAACTCATGAACTTTCAAGTGAATCTAGAACAACATCCTGGGTGTTAGCAGGAAGCACTCCACACTCAAGGTATTGTCCCTGTGTGATGATTTAATGGTCTATAACAGAGAGTGATGGAATAATTATGGGTGTTGTTACAACATTGTGACAAGCTTTCTAAATACATCTGTCTCTACAGAGAACTTCGTGATTTTTCTGAGATATGCTCGAGTGATGAATAATTTATGGTGGAGGGGTCCTGTGGTCATTAGAATAAGAAGAGACATGTGGTCATTAGAAAATGACTATGACCTTTGGTACATGTCTGTTGCAAAGAAAAACAGATATATAGGCTTTTGTGTAGTTTATTTTGGAAAGCAACCCAAGCACCAAGAACAGAATGAGAAGGAAGAATGAAAGAAGCAAGAAGAAGAAGAAGAAGAAGAAGAAGAAGAAGAAGAAGAAGAAGAAGAAGAAGAAGAAGAAGAAGAAAAAGGAGGAGGAGGAGGAGGAGGAGGAGGAGGAGGAGGGGAGGAGGAGGAGGAGGAGGAGGAGGAGGAGGAGGAGGAGGAGGAAGAAGAAGAAGAAGAAGAAGAAGAAGAAGAAGAAGAAGAAGAAGAAGAAGAAGAAGAAGAAGGGGAGGAAGAAGAAGGGGAGGAAGAAGAAAAAGAGGAAGAAGAAGAAGACACATAATTATCCTAAGGCTCAAGCAGTCCTGATCTAGCCCTGGGAGTCAGATATGCCAACACTAATTATACTAGAATGATTACATAGGGAAATGCTACAAAGGAAAGTACTGAGGGAGGCCAAACTCAGGCTTCTAGGAGTCCAGGAAAAGCAAGTCTTGGGCCCATGAAAAAAAGACAATGATGAATTCATCAGCCAAACCAGAAATCTCTAGGCAGAAAGACACAGAAAGCCCACTCCTGAAAGACAAGACAGCAAAGGATGAGGCTTGTGAACATGTTTGAAAAGGTGTCTAGGAAATGACTAATTTGGAAAGCAACCACATCATGTGCCAGCACTCTACAAAGAACACCTTGGAGAAAAGAATAATCCTCTTTCCAACACCTACACACAGAAGTAAGCAGACAAATGTTTGAGTTGCTCTGAAAGAGAAAGAGGTAGAGAGGATTCAGAGGCAACCAGCAGTGGGAAGGGAAAGAAGGAGGGTAAGATTATGGGAAAGTCAGGCCCAGGCCAATGCCCTTCTTTTCATATGCTGCCTATGTCCTTGCCTTTATCTGCAGGGTTCTTTTTTTCTTTTTTTTTTTTTTTGAATTTTTTTTCACATGTTGCCCTGCTATTGGGTCTCTGAAGCAGCATTGAAGTCTTGAACTGAACTCTTTGATTGGGTTCAAGGATATACCCAGGCTATGTCATGTTCTAAGAATGGTATCATCTAATCCCAGCAGAAAGGCACAGTCTAAAGATCCCCAATGAAGCACAAATCAGAAGAAATACAAATACTACCTCAATAGAATGGGAGGAGACAAACTCTTTAGAGAATTCAGTCTAGGTCTTTAGTAGCACTAGGTAACAAATCTCTGATTTGTCACCTGAATAACCAGAGGCATTCAGTTAGAATTATCTCTCGCCAGAGAGGAAATTCACCAGTTAGGAATTCTCCATAATGATAAAGGAGGGACTTCAATTAGAATGGAAGAAAGTTCTCTCAGAGTAGTAGTAGCATGATAGGTCAAATTTCTTTGTTACAGTCCACCAAAAATCTGTCCTTTAGGCCAGAGCTCTTAGCTCAGCGTAGATAATTCTTTTTATGTTGATGTAAAGCATTTATTAACTAGGCTTCATGAAGTATTGAGACATGTGTGACTTGTTTACATCTGCAATACAATCAAAGAGCAACTCATTAGCAGGATTTTTAGAAATTCATATTCGTGCTTCGTATAATCATTCCCTTGACATTCATATGTTACTTAGAGAATACACACCTGGTTTGAACAGAATGAAACTTAGCTCACTTTCCTTTGATCTGTAATTGAACCCATAGGTAACAGTGTATATATTTTCCTCTCCTTCATGCTTTTTTAAAAAAAATTTGCCAGTCCTTGGTCTTGAGCTCAGGGCCTGAGCACTGGCCTTGGGCTTTTTTAAGGCTAGCACTCTACCACTCGAGCCACAGCACCACTTCCAGCTTTTCTGTGTATGTAGTACCAAGGAATCAAACCTGGGTCTTCATGCATGCTAGGCAAGCACTATTACCACTAGGCCAAACTCCCAGCCCTCCTTCGTGCTTTTTAAGATGTCTCTTTATTCTTTTCACATTTTCTATAATCTATATTTATATCCCAGCTTCTATAGGAAACATTACCAAGGTTATAATGGGCAGATGTTGTCACATACAACCCTCCTTCAGAAGACAGCATAAATGCTGCTGTTACTATTGAACTATTTCCATTTCCACGAGGTTAACATATAAAAATGTATTATTCATGACAGAAAATGCATTTGTATATTTCGCCAATTGTTATTATTGTTCTAGTGGGGAAAATAAATGAAAATGGTGGCAGTTGTAGAAATGCATTCTTACCAATTTAGACTACTTACCTCCTTCAACTTTAAACTTTCCATTAAACTTCAAAGCTCGATGTCAGCTAAACTCTATAAATGTTAATTTTAAGGTCAAGGTGCTCCTGGGAAGCATTTGAATGCTGAGAGCAGAGCCCAAGAAAACTTTTCAAAGATTTATGGGATGATATAGCTCCTTTCTGAAAAATAGGAATTCTGTTTCTACTTCTTCCAATCATTTTCTATTTCCAACTCTAGGACACATTTTTCTTTATGGATCTTTCTGCAATATTTAATGTCATTCTGGAGATGCATGTGTAATGGAAAAATGAACTTCACTTAGTAATGCTGAATGCTTTGTGGAGTGAAGGATGGATCACCTGTTACTCAGCAGCACCTTTGTCCAGGAAGGTAACCAAAAAAAGAAGTATCATTGCCAGTATCCAAATTACCCTGAGGACCAGTGGGATAGAACTGAAGACCCAGAAATCAACCCTTAAACCTATGGCCACCTAATCTTCAATAAGGGAGCCAAATAGATAGCATGGAAGAAAGACAGCCTCTTGAACAAGGGGTGCTGGCAGAATTGGTAAAACACCTGTAGAAAACTAAAGTTGGAACCTTATATGTCACCCTACACCAGAATTAATTCCAAATGGATCGAAGACCTTGAGGTAAAACCTTAAAGGAAAGAATAGGAGATACACTGCGTCTCCTTGCCACAGGTTGAAACTTTCTTAATAAAGGCCCAGAAACAAAACAAATTAAAGAAAGTTTGGACAAATAGCACTGCATTAAACTGCAGAGCTTCTGTACGGCAAAGGACATAGCCAGCAAGATGAATAGGAAGCCCACAGAGTGGGAGAAGATCTTCACTAGCCATACAACAGACAAGGGTTGTTTAAATCTCTCAAAAACAAATCCTCAAAAAACCAACATCCCATTAAAAAGTGGTCTAAAGACTTAGAGACTTCACTGAAGAGGAAGTAAGAATGGCCAATAGACACATGAAGAAATGCTCCACATCTCTAGCCATAAAAGAAATGCAAATCATAACAACTCTGAGATTCCACCTCACTCCTGTTAGAATGGCCATTTTTAAGGAATCTAATAACAACAGATGCTGGCAGGGATGTGGCCAGGACGGATCACTACTACACTATTGGTGGGAGTATAAACTCATTTAACCACTATAGAAAGCAATATGGCAGTTCCTCAAAAGACTAAACAAAGAGTTCCCCTATGACCCAGCAATCCTACTCTTAGGCATTTACCCAAATGTCCAAAAAAAGGGCATTCTAAATGTACTAGCACAACAATGGTCATTGCAGCATTATTTACCATAGCAAAGATATGGAATCAACCCAGATGCCCCTCAGTAGATGAATGGATCAAGATGTGGTATTTAGACACAATGAACTCTATGAACCATCAGAAAGAATGGTTTGTCTTGTGTTGTAACTGTATCTGACTTTGGTACCCATATATTGTATATATGTTTATTTATTTGAAACAGGGAAGGGAAGGGGAAAAACAAGATGATTGGGAGGGGCAAGGGGAGGGAGAGTGGGAGAAAAAATTCCAGTGATAATTCTAGGAAATCATGAAAGAGAATGTAGAAGACAAGAAAGGGAAAGGAAACAGGCAATATGTGTTATCCAGTTAGGTCCTACCAGGGAAACTCTGGGAGCTGGAGAATAACACCTGATATAACGTTGGCCTACTTAAGGACAGGAATACCCCAACGTAGATCAATCTTTGTTTAAAAGTTGAAGAGATAGTCAATTCCTTACCCCTCCCAAGATGACTCACAGGTTAACAAAGTAGGCTTTGGTCACTTTTCTAGATGATACCAGTTGGATGCCACTGACAGGAAAATAGGGCTGGGTGAGACATGATCTTTTTGTAGGATGTTTTTAGTTTTGTGCTTGTATCAAACATGAAAGGATAAATGAAAGTCCAAATTCTCCCCCAACTTGGCTAAGGGACATTGTATTCCACCAGTCTTTACAGTCTGACTTCTGATTTCTAATTTCAATATTAGACACAGAAACAAGAATTTTGTCCAATTTAGAGAAAGTGTGAGAAACTTTTGAAGTTCAGCTTTTTTGAGTCATCCCATTCACACATGTAACATATTCATATAATAACATCATTATATTTTGGAATCTCATTGTTCAGTAACGTATTCATTTACTAATCTATAAACAAATACATAACCTCCTCTACAAGATCCTTGGAGCTGTGCTAACTCCTGAGAATACAGTGGTGAATAAGATATAAGTTCTCAGACTTAAGCTTTCCTTTCATTGGGAAAGATAGAAAAGCAAACAATAAATAATTAGTACACTTCTAGGACTCTCATAGCAGAGGACTACAATAGCTGAAAACCTATATATATAAGATCATATAGGATGAGACAAAATGGAAGGAACTCAAGGATATGGAAAAAAGAGCTTTATCTTATGTGATTGTTGTTCTTAATGTACTATGTTATTTCTCTTCTCTTTTTTGCCCGTTAGTTAAATTCATTGTTACTCTATCTGACTTTGTTACCTGGTATATTGTGTATACGTTTATTTGAAATAAGGAAGGGAAGTGGGGAAAACAAGATGATTGGGAGGGGGAGGGAGAAGGGATTGGGGACAAAAACATGAGAAGGGGTATCAATGTGTGACAAGTAATGCACCTACTACCTGACGAACATAACTGTAACCCCTCTATACATTATCCGGACAATAAAAAAAGAAAATGTCCCAGGAAAAAAGCAAACAATAACAAAGTAATAAAGTGTGATGAGCTCATTGTTGAAGTAAACTCAGAGGGTGCTGTGTAAGATCAAGACTAGAAGAAAGACCATATTCAGCTGTGAGGTCTGATGGTTCACAGAGAGGAAGAAATGAGTCAAGGCTGGGGCATGGGGAGATGGACACAAGCACAATTGTGGGTCTTCATGCTCCAGTATATCCATGAATCATGCCATGATGATATTTTTGACCAGCAGCCAGCTACAAGCTTGCACAACTCCATTTTTCCCCCCCAAAGTCCAAGATACAGAAGGCCCTTCAAGGAACCAAATGGGGTTTTCCATGAATTCTACAGTAATATCCTCTATGTAATGATTAGGGTGGGGATAAGGAAAATGTGATGGAAGGGTCTAGATGGTTATAAGTAAGTCCAAATCCCCTAGGAAAGCTAACAGAGAAGTTAAAATGAGAACTCAAGAGAGTCTTCATTTCAATCTATCCATCAGCCTTCCAAAGCTCAGAGTATCAACTTCAAGCCTCTTAGGAAGTCACCCCATCATAAATTTTCCACAAAACTGAAACATTTCATCCCCTCCTTATTTTTCTTTAGATGTAGACATACAAGCACAGACTTTCTAGCAGAAGGAGAGAGACAGCAATACTGAAGTATAAAGGTTCTATTGTTCTGCTGCTTCCCAAGTTAATGATGGAAATTATAAGCTAATTTACATAGGGAAGATTAGCAGAGTATCCCTTTATTCCTATTAATATATTTTCCCTTCCTAATTATAAAGATTTGAATCTTTTTAAAACAACTTCATAGAAAACATTTGTGTGGATATAAGAACTGCATGGTAAATGCTAATTCTGGATGAGTTATTTGCATAACCTTACAAAGAAGCTAAATTGCTTGTATTTAATAATAAATCACGAGTTTAAAAAAGATTGTGGATATCTTGAGAGACACTGAAACAGAAAAAATTGCTTCTATTTTAAGATGTGGAACATTTTTTTTTCTACTTCAAATTTAAAACTACTCTCCAGCCCCTAGAGAAAATTCATCCTAACTTTTTGATAAACATAATATTCCAAGGTTCTTGCAACTCAACAATTCAAATATATTAAAAGTGAAGAGCTAATATGTTGTAAAATAAACATGGGTAACTTTCAGAACATAACAAACTGCACGGAAAATAATTTTGCATTTGAAAAGTGGAGAGTCTTGATTCTGCAGATGATGACAAACTAGAAAGAATTGTGAACATTATCTAGAGAATTCAGAAGTAATCAAAATTCATAAAGAAAAGTAGATTAAAGGCTTCTTTTAAAAATATGTGACTTGGCAATGTTTGTAGCAGTAGTAATCGTCTTTTCATATCATAGTCATCTTTTCTGCGGGTAAACAGAAGTAACACATAAAAAGGTGAACACACATGAAATAACTAAGCTGGTAATACATGTAATTCTTATTTGATGCTGTACTCTTTGAAGGTCAGAAACAAGCCTCTTAGCAGCATTTAATAGATTTTCTTTTCCCTCAGCCCTACATTCACTTGATACCACACTCTTGGATTTCTATCTCCTTGCCCAATCATTCTACCCTCTTTGACCTCTTTGACATCTAATGGCAGCCTGTTCCCAGGATGCATTCCTGATACCTTGTCTTCCCTTTTACCCCCTGTCTTAGTGATCTCTTCAGTGTCTTTATGTTCATCTCGTTGCTGCTTCTGAATACTACTGCATTTATAGCCCCAATGCCTTTCCTCTGGGTTTTAGTTATCAGATCTCTGCTAGCCCTCTCCTCTCAAATGAAGTGCTAGCATCTCAAATACAAATCAGTGTGAAGTCACCATCAGTACAGCCCACCACCTTCATATCCTCAAACTTTCCACTTCCACATCAGGTATCACATGTATCCATTCTAACTGCATACCCGTCTGTACATCTCTGTCACTTTTACATGAAAAGGCATGTCCACTATTCACATCTAACCTATTCTAAGCTATTCTAAGCCACCATCTTACATCAAATGTACTGCCAGCTTCCCTACTACCTAGACCCATAACTCTGAAACACATCTTCACAAGAACCAACAGTAATTGTCACATGTCACGAATCCTCCTTGCAGTTAATGAGCAGACGCTGTATTCTCTTGCAGAATAACTGTACTGAATGGCCACAAGTTTGGCCTCATCTGGGACCATGTTGCTTTATTGTTAGAACCCTTTCAATAATTTTCTACCTCATAAAAAATGAAATTAAACTCCTTATCATATGAACTATTCTTCACACTTAATGAAACAAACACTGAGAAACCGGGCCGGGGTGGGGGGGGTGGGGCGGGGGCGCAATTCCTTATCATGGACTACAAGTACTCCACAAGAACTAATGAACTAGCCCTTTACTCTGTAACCAAAATCAATTTCTGGAACGCCATATGATTTTTCTTGTCTCAGAGATACTACATATTCTGAGAACAGGTAAAATTTCCCTTTACTGGGAACATTTTTTTTGCCTTTCTTTTTATGAAACTGACTTGTTAGTTGAATTGTCTCAGATGTGACTTTTTTCAGTTTAATGTACCATGTATCTATCATCTATTTATTTCACTCAGTGAGCATATCATTTGTGTTTAATATTGGTTTAGTTGTCTACTAAGTGTCTCGTCATAGACTGATATCACCCTAAATCCAGAGATTAAGACTACTTTATTCATTGAAAATGAACTATACAAATTGTGAGGGTGGAGGGTCAGGAGGGAAAAACTGGGAGAAAATGAGGGAAGAGGAGGCACTGTTTGAAAAGAATGTACTTATTGCCTGACACATAACTGTAACCCCTCTGCATATTATTTTATAGTAAAAATAAACTTAAATTTAGAACTACTTTATTCTCTGAAGCACTCAGAACTTAGGACAGAGTCATATGCTAGACTTTTAAAACTTTTTGTTGACTGAGAGAGTGGGTAATGAATGGGTTGGACAATTACAGAGATCTTCTGCTCCAGAAATTCATGAGGAATAGGAGAAACTAGTCAACAACTGAGCATCTGTAAATTCAGAGGTGGGTGGCAGTAATTTGCTACTTGAAAACTAGCTATACTTCAAGAAAGACGTTCTGTTCTATCATAGCGATATTTTCATGTCTGGAGAACATTAAAAGTTTTCAGATGCAGCCTCTAAAAACGTCAAGTGTCTATTGTGTTGACGTTTTTAAATATTTTATGTGATTGAAGCTGAACCACATTCTCATTGTTTACTCACACAGCTCTTATGTGGCCCCAAGAAACAGAATCAACCTGACAAATGAAGACAGAAAAGTCAGCAAATGGAGATTGAAGCAGGCTATCATTGCAGGTTTCCAATTTTCCTGCCGTGAGGTGGAAAACATCATGGCAAGGTGACTTGTAAAGTAAAATTATTTAGTAATATGGATTGGGAACATATCATTTTATTTTGTTTTTGTTTTTGTTTCTTTTGCATTTTTTATTGTAATTAGTAAAAGGGTTACATGATATTTGCCAGATAGAAGGTTCATTAATTCACGTACCTTGATACCCTTTCACATGTCTTGGTACCCATTTCCCTCCCCCCCCTAAACCCCCCACCCGTCTTGGTTATGTGATTTGAAGACTCTCAACATACGCATCTAGTTGATAGGATTCCTTGGACACACCATGCTGTTTCATCTCTTCCAATATGGCATTCCCTCAAAAGCCCAAATATTGTTCTGGCTAAATCCAGAACAATTGTCTGTGCAAGACATGAACACCTTGATGATTCGAACACACCAAAAATGTATTGAAACTTGCCAGAGAATAGCCTCTGCCCCGTTGATTGCCTCTGAGTGACATTTCAAAGCTGATTACTCTGAGTCCTATTCAGACAGATCTCTCACTACAATCAACATCCGTCTTGTGTTAGCCTAATAGGAATTTTGTCTTAATAAGAAATATAGAATTGGGTTCTTAGTGATAATTATGATAATAATTTTCAAAGGATAAGTCTCTCCTTTAATAAATAATCCCTCTCTGAGAGCTCTGAGAATAAGCATCCTTGAATGTTATCTCTGCTGTTTTTCAAATTAACATTTTAAAAATCAATTTTGATACTTGAGACTATGTAAGGAGAAGTGAAATGAAGAAATGACAGGTTTTGCTTCTTATGTGTGTGAATCTGGATGTGGATGCAATGCTGACAGTAGAGGAAAAATAAGCAAATTCCTTATGAAGGTGTTTAATCTTTAGATGCCCAGGATAATCTTTAGATGCCAGGATAATTTCTGATCTATGATAAACAGAATATCCCACCATCCTCTCAAATCGCCGAGTTAAAAATCAACAGAGTCTGTCATGTCAGTATTTTGTTGTAATTATAGCATAATAGGAGGCAGGTAATATCTCACTGTGCTTTCAGTTTGTGTTTCCTTGATGAAGGATACACTGAATATTTTTCCATAAACTTTGTAGACATATCTTTTGCAAAATTATGTTTAGAGCTACGTGCCGATAGCTCATGCCTATAATCCTAGATACTCACGAAGCTGAGATCTGAAGGATCATAGTTTGAAGCCAGCCTGGGCAGAAAAGACTATGAGTTTCCTGTCAAACTACTCAGAAAAGGCCAGAAGTGGTGCTGTGGCTCAAGTGATACATCATTAGCTTTGAGTATAAAGAGGCTCATTAACAGAGTCTAGGCCTAAGTTCAAGACCCAGGCCCAAGGAAAAAAAAGAACAAAGAATAGGAAAGAAAGAAAGGAAGGAAGGAAGGAAGGAAGGAAGGAAGGAAGGAAGAAAGAAAGAAAGAAAGAAAGAAAGAAAGAAAGAAAGAAAGAAAGAAAGGAGAGGGGAGAAAGGAAATGAAAGAAATCTTTAATAGACTGCAAAAATTATCTATTGAATTCCTTAGTCTGGAAGGACAAAGGAAATAATGCTTAAGGTGATCTCATATTTTAACCAGAACACATATAAATAACTATTTACTGGATTTCTATAAAATAATGAAAACATTCATAGATATTAGACTCTCTGATGAAGAATGAGCATTAAAAAGTATAGATCAAAATGGGTTTACTTTAGTTTAAAATTAATCTATAAACCACTAGGTAAAACGACCATTTCTGAATGCTTAATTGATATCGAATAATATTCTCTAGAATTTAGGGAATTAATCTAATTAATTTTGCTAAGCTGACAACAAAAGCACAGAAAACAAGTCAAGAAATGTCAACCATATAACTGATGATGGTTCTTATTACCTCCGGAAATAATAATTCCTAGGGAAGACAAAGTATTTATCATACTGTTGTAAAATGAATGAAAGCTGCAATTTAAAATTCCAAATCTTGATAGCATAAGTATACAAGAGGGGATAGTGAAATTTACAAGGAACAATTAGAAAACTTATAAATACTTGGGTTTTCTAAAATTATTTTATAATGGATTTGATCGTTGGACTATTAAGCCTTTTCTCTCATAAAATTATAATAAATTCTAGGCAGTGTGAGAAATCCTATCAGCAGGAAGCATGTGTCTTTTTTTAATGTAATGTGGCTTTAAAATGAGCAATTCCCAATTATTAACCTTAAAACATCTCAACAGACAGAAATGGAGATAAATGCTTTGTTTGTCTAGAGGTCCACACAGGCATTTCCATCATCTCATTCATTCATAGGATGCAATGAAATCTTTGCATATAAGAATTACAAGTCTTTGGAAAAGCAAAAGTTATTAGAACAATGCAATGTGGATATTTGAAAAGAATATCAGGATAGGAAACAACAGTTGAACTTTCAGTTCTTAAAGCAATAAATTTCTTAGTCATTTCAGAAGTTTGATGAGTATCTGAAATCTTCACTTGGTATTAAATGATTTTTCTCTCCTAAGATAAGCCTTCTCCCAGTGACCTCTTTTTTTTTCCCTCAGTGCCTCTTAAGATTTCTTTACAGTGTAACTCAACTAACTCAATTACTTTTTTGGGATATCCTAAGTAAATATAAAATAATCACAATACTTCTTTTATTTTGTACAGTCCTAATGAAAGTTGCCGAGTGTTTCTGTTGTTGTTAATGATGCTTCTGCTGTCAGTTTGTAATGAAATTTGAATTCCAGGACTCTCATAACTGATATTTTGTCACTTTAGCCACATTGCCACTTGTGGCTTTTTACTGGTAATTCAGAGATAAGAGTCTTGAGGATTTTTCTGCTGTGTTGGCTTCACACTTTGATTCTCAGATCTAAGTTTTCTGAGTATCTTGGATTCATATGTTTGAGCCACTTGCACACAACTGAATCATAGAATTTTATAAGCATACTTCTCCTTTTGAACCTGAAGTATATCTGCAGTTACCAGAAGCAAGATCATTGTTCATTCTTGCCTATCAGTTAAGATGAAGTTGAATAGGTTCTACTTGATGCCATCATACTGGGACAGTTCCTTCAACAGACAAGTGATGCAATGTGCATAACCTGTCCAGTTGTTAAGGACTCACATGAATTTGTGAAAGAGTCCAAGAAATCAAAGTTGAATATTCCTTTCCAAATCTTCTGGGAAATTTTGAACTCAGAGTGCAGACATCACTTAAAAAAAATAGTCATCAAAAAGCTGAATACTGATGAATGTGCACCCCCAGTGCTCACACTAGCAGATTTTCTGGGTATGGTAATGTTTTTTGGAGCAATTTGCTGACTCAGTAATGTGCTGAGTACAACATAGGGTATGGCCTAAAGATAAGGACAAGAAGACACAATTCACAAACTCACAATTCCAGCGTGAGATCAACTAAAAACATGCTCCAAAGGGATGCAACTACTTATTTTATGGTTACTTTTATGAGAACAAAGAGACACCTTTATAATACTTCTTGCTTTTCATAGTTCTAATACCTCATCTCTTTAAATTTAAGTGTGAAGGTGATACAAAACTTGTTCTCACAGTGTTCTCCTCTCCTCTGTACTTCAGAGAGCCAACCAATAACAATAATTCTCATATCCATACAGTTCACACTGTTATGTGGTAACTCTTTCCCATGAAGAGGGGTGCTCATATGCTGCCCTAGCACCTTGAATCTGGGATGAACTTAGGATATACTTTTTATACATATACAATTTTATTTAGATTCATAACATATACATATGTAACATAATATACACAGTTAATAAATAGCACGATATAGCACATGTATATATTAAGTAAAATTTGTATTTTTTAATTGTAAAGGTAATATACAGAGGGTGATAGTTACATGATTTATGTGATGAGTATATTTCATTTTGAACAATGTCACCACTCCCTCATTCTCTTTAAGTTTTTCTCCTCCTGACCCCTCCCCGCAAGTTGTACAGTTCTTTTCCAACAGTGTCTAGTGGGTTTCCCTGCTGAAGTTCACCCTTCGTCCCACTATTTCTATGCTTCCCCTTCCCCTCCCCAAATCAGATTAACTTATGTACAAGACAAAGAGTACTGAAATAAAAATCCCTGACAAGGCCGGGAGTTTGGCCTAGGGTAGAGTGCTTGCCTAGCATGCACGAAGACCCGGGTTCAATTCCTCGGTACCACATACATAGAAAAAAGCTGGAAGTGGTGCTGAGGCTCAAGTGGTAGAGCTCTAGCCTGGAGAAAGTCCAAGGACAGTCCTCAGGCCCTGAGTTCAAGCCCAGGACTGGCATTTAAAAAAAAAAAACACTGACAAAAGGGGAAAAAGCAAAGAAAAAAAAAGAACTGAAAACAATACAATAAAAAAACTCCTTGTTTCCATTTCTTGGAGTTCATCTTGATAAGCATCATTTTATATGATCATAGATACATAGCTTTTGAGCCCTTCCAATCCTCCCAGTTGGAGCTTCCTCAAAAGACTAAACATAGAGCTTCCCTATGACCCAGCAATCCTATTCCTAGGTATCTATCCAACTAACTACAAACCAGGCATGACCATATTTATTGCAGCATTGTTAACCTTAGCCAAGATATAGAATCAACCCAAATGCACCTCAGTGGGTGAATGAATCAAGAAATTGTGGTATATATTCACAAAAGAATTCTATGCTTCCCTCAGAAAGAATGGCATTGCCCCATTGTTAAGGAAACAGAAAGACTTGGAAAAAAATTATACTGAGCAATGTAAGCCAGACCCAAAGAAACATAGGTTTCATGGTCTCCCTCATTTGTAATGATTAATTTGTACCAACAAATCTACGAGTAAACCCAATGGTTAGTAAAAGGACCAATGATTACACCTGGACAAGATTAATGATTAATTAATCAGCAGTCTAACCATTTACACAGTAAGAACAAAGGAGGATATTCTGATGATGTACTTTGGCCAACAGAATATGGCTACAAAGAAAGAACAACAATGTGCCAGATTCAACTATAGATCTCAGAAGTCTGTAGCATGTTTATGTTCTTGCCAAAAGTGGAGAACAATACCAGATTAGCCATTTGGAAAATGAAAATCTAGGGACAAGCTAAAGCATTTCAGCCACCAGCCAGCAAACACCCATACAATAAACCTAATGTATGAGTAATTCCAACTGAACCTAGACTGCAGCCTGATCGACAGCAAACCCAAATGAGATCCAATGAGTCTGGCCCAGAACAGCAGGACCTCACAGTCAATCCTGAAAATGGACAATAGCAGATAGCCTCGCTTTCCCATAGGAATTGGGATGTGACTTGTTATATAGCAAAAGCTGATAAATGTCTCTTCTCATTCACGTGTTTAAAATGACATATTGTTCTTCCCGGGAATTCCTCCTTTCTCTTTACTCTTACCTGTCCATCTACTTTTAATACCCAACTTAGCTTTTTTTTTTCTTTTTTTTTAAATTGTAATAGTAAAAGGGTTAGATGATATTTGCCAGATAGAAGGTGCATTAATTCACATACATTGATACCCTTTCACATGTCTTGGTACCCATTACCCTCCCCCCCCACACCCCCCACCCATCTTGGTTTTCCCCCCTTCCCTATCCAATTTCAAATAACCAAATACAAATAAATTCAATATATCAGATAACAATGTGAGATACTGTAATATGAGATAACCAAGGGACAGCAAAGGAGATGAGAGACAACATAGTACATTAAGGACAACAATCATTCGTTATATGCCTTTTGTTTCAATATCCTGGAGGTCCTTTCAATTAGCTTCATACTAAATGGCCTTATGTATCAAGGTTTTGCTCTATTGCAAATCTCTGCTAGTAGAGCCCAAGGTTTCTACTGGTTATGATGAATGAGGGAAACCATCGAGCCTAAGTTCCTTTGAGTCTGGCTTACTTCACTTGATAGGATTTTTTCTAAGTCTTTCCATTTCCTAACAAATGGGGCGATGTCATTCTTTCTGACAGCAGCACAGAATTCCATTGTGTACAAATACCACAACTTGTTGATCCACTCATCAACTGAGGGACATCTAGGTTGGTTCCATATCTTTGCTATGGTGAATAGTGCTGCAATGAACACTGTTGTGCTAGTGGATTTAGTATGCCCTATTTTCTGGATGATTGGGTAAATGCCAAGTAGGGGAATTGCTGGGTCATAGGGGAGTTCTATGTTTAGCCTTTGGAGGCACTGCCACACTGCTTTCCATAGTGGTTGAACGAGTTTGCACTCCCACCAACAGTGTAGTAGTGATCCCTCCTGGCCACATCCCCTCCAGCATCTGTTATTATTCGTTTTCCTGATCCTGGCCATTCTAACTGGAGTGAGGTGGAATCTTAGAGTTGTTTTGATTTTCATTTCTTTTATGACCAGAGATGTTGAGCATTTCTTCATGTGTCTATAGGCCATTTTCATTTCTTCTTCAGAGAAGACTCTCTTTAAGGCTTTGGCCCATTTTTAAATGGATGGTTGTTACTTTGGAGGTGAGTTTTGGAGTGATTCGATTTTTTGAGTTGTTGATATATTTTAGATATGAGGCCTTTGTCCGTTATATGGTTGGTGAAGATCTTCTCCCACTCTGTAGGCTTCCTACCGTTGTGATGCTTGGTCCTTATTAAGAAAGTTTCGACCTGTGCCAAGGAGGCCTAGTGTATCTCCTATTATTCCTGTAAAGTTTTCAGTGTGTCAGCTTTTACCTCCAGGTCTTTGATCTATTTGGAGTTAACTTTAGTGCAGGGTGACAAAGAATGATCCAACTTTAGTTTTCTGCAGGTGCTTTGCCAGTTCTGCCAGCACAACTTGTTGAAGAGGCTGTCTTTCTTCCATTCTATTTTTTTGGCTCCCTTGTCAAAGATTAGGAGGCAATAGGTCTGTGGTTTAGTATCTGGGTCCTCAGTTCTATTCCATTGGTCTTCAGGCCTGTTCTTGTGCCAGTACCAAGCTGTTTTGAGTATTATAGCTCTGTAACAGAGTCTGGAGTTTGGAATTGAAATTCCTCGAGTGCTGTTCTTTCTGCTAAGAAGTGTTTTTGCTATATGGGGTCTTTTATTATTCCATATGAAATTTTGAATTGCCTCTTCTATTTCTTTAAAGAATGACATTGGGATATTGATGGGTATTGCGTTGAATTTGTAGATAGCCCTTGGCAAGATTGTCATTTTCACAATGTTGATTCTTCCAATCCAGGAGCAAGGGAGGTTTTTTCCATTTCCTTAGTTCTGCTTTAATTTCCTTTTTTAGGGTTTTAAAGTTTCGTCAAAAAGGTCCTTTACATTCTTAGTTAAGCTAATTCCTAGGTACTTTTTTATTTTCTTTGAGGCTATTGTGAAAGGAGTTTCTTTCCTGATTATTGCCTCGTTCCTCTCACTGTTGGCGTAAAGGAAGGCAGTTGATTTTTGAGGGTTGATTTTATAGCCTGCTACTCTTCCAAAGTTTTGAATCAGCTCAAGGAGCTTGGGAGTAGAGTCTATAGGATTCTTTAAATACAGAATCATGTCATCTGCAAAGAGGGATAGTTTTATTTCCTCTTTCCCTATTTGGATCCCCTTTATGCTTGCTTCTTGCCTTATTCCACTGGCTAGGAATTCTAGTACTATGCTAAAGAGTAGTGGAGAGAGTGGGCATCCTTGTCTCGTTCCTGATTTTAGAGGGAATGGCTTTAGATTTTCACCATTAAGTGTAATACCAGCAGTGGGTTTCTCATACACAGGCTTTATTACATTGAGGAATGTTCCATGGATTCCTAGTTTCTCCAGAGCTTTTAACATAAAGGGGTGTTGGATCTTGTCAAATGCCTTTTCCATGTCTATTGAGACAATCATGTGATTTTTGTCCTTGCACCTGTTGATGTGTTGAATTATATTAATTGATTTGCGTATGTTGAACCAGCTTTGCCTCCCTGTGATGAATCCAGTTTGATCATAGTGTATAATTTTTTTGATGAGTTGTTGTAGACGGTTGGCCAGTATTTGTTGAGAAGTTTTGCATCGATGTTCATCAAAGAAATAGATCTATAGTTCTCTTTCTTTGATGAATCTCTGTCTGGTTTGGGGATGAGGGTTATACTGGCTTCATAGAATGAGTTTGGTAAAGAACCTTCATTTTCAATTTTGTTGAAGAGCTTGAGGAGTATTGGTGTGAGCTCTGCTTTGAAGACCTTATAGAATTCAGCTGTGAATCCATCTGGCCCTGGGCTTTTCTTAGGTTGCAGTTCGCTAATTGCCATTTCTATTTCAGTGCTTGAAATAGGCCTGTTGAGTTGGGTTAGTTCTTCGTGGTTCAGTGTGGGTATGTTAATATTGGCTAGGAATTCATCCATTTCATCTAGATTCTCAAATTTGTTGGCATAAAGGTTTGAGAAGTATTCCCTCATGATATTCTGGATCTTGGTAATTTCTGTCTTGATATTACCATTTTCATCTGCGATTTTGTTTATTTCGATATGCTCTCTTCTTTTTTTGGTAAGATTTGCTAAGGGCTTGTCAATTTTGTTAATTCTTTCAAAGAACCAACTCCTTGTTTTGTTGATTCTTTCTATAGTTTTTTGGGATTCCAAATCATTTAATTCTGCTTTGATTTTAATTATTTGCTTTCTTCTACTGGGATTAGGCTTGGTTTGTTGCTCTTTTTCCAGGAGCTTAAGGTGAGACATTAACTTGTTGGTTTGCAATTTTTCCAACTTGTTGTTGTAGGCTCTCAGCGCTATAAATTTTCCTCTGAGTACTGCCTTTGCTGTGTCCCAAAGGAGTTGGTATTTTGTGTGCTCCTTACTGTTAAATTTCATAAACTGTTGGATTTCTGTTCTGATCTCTTCGATGACCCATTGGTGATTCAACAATGTGTTGTTCAGTCTCCATGAGTTACAGGGTTTTCGTTGGTGGAGATGTGTGTTCAGTTCCAATTTGATGCCTTTGTGGTCTGAGAGTGTTCATGGAGTAATTTCAGTGTTTCTGAATCTGACCAGGTTTGTTTTATGGCCTAAGATGTGATCTATTTTGGAAAATGTTCCATGTGCTGCTGAGAAAAACGTATATTGTGTTGTTGCTGGGTGGAATATTCTGCAGATGTCTGTTAGATCTAGTTGGTCTATATAGTTGTTCAGTTCTAAGGTTTCTCTGTTGGGTTTTTACCTTGTTGATCTGTCCATAGGTGAGAGTGGTGTGTTAAAGTCACCGACACTCACTGTATTTCAATCTATGTATGGTTTCAGTGTAAGTAAAGTTTGCTTGATGAAGTTCGGAGCTCCGGGATTGGGTGTGTAAATATTTAGGATCCTTATGTCTTCCTGGAGGAAAGATCCCTTTAGTAGTATGTAGTAACCTTCTTTGTCTTTTCTTACTAATTTTAGTTTGAAATCTATTTTATCTGATATGAGGATGGCAACTCCAGCCTGTTTGTGGGGGCCGTTAGCTTGATAGAGTTTATTCCAACATCTCACTTTCAAAAGATGATTGTTTTTTTGGGTAAGATGTGTCTCTTGAAGACAGCAGAACGATGGCTCTTGCTTTTTGATCCAACTAGACAGCCTATGCCGTTTAATTGGAGAGTTGAGTCCATTGATATTGAGAGTTAGGATTGAGAGATATTTATTAGTTCCTACCATTTTTAAAAGCTTTTATTAGGGCCTGTGTCTTGACAGTTCTTGTGATCCTTAGATGGTATGCTGTTTAGGTGCCATTTCTTTCCCTATATTGCATTTATTTTGGTTTTCTATGTATAGAACATCTTTGAGAATTCTCTGTAGTGTTGGTTTTGTTGCGACATATTGTTGCAGCTTTTCCCTGGATTGGAATGCTTTTATTGTTCCCTCATTTATGAATGAGAGCTTAGCTGGGTACAATATTCTTGGTTGGTAGTTATTTGACTTAAGGGCATGACATATATGCTTCCAGTCACTTCTTGCTTGCATGGTCTCTGCTGAGAAATCTGGGGTTATTCTGATTGGTTTTCCTTTATAGGTTACTGATCCCTTTTCCCTGGCTGCCTTTAAGATCCTTTCTTTGGTTTCTATTGATCCAGTTCGGATTACAATGTGGCGGTGGGATGTTCTTTTTTGGTCAGCTCTTAGCCCAACCAGTGGCCTCACAGTGGACCATGGGATGGATCTGCGAGCTTCCGTCTGAGCGCGGTTGGCAGACGTTTTCCTATGCTGCTTCCAGGGGTGGCCCCAAGCCAAGGGTCTGGGGATTGAGAGTTTCCAGGGGCTCTCAGCAGGACCAGCAGGAGACCCCTCTGTTCCCAGGGGCGGGGCCCAGCTGAGGACCTGGGCTCCAAGAGCAGAGCCGCGCCTTTTTGGTTCTCAGAAGGGGAGCTTAGCTGCTGGTCGGCCCTTCAGATCCCTGCTGTGTTTCCACTGCTTTGTCAGAGTCTGTGACTGTGGGGGGCCCCTCGGTGCTGTCTTGCTCAGGATTCCCAGCTGGAGGATGCCCCACTCAAGAATTGAGGGGGGGCAGATGCTGGCTCCTATTTTCCCGCACCCCCTACCCGCTGTTCTAAGGCAGGGTCCCAGCGCCCTCCACTCTCCAGATCCAGTGGCCTGGGAGAGGAGCCTGGTGGGCGGGTGGGAGCTGGGACAGCTCCACCTTCCCTGGTGGGGTGCTGAGTCTCAGGGTCCACCCGCTTGTCAGTCTCCAGTCAGAGGGCTGGGGGTTGAGCCCGTTGGGTGGGTGGGAGTTGGGGCAGCCCCGCCTCTCTTGGTGGGGTGCTGGGTCTTAGGTAGCCTGCCTGTCAATCTCCAGTCAATGGCCTGAGGGAGGGAGCTGTTGAGGGAAGGGACAGGATTCTAAATTCCTTGACCCTCTTCTCCCCCCAGTCTTTCTCAAGCGGGATGGAGGGGTCTGAGTTAAGTTCTATTGCTTGGCACCCGCTCTGCTTTCCCGATGTGTTTGGGGATGCGCTGTATTACTCACGCCTCTGCGTCCGTCTGCGGGTGATCCACGATGGTGGGGAGTCTTTCACTCCCCTCGGGTCTCCGCCGCCGCCTGGGTCTGGGTTCTGCTGTTTGCTGTTCTGGTTCCACGTCTGGGTTCCGCTGCTTCCACCGTTCGCTGGCCCGGGTCTGTGCTGGTTTCTGCTGCAGTTGGGCTCCTGGCCTGGCGCCCTCCACTGCCCCCACTTTTCGTGGCTTGGAGCCACCGCCCACCGCCGCTTTTCGCGGCTTTCAGCGGCTTTCGCGGTTTGGAGAGGTGGAGGAGGGGTCCTGGCGTTCCGAATTCTTTGAGAAAGTTGGATGTGAGTTTTATCTGGATTTCTTTTCCAGTTTGAGTCCTTCTCCGTTGCTTTTTGAGTTTGTTGTTGTAGATTTCTTAAGGTAGTTGGCTCGTGGGACTCCCTGGTTCTCTCTTTTTGTGAGAGAGAGCTAGGCAGCGTCCCTATTGTCTCGGCGCCATCTTCCTTCTACTTCCCAACTTAGCTTCTATTATCCCTCAAGCCTTTCTTGACTATAGTAATCCAAATAAATATTTAACTTCATTTTAGTTCTTTTAATGTTCATTACTCTCTAATATTTTCATCTGACCTTTATTAATATGATTCACATGCAGAGCTGATTTTTGTATACCAGAGTTACCTCATTTTGAATGCTCAATAAAAATGCATTGACTGAAAGCAAACAGGTTTGATCTTCTCACCCAACCAACTTGGGGCTGATTTCGGTATCAGTACGAACTCCCTCAACCTTGTGTGTCTTGGCAGTGATGAACAGATGTGAAAGCTTCCCAGTGGAAGATCTTTATAAAGAGAATTGATGACTATTTAAGTACAGCTTACTTAAACCATCCATTTCCTTTAAATAAAAGAACCATGTTGATAGATTTTTCATATATATGTATATGTATATTTATCGCTTAAGAGAATTCCACTCTTTGTAAGGGCTATCAGTTTTTGTTTCTACTTATTAAGGATGCACTTCATATTCATTTTACTTGACACTGCAGGAAATTGTGCATGCCTCAGGCTACATAATTCTGAGCCTGTTTCTGAGGTGCTTTGTCTATTATTTCAAACTGTCACAAGGTTGGTTGACTCTTATGCATCAGGTACAAGGAGAAGTGTATATACGCATATATATATACTTATACATCATTACAGTAAATTTCTACATATATATACATACATATTAACTTAAACATCACAGTAATTTTTTTTTGAGGTTCTGGGCCTGGGTGCTGTCCCAAAGCTCTTCTGCTAAAGGCTACTGCTCTACCCCTTGAGCTACAGAACCACTTCCCATTTTCTAGTGATTAATCAGAGATGAGTCTCATGTTCTTGATTTACAATAGAACAAAACCTAGATACTTAAGGCTATATAGAATGATGCTAAATCAAAGGGCCTCCAGGATATGGAAACAAAAGCCACATAATGAGTGATTGGTGTCTTTAATGTACTATGTTATATCTCATCTCTTTTGCTGTCCTTTGGTTATCTCATATTGTTACGGTATTTTACCTGGTTATCTGATATATTGTATATATGTGTATTTGGTTATTTGAAACAGGATAGGGAAGGGAGGAAAACAAGATGAGGGGGGTGGAAGGAGGGAAATGGGGACCAAGGCATGAGAAAGGGTATCAATGTATGTGAAGTAATGCATCTTCTATCTGGTGAATATAATGTAACCCTTCTATTAATTACAATAAAAATATATGAAAAAAATAATCTCATTTTCTTTAGTTCCCAGGCTGGCTTTGAACCTTGATCCTCAGATCTCAGCTTCCTGAGTAGCTAGGATTACTGTAGCCACTGCCCCTGGTGCATAGTAAATTTTTATGTTTCCGACCATCCAGGACCATCTCAGGTTCTAATATCACTTTTTACCTGAATATATGATATACAAACAAATGATAGTTCAAGTAGTTATAGCATTAATATAATAAACAATTAGAACATATTTATCACTTTAAACTCACTCATCAGACAAACTTCAGAATAGGCTGATGTCTTGTTTATCCCCTGCCTCCTGTTGCTGGAGGACCCAGGCAACAGAACAGATGAACACAGTCTTTCATTACACTATAAGGCTATCTGTTGAACACACCAGTGGTTCCATTTCAATCTTTTACAAAGTATCATTACCTTTCAAACAAGATTGAAAGTTAACATTCTCTGTCCTAAACTCAACTTACCCAACAGACACACACACACACACACAACACACACACACAAACACACACTCACAATTTGGTCTTAGGTTTCTCTTTCCTATCCCTTTCCTCTTACCAGGAATCTTAATCATCCAAAAATTGTATTGAATGACTCTTTCCAATTTTTTTTTGCCATCATTTCAGATGAGATGTGTGTGTCCAGGATGAAGACCACCCAGGAAAAGAAAGCCAAAGACAGAGATAATGCTAAAAATAGGGAGGGGGGATCTGTCTTTGAGAAATTTGAATTCATGTGTTTCAGAACTGAAGTAAACCACAGGAAATCAATGCATCTTCATTAAAACACTGAGTGTGAACAGTCTTTATAGTCACTTGTTTCAGCTGATTTCTGTTCATCATGAATATTCTCAGGAGTTCTTGAACTATAATCCGCACGTTTCATTTACAAAAGCCTTTGCTTTCTTCCTTAGATTTCCCCCAGGAAGCAAGATTGTGTATTGTGGACTGATCCCTGCCTTTTATAATATCTTTAACCTCTGCCTAGATAAGAATATACAGAGTCAGTATTTCTCATGCCTCTCAACTTGAAGTAGGAATCATTTTCCCTGAATTTTTCTGACAAGAAAATGGATTCTTAGAGAAGTGACTTATCCTAAGTCTCAGACACCAGGATTGACACAAACATAATTTAACTTAAATTTATTTTAGAAATTACTTTTTTCTTGCAAGATATTTGTAATGTCTGTATGTAGAAGAATAGGTAGAGAGGCAATGTTCTTATATGATAAACCAGTTTCAACATTGTGGCTTGATATGGTAATTTATTGTTCTCTTTCATGGTTCTCAAGGTCATCTGGGGAGGTGGTGGCTGGTACTCATCAGGAGGCTTAGAGATTATAATCATCTACGGTGGCTCCACTAGTTGTATTCCTGTTGTTTGGGCTAAGGGTAGCTGGATGGACATCTCCCTATCTCCATGCAACTCTATCCATGGCTAAATTAGGGATTCCTTCTAATATGGTGGCCTCTGTATAAATGGATTTCTTACAGAGTAGTTTGCTTTCCAGTGTCCATTCTAGAAGGCAATGTGAGCCTTCTTATGACATAGACAATCAAGTCACACAACATCATCCTGTGCCTCTTTTGATTCAATCCCCAGGTTTGTTGTGCTAGGAGATTACGTAAGAATGTGAATAATAAGGTAATTGGTGCGTTGGAAGGCAAATTATAAGTAATAAAGCATAATCAAATCCAAACAGCCATGAACACAACACTCAAAGAAATGTCATTATCAGTGCCACTGAAGCAATCAAATTTCTCCTTCTGAACCTATGCCTTGACCTAAAGAACTGGTAAATACAATCTTTCAAAGCAAGCCTTTCATTACTTGTCCTTTTGCTATCAGAACATTGCAAGGCTTATCTATTCTGTTTCATACAGATGAGTAATTTGTTTTTACTATTTTGGGATTACCTTGTGAGTAATACCATGGTTTATTATAAGTAACCTTCTGGTTGTTTCCTAAGAAATATGTTACATATGCATATATGTTTATATATGGGTCATAGGAAAAATCATCTTTTAACTAATTTCCCTTTAACCAGGCTAACACACTTTTAGTAGAGTGGTCTTTCTAAATTACAAATCCGGTGTTACTCTCTTATTCAATTCAAGACTGTCAGCCGTTCTCAGTTGCTCAAAAGTTTCTGTATTCATTTGATGCACCAGAAAGCCTTGTCTAAAACACTAGTGTCCAGTCAGTTGCTGATGTTCACACCCACAATACAAGATGCTTAGGAGGCTCAGATTGGGGGGAGTATGATTCCAGGACAGCCCAGGAAGTAAAATTCTCAAGCCTCCATCTTAACCAAACAAACTGGGCATGGTGGCACACATCTCTTATCCAAGCTAGACAAGAAGGCTAAAATAGATGGAATGTTATCCAGACATACACCCCTGTAGGAAGTAAGACCCTGTATCAAAAGCAACCCATGCAAAAGCTGGTTGGATGTATCACTCAACCATATAGTAACTACCTAGCAAGCCCAAAAATCCTAAGCTCAAGCTTCTAATGAAAATGAAAACAAAAATTAAAAATACTCTGTCATTTCTTATTATTCCAATAAATTCAGTAAAAAATAAAATAAAATAAAAAGGCTAGTGTTGTAGCACTGAACACACACACACACACACACACACACACACACACACACACACACACACACAAATAAAAACACTAGTGTCCTAGCCCTACCACTGGAGATTCTGATACCATTGCTTGAAGGTGACATGTATACTTTAATAAGCATCTCAAATAAGCTTCTGACTTATAAAAATGTGATAATCACTGTAACAAATGAAATTTCAAGCCCAGACTATATGGTGACCCTGTACATTCTGCTTCTTGCCTGTGATCCAGCCTAATTATTGTCCCACTTTGTCAAGCACCCTCAAAGCCAAAGCTTTGGATTGTATGTCATTTGAATATATTTCCAAAAGTTTCTCTTTCTGGAAAACTCCATTCCCAGTGAGGTCATTGATTAGTAGTAGGTCTCAGTGGAAGAGGATGAAGTAATTGAAGTGCCATTTGTAGGGTTATTGTAACTCTCATGGTTAGTTTCCATGTGAATGATTGTTGTCCTTAAGGTACTATGTTATCTCTCAGCTCTTTTTGCTGTCCCTTGGTTATCTCATATTGCTACAGTATCTCACTTTGTTATCTGATATATCGGATATAATTGTATATGGTTATTTGAAATTGGATAGGGAAGCGGGGAAAACAAGATGGGGGGGTGGGGAGGAGGGTAATGGGGACCAAGACATGTGAAAGGGTATCAATGTATGTGAATTAATGCACCTTCTATCTGGCAAATATCATGTAACCCTTTTATTAATTACAATAAAAAATATTTTTAAAAAGAAGGGGAGCAAGTTGTTACAAAAAGATAAGCCTGGCCCTTGACCTTTCCTCATTTTCTGTCTCAACATGTGATCTCTTCCACTTGCTGGCCAGTGCCCACCATGATGTAATTTCACCATGATGTGATACAGCCAAGGACCAATGATACCATTTCCTTGAGCCTCAAAACTCTGAGCTAAATGAACCTCATTTTTATCCCTTATTCAATGTCGGGCATTGGGTTACAGTGACAGGACACGGGCTATTACATCCTACAAAGATAAAGGGTTTAGAGTTCCTAAAATACCTCCTCCCAGACCTAGGAGGCATATCCCATATGCTTATTTTTTATACTTATTAGCATTACATTTTGCATTCAATTTCAGTCTCCAAGGAGAAAGCACTTGCAAGTTAAGTCAAGGAAGATACATCTCATGAGGCAAAGATATTACTGCCACTGTGTCTCTAACATATTGCATAATATTTAAGTGCCTAAGGAAAATGTATCAAGTTTGTTGATTTTTCCCAAGGTCACAAAATGAGTTAATGGGGCATCTGGGATGTGAACCTAGAGTTTTTTCTTCCCAGTAATTTTCCTGTATCATGCAGTGAGTCTTTTTTTTAATTGTCATGTCTCAGTCTTAATGACTAAACATCATATTGTCATTGTGTTCTTAGTATCAGGGCTGAAAGGATAGTGTTGACTTTCATGTTCTCTTTTTAAGAAAAAAAAAGATCTACACATTTATTCCTAAAAGATTACACTGAAAGGAATGTAGAAATACATGAAAATCCTCAGAGTTCAATTTCTTTCCAAAAGCCCTAAATTATGATTCGAGAAAGCATAAGAAAGTTTGGTTCTATTCAATTGAGTAAATACCTTAACTTTGAAAATCTCCCATTTTTTAAGGGTTGCTTTTGAAAAAGTCATATGGATTTATTTTATAATTCACCTTGTTCCCATTTGTTTTCACTTCATTTACTTTCATTGACCTTACAAGTCTTTCATTATTTTAATAAGCCAAGGCAGAATATGTATAATCTTAATGAAACTCCTTGTTTTATCATCCATTTTTGAGGATGTGTTATTTTAGGCCTCTCATAGCAAATAAAAATGTAATTGTTGTGACGTTGTTGGATTTGGCTTCTGGCATTGGATTTCTCTCCAAATCCTTTCTCAATCACTCTTCTAGCTCTCTTCTATAATTTAGCATTTTCTTGCTTCTGAATTCCTGCCCTTCACAGAAAGACCATGATATAAGTGAGTTCAAAGGAAATAAAAACAACAGCAGCAAAAAATGATTTATCTGAAAAATCAATTAAGGTGACTATTGGATAAATGAAGTTAATTCCACATTGAAATAAGCCAAAGTATTTCCCTTTAAGGGTAGATTTTCTTTCACTAATATGAATGCTTGTCCTGACAGTAAGCCACAGCAGACAATTTGAGACAAGAATAATTAATTAGAAGATACATTTCATGAAGCAGATGACATTGACAGAGTAAGAAATAAGCAAAGCAGAAAGGCAGAGCCAAATTCACCATTTAAAGATGAGGCATTAAAAAAAATCAGCTTTCAAGTAGTATAAGGTATTTTCTTCTGATGAACAAAAATGCAGAAGGCAATTCAACCTTTTAGAGGTCTGTTTTTCATCAGCTTTGATCTGAAAATTGAGACAAGTGTTTGGAGTACTGTCACTGATAAGGAGGAAAGTGAAGGCTGGAAGCACTCTTGAACAGAATGTGGTTCCTCGCACCCTGGGCGATTAAACACTCACTGCATTTTTAAAGGCAAATTCCACAAGTCACACAGCTTCAGAAATCATTACAGAGGAAAAGAACACTACACACTGTACTTTCATAAGAGTAAAAACTGTCATGACCACAGACTACTAAAGCAAAGGCTGTGCACATATTCCCAGTTTCATCTTTAGTTTTTCTTATTTGTTTCTAGACACTGTTTTCTCTATCACTGACAGTATTTACATTCTCTGACTGTCACATAATGAAACAGGAGCAGAAAGCTTTTATTAAGGTGTTAGTATTTTGAAACACACCAGTGTAGCTGGATGTTGCTTTTATTTCTTTCCTCCCCCTCTCCCTCTCCCCGCTCTCTCTCTTTCCTTTTCCCTCTCCCTTTTCCTCTCCCTGTCTCTCTCCCTCTCCCTCTACTCTCCCTCTTCTCCCCCCTACTAAGGAATGTTATTCCTTTAGTCCAAAGAATCTTAGGATTTGTGAGGCCAATGAGATATTAGTAATTGAAAGTTATATGATGGAGATGAGTTGCATTACTGATAAGAAATTTTCTGAGGCCTACATAAGTGTGGACATTTGAGGAGAAGAGGAGAAGGAGGAGCAGGAGCAGCAGGAGGAGGAGGACGAGGAGGAGGAGGAAGAGCAGGAGGAGGAGAAGGAAGAGGAAGAGGAAGAAGAAAGAGGAAGAGGGCCAGGAGTTTGGCCTAGTGGTAGAGTGCTTGCTTAGCATGCACAAAGACCCAGGTTCGATTCCTCGGTACCACATACATTGAAAAAAGCTGGAAGTGGTGCTGAGGCTCAAGTGGTAGAGTGCTAAGCCTTGAGAAAGTCCAAGGACAGTGCTCAGGCCCTGAGCCCAAGCCCAGGACTGGCAAAAAAAAAAAAAGAAGAAAGAGGAAGAAGAAGAAATCCTGATCTAGCCTTGGGAGTCAGATATGCCAACACTAATTATACTAGAATGATTTCATAGGGAAACGTTATAATGGAAAATACTGAGGGAGGCCAAACTCAGGCTTCTAGGAGTCCAGGAAAAGCAAGTCTTGGGCCCATGAAAAAAAGGCAATGATGAATTCATCAGCCAAACCAGAAATCTCTAGGCAGAAAGACACAGAAAGCCCACTCCTGAAAGACAAAACAGCAAAGGATGAGGCTGAATGTGTTTGAAAAGGTGTCTAGGAAATGACTAATTTGGAAAGCAACCACATCATGTGCCAGCACTCTACAAAGAACACCTTGGAGAAAAGAATAATCCTCTTTCCAACACCTACACACAGAAGTAAGCAGACAAATGTTTGAGTTGCTCTGAAAGAGAAAGAGGTAGAGAGGATTCAGAGGCAACCAGCAGTGGGGACGGAAAGAAGGAAGGTAAGACTATAGGAAAGCCAGGCCCAGGCCAATGCCTTCCTTTTCATATGCTGCCTATGTCCTTGCCTTTATCTGCAGGGTTCTTTTTTTTTTTTTCATTTTTTTTTTTACATGTTGCCCTGCTATTGGGTCTCTGATTTGTCACCTAAATAACCAGAGGCATTCAGTTAGAATTATCTCTCACCAGAGAGGAAATTAACCAGTCAGGACTTCATAATGATAAAGGGAGGACTTAAATTAGAATGGAAGAAAGTTCTCTCAGAGTAGTAGTAGCATGATAGGTCAAATTTCTTTGTTATAGTCCACCAAAAATCTGTGCTTTAGGCCACAGCTCTTAGCTTAGTGTAGATAATTCTTTTTATTTTTTATGATCATCTCCTTGATATTTCTTCATATGTTTTTAGATTATAAGAGCTAAATGTTACCATTTTGTTTACCATCATGCCCCCATAGCAGGTATATACTAAGTGCTAAGTAAGTAGCTAGTGAAGGAAATACAAAACTTTTATATTTGTGGAGAGAGGGTCCATTATTATATTGGTGAATATAACTGGAAAATAGCTGGTAGGTGTTTGAGCTGGACAGAAATGACATCCAAGTATGCTGCAGTTGATTAGGAAGAATGAGATACAAAAGGAGAAAAGCCATTTTCAGTGAATGGAAGTTACAAGCAGTTATTCTGGTAATGTTTTTAAAGACAGGTAATCTTCACTCAAACTTCCTTGCCCTTTACTTTTGATTTCTTTTTTTTCTTTTTCTTTTCTTATTTTTTTTTTTTACTCCATAGTGAACTTCTTATTTTAAGTTGACTATATGTAAATTTGAGATTCAAGTCTGCCACTAGCTAGGGAATTTCTATTTAAACTGACACAAGTTAATTGTATAAATGGGTTTCACTTTTTCATTCCTATGTATTCACACAATATTCTTTGAATTCTATTCCATGTATTATGTTTGTATGTATGTATGTATGTATGTATGTATGTATGTATGTATGTATGTATGTATATATGTATTGCCAGTTCTGGGGCTTAATCTCAGGGCCTGAGCACTGTCCTTGGGGTTTCCTCAAGGCTAGTGTTCTACCACTTGAGCCATAGCACCACTTCTGGCTTTTCTAAGAATGTGGTGCATGCTAGGCAAGCGCTCTACCAGTGGGCCAAACTTCCGGCCAGTATTACTTTCTTAACCCATCTTTCTCCCCTCCTCCTTTTTAATAGTTTTCAGTATGCCATTTTAATATATATGTGTATATATAATATATATACATACATACATACACACACATTGCACTTTGAACATATTCACTCTTTTTTTTCCTCCTCTCATTGGTTCTCCCCCAAATAGAGCTACTTTTTCTCAACCAACCAAATTGTTTCTATTTCTTGAACACGATGTATTTTAGCTAATCTCTAACACTTGATTCTGTACTTTTTCCCCCCTCTCCTTTTAACTTTATTGTCAGGATAATGTATGGAGGGGTTACAGTTCCATTCATCAGGTAGTAGGTGCATTACTTCATGCACATTGATACCTCTTCTCATGTTTTTGTCTCCGTTTCCCTCCCCCTATCAACTCCCCATCATCTTGCTTGATTCTGTATTTTATTCATAACATTCTCTTGAAGTGGTATATGGTCTAAGTGTTTGTACTTCTTCTCCCAAATTAATATGTTCAAACCTTAATCTCCTATGTAACTATATTTGGAGTAAGGAAGTCAGTAAGATTAAATGAGGTTAGAAAGGCAGGACCTTGGGTGATTTGTGTGCTTATAAGATGAGACAGAAAAGGTACTCTAACTAAACTCCCTTTGTGAGGACACAGGTTATGTACATGCTAGGAAGAGACCTGACAAGAAACCAGGCCACAATTTATGGTAAGCCTACAGACTAAGATATATTGTCATAGCCATTTATGTATCCTCTAGGGCTGCTTTCCTTCCACAGTTGGAGTTGCAGGAAGCATATAGAATATACAACCTTTTTTCTCCCTTTCAAGAAATGCATGCCAATACCTATTGCAGATCTTGTTTACAACTTTCAGAAAACACAGTTGATATAGGATCAAGTTAAATGTTCCAACAATGATACAATCGGCCTCAGTTCCTTCAATAAATCCTGGGCAATTTTAAAGGAAAACTGGTAGAGGAAGAAGTATTGCTTTATTAAAAAAATTAAACAAAATGTTCATAAAGGAAATAAATAAATGGGTAAATGCCAAGTAAAAATAGGATAGGAGCTATAGAACCTCTGTAAATTCAAAAGCAGGTTTTTTTTTAACTGTTAAGTGTAGTGGTTAATTGAATTTGACCAGATCAAACCAACTTATGACCTCTCATGTAGATAATGGGTACACCTCAACATTTCTGCTATCCACTGTATTTTCAAGTCTATTTAAATTAAGTATACATTGTTTTATGGTATTATTAATTCTCCTGTTGATAATATGTTTATATAACCCTAATAACTATTATACAGGCTATTTATTAGTGTACACCCATTGGAAGTTTATACTCTTGGGCTTTTTTAGATTTGCAATATTATTGTTTTCCTAAGATTAATTAATTAATTAATACCATATTTTTTTCTAAGATTAATTACAGGCTATCATTGGGCACACATATGTCTCTAACCTTGTTAGCTCCATATGTACTGTGTTTCCATTCTGTTTTGTGATAAAAAAAAAAAACACCTTATGTAGTACCATCTGTCAAACATAATGACTTTTTTATTTCTTCCTTCTCAGAACCAACAAGACCATTAATAGAAACTTTTAAAATTGTAATCAGAAGGGAAAGTACATTATAAATGTAATTAAGCATAGTATAGTTACATTGAAATTTTATCACATGAGCAGTAGAATATGTGTAGAATTATATTTTACACATCTATAAGAAGGTTCCTAATTCCCTTGAAAATCAAATGACAAAGGACCTAAACATTAACAGAAAAATGAGGCAAAGTCGGGCATGGTGGTTCACACCTGTAATCCTAGCTACTTGAGAGGTTGAGATCTGAGGATTGTTGTTCAAAGCCAGCCCAGGCACTAAAGACCCTGAGACTCTTATCTCCAGTTAATCACTAGAAAACAGGAAGGGGTGCTATGGCTCAAGGGTAGGGCTGTAGCCTTAGGTTGAAGAGCTCAGGGACAAGCGTCCAGGCCCAGAGTTCAAGCCCCATGATGCACAAAAAAAGAAAAGAAAAAAGAAAAAGAAAGAAAGAAAGAAAGAAAAATGAGGCAAAGACACAGTAGATAATTTTAAAATATGTCTAAATTACACTCATAATTAAGACAGTCAAATGAAAACAAGGAGCCACAACTTGTCATCTATTTGATTGGTAACAGTGATAGATTAAAACCTACAGAAGTCAGTAAATATCTGAGTCCATACTAATATAAAATAAATATTTTATACGATGTTTTCTTTCCATAACATCTTCATCTATAAGAAAAACAGATTAGTAATTTGCATTTTGTAATATTAATAGAGGTATAGAGGAAAAGGTTCGTACACATGGAATCTTACTATAAGCTACAAATTAATGTTTAATTCATAGTTCATTCTCTTTATGCACAATTATTTCACAGAAAACCAGAATATGACAATTTCAAAGCTGAATTCCTGATAAGTTTTTATTTAGTTTTAGAAACACAATACGTATCTTCTCTTAATATTCTCCCCTAGAATGGAACTCTCAACCTATTTATTTGTCAGTGATACATAACCTAGTGGTTGTTTGACACTCTGCCTCCACAGTACAGATACAATCTGAAAGTGATGCTCAAACTGAAACTTACCAGCATCTTGTTTTCTGCTGCCTGACCTGGACAGATGACCAGTAGGAAAGGATGTAGGCTTAGTGACTTGCCACTGATGCAGAGCCCTCTAAGTACCACAGCTGTCATCCAAGTACGGACTGTAATCTCTGGAAGAAGTTCTGATTTGTCCACAGAGACATTTTCCAGCACTTCTGTTTTCTCTGTTCTGATATTTGAATGGTCTGTTTTTAATGTGGCTAAAAACAAGTTCAATGAAGCTGTTTTCCTACCTATTTTCTTTTAGTTGTGTCCTTACCTTCAGTCTGATCCCTAAAAAATGATCAATCTCTTTCTTTCCTTCCTTCCCTCCTTCCTTCCCTCCTTCTTTCCTTTCTTCCTTCCTTCCTTCCTTCCTTCCTTCCTTCCCTCCTTCCTTTCTTCCTTCCTTCCCCTCTTTGGTTAATCTTTCCACATCCAATTTAATGTTATGCATTAAATTGGTAGGCCAGTGGTAAGCCAGGAGAACACTTAGGGGACAATTTCAAAAATCCAGACTGGAGTCAGTAATATCTGGAGTAGTAAGAATGGTAGGCAGCAAGCACTGGGCAAAGTTCACACAAGAAGCTGAGTGTTAGATATTTAATTGAATATGTAAAAAAAAATAAAACTAATCAATGTAAGACATTTTGGAAAAAAAAAAAGAGCTACTAAGTCTGTAATCTCAACATTCAGGGAGGGAATTGGGATAATTGAAAACTTGAAGCTAGCCTGAATTACACAGTGAAACCTTGACTCAGAAATAAAGCAACAAAAGTGTTAAAGAAGTAGATGTGATCAGATCAGTCATTTAGCCAATTCATATTGTGCATCTACTATGTCAAACACTGTCCTAGAATGTGAGAATATCAAGTTGATAAGACTTACTCAGTTCTCAAGAAATATACATTCCTAGAGTGTTAGTATTACTCTTGTCATTTTTTTAAATTTTCAATTTGATTGAAATAAGAATTGCCTAAGAAGTTAGTAAAGCACATCTTTGATCACATCTGTGATGAGCTGCATGGAGTACTCTGTCTACAGACACACACACACACACACACACACACACACAATGATAGTTTCCACTTTGGAGCCATGAGCAAAGTCCTTCCTCCTTTCTGTCATTCCTGCTGTTTCATCACAGTAACAAGAAAAGAAACCACTTACAAATAGGAGAGAAAAATAAATTATCACACATAGGTCAGATGTGTATAAATGCTATGAAAAGTAATGAAGCAAGGTAAGAGGACAACATAAAAATAGGGGAGTAGGTCATTTGTATTTAGACGTAGTGGCTGAGGAACTTCTCTGAGATAGAAAGCCATCATCCAAGGAAGGAGGGAAGAAACAAGGGAGCCATATATCTTGAGAAGAAAATCCAGACAGTAGTAAGAAGATTCATCTCTGGCACAGAAGTGACAGGAGGAAGGCTAAAAGAGGAAGAGTGATCGGAGAAACATAATGACTTGATCTTGAAGGTTGTGATAGAATGTCTTTATGGATCCACTGGTTTTCTATAGGCCTTGTGTGCAAATATTAAGTATAATTCTGAGGACTTCTGCTGGCAGCTCCACTCTAGGTGATATCTTCACAGTATTCAGTCTCCTCTCCACTGAGGAAAGAGAAGATGCAACACTAACTCCAACTTTATGTTGTATTCCTATTTTAAAAAGGGCTGGTATAAGCATAACTCATTTTAATTATAGTCTGTTAAGTTAGAAGTCTCAATAATGCAACCAAGAGATGTTGAGTAGGTCCCTCTATATAGGAATCTTGTTCCAGAGAAACTTCAAAGCCAGAAGTGAGATCATTATCTGTGACAGTTGATATGGTCACTGGATGTGAATAGCCAGCATTTTTTTTTAAAGTGCCAAAATGAAAGACAGCAAACAAAGAGAGAATGAAGGCGGTATAAGAAGAAATAACAGAAATGTAGAATCATAGACATCAAAGGAAAAGAAATGTCTCAAAAAGACAGAAATATCCAACATTGTCCCAAGAGGAAATGTTAAGTGAGAGGTGAAGATCTAAAGACATTTAAGCCTGGGTTCCTTTTCTGGGGAACATTGGTATAAAAAGAAGTACTAGGGGGGTTATTAGTCAGAGCAATGCCAGGCAATTGAGATCATTTTGTTTTTTGGGTTTTTTGGTTTTTTGGGTTTTTTGCCAGTCCTGGGCTTGAGCTCTGGGCCTGAGCACTGTCCTTGGACTTTCTCAAAGCTAGAGCTCTACCACTTGAGCCTCAGCACCACTTCCGGCTTTTTTCTATGTATGAGGTACCGAGGATTCGAACCTGGGTCTTCATGCATGCTAGGCAAGCACTTTAACCACTAGGCCAAACTCCCAGAGGCTATTTTGTTTTTAACAAATTGTTTGAAACAATTATGTTATTGGTTCAGGAAATACATAATTATACAGAGAAAGAAGCTAAAAATTTAGGAGAAGAAGAAATGGCTAGTTGAATAAATGCACAGGAGACAGAAGAACAAGGCATTCCATTTGTAACTCTGGACTGTGAACCACACTTTTACATCCTCCCCCTGCCCAAAAAAAAAAAGTGAAATTTTCTCTTCCTTTTATGTTTTGTCATATTTTACTGTCAGGAGTTTTTTTTTGCATGTTTTGTTTTTAAAATATTGCATTAAAATGCTATTTATGCTTATTTCATGTTTTAACTCTTCTGGAATTATGTACTATCACTATTAATAAATCTCCTATACCTATAATGTTTACCCACTAATGAAAATGGTGTTAGAAGTAATTATGAAGGAAAGAGGTTTATCCTGTCACAAACACTGAAATAGTGATATAAGACATGAAGTGAGTACCCTTTGTCTTTGAAGTTAAAGATATGGGCCATCAAAAAGCAGAAATGCTTAGTGACATCTCTGGTAAAGATGACTAAATGGAATGACACTACAAAAGAGACCTGTTCTCTGAGGATGAACCTGCCTTTGACTAGATGTTCACTGAAGCATTCTACTATTCTTAATACCTCCGTCTTCAGTGAAGTTTTCTTTCTATCATGGAAAACTACTACCCAGAAAAAAATATATAAAAGACCTTCCCTATTGAGTTCACATTATTTTCAAATTATAAACCCATCCAATACATTTCTTTATTATAGTACATTTCTTTTCTCATATCACAATTTATATCTCTCTTCTTGTGATAGCTTTTTCTCCACCTCTATCTGATATATTTATGCAATCGATTTATGAGTTTTACCTCTTTATTACTCTTCTACCAGTACAAAGTTCCACCCACATAATTGATTAGCATGGTTTTTATTTCTTGTTTCAACCTAATTTAAATCTTTGTTACTGATTTACACTTTCACTGTGATAAAGAAAACAAGGGACTTTGCTTGTGAATATCAAAAGTACAGCATTGTAAAAATAGCTAGTTAATGGCATACTGTCCCACTAGCCAGAGACATGTAAATGTAAATAAATTGTTTTGACAGGTTTTTGCAAAGGAATTGACATCGAATCATATTCTCATTGTCAGTGGTACACTGGGAAATATTTAACAACCCAGCTCTCCTACCGTTTTGTGTTTATCAATTTCTATGGTGAAAGTGCTGGTAGTGGGTTTCACTGTACTTTCCTTATTGTCATATACTACAAACAAAATACAAATAAGGAGTGTAAAGAGCTGTACAATGTAGTGATATAACTAAAGTATGTTAAGCTCTGAGTATTTGTTGCCTTTTAAGAAAACATTTTGCTGAGTGCCAGTGGCTCCTACCTCTAATTCTATCTACCCAAGAGATTGTTATTATGTGGTGCCAGCTCAGATAGGAATGTCCGTGAGACTCATATCTCCAATTAACTTCCCAAAAACCTGGAAGTGGCACTGTAGGTCAAGGGACAGAGTGGTAGCCTTGAGTAAAACTAAAAGCTCAAGAACAGCACCCAGGTCCTGAGATCAAGCCCCAAAGGTGTAGCACAAAAAACAAAAATCTTTTAAAAACCTTTCATTTAATTCTAAGTTCTAATTTTCTACAAGATGATTTTTAATAATGTCTTTCAAAATTCTTGAAAACTGAACTATCAACTCTGATGAATATGTAAGGTCTAGCCCCCCCACACCACTAACCTAAATGAAAGGAATTTGTTTTGATAACATAAATACAAAGCACAAACCTCCTTTAGAAAAATAGCAGCCACTCTCAGGGATGCTGACTGCTGACTTAGAAGGCCTGTGAGAGAAACATGGAAAAGTATTCATCAGTACCAGATTTAAAATATAATTCCCACAATTCAAGTCTGGACACAAGCTTTTCACTATACAAGCTGGACCATGCTGGTGAATCTACCTTATTTTACTACTCTGCTGGTTAACTTGCTTAAGGGATTGAAATGCTCTCTGCCTTTGCAGGTTTACAAAAGCTAAGGATCCACTCTAGAATTGAAAAATAGAAATTATTCCTAAAGATGGTTAGTCATTTCAAATCTAATACCAGGAGAAATAGTATTTGTAGGATAATTCCGTGGGGATCAAAACTTTTTAGTAAAACAAGATTTGATCCGCTTGGGAAAGTTCCATTCTCTTCAGTTCTAAATTAAAGTCAGAGAAACTTGAAAAAAATACTTGTATATTATCTCCACTACAGATTGCATCCAAATGGGCCATATTTTTGACTCACATTCTTAGTGCTTATGCAAGTCAAGCATGTTTGAAGTCCCTGGACTTAGGAGATGTGAAATTCTAATTACTGGAAGGGTACTCATACAGATGTCAGGCAAAAACTTTAACTGTTACTGTGCCCATACACAGTCTTGAACCCTAAAGTGATTCCTGCCTCTAATCACAGAGCCAAATACTGTAATGCAACTTTTTCATGAATATCATTATCATCTCTTTTTTTGCCTTTATATAAAGGATGGATTTCTGTTCTTTGAGCATTACTCTATTCTAGTGATGAAATCTGCAAAGCATTGGGGTATAAGACAAGGGCTTCCCAAATGATCTTCTCAATAAGGTACTTTTTGAGCAATGCCAATGAACTACTGAATTGCAATAAGAGTGTGTCAGAAAAAGAAAATCAAGTATGAATACCACTGGCAAAAAAGAGAAAAGAGGCTGTACCTTTGCTCCATGACAAAACCTAGAGATAATTAATCTACAAGCAGAGGAATCATACTAGTCGAATTTAGACTGTGATACAGGCTGGTTGGCTTAAAGCTAAAGAAAATATGGGTTAAAAAATGTCCTTAATATTAAATTGAAGATTGTGTACTGATATCATTCTTACTTAAGGACTATTCACTTTAAAAAAAATCATGCTGTTTAAAAATGTGGTGCTCAGGACGAAACCATATTCAATGACAAATGGACTACATAAACTGTCTTCACAGGCCTCTTATCAAAGCCTTTCACATGGTGCTTGCATGGTTTGTTTTGATGGGCACAATCTGAGTAGCTCATCCTTATCTAGCTTCATTATTATGGATATGAACATGATTCCCTAGACTCTGGCTAGTTCCACAAAAGGAGATGTTTTAAAATGCTGCCTGATAAATTCCCCATTCAGTGAGAGCTAGAGAATGCTTTATTCTACTGTATTGTAGCTTAAAGATTTGTGACCTGAGTTTCTATACGAAGTGGTCTTTACAAGGAGAACATTTAGTATTCTCCTTCAATATTTCTTCTGTTCCTTCTCTTTCACTTTCTCCAAACAAGGTTTAAATGATTTGATGTTTATTTGTTTATTCAGTTAGTTACTTATTCACCACAGAGAATGTCAAGCAAAAAAAGCAGAGACTAGGGAGAATGTATTGAAAACTTTGCTAAATATCTGGAAAAGTCTTATTTGAGGAATAGCAATATTATTTTACCACTGTATTAATTTAAGTCAGTTCAACTATAAGAAGGAAAGGGAGTTATCTCAGCTGTGAAACCTCACAGTCCTCTATTTTCTGTTATACATTTTCCTAGGTTGTTCCATCTTTAAAAACTTTTTTCAATAATATAAAAGTCGAAAATGATTTTGCACTGTGCATGGTGGTTCACGCCTGTAATCCCAGCTACTCAGGAGGCTGAGATCTGAGGATCAAGGTTCAAAGCCAGCCCAGGCACAAAAGGACTGAGACTCTTATCTCCAGTTAACCTCTAGAAAACAGGTAGTGGGGTTTGGCTCAAGGGTAGAGTGGTAGCCTTGAGCTGAAGAGCTCAGGATCAGCACCCAGGCCCAATAGTAGGGTGGTAGTCTTGAGCTGAAGAGCTCAGGGATGGTGCCCAGGCCACTGTTCAAGCCCCATGACTAACAAAAAAAAAAAAAAGGATTTTACAAGTAGATCCTGTCACTTTTCTAGCAAATTTTTTTACTTCCAACTGAATATTGAACTTAAGATACCGGAGTTATGTTTTATAACAACACTGAGGGAAGAAATCTTACTATCCCCACTTTGTAGCTTAAGAAATTAAGGGTGAGAATACTTAGGTGACCCAAAATCATTTGCAAGAAAAAGAATACAAACCCAGGCAGATGGATGGCTCTAAGTGCCTAACTGCATTCTAACACCAACAGTAGAATAAAATTAAGTAGTTGTACGTGCAGAGCATATGTAAGTACAATAGCCTGGCAATGTAGGGGAGACATGAAAAGATGATTGAATATGGAAATAAAGGACTCTTCCTATAGGGTCTGTTTTGAGCCAACCCTCCTAGCATTTATCTATGCTCTAGACACCTTTTTATTTCCATGAATGCTATGAAATTTTCTGTATGTATAAAATTTTACCAAAGAGTATATGTAATCATTTGTCAAGTTTGCATAAGTCAACCTAGAGAGAGCAAACCTAGAGAGCACCTATCTGTAGGTTACTGTTTCTTTTTTTTTATTAAAATAGAAAGGGAAAGGACAAAGGTGGTTAGGGTTGAAGTTTTATTTGGAGGCTGAAAGAAAAAGAATTGTAGGAACTAAATGCATGAAGCTTGAAGGAAATCAGAAATTGTGCAAGAACAGAAAACAGCCACTGTGGAGACAAATAACTCTTCGTTGATTATGGAATGCAAAAGCAGGGTGATGTATGCCTGATTGTTTTTCCGTTCACTTCTCTCTCTTTCCACACTTGCTTCCTTTTTCTTGGTATTCTTGTGCGCGTGTGTGTGTGTGTGTGTGTGTGTGTGTGTGTGTGTGTGTGTGTGTACTTGGACTTCAACTAAGGATCTTGTGTTATTGGTTGGCTTTTCCACTCAAGGCTGGTGATCTACCACTTAAACCACATCTACACTTTTGGCTTTTGCTGGCTAATTGGTGATAAGAATCTTTTGAACTTGTCTGCCCAGACTGGCTTCTTTTACTGGGCTCCTCAGATCTCAGCCTCTGAGTACTTAGTATTACAGGTATGAGTCACCATCACCTGATTGCTGAGACTGTGTGAGCTTAAGGCAACACAGTTGATGGAGTTTATTTTTTTATTGTAATTAATAGAAGGGTTATATTATATTCACCAGACAGAAGGTGCATTATTTCACAAACATTGATACCCTTTCTCATGTTTTGGTCCCCATTTCTCTACCCCCACCCACACCCCTCATCTTGTTTTCCCCCCTTCCCTATCCTATTTCAAATAAGCAAATAAACATATACACAATATATCAGACAGCAAGGTAAGATACTTTAACAATGTGAGATAACCAAGGGACAGCAAAAGAGATGAGAAATAACATAGGGACACAATCACATATTACATGGCTTTTGTGTCTATATCCTGGAGGTCCTTTTATTTAACTTCACACTATATGGCCTTATGTATCTAGGTTTTATTCTATTGTAAATCTCTGCTAGGAGACCCCAAGGTTTCTACTGATTATGACAAATGAGGGAAACCATTCAGCCTATGTTCCTTTGACTCTGGCTTACTTCCCTTAATATGATTTTAAGTATTTCCATTTCCTTACAAATGGGGCAATGTCATTCTTTCTGATAGCAGCATAGAATTCCATTTTGTATAAATACCACATCTTGTTGATCCACTCAGCAACTGAGGGGCATCTAGGTTGGTTCTATATCTTCGCTATGGTAAATAGTGCTGTAATGGACATCATTGTGCTAGTGGATTTAGTATGTCCTTGTTTCTGGACGATCAGATAAATGCCAAGTAGTAGAATTGCTGGGTCATAGGAGAGCTCTATGTGTAGTCTTTTGAAGAACTGCCATACTGCTTTCCCCAGTGGTTGAACAAGTTTCTATTCCCACCAAGATTGTAGTAGTGATCCCTACTGGCCACATCCCTGCCAGCATCTGTTATTAGATTTCTTGATCATGGCCATTCTAATTGGGGTGAGGCAGACTCTCAGAGTTGTTTTGTTTCACATTACTTTTATGGCCAGAGATGTTGAGCATTTTTTCATGTGTCTATAGGCCATTCTTATTTCTTCTTCAGGAAAGACTCTCTTTAAATCTTTGGCCCATCTTTTAATGGGATGTTTGTTTCTTTGGAGATTATTTTCCAGTGATTCAATTTTTTGAGCTGTTGATATATTTTAGATATGAGGCCTTTGTCTGGTTAGTGAAGATCTTCTTCCACTCTGTAGGCTTTCTAGTTAAGTTGCTAGCTATGTCCTTTGCCAGACAGAAGCTCTGCAGTTTAATGCAGTCCCATTTATCCAGCCTTTCTCTGATTTGTTGGGTTTCTTGGTCCTTATTAAGAAAGTTTCAACTTGTGTCAAGGAGACCTAGTCTATCTCCTATTCCTTCTTTTAAAGTTTTCAATGTATCTGCTTTTACCTCAAGGTCTTTGATTCATTTGAAGTTAATCCTGGTGCAGGGTGACAAAGAAGGATCCAACTTTAGTTTTCTGCAGGTGCTTAAGTAGTTATGCCAGGAACACTTGTTGAAGAGGCTGTCTTTCTTCCATTCTATTTTTTTGAGATGGAGTTTATTTTTAAAGGATATTTAGAAAAGTAAAGAAATTCCAGAAAAGAATTTGGATAAATTATCTGAAAAAACCCTTTACTTCATTCATACTCTCCTAAATATTCTCATGATACCTACTACTTATTGCACTGAACACCTTGAAGAAGATCCAAGCAGTTGATAAGAAATTCCTGTAACTCTCTTCCCATTTTGTATATGATTTCAGTCTTGTTGTTCACATTTGTCTCTAGTTTAGCCAGGAAATCCAGCTGATATTTTCTTTGGAAATGTACTTCAGCAACAACACTTAATAATATTTTAATATAACTTCATTATTGTCCCCAAGAAAAATTTTTATTTAAACTGCTAGAGTTCTACTAGAACATAAATGTGGCATTTAATTTTGCTGAATTCTTATTTAATATTTTGTATTAATAAGAATGTCTTTGCAACAGATGCTGGAGGGGATGTGGCCAGGAGGGATCACTACTACACTGTTGGTGGGAGTGCAAACTCATTCAACCACTATGGAAAGCAGTATGGCAGTGCCTCAAAAGGCTAAACATAGAGCTCCCCTATGACCCAGCAATTCCACTACTTGGCATTTACCCAACCATCCAGAAACTAGGGCATACTAAATCCACTAGCACAACAATGTTCATTGCAGAATTATTCACCATAGCAAAAATATGGAACCAACCTAGATGTCCCTCAGTTGATGAGTGGATCAACAAGATGTGGTATTTGTACACAATGGAATTCTATGCTGCTGTCAGAAAAAATGACATCGCCCCATTTGCTAGGAGATGAAAAGACTTAGAAAAAATCATATTAAGTGAAGTAAGCCAGACTCAAAGGAACTTAGACTCAATGGTTTCCCTCATTTGTCATAATCAGTAGAAATCTTGGGCTCTACTAGCAGAGATTTGCAATAGAGCAAAACCTTGATACAAAAGGCCATATAGTAGGACACTAAATGAAAGGATCTCTAGGATATAGAAACATAAGCCATATAATGAATGATTGTTGTCCTTAATGTACCATGTTATCTTTCATCTCTTTTGCTGTCCCTTGGTTATCTCATATTGTTACAGTGTCTCACTTTGTTATCTGATATATTGGATTTATTTGTATTTGGTTATTTGAAATTGTATAGGGAAGGGGGGAAAACCAAGACAGGGGGGTGGAGGGGAGGGTAATGGGGACCAAGACATGTGAAAGGGTATCAATATATGTGAATTAATGCACCTTCTATCTGGCAAATATCATGTAACCCTTTTATTAATTACAATAAAAATATATATAAAAAAGAATGTCTTTCATGTGAAAGGGTATCAATGTATGTGAATTAATGCACCTTCTATCTGGAAAATATCATGTAACCCTTTTACTAATTACAATAAAAAAATTTAAAAAAAATGTCTTTGACTGTAGTACTATTAAATGTCAAAATACAAAGATGCCCCACAAAATAGAATAATGTGTTCACTCCCTTGTGTTGATTAATAAGAGTACACTTTCATTCTGTATATAGCAGTATTAAATTTAACAGAGAGAATGAGTCTGACTGTGCAGGTGGCTAAGCTTTTAACTTGCATAAGCTAGCTGTCTCTGAACCTTGTTTACATTTTATCTTGTTTTACTTCAAGCGAGAGAGAACTCAGATCTTTCGTTTGTTTCTATTAAAGTATCTGGAGATCTGGATTATCTTAAGGATAGTCTCTGCTGCAAATAAAATTCAGAGAGTACATTCAGTCTGTTCTGTTCTTTCTTCCTTTCCCTTCCTGAATCTGTCTTTCTCCTGGGCCATACTAATTCTCCTGCTTGTTTTATGTATGGAAGCTTAGCATGATCATCTTTTCCAAGTTGAGTCTTCCCTGGGTGTTCATCTGATAAACTTATCCACTTATTGAAATGTTGCTTTCAAATACTTGAAAGTATTACTTTCATACACATATTCCTCTTTGGGGAAACACTGATTAATTCGATCGTGTTCTCTTCTCTAGGTGAATCTGTACTCGGAAGCTCTGCCTAGAGTTACAGCAACATTCAAGCTGGGCAACAAAGTCAGCCATTGGAAAACAGATAAAAAAGAAGCAGAGATGAGAGTGAGAAAAGACTATTTCCTGAGGAGAAAATGGTTTGCCAACTCCTGGTCTTTGCTCTCCCTAAACCAAGTTGCTTTAGTGATCTGTGAAACACCTGATTACCTATTAATATCCTTTATTTTTTGGCTTTAATTAGCTATACTGTCAACTTGTCACTCTAAAGCCATAATTAATATATTCTCCAATTAGCAAAGCATTGATTTTTATTATCATGAGTAGTTGTCTTCACTATGCATTTGATTGAAAGCTCCTTTGGAGAAATGTTGCATTGGTCTTGCTCACTATTTTATTCTCAGCACTTAGCATATTTTCTGAACACTTAATAAGTATATTTTGAAAGACTGTAATTGGCTGCCAACTATGTACTCAGTACTGGATACACACTATGATGATAAATATGAGGACATGATCCTCTGACTCACATTACATAAGAGTTTAGATTATCCCCAAATCAATCTACCTCCACTTGTATTTAAATTGCTCTTTGCCCTAGCTAGAATTCTTTCAGGAACAGTGTTGCACAAGTTATAAAATTTCCCAAGGAATAGGATAAAAGTGGTTGGGTTTGAGGAACAGCTGGAACCAGGGAGAAATGAGATCAGTATCCTTCTTCCTTTTGTGTCTACAGATTAACTTCACTGCATCAGATTCATTTTCTCTTGAGTGTGAAACAGTAGCCACTAATAATTTTCCAGGTGATGTGTTCTAGCTGTATCATCAAGCAATTCATCACTTTCCATGATTCCAATGTTAAAAAATGAAAATGAGAATCCCCTCCCTCCTCCACAATTGGGTCTGCTTGTACTGCTTTCTCTGAGTATCTCCTATGGAGATGTAAACATCAGGAAATATTTCATTTTTGGCCTACACCCTTTACCACCAGAAGGAGTTTTATGAAAATGGAATCTTCCAACCTTAGCCATATGGATAGGACAGCCACAATGGTCATGAGGGTCCCTCTGGGCAGACAATATTTATCTACTGTATCTTCTCATCCTCACATCCATCAATTTGTTTCTCTGACTTTAATACAAATTAAATGCTTATTTAGTGCCAGACACTGTGTGGGCTTTTAGATTCAGTATATAGCAAAATAATCTTTTATAAGGAAAGCAATCTTCTTTTCCTAATCCTGATAATGATAACCTATCTTTTCCGTATTTATTTTTCAGCATCATAGCATAGCATAACCTTCCAGCACTGGTTTATTTGGATCATCTCAGAGCACATGAATCAGGTAATTTTATCTTTTGTTCTTATCGTTGCCATACCTAATCTGTCAGGCAGCCCTAAATCTATCCCATCAGCCTTGTTTGTGCTACTTCTCTATCCTTTTATCACAATTCCATTAACTCCCATCCAAGGATGTCAAGAGAATAAATAGCCCAATAAAACAAAAGAATATACTTCCAGATTTAAAAAGAAAGAAACATACAAGGAATACATAAATCATACTGTATGGCAATAGCCCAGAAGATTGAACAAGAGGATCTTTGTGCTTCCTGTAAATGAAAAAGAAAAATGGAATTCCCATGCTTTGCATCAGCAGTTTGACAGGCATTATTGTACATTGGGCACTAAAAAGGAGAGATGGGCACACAGAAGCAATTTTGGCTTCAGTAAGCACAATTCCATGATGGTCTTCTAATCTGAGACAATTAAAACAGAAATTTAATGTGCATTTTGTTGAAGTTTTTTTTAAAAAAATCATGAACATGCCCTGTAAGAAGCCATAGTCCTTTACTACATGGGCCTGACACACCAACTTCCTCTCTCTTCACTCTTGTAAGGGAGTCATATCTCAATGAACACTAACTGGGTAAACCAGAGGTATCTGTCTAAGGATGTTAAAGCACCTGACATGTAGCCTTCTAGGAGCTCAAATAAAGATAAATTTGTAACCCTGGCACAAATGTTTTCTGGATTTCAAATGAATCTAATGTTTTCTGATGTTTGACACTTTATTTAAACCAAAAGGACCACTGTTCAGTCAGGGTTTCATCATTCTTTGTCAAGAAGTCACTGATACTTTTGCTTCCTAAGGCTAACCTTCTTAAGGCTAAAGTTCATCTGCAAGCACAGCACCTTCCCAGAGGAACATTCTCAGTCCTTCCAAATCCAAATGTTCGGTTCCTGGAAGTAATACTGGCTTCATGTTAAGCCTAACGTCAAAAGAAAACTGTCTTTTAGGTTTTTTACATAACTTGCTTTAGAAATGACGGATATTAACATTTAAAATGCACTTTGCACATTCATCAATTCAAGCTTATCATTTTACAGCTGAGGAAACTCAGGCCCAAAGCCATCATTCCCTCAAAGTCATACAGCTTACTGACAGTACAAACTTGAAAACAGAATTCTAGTTTACCTTGATTATGGAGAAAGGAAAGGTATTTAATTTTTCAAAATATGTTCCTTATGACATTTCCTTATGACATACTAAAGAAGCTTTTCTGCCAATAGAAAGTTAGATTGGCAAACGGCAGCAAGCTTACCTGCCAGCTCCTAGAGATTCCAAATTAGTATTTGCCTTAGCTTTCTAGGAAAATAAAGATTCAGTGCAGCAATGTCTGAAAGGAGGGGAGAGGAACTGCTGACTTCTGCTTCTGCAGGTACAGAAAACCCTTTCCATGTTCTCTTTTAGATAAGAGCTGACATACCCTATTAATATTTTTGTTAATACTATTACTATCACTCATGCTTTGTAACCAAACTCCTGTCACCTCTATTGGACAATAGAGCATATTCCAGAGCATTTCCTGGATCTTAGGAATTTTTTTTTTTTTTTAAGCAGAGCCTGTCTGCTGTTGTGTGGCTGAGGGCTAAGACATCTCCTCATCCCTTCATCTTGACCTGGAGCTGATCTTCTGCCTGATGTCAGAAGAATGGTTTTATGCTGGGCTGAAGATGCCTCTGGACTCGCACTGCCTGAGCCTCTAACCCCAGGAGACAAAGAGTTTTCATTGCATAAGCTTTCAGAAAATCTGGGTTTGCCAGCTTCCTGTGTTCATCCTTTTGACTTGCGGATTCACTTTTTCTTTCCCAGCTCTGCCTACACTTGGTTTCTACCCTGCAGGTTTCCCAAACATCTCCCCTTTATTCTGAAGTGATAGTCTTCTGCTTGACGATAGCTGAATTTCTTTTTTTTTTCTTCTTTTTTTTATTGTAATTAGTAAAAGGGTTACATGATGATAGCTGAATTTCTTTTGGAATTTTTTTTTTTTTTTGATCGTGGAACTTGAACTCCAAGCCTGGGCTCTGTCCCTGAGCTCTTCAGCTCAAGGCTCCGCCCTACTCCTTGAGCAAAGGGCCAATTCCGGTTTTCTAGTGGTTAATTGGAAATAAGTTTGTCGCGGTGTTTAGTGTAAACATACATAAATTGTTCAAGTTAAAGAGATAATATAGAATGTCTAAATGCATTAAGTGCATATCTGTTGCCTTGTTTAACTTTTGAAGTCCTTTATCAACTTTTTTCAAATATGCAGAACATTATTGTTATCTATAGGTACCAAAACTTTATACGCCTGTAACTTATTACCCATGGATCAACCTTTCCCTATCTTATTCTCCCACCCCTCCTCACCACCAGTCAACATCCAGAAGATGAAATATATACACTTAATCATGCATTTGTGTCAAATGACAGTGACATTTAAGTGAAAGGAAATTCACCACCTTAAAAAAACATAATCAATAGGAGGCAGATGGCCAAAATTTCAAGTTCAGTCTCAAGTTTGAGGGCTTTTTTAAAAATAGTTTTATTGTTAAATTAAGATCTGTGGGACATTTTGGGTTTTTCTATACATAAGTCCAACTCTATAGTTTGTAGTTTGTATATTACTATCCAATTACCATTATTGAAACTATTCAAACCATGTTCTGTTGAATTGTATTGGAATTATGCTGAAAATCAATTCGCTGTAAGTGTAAGGTTTATTTCCAGATCCTCAATTAATTACATTGATCTTTATTGATATCCTTATGCCAGTATCCAATAGTATTTATTATTATATCTTCAGTTTTAATATTGAAACCAAGAACTGTGTGTACCATAACTTGGTTAATATCATTCTAGTGTTTTTGCTATTCTAGAGCCTTTGAATTTCTATTTGAGCTTTCTAGTCCATTTATCAATTTATACACTCCAGAAGGCAGCTGAGATATCAATAGATTTTACAATGAATCTGTGGATTAATACAGAATATATTGCCATCTAAGCAACATGAAATCTTCAATCCATGAACATTGAATTTTTTTAATTTATAGCTTCTTTAATATTTTTCAGTGAAATTTTTTGAATAAAAGATTTATGTTCTACCTAGAGTGAGGTGGAATCTTAAAGTTCTTTTGGTTTGCATTTCTTTTATGGCCAGAGATGTCGAGCATTTCTTCATGTATCTATAGGCCATTCTTATTTCTTCTTCAGGGAAGACTCTCTTTAAGTCTTTGGCCCATCTTTTAATGGGATGGTTGTTTCTTCGGAGATTAGTTTTCGAGTGATTCAATTTTTTGAGTTGTTGACATATTTTAGAAATGAGGCCTTTGTCTGTTGTATGGTGAGTGAAGATCTTCTTCCACTCTGTAGGCTTTCTAGTTAATTTGCTAGCTATGTCCTTTGCCAGACAGAAGCTCTGCAGTTTAATGCAATCCCACTTATCCAGACTTCCCTGATTTGTTGGGTTTCTGGGTCCTTATTAAGAAAGTTTCAACCTGTGCCAAGGAGACCTAGGTATCTCCTATTCCTCCAGTTAGAATGATCATGATCAACAAATCTAATAGCAACAGGTGCTGGAGGGGAGGTGGCCAGGAGGGATCACTACTACGCTGTTGATGGGAGTGCAAACTCATTCAACCAATATGGAAAGCAGTATGGCAGCTCCTCAAAAGAATAAATACAGAACTCCCCTATGACCCAGAAATTTCACTACTTGGCATTTACCCACTTGTCCAGAAAAAAGGACATACTAAAGCCACTAGCATAACGATGTTCATTTCAGCACTATTTATCATAGCAAAGATATGGAACCAACCCAGATGCCCCTCAGTTGATGAGTGGATCAACAAGATGTAGTATTTATATACAATGGAATTCTATACTGCTGTCAGAAAGAATGACATTGTAAGGAAATGGAAATACTTAGAAAAAATCATATTAAGGGAAGTAAGCCAGAGTCAAAGGAACATAGGCTGAATGGTTTCCCTCATTTGTTATAATCAGTAGAAACCTTCGGCTCTCCTAGCAGATATTTACAATAGAATAAAACCTAAATACGTAAGGCCATATAGTATGACACTAGATGAAAGGACATCCGGGATATAGAAACAAAAGCCATATATAATGAGTGATTGTTGTCCTTAGTGTACTATGTTATCTCTCATCTCTTTTGCTGTCCTTTGGTTATCTCATATTGCTACAGTATTTCACCTTGTAATCTGATATATTGTATATTTAGTTATTTGGTTATTTGAAACAGAATAGGGAAAGGGGGAAGCAAGATGAGGAATGGGGGTAGGGGGAGGGAAATGGGGACATGAGAAAGGGCATCAATGTTTGTGAAGTAATGCATCTTCTATCTGGTGAATACAATGTAACCCTTCTATTAATTACAATAAAAAATATGTGGAAAAAATATTACATTCTCTTTATTAAATTGTTCCTAAGTATTTTATTCTTTTTGATGCTGCTATAGGTGCAATTATTTTGCAAATCTCATTTAAAATTATCCAACCATTGTGCACAGGAATTCCAATGCTATTTATGTATTTGTATTAATATCTTACCACCTTTATTAAGTTTGTTTATTAGTTCTCAGTCACTTTCTGTGTAGAATTCTTTAGATTCTTCTATACATTGGATTTTGCCATCTGCCACTAGTTTTACTTTATCCTTTACAATATGGATGGCTTTTATTTCATTTTCTTTCTCAATAGCTCTGACTAGTACAGTTGTATGATATCAGGTAGAAGAGACAAAAGCAGGTCTTTTTGTCTTGTTTGTGATGTTTAGGAGAGGGCATTAAATATTTCACCATTAATCTTAATGCTAACTACAGATTTTTGCTGTTGGCTTTTATTGAGTTAAAGGAATTCTCTTTTTGGCTTATTCTCTCCTTTTCATGAAAGAGTATTATGTCTTCTCAATGCTTTTTTTAGATGACTATGTGTATTTTTTTCCTTTTCTTTCTTCATGTGGCATATTACACTGATTTTTTTTTTTGCCAGTTCTGGGCTTGGGCTCAGGGCATGAGTACTGTCCTGGGTTTTCTCAAGGCTAGAGCTCTACCACTTGAGCCACAGCACTTCTGGCTTTTTTTCCTATGTATGTAGTTCTGAGGAATCGAACCTGGGTCTTTGTGCATGCTAGGCAAACACTCCACCACTAGGCCAAATGATCTCTTTAGTGTAATGAGCTTCATTTGTATTCTTTGGATAAAACTTACTTAGTCATGGAGTATAATCTTTTTGTTTGTCATATGTTACTTGATTCAGCTTACCAGACTATTATTGAGAATTTTTACATCTGTACTCAAAAGATATCAGTCCATATTTTTATTTTCTTATAGTGTTTATTTCAGGTTTTAGTAGTAGAAATACTGATATACTGGTCACATGAAATGAGCCGAGGACATATGCCTTCATTTCCCTTTTTTTTGGTAAGGTTTGTGAAGATTAATTTCAATTAATCTTTAATATCTAGTAAAACTCATCAAAATATCATTTCTATTGCACATTTAGATGGTGAAATATAGTAGCATAAACATTGTAGCTTATTTTTCTTTGATAACTAACGAGGTTAAGCAGTTTCCCATATGTTCCTTACTAATTATCTTTTCTCATATGCATTGTTGTTCATGTCCTTTGCTTGTTTTCATATTAAGGTCTTGATGTTTTCCTTATCAATTTTAATGAGCTCTTTATAAAAAGAACCCTCAGAGCACTTAGGTTAAGAGAGGAAATTTTTCACTACTTGGAATTATTTATGAAGTAAATAAGTCAAGATTTAAAGAGAATTTCATTTATAATAATTTTCTCTAGGCTTTTGATTCTTTTAATGCACTGGGATTTGCATGCTTATCCTCATGTAGTAGTCAAATATTTTAACATGCATCTAGCCATAGGTTTTTCCTCATTATTTATTTTTGAGATAAATTCTCACTTTCTGTTTGGACTTACATTAGAGTACCTGTTTGCTCAGATATAAAGGCACTTACCACTTATCCAGGTATTTCCCCTGCATTTTTGTTTATGCATTTTTAATTCAAGGTTTCAGACTCATACTTGCTTGTGCAGATGGTGCTATTCTAGTTGAGCCAAACTTCCAATGAGCTTTTTGGTAATTATTTTAGGAGAAAATAGTCAGTATAGAAGAAAAGTCTTGAAAGAGGGAATTGAATCACAATTCTCCAAGAAAATATGTTATTTTTGAGATAGCATCTTTCTTTTTTCCTGGGTAAGACTGAAGCATGATCTTCCTGTTTGGAATTTTCCTTTGGTTGGGGCTTCCCTGTAACTGCTATCCTCTCGGTTAACCTCCAGTGTCACTGAATGACAGGTGTATACTGCCATTTCAATCTGTTGGTTGAAGTGGAGGTCTCACAAACTTATTGCTCTAGCTGATCTCAAACCATAATCCGTCCAATCTCAGCCTTTTGGATAGCTAGGGAACCACCGAAACCTGGCCTGTGTCTTAGGGGACAACACATTAATTAAGATCCCTGGAGGGAGTTGGGCATGGTGGCTCATGGCTATAATTCTAGGTGTTCGTGAAATAGAATTAGAGAATGACCATCTGAGGCCAGCTTGTACCAAAAGTTATTGAGATCCCCACTCAATGAACAAGTCAGGCATGGTGGTGTAATCCAAGCTACACATTAGGTGGAAATAAGAGGAATATAACCCGACTGACCTGGTGAAAAGCACAGCTCCCTATCTGAACATTTAAGTAAAATCAGAGAAGGTAGGGAGGAGAGAATGAACACTTGAGTTCAAACTCCAGTCCACCACAAACAAACTAAAATATGCCAAGCAAATAACAAAGTATACCACCACCAAAACGTTGTCTGTTTTTTAAAAGGCTATCTTAAGGAGAACATACAGATCTCTTCTTAAATTGCCAAACATCTTAGAGGAGCCTGATGTTCACTCTGAGAACTCATTTATCAATATATTGTTTCACAGGCTTGTATTTGGCATCAGTTTCACACTAAGCACTGCAAGCATTTCTTCTTGATTACATAACAGAAATTCCTTAGGCTTCCATTATAGTTTTTTAAAGAGCCACAATATATATTCTCTATATTTGCTTTTGTATAATGGGATAATAATAATCACATCAACCGTTGTTTTGAGGATTAAATAACACAGTAAATGCCAAGCCTGATGCATTCCACATAGCACCAGGTACATTATTACCCCAGTTTTCATAGGAGCCTCAGAAATTATGGATAGCCTGTCCAGTGTTACATAACTAATGAATGTAAATCTGACACTTGATCTAATTGTGCTGGCAGCACAATTACAAATCCAGAGTTTCTGTCCCATTTTACTTCTAAAACAAATGATTATAGCTTTTGCATAGCTCTTCTGAAAATGGAAATGGTTTTGTTGTTTTTACTGATTATTTAAATAATACATGCTCATCATTAAAACAATTGCCCACATCTAAACGTAGATTAGATATAAATGAAACATACACAAAAGAACTCATTATTTAATCACCCAGAAAGGACTATGAATAAATAGAAGTAAATTTTAAGACATTTTCTATACATAAACACATAAACACAATACAACCACTCAAGTAGGATAATAATATATATCAAGTTTTGTAATGTGGTTCTTTCATGTAAGAATATATTGTGGACAATGTATTATTTCCACAAATCTATCTATTATTTAAGAATTTCAAAATATTTACTGAAGTGTACAAAATCATATATTTATAAAATACAACTTTATTCATACTAAGATATACTGCTACAGGAAAGTCTCTCTGGCCAGTTATAGGGTCTCAGGGTGGTTATTCATTCATTTTTGTGCCAGTGCTGGGCCATGACCTCAGCAATCAGGGCTTGCCTCGGAGCTTCTTTACTCAAAACTAGTGTTGTACAAATTGTCCAGCAGGTCTACTTCAGCTATTGTGTGGTTAATTGGAAATGATGGTTAACTGCAAATAGTCTCAGTAACTTTGAATCATGATTCTCTAATCTCAGTCTTCTGAGCAGCCGGGATTATAGATGTAAGCCACCAATGCCCTTGATGTTCATGGTTTTACAGTTGCATTACTTCTGAGTGTTCTATTTCTTTGTCCTTCCCTTCTCCTGAGATGATGTCTCAGTAATTGAATGTAGACTAGAAATCAACTGTGCATCAGACATATTAGAGATGGAGCTCCCCTTTGGCCAACGGTCTCTAGTCTTGTTTCATTTTCAAGGAGGAGTGGAGAGTAATTCTTCTCTGTCTAGCTTCACATTCTTCATCTTCCTTATTCCAAACCCAGGATTCTTCAAATGGTTTAATCATTCTATCTCTGTTCAGGATATCAAGCTCTAGTGGGCTCTGGAAAATTTTCAAATTCTGATCCTCAAGACCACTAAATATATTAGCATACATGGTTAATGGGAATTTGCACATGAGATTTAATGAAGTATCTTGACATAATAGATTGATAATGATAGGTTTTCCAGGTAAGACTAGCATAATACAGACTTTTAAAAAGGGAAACAGGTATATCCGAAAGAAAGGATGTTCTGATGGATAGTTACAGAGACAGTTAGAGACAGAGAAGACATATAAGGTAAGTATGGAGGAAAGGAATCATGAGTCAGAGAATGTAAGTAGCCCCTAGAAGATAGCAGAGTAATGAACAATATGCTCCACCCATGCCTTCTGAAGCATTTCAGGCCCCTTGATCTTATTGATTTTAGTCCATCAAGCCTGACTTTATGGACTGCTGATATTTAGGGTTAGGATAACATTTAATTGTTTGTAATCACTAAGCTTGTAGTACTTTGTTATAGCAACATAAGGAAATTGATACAATTACTGAACAAAGAGTTTCTGTAGGGCCAGGACTTTGGTCTAGTGGTAGAGTGCGTGCCTAGGATGCACGAAGACCTGGGTCGAATTCCTAGGTACCAGAAATGGTGATGTGGCTCAAGAGGTAGAGCTCTAACCTTGAGAAAGCCCAAGGACAGCACCCAGGCCCTGAGTTCAAGGCCCAGGACTGGCAAAAAAAAAAGAGTTTCTGTAAAGGGCCTGAATGTCCCTGACCTATATCAAGAATAGTAAAACCCAGGCCCCCACTGTTGATGCCTTACATATGAACTCAATGAGAGAAATCTCATTTGTGTGACAGCTTGGCCAACAAGGAAGAACTAAATTTCTTCTCAGAGACCAACACCAGCAGGCAACTCTAATACTCTTTGCCTATGAAAAATGAAGCTGTTTCCATAGCAAGCAAGGAAAAAAAATCCATACTTCTTTGTCTGGATTCTTAATGTATAAGCCAACCTTTTAATTTCTTTTTATCTCTTTTTTTTTTGTTGCCAGTCCTGGAGATTGAAATCAGGGCCTTGGCATTGTCCTTGAGCTTTAAGGCTAGCACTCTACCACTTGAGCCATAGTACTACTTCTGGCTTTTTCTGTGTATGTGGTATGGAGGAATCGAACCAAGGGCTTCTTACATGCTTGGAAAGCACTCTATCCTTATAGGCCACACTCCCAATTCAAGCCAAGCTTTTTATGTTAAATTTTTTTCAAAACCTAAAAGTTCTTGATTTCAGTTTAAAAGTTTATTCAAAAATACATTTGTTCTCAAATTATATTTGTCTTCTTCCTGAGCAGATGAATTCACTGATTAATAAATAAGTGTGAATCTTATTACTGCAGTTGAATCTTTTTGCATATGGGCCTCCACAAGTATTTTTAATGACCACAAAATATTCTATTAAATTACATCTCCAGAATTAATTGACCTAATTTTATTTTGATGAACATTCTGATTAACATCAATTTTTATTAGATCAGGAAAATGTAGAAAGGAAAATATGGTCAATCAGCTTTAAGGGAAGGAGCAGGAGCAGATTTTCCAGGTTAAAATAAATGCTTATTTTAGATTTGGAAACTAATTGTCAAATTATTTTCCTTTATGATTGAGGTAAGAAAAGATGCATCCCACTGGTTATATAAATCTTTGCATTCTATGAGAGAAAAACTGTCTTTAAAAAAATCAAAGTGGGGCCGGGAGTTTGGCCTAGTGGTTAAAGTGCTTGCCTAGCATGCACGAAGACCCAGGTTCGATTCCTTGGTACCACATACATACAAAAAAGCCGGAGGTGGTGTTGAGGCTCAAGTTGTAGAGCTCTAGCCTTGAGAAAGTCCAAGGACAGCGCCCAGGCCCTGAGCTCAAGCCCAGGACTGGCAAAAAAAAAAAAATCAGAGTGGGTTACACAGACATTCCTACTCTGGTCTTTTGTCTTAGCTCTTGCTGATTATTCAGCTAAGATAATAGCAGCAAATAAAGAGAAGAAAAGAGAATCTGCTTTGGAATAGAAAAGATTTTTGAAATGAAAGGTTGTACGTAACTAGTTTTTCCAAGATGATTTAAGACACACTCTAGAAGACATACCTCAAATTGTTCAAAAAAATAACAGATGGTGTGTAGTGTGTATATATCTTAAAATTACTTGTGCACTGTTCATTTTATTTCAGAGTCTTTTATTGGCCACCTTATATAAATACATCTTGTGGATTCAAACCAGGAACTCAACCAATCTGAGCAAAGGGGCAGGGTCTGATGTGTTGAGGATACATAAGGGAGAAGCTTACCTGTTCCTTCTGTGTGCTTGCTTGATGTCAGTTTACTTCTACAGAAGTAACTGGTATTTCCCTTTTATATCTTTAATTAGGAAACAGGTTGGCCATCCTCTCCTTTGTTTGTTGCCCATTCTCTTTCTTCTTTACAGCTTTTCATTCACATTCTCAGCCTAGTTTTGTTACTCTATTTGCCTTTAAATTAAGAAAACAATTTGTTTTAAAGGAGGTGTACAGAGGGATTAATAGTTACATGAGTCAGGCAATGAGTATATTTTCTTTTGAACAGTGTCACTCCCTTCCTCATTCTCCCCCAGTTTTTCCCCTCCTGAATTTCCTCTACCCTCCCACCAAGTAATACAGTACAAATTCTGTAAGGTCTTCAAAGGAGAATTCACTCCAATACTCCTCAAATTATTCAATGAAATTGAAAGCAAAAGTTTGCTACCAAACTCATTCTATGAAGCCAACATAAGCCTCATCTCAAACTCAGACAGGGACTCATCAAAGAAAGAGAACTATAGACTCATTTATTTGATGAACATGTGTGCAAAATTTCTCAATAACATTTTGTTCAATCACCTTCAACAACTCACAAAAAATTATACACTATGATCAAATAGGATTCATTCCAGACATGCGAATTACTATACCCAAGTCAAGTAATGTAATTCAGCACATTAATAGAAACAAGATAAAAATCACATGATCGTCTCCAGAGATGCAGATAAAGCACCTGACAAGAATCAGTAAGTCTGTGAATGACAAACCTGCAGCCGCCATTACACTTAATGGTGAAACATTAAAACCATTTCTTCTAAACTCAGGAATGAGACAAGGATGTCCATGCTTTCCACTTCTCTTCAATAGAGTATTGGAATTCCTTGACAGAACAATAAGGCAAGAGACAAACATAAAGGGGATCCAAATAAGGAAAGAAGAAGTAAAACTCTCCCTCATTGTAAATGACATGATCCTGTGTTTAAAGAACCCTACAGACACCATTCCCAAGTTACTCAAACTGATCTGAAACTTTGGCAAAACAGCAGGCTATAAAATTAATCTGCAAAAATCCACAATGAGAAAGGCGAGGCTGAAATCAGAAAATAACTCCTTTTGTAATAACTTCAAAGAAAAACCCCAACACAACTAACAGGATTAAAGAAATGAAGGATATTTACAATGAAAACTTTAAAAACCTGAAAGATGAAAGTGAAGCATATCAGAGAAAATGGAAAATAGACCTCACATGCTCCTGGATTGAGAGGATTGACATTATGAAAATGGCAATACTGCCAAAAGCTATCTACAAATTCAATGAAATACCCATCAATATCCTAACATCATTCTTTAATAAAATAGAAGAAGCAATCCAAAAATTCATATGGAATAAGAAAAGACCACAAATAGCAAAAACAATCTTTAGTATGAAGAACAGTGCTGGAGGAATATCCATACCAAACCTCAAACTCTATTACAAAGCTATAATAATAAAGACAGCTTGATATTGTCACAAGAACAGGTCTGAGGACCAATGGAATAGAACTGAAGATCCAGAAAAGAATCAACAGATCTCTGGCCACCTAATCTTTTATAAGGAAGCCAATATTTGCTATCGGAGAAAGAAAGCTAGCCTCTCCAACAAATGATGTTGGCAGAATTGGCTATACACATATACAAAGCTGAAGTTAGATCTATATGTACAGTCTGCATGTATCAATCCAAAATTGATCAAACATCTCAAGGTAAAAACAAATACCCTGAAAATATTACAGAAAGGAATAGGGAAAACATTAGCACTCATGGTTGAAATTTTCTTAATAAAGATCCAAAAACACAAACCAAAGAAAATTTGGATAAATGGAATTGCCTTAAACTGCAGAGCTTCTGTATGGCAAAGGACATAGCTAGCAAAACAAATCAACCTGTAGAAATCCTACAGGTTGGGAGCTCTTCAATAGCCATACAACAGATAAGGTCCTCATATCTAAAAATATACCGGGAGCTCAACAAACGTAATCCCCCAAAACAAATTATCAAAAAGTAACCACTCCATTAAAAATGGCCCAAAGATTTAAAGAGTGACTTCTCTGAAGAGGATATAAGAACTCACAATACATGAAGAAATGCTCAACATCTCTGGCCATATAAGAAATGCAAATAAAAGCAACATTGAGATTCCACCTTACTCCAGTTAAATGGCCATTATCAAGAAATCTAATTGCAACAGATACTGGCAAGGATATGGCCAAAAGGGAAAGCTAATACACTGTTGGTGGGAGTGTAAACTTGTTCAACCACTCTGGAAAGGAGGTTCCTCAGAAGATAAATATAGAGCTCCCCTATGATTCAGCAATCCCACTACTGGGCATTTACCCAAACAACTGCAAATAAGGCCACACTAAACTACCAGCACAATCATGTTCAGTGCAATATCATTTACTACAAATAAGATATGAAACCAACCCAAATGCCCCCAGTAGATGAATGGATCAAGAAAATACGGTATACATACACAAAGGAGTTCTTAAATCATAAAGATGCTTCCATCAGAAAGAATGACATTGTCCTATTCATAAGGAAATAGACCTGGAAGAAATTATATTAAGTGAAGCAAGTCAGGTCCAAAGAAATGTAGGTTGCATGGTTTTCCTCATTTGTAATAGCCAGAATATGTCTATGATATTCCTAGCATGGCATCACAACAGTTCAATTGCTAAGTACATAGGACCATATATAATGAAGTGTATTAAAATGAACTCTAAGAATTGTAAGCAAGAGGATCTTATTATGTTCTGTTTTCAGTTATTTCTATTCATTTGGCTTTAGTTTTATTTACCCTTTGTCTTGTATATAAGTTTATACAGTCTGTGGAAGGGAAAAGGAATTACAGAAACAGTAGGACAAGGAGAAAGTGGGAGGAAATGAGGAAGTGGTAACAGTGTTCAAAAAGAAATATACTTGGGCTGAGAGTTTGGCCTAGTGGTAGAGTGCTTACCTAGCATGCACGAAGACCCGGGTTCAATTCCTCAGTACCACATATATAGAAAAAAGCCAGAAGTGGTGATGAGGCTCAAGTGGTAGAGCTCTAGCCTTGAGAAAGTCCAAGGACAGTGCTCAGGTCCTGAGCTCATGCCCAGGACTGGCAAAAAAAAAAAGAAATATACTTATTACCTTACTAAAGTAACTATAACCACTGTTTATCAGCTTTACAATAAAAACATATTTAAAAATTTTAATAAAAATTAGCTAATATTCATATGCAAAATATCATTGCAGGATTATTTGCCATAGCTAAGATATGGAATCAACCCAGTTGCCTTTCAGTAGATGAATGGATCAAGAAGATGTGGTATTTATACACAATGGAATTCTATGCTGCCATCAGAAAGAATGACATCACCCCATTCATAAGGAAATGGAAAGACTTGGAAAAAATCATATGAAGTAAAGTAAGCCAGTCCCAAAGGAGCACAGGCTCTATGGTTTCCTTCATTTGTAATAATTAGTACACATCTAGGACTCTCCTAGCAGAGAATTACAATAGTTCAAAAGCTGTGTATGTAAGGTCAATACAGGATGACACTAAATTACATGAGCTCTGGGTTAATAAAACAAGAGGTTTATCTTTGTGATTGCTGTTCTTAATATACTATGTGAAGTTATTTATTTTCTCTTTTCCATTTATGGTTAATCTCATGAAGTTACTATATGTGAATTTGTATACTGGTATAGTGTATATATACACTTATTTAGTTGAAATAGGGAAGGGAAGGGGGCAAATATGACTGGGAGGGGAAAGGCGGGGGAACAAAAACATAAGAAAGGGTATCAAGGTTCAGGAAATAATGTACCCACCACCTGAAAAATGTAACTGTAGCCCCTCTATACATTATCCTGACAATAAAAAATAATATCCTCTTTTGTTCTCACTGTATGAATGTTTGGACTGTTGTTTAATCATATCCAGATGTAATTATTTGTCTTTTACTATCCAGTGGGTTTATATTTGCCTTTGTGTGCCAAACCAATTTTCCCATGCTACCATAAATCTTTTTAGCTTTCAATTAATTTTACTTTTTATTTTGATTGAGTTTCTCAGTGCTGTGAGGTCATCAACTATGAGTTATTTTCATTTCGATGGTCTATATGATCTGCACAACGGCTATTTGAAGAGAAGTTTTCAAAACAATCTTTTCAGTGACATGTCAACTAGTTTTGTTTTGTAATAATCAAATAGATGTACTTGGATTTAACTGAAGATTCTTGTCTTGAAAAATCTGTCTGTCCTGATTGGATGGCTATCTATAGTCCATTAAAATGTGTGCTTTATTGGATACCCACAAAAGCTCACTAATTTTTTTCATATATTTTTATTGTAATAGAAGGGTTACATTATATTCACCAGATAGAAGGTGCATTACTACACAAACATTGATACCCTTTCTCATGTGTTGGTCCCCATTTCCCTCCCCACACCCCTACCCATCATCTTGTTTTCCTCTCTTTCCTACAAATAACCAAATACGCATATATACAATATACCAGATAACAAGGTGAAATACTATAGCAATATGAGATAACCAAGGGACAGCAAAGAGATGAGAGATAGTATAGTACATTAAGGACAACAGTCACTCATTATAAGGCTTTTGTTTCTATACCCTTTCATCTAGTGTCATACTATATGGCCTTATGTATTTAGGTTTTGTTCTATTGTAAATCTCTGCTGGGAGAGCCCAAGGTTTCTACTGATTATGACAAATAGGGGAAACATTGAGCTTATGTTCCCTTGAATCTGGCTTACTTCCCTAATTATGATTTTTTTCCAAGTCTTTCCATTTCCTCACAATTGGGCGATGTCATTCTTTCTGACAGCAGCATAGAATTCCATTTTGTATAAATACCACAACTTGTTGATCCACTTATCAACTGAGGGGCATCTGGGTTGGTTCTATATCTTCGCTATGGTAAACAGTGCTGCAATGAATATTGTTGTGCTAGTGGATTTAGTATGTATGTCCTTGTTTCTGGATGACTGGGTAAATCTCAAGTATTGGAATTTCTGTGTCATAGGGGAGTTCTATGTTTAGTCTTTTGAGGAATTGTCATACTGCTTTCCATAGTGGTTAAACAAGTTTGCACTCCCACCAGCAGTGTAGTAGTGATCCCTCCTGGCCACATCCCCTCCAGCATCTGTTGTTATTAGTTTTCTTGACCCTGGCCATTCTAACTGGAGTGAGGTGGAATCTTAGAGTTGTTTTGATTTGCATTTCTTTTATGGTGCCAGAGATGTTGAGCATTTCTTCATGTGTCTATAGACCATTCTTATTTCTTCTTCAAAGAAGACTCTCTTTACGTCTTTCGCCCACCTTTTAATGGGATGGTTGTTTCCTTGGCGATTGGTTTTGGAGTGATTCAATTTTTTGAAAAGCTCACATTTGGCATCCTTTACATCTGCTAACTAATAGAATCTCCAAAAGCCCATTCTCTTGAGACTTTTCTTTTTGCCATGTCTGTCCTTTGCAAAATTGTTTAGCTTTTCAAGAGAATTCAGGACATTTAGTCTCCAGACAGTTTCTTTCAATGCAGCCTCTTGCTATTCAGACATATGTGGCAGGAGTCAAATCACCATTGAACACAGCAGAATTACCTGTGTCTGCTGGAGGCTCTGCGCTTTGCAAGGTAGGCACATGTTTTAAGTCACTTAGGGAAATGTACCATCCCAAACAGCCCAGGAAAACACAGAGACAACATCTGAACTAAACTATTGGAACAAACATGGTGTTTGAAGTGAACAAGAAATTCAGTGAGGTAATTAAACTAGTTGTTTAAAATGAGCTATTTTTGTATGAATTATGGAAACTGCTTGGTAATTAATATGTTGTAGGTTAAAAAGTGTGCATGTTAAAAAAGTAAGGATATTTTAACAACAAAATGATTATCACAGTCTTGATATTCATTTTTAGAAGCAGTTTTTTGTAATTATATTTAAAATATTTGACAAAGTTACATATAGATATACCAAGTAATATTTGATACTAGTATACATTGTGTAGTGATTGTTACAATCAATTTAATGTATTTGTCCCTGTCCATATTTAATCTTATTAGGTGTTAAAATACTCAAAATCCACTCTGTTCACATTTCAAGTAAACACAAAGTATGATTAGTGATAATCACCCCATTATGTACATGAGATTTCTAGAATTAGTTTTCTATTTCAACCTATCATTGCCTTGGGGTGTGTGTGTGTGTGTGTGTGTGTGTGTGTGTGTGTGTGTGTGTGTTTGCTGGAATATAGAGTGGTAAAGAGAACTAAGGCATGACATTTGTAAGTATAAGCATGTTTCATGGTATTTTTCAAATATCAATAACCTTTTCAATGATGCTAATTTTTAAAAAGTATTGCAGATAAATATGCTCTGCTCCAGAAGGCTAGAGAACAGGATGCCAGGTCTCTAAGCAAGCTTTCTTCACTGTGATAACCACAAAAGAACAAATTAAACATGAGTGCTACAAAGAAAGGCAAACAGATTTTTCTGTGTGTGTTCAGAAGTGTGTCCAGTGCCACGCAGTGGAAAAGAGAGACAAGTGCAAGACTTGGCCTAATCTCCACAGTCTGTATGCTCAGGCCAAGTAGCTGGATTCTGGTCTACAGATGCCTACAAGAGAAAGGCATCACCTAGGGAGGGGAGATACTGATACAGTGGTTGGTGAATCTCTGAAAGTAAACCCCAAAACAAAAAATGATCTTCACTGGCATTAAGAACCCATTAAGGGCAGATGCAATAACTTTCCTCAAAAAAGCTACGGATACTGGCTGGGCAATAGCTCAGGTCTGTAATCCTAACTACTCAGAAGGCAGAGATCTGAGGATTGCTGTTCAAAGCCAGCCCTGGCACTAAAGAATGGGAGATTCATATCTCCAATTAATCTCTAGATAATGGGAAGTAGGGTTGTGGCTCAGGGGCAATAGTTTTGAGCTGAAGAGCTCAAGGATCCCACGCAGGCCCAGAGTTCAAGCCCCATGACCCTCAAATAAATAAATAAATAAATAAATAAAACTTAAAAAGCTACAGATATTTAATAGTCACTTGCCTTATAAAACGAATGTCTCATGACTTGTTTTACGTGTACCATAATTTAACTGATCTCTAACATCAGAATTCAGATCACGAATGGCTAAAATAATGTTTTTGCTGTTGTTGCCCAGTTCTGATTTAAGTAAAGTTGGCTTGTGGTTAAGTGAATATGGTCTTTAAAAAAAAAATCATAGTACAATGGCTCAGTGTATACTGTCATGCCTGTCGTTTTCTGTGATACAATTAGATTTAGTGATACTCACTTTTTCAAAATGGTAAAGCATAATGCCATCTCCAAATTAATCAAAGATTGGTTTTATATTCTGATTTATATAAGGGGTTATGTTTACATGCTGGGAAAATCTCTTCCCTGTCTCAGAATCAAGCAAGATCTGTTAGCATGCCCTCCATCTCAGGTCCTCAGCCCCAGTGATCTGGCCAGGCCTTACTGTAACTGGCTTTCAGTGCTGGCCATTCTTCCCACTTCACTTTCCAAAGCAGGGTATTTTACCCTGAGCCCCAAGCTGCATCAGGAGAATGCTGCCTAACTGTAACTGTTACAATTTTTAAAAAATCCACCCATGGTATGGGCCATCGTTAGGTCTGCTAGGAACCTGCAGAGGACTTTTCTTCCTTTCTGCCCCTAGCCCCTGATTATATATTTGACCCTGAACAAAGAACGGGTACTATTTCTACCTCTCCGGTAGGAGAGGTGGCCTTGTCAGCCTTGCTGGCAATAAACTGCTTTTCTTGTGCCTGACTAGGTCTATGTGGTTTTCTGGGATGTGAGCTTTGAAGATCCACCTATGTTTCTACTGGTGATGTTTCTACTGTTAAAGTCAATGGTGGAAGATGAAAAAGCAGATGTCTACTTTATTTTTGTCTTCATTATGTGCAAATGTCAAAGAACATTTAATGCTTTTCATAATTTATAGTTGACTTATACATTCAGAAGCTTTCAAAAGTGACCATGCAAGATATAATAGCAATTTCAACTTTATTTTTTGAATTCCTTACTAAGACAGGCTGTAGAATTCAGGATTATTCTTTTTTTTTTCTGTGAGGAGTAATATTTTAATTACTATTGAATGTATAAATTCAGTTGGGAAGAACTGACATCTTAAGCATATTGACCGCTATTTTTAATCCAATAGTGTATCTATCAAAATAGACTTAATGCCTTTAAATAGAATTTGATCATTTTCTTCATTGGAAATACATGCCAGTATTACTATTCAGTCATACAAAGTTATGTTCTGTTGCTGTATTTATTATCATTTTAATATCTTTTCTATTGGTGGCTATTGGACTATGGCCTAGAAATAGAACTGGCTTTTTTTTCCTTTTTTTTTCTTCTTTTTCTTTTTTTTCTAATTTTTAATATATTTTTATTGTAATTAATAGAAGGGTTACATGATATTTGCCAGATAAATGGTGCCTTAAATATTTTTATTGTATTTAATAAAAGGGTTACATGATATTTGCCAGATAGAAGGTGCATTAATTCACATACATTGATACCCTTCCACATGTCTTGGTCCCCATTACCCTCCCCCCCACAGCCCCTCTTGGTTTTCCCCCCTTCCCTGTCCAATTTCAAGTAACCAAATACAAATGTATCCAATATATCAGATAACAAAGTGAGATATTGTAACAATATGAGATAACAAAGGAACAGCAAAAGAGATGAGAGATAACACAGCACCTTAAGAACAGCAATCATTCATTATATGGCTTTTGTTTCAATATCCTAGAGGTCCATTCAATTAGCTTCATACTACATGGCCTTATGTATCAAGTTTTTGCTCTATTGCAAATCTTTGCTATTAGAGCCCAAGGTTTCTACTGGTTATGATGAATGAGGGAAACCATTGAGCCTAAGTTCCTTTGAGTCTGGCTTACTTCGCTTAATATGATTTTTTCTAAGTCTTTCCATTTCCTAACAAATGGGGTGATGTTTTTTCTGACAGCAGCATAGAATTCCATTGTGTACAAATACCACATCTTGTGGATCCATTCATCAACTGAGGGACATCTAGGTTGGTTCCATATCTTTGCTATGGTGAATAATGCTGCAATGAACATTGATGTGCTAGTGGATTTAGTATGTCCTAGTTTCTGGATGGTTGGGTAAATGCCAAGTAGTGGAATTGCTGGGTCATAGGGAAGTTCTATGTTTAGCCTTTTGAGGCACTGCCATATTGCTTGCCATATTGGTTGAATGAGTTTGCACTCCCACCAACAGTGTAGTAGTGATCCCTCCTGGCCACATCCCCTCCAGCATCTGTTGTTATTAGTTTTCCTGATCCTGGTCATTCTAACTGGAGTGAGGTGGAATCTTAGAGTTGTTTTGATTTGTATTTCTTTTATGGCGCCAGAGATGTTGAGCATTTCTTCATGTGTCTATAGGCCATTTTTGTTTCTTCTTCAGAGAAAACTCTCTTTAAGTCTTTGGCTCATTTTTTAATGGGATGATTGTTACTTTGGAGATTAGTTTTGGATTGATTCAATTTTTTGAGCTGTTGATATATTTTAGATATGAGGCCTTTGTCCGTCGTATGGTTGGTGAAGATCTTCTCCCACTCTGTAGGCTTCCTAATTAATTTACTAGCTATGTCCTTTGCCGTACAAAAGCTCTGCAGTTTAATGCAGTCCTACTTTTCCACCCTTTCTCTGATTTGTTGTGATTCTTGGTCTTTATTAAGAAAGTTTCAACCTGTGCCATGGAGGCCTAGTGTATCTCCTACTCCTTCTTGTAAAGTTTTCAGTGTGTCAGCTTTCACCTCCAGGTCTTTGATCCATTTGGAGTTAATTCTAGTGCAGTGTGACAAAGAAGGATCCAACTTTAGTTTTCTGCAGGTGCTTTGCCAGTTCTGCCAGCACAACTTGTTGAAGAGGCTATCTTTCTTCCATTCTATTTTTTTGGTTCCCTTGTCAAAGATTAGGTGGCCCTGGGTCTGTGGTTTAATATCTGGGTCCTCAGTTCTATTCCATTGGTCTTCAGGCCTGTTCTTGTGCCAGTACCAAGCTGTTTTGAGTATTATTGCTCTGTAATAGAGTCTAAAGTTTGGAATTGAAATTCCTCCAGCACTGTTCTTTCTGCTAAGAAGTGTTTTTGCTATACGGGGTCTTTTATTATTCCATATGAAATTTTGGATTGCCTCTTCTATTTCTTTAAAGAATGCCATTGGAATATTGATGGGTATTGCGTTGAATTTGCAGATAGCCCTTGGCAAGATTGTCATTTTCACGATGTTGATTCTTCCAATCCAGGAGCATGGGAGGTGTTTCCATTTCCTTAGTTCTGCTTTAATTTCCTTTTTCAGGGTTTTAAAGTTTTCATCAAAATGGTCCTTTACATTCTTAGTTAAGCTAATTCCTAGGTACTTTATTTTCTTTGAGACTATTGCAAAAGGAGTTGCTTCTCCAGGATTATTCTTAAGCAGTTAGTGAGAAACACAAAACTGAGGAACTATTGTATAAGTGTGACTTATAGTGATGCTGCTTGCCAACTTCTTAGAGATAATGTTTAAAATAGCGGGATAATAATTTTGTAATGTGTATGACCATGGGAATTAATGTAATTAAAAACAAAAATTACACGAAAACAAAATATGCTCCAGAAAATGTAAATGGTGACTGTGCTTTGAAACTTAAAATAGCTAAGTAAGACATACTGAAGAATAGTAGTACACTGCTATTGAAAAGGTTGCACACAGATTTACAAATCATATTTGTCATATATCCTAACTTCCCAGAACTTTCACCAACTGAAACTATCCTTATTTTACACATATACATACCCAAATATTGTTAAGCTAGGGATGAATGTAAACAACAGCAACATAGGTATTTTAATAACTCCCTGCTTAAAATATTATATTGACAATTTCAAAATGCCAGATAGCTGGAATGCTACAAATCTTTAATTTGGCTTTGCAAAAACAACATAGTTAAAAGTTGAAATTGCCTAAACTATGTTTTCAGCCCGATAAAATTGGCCACCATGTATAAAAACTATCTGATATATCTTCATCTTATAATCTTTACTACAACAGGCATTCACAAAGCTTTGATTCCTCTTGACTGGAGTCTATATAAATCAAATTCATTTTTTGTCCAACAGAAAGTTCAGGAAGACCACACAGAAATGTTATTAGTGTGGAAATGCCAAATATTTTCTAGATAATTCTATTTAAAAAGATAATTCTGAGTGGAATTTTTTATCTTGATAATATTTGGTATTCATTTTGCTTGGAACTATTCTTTTTCCTAATGTATAGCTTTTTCTCCTGTGGTAGAGAAACCACTATTTTGCTTAGTAACAATGTATCTCCCAAGTGATCATTTCCCCTGCTTTGATTCTTTGACCTTTTCCTTCAGCAGTGAGTGCAATTTTTTTCCAACAAATGTTTTCTAAAGATACACATTACCTTTCAACAAATTTGCAAGGAACCCAGTAAGCCCTAGTGTCTAATTTCTTTTCATCTCTCACCAGCTTACTTGTGGCTGTTGATTTATGTGCATAGAATAACTAAGTTCCTTCTCCTGCTTGGATCAATTGTTACTTTGACAAGATTCTTATTTCTAAATTGTACAAATTTCTTTTCATTTTACTTGTTAAAGTTGTTGGCTTTTCTTTTTCTCCCCCCCAAAAAAAACTTTAGTGACACAGGCATTTAAGAGGCATAATTAATTTCCTGTTTGTCTTCATTTACTAGCAGACTTGTTTCTTTTTGTTATCTCCTTCCCATGATAGATGTGTTAACACTCTGCTGATTAGTGTTAATTCTTTATGATATTAGAAATGTGCTTTCTTGCAAACATGAATCTTTACACCTAAAGTCTTGTTTCTTTATCCTATGCCTTTGCTTTGCTTACTGGTCACCGCTACGCCACCCACACAACTATCCCCACCCCCCTCACACACACCATTTCACTTGTTAAAAAAATACTCCAATCATGGGCCAGGAGTTTGGCCTAGTGGTATAGTGCGTGCCTAGCATGCAAAATACCCTGGTTTGATTCCTCGGTACCAAGTACATAGAAAAAGTGGGAAATGGTGCTGTGGCTCCAAGTGGCAGAGCTCCATACTTGAGAAAGCCCAAGGATAGTGCTCAGGCCCTGAGTTCATGCCCCAGCACTGACAAAAAAATACTCCAATTAAATGTGTATGTTCAAGTCATCATTCCATATTCCTGAGAAAACATATACTGTGTTTCCATTAAAATCTATTAGAAATAACACCTTTTGTACATATTGATTTGTAACACTTGTTCTTCTGGGCATTTTGGTTATTTGGGACTTTTCATAAGTATTTATAGTCAAAGCTTTACTATGTCACCCAAATAGAAACTGTTATGTTCCTGTGTCTGCTTTTGTATCCTTTCTGCTCAGTTAAAAAGTTATATTTTGCAACAAAACAATCTTTAACGTTTTTATAACGTTTTTATATGGGCCTCTACCTTTTTAATATCACTCCAATAAATAACATTTAAGATTAAGAAGTGATTTAAGAACAAAATGATGCATTCTGTGAATTATTAGAACTAGTTGTTAACAAGTATCTGTAGCAACTTGCTGGAATAGATAAGGCAGGAAATCCATCTTTAAAATTTGTGTGAGTCACTGCTATTTCCCAGTCCTAATCTTAGATGGAGTACAGGAGCAGTTTGTATTTAGTGTCCTTATCTATGAAATGGCAATACTCACAAGAAGGAGGAGGAGAAGGAGGAGGAGAAGGAGGAGGAGGAGGAGGAGGAGGAGGAGGAGGAGGAGGAGGAGGAGGAGGAGGAGGAGACATCATTGAAATAGTTAAGTTGATTATAACAACTCTGTGCACAACTTTTATTAAGATTCTATTTATATAGGACTTCAAAAATATATTGTTGCTGGGTACCAGTGGCTGATGCCTATAATCCTGGGCATTCAGGAAACTGAGACCTAGGAATAGAGGTTCAAAGCTATCCAAAGCACACAAATTCGAAATGTGGCTCAAATGGCCAAGAAGCCTTGAGCAGAACAGCTGAGAAAGAGCTCTAGGACCCCAGTCCAAATTTCAGTTCAGGCACATGGGGGGAGGAGGGGGAAGGAAGGGAGGGAGAGAGAGAGGAATAGGGTATTAAGTGATTTATAAGAATGGCTTTGCCTAGAGGAAAATCTAAATTAAATAAAATTAAATTGAGGAAGGAGAGTTGAAGGAAGAAGGAGAAATAAGGCCTTCATATTCTGATTCTTGGAAGATTACTTTTCTTTTATCACTTCTGAGCAGTCAAAACCAATTGACTGAGATCTCCTATGGTCTGTTTCTAACTTTCTACTTAACCATCATCAGAGATGCTCATCTCGAGCTGGAGAATGTAGTCAAATTATAGTGACTATAGGACAGCATGTTATTTTTTTACTGCCCCGTGGAGTGTTGTAAACATTTTATACCTAATCATTCTACCTTCACAAAAATTTAATTCTATAAATTTCCATTGTGTGGCCCTTCATGGAGCCACAAACCTTTGTAATAGTTAGGATATTTTTGGCGATGAGTACTATTTTTCACTCCCTTAGAGGTCATATCGCTCACATCAATAATTTTTACTACCTGAGAGAGACTGCTGAATTAACACCTAATACTTATCTTCATCCGCTCATCAAAATTGATAAGATTAAGTTAGTTGAATACAACTGAAAGCTAGGAGGCAAGAAGGTTCACAGTTACAGTCTGTGCAGGTGGACCTTCTGGAATAAATAAACGGACAATAATGACGATGGATCTGGGATACATTTTCTGTGTGCAATATGTTTTTGGCTTGAACTCTGGGCCATGCCATCCCTGAACTCTTCAGCTCAAGGTTACTGCGCTACAACTTGAGCCAAAGTGACACTTCCTGTACAATTATTTTGACAATAGGCAAAGTCAAAATTCAGCTTTGTTCATGCTCCAGAGGAGACAGCTGAGAGGAAAACAGAGGGTGTTCAAGAGCTAAATGCAACTGTGAACAAATAGCAGTGGCCAGGCTAGTCTAAGGCCTAGCTCTTCTTCCTAGATCTGAAACTAGGAATCCTCAAAGCTTCAGCCAAGATCCACAGCCTCCTGCTGGTGTGGAGATGAGTTCTAGTGAAGGTTGTATCACAAATGTAACCTAAACAGTTGACTACAACAAGCCATTTTATAAAAAATAATAATAATAATAAGGAGAAGAGCTGATGCAAAATAAGTATAAATGTTATCAAAACTTCTAATACAGCCTAGGGTTTTCCTGGTGTACCATGTTGTATCACTAATTCCACTTGCTGATCTAAGTTTCCTGCTCAAGGTATTATCATTTAAAGAGCAAGATCTTTCTATTTTCATTCCCTTAAGATCTTACAAGTAATATCAAAAGTTTTAACTTTTTAAGGTGGAATCATACCCAATGAATTGTTCTCAAGCATTTATATATTTGACACTTATTTAGAAAATAATATGAACAATTCCCAATGCTCATGTGGTAGTACTTTTTAGTATTATGGGGTGCCCTACAGTAGATAAGGCTGGCCACCCAGTGTCCACACACATTGAAATCAGCTTTTTCCTCAGCAACTTTTATAGTCATATGCAAAGCAACTTGCAACCATAAAATTCTGTGTATGTTATGACTCACAGTCATTCATGGCAAAAAGTAAATCATACATTGGTGTGGATTTTAGGAAAAGATTGTTTTGCCAATGTTTGCTAAGAGCCAATTACAGCTAAAAAACTAAGGTTCTAAACAGACAAGATAAGATTGCTCACAAGAGTTTAATTTTGTCATCTTTTATATGGTACATGAAAGGGATCTTCAAGGAAATCATATACGGAAAGAGGACAAAGACAGTCATTATTCTCTTCCTGATAAAGCTTTAGATCAAACAAAAGCTTCTTGCTTCTTTATAAGATACATGAAATGAAATAAACATTAATCTAAACAGCACAAATACTACATTCTGTTTAAACTAAAACTCCATATTACTTTGTTTTAGCAACATAGGCTCCATGGTTTCCCTCATTTGCAATAATTAATATATGCCTAGGATAATCCTAGCAGAGGATCACAATAGTTCAGTAGATGTACATATGACTGTATAAAATGATGTTAATTGACATGAATTCCAAAATGTGAAACAAAACTTTTTCTTGTTGTTGATGTTGTATTTAATGTACTGCCTGAAGTTCTTTTCCCCTACCCCCCCCCCTTTGTTTTATCCCCTGTGTCGCTGTTTTTTATTCTGGTATCCTGTGTATGTACATTTTACTGATTGTAAAAAAGGAAGGGGAATAAAAAAGTGATGAAACAAGGCAAAAGGGTGAACCAATGTAACAACAATACAAGACACTAGGTTGAAAATGAACTTTAAAACTTGCAGGGGGGAGTTCAGGGGAAGAATAGTGGGAGAAAAACAAAGGCGGGGGTAACAATGTTGGACAACAAATATACTCAATACCAACATGAGAAGGGGTATCAATGTGTGAGAAGTAATGCACCTACTATCTAGTGAATGTAACTGTAACCCCTCTATATATTACCTCAACAACAAAAAATAAAAATAAATTAAAAAAGGAATATACTCAGTACTTTACTTATGTAATTCTATATATCACATTTACAACAAATAAAATTTAAATTTAAAAAGAAACAGATATGAGAATTAGTATAGAAGAATGAATTCATGTTACTATGAATTATCAATTAAAATACTAAAATTTTAGCATTATAAAATGCTCATAAACTCATAATTATTACTTGATGTCTAAATGATACTGTGGGCATTAAATCCATTTGGAACAAATAAATTAGAGAGAAAATCTTATTAAAGTTTGCATTCCTTAAAATGTTTAAACTCTAACTTTAAGTCTGCTTTTGCATTTGTTAACAGTAAGTATGATCATTAACCAGGTAGTTAAAACATGATGAGTGACATTTGTCTGTTACTTTAATCACAGTTTTTCAACTCACAGGAAATACCAGTGAATTTATTTTCAGAACAGCTTTCAAGTTTATTTGTGCACTCATGTATGTTAACGGTACATTTCTTAGAAATATGATAACCCACAGCACCACATATAGCAACTTTGTACTATGCATGAATTGTATTCACTTATATGTGTATATTTATTAAAAACAGAACATTCCTATTTATTTATGTCTACCAAGTAAAGCAGCACTGATAGATATTAACCCTTAAATAAAGGTCTGAACTCATTTATCCTATCTGGAATTGGGATCAGGTATCAATTAGAGATAGTTTGTAGAGTTAGAGTTGAGAAAGGTAAATGCAAACTTATTTGCTAGTGTGAATATATTACTTCACACAAATGCCAAAAGAGCAACAGTAAAGAGATATATGATGGAGAAAATGATGTTCACTAGGGTGGACATGCTGGAAATGTGAAAGAACAAGCATTTTTACGAATGGTTTTGCTTTCATATTCTAGGGAACAGGTAAAGCTGTGAAACTAATTTATCCTATTCATATACTCCACTAAGTTGCTATTTTCACTGTTTTCATTGTATATATTGACTTCCTAGAAAAACAAATTTGGAAATGTCAGGGTTCATTGTAGTTCCAATGCAAAGATATTCACATTTTAATCAGAAAAAATTATCCTTTACAAATCACAGCAAGTTGACTTTTGTGCATCTATTTTTAGTCCTAGTAATCTACATGTTTAGTCAATTATTAATCTTAATTTATAAATAATAGTTCAGCTATAAAAGTATTTTAGTTTCTTTAAATAGCATGATCTAAACCAGGGCATGCAGACGTTATCTATTATTGCCATTATTTATATATTTATAGCTATTTATTCCTCCTGTGTGATTAAGAATTCACATTTCTGGACTGGGGATAAGGTTCATCACTTCTTTCAGATGTTTTAGTTTCCCTACCCATGGATTCTGCATATCATATGCCCAGTTTCTATGCAAGGATGTCTCTTTATTTTACATTTGAAGTTTAACTTGCACGAAATTTAATTTTGTCTTACATGTAATAGTTACTTTCAATACATAGCCAGTTATACGAAAGGTTATTAATTGAGCTACCATTTCTCAGCTAATCTGAAAAAAATCTAGGTTTAAATCATTACCATATATTTGATTTTTTTGATACTGCTCGGTTCTCTAAATCCATTCACCTATTTCTATATCAATATCTCATCCATTTGATTTATGCAGGCTCTGCAGTGTAGGAAAGTCTGACCCCATCTGAATTGCTTGTTTTTCTCACATTTATTGGCTATTTAATTTATAATTTACAGAGAGCTCAAAGTGGATAAGAAAAAAAAGAGTTTTTTAAAATGGATAACAAATACAAAATTAATTACAAAAAAGCAAATATTAATGGCAAGCATAATTCTATATTCAAAATATTCAATAGCCAAGAGTAGCTAGTTACATTATTATTGAAATAGAATGTGATTCTAACAGCCTGATACCACCTTCAGAACTCTAAAATCTATTTCTAGAGAGGAGCTTTATCATCTTAAATTTCCCAACAAGGAGTTGAATGTTCATTGTTACGGTCTTCTGGGAAATCTCTCTGGTGACATATAAAAGAAAAAAGAAAAAAAAAAACCAAACAAACCAAAAACCACATACCATTCAAGCTAGCAACCCAGTCCTGGGAAATGATTCTCTGCAAGTACATCAACCAATACTTAAAAATATTTTCAGTGGGGCTGGGAGTTTGGCCTAGTGGTAGAGTGCTTGCCTAGCATGCACAAAGACCCCTGTTCCATTCTTCAGTACCACATACTTAGAAAAAAGCCTGAAATGGTGCTGAGGCTCAAGTGGTAGAGCTCTAGCCTTGAGGAAATCACTGAGTTCAAGCGCAGGACTGGCAAAAAAAATTTTTTTTTCAGAGTATGCTTATTGGAGCAAAGATCACTGCAGAACAAAGGGCTTTTTAGAAAAGCCCTTTCAATGCTTGTTAGTAAGGGAATGGTTCAATAAGTTGAATATCACGAAATTTGCAATTATTAAAAAATAATTTCTTGTGGGGCATGGTGGCTCATGCCTGTAATCCTAACTACTTAGGAGGCTGAGATCTGAGGATCAAGGTTCAAAGCCAGCCCAGGTACCACAAAGCTGTGAGACTCTTATCTCCAATTAATCTCTAGAAATTGGGAAGTGGGGCTGTGGCTCAAGGATAGGACAGTAGCTTTGAGCTGAAGAGCTCAGGACTGTGCCCAGGCTCAGAGTTCAAGCCTCATGACACCCTCCTTCCCCCCAAAAAGAATTTCTTAACAATATACCAGTTGATTTGGAAATATTTCCACGAAGAATTCCTGATTTAATAAAGCAGAAGAAGAAAAGTACAAGTAACATCTTGAGTTTGTATTAAACAATGACCAGGAAAACCATGCAAGGTTATCTTAACAATCAGTGGTGAAATTTTAAGGCTGTTCTGAAGTGTGTGTGTGTGTGTGTGTGTGTGTGTGTGTGTGTGTGTGTGTGTGTTACTGAGTTTTAACTCAGAGCTTCACATTTGTTGGGCAGGCACTATCACCATACCTCCATTTTGTAGTTGATTTTTACACGGATTCACTTTTGTTTTTGTCTGGGATTGCCCATCTCTATGCCATCCATGTAGCTGGGATTTTAGGCATATTCCGTTACACCTATCCTTTGTTCTGAGATCTTTGAGAATGTACTTACCATGGATGTAGTTCATGATAGATTATTTGCCATGCATACTCTACACCCTAGATTTTATACCCATTACTACCAAACAAAAAAGAATTAATCAAGTCTCTCTTACTGTCACTTATACATAACATACTTTAAAATGCTAGAATGATTACAAATTAAAGCATTTGCAATGTAAAAATGTAAATGTGCCCAAAGTGTTGGAATTATGCTGCCTTCATCTTTTTTGTATACCACAGTTTTTTCTATGCCCTCGAAAATTGTCCTAGTTATTTCCAAGTTTTGATCAATTCTGATATTTTATGCAGAAATTCCTTTAAGGTGAAACTTCAGTTGGCATTACTGCTTCCAGGATATCATCCTCTCTCTCCTGCCCTCTCTTTCTTTCTTTCCCTCCTCCCTCATTACTATGATCCTCTGGCTGAATAACAAGAATCCTTTGAACTGTGGTCCATCGTAGTTCCCATGCAGCAATTTTCTATTACAATTCCATTCATGATTTATTGGAATTTCACTTGCATTTTTATCACTTTTCATTCCTTGCTGCCTCTTCATCTTTGTGGATAATTTCCTCCTTTGACAATCCATCTTTACAAAATCTCATGTGAGTTTGTCATGGTGAGATGGAGGGGTAACACAACTAGAGTGCATGATTTCTATTTATGAACGAAATAAAAATGTACAATGACCAACTACCAACAGATTTCCAAATGACTGACAATATTAGTCACTGATATTGACATAGGTTTGATATTTTCACGATGATTTGTATATCAACAAGTTAGCAAGAAATTGGCTATTTTATGCAGTCATTCATAGATGATAAACATACCATGATAACCAAGCTTTAATCATGTTGTTTGGGAGCAGTATTATTTACTCAATGATGATAACTGAAATTCAGTCATACAGTTATGTAATAGCCTCTTCATTTTTAATTGTGGCCAGAAAAAAAATTTGTCATGATTCAGCAGTGTTACATACTACATTTACATTTTTTTAAACAGTAGATCTCTAGAAAATTGAAAAATCCGGATTTGTCAGAAAATGTTTACTTTATATGATTATATAAACATGAATAAATCCTCTAGGATTCTTTTTCACAATTTTTTTTGCCAGTTCTAGGGCTTACATTGAGGGCCTGAGCACTGTCCCTGAGCTCTTTTGCTCAAGGCTAGCACTCTACCACTTGAGCCACAGCTTCACTTCTGGCCTTTGCTGTTTAGGTGGTGCTGAGGAATTGAACTTAGGACTTCATGCATGCTAGACAAGCACTCTAGCACTAAGTCACATTCCCAGCCCTCATTTAGGATTCTTAATAGGTTGTAAATATATATTGATAAGGAAAGACTGAACTGGAAAAGAATTAGGCTAAATATTATATTATGATAACGACACATACCATATTTTCACATTGACTTACTTAAGATAAATGTGAATATATTGTACAGAAAAATGAGTAAAATAAAGATGGTGAATTAAATGGCAAGAATAGAAATAAGCTTATTTTCTCAGGTTTCAAAATAGAATCACATGATACTGTTGAGCACCAATAAAAATCATAACACTCACTATTATGGAGGTAATAACCAGAAGAACTTGAAACAGACACTGTTAATTGTGGCTATCATTGCTGAATAAAACTAGAAATAGAGAATGGAGGGTTTTCCCCCTCACATAGTACTTAATAGATTTTTATCACATGGTGTTTAATAGTTTTAATTACCTTTTTGTATAATTATTCAAAATAGCAAACAGTCCATTTTCTCTAGGTGCTTACAACCAAGTTACGTATGACTTAATTAAAGTACCACATAGGGCAGTACCATTCAGCAGTATCATTTTTTGTTTCAAAATATGTATATAGTATGATAATTTTTCCATAAGAAGTGAAGTTTAGTAGCAGCATTAATGAGGTGAAAAAGAGACATTACTTTTAAATTTTCTGTGCTCATTATGCAGACAGTAATACTTAGTACCATAAAATACTAAGATGAATTAAGGTAAGCTGCAGTACAGCAGTAAGAACATTAACCTAAAATTTGGAGCCAATTTAAATAGTCCGTGGTCAGCTATAGTATGTAATGGAAATGCACGTGAGTTTCCTCCTTAAGTAGACCTAAGCATGTTAGCATAGCCAGGTCTATGTTGCCATAATAGAAAACTCCATCCTGATTTAAAATATTTTTTCCAGGACATTCCTGACACTGAGTAATTTAAGTAGAAATTGTATACTTTTTTCCAAAGTAGTCATATTTAAAATATGGTACTAAATATAATTATGGGTAAATTTCCAGACTTCAAGAGACACATGAACATAGATAATATAGGTGGGATAGGTACTGAATTGGGGAGTATTTATAGGTAAAAATCAAATAACCTTTCTAAAGTTGTCATATAAAAAAATTGATCAGGAACCTGATGCAGTCGCTTATGCCTAAATCCTAGCCACTCAGAAGGCTGAAATTTGAGGATCAAGGTTCAAAGCCAGCCCGAGCACTAAAGACCCTGAGACTCAGGCTGGGAGTTTGGCCTAGTGGTAGAGTGCTTGCCTAGCATGCATGAAGACTCGGGTTTGACTCCTTGATATCACATACATAGAAAAAAAGCTGGAAGTGGTGCTGTGGTTCAAGTGGTAGAGCTCTAGTCTTGAGAAAGCCTAAGAACAGTGCTCAGGGCATCAGTTCAAGCCCCGGGACTGGCAAAAAAAAATGATTAGCATGTGTTAGTTTTTTTTTGTTTTTTCATATATTTTTATTGTAATTAATAAAAGGGTTAAATGATATTTGCCAGATAGAAAGTGCATGAATTCACATACATTGATACCCTTTCACATCTCTTGGTCCCCATTTCACTCCCCCACATCGCCACCCCTCATCTTGTTTTCCCCCCTTCCCTATCCAATTTCAAATAACCAAATACAAATATATCCAATATATCAGGTAACAAAGTGAGATACTGTAACAATATGAGATAACCAAGGGACAGCAAGAGAGATGAGAGATAACATAGTACCTTAAGGACAACAATCATTCATTATATGGCTTCCATGGTTTCTATATCCTAGAGGTCCTTTCATTTAGCGTCATACTATATGGCCTTGTTAGTTTTGAGAGGAGAGTTTCATAATGGCATTTCCATACATGCATGTATCCAGATCAATCTCAACCTCTCTATCATTTTCTCTTACCTGCCTCACCTTCTAAAACCATTTCAACAGGTTTGTTTTCATATCCATATTTCAAATGAACTATTTCGATCATATTCATCCTCATTCACTCATTCACCTGATCCAATCATTTACCTGCTGGTACAACTCTCCCAATGCAGCTTGTGTAATTCTACTTTTTTGTTGTTTGTTTTTGTCCTAAGGGATTGAACTTCGGCTTTGGGGCTGTGCCTGAGCTCTTCTTGGTCAAGGCTACAGCTCTACCACTTTGAGCCACAGCTCTGCTTCCTATTTTTGAATAGTTAATTGAAGATAAGAGTCTTAGGGAGACTTTTCTGCTCAGGCTGGCTGTGAACTATGACTCTCAGATCTCAGCTTCTTTAATAGTTAGGATTACAGTTGTGAGCCACTGGTGCCTGGCTCTGCAATTCATTTTTTAAAAGTTTATTACTTGTGCCAAGAGGTTTCACTGTAGCCTATTTTAGATATGCATGTATTTTATTTTCATCAGAGCAATAATCTCTATTGCATTCTCTCTCTCTGTCTCTGTCTCTCTGTGTCTCTGTCTCTGTGTGTGTGTGTGTCTCTCTCTCTCTCTCTCTCTCTCTCTCTCTCTCTCTCTCTCTCTCTCTCTCTCTCTCTCTCTCTCTCCCCCTTTTTGCCAGTCCTGGGCTTGAGTTCAGGGCCTGGGCACTATCCTTGGGCTTTCTCAAGACCAGAGCTCTACCACTTGAATCTCAGCACCATATCTGGCTTTTTTCTATGTATGTGGTACAGAGGAATCGAACCCGGGTTTTTGTGCATACTAGGCAAGCACTCTACCACTAGGCCAAACTCTTGTTTCCATATCCTGGTGTTCATTTCATTTAGTTTCATCTTATATGACCTTATGTACCTAGGTTTAGAGCTACTGTAATCCTCAGCTAGGAGAGTCCTAGATGTGTACTAATTATTACAAATGAGGGAAACCATTGAGCCTATGTTCCTTTGGGTCTGGCTTACTTCACGTAATATGATTTTTTCCAAGTCTTTCCAATTCCTTACAAATGGGGCAATGCCATTCTTTCTGATAGCGTCATAGAATTATGTTGTGTATAAGCACCACAACTTCTTCATCCAATCTCTATTGCATTCTCTTTGGTCATGTTCCCAAGCCTCTAAAATTTTCTAGTTGCTAAGTAACCTAGAAGCATAGTGATATGGTTTGTGATGACAAGCCATGGTGATACGGCTGTGTTTGTTTTCTTGCTGCTGTTCTTAGTTAAATACATTTTGACATTTTGGTATGAAGCTGGAAAACATGGTGTGGTTTTTATTTGTGCATGATGTAAGGTTGTTAGTAATAGATATTCCTCTTCTGAAATTTTGATATTGAAAGATGACATATTAATGGGAGAGATTAAATTTTGTTTATGAGGAGGAGCAAAACAGTTGATTATACTTTTTCAATACTAATTTTCATAATAGCTCATGTAAATGGACAGAAAGAATGAAATAAATTAGCAAACCACATGTAGGAGAACATCTGTTGTCCAATCTTATACATGATAATTAAGGAAAATGGGCTATTTATTTGGATCCAGCTATTACTGAATGCATGGGGAACTAATTCCATCTTGCATCTATGACTATTGCTTTCCCAGAACTATCATAAAGGCTTTATGACTCAGAGAGGGAGAGAAAATTAAAGGAAGGGAGGAAGGAGGAGAGAGAGAGGGAAGGGAGTAAAAGAAGAAGAAAGAAGGAAGAGAAGAAAGAAAAGAAGGAGGAAGGGAAGGAAGAAAGGAGAAGAGAGGAAGAAGAAAGGAGAGAATTAAATATACTGAATGCTTAGCATGGTCATCTTTTTCATGAAAAATATATTCAACATTTAAAGAGTCTATGAATTAGTTTACATAAAACCCCTTAATAACAACTTGTTAGTTATGTCTTATATTTTACAAAGACTCCCATACCAGTACACAAACCTATTAATCACTCAATATTATTTACACTGTTTTGAATCCAAATACCAAAAAAAAATTGGGCAAAAAATCAAAGTAGTTTAATAGATAATTTAAAAAATGTTGACCTGTTAAACATACTGGCTCTTTATATTGGTGATTAGTCAATACCCCAATTGCTCAGCTTGTAATGAAAGGAAAACATTGATTCTGTTATCTTTTCCTCAGAACTGTTATCTCTCATCTAGTCCCTATTCAGCTTCTAGCAATTAAACTTTACTTTTTTCTTTCTAAGGGTGAGAATTTTTTCAAATCTTTGATAAACTTTCAATAACACGTGTGCTAAGATGTACCATGTATACCCACATGTGAACGAAACGAGGCTCTAAAATATCATTAAGTTAAATGAGAGAAATAGACATAAAACAGTCTGGCTGCCTGATAGAAGATATCCCATCGTGAACCTCTAGAAGAGAACATACTGTGGAATTCTTAGGAAAGTTATATTTGGTATATTTTTTAATTCCCTGTTTTAGCTTTGCATGTTCAAAAAAATCTTTGTTCATCATTAAAGGCTGCTCAAATGTTCTGAGAATTAAGGGACAGTGAATCCTTATAAACATTTACTCTTTTTACTTATGAAAAGTATTCAAACCATAAAGTAAAAGTCTGTGGACTGTACACAGCAATTTCTTGTCACCTGTTCTTCCATTGGACCTCCAGCCACCGGTAAACCATTAGATATATTGATTTAAAAAAAAAAGCAATTGGAGAAGGAGAAGCTTAACTATACAGTCTATTTAAATTTGAATCTTTACCCCAGGTTAATGATGAAATTCCTTTATATCCTGAGAACCTCACTAACATTATACTATTGTCAAAAAACTGTTTATTGAATGGATATAGAAACTAACCATTAACAACTGAACTAGACAGTGACAAGTCAAACATAGTGGTAATTCCTTTACTTCTGGCTCAGGATACTGTTAGGCTTTTTTTTTAGGCTTTTCCAATCTCTTTACATATTTATATATATTTTATTGTAATTAATAAAAGGGTTACATGATATTTGCCAGATAGAAGGTGCATTAATTCACATATATTGATACCCTTTCACATGTCTTGGTCCCCATTACCCTCCCCCCACTCCCCCATCTTGGTTTTCCCCCCTTCCCTATGCAATTTCAAATAACTAAATACAAATATTTCCAATATATCAGATAACAGAGTGAGATACTGGAACAATATGATATAACCAAGGGACAGCAAAAGAGATAAGAGATAACATAATACATTAAGGACAACAATCATTCATTATATGGCTTTTGTTTCAATATCCTGGAGGTCCTTTCAATTAGCTTCATACTATATGGCCTTATGTATTAAGGTTTTGCTCTATTGCAAATCTCTGCTAGTAGAGCCCAAGATTTCTACTGATTATGACAAATGAGGGAAACCATTGAGCCTAAGTTCCTTTGAGTCTGGCTTACTTCGCTTAATATGATTTTTTCTAAGTCTTTCCATTTCCTAACAAATGGGGCGATGTTGTTTTTTCTGACAGCAGCATAGAATTCCATTGTGTACAAATACCACAACTTGTTGATCCACTTATCAACTGAGGGACATCTGGGATGGTTCCATATTTGCTATGGTAAATAGTGCTGCAATGAACATTGTTCTGCTGGTGGATTTAGCATGTCCTTGTTTCTGGATGATTGGGTAAATGCCAAGTAGTGGAATTGCTGGGTCATATGGGAGGTCTATGTTTAGCCTTTTGAGGCACTGCCATACTGCTTTCCATAGTGGTTGAACGAGTTTGCACTCCCACCAACAGTGTAGTAGTGATCCCTCCTGGCCACATCCCCTCCAGCATCTGTTGTTATTAGTTTTCCTGATCCTGGCCATTCTAACTGGAGTGAGGTGGAATCTTTTTTTTTTTTTTTTTTTTTTGCCAGTCCTGGGCTTGAGCTCAGGGCCTGAGCACTGTCCTTGGACTTTCTCAAGGCTAGAGCTCTGCCACTTGAGCCTCAGCACCATTTCTGGCATTTTTCTATGTATGTGGTACAGAGGAATCAAACCCGGGTCTTCATGAATGCTAGGCAAGCACTTTAACCACTAGGCCAAACTCCCGGACCCGTGAGGTAGAATCTTAGCATTGTTTTGATTTGCATTTCTTTTATGACCAGAGATGTTGAGCATTTCTTCATGTGTCTGTCTATAGGCCATTTTTGTTTCTTCTTCAGAGAAGACTCTCTTTAGGCCATTCCCTCTAAAATCAGGAACGAGACAAGGATGCCAACTCTCTCCACTCTTCTTTAACATAGTATTAGATTTCCTAGCCAGTGCAATAAGGCAAGAAGCAAGCATAAAGGGGATCCAAGTAGGGATTCTGTATTTAAAGAATCCTATAGACTCTACTCCCAAGCTCTTTGAGCTGATTCAAAACTTTGGAAGGGTAGCAGGCTATAAAATTAACCCTCAAAAATCAACTGCCTTCCTCTACGCCAACAGTGAGAGGAATGAAGCAACAATCAGGAAAACAACTCCTTTCGCAATAGCCTCAAAGAAAATAAAGTAGCTAGGAATTAACTTAACTAAGAATGTAAAGGACCTTTTGATGAAAACTTTCAAACCCTGAAAAAGGAAATTAAAGCAGAACTAAGGAAATGGAAACACCTCCCATGCTTCTAGATTGGAAGAATCAATATCGTGAAAATGACAATCTTGCCAAGGGCTATCTACAAATTCAACGCAATACCCATGAATATCCCAATGTCATTCTTTAAAGAAATAGAAGAGGCAATCCAAAATTTCATATGGAATAATAAAAGACCCCGTATAGCAAAAACACTTCTTAGCAGAAAGAACAGCGCCGGAGCAATTTCAATTCCAAACTTTAGACTCTATTACAGAGCTATAATACTCAAAACAGCTTGGTACTGGCACAAGAACAGGCCTGAAGACCAATGGAATAGGACTGAGGACCCAGATATTAAACCACAGACCTATGGCCACCTAATCTTTGACAAGGGAGCCAAAAAAATAGAATGGAAGAAAGCTAGCCTCTTCAACAAGTTGTGCTGGCAGAACTGGCAAAGCACCTGCAGAAAACTAAAGTTGGATCCTTCTTTGTCACACTGCTCTAGAATTAACTCCAAATGGATCAAAGACCTGGAGGTAGAAGCTGACACACTGAAAACTTTACAAGAAGGAATAGGAGATACACTAGGCCTCCTTGGCACAGGTCAAAACTTTCTCAATAAGGACCAAGAATCACAACAAATCAGAGAAAGGCTGGATAAGTGGGACTGCATTAAACTGCAGAGCTCTTGTAATGCAAAGGACATAGCTAGTAAATTAATTAGGAAGCCTACAGAGTGGGAGAAGATCTTCACCAACCATACAGCGGACAAAGGCCTCATATCTAAAATATATCAACAGCTCAAAAAATTGAATCAATCCAAAACTAATCTCCAAAGTAACAACCATCCCATTAAAAAATGGGCCAAAGACTTAAAGAGAGTCTTCTCCGTTAGGCTTTTTTGGTTAGCGCTTTGCTGAGGTTGGAAAATATTCACGTGTGCTAAAGATATTATATGTTGACTATCCTCATTATGTGATAATCAGAGGGTGGAAACTAAGTTAGTCTATGCCATTAGCAGTAGGGCCTCTGAGAAATGACTAGGATTAAACAGATTATCAAGGTAAAGCACCCATGACTGAGTCCTAATTTGTTTTAAAGGAAGATAAGGGAGACTGAAAACACTTACACATATATCCTGTTTTTGTCTTGCTACAAGAGCTTCTGGAACACCTTGGGACTCAGTCAGTAAGAAGATGATCATAAGACATAGCACCTCAACAGAGAGCCTCTAGAAACTTGTGATCCTCCAGGAAATCCTCCTTGGATTAGGTCATGAACACCCTGTGTTAAAATAAATCCCAAACCTTATCAAAACAAAGCAACAAAAAACAAAAACCAAGTCAATCATCCTCAACTATTAGGTTATGGGCAAAACAAAAACCCAAACCAGACTAATATTAATATTCCAATTTCCTCTGAGAAACTCATCTTAAATTCCTTATGGATTGGTATCATGGTTCATCCCAGCACCCTACCTGCATAATTCTGCTTCTCTGATGGGTTCCTCAACATTCCTATGCATTTCCTTTGAATCTGGCCAACCAGAGCCTTCTCTCAAACTTTATTTGTTGAAATAGCCAAACAGGATAAGACCCCCTGCAGTAGGAGAGAATAAGAATTACATACAGGTATAATAAACAAAAAATATGGATATAAGACACCAGGGAGAAAGAGAGAAAGAATGTTCTGATTGACTTGAATCTCTAGTAGGACCTGCATTTTGGGCATGCAACCTGCAAAATCAGATACGATTCTGCACTTAGGGCCTTCACACTTGGTGTAGTATACTGCCATCTGAAAATCCTAAGTAATTTTTAAATAGGAATCTTTGATTTTTAAAAAACTTTTCAAATTATATATTCAATCCTGATTACTAGCAACTATTATTATATGATCTTCTGAATATTGTTCTCAATGTCATGAGAGGGGAAAAAAATTCTGTGCTTTGCTACTTAAGCAAACTAGTTTGGGTTGAGGATTTGTAACACTCAATGGAAATGGTTCTCCAATCTCTTCTTTGTAGCCATTCTCAGGTTGCAATAGTATCAACCCCTGATTATCTGTGAAGGATAAATTATTCTCTTATGAATGATTTATGAAACAGTTTTAACGCTAAATACTATTTCCATGCCATCTGTCATGCTTTAAGCCAACTTCACCACATCGATTAGCTAGTCCATGGAATAAAAATTAATGTTAACAACATCATAAAAAATAAACTTCACATTATGTATTTAAATACAATATGAAAATCACATACATATTTAACAGGCAGTATATAGTTTGGAATATAATATAAATGATATGTACACACAGACTTTCATCCCTGCACACTTACATAGACATACATAATGTAGGACAAAGCTATCTAGCATGCATTAAGCATGCACTAGGAAAAAGTGTTAACTTACATTTTTAGAGGAATTTCTAATCCAGGTGCAGGTGGTGCACATCTTTAATCCTAACTACTCAAGTGGCTAAGAGTTGAGGATCATATTTTAAAACCAGCTCAGCCAGGAATCAGAGAACAACCTGGGATGCATAATGTGAACTAGTTGGTGCTAGACTCTACCATAAACCAAATTGATTTATCTTCCTAAATTTCATACATTGAAGCCCAATCTCTAATTCAGTGTTTGGACCTGTACCAGTCCAGAACTGATGGAGACCTCAGGGTGAGCCCTCATGAAAGAGATTGCTGCCCTTATAAAGTAGATCTTGATGACCTCCGGATCCTCTTCTTACACGGTAATGCAAGAAGATTGCTGTCTGTGAGCCCAAATGCTCAGACAAATGCTAATGCTTAAATGCTGAACTTCATAGCTTATAGAACTGAGAAGAAGAAAAAACAAATTTGTTGTTTTTAAGTCAAGTCTCCCAGGGTGTGTATTTTCCCCAGAGGATGCAGCAAGGACACAGTAAACCTAAAGTGTCCTCATAGAATCCTCAGTGATTCTGCTCATGTCTTTCTTGTGCCAGCATAGCTTTTCTTGCTCAAGTCCACTTCTCAGGGACTGGATAAGGTATCACAACTTTTCCTTGTCAGCGTGTAAGTGAACAGAGGATGTTTTATTTTGTTTACGAGAGTTCACTCCTTCCTGTTAGTAGGAAATGGAAATTAGATTTAGGGAATCGAATCATACAACCAAGAAAGGTGAGAAATAGAGTTGTAGAAATGGCAAGACCTTAAAAATGAATTCAAGATTTAGTAACCATCTGAAGGATACAACAGATGGTTTATTTAGAGGTGCACAAATATAATAGGGAGAGGTCAGATGAATTTCTGTAGCAATTGCAAAAGATCTGCGTGATAGTTTTGAGGAATAAAGACAAGAAGGGAAACCATATGGTGGGAAGATAATTATGCTCCAGCATTTGCCTTTAAGAGAAAGAAAAATCTTAGAAACTTATTCATGAAGACATATCCTAAAGGTAAAGGAAAAGACTTATTAGAAAAGTGAAGAAATGGCAGGACAGGCCTCAACTGCAGAATTTTGGTGAGGTTTTACAGTATAATTAAATAAAATAAAGAAAACAATCTATTGTAATTTAAACCATACACATAGGCACGAATCACATTTCCTAATGACAGGAATGGTAGAACAGTACAACTGGACAGAGTTCCTATGAAATCACTTACAAGAGCTAATCAGAAATATCTTTATTCTGAAAATAAATGGAGTGAATGCTTAAGTTATTAAAATGCACATTTTTCATGACTGGAAAGACAATGTAAATATTTTTCTTAAAGTGCAGAAAAAACACTATGTCTGAATTGTGGATAACAAAGAATTCTAAAAGCTTGTTAATCTCAAGAATTCTTCTCTTCTCTGAGCATGAAGTTGTCTTTATTGTTTGGTTTGTTTGTTTGTTTGAGGTCAACAGAAATAGAGGTTCATGGACTTCAAGCAACAAAGGTTTCTCATCTCTCAGTTTTCTAGTTGATGCAATATTGCCTTATGATTTATTGACAGTTTCTCTGGACATGTTTCCCTCTCCTTTCCTGCAATATTGTGAAGGTAAAAATAGATGGATTTTAACCTGAAGAGGTTGCACATATGTAATCTCAGCACATCAGAGGCTAAGGAAGGAGGATTATAAGATTGAGATGAGCCTTGGATACATAGCAAGACCCTGTTTCAAAAATTAAAAACACAATGAAAAACACAAACTCACACCACACCCATACATGGAAAGGACTTCTCCAAAAATAGCAACAATGAGTAATAGAACAAAGCAAACCAAAGAATGAACCTGGGAAGTAACACAGAATCAGGTGCCCTTTTCAGAGAGCGCACTGTGGCTGCTTTCTGCACTCATTGGGCACATCAAAGTACAGCCAGAGAAATTAAAGAATGCTAAAATTATCAGGGCACAGGGATAGGGAATTGTTTCAGGAAGAGCAATGGTGTGGAGAGAATGGATCTGAGTTGCATTATGAATTGGCAGAATTTGTAGACTGGGTGTGAAAATTAGTAGATTTTGCTTAGGTAACTGCGGGAGTTTTTGTAGTTATTCAGTAAGGAGGTGGAGGGGGGGGGGTTCCTAGGTGATTTGCTTGCAGGAAAAAAAGATGCTCAGCTTACTTTTGTATGTATTGGAATTTAGATGTTTAGGAAATTTCAGTTTTGCTCTCCTAATTCCATCAAACTTCCAATACAAATTTTTCTTTACATGGATTAACATAACATATAGTTGAAGTCAAATCTTAATTCAGAAAGCAAACAAAAACTAACCTTCTTTCTACTTTGTTCTGCTTTAAGTGTGTTAACTCTCAGCGATAAAGCCTGGCTAGGAAATGGCTCCCAAAGGCTTATCTGTTGAAAACTTGGTCTTCAGATGATGGTGCCACTGAGGGCTGATCACAACAGTTCTGCTTTCATCCAGTATGTATTAACCCACTGATGAGTTAGTAGCTGAATGGGATAGAAGGAAGTAGGGTCCAGTTGGAAGGAATAGGTTGCTACAGGGTGTTTTTCAAAAGTGTTATTGCTCTTATCCACCCCCTCTTTCCACTATGAGGTGAGCAACCTCCTCCACTACTTTCTCCAGCTTCCACCATGTTTTGACTCACCACAGGCCCATTTGACCAACTGACTATAGACTGAAGGCTCTGAAGTCATGAATGAAAAGAAATCCTTTTACTTTTAAGTTAGATTCTGCTGATATTTTGATGTAACAATAGAAAAGTAACATGGAGGGGCCACCTACCTCATTCCTCTTTTAGAAATTTTGGGGTAGCACTCTCTGTTCTCCTGAACCATCTTGAAGTAGGTGTGATTTGTCAAAATGAGGGTTAAGTTAAAGAATATTTTCAAGATTTTTGCCTAGAGTACTAAGAAACAGTAGGAGAATCTGACAGTATAAAATTGTCTGATGACCTGTAACTATAATGTCAGAACATGTAACAGTTTACCTTGAGGGCTCAGGAAATTGCAAACATCAGCCATCTCGGGGAAAAGGTAAGGTGCTAACTATTGTAATGAATTGTACATTACAGTTTCATGACCCAAATACGAGCAACCGTGTGTTAATCTTAGTCAATTGAGAAAATAGCTTTTAATGTATCAACAACTATAGCACAAAGAAAACAAATGCACATGAATGGATGATGTAAGGAGTGACCTTGAGAAAAGAAAATTTTATACATGCATGATCTTATGCCATGTCCACAGCACACAGTAATTCTCCTGAAAATGTAAAAGGAATTCATGTGATAATGAAATAGAGACACACATGGAAGAAAAGGACAATCTGAAAGTTTCTGTGGCTTAGTTTTACACTTTTTTTTGCTTTGAGTGACATAGTTATTATTTGCTATTGTCAGACAAATTATTTTCCAACTGACTCAACAAATTATATTTAGGCTTTAGTAATTGTGCTTTAATATGAAGGAATTAAATCATAATCTTACAATAGTCTTAATAATTACCTAATTCATTTTTTTCTATTATTTCACATATTGGGGCCGCAGTTTGGTTGTGACATCTAACACTTTAACTGAATCTTAGTTAAGTGTCTACCCTAATAGGAATATTTCTGTTCTTTTATAAATGGCTCTATCATCTACAAACATAGGCAGATTAATTTTCTAATCAGAACATTCTGGGAAACTATTAAGCATGACATTAAACTGTGTTCTACTAATTACATTCCTTAGGAAGAATTTCTATCTGAACTTACTGCATGAGACCCTAGAGAAAACTTATCAGAGCACAAATGGCTTGGCTCTATTTTAAGAATCATATATCCATATAATAATTTTGTTTTTCAAATGTACCTAAAAACAATTCTGTTTTTTTGCATCAGTTGATTATAATGTTAAGATCTTTTTGACTTTGTTAAACATATTTCTTTTTCATTAAGCATGTTAAATTCTACGCGGGTATAGCAAAGCGAAGTTCTTTGTTCCACCATGGAAATTGATATTTCCTTCTGATTGAGAATACCAATTACATGGATGAAAAAGTAATAAGAAAACAAAAGTAATTGTAATATATCTAAAGAGCAAGCACATCCTTTTAGCAGGGATCAGAAATCATTTTTTACCAACAGTCAGGTAACCAATATTTTAGTTAATTAGAGTGCTTTTATAACTACCTCATTCTTGTAGAACAAACTCACTTCTATACAATGTCATACAATGGGTATAGATGAATCCTAGTTACATTATCTTCACACACACACAAAAACTAGTGGCAGCTGGGTGCCACTAGAGGCTCCCAAGTTTGTGAAACCTTGATAGAGGTAAACACATAATGTGACTGTGTTGATCTTTCTGTGTAATTCATAAAAACCTGGAAACAGAAGTATTATTAACCAAGGAACTAGCACAGGAGAGTAAGGAAGCCATCAAGATGTCAATCAAGTGATACTTATCTCTTGACAATGAAGGAGTCACAAAGGCTAGAGGATTTGTGTATAATGAGGTACATTTCCTATGTATATTTTACACACATATGTATTACATGTAAATGCACAGGACTATTCTTATATATATATTTCAGTATATTGTTTGTATATTTTTTTTGGAAATTGGCCTTTTCCTCCTCTTCCTCCTCCTTCTTTTAGCCTTTCCTTTTTGGGGGAGAAGGGGGTTTGGACTCAGGATTTATGCTTACTTAGTGCTATTTTAGCCACACCTCCACCATGGCTTTTCCTAGCTATTTTGGAGATAGAATCCCAAGAACTTCTCTTTCACAGCTGGTTTAAATCATTTATTCTCTGAATCTCAGCTTCCTGAGTATCTAGGATAATAGGTATGAGCCATGACCATCTGGTTAACTTTTTATTTGTGAGATTTATACAAATATTATTTATCTACTATTTATGCCTCTGAAACACAGTATAGGAGTACATTGCATAATAAACATCCATGTTCTTCATTCTCTGCTTTACTGAGAGTTGTTTATTCACAATATTTTATATATATATATATATATATATATATATATGCCAGTTCTGGGGCTTGAACTCAGGGCCGGGGCACTGTCCTTGGGCTTTCTCAAGGCTAGTGCTCTACATACCACTTGAGCCTCAGTACCTCTTCTATGTATGGCTTTTTCTATGTATGTGTTACTGAGGAATTGAAGCTGGGGTCTTTGTGTTTGCTAAGGCAAGCACTCTACCATGAGGCCATACTTGTAGCCCTGAAAAATATATTTTTAAGTGCATCCTTGATCATCTCGACAGAGTTGAACAAAATTGCTCAGGGTGACAGGTATAAGTACATATCCCTTCACCTTCTTGAATGTTACCAGCCTGTTCTCCAAGTGGCTGAGCTGGTTTCCCTTGCTACCATCTATGCAGGAATTCATGTGTCCCCATCTTAGCCTGACAAGGGACATTGTAATAGTGATTTAGCAATATGTATTTAGTCAATTTACTAAAAGAAAACCAGTACTTCTTTTTCCTTTTAAAGTGAGTGCCATCTTGGCCACATGGTAGATAGGGAATTGGGTTTAACTGGTGCCATATTGTCTTCAATGTAGAGGAAAGGGAAATTGTAGTTGTTAGATGATGGGCATGTATGGATTCATTGAGGCAGAGCTTGGAATATAGGTTACTGGACCTGTCTGTTCTGTGCCTTGACTTTGGGAGTCTCTCAAGTTTCCTGTGACCCTGGTCCCCTAACCCTGACAGTATTTAGGTTATTTAGGCACCACCAGTTCCGTTGCCATTATTCCATACCTTATGTCACCTGTGTCTCCTGTCTACTTCAACTCTTTATTGGAGTGGATATGGTTTGTTGGTATTGTTTTTCTTCTCTATCTTTCCTCTCTTCTCATTACTCAGTTTTCTAACAATGTTAATTGTATTCAAGGGGTGCAGGTGTCCACCTGTACATGCCAGGTCTCCAATAGACTTCCAATTTGACCTCTCAAAATTTGGCTTCTCTGTTTTCTCATGACTGACTTACAACATTTTTACCATCAATTGGGGATGATAAGCTCCTTCCTTCAACTAGAATCTTGAGTGAATCCTCACAAAGATAAAGTGGGGTACTGATACATTAATCAAGATTATTCCAGTAGTCTATGCCTTTTTAAGATTGTTTTTTCCACCTGTCTTAGCCCTGTGCCCTAAACCTTGACAACACCCACAGGTAAGTAAAGCTGGCAAGAAAATGGCCTGGCACTGAAATCATGTTCATGTTTGTGCCCTCCCTCTCTCTCTCTCTCTCTCTCTCTCTCTCTCTCTCTCTCTCTCTCTCTCTTTCTCCCTCTCTCTCTCCCTCTCTCTGTCTCTGTCTCTGTCTCCCTCTCTCTGTTTCTCTGTCTCTGTCTCTGTCTCTCTCTCTCTCGCTCTCTCTCTGTCTCTCTCTGTCTCTCTCTGTCTCTCTCTCCTTTGTCAGTCATGGGGCTTGAACTCTGGGCCTGGGCATTGTCCTTGAGCTCTTGAGCTCAAGGCCCTACCCTTTGAGCCACAGCGCCACTTCCTCATGTTCTCTTGATATACATCATCCTACAGAATCTCAATAATAGACAGAATCATTATGTGACCATGATGAGTTGAGACAAAATGTGACCACTTCCTAATTTCATCTCATTAGACCAAAAAAAGTTAATTTACAGATAACAAAATACTAATGTGAAATAAACTCATGGGAAGCCATCATGGTCTAAGTTTAGTTTTGGACTAAAGTCTTGTATGAGGCTCTAAGAGATCACATGAAAGTACAGTGGATTCACTTATGCTTAGCTTTGTATATTTATCTCAAACTCTGAAATGGGCTAGTTTCTAAAAATAACAGAAGTTTCATACCAACTAAACAGAAGGGACCCATACTTTTTTTGAACAGGCCTGAAAGAAAGTTCCCTCTGTTTTAACCCTATGAGAAAAGTAGCTTTGAGATCATCAATCTACTGCTCATTCTTTTGCTTTCCTCAGCATCTTTGTTGTTGAGAAAGCCAAACTTTTTTTTTTTAATTTTTTATTTTTGCCAGTCCTGGGCTTGAGCTTAGGGCCTGAGCACTGTCCTTGGACTTTCTCAAAGCCAGCATTCTACCACTAATGGTGCTAGGGCCTCAGCACCCCTTCTGGCTTTTTTCTATCTATGTGTTACTGAGGAATTGAACCTGGGTCTTTATGCATGCTAGGCAAGCACTCAACCACTAAGCCAAACTCGTGGCCCATCTTTTTTTTTCTTAATTTTAATTTATAAAGGGGTTAGAGTTATATTCACCAGATAAAAGGTGTATTACTTCTCACATATTAATACCCCTTTTCATGTTTTTGTCCCCACTTCCCTCCTTTCACCCCTCCCCTCATCTTCCCCCCTTCCCTTTCCTATTTCAAATAATCAAATAAATGTATATACAATATACCAGGTAACAAAGTCAGATACTATAACAATATGAGATTAACCAATGGGCAACAAAAGAGAAGAGAAAAAACATGGTACATCAAGAACAACAATCACTCATAATTAAGCTCTCGTTTCCATGTCCTGGAGGTCCATTAATTTAGCCTCGTCCTATGTGGCCTTATGTATCTATGGTTTGAGCTACTGTACTCTTCTGCTAGGAGAGTCCTACTTTTGTACTAATTATTACAAATGAGGGAAATCACTGAAAGTCAAACTCTTTTGCTCAGTTCATCTGGGCACTTCATGGTGATTCTAGAGTTGCTGTTATAAGTCTTCTGTCTTTCATCACCTCAGATTCCTCCACCCTACACAGGAATGATGGCTTAATTATCAATTACAACTTTGGTTTTGTTCTTTAACCTGCCAGGGTCTTACTTAAGATTGACAAAATACACCATCACTGAACTGCCCTCACTCCTTACTGAACCTGTGAACTCCTGGAGTTCTCTTCAAATCACACAACCAGAGTTTGCATCTTTCAGAGCTTTCTAACACTTTCTTAAGAGTCCTTTGTGTATTATGCATGTCCACTCTCTGTTGTAAATCTGACTTGTTCCAACTACAGGTATTGATTGCTCTTGGTGGTCTACGACTAGAAGATTCTTGGGTAGAAGGACTTCATATATGCTGTCTCATGAAACCTAAAATTTTGGTAGGTATTATCATTTTTATTCATTTTTTGCAAAGAGAAGCAAAGAAAGGTAAAGATTGTCTAACACTGCATAGCTTGTCAGTGAAAGGATAAAACTTACCATGGAGTGTCATGAAACAGAAGACCTACTGCTTGCTCTCCTAAACTTGTTGAACTCTTAGACATTTCCCCAAAGGTGCACTCTGAAGACAGAAAGTGGTATAGAGAGTCTGTCAGAGTAAAAACAATCGTTGAAAACAAAACAAAACAAAAAAGAAGCCATCCAACTATCAAAGCCAGAAAAGCCTTAGCATGGTTTGCTTGGAACTAGGTTCCATGTTTCCAAACTTCGGTGGTAATAATCTCCCTTGAGAACCTCCAGTTGTTTCATTTCCTCCAGTTGTTTGTTTGCCAAAATCTTGACTCATGTCAACTCCATACTGTGAGAAGATCAATAATTTAAGTAAATAGGTCAAGGAAAAGATGACTTTTAACCAAGGAAATGCACACTGTAATAGGAGAAAATTGTATTGGTCTTATTGCTTGACCTTTGCATATATGCAACAAATTCTGCACCATTTTTGTTTGAGTACCTTCATTATGGGCCTGTGTTCTTGACCCTTCTTGGCGTTGCTTTGCCTATAATGCCTGTTATCTGACTGTCTTACCATTCTCTTGCCTAGTGAGAACTTGTATTCTGCCTTTTACCTTTTCAGATTTTCTGCTTCAGATTTATTCTGTAAAATGAACTTGCAAAGTAATTGCAAGAACATTTATGTTACTGTATTGTTTGAGGAAATATTCATAAACCACATTCGACTATGAGATTTTTAAGGCATGGTCTGGTCAGGCTGATTTTTGGTGTACCCTTCTCCTGTGTCAGAGCAAATCCTCAACACCGAAGCACTCTGCAAGCATTAAGTAATTCAGTTGAATTAATTCATTACTTAATTTTTATTAAGTAGTTGTACAAAGGGGTTTCAATACCATAAAATCAGACTATGCATACAACTCATCTTGATCCATGTCATCCCATCCACCATTCTGTTCCATATTTTCCAGCTCATTCCTAGCCTGAAGTTACATAGCCCAAGTTTTACATAATGTACACTGAATATAATCACAGCAGTTGCTCACCCTTGCTCCCTCTGTGTATCCTGATCTCTCCTAATTGGCTCTTTTCACCCACATGTTTCAGCTTCTGGGTAAGAAATTAAGTCTTAAGCTCCCTGTAAGCATCAGTGACATCCTAAGCATCTTGTCCACTGGGTAATATTTTTCTCTCCTGATTCTGCTTTAAGCATGGATATACTTTTCCTAGTGGCAATCAAATTTTAGCTTCCATCTAGAAACCAGCAAGAAGGTTATATTGCAGCACTGCTCAGATGGCACACTAATCCTACTTCATTAGACGTTTTTTTCCCCCCTCATTCGGTACTGGGTCTTGAACTCAAGGCCAGGGAGCTGTCTCTTGAGATTTTCTGCTCAAAGATAGCAAATTACTTCTGATTTTTTTTTTGGGGGGGGGGGATGCTTAATTGGAGATAAGAGTCTCAACAACTTTCCAACCCAGACCGGATTCAAACCTCAAATCACAGCCTCCTGAGTAGGTAAGGTTCCAGGCATGAACCACCGGCGCCCAGCTCTGTATTCAAATTTTGGGCAAACTGTTCCTCTGAAGTTCAAACATCCATCCCAGGCAGGTGACTCTCAGCCTGACTTCAGTCCCAGTCATTAAGACCAGAAGCTGGGAACGTTAGAAGGGTGGAGCGTGGAGAATAGGCAGGCGGGAGAACCAATTGCATTCGAATTCCTCCGGAAGGGGCGGTGCCCCGTCTTAGACTTGACCCGGTGCGGGTGCGTGATTGGCCAATCCGGGACTGAGCTCAGTGGCGGGAGATTTCGGAAGTGTTGGCCGGCGCTCCTTGGCAGCGGTTGCGGGTCTGACTGTCTGGGCGGCGGTCCGGGCAAGCGAACCCTCTGGGACCCTCGGACGCCCGGGTCGCGCGGATCGAGACTTTTCTCCAAGAAGGATGGAGCGACGCCGGCCCCGGGTGCACCCCCCGGGTTCTTGCGCGCCCGCGGGGACCCCACACCCGGCCTCCGCCTCGCTCCGCGGCGGCCGAGACGGACGCAGGAAGGGCCAGCAGCAGCCTGCGGGCCCCGAAGAGCCGGGCGAGAAGCGCCCCAAGTTCGTAAGTGTCGCCCGCAGCGGGGGCGGGGGCGGCCCAGGCGTCGGGTGGGACCCGGGGGTGGGGGAGGGTGGGAGGGAGGGGTGTCCTTCCACCCAGAGCTGGGTGTCATCTGGAGAGCGCTTCTTCCGGTCCCCGGTCCCCTCCGTCTTCTGACCCAGACGACGGGGTTTCACGCTGATCTGGGAGAGTCCGGGTACCTGCGGGTTGACCTCCTGTGTAGATCCTAGTATTCCGTGTGTGTGTCCTTTTCCTGTATATATGCGTTTTACACAGAAGACTGTGTATAGTTTGTGTGTTCCACTAGTACAGTTTGAACTCGGTGACTGTCCCCCTGCCTGTTTGCTTGTTTTGCTGGTTTAACGACTGGTTTTCTACCAGATGATCCACGCCTCTGGTCCAGAGTTTGGCTGATTATTTTTTTGGACACCTGTCTCTTCTGCCTTGCCTGTTTTTTTTTTCCCCCAGTCGAGAAGCTCCAGATCTCAGCCTCCTGACTATAATTTGACCCAATAAAAAGTTTTAAGGTAGTTACATCCCCACCCCCCTCCACCGCTTTCCTCCAGTTGAAACGGCTCATTTTAAAAGTTGGAAGGCTTGTAGTCACTGCTAAAGAATGTTTAGTTTGGAAAGAAGTGCAAGTATTTGAAACTTGAAACTCGTTACTCAGGTTCAATTTGCTTATTTCCATTAACAGTCAACGGTAGTATGACTACACTACATCTTAGAATTTTTTTTTTTTGTACCAGCTATTGAAAGACTAGAGAGTCATAGTTGTTTCATTTTGCCTACAGAATTTAAATTTTAATACTAACCCTTCCGTTTTATTTAGCATGGAAACGTGTTTTTTTTGGGGGGGGCTGGTATAGCATTTGCCACTGTGGACAAGTAAAATATGAGGAATGAAAGCTATGACTCAGAAATTAAGGAAATAATTGCTTGTGAACCAATCACTAAGTATGGCATTTGCTAAAAATACTAGTAAAACAGCTGAGCTATGACATATATTAAATACTGAAATGAGGAGTTACAGTTATATAAGTACTGAGTATCTTTTTTTTGATTTTTTTTATTGTAATTAATAAAAGGGTTACATGATATTTGCCAGATAGGAGGTGCATTAATTCGCATATACTGATACCCTTTCACATGTCTTGGTCCCCATCACCCACCCTTCCACCCTCCCCTCTTGGTTTTCCCCACTTCCCTATCCAATTTCAAATAACCAAATACAAATAAATCCAATATATCAGATAACAAAGTGAGATACTATAACAATATGAGATAACCAAGGGACAGCAAAAGAGATGAGAGATAACATAGTACATTAAGGACAACAATAGTTCATTGTATGGCTTTTGTTTCAATATCCTGGAGGTCTTTTCAATTAGCTTCATACTATATGGCCTTATGTATCAAGGTTTTGCTCTATTGCAGATCTCTGCTAGTAGAGCCCAAGGTTTCTACTGATTATGACAAATGAGGGAAACCATTGAGCCTATGCTCCTTTGAGTCTGGCTTACTTCACTTAATATGATTTTTTCTAAGTCTTTCCATTTCCTAACAAATGGGTCAATGTCATTTTTTCTGACAGCAGCATAGAATTCCATTGTGTACAAATACCACAACTTGTTGATCCACTCATCAACTGAGGGACATCTAGGTTGGTTCCATATTTTTGCTATGGTGAATAATGCTGCAATGAACATTGTTGTGGTAGTGGATTTAGTATGCCCTAGTTTCTGGATGGTGGGGTAAATGCCAAGTAGTGGAATTGCTGGGTCATAGGGGAGCTCTATGTTTAGCCTTTTGAGGCACTGCCATATTGCTTTCCATAGTGGGTGAACGAGTTTGCACTCCTACCAACTGGCCACATCCCCTCCAGCATCTGTTGTTATTAGTTTTCCTGATCCTGGCCATTCTAACTGGAGTGAGGTGGAATCTTAGAGTTGTTTTGATTTACATTTCTTTTATGACCAGAGATGTTGAGCATTTCTTCATGTGTCTATAGGCCATTTTTGTTTCTTCTTCAGAGAAGACTCTTAAGTCTTTGGCCCATTTTTTATGGGATGGTTGTTACTTTGGGGATCAGTTTTGGAGTGATTCAATTTTTTGAGCTGTTGATATATTTTAGATATGAGGCCTTTGTCCGTTGTTTGGTTGGTGAAGATCTTCTCCCATTCTGTAGGCTTCCTAATTAATTTACCAGCTATGTCCTTTGCCATAAAAAAGCTCTGCAGTTTAATGCAGTCCCACTTATCCAGCCTTTCTCTTATTTGCTGTGATTCTTGGTCCTTATTAAGAAAGTTTCTACATGTGCCAAGGAGGCCTAGTGTATCTCCTATTCCTTCTTGTAAAGTTTTCAGAGTGTCAGCTTTTACCTCCAGGTCTTTGATCCATTTGGAGTTAATTCTAGTGCAGTGTGACAAAGAAGGATCCAACTTTAGTTTTCTGCAGGTGCTTAATCAGTTCTGCCAGCACAACTTGTTGAAGAGGCTGTCTTTCTTCCATTCTATTTTTTTGGCTCCCTTGTCAAAGATTAGGTGGCTATAGGTCTGTGGTTTAATATCTGGGTCCTCAGTTCTATTCCATTGGTCTTCAGGCCTGTTCTTGTGCCAGTACCAAGCTGTTTTGATAATTATAGCTCTGTAATAGAGTCTAAAGTTTGGAATTGAAATTCCTCCGGCGCTGTTCTTTCTGCTAAGAAGTGTTTTTGCTATACGGGGTCTTTTAATATTCCATATGAAATTTTGGATTGCCTCTTCTATTTCTTTAAAAAATGCCATTGGAATGTTGATGGGTATTGCATTCTATTTGTAGATAGCCCTTGGCAAGATTGTCATTTTCATGATGTTGATTCTTCCAATCCAGGAGCATGGGAGGTTTTTCCATTTCCTTCGTTTTGCTTTAATTTCCTTTTTTAGTGTTTTAAAGTTTTCATCAAAAAGGAAGTACTGAGTATCTTTTAAGCATTATAAGTAGGGTGTGGTGGAATCTCAATGTAGTTTTGATATGCATTTCTTTTATGGCCAGAGATGTTGAACATTTCTTCATATATCTGTTGGCTATTATTTCCTCTCCAGAGAAATATCTTTTTAATTATTTACCCCACTTATTAGTGGGGTGGCTGTTTCTTTGAGGGTTTGTTTTTGAAGAGTTTCTTTTTAGATCTAGGTATATTTTTGATATGACGCCCTTGTCTGTTTTATAGCTAGTGACGATTCCCCCCCGCCCGCATCTATTTATGGGCTTTCTATTTATCTTGCTAGCTATGTCCTTCACCAGGTAGAAGCTCTGTAGTTTAATTCAGTCCCATTTATCCAGCCTTTTTTTGATTGGTTATGTTTCTGGATCTTTATTTAGGAAGTTTTGAACTGTGCCAAGGAACTCTAGTGTTTCCCCTATCCTTTCCTGTCACACGTTTAGGCTATCTGATCTTTGGAATTGATTCTGATGCAGGATGATATGTAAGGATCTAGCTTCAATTTTTGGCATGTGTATAGCCAATTCTGCCAGCACAATTTGTTGAAGAGGCTATCTTTCTTCCTCTGTTATCAAAGATTGGCTTCCTTATCAAAGATTAGGTGGCCATAGGTCTATGGTTTCATTTCTGGGTCTGCAGTTCTATTCTATTGGTCCTCAGGTCTGTTAATGTGTCAGTACCAAGCTGTTTTTATAACTACAGTTTCATAATTGAGTTTGAAGTTTGGTATTGATATACCTCTAGCACTGTTTTGGTATTTGGGGGTCTTTTATTATTCCATATGAATTTTTGGATTGCTTCTTCTGTTTCATTAAAGAATGTTGTTGGGATAATGGTGGATATTGCATTGAATTTGTAGATAGCTGTTGAACATGTCATTTCTTTTTTTGTTGTTTTTGAACATGTCATTTCTTAAAAGGCATGTAAAGCTAAAATGACATTTCAAAGACAACATTTTAAGCTTTACAAGGAATAAGCACATCTAAAATGCTGTGCCTGTGGGTGGGGTTTTGATTTGAATCATGACTCCATAAATATGGAAGTAGTTTAGACTCATGGTGATGTCTGAAATGAATGGATATTAATGTTGCTTACGTGGTAACTTTCTTTAGATATATCATGTAGCTCATCCATTCTATCATCAGGTATGTTGATGGTATTAGGTATGCAATTAGGCATACATTTTGTATACTTGCGTTTTGTAATTTTATTTTAGTAGTTTCTAGTTTCCTTTTCAGATTTGCCTAGGTATTTTGATAGTATTTCATTTCTTGTTACTTTACTTTCTTAGACATTTCCTATTTAACTGCTTTTGACAGCTTTGGTGTATTCAGTTCTTGGACTGTTCAAATTAGCTTGACTTCATGGTGGCTTGTTCTTTTTTGCTTGCTTGCTTGATCTTATAAGCTTTTTATGTGGTGAGTGAGGGAGGAAGGAGTGAGTCATAATGCTGTTTGACTTTGGGAAGGGTACTATGTTTGCTAGGCAAGTACTCTACTATTTTTGTCACACCCTCTGTTTTTCAGGTAGGGTCAGTTTTTTGTTAGGGACCAGATTCAGCCTTTAAGATCCTCTTACCCACAGCTTCCATTGTAGCTGGAATCACAGTAGTGTATCACCATGCCTGACTTACTCCTCCAAATAGGGGTGTCGAGAGCTTTTTATGTTTTTTGGCACCAAATGTTGATCTTCTCAATTTCTGTCTTTTAAGTAATGATCTTATAGGGTTATAGGGTTGAGCCACTGCCCTGGGCTTTTGAGATGAGATTCTTGGGACAGGATGGAATTTTAGGCTTGGTTCTGGCCTTAGGCCAGAAACCATATCAAGCTAAGTCTTCTGAGCAGCTTTTCCCAATGTACCTATTTCTTACTGCCCTTGGTGTCCCACACCTGAAACTCTGGTTTGGGGAATAGACAGTAATCTTTAAAACCATAGCAGATCCTGCAGTGCCTGAAGGACATATAGGTATGTAATTCATCTGCTATCAGATGTCTAGTCAGTTCTTGGCCTTTTCTTGATTGGGATGAAGTGATACTAACCTGACTTCTTCAGTTCATTTTGTGTGACCTTTGAATTGCTATTTTTTTTTAAAAAACTGAAACAACTAACATAGGTGGCAGTGTGACAAGAGTGGGGATAATTAGTTCATTATTTTGTATATGTCTCTGAAGCTGCCAGCCTGTACAAGGAATGTGTGATAAACTCGTCACTTTGCTCCTGTCTCACCTTAAGAAATCCAAGAATTCCCTTGCCCACTGTAATCCTGCTTTTTGCTTTGAATCCTGATAAAGCAGATAGACAAATCTGTGGTTTCTATTAAAAGTACACTGGTGGATTTTGTAACAATGTTTGTAACATAGAACCTCTCATAAATAAGAGTAAATAAAGAAACTGACCCAGTGTAATCACATAGTAATTTGGCTGCACTATCTAATGATTTGGGGCTGTTGGTGAAGTAACTATATTGGTTTCAGTGGGAAATGTATTAAGCACTTAAGCACAGGGTGTTGAGATACTGGTGATTGCTAGTGGGGGGATGCAGTATTGTTGGAGGAGGATCAGAGGACCATTCAGGTGCTGGGGCGAACCCTTTGTGAAGGTAGATAAAATTCATTAAATTTGATAGTTGTTCTAGCTCTGTGGTTTTTTGTTTTTTTTTTTTTTGTACTCAGGGCTAGGCTTCTCATTTAGCCTTTTTTTTTTTTTTTTTATTTTGCTCATGGCAGGCACTCTACTACTTGAGTCACACTGCTGCTTCTGGCTTTTTTGCTGATTAATTAGGGAAAAGAATCTTCAGATTTATCTTCCCTGTGCTGGCTCCAAACATCTGGAGCAGTTAGACTTAATTATAGATAGGAGCCACCAGCTGGGGTTTAAATCTTTATTGCTTCATTTCTCATTCAAGAGAAACTGATAGTAAATAAGGCCTTTATTTTTTATTATTGTGTGTGTGTGTGTGTGTGTGTGTGTGTGTGTGTGTGTGTGTGTGTGTGTTGATAGGGGACTTGAACTTAGGTCTTGCACACTGTCCAATACTGCGCATACTGATATGGAATTATGGACCTCTCAGCTTCTTGAGTAGTTATGATTATGATAATGTATTTAATGTATTGGGATATTACTGGTTCTGAGTTGAGAAGAGGTATAACATTATAGAACTTTTGTTTGTTTGTTTTGGTAGTGGGAGCTGAAATAGAGTTGAAATCAGAGCAGTTTGGATGACATTTGTCTAGTTTGGATGACGTTTGTCTAGCTGCTTTGGGTTTATTTGGAGGCAGTTTATTTGTAGGCCAGATAATGGCTCTCCATTTCTTATGTAGAAAGGGACTGTACAACAAATATAATTAAATTAAGTATTTATAATGGACATATTACTTTGGATTGTAGGGGTAAACTTCAAATACCTACTAATGTATCCTTCCTTGACTATAGAAAAGGAGAAAGTAATGTCAGAGATTGGTGTAGCATCAGAAAATGTAAATCAAATAGTGGTTCTCCCTGGAGCCCCTAGGCTGGTAACATCCCTGCCCCAACACTTTGATTTTGGCCTAGTGAAACTGATTTGGAACTTTGGGCCTCCAGAATCATGATAATGAATTTCCGATGTTTTAAGCCACCAATGTGGAAAAATGAGCACACTGTAAGCATGGCCACATTGAAAAATATTAAGAGACTTTCTAAATCCGCTTAAATGTTTCCATTGGATCCCTTGAATATTTTGGGAGGCTGGTAATTTGAGAGGAAATAAACAGTGGCTACAATAACAAGTCAGATTTATTCAGTTTTGTTTGATGTATCATTTGTGCAGTTACTAGAAAGCTGAGAAAAGACAACTCAGTACCTCTCAAACTTACTCCTTTACAGAATCCTCATCTTGCCTGGTACCTTGCATTGTGCCAGAGTTAAACTGTCAAGAACTGAGGTAATGTCCTCAGATGAAGGCTTCAGGCACCTGAGTTTTATTCATGTCCAAATTCAACCTAACACAGCCCAGTAATCTTCAGATGAGGGGAAAAATGACTCTTTTCAGAAATGACTCCAAATTCTCAGGCTTTCTTTTCTGTCGTTTCCCAATAAGATGTAGCAGAGGAGGGAGTCCCTTCTTCTTTGCCACCCCCCTTCACTTACAGACAGAAAAACAGATCCAGAAATTGATGAATTTGACCAAGGTAATACAGCCAAAATAAATTTAGACTAAGCTCTTAAATCAACTTAGATTTTTTTTTTGTCTAGTTTTAGTATATGATTGATCGAAAGAGTAAATGTCTGTGGATTTTAAGGGGGTACATTTAGCTGCTGAAAATAGATGATATATGGTATTTAATACTTCTGGACTACTCTATCTTTTCTCCCAGAGTAGAAGGGGTGGGGCTAGGGAATGATTGTCTCAGATTTAGAGCAAGGCTTAATTGCTTTTTTCAAAGACTCATGCCTTTAATTATGAAGCAAGCAAACTGTCATACATTTATTACATTGTGAAACCTAGCATCTCATCTATTCTATCTTGTAGCAATTGCTCCTGAGCAGATGTTACCTGAAACACCTTTGTGTAGTTGGTGGAATGCTAAAAATTTGTCACGCTTTTAGTATTGTTGTCTTGAATTAACTCTACTTTATGGCATAATTTTATTGCTGTGTCCCAGAATCTTCATATATTTATAGCCTTATAAATTGGATTTAAAATTGGCTTTTTATATGGAATGTAAATTAGCAGGTATGTGTTGTTTATGCTTGCAGAACAATATAAGAAAAAACTGCTACGTATTACACTAATGTAATTGTCTTTAACTCAGCACATAGTATTGTCTAAACCAGGAATCAAATGACTATTAGAGAATATGCTTACCTTCAGAGTCTTGCTTGTTTATCCCAGAAACTAATTTGACTTTTAGATCCATAAAATATAGATTAAGCATAACCTTTTACTTCATGGGATATTAAGGATCAAAGCCTGGGCTTACTTTGAACAGGATCTACAAAGGTAACTCTTCCTTCAATAGCAGCAGGATGGCATTGGGAGACCTTACCATTGGGAGTAATTTTTCTCAAATAGCAAATAAAATGATCATTATTAACTTAGAGGAGAAACTTAAGAGTTGGAATAAATTTTTGTTGCTGAAACAGTCATGTTAATAGCTACTTGGTGAATGCTTGTTTTAGATTTTATTTTTCCCAGACCTACTGTCACTTTTTGTTACAGTTGTTTATAGAAGAGGCTTATATATATATGTATATATGAATGTATGTTATAAATATTGAGCAGTGATGTTTGCTAACCTTAGGGCTTGAATCCTAGCTGTGTCACTTACTAGTGGTATAAACTTGGGCAGGTACTTAATTGCTTTCTGTGTCTTTCTTCACGTGTAAAAAGGGGTTATTGTACAGGTGAAGACTTAATATGGCCCACTGTCTGCCCCTAGCTCAATGTTGCTTCCATCAGACTGTGTTTGCCATTAATAGTGTTATGTTGACATTGCTATCATTTTTAGTAATAGTGGTGATACAGTCTGTGCTGATAGTTCAGTGTGTGGGGAAGGTGGTTAACTTTTCTGAGCGGGGCTTGTTCCTCATAGTGTAGAGAAGTGTTTTCATTTCTTATCTAGGAATGCTGGGTAACATTTCCATGGATACAGGCAGATCTGATAGCTAAATGGTTAGATCAATTTTCTGAGGATATGTTCTTCATTTCTAAAAGGATCATGTAACCATGAAATTTATATATAAAAAAGAAACCTACAAAGAAAACAACTGCAAAGTTGGGGAAAAAAAATTCTTGTGAAATTTTACTGTGGACTTGAATGATAATAAAAAATTATGTTACTAATATATGAATCCATGTAAAACTAAGTATAACTTTATGTTTATGGCTGTTTCACAACTATAAAACTAAAATGGATTTGCATATCAACTCCAAAACAAAACCATAAAACTAATAAAGTTCGAATTAGTACCACCATTAATTTAATGTGATTGATGATGATGTTTTGCTGAAATTATTTCACCATTATTAGACTTAATGGCAGAAAAATATGTATATATTTAGCTATTTTCCTTTTGTCAGCTTAATTTCCAAAAGGAAATGGAATCTTTGAGGTTAAGGAAGGTAAGTATAGGCTGATACCAAGACAACCTTGAAAAAAAATTACATTTAGATTCATGTAGAACTCTAAAGTTTATGGTAGGGCACTGCAGATCACATTTGTAGAAACTGTGACAGAGGTTAGAAGTTAAAAGTGCACTTGAGTCAGGAAAAGGTTTTCCCCGTCAGTTCTTTGTCTAGTGATTAGATGAGATGACCCTTCTGTTTTCATTGGTAGTGAAGGATGTATACAGTGTACTTCCAAGTTTACTTTGATTCTAATGATTTTCTTGGATGAATAAAAAACATATAATTTAAAAAAGTATATACAATTGATATATTTCTCTTCCAGAGGAATAGCTTAAGACATGAAATATAAATTCGATTGAAATGCCCATTTTTTTTTCCTCTCCTGTAACTTCTTTTTTTTTTTTTTTGCCAGTCCTGGGCTTGAGCTCAGGGCCTGAGCAATGTCCTTGGACTTTCTCAAGGCCAGAGCTCTACCACTTGACCCTCAGCACCACTTCTGGCTTTTTTCTATGTATGTGGTAACAAGGAATCGAACCCGGGTCTTCATGCATGCTAGGCAAGCACTTTAACCACTAGGCCAAACTCCCGGCCATCTCTCCTGTAACTTCTGTGCTTTATTTCCTTCAAGTAAGGAAATAAAGCATTTGTTTTTAATTTAGATTTAGAGTCTCCAAAGGTTCCCATTTATCTTTATTTCTTTCCCCCCCCCAAATATGTCCAGAAATGGAATTACCAGTTGTTTCTAGTATCATCCTCTTTGAGTATCATGGTACATTTGCAGCCTTGGAACAGAGATGGACTGGAATTTAATGTATAAAGTCAGGGCTTTCTGTGTGCTGAGGGACTTAGTTGTACTTCAAGTCAGACCTTCATGAGTTAAAGAATATCTAAATACTTATTCCGAGTACCACTGCGTTCTCCAAGGAATTATAGTGTAGAATTTCTTGAAACCCTTAGTAAGTCAATGGATTATGAAATGTATTAGCCTTTGGTTACTGGGCTAATTTTACTGTGAACTCTTTGCCCAGGATGTGGGGAGTTTAGCTCTTAATTACTGCATTTTTTTCTACATAAGCTGTTTATTTAGGTGACAGGAAAATGAAACTTTGTAGCACTCATTTTTGTAAATAAGTGATTTGTACATTGGTGACATTAATTATGGACTTTAGAATTAAACTGTTTGTTTATTAAAACCTTGGATAGAATTCAATTTATAATGACAATTATAATTCATTTGTAACAAAAAATTGACAGCCTGAGAAATGAGCATGAAAAATGGAATATATATAATCCACACTCAAAAATTCAACCTGACAATTTTGTTTTGTTTTTGGCCAGTTCTGGGGCTTGAACTCAGGGCCTGAGCACTGTCCTTGGACACTTTGCTCAAGGCTAATGCTCTGTCACTTGAGCCACTACTTCAGACTTTTTCTGACTATATGGGACCAATGAATTGAACCCAGGGCTTCATGCATACTAGGCAGGTACTCTATCACTAGGCTAGGCTCCTGGTCCCTGACAGTTTTATTTATTTGTGAAAGGTGATGGCCTTCAATTAAAATGATGTTCCACCTTCACCCAGCTTCTCTTCAGAGGGATATTTTTCTCTTTGATGTCATCTTCAACCTGATTTACTTCTTGCATTAGTTTGAAGCTTTTGGAAGTCTTTTTTTCTATGATGCTTGGTATGCATTTATATAGTAGAAATCTGAAATGCTTGGTTCATTGAAAGCCTGTACCAAATTACTATTGATTCATTAATTTATTCATGATTAATTTAAGTGTAAATGTTATTGTTATATCCATACCTAAATGCCCATTTCTTTCTTTACCCTCCCTCTTCCCCTCCCCCTCCCCTTCCTTTTTCCTTTCTCCTTCCCCTTCCCCTTCCCCTTCCTCCCTCCCTCCCTCCCTCCCTCCCTTCCTTCCTTCCTTCTTTCTTTTTCTTAATAATTGAAGGTGATCAAAAACACCAGGTCTTGGAAACCTGGGCTCACCAAAGTGTTTTTAGAATTCCAACTCTTAATATTCATTCTGGATGTGTGTCCTTGGCTGTCAACCCCTGTGACTTAGTTTCCTGTCTGTAAAATGAAAACAATCAATATCCAGACATAGACTTACCAAGTTGACTAACAGTCTACTATCAACACTTCAATGCTGACTCACCCAGCTTATTATTAAATAATAAGGATGACTGGGAGGATTAATTAATGCATATTACTACAATATGAATGGTGTCTAGTATGTGAATAGCTTTACTAGTTTTATTCCTGTGATTCTTTCCCATAATCCAAAAATAGGCTGTCTCACCTCTGTAGTGTCAGCTTCTCTAGTGTTGGTCATCTTGAATTTGATCTCCTCTCTCTTGTAAAACAGAATTTTGATCTTTCTTTCTCCTGTTACCCTCTTCTCTCTTTTTTCATTATTCCTTTCTGCTGGACACAGGCATTATGTCTAGGAACTTTCTACCTTTCATTGGAAATGCACACATATCAAGAGGTTTGGTTTTTGGACCTCTCTTCCTTTCTGATGATTTTTCAACCTCCAGCTTCTTGAGCTTACCTCTCTTTCTATCTCAGGCTTCTACTGCCAACATTTGCTACATACTAAAGTCACACTCCACAAAAGTATCCTTGGAGTTCCCCTTGATGTAGGATGCTTTTGAACTCCTCACCTCCTCAGGTGCTAAATATGATTATTAAATAAATAAGCTGACCTTTGGCCTCATCACCTAGTTCAGTAGCCTCATACTTCCTCAGTTGAAGCAGCCTGGCAGGCTTTTCTGTGAGTGAACTAGGCTGACAGGTATATACTGGTGGAAACCCTCCCCAGCTGTGTGAATTGTTCTTAGCTTATGGATACTGAGTGCTGTTAGGGACAAATGGTCAGCACAGGAGCTGCATTTACTCAGTTCTTGCAGTAGTCCAGGCACTGCTTTAGTCACTTACCTTCATACACTGCTTTGAAGCAGGCACTCTCCATCTTGCTGCGTGCATGCATGATGGAGCTGAGAGAGGTTATGAACTTAACCTGAGGTGCCACAGAAGGGTTGATGGATGTGAACAGTCACTGCACAGTCCTGACTTGAAGCTAGCTCACCTGTCACCTTTCCATTTCACTCACCATTTATTTTAAATCTTATCATGCTACCTTATCTATGTAAATAAATTTTCTTTTTTGAAAAAGTAATCTCAGCACATGAAGATAGTCAAACAGTTTAAGCCTTTTTACAGAAAACAAACAAAACAACCCCCCTTCCCCCGAAAACAGAATTAGACAGCTAGTTTTGATAGGTTACTATACTTTCCTTCTATCCCAGAGAGACAGATGATGCTTATTATTATCTGTTGCATTCTTTTCTTTTTTCTTTTTCTTTCTTTCTTTCTTTTTTTTTTTTTCTAGTCCTGGGCTTGAGCTCAGGGCCTGAGCACTGTCCTTGGACTTTCTCAAGGCTAGAGCTCTACCACTTGAGCCTCAGCACCACTTCCAGCTTTTTTCTATGTATGTGGTACTGAGGAATTGAACCCTGGTGTTCCTGCATGCTAGGCAAGCACTCTACCACTCGGTCAAACTCCCGGCCTCTCTGTTGCATTCTTGTGATATTCTGTGTGTACATAAAGCACCCATATCCTTCCTCCCAGCACCTTTTTTTTTTTTTTTTTTTTTTTTTTTTTTTTGCCAGTCCTGGGTTTGGGCTCAGTGCTTGAGCACTGTCTTTGGGTTTTCTCAAGGGTAGAGCTCCACCACTTGAGCCACAGCACCACTTCTGGCTGGCTTGCTTGCTTGTTTTCTCCCTTTCTTTCTTTCTTTCTTTCTTTCTTTCTTTCTTTCTTTCTTTCTTTCTTTCTTTCTTTCTTCCCCTCCCTCCTTCCCTTCTTCCTCCCTCCCTCCCTTCTTCCTCCCTCCCTTCTTCCTCCCCCTCCCCCCTCTCTCTTTCTCTCTTTCTCTCTCTCTCTCTCTCTCTCTCTCTCTCTCTCTCTCTCTCTCTCTCTCTTTCTCTTTCTTTCTTTCATCTATGTATATGATACCAAGGAATAGAACCTGGGTCTTTGTACATCCTAGGCAAGCACTCTACCACTAGGCCAAACTCCTGGCCCAGGAACATTTTAAGTGAATGTATTTAAAAGGATCGTAGACACATTTATCCAGACTCTGCCCACTTGCATATCCTTTTCAGTCAAAATAAAGGCCATGCTTCTTGAACTTGCTGTAATCTTCGATGTGCACAATCCCCTCCTAAGCTTCCCTACCTTTTTTGAGGGGGTAGCCTTGGGACTTTAATTCTGGGCCCAGGAGCTGTCCCTGATCTTTGGTACTCAAGGTTTAGTGCTCTACCATTTGAGCCACAGCTTCACTTTCCCTCTTTTGGGGGGAGGGGTGTGGGTAATTATAGATAAGAGTCTCACAGACTTTCTTGCCTAGGCTGGCTTTGAACCAGGATCCACAAATTTCATACTCCTGAGTAGGTAGGATTACAGATGTGAGCTGTTGGTGCCCTGCTTTCTTCTTCATTTTTTTCTCTTGAGGTATGAGCAAATAAATGCCTATTCTTTTTTATTCTTATTTTATTCTACATTGATCCCTTACCACAATTCTGGACAGAGTCCATTCCCTCATGGAATATGGAATATTTCATTCTACCCAAGCAGACAATTCTGTACTAAAATAAAAGGTGAAACACTACTACCATGTTCTTTCCCCTTTCCTCTTAGCCACTTTCCATGAATTATTTTCATTTATTCAGTAAATATTTGCGTTCTCTTTGACTCAGCATAACATAGGTGGCTACATGTTGGTGTTTGCCTTGAAGAGGCTCACATACAGTCTGGTACAGGATGGGAGCATGGCAATTGAGTGCGTGTATCACAATTTTAGGCTAGTCTATGTTGTATATAGTGTTTGATTAATTCAGATTGTGGTGGTGAGCCAGGTGTATACATCTTGGATCTGGATTTTTGTTGGCTCTGTGACCATGGAAAGTTGCCCTCCACCCCCCCAATCCCTGTTGAAATAAGAACTTATGGGTTGGATAGGATGATTTGATGTGTCATAATGGGAGCTAAACACTTAAGTACTAAATATCTCAGCTTGCTACTGCTCTTGTGATAGCATTAGTAAAGAGTAGGATTTACTTGTTAAGAGGGATTGAGCCACCTCCCAGTGGTTTCTTGCCTCCTGTCATTCCTCTATAATTGCTTTGGCAGATAAACAACCACCGGTGTAGGTGATATTCAAGCTTCCTTTTACTTTATTTGTTAAGCACCTTCATACAAATCTTTTACTCCATAGACCTTGGGCATCAGTGTGTTCTTATTTCAGCTCTCTGTTCATCTCTTTTACTCCCCTCTAAAGTTAGTATTTACAAACACTGTCTCTTTGATCTCTTTTTACTTTATACTTCATTATAACATCTATTTCTTTCACTTTTACTGCCTTCTGAGTCAGTGCTGTTTAGTAGAGCTTTCTGAGAGTGTGGGGATGTTATACCCTTCTGTGTTCTGCTTGATAGTCACTAGTTCCACCAGAATGAAATTTACATGCTACCAAAGTGCTGGATTTTAAATTTGATTATTTTGAATTAATTAAATTTTGGAAAGTCATGTGGTGAGTGGCTAGTAGCTAGTTAGAAGCTGATGATTCTTCAAACTCTATCCCTACTTCATGTTTCTCTTTTGAGTTTCTGTCCAAATTATTCAACTTTCTTTCCTTGAATGACCCACAGGTGTCACTAACTCAGAATATCTTGAGTCCATACATTCTTTCTCTAAATAGTCCTTTTTGTGTGTGTGTAAAAGGCATCATTTTGCTCTTGAAATTTTTCTTGATATTCAACTTTTATGTCTGTTACTACTTTGTAACCTTGATTGTGCCTCCTGAATATTTATTATAGTATTCACCTCTGTTCTTACTGTCCCTGACTTCATTCATCTTCTGTCTCTGCAGGGTTCTTGCTGTAGCTTCCTAATTGGCTTCCTGTACTAGGTTCTTCCAGCTACGCCATATCATCTACCATGTTGTTGCTACAAGAATTTTAGGAGTGATGTAGGTGTGTTTATGGAATTAGATTAATATGTCCCTTTTGTTTCTTCCTCGATCAACCACCGGTTTAAAGATCGTGAAGCAAATCCCTTTAATGATCTTACCTTTGCTCATGTTTCTAACCCAAACCTTTAGTTTCTCCCTGAAATCTGTTGTTCATTTATACAGATTTCAAGCTGGTTCCCAGGCCTTTTAAAAAACAAACACAAGACTATTTTGGAAAGCTCTCCTTTCATTGTTCATCCAGTCTGTTCCAGTGTCTTTTTGTGCTTAGTATGAATGTGGTCCAGGGTTTGTTGTAGCATTCATCTTTCTGCACCTAGGGATAACAGTGCAATCTTATTGGAGAGTACATATCAATAATAAGGTTTACGGCCTTGATGTTGGATCAGGACATCCTAATGGAGCAGAAGCTATTAAGTTTCTATAAGCCCTATTAGAATGGCAATATGTATGAGCAGGGTATGTTCCAGGAAGGAACATTTCCTTATTTGAGCCTTTAGTTTCAAGCAGGTATCAAGCATACTGTTGGACAGGTTTGTTTATATATTTGTTCAACTCTCAACCATTTAAGAACTAGGTTCTTTAGTTTTCTAAAAATGATTGTTTTTGCTCAATTATTTTATCTTTTCTGTGCAAGTAGAGGACACATGCTGAGACTTTAGGCAGCATATATATATATATATATGTGTGTGTGTGTATATGTACATATATATTTTTTTTTCTCTTTCAGTTGAGAGATATGGACTTGTATTCATATTTCTTACAGATTGCCTTCCAAGGACATAATGAGTTATTCTTGCATTGTAATGTGAACATCTTATTATAGCAGAGATGATGTGCTTTCGTAGCCTCAGAACTACCATTGGGGATAGATTTACCAACAAAACAGGCTCTTGAGAGTTCATTTCATATCTTGGCAAGATACACATTTTTTAGTAATTTTCACTAGGTTTTTAGGTGCCTTCCCATGCCTACTGGTGTAAGCTGCTGACTTCCCCACACTCTGGCTGACTTCTCATGCTTTCAAGATGCAATGTTTAACATTAACTACTGTGCTTTTAAAAACAATATATATTAATGTTGAAAAAGAAGTAAAGAATGAGGAGGATCAGACCTGCCAAGGTGACTTGGTAGCTTGGATGTTCAGAGACTATATCCTGCTTGGTTAATATTGTTAAAAGAAATATAAAATGCATATGTATAATATTGTGAAGGTATATAAAAGCTGAAGTTGTGTTCTTTTCCCTCCCTTTTTTAGATGTTAATTTAGTAAATATTCAGCATTCTTTCACTACTATAAATTGATATGAACAATAATAAAAGTACTAAGTAATGGAATAAATAAAAATTAAATAAAAGTAATTGCTTATTTTTTCAAAGTTCAGGTGTAAAATTTTTTACTTTTCCAAAATTAGCCGTTGCCTTATCTGACTTGAGACTTTTGTTTTTAAGATATTCAGGTTAAAACAAAAACTATAAGTGAGGTATTTTATAAAAGCAGCTAACTTTTCATTATATTCCCTGTGATACGTGTGAGAGCAAATATGTGTACTTATCAGTGTTCACTAGTTTTCCAAAATTACTCCCTTCTTGTGTCGTTATATTCATTTATCTAAAGTACAAGGTGTGTTCTTATGGATTCTGCTGGTTCTGGCCTTGAACTCAGGGTTTAGGTGATGTCCTGGAGGTTTTTTTTTTTTTTTTTTTTTTTTTTGCTAGTCCTGGGCTGAAGCTCAGGATCTGAGCATTGTCCTTGGATTTTTCTCAAGGCTAGAGCTCTACCACTTGTGCCTCAGCACCACTTCTGGCTTTTTCTAAGTATGTGGTACCAAGGAATTGAACCTGGGTCTTCGTGCATGCTTGGCAAGCACTCTACCACTAGGCCAAACTCCTGGCCCTGTCCCAGAGTTTTTTGTTCATGGCTAATGTGCTATATCACTTGAGCCACAGCTCCACTTTTGCATTTTTGGTGATTTAATGGGAGATAAGAGTCTCATACCTATTTTTCTGCTGGACTAGTTTTTGTTATAAATAGCTCTGGATGTTGGTGTATGATGAAGGATTAAAGACACCAACTTGAAAGAAACTGAGCAAAGCAAAGTTTACTTCTGCAAAAGGGTGTACCACTGGCAAAAAAATGGGACAAGCTGTCACACAGAATAGGCAGGCTGCTCCCTTTTTATCCTTTATCCAACAGGCCCCACTTCTCTGCTCCCATTGGCTGAACTCAGGTTCACAATCTGGAGAGGATGTGGCTTAATTAACAAGATGAAACTAAAATTCCAGGACCTTCTAACAGGATGTCTTGGAGTACTTAGGAAAAGGATCTATGTATGTAGCCTTTTAAAGTAATTAACAAGAGCCAAGCTACCTGGTCAAAGCAGGAACCTTTCAGAAAAGCAATTCTCAAGATTAACAGAAAGGAAACAAACTACTTTGATGGAAAAGATGCTTTTTCTCATACTTAGAACTGCAGTCCTCAGATCTCAGCCTCTTTAGTAGCTAGGATTATAGGCATGAGCAACAACATTGCCTTTAGTTTTTATTTTCTTTGTCCTATAATTACCTCAGAAATAGCTTCATTTTTACTGTGACTTTTTTTCTGAGGCTTTATCACAGTTGCTGTCTCAGTCCATAGTTAAGCAGAGGGAGGGAAAGGAAGAGCCATGAACTTGAGATTTTTGAGTCATAGTAACTAGAATTCCATTTTCAGCCTGCCACTTACCAGCTTTCACTTGTCCTCAGCTGACTTAAATTTTGTGCTGCCAAACCACACTGGCTAACCCTCCTCATGGTCTGCTTTGGCTGTTCTCTGTATCCAGACTTCTGTTTCCATTTGTGCATTGCTAGCTCTATATCTCACTTATTTCTCTTTGCTTAAGCTAGATCTGCACTTAACCCTAGTTTTCTATATTTAAATTTGTAACCTGCAAACTCTTGTGTATAGTCTATACTATTTTACTTTTAAGATTATGTATCACTCTTCACCATCTTTGTTAATGTTACTTGCATTTATTATTTATTAAGTTCTTGTTGGAAAAAATAAAATCTTTTTATTTACTGATATATATATATATATATATATATATATATATATATATATATACATACCTTGTCAAGAATGTAGTACTATTTAGTGAACATTTTCATGAATGGCTATTTTAGCTAGGACAATGAATTACATATTTCAAGTTTTACTTGACTCATGCCTACAAAATTAACTTCAGTCTTAGATCATGGCTATAATGTTTGCATGTTAATTGGAATGCATTCACGCATATGTCATTAAAGGTGAGGACTCTGCTTTTTCACTGTCACCATTGAATTCCTAGTATAGGCTTATCCTGCCATAATGCATTTGATTATGCATTGTTACTGTAGCTCTTTGGTTGTAAACATTTAGAAGAGATGGGTGCTCTTCACATTTAATGTAATGAGTTTTACATGATGGGAGCCTAATTATACCATGTAGTATGAGACATCTCTTACTTGAAAAAAATCATGTTTTATTTCTTGTAATTACATTAAGGGATTGTCATGTGGTATAAAGAATTCAATCCATGTTTACCTTAGTTTTCTCAAGATGGTATAATATCGTTTACATTTGTAAGAAAGAAAAGTGATAGATTTCTTTTATCTTCACCATTAGTAAGTGTCATAAAATAGAAAAATAAAACTAAGTCAATACATTATTGTTGCCACAAAAATTGAATTTGTGTCAAAAGGATTTGTGCTTGTGATGTAGTGATTCGTATATTTTTCTTGGAATTAAGTCTCTAGGAGGTGACAACATCAATAATTCACAGAAACAGGAGCGTTTGGAGATTGGTTAATTTATATATGTGAATTAGAAGACAAATGAATTATGTGCATAATATAGTTTGACACATTTGAAAATATGCACTCAAAATTCAGCCCATTTAAAAATCTATACTCACAGTATTTATTTGATTTTTAGGTTTCTATTTCTTATTAATACATATATTTATTTGAAAAGGAACAATCTATATTTTCTATTCACTGTGAAAAATATTATCCATAGTAAGCCTTTCTTACCATAAGAGCTGTGTATACAGCTAGGAAGATACACAAAATCATGAAGGCAAGCTTCATGTCCCACAACTTAGATATGTATCTTACAGTTTTATATACCTTAATCATTTATATATCAATGATGTGTCTGTCAGTGGTACCTAATCTTCCCTGATGAGTCTCCTTTCCATCATAGGATGTCATAGAATGTGGGGCAAGGAGGTGTGAGTTCCTCTGAGTGTGATAGTAGGGGGGGTCTGGTGAAGTTATTGGGTAATTAAATTGTCTTTCCAAAGTTGGCAGGATTGCAGTCCAGAATGACTGATTAAAAGAGGCTGAAAAGCAGTTCCTAACACACAGATAAACACACACACACACACACACACACACACACACACACACACACACACAGGCACCCCAAACAAAAACAAGAACTCACCATCTAACCACGTGAAGAGCCAGACAACTTAAAAGTTTTTCTTTATGTTATCAAAGCACCAGTTTTGTTCTTGTCCTAAGGGATAGATAGGACGCTTCAGTGTTATTTTTGGACTTTTCTCAGTGCAGAGCCCTTGAAGAATATCACTTTTACATATTTTGTAGTTGCCTGGGAAATAACCCTTAGGGAGACCTTATAGGTGTGTTTATTGTAATAGTTAGAAGTAGTGATGTTTTGTATTTTCATACTCTCTATAATTGATGTTGACATTAAGATAAGAACAGCTATCTATGGACCAAAAATATAACTAGAGTAAAGTGCATGCTCGTAAGTTTATTGGAGAAGAGGAGTAATACGGATTTTAAAACAAAAATGTGATCAACACTTTAGTGTATCACTTTAAACCATAGATTATGATTAATTGAGATGGAGTCTTGCTATTCTCTCTGTCAGTGACTTATCATGTGCTTGTTTTTCTTTCAAGCAAGTAGTATCAGGTCATAGTTGGATAGGAATTATTTTCACTAGGTACTGAGTCCCATTAAATTTAGAGTTATGAAATAAAATATATCTTAGAAATAGACTAAGCATTTGAATAAATGATGCAGTGATTGAAATTGGTACAGGAGCAGGCTAAGCAAAAATATGTTCCACAAAAAAAAATATGTTCCACAGTTTAGAATGAGGACTAGAATGTCTCAGTGGTTTGGAGTGTGCTTTGGCAGCATTATCAGGGTGTCCTTTAGTTTTCTGGGTTCCTAAGTCTTGCCTTAGATCTACTGAATCAGTATTTGGGGAGGCCTTGACTCTGATTTTTCAATGAGTCTTGTGCATACTGAAAAGCTGAAAACCAGCTGATCTAGAAGGTATAGACTATGTAAATTACCTAAGTCAAGTGTGTTCAGAGGTTTTCCTCTAATAGATTTAAGTCTCAATGGCAATCACCATAGCACCCCAGTGAAATGAGGTAAAATTAAGAAATTTAATTTGTCAGCCCCAAGTTGTTTTAAAGTATTATCATATTTGTCTGTGGTGATAACAAATGGATTGAAGCCTGATAAGTTGATACTGGCTGGTTATCATGTTCCTAATGAAATCACTGGCCTATTCTTGCTTCCCCGGCCTGCTAGTTCACATGTATTGACCAATGAAAAAAATTAGAAAGTTTGCCAAAAGCCAGGAGTTACAGCTAATTTTCAGTTGCATGTGGGCTTTCCACATCACATTGTATGCTATATAATTTGGCCCTCTCCTTTATTTGCTTGTAAACTAAATTGGTGATGGAGGAACTGTGTCTGTATAACTTAAAGTTCAAAGGGCTTTGAAGCTGTATGTCTAAAACTTTAGAGTCTTAAGTTTTCTTTTTCTATAACCCCAAGAAATTGCAGTCAGGTTGCTTCCATTTAATAATCCTTCAATTCTCCTACTTGGAGTTGTTGCCAGAAAAAGCAGCTCATGAACTGGATCCTGTTTTTCACCACTGCACGGCAGTGAAGAGCATTTTGCTGGTGGTTACAAAACAACTACTTCATTTCCAAAAAGTGTCTTGGTTAACCCACCATTTAAACTGTACTTGAAGAACCACTATAAAAGCATTTGTGAATGTGTGAGTTATAAAGTTGTTTTTTCTTTTTAAATTAAGGATGGCAGCTTATAGTTTTGTATCTATGAGTGAGGTTGAATTTCAGTGAATTGTTTGAACATTTTAAGTCAGTCATTTTATCTTTCTTTGTCAGCAATTTAAATTTCATGGATCATATTTGTCTTGTAAATGTATTGGCCAAATGAGCAGGATTTTGACACAGTGAAACACTATAGTGAAAAACTTTAATATTAACATTCACATAGTCCAACAAAAGTTTACCCTTGGTATAACCTTCACACATTATCACTAGTTGTTAATGTCTATCTCCTTGCTGTTTAAAGTAGGCTTGGTTATTGGACATTAGAGTTCATAGGGGAAATTACAAGTGCTTAGATCTACTCAGAATTTTGCTGTTAGCATGTCTTAGTAGTTTAAGATTGTAAAGAATTAACTACATAGTTGCAATTGCTTTGACTTTATGGTTTTGATTTAGAAGCCTGTTTCCCAGATCAGTTTTCTAGCTACATCTGTTTGCTAATGTCTCTAGTCTTGTCATGGGCCTTTGAATTTCCTGTCATTTTCTCCCCTACAGGCTTTTCTTGCTGTAGTAAGAATCAATAATGGAGTGTTTTCCAAAAGAAAAGGAATAATGAACTTGACCTTAGTTAGCCTCTTGCTTTCTCTTGCCTCAGATTTTTGTACTTTTCACACTATATCTAGGACTTCTATTTTCCTGTAGTCACTCCTGTGTTTTGTTTTGATTCATCACATGTTCATTTCTTGAAAGTATTTTGTATAAATTTGGGTTGTAATTAGGTTATATGTGCTTAGACAGAGGAAAAACAGACCAAGCCCATATTAAATTAATTGAATCCTTTTGAAAGTTAAACCCACGAAAGATAGTTTTAATAGTTAAAAATTAAACACACATGCCCAAATGGTTAGTCTTTTCTTACCTCTGTTTTAGGTAAGAATATTTTTCATTTTAAAGGCTGGCCAACTTTAGGCTTTGAAGATGTGTAAAAATTTTTTTCTTGCATTTTTATATTCTCTGGGTTTTATATTATGTGACTTTCTGTCCCTGTTTTTATCTATACTCCTTTGATTTCTGTACGATCTATGCAGGTTTTACATCATAAATCTGACATAGTCCTTACTTCCATTTCTCTTTAAAAGTTGTCTATTTTCATGCCCCCCCCTTAAATATCATTGCTTTTATAGTACTTTCTTGAAGCAACTCATACTGAGAACACTTTTTACTTTTGTGAAAACATTTGATTATTCTAAATAGAATTGAAGCTTTATTCGTGATTTTCTTAGCTTTTTAAGCATTAGACCACTTTACATGTTACTGTGTGAACTTAACTATATCCCACTTTTTTGAACACGGGGGCTTGAAATGACTCCGTTCAGGAGTTGTATGAGTTGTGTCTGGAGTGAGATTCCTGAATGAAGAGTAGTAACAGATACGTAGTTAATAAAATGTAACAGGCTGAAAATTTCTGTTGGCAGGAAGGCAAATGGGTAGAGAAGGGAACTCCACAACATCCCATCCCCCTATCTTTGAGAGCTCTGTAACTGTCGTAGAAGTCATCTCTAGATGACATTTTATATTTTTGCTCAAGATGATACCACGCTTAATGACTTGTACATGCTTGTTAATTTCAGAGGCTGAAAAGAATATTGCCAAAAGCACATTCTATAACCTATAATTAGACACATATATATCAGTATTATTTCTTAGTGCAGGGTCAAAGTAAGCCATTTTAATTCAACAGGCACTTCTATTTAGAATCCAGCTACTTTGTCAGTAGTGGTCATTAATATGGCTGTATTCTTTATACACAAAGTTTGATTTTGTTACTCTAGCTGCATGTTTTCTTTTGCACTCAAAGGAGGAACATCTCAGTGAAAGAAGAGAATCTGATTAGTGATTTACACTGAGTAGAATTTTAATTAGGATCACAATTGAAGTAGAGTCATGAGTACAAAAATGTATTCCAGAATATAGATATGAATGGCAAATTTTATTGTATTCAATAAATGTTGGATGTAACAGTGCCTCTTATGCTGTTAGGTGATAGTTGATAACTTAAAAAAAACCCCTGTTTTTCTATTTTGGAAACTCTTGACCCTTTTTGCTACTCTTTGAACTCTTTGGTCCAAAAGCATTCAAAATCTTTTTAGGTTTATACAGTAGTTTTTGCCTAAATACTTTTCACTTTTGAATTCTGCTTGGTGGTAAATTAATTTATTCATTACCTAAAGTGGCCTTATGTTTGTCTAGCAAGGAAATCATCAAAACGGTTCTCAAATCAGCCAGCAATGAAATCGAAAATTGTCTACCATCATCACTGGTGATAAGTCAAAGTGATGTTAAAGATGCAAATAGTCATTCTCATACATTGTTCTTTGTTACTTGAATTGTTTAAGTTAATTAAGCCAGCAAAGTACTTCATTATCAATTATATGACATACTAGTGGTAAATTCAAAGTTTCACTGAAAAATTTTCTCAAAGTTGTATTTCAATGTTTATATGTTTTGTGGTCTAAGTCTGTATATTTCATAGTGATTAATACTATTTGCTTGGAAAATGTATTTATTATTGCCTCAGCTGTGACATTCACAAATCCAAGCAATTATACTAAATGTTTGAAACTTGCATATAGGCCAACTTTTTTTTTTTTTTTTCGGTGGGTCATGGCTGTCCCTGAGCTCTTCAGCTCAAGGCTACTGCCCTACTCCTGGGCCTGGGTGCTGTCCCTGAGCTCTTCAGCCCAAGGCTACCACCCTACCTGAAGCCAAGCCACACTTCATGTTTTCTAGAGGTTAATTGGAGATAAGAGTCTCAGGCCCTTTTGTGCTGGGGCTGGCTTTGAACTTGAATCCTCAGATCTCAGCCTCTTGAGTAACTAGGATTACAGGTATGAGCCACTGCGCCCACTTATAGGCCAACTTTTGTTCATCTTTGTGGGGAGATTCAAACAATATATAATATATTTTTATTATACCGCCAAGAATTTAATTACCTTTAAGTTAGTATTGTAGAACTTTAAATATGCTCCATTAACTAAGATAAAGACGGGAATATGACTACTGATTGTTTTGTTTTTTTCTTAATTTGCAGCATTTAAACATTAGGACACTGACAGATGATATGGTAAGGTTATCTTTGACATTTCTTTTGATATGAGTTTTAACTAACCATATAATGTTCATTGTGTGCTAGACTAATACCTTTGAAATTCCTAAAAGCTACATATGTTGGAAATGTGATAGTGATCAAATAAGAGGCAGAACTAATTAAATCATTGCTTTAATTTAAAAAAGTATTTCAATTGCAAATTGTTAGTCAAATAGTTTGAGTCATTCAAATTAACTCTCACTCTTTGGGGATAAATTGAGTACTTTAAAAAGAGACAGGAAGTAGGGCTGTGGCTCAAATAGTAGAGTATTAGCCTCGAGCTGAATAGCTCAGGATAGTGCCCGGGCCCATAGTTCAAGCCCTACAACTGACACACAAAAAAAAAGAGGTAGAAGGCTGAGAATGCTTAGTGGTAGCATGCTTGCCTGGCATGCATGAAGCCCTGGGTTTGATTCCTCAGTACCACATAAACAGAAAAAGCTGGAATTGTGCTGTGACTCAAGTGGTAGAGTACTAACTTTGACTGAAGGAAGCTCAGGGACAGTGCCCAGGCCCTGAGATCAAGCCCCACCCCACCTCTCAGTACTAGAGGAAAAAAAGGCTAAAAAAATAAAGATATATTGTCTTTTCAGGAATATATAGTTGCTAATTAAAGTAAATCAGGGGGCCGGGAGTTTGCCCAGTGGGTGAGTGCTTGCCTAGCATACACGAAGACCCAGATTCAAGTCTTTGGTACCACATACATAGAAAAAGCTGGAAGTGGTGCAACAGCTAAGGTGGTAGTGTTCTAGCCTTGAGAAAACCCAAGGACAGTGTTCAGGCCCTGAGTTCAAGCCCAGGAGTGGCCAAAACAAAACAAAGAACCCCAGTAAATCAGACTAAATGTCCTGCATATGTTTTTGAAATTTCATTAAAAAATGAAATTGCTGTGTATTCTTCATGTTATTAATAGTAGGGCCTCTCACAAGTAATTTTTATTAGCATCATTGAAGACAATTGCATGTACATATACTTGCATAGTCAGGTAAATATTTCTGAAGACTATATTTTTGATTGCAGTTTATGATTAATAGTGAAGGTATACATATTAAACCACAGACCTATGGCCACCTAATCTTTGATAAGGGAGCCAAAAAAATAGAATGGAAGAAAGACAGCCTAATGGTGCTGGCAGAACTGGCTAATCACCTGCAGAAAACTAAAGTTGGATCATTCTTTGTCACACTACACCAGAATTAACTCCAAATGGATCAAAGACCTCAAGGTAAAACCCGACACACTGAAAACTTTACAAGAAGGAATAGGAGATACATTAGGCCTCCTTGGCACAGGTCGAAACTTTCTTAATAAGGACCAAGTGACACAACAATCAGAGAAAGGCTAGATAAGTGGTTCTGCATTAAACTTCAGAGCTTCTGTAAGGCAAAGGACATAGCTAGTAAATTAATTAGGAAGCCTACAGAATGGGAGAAGATCTTCACTAACCATACAATGGACAAAGGCCTCATATCTAAAATACATCAACAGCTCAAAAAATTGAATCTCTCCAAAACTAATCTCCAAAGTAACAACCATCCCATTAAAAGATGGGCCAAAGACTTAAAGAGAGTCTTCTCTGAAGAATAAATAAAAATGGCCTATAGACACATGAAGAAACGCTCAACATCTCTGGTCATAAAAGAAATGCAAATCAAAACAACTCTAAGATTCCACCTCACTCCAGTTAGAATGGCCAGGATTAAGAAAACTAATAACAACAGATGCTGGAGGGGATGTGGCCAGGAGGGATCACTACTACACTGTTGGTGGCATTGCAAACTCGTTCAACCACTATGGATAGCAGCATGGCAGTTCCTCAAAAGACTAAACATAGAGCTCCCCTATGACCCAGAAATTCCACTACTTGGCATTTACCCAACCGTCCAAAAAGAAGGACATACTAAATCCACTAGCACAGTGATGTTCATTGCAGCACTATTTACCATAGCAAAGATATGGAACCAATGCAGATGTTGATGAGTGGATCAACAAGATGTAGTATTTGTACACAATGGAATTCTATGCTGCTGTCAGAAAGAATGACATTGCCCCATTTGTAAGGAAATGGAAAGACTTAGAAAAAATCATATTAAGTGAAGTAAGCCAGACTCAAAGGAACATAGGCTCAATGGTTTCCCTCATTTGTCATATCAGTAGAAACCTTGGGCTCTCCTAGCAGAGATTTACAATAGAACAAAACCTAGATACTTTTGGCCATATAGAATGACGCTAAATGAAAGGAATTCCAGGATATAGAAACAAAAGCCATATAATGAGTGTTGTCTTAATGTACTATTATCTCTCATCTCTTTTACTTTCCCTTTATCTCATATTGGTACAGTATTTCACCTTGTTATCTGATATATTTTATATGTGCTTAATTGGTTATTTGAAATTGGATAGGGAAGGGGGAAGGGGCGGAGGGAAATGGGGACCAAGACATGAGAAAGGGTATCAATGTTTGTGAAGTAATGCAGCTTATATCTGGTGAATATAATGTAACCCTTCTATTAATTACAATAAAAAAAGAGTTTGAAAAAAATAGTGAAGGTATAACAACAAGCACAGTAACAGTCTTTAAATAAAGAACAACAACAAAAATACATAGTCATGACATAGAGAAAAATTCTATTGGGGTATGTTCTTAGAGTGCATTATTAGGTGACTTCATCATTGTAGGAACATGAGAGGATATGTACACTCCCAGAAGGTTTAGTCTGCTGCATGGAGCCAGTTGTGCAGGCTATACCTATTGTCTGTATAGTCTTCCTTTGATGGAGGCATCAATGATGGGCTAGTATTTAGAAAATAATGACCACAGGAAACATTTATATGGGTTGCATAATTACTTATTACTTTGAAAAATAAATGTTTGGCCTTCTTTACAGTTGAGGACATTGAGGTACTGAGCTTCCTTGAGATAGTCAGATAACATTCATGTAAACGATTGCATGGGCATAATACAGTGAGTTTTGATACATTCATAAACTGCTCAACTCACGTGGATTGAATTATGAATTTGTGTGTATACATAAGAATTGGTTTTCTCTACAACCACTTTTAGAACATTTTCATTATTCTCCAAAGAAAGCTTCATAACCACAAATATTTCCTCCACATTTTCTCACCTAGCTCTGGTCACCCTGAGTTACGGCATGTCTATTTCTGGTCTCTATCAATGTGTCTTCTTCAGATGTTGCATGAAAATGGAATAACATTTGTGACTGTCTTCTTGCATAATGTTTTCAGGGTTCATCCATAATTTTGCATGTACTTCATTCCTTTTGTTGTTGGAAAATATTCTCTGTATTTGTGAGAGTTGTTTATATTTCATGAGCACATTGCCTTTTCTGCTTCAAACACTACCTTCCTTTCATTCTGTGGCTATCTTTCACACTGTAAATGCATAATCTTTACATAGTTTCTACAAACACAGCCATGGAATGGCTTCAACAGGAACTGTGTTGTTCTTTTTTTGTTAATATGGGAGAGTTTTTCTCAGTGAAGTCTTTCTCCTTCCTAAAACTACTCCTTACCTCTGATGTTATTCTTACAATTGGCCATGGCAGTGTCAAACTTTTATTACCTAATGCTTGTTTTTACCACCATAGTATCACTTAACTGTCTATCTCACTGAAGGCTAAGACAATGTGTAGGTAACACTTCTAATACTTATTGTATTTGACCTTTAGTAAGCATTTTAATTATTTGTTGTTGAGAACCTTTTGCCCAAATTTGTGGCCATCTGCCTGGATGGTGACCATTTCCTTATTCTTGCTTTGTTTGGTCTTAGGGTGTGCTCAAGTTTGTCTCTTGCATTCCTTGCTGATCTTCTCACTGTTCTTTTTCTCCTGTGTAGGCTAGGGCTGGACAGGAAGGAGAGGGTGGTTCAGGCAGGAAGTCTAACTTAGGCACCTGGACCCATTGTCACAGTGGTGTGAGAGTAGGCCTGGCTATCTTGAACAGGAGATAGATTTGATTTCTTTCTTTCTTTCTTTCTTTCTTTCTTTCTTTCTTTCTTTCTTTCTTTCTTTCTTTTTTTTTTTCACTCATTGTTGACTGGTGCGGTGTGAAAGGGGCATTGGATTTGAAATCAGAAGACTCTTGTTGCAAGACAGAACTTCAGTACTGCTGAACTCTGTGACCTTGACAAATCAATTGTTTGATTGATCACTTATTTTGAAAACAGACTAATTATATCTTTTCTCTGTCCTCATAGGGCTTTTAGGGTTTCAGACAAACTGAAGTCTGTTGAACTGCTGTTCTTAGTTCTGTCCCTATTCACAGATGTTTCCTGATGTCTGTATGCCAGAGGGTGGTGTGCTGCATTTGCAGCTGGGCCATGCAGGGAATGTGTGTTGTAGATCAAGGCAGAGCTGTGGGAAGGGAAGAGGTAGCTGGTTATTTGAAGGCTCTTTTAAACTATTTCTGGTATGTTGGAGCCCAGATAAGCATTTGCCACTGATACTTTGATATGTGTTGGCAGTATGTTTTCTAATTAAAGCTTTCCACCCCCACCCTGTAGACATTCTATGTACACTTTTAATTTAGAATTTCTTAATGTGAATAGCTATGTGGGGCACAACTAGAGAAAAGGCAAGAATAGAGTTTGCTGTAACCATATACTATGAATTAAATGGTATCATTGATAGCATTAGTGTTAAAATTCATCAGGGTGATGTATTGAATTAGTATTAGAATTCAGTGTCACAGAACAGTCATATCTAGAAATGAAGGATGACTACTACAGTATTTGGATTCCTAGGAACTGTCAATCGATTGTAAGCCCTATTCTTTCTCCAAATATCTGAGTATTCTGTCAGTGTAACCGTTTTTGAACCACGGTTGTTTCACTCTGCAGTCCTCTGTGGAGGGCTGATTGTGTATATTTAGATTGTTGTAACTTGTTTAGCATTATTAAATAATCTAAAAAACATTCCCTAGTAGTAATCATTACTTTTTAGTCCTTTGAAATAGACTGGATTATCCACTTAATTAAGTGTAGTTGTCTACTTAGTCTCTGAAGAACAAAAATGTCTTGGCTTCTGGGATACCAGATTTTCCTGGGTTTCATATTCCTTCAACCTTTTCCTTTTTATTTTTCAGTGTTTGGTTTTTTCTTTCCTCCTCTTCTCGTCTTACACTACTGTCAGTTTTTTCTCTTCCATTCTGACCCCGTACATTTTTTCCTCTGTGCATTATTTGGGTGATTCCTCTGCTGATTCCTACTCCTGTCTGTCTTCATATGATCTTTACTTCAGACATATTAATGCATTGGACTCTTGGGTCCTATCATGGGGATATCGTATTTGCACTACGAAGCTAAACCTTTCACTCTCTAGCCTTGCTTGCTTTCTTTATTTTTTTTTTTGAATATTTTACACCTAAGTTTTGGGGAGCTAGGCAACAAATTATGCTTTCGGGATGGAGTTCATTCTTCGTCTTGTCTTCTGATCCTTATATTGGCCTTTTATTGAAGAGCGAGGTCTTACTCTGGGGGCTCATGACATGGATGTCTAGAGAAGAGGAAAGACATAGCTCTGGGATAAGAGGTCCCTGCCTCCCATATTGATCTTCCTGCACATTGTCTCAGTATCCCATTTTCTTCCTCTACAAATGCTCTTTGCTCTTATTTTCTTTCAGAAGCTGACATTACTCTTTCAGTGTTTCCTTCTGATTAATTAAAGACTCTTGGTTTTGTTTTTGTTTTTGATTGGTCCTGGGGCTTGAACTCTGGGCCTGGGCACTGTCCCTGAGCTCTTCAGTTCAAGGCTAGTGCTCTATCACTTGAGACACAGTGCCTCTTCTGTTTTCTGGTGGTTAATTTGAGATAAGAGGCTCATGGACTTAGGTTCCAGAGCTAATTTTGGACTGAGATCCTCATATCTCAGTCTCCAGAGTAGGTAGGATTCGTGTGTGAGCCACCAGCTGGGGCCACCAGTGCCAGGCTCAAGATTCTTACATTCTTTCTATCAGAGTACTAGTCCTCTCCATGTTTTTTCACTGATAGGAATTCTTTTTTTTTTTTTCTAAAATTTTTTTTCTCATGTATTTTTTTTAATTAAAGAATTTATTAACATTGATTTGTACATCATATTTCAAATGACAGGTTTAACAAACAGATATTCAAGAAGGGAATCTCTATATATAATCTCTGGCACTTAGATTTTAGAACAGAATCAAAATTAGGCTGAAGGTTTGTATGTGATAGATACATAATAATCTATGTAATAAAACATTATGTCTATAGACTCATAAGTTTTTATGACTATGTAGTTGTGTTTATATTTCCAATACCATGTTCATAGCATTGGGTATGCAACTTTTGAGTCCTCGCTCTGGTACTGTTTAGATCTAATAGCCACATATTAAGGATACTATGCACCTTCTGTTCCTTAGGTCTTGACTTGTCTCACTCAACATGATTTGCTCTAGATTCATCCACTTCCCTGCGAATGCCATTATTTTATCTTGTCTGTTGGCTATGTAGAATTCCATTGTATAGATATACCACATTTTCTGTATCCATTCATCTGCAGTAGGGCATCTGGATTGTTTACATCACCTGGCTATTGTGAATAGTGCAGAGATAAACATAGCTGAGCAGGTGTCCTTATCATATCTTGGGTTATGATGGTCAGGGTAGATGCCCAGAAGTAGTATGGCGGGATAATAGAAAGGTCAATTTTCAGTTCTTTAAGAAACCTCCACACTGCTTTCCAGAATGGCTGAACTAGTTTACAATCCCACAAGCAGTGCAGTAGGGTTCCCTTTTCTCCACAACCCCGCCAGCATCTGTCATTGTCTGAATTCAAAATCTTGGCCATTCTTGTTGGGGTAAGGAGGTATCTTAGGGTTGTTTTTATTTGCATTTCCTTTATGATCATGGATGATGAACATTTTCTCATATGCTTTTCTGCCATTTTAATGTCTTCTTCTGATAAGTCTCTCTTTAGTTCCCTTGCCCATTTAGTGAATGGTTTGTTGGGTTTGGGGGGATTAGTTTCTTGAGTTCCCTGTAGATATTGGATATTAAGCATTTGTCTGATGTATTATTGGTAAATATCTTTTCCCAGTTGGTTGGCTGTCTCTCTACTTTTGTGACTATGCATTTATCTGTGCAGAAACTTTTTATTTTTAGGTATTCCCATTTATCAAGTCTCTATCCAATCTGTTGTGACCCTGGGATTCTGTTCAGGAATCTTTTGCCTGTGCCTATGAGTTCCAGTATCATGTAGCAGTTTCACGGTTTCTGGTCTGACATTAAGGTCTTTGATCCACTTTGAGTTAGTGCTTGTGCATGGTGAAAGGGTAAATTTTTAGTTTTCTGCATGTGGCTGCCCAGTTTTGCCAGAACCAGTAATTGAATAGACTGAGTTTGTTCCACTGTATATCTTTGGCTCCTTTGTCAAATACAAGTTGACTATAGGTATATGGTTCTATTTCTGGATCCTCTATTCTGTTCCATTGATCTTCTGGTCTATTTTGTGCCAATACCATGCTGTTTTTGTTATTATGGCTGTATAGTAGAGTTTGAAGTCTGGTATTATAATACCACGAGCATTTTTTTTTTGCCTAGAATTGTTTTGGCTATTCTAGATCTTTTCTTGTTCCATATGAACCTTTGGATTATATCTTCTATTTCAGTAAAGATTCATGTTTTTTTATTGTAATTATCAGAAGGGCTACATTGTATTCACCAGATAGGTGCATTACTTCACAAACATTGATACCCTTACTCATGTCCTGGTCCCCATTTCACTCCCCCACCCCCGCCTCTCATCTTGTTTTCCCCCCTTCCCTTTCCTATTTCAAATAACCAAATAAACATATATACGGTATATCAGACAACAAGGTAAAATACTGTACCAATATGAGATAACCAAGGGACAGCAAAAGAGATGAGAGATAACATTAAGGACAACAATCACTCCCTATATGGCTTTTATTTCTATATCCTGGAGGTCCTTTCATTTAGTGTCATCCTATGTGGCCTTATGTAGCTAGGTTTTGTTCTATTGTAAATTTCTGCTAGGAGAGCCCAAGGTTTCTACTGGTTATGACAAATGAGGGAAGCCATTGAGCTGGTGTTCCTTTGAGTCTGGCTTACTTCCCTTAATATGATTTTTTCCAAGTCTTTCCATTTCCTTACAAATGCGGTGATGTCATTGGTTCTGACAGCAGCATAGAATTCCATTGTGTATAAATACCACATCTTATTGATCCACTCATCAACTAAGGGGCACGTGGATTGGTTCCATATCTTTGCTATGGTAAATATTGCTGCAATGAACATCATTGTGCTTGTGGCTTTAGTATATTCTTGTTTCTGGATGATTGGGTAAATCTCAAGTATTGGAATTGCTGGGTCATAGGGGAGTTCTATGTTTATTTAGTCTTTTGAGGAACTGCCATGCTGCTATCCATAGTGGTTGAACGAGTTTGCACTCCCATCAACTGTAGTAGTGATCCCTCCTGGCCACATCCCCTCCAGCATCTGTTGTTATTAGATTTTTTGATCCTGGCCATTCTAACTGGAGTAAGTTGTCTTGATTTACATTTCTTTTATGGCCAGAGATGTGGTGCATTTCTTCATGTATCCACAGATCATTCTTATTTCTTCTTCAGAAAAGACTCTCTCTATGTCTTTGGCCCATCTTTTAATGGGATGGTTGTTTCTTTGTAGATTAGTCTAGGTGTGATTCAATTTTTTGAGCTATTGATATATTTTAGATCTGAGGCCTTTGTCTGTTGTATGGTTAGTGAAAATCTTCTCCCACTGTGTAGGTTTTCTAGTTAGTTTGCTAGCTATGTCTTTTGCTATATAGAAGCTCTGCAGTTTTATGCAGTCCCACTTATCCAGACTTTCTCTGATTTGTTGTGTTTCTGTGTCCTTATTAAGAAAGTTTCGTCCTGTGCCAAGGAGACCTGGTCTATCTCCTATTCTTTCTTGTAAAGTATTCAGTGTATCTGCTTTTACCTCAAAGTCTTTGATCCATTTGGATCGTGGTGCAAGGTGACAATGAAGGATCCAACTTTAGTTTTCTGCAGGTGCTTAGCCACTTCTGCCAGTACCACTTGTTGAAGAGGCTATCTTTCTTCCATTCTATTTTTTTTTGCACCCTTATTAAAGATTAGGTGACCACAGATCTGTGGGTCAATATCTGAGTCCTCAGTTTATTCCATTGGTCTTCAGGCCTGTTCTTGTGCCAGTACCAAGCTGTTTTGATTATTATAACTCTGTAATTGAGTCTAAAGTTTGGTATTGAAATTCCTCCTGTGCTGTACTTTCTGCTAAGAATTGTTTTTGCTGTAAGAGGTCTTTTATTATTCCATCATAGGAATTCTTTAGCAGCTTCCTGTTGCTCCCAGGGAACTCCCTTGTCTCATCCTGCACAGCTAGGAGTGACTTATCTTAGGTGTATATCTGATCATCTTGCTTGGTGTTAGAAAAGCTGGCAGTATTGGAATTGAGAACTGTATACTTTGGGGAATGCCTGATAATTTATCTAGTCAAAACTTGTTTGAGAATGGAATGGAAGAGAAAGGCTACAAAAGAATGAGGAAGTAAGATATTTGTTTGGAGCAAAGAATGAGGAAGTTAGGATAGGTCACTGAAGCTTTGGTGTGGAGACATTACCAGAAACTGAAAGTTGACCCACCAATTAGATTTCTTCAAGGGTTACAGAAGTTGAGTTGGTTCAAATAGGGAAAACTATGTCTTACATATTTAAGACTGGTTTTCTAGCTGGCTGGCCTTTAATCCTAACTATTCAGGAGTCTGACATCTGAGAATAACTGTTTAAAATCAGCCTAGCCAAGAGAGTCTGTGTGACTTTTATCCCCAGTTAACTACTAAAAAGATGGACTGGACAGCACTCAGGCACTGATTTCAAGCCCTAGTTTCTGCATTAAAAAATATATAAACTGCTTTGCTGCACCTGTTATTTATAGGTTGAGCCCAGGCTTCCATCATAGCTATAAGTCTTCTGTGATAGGGCCTACCTCTCCCTTGATTTACTTTCCTCACACAATATGCAGGAACCTTTCAGAGGATAGGAAGATTGTTTAGGGAATGTAAAATCAACTTTGAGGACTTAGAGGTCCTCCTTTGGAACATATTTGACTGTGAGCTGGTGCTGTGGAGGCAAGCCTGGCTTTCCTGCACCTGAAGTTATGTTTAAGGTGAAGTAAAAACCATAGCAATATAACCAGGGCATTATGCCAACCGATTAAAAGTATATTAGGTAAAGTATAATTTTAGTTATATACTAAATTATATTCCAGATGTTAGCTACATAAATATATTTAATCTCTACTTAATCATCTTTGTAAGTACTGTTATTCTAATCTTCAATGGGACACTGAGGCAAGAGAGCTTAAGTAGTGGGTGAAAGTCATAGGACTAGCCAGAAAACGTTGGCAACCTAGATGCAGTGAATATTTCAATGTCACTGAAATACTAAGCCTTCACTGAAAGTGCCACATGTGAAAGCTAGAAATGTGTATCACTTTTTTGCTTTTCTTTTAAAGGCATCTATGCTGGACTTCTTTACTTAAAATAACATTGCATCTTAGCCATTAACTTTTATCTTGAGAAGACTGGTAATTGTGAAGGCAAAATATAAGATGCTTTCCATGATTTGAAATGAACTCTTTTGAATGTTTCAAATAAGCTAGACTGGAAAAGTTCTATCTCAGAGGAACAGGGATGTAGAAAAAATATCAACAGGTAAAGGATATGTGATTTCCTTACATGGTAATGAACATAGATGACCTCTTAAATCTAGCAGCTGTTGAGACACTCCTAGATACAGGGTCAGGTGTTCTTGGTGCCCTTTCAAGCTCCCCAGAGAAATATAGCTTGGAGCCATCATGGAGTTCTTTGAGCAGTGCTTGACTCCTGATAGTTCTGTGGGCCTTCTGATTCACTCTGTGTACTAACTACCAGTGTCACTTCTTTGAGATAGGCTGGTTTTCACATCCTTCTCCCAATGAATGTGATATAACAGGATTCCTTTCTTTTTTTTTTTTTTTTTTTTTTTTTGCCTGTCCTGGGCTTGAGCTCAGGGCCTGAGCACTCTTCATGGACTTTCTCAAGGCCAGAGCTCTACCACTTGAGCCTCAGCACCAGTTTCTATGTATGTGATACTGAGGAATCGAAACTGGGTCTTTGTGCATGCTAGGCAAGCACTCTATCAGTAGGCCAAACTCCTGGCTGTAGATTTCTTCTTGTAGCTACCAACATGTGCTGGTCTTAGGGGATGTGTGTGTAAATAGACATCACATATATGAAAGGAACAGTGGTTTTGATTATCTGAACATGTCCCTACCATTATGAGTCAGGCAAGATTATATGAACGACTAGTTTAAACAAGTACATGTTAAAAAATTATTTAAAAAACGATTTTGTTGGTCAAATTTTCAACAACCAGTTATGATGGGGTACAGCAGAGTTTGAGGGATAGTTTCAGCAGCTTGGAAGGTAATACAGAGACAACAGTATTGTTCTTTTCAGAAGTACCACGTGAGAATACTCTTGGTGGCACAGAGGACATAAGCATATGGATTTTTTTCTTTTTTGGCCAATCCTGGGCTTGAGCTCAGGGCCTGAGCACAGTACAGTTCCTGGATTTTCTCAAGGCTAGAGCTCTGCCACTTGAGCCTCAGCACCACTTCTGACTTTTTTTTTCTATGTATGTGGTACTTAGGAATCGAACCAGGGTCTTCGTGCATGCTAGGCAAACATCTACCATTAGGCAAAACTCTCAACGCCCCCCCCCCCGACCCTCCTCCCCTTTCTTTTTGAATGACTGGCTGTAAGCAAATGTATTTGAGGCATCTTTAAGCCAACTAAGTTTGCTTTTGTTTTCTTTCCTACATATTATGCATGAGATCGATACATATCTAGTTCTTAAAAAGTTCTTTTATTGTAATAAAGTAGGTATTTTAGTTCTGCATAAATTAAAAATATTATTTTATTGGCCCAGGAGGATGTAATATAATTTTATTTTGCATTTAACTTGCTACAATTTTCCTTGGTAAATTGAGAACAAATGTTAAAGCAAAAGGTATGATTTTTCAGAGTTTTTCTATAAAGTTGTCTTGGAAATATATTCTGTGTAATGTAAACATAGCAGCAGGAACTGAGGCAACTCAGTGTATGTAGTACTATACAGCACAACATGTTATGTAAGATTTAAAGTATTTACTAAGTCAGGTGGGCCTTTCAGAGCCCATTAATATGAGTTAATTGGGACTTCCTGTACTTAGAGTTTCAGTAGTAGCACTTAAGTACCATCTCAGAATCTTTAAATATTTATGGGATAGTTTAGAGAGTACCTCCTCAAATCAGTAGCGATGTGGGAATAACATCAAGAGCTTGCAGAGTGGGATATACTAATGTGCAGTAACGTGTGCAGATCTGTTTGATTATCCATTCATTAAGTAGCTACTGAGTGCCTATACTGTTATAGATACATAAAGTTTATAAGATTGTTTCTGCCAGGGAACATTGGGGAAATGAGTAGGTGTACAATAGTAGTTGCAGTGTGTGTGGCAGGAGCTATAAAACTATATAGGATTTAGTAGAAGGAGTGGGGTCAACTTGGTCTTAGGGATGGCTATGTAGAGAAGATGACATCTCAGTTGAGTTTTGAACATCTAGTTGGAATTTAAGCTGGCTCGTTGTGTTTTATCTTTTCTTTTTGTTTCTTTCTTTCTTTTTTTTTTCTTCCAGTCCTCGGGCTTGAACTCAAGGCATGAGCACTCTCTTTGGGCTAGCACTCTATAACTTGAGCCACAGCACCACTTCCAGCTTTTTTTTCTGTGTATGTGGTACCAAGGAATTGAACCTGGTTCTTTGTACATGCTAGCACTCTACCACTAGGCCAAACTCCCAGCCCCCCCTTTTTTTTTTCCAGCCCTTGAGCTCAGGGCCTGAGCACTGTCCTTGGACTCTCTCAAGGCTGGAGCTCTACCACTTGAGCCTCAGCACCACTTCCGCCTTTTTTTTCTATGTATGTGATACTGAGGAATCGAACCCGGGTCTTTGTGCATGCTAGGCAAGCACTCTACCACTAGGTCAAACTCCTGGCCCCTCTTTTTTTTTTTTAAACCCTGTAAATACCAGTACACCAATGGAATGGATTCCTAGTGGAAGCATGTCAGGTTGGCAGTTGGGAAACAGTTGTCTTCAGATGCTAGTTGTGTATCGGTAATGTTGATGCATTTATATGTTACCGTACTATTTATTTAAATATCAAATTTATATTTTTTTCAAGCATGTATTATTAGAAATACTTAAATTCTTGGAGATAGGAGGAGGCCAGCTTGAGAAAAAAAAAGTTAAATGAGACCCTGGGTTTCTTTTCTTCCAGATAGAGATTGGGGTACAAACTTCTAGATACAAGGAACAGTATATGCATATGTCGTAGATTCTAAGTTTTCCTTACACCTGGGTTTCATGATGGAAGCATGTAGGTTGTGAAGTGTTTTCTGGTAAGGAAATTTGGTTCGGTATAGGGACACTAGAATCACTGTAAAATGGTTGGATATCAGCTGCTGAGTAATGGGGAGATTTAGGTAGGGTTTAAACTGGAGTGAAGGACATAGGTAGGTTTGCATTTTCAGTAATGTAAAAATGATGTCTTTATAGAGTGGTGTGAATAAATGGATATGACTAAAAGGTTAACAAAGACTTGGCAGCTGATTAGAAGGCACTAGTAATAATCCAGGTGGCCTATACTAGAGTGAAAGCAGTAGGGACAAATAATATAAATTATGTATACTCCATATGTTTTTCACAATTCAGATCACCTTTCGTCTAACAAATCACGTAACAAGTCGCTTTTCATGTAAGTAATAAAAACTCCTTTTCCGCTTTCAGTCACCAAATCTGATGTTGTTTTAACTCCTCTAGGCTTACTAGACCCTCCTACTTTGCCCTTTGGGACTCAAAGTCTGTTATGTTCCAACATTTTCATTCCTTCTTGATGCAGTTGAAATCTGGACATTCTTTGTTGGCTTTATTTTCCAGGTAGCTTTTTCCTTCAAAAGCTTCCAGGGTTTTTTGAAGCATAAATAGTCGTAGTATGTAGCCTGTTGTTTCTTCCTTGTTGGTCTCAAGTATGGGTTTTCCATCCCTCCTACAGATTACCCCAAGGCCTTAGAACTTGAGTTACTGCTTTTCTGGCACCGCTTCTGTTCCCATTCTGTTTCCACCTACTGGGTTGTTAGCCTGGGTTTCTGCACCACCCACAGGAACCGTGGCAGACTCATGGTCATGGTGTCCTTGACAAAAAGATGAAACCTGTATTCTCATTAGCCGTTAAGTGAAATTTACTATTTTTAAAATTCTGAATATAGAAAAGTAAAGCCATCAGTGTAAGTAGTATCAACAACAACAAAAAGACTGCCACAACAGTGTCTGCCTTGTAACTTTATCACCAACTATAATGAAGCATATTAGAATCACTAGAGATATTTCAAAACTGATTTATATTCAGTATTGTGCTGAAATTAGATTTGCAGTTATCCCTTATTATTTAATGCAACAGTGAACAACATCCTATTACTATATTCAGATTTACTTTAATATGTGATAATCCTATTTTACTTCAATGCTTTCCTTGTTATTGTGTATGTTTTTAAGTTAGATATTTAAAAACATTCAATAACTTCCATAGTAACCATCTATTGCTATGTAACAGTTTTTCTTGAAAATTAGCGATTTAAAACACAGTCAATTTCTGCTGTCTGATGGAGGAGTTTCCCATTTCTGGGATAGATCCCTCCTGCTGTACAAGGTGGTACTGATTTTAGCAAACATACTCTTGTTCCTTCCTATGCAGTACATTGTGGGGGTTGAACTCAGGCTTGGCCGCTGTTTCTAAGCTCTTCAGCCCAAGGCTACTGCCTTACCCCTGAACCACAGTTCCACTTCCTGTTTTCTAGTGATTAACTGGAGACAAGAGTCTCAATGTTTTTAGTGCCTGGGCTAGCTTTGAACTGAGATCCTTAGATCTCTGCCTTCTGAATAGCTACGATTACAGGCATGAGCCACTACTCCTGTCCCTATGCTGTATCTCTTAATTGTAGTAGGCAAGAGTCAACAATTACAGAATGAATGAAATGAATTATTGGGTTCTTGCTATCCCCTTTCCACCCCCCACAGCCCGGTCCTAGGTTTGAACTCAGGGCCTGGACCCTATGCTTAAGCCAGTTTTGTGTTCAAGGCTAGCTCTCTACCATGTGAGCCACAGAGCCAATCTGGCTTTTTTGTCTGCAGTTTAGTGGAGATAAGAGTTTCATGGACTTTCCTGCCTGTGCCAGCTTTGAACTGTGAACCTCAGATCTCAGTCTCTTAAATAGCTAGCTAGGATTACAGTTATGAGCCACCAGCTCTCAGCTGATTATGGAATTTTATGTCATTTGAAATGTCATAGGAGGAGAAAGTCAGTGTGTTGTGACACTGTGGGGAGAGGGTATAGGTGCCACTTTACATGAAGAATTCTCCTATGGTTTAGAAGAGGGAACAGTTTTATTTCCTGCTGATACTTTTCTGGGGCTTTTAGCACTGTCACCACAGGTTTAAGTAGATGACATGGATTATAGTAACAATAGCAAGTAGTTGGCTGGGTAGAATGCAGAAGTCAGACTCGGAAGCCATGGTTTTAATCAGCAAGTTCCTTGCTTTGTAATAAAGCCAAACTGCTTTGTTAGATTAGTGCCCTTCAAATTACAGTAGGAATTGTTTGATAGATAATTTTAAGCAAAATTTTTGCTTAGTTTTTTCTATATTTCATATTTGTTAGGTTAGAATTGGTTGTATAATTAGAAGGAACTTCTATTTGCTTAATAATTCTTCTGGATTGTACAAAATCTCCTTTCTTAGTTTTAAGGAAGTATGTTTATGACCATATCTGACTTTTCACTGGCTAGTGAAATTATAAGATGACTAACAATTATGCTATCTTTCCTTTTATACCAAAACCCCAGTGCTCTGTTGGTATTTACAATGCTTTATTAATGAAAACCCTAAACATTGCATCTTCATTATTGCATGTTATACAGTAGCTAAAAATCCAGATAGTTTTTTTAGAGCTTGTTTTTGTTTAATTAATTTTATTTAAGCTGTCATTGCTGATTATCAGTATGATTACTCAGTATGAGATAATACTCAGTAGGGTGCTCATTTAACTTCCCCTGAAGATAAGTGATATTAATTTATAAAATTTAGTGTACCCCAGACACAGTCAAAGTCTTCTTAATTAATGTGGTTGTATCACCTCCAAATATCATTAGAGCACAATTCTCCCAGTCTTAAGTGTTTATTAACCTATTATTCATCTAGTTTGAATTATATATTTAGCTTGACTTTAAAAGAATTACATTTGAAATTAAGAAATTTTTATATGACAGTAACATGAATTGTAAAACATACAAACTACCACCAGCCAATTTATCACCTGTAGTCAAAAGGGTGAGGATTTCTGTTTTTCTGTTCAGAGGCATTTTTAAAGTTTGGGTGCTTCAATTTGCCTTGCTTTAAAAGAAAATTGCATGTGAGAAATGAATTAGGAAATGCATTTTTTTCATTATTGAGTGGAATCATAGAAGTAAAACTTCAAAAATGTGAGTTTGCTTTACAAGCAGACTTTGTAATAGTGCCTCAGTGTTCTGGAATTTACCTGAAGAGCACCATGTTTCTGGGTCTGTTTTTACTTTAGGTTTGAAGTATTCAACAGATTGAAGTTACTGTTTGGGTAGAGGAAGGGGAATTGTATCTTCCTCCTAGGTTCCTTTATTTTGTCTTTTATCTTCGAATCAGGGAATTCATTGAAAGAATTTTGCATGCTCACTTACTTTTGTATCTGTGTGGATTTAGAAGCTAGAAGAAAGTTATGCTAAGTTTCCCTGTCTTTGGCCAACTATATAGTGAGTGGTGAGATACAAATTTGCTCTACCTTTTGGTTAAAAATCAAAGTTTCTCTCAGAATTTAGGTGCTAAGCACACAAAAGAGAGATATTCTAATTCTACGTTTTAATTTTTATTTATTATATTATCTACAGATATAAGTCTACTTGTACTGCTCAAATAATAGTTTTTTTTGTTTATGCTACTATATAAGCCAACGATTATGACGTTGTAATGTAAAAGAGTGGTTTGGATCATATCCTTTATTCAGTTTCTTCATTGTAAGAATTAAATGTATACAACCTAGTAGTACATTCCCACACTCAGGAGCCATCCTTGTTATTTTTTAAATAACTTTTAGAGACTTATTTTTTATTTTTTATTTTATTTTTTTTGCCAGCCCTGAGGCTTGAACCTCAGGCCTGAGCTCTGTCCTTGGACCCCTTTTGCTCAAGACTAGCACTGTGGCACTTAAGCTACAGTGGCACTTCTGGCTTTTTCTGTATATGTTGTACTGGGGAGTCAAACTGAGGGCTTCATGCATTCTAATTGAACTCTACTGCTAGGCCACACTCCTGGCCCCATAGAGAAGCTTATTTTAAAAGATACCAGGTTTTTGTGAAAACTAGCATTTTATGAAATGTTCTGATTCATAGAGCATTAGGTTTTGCATTTACCTCACAAGTGCTTTAGCCTACGGTTCTCATTGACATGTTTACATTTTTAATATTGATGCTATATTACTGGTGTTTTGCTTAATTTCACTTTGTCATGAGTTTGGTATACTAATAAAGTTACACTTGTTGCATGTGAGGAAGAGTCACAGTAGTTTCAACTTGAGAATTGATCTTGGGGTCAGCAGTTGGTGGTTAAGAGTGCTTGCAAAGCATGCATGAGGACCCAGGTTCAATTCCTCAGTACCACATACACAGAAAAAGTCAGAAGTGATGCTGTGGCTAAGACGGTAGAGTGCTAGCCTTGAGAAAACCCAAGGACAGTGCCCAAGCCCTAAGATCAAGCCCCATTACTGCCCCTCCCACCACACACACACACAAAAAAGCCAGTGCAGTGGCTCATGCCTGTCATCTTCCCTACTCAGGAGGTTGAGATCTGAGGATCATGATTCAAAGCCAGCCTGGGCACTAAAGTCCATGAGACTCTGATCTCCAATTAACTACTAGAAAACTGGAAGTGGTACTGTGGCTCAAGGGGTAGGGCGGTAGCCTTGAGTTGAAGAGCTCAGATACAGTGCCCAGGCCCAGAATTCAAGCACCATGACTGATGAGAAAAAAAAAAAAAGAAAGAATTGATCTTATTTTACAGAAAGTGTGTCACCTGGTATCTCCTAGTATTTTGAAACAAATAAACATTATTATAGTAGAAATCTTTGCAGTAGTAGTTACCTCTGGACATGTATTATGTAAAGGTAATTCGACAGTTGTCGGTTATTTTGAAGTAGAGAATGCCAACATTTGGTAATTTGATACCACTTGTTTTGGCATTATATATTACAGTACATACCTCTTTCTACATTTCTATTTGGTTATATAATTACCTGTTCACATGCCTTTCTCCACTTGATTGTAAATCCTATGCAACTTACTTATCTTATATCACCAGCATCGAATACATTCTCCATGCTCTTCATTCCTTTTCATGGATCAGAGAATCAGTGTAGCAGTCAGTATCAGTTTTCTTTAGCTTGAAAAACTTCTTTAATAATTGGTTAGTAGATTTCTGCTGGAGGCAGATTCTCTCAGCTTTAGTATATTTCTAAGTAATTAATTATTTGGTCTCTACTTAGGAAAGGTTTATTCACTTTTTTTTTTTTTTTGCCAATCCTGGGCTTGAGCTCAGGGCCTGAGCACTGTCCTTGGACTTTCCCAAGGCTAGAGCTCTACCACTTTGAGCCTCAGCACCAGTTCTGGCTTTTTTCTATGTATGTGGTACTGAGGAATCGAACCTGGGTCTTCATGCATGCTAGGCAAGCACTTTAACCACTAGGTCAAACTCCCGGCCCAGGTTTATTCACTTTATATAGAAAATGTCCTATAGACTTTGGAGTTTCTGTTCTATGTCTTTCAGCATAGTTGCCTTTGTTTCTGGTGAGAAGTTAGCTGCCATGGTATATAATTTATCTGTACTTCTTTATTTTGTTCTTTATAGTTTTCAGTCTATAAAGTAGTTAACGGTGGAGTTTTCTTCTGTTTTTCTTGCATTCTCTATGTTTTACTGAAGTGCTTGGATCTGTAAGTTTATGTATCTAGATATATGTATTTATACGTGTATATATGCATGTATGCATCCATCTAGCCATCTACATACATACACATAGATTATATAAGTATTTTCTGTATACCATTCTTGCCTTCTTTTATGCTTCTAGACCCCAATTATTTTGTGTTATATTTTGTATTATCATGGATCTTCCTTTTCCCTCCCTATTTTTATCCCCTCTGTGTATAAAGTAATTTCTGTGATGATTTTACTCCTGAAACAAATCCCCCAATCTCTCACTCCTGGTTTACAACCACTCTTTTCATTATATATTTTAGCAGCATAGACTGCCTGTCTGCTAATTCAAGCATGTGAACTATCTCTGGGTTTATGCTTTCTTTAGGACTGTGGGTTTTATCACCACTCTTTGTTTGCCTTGATATTTGCCTGAAGCACAGTAAAAAACAAAAGTATATAATACTTCTCTGGTGTGCTGCTAGAGTTGGGGCTCGGACAAGTCATTTTGATCTCCAGTTGAGCTAAGCTAGTTTTTGCTGCAGCTCATCTGTGTCCTCATATGTTTTGAGGGTTTGGGATTTGGATATTACTGAGCATCTGACTATTTATGACTTGACAACTGAACTACCCTCTCTTCAGTCTCTGTGATATTTTTTCTTTTAAGTTCTGATGTGCATTTCAGGATTTAGAGTTTTCTTTTTGTTTCCAACTCCACATTTCTTCCTCTTTTTACATGGAACATTCTTTCTGAATAGCTGTCCCACCCCAGAAAGCAGACATCCAGAAAGCACCTGTCTAGTCCTCTCTGAAGGCATGAAATACATCATGGTTGGTTATCTCAGGTCTTTTGCCTTGTTTGCAGCTGCTGGGGCCCTCACATGACTTAAGAGAATTCTTGCTTAGCCTTCCTGTTGTACTCCAGCGATTGGCACATTCTCAGCTGCAAATGACAAAGACCTGAGAGAGAGGTATTAGGTGGGAACAGATGATATATGGCGGAGACTTTATATTAAAGATTCGGAATTCTAATCTTTCCTGAGAGCACCCATGGCACTGTCAAATTATTGGTAATAATTTGACAAACAATTGGGTTGTCTGACTATTAAAAATTTGTCTGTCTTCCTTTACATTTACTTATTTATTTATTTATTTTTTGTCAGTCCTGGACTTGAGCTCAGGGCCTGAGCACTGTCCTTGGACTTTGTCAAGGGTAGAGCTCTACCACATGAGCCACAGCACCACTTCCAGCTTTTTTTCTATGTATGTGGTACCAAGGAATCGAACCCGGGTCTTCGTGTATGCTATGCAAAGCACTCTACCATTAGGCCAAACTCCCAGCCCCCTTTACTTTTATTTTATTAATCACTGGCCAACAGTGGAGAAGAAAAAGGACGTGTTACTTCTCAATATTCTTTTTTTTTTTTTGTGGCCTTAGGTTTGTTTACTTACTACTTGTTTGTTGGTTGGTAGGTTGATTGTGGGGCTTTCACTCTGGGCTTGGGTACTACCATCCCTGAGATCTTTGGTTTAGGGCAAGTCCTATAACACTTCAAGTCACAGTACCACATCTGGTTTTCTGGTGCTTAATTGAAGATGAGTCTCATGGACTTTGCTGCCTAGGCTGGATTTGAACTGTGATCTTTAGATATCAGCCTCCAGAGTAGTAGCTGCCAACACCTGGTGGCCTAAGCTTTGTGACGAATTGAAACACATATAATATAAAAATTTTTCTGTTTTGGGGGCCGGGAGTTTGGCCTAGTGGTAGAGTGCCTGCCTAGCATGCACGAAGACCCGGGTTCGATTCCTCGACACCACATACATAGAAAAAATCTGGAAGTGGTGCTGAGGCTCAAGTGGTGGAGCTCTAGCCTTGAGAAAGTCCAAGGACAGTGCTCAGGCCCTGAGCTCAAGCCCAGGACTGGCGCAAAAAAAAAAAAAAAATTCTGTTTTATATCTTGAGAAGAAAGCAGTAGTTGTATTGAAACAAGGTTTAGATGATGCCAGTTGGACCAAACATTATTGTGGTACTTAGTATTTTTCCTAGACATTGTTATTATAGTAAATGTGGGGGTCTATTTTTCATGACAAACATTATTTTCATGTCTATATCTTATTAGTTGAGCATATCCTGTTTTTTTATGGTATTGGCTTCACACTTGCTATACTAGTACTTACTACTTTAGCTGTTGCTCTAGCCCCTTTTTGTATTGGTTCTTGTTAAAGTAGGGTCTCATTTTTATGTGTAGGCTGGCTTGAGCTTTCATCTTTCTGTGTGTACTTTCCTGTGTCCTTGGTGATGACAGATGAACATCACTGTCCTCAGCCTTTTGCTTCCCTTTAGCTGCATTATGGGTGTGTACCACTTCCAGCCATTTGTTGAGATGGTGTCTCATGAACTTCCTTCTTCCTGAGCTGATGTCAAATTGTGATTCCCTGTTCTCTTCCTCCCAGATACGAACTTTTTTGTGTGAATTGAACAATCAATACTATGACTTATTGTCCTTTTAAGTGAGAAGTTAGGAATCAGATTATCTCTAATACAAGATTTTTTCTGCTAATAGAAATATGGATATGCTTTGACTAATAATAGTAGCCATTGTCCATGTTTAACTCTTGTGCACTTGAAATTTTTCTAGTGCAGCTTGGGAGCTTTTCCATATCTTTCAACTTAATTAACTATGATGAGTAGTTCAGGTCTATATCCTGTACATTTTATGGTAAAAACAATAATGTACTACATAAGGAAATGTTGAACAGTTCACAGAATCATTGATTTAAAATTATATTCTGTCTTGATACCTAATACTTAAGAGTTTTGGTCCTTTTGGTTGTTGAAAATTATATGAGTCTTGAAAAAGAGTCTGATTCTTTGTGAGGAATAGAGCTTGAAAAATCGAACAATTTTTAATGAATTAGCTTTCTAAGCTAATACCTACAGGTTTTAAAATGTTAACAAATTGTTTGACCTCATGTTTATTTTGTTTTCATTTTCATTTCTTGTGGGTCATGGGGCTTGAACTGTGGGCCTGGGAGCTGTCCCTGAGCTCTTCAGCTCAGGGCTACCACCCTACCCCTGGGCATTGGCCTTGTCCCTGAGCTCTTCAATTCTAGGCAAACGCCCTACCCCTCCAACCACAGCGCCACTTCCCATTTTCTAGAGGTTAATTGGAGATAAGAGTTTCAGGTCCTTTTGTGCCAAGGCTGGCTTTCAACCTTGATCCTCAGATCTCAGCCTCCTCAGTAGCAAGGATTACAGGCATGAGCCACTTTGCCAGGCTTTTCATTTTCATTTTATTTATTTATTTTTATTTTTGCCTGTCCTGGGGCTTGAACTGGGCACTGTACTTTAACTTTCTCCAGGCTAACCCTCTCTCCCTTTAGCCACAGCACCACTTCCAGCTTTTTCTGTGCATGTGGTACTGAAGAATTGAACCCAAGGCTTCATGCATGGTAGGCAAGAACTCTACTGCTAGGCCATGCTCCAGGCCTCATTTTTCATCTTATTTAATATTTTTATCAGTGCTGTCCCTGTGCTTTTTTGCTAAGGTTAGCATCTACCACTTTGAGCCACAGCTCCACTTCTTGACCTCATGTTTACATAAGACATTTTGCTTTACTTCCTGGGGTCTTAGTTCTTTATGAGTCTAGCAGAAATTGGAATAAATCTCCAATAAGCCAACAAATAAAACAAAGGAGCTATTTGATGATTTTGTTGTCAGAAACAAAAAAACTAGATTTATTTTCTAATTTTCTAATAACAAGCTCTCTGTATGTTCAAGAAATTCAAATACAGACTAACCTGGACAGAGAATGTATTATCAGGCTAAAAAGCTGTGATGGGACAAGTAAAATTCACATCTTAAAATTATTAAATGCCATTCATTATACCCCTCTCTTACTTCGACTAGGATATCATATGCATTAGGACATTTGTGAAAGGGCCAAGAGGTAAGCTAGGGCAAGACCTTAAGTATGAGTTTTCTGACTTTTTTTCCATATATTTTTTATTGTAATTAATAGAAGGGTTACATTATATTCACCAGAGAGAAGGTACATTACTTCACATGTTTGCTGACTTTTGTAAAATAACTTAGTTTGCTAATCTCTATAGTGAAGACCACCTGTCATTAGAACCTAAAATCTACAATTTTATGTCTTTAAAATTAGAAATCTTTGGAGGTTTTGTGGTATCTCTTTTGCCTTTATAGTGCAGTTACTGAACACTTTTCACTTAAAAATTTTTTTTCGTTACTAACTTCAAGGGAATGCCTTTTGATAGACTTACAGAGATAATATGATTTCTCATATTACCCCCCCCCCCCGCAACTTTCCTCTTCAGTGTTGATGATGAGATAAATTTTGGGAGAAGAAATACTAACATGTGATCTTTTACCTTTCTTTGTAGCTTGACAAATTTGCCAGCATAAGGATGCCAGGAAGCAAGAAAGAAAAACCTCCTCTTCCCAATGTAAAGTCTGTGTTTGCAAGCACTGAGTACTCATTGGTGTCTTCAGAGATGACAGAAAACATTCCAAAGCCCCTGTCAGAGAGTGAAGTCTTAAAACTCTTTGAAAAGATGATGGTAAGAATTTGGAGTTTATTTTTATTTTAATGCAGGTGCTAAGGCTTAAACTTAGGGCCTTAGTCTTTCTTGGCTTTTTCTCTCAAGCCTGTCACTGTACCACTTGAACCACATTCTAATTTCAGCTTTTTGCTAGTTATTTGGAGATAAGTGTGTCAAAGGCTTTTCTGCCTATGACTGATTTCTAGCCCAGATCCTTATTTTTCAGCATCCTGAGTGGGTAGGATTACAGGACAGCCATCAGGCCCAGTGAATTTTGCTCTCTAGTTTGAGGAAGTCTTAGCTTACGCTAAGAGTAATGTTGATGGAATGTAACTCATGTTCTTTTAACATAATGATCATTAACATGATGAGTTCTGTTAGCATAATTTATGTTACTCCTTCTGGTACATACAATTACACTATACTTCATTTTGGATAGCACTTCAGCTATAGATTTCTTTTTCATATATTTTTTATTGTAATTAATAGAAGGGTTACATTATATTCACCAGATAGAAGGTGCATTACTTCACATACATTGATACCCTTTCTCATGTCTTGATCCCCATTTCCCTTCCCCCTACCCCCACCCCCATCTTGTTTTCCCCCCTTCCCTATCCAATTTCAAATAACTAAATACACATTTATCCAATATATCAGTTAACAGAGTGAAATACTGTAACAATATGAGATAACCAAGGGATAGCAAATGAGATGAGAGATAACATAGTACATTAAGGACAACAATCACTCATTATATGGCTTTTGTTTTAATATCCTAGAGGTCCTTTCATTTAGCGTCATACTGTATGACCTTATGTATCTAGGTTTTGCTCTACTGCAAATCTCTGCTAGGAGAACCCAAGGTTTCTACTGATTATGACAAATGAGGGAAACCATTGAGCCTGTGTTCCTTTGAGTCTGGGTTACTTCACTTAATATGATTTTTTTCTAAGTCTTTCCATTTCCTTACAAATGGGGCGATGTCATTCTTTCTGAGCCACTCATCAACGGAGGGACATCTGGGTTGGTTCCATATCTTTGCTATGGTAAATAGAAAATGAACATCATTGTGCTAGTGGATTTAGTATGTCCTTGTTTCTGGACAGTTGGGTAAATGCCAAGTAGTGGAATTGCTGGGTCATAGGGGAGCTCTATGTTTAGTCTTTTGAGGAACTACCAAACTGCTTTCCATAGTGGTTGAATGAGTTTGCGCTCCCACCAACAGTGTAGTAGTGATCCTTCTTGGCCATATCCCCTCCAGCATCTGTTGTTATTAGATTTTTTGATCCTGGCCATTCTAACTGGAGTGACGTAGAATCTTAGAGTTGTTTTGATTTGCATTTCTTATTTCTTCATGTGTCTATAGGCCATTTTTATTTATTCTTCAGAGAAAACTCTCTTTAAGTCTTTGGCCCATCTTTTAATGGGATGGTTGTTTCTTTGGAGATTAATTTTGGAGTGATTCAATTTTTTGAGCTGTTGATGTATTTTAGATATGAAGCCTTTGTCCGTTGTATGGTTAGTGAAGATCTTCTCCCATTCTGTAGGCTTCTTAATTAATTTACTAGCTATGTCCTTTGCCTTACAGAAGCTCTGCAGTTTAATGCAGTCCCACTTATCTAGCCTTTCTCTGATTGTTGTGTTACTTGGTCCTTATTAAATAGAAAGTTTCGACCTGTGCCAAGGAGGCCTAATGTATCTCCTATTCCTTCTTGTAAAGTTTTCAGTTCGTTCGTTCGTCCTTCCTTCCTTCCTTCCTTCCTTCCTTCCTTCCTTCCTTCCTTCCTTCCTTCCTTCCTCCTTCTCCTCCTCCCTCCCTCCCTACCTCCCTCTCTCTCACTCTCTTCCTTCCTTCCTTCCTTCCTTCCTTCCTTCCTTCCTTCCTTCCTTCCTTCCTTCCTTCCTTCCTTTCTCTCTCTCTCTCTCTTTCTTTCTCCTCTTCTTCTTTCTTCTTCTTCTTCTTCTTCTTCTTCTTCTTCTTCTTCTTCTTCTTCTTCTTCTTCTTCTTCTTTTTCTTCCTCCTCGTCCTCCTCCTCTTCCTCTTCCTCGTCCCCCTCTCCCTCCTCCTCCTCCTCCCCTTCCCCCTCCTCCTCCTCTTCCTCCTTCCTTCTCCTTCTTCCTTCTCCTTCTTCCTTCTCCTTCCTTCTTCTTCTTTTCCTTCTTCTCCTTCTTCTCTTTCTGCCGCAGACCGACTCAGCGGGAGTGCGGGGAGACCAAGTCTGGATTCACAGGTCAGGAATGGATTCGGCGATGACAGACAGACACAAACGCAAGGGAGGTTTGAAGTCTGCTGCGAAGTTTTACTTGTTGAATGTGAGATTATATACAGTCAAAGTAGGAGCATTTTCTTTCAGTTGGCATAAGGTCAAAAGATTACAATCATGTTTAAGAATGGTTACAGGGTACATTTTTCTGAGTAGAAAAGAAACTTCTCCCTCCCTTCTAAGGAGTTATGGTTAATATGTCAGACATTGTGGTTAGGCATCATCCGCCTTGGCATTAATCAATATTAGTTTTGTTTACCATCTGTTCCATTCTAGTTCTTCCTATGATTTTGTTTCTGAGTCAGTAATTATTACCCTGTGCCAGGAATTGTAAAACCTTAAACCTAAGAATCCATTGTTGCTTTTCAGTTAGAGCACACCACGGTGCTCTAGCCCTTCTAATCCTTTCCCATATGATTCATTATGTACTTGCAACATTTACACAAGTAATGCAAACGCATTAAAGGCATATTCAGGCAAACTAACATTTATTACTAATTCAAAGATCATATTTTCTGTTTTAGTTTCTAATTCTGTCTTATTATTAATAGAATGCATTGAGGTCATCAAGGCTGCTGTGGATGTGTCTTGCGCCAGAGTAGCCGGGCATGCACTTTTAGTTCCTGGAACATCTAGTCGCTCAATCAATTGTTTAGGCCAGTAGCTGGCACAGAATATTACTGCCATACCATCAACTATCAGAAATGAAAAGAGTGATAAAAGAATCCCAGCACCCAGCATTATGAGCATTCCACACATATGTCCCGGTCTCTGCCAGGGACCTCCAGGAGGCCTGATCACCACTGGTGCGAACCTCAGGACTGGCAGCCATTCAAGCTCTTTCTGCTCCATGCTGCACAGACTCCACTGGAGTGGGTGTAGCATCTTTCTCCTTCTTCTCCTTCTCCTTCTTCGTCTTCTCCTTCTTTCTTCTTCTTTCTTCTTCTTTCTTCTTCTTCTTTGTTGCTGATTGTAGAGTTTGGACTCTGTGCCTGGCTGCTATCCCTGAGCTCTTCAGCTCAATGCTATTGCCCTACCCCTTGGGCCAGAGTGCTACTTTCTGTTTTCTAGTGGTTAATTGGAGATAATACTCTCATGGAGTGTAGTGCCTGGGCTGGCTTTAAACCATGATCCTCAGATCTCATCCTCCTGAGTACCTAGGATGACTGACATGAGCAGCTGCGCCTGGCTTGTTTCCTGTTTTTGAGAAGGGGTCTCACTATGTTGTTTAGTTATACCACCTCTTAATGAGATTCTAATTTTGTTTTGTTAGCTATACATGTTATTGTTTTACCCTTGATACCAGGAGCTTCTATAATTTTAGCCAAGAACAAAGAAAACTTTACCTCTTCTTGCTGGTCTTTGCTACTGTCGGTGGAGCTTGTATGAGAAGACTCCCTTGTGTGCACTGTGTATGAGAATTCTCCTGCATGCACTGTATGTGGGGCCATGTACGTTTACTTGAACTTTCTAAAAATCGTTAGTTTGCGTGCCATCTGAGTAAGTAGCCTATGGTCTTTAATGTTTGTGGAGATCGTTTGTTTTTAATTGCAAGTATTTAAAAGGACAATTACCTGGTGAGTACTGAATGTAGTTTATTCTGTTATTTTGTTACTCTTAGAGGAGGTGGAGGAAAGATATCAGTTATACTATCAGAACAGATGGATGTAGGCATGTTTGAAATGATTACAGGATGCCATTTTAATTAGGCCAAATCAATTATGAAATTTTAGTTTACTTGGCAATTTAAGGTCAGCGAAGGCTACATAGTGGTTTAAGACCACTTCGAGTTATCTATGGAGTCTATCTTAAAAAAACAAGGGGATTATAGCCTATCTGGGCAGTACTTGCCTAGCATGTGCAACTTCAAAAAGAAATTCAGTTACCAGCCATCCTTAGCTTTTGTCATTTGTTTCATCAGAGATTTCATACTATTTAAAAACTGTATTTCTGGTTTTTGTTTTGATATTGTGCAGTTTTACAAATAATTATTCTTTTTTTTTTTTTTTTTTTTTTTGCCAGTCCTGGGCTTAAGCTCAGGGCCTGAGCACTGTCCTTGGACTTTCTCAAGGCTAGAGCTCTGCCACTTGAGCCTCAGCACCACTTCCGGCTTTTTTCTATGTATGTGGCACCGAGGAATCGAACCTGGGTCTTCATGCATGCTAGGCAAGCACTTTAACCCCTAGGCCAAACTCCCGGCCCACAAATGATTATTCTTATTTACCAGTTACCAAAAGTATTTGATTTTTCCATGTAGTAAACGCTTTGTTCTGAACAGCATCTCTTTTCCGTTCTTAAGGGTAGTCTTTTTGAAAGGTTGTGCTTACTTGATTACTTAATGAATGCAAAGAACAGTGTCGTACTTCAACATTTTTACTCATTTTACTTAAGAAATTGAATTACTTCGTATCTGTAATATTCTAGCTTCCATGTATTTTCCTAAAGTAGTCATAACTTTTTTAGTTATCTTTTTCTTAAGAATTTTCTTTCTTGTTTGTTTTTGTTGTACTTTTATCTTAAAGCCCATCTTGATTTCCACTTGAATCTTATATATAAGAAATAGTTTTATTGGTCCTTATTTATATAATGTTGATTTCTGCAGTTTGTTTTTGTGGCAGTTTCTTTTGTATGTTTTATAGATATGTCTACTTTTGAATAAGGTAAATAAGATGAGCATGGGGTAAACTTCATTGATTTATTTTAGTTGTTCTCTATTTAAACCAGTCCTCTTATTTCTTTTTGACCCCAAGCAGGCTCACGGCTTTCCTGTTACCTTCAAATAAAATCTCTATCCTAATGTAGACAACTTAATAGCATCCAAAGAACACTTCTTTCTTTACGTCTTGTGAGCTTGCTGTATTTTTAGTTTGCAGTTGAGGCTTTTGTGGTGGGAGTACTTTGGCTCTGTTTCCTTTCCTGATTTTCTTTCTTCCTTTCTAGATTGAATTTGTCACCTCCAGGATTGAATAGAGGAAATACCTGCTGGCCTAAGGTGTGTGTAGCCTGCCCTTGGTACTGTATATAGGGTGTTAGATTAGTCTCCAATATATTTTTGAAGAACTTGTAAGAAGAAATATATTCCAAGAATATAGTGTAAGAAATCACTGTAGATAGATGGGTTTAAAAGAACTTAAATAAATTAGAGTTGTGAGATTGAAAATCTGGATTGGCTCTAGTTCTGGAGGTTTAGGTCTAAGGCCAAAGTCAGTGGTAGTTGGCCAGGATTTTAGTGGCGGCTTTATGAAGTATTTTTTCCAAATTCATTAAGTTTATTGGCCGAATCAGACCCTGCAATTGTGGGACTGTGACCTTGCTGAATATAAGCTGGGCCTGCTGTTTGTTTTTACAGGCAGGATCTGTGATCCTGCGTCTCAGGATTAATCTTCTGTCTCCTGATATGCAGGTCTTCTGTCTTCATCTATAGGAAGAAGTTCTCTGCTTTTAAGGGCTCATAGAAGAAGCTCAACCAGATAATTAAGAAGATTTTTTGTTTTATGGTCCATCACTTTAATTATATCTGTACAGCCCCTTTAGCTATATTATATAACATATTAATGGGATCCAGGGATTAGGACAGTGGTCTGTTTTTGTGGGCCATTTTGGCAGACGAACGCTGATACTTCATGGCTCTGGTGTTACAATCCTGCTTCTCCATACTCTTACCTGTAATTCTCATGTCACTGTTCTCCTTTGCCTGACACTGTTTTCCAGGAGAGTCCCATTTCATTACCTTTTGCATGCAGTACTTTTTAGATGGCTCAGGCCTGAATGTTCTCTGAGATCCATGTTTTATTCATGTATTGTACCTTTTCTTTTGACATCTCTGAATCCTGCCTTCTATAAAGTGTAGTTTACTCTGGCTGTTTCCTTTTGTTGTTTGTACCAGTAGTTTATATGTTTTACAACTTTGTTGCAGATAAAACTATAAATTGCCATTTATTTATTTAATCAGTCAGTTGTAGGGCTTGTACTCAGGGCCTAGATGCCATTCCTGAGCTTTTTTTGCTGAAGGCTAGTGCCTTATCACCTTGAACCACAGCTTTTCTTCCGGAGGTAAAAGTGTCATATACTTTCCTGCCCAGGCTGGTTTTGAACCATAATCCTCAGATCTTAGCCTCAGCAACTAGGATTATAGTCATAAGCCACCAGTGTCTGGCTATAAATGACTTTTTAATAATCAGATCTTCTTTGCAATGTGGGACATGGTGGCACATTTCCTCTTGCTGGCATATCTCATATCTCCTTCTTGATTTTCATCCTATCTAGTTGTTTCCGTTTTTCCTCTTCTATCTTTTGTTTCCTCTGTGTAGCATCCTCCTGAATTGTCTTCATATACCTAGTATTTCTGTGTACTTCAGGCAGGCAGGATGGAGACCTTCCATGTTGCAGACTAACTCTTACACTCTGATACCTTCCTAAATCTTCTATAGAACAGCTATAGTCCAGTTCTGTAAAAGATGATAGATGCTATTGTATCAGAAACTGAACACATCAAATAGCAATAATAAATGCCTACTTTTTCAGTTCTCTGTCTGGGAAGCCCATACTGAAATCTAGGTTCTGCTTGATAACAAATACATTGCTGTTGTCCTTATTGGTTCTGATTATATTCTCCACAAGATTTTGGTATATTTATTAGACTGGAGCAGTGGCTTCTATTCATCTCTCCATTCCTCTGTTTGAGAATTCTTACTAATACTATGTCTTACTGCAAACATAAATCTTTCCTATTTTCTCATATTCCTCTAGAGTTAGTTACAGTTAACTGGCCTCTCACAACTGTTCAGTGCGAATTTTTTTCATATATTTTTTATTGTAATTAATAGAAGGGTTACATTATATTCACCAGATAGAAGGTACATTACTTTACATACATTGATACCCTTTCTCATGTCTTGGTCCCCATTTCCCTTCCCCCACCCCCACCACTCATCTTGTTTTCCTCCCTTCCCTATCTGACTTCAAGTAACCAAATACGAATATATACAATAATCAGATAACCAGGTGAAATATTGTAACAATATGAGATAACCAAAGGACGGCCAGGATATCAGTGTGAATTTTTAAGGAGTTTTTATTTATTTATTGGCTGTGGGGCTTGAACTCTGGACCTGAGTGCTGTCCCTGAACACTTCAGCTTAAGGCTGTCGCTCTACCACTTGAGTTACAACACCAGTTCTGGTTTTCTGGTTGTTAATTGGTGATAAGAGTCTCTTGGACTTTCGTGCCTGGGCTAGCTTTTAACCAAGATCCCCAGAGCTCAGCCTCCTGAGTAGCTAGGATTACAGGCGTGAGCCACCGGTGCCTGACTCTGAAGTATTTCTTATAATCTCAAACAAATGTCTGTGGGTGAGACTGCTTAATGATTAAGATTTTTCTTCTGTGGTCATATTGGAATTTGAACTTTGTGGGCATTATCCTTGTTAGTCAGGAGTGCTCTACTATTGAGCAATACCTCTTGTTCTTTTTGACATTAGTTATTTTTCCAAGGCTGTCCTGGCAACAAGATCCTCCCAATCTCAGTTTGTTAAGTACTAGAAATTACAGGTGTGAGCTCTCAGCCCTCAGAAAATTTCTAAGATATTATCTTTTCCTTCACTCTTAGATCCTAAGATTAAATGGAGAATAGCTTTATTTCATAGTCTTCCCAATAACAGAAACATTAATGAGTTGGAGATTTTTTTTCAATGCATTTATCCCTTTTCTCATTTTCTCTTTTATTGTCTATTGAGAGCCTGAAAACTATGCAAGAAAGGTCATCTGTTAGGCTGCCACCATTATCAGGCATTCAATGAGTGCCCATGATAATCAGAGTCATTCTGACAGAAATGAAATTCTGGAATCCTTGTCCAGAATTGTGGTTAAGTGTGGAAAAATGATCTAATAAAATTGCTCCACATACTTATATCTGAATAGTGATTCTGTAATCATTTCCTGGGAAGATATTTATCAGACTTTATTGTAATATAGGAGAAACATATTTGTAAAATGCTACCATCATTTTTTATGCATGTGTTTGAAGTCTCTCCTGGCATTATGAATTTAGGCAACTGGCTATAATATATATGTGTATATATTAATATATTTTTGGCATTTTAGTGAGGGACAGCAATGCAGATAATACTGAGGACATTTATGTTTGTTTTGAAAAAAATCTGTGTCTCTAATATAAAATTATATTCAGAAATATTTTGAGAATTATAAAGTACTTCAAGCATATCACAAGTATAGAAAGTAATATAACAAATGCCATCATAGCTGTAATTGAAGTTCTTTGTGTACTTCAGTTATACTTCAAATACCATTCTTTCCTCTTTCTTCCTAGAGGTGAGCAATAATGTTGGTTTGATAGTTCTCATTGTCATGCATTGAAAAAACCTTTTCTTGTGCAGCCAGCGCAGAAAACCCTTTTTACTTAGAATTGATGCTAAGTTACTGAATAAATCAGTACCTTATAACTCTCTAAAAACTTGAGTGTGTATTTACTACAAATAAGGTCATCATCTAATAGAATTGTAACATAGCTACTAAAACTAGAGAATTAATACATTGATCATTTTATTTTATTTATTTATTTATTTATTTTTGCCAGTCCTGGGCTTGAGTTCAGGGCCTCAAGTCCTTGGGACTTTCTCAAGGCTAGAGCTCTACCACTTGAGCCTCAGCACCACTTCTGGCTTTTTTTTTTTTTTTTTTTTTCTATATGTGGTACCAAGGAATTGAACCCGGGTCTTCATGCATGCTAGGCAAGCACTTTAACCACTAGGCCAAACTCCCAGCCCACATTGATCATTATATACCAGTTACTCTTTACACACTCTTCAGTTGTGGCCAGTCATCCGTCCAGAATCATGTACTGTATTTCATTGATATGTTCTTAAATTACTTGGTTGTGAATAATTCTTATTTCTCTTCACCTCATTTTATGAATAGCTTTAAGGTCCTAGGCTGGTTAATTTCCATAAGTTTCTTTAGTTTGTACTGGTTTTTATAATAGTTGAAATTGTCAAATGTTTAGGATGGAAATAGGATACCTCGTACTTTAATGGACTTTTCCCATCCATGATCACTAAGGGTAACTGAACATAATTTTTCATGCTTCACTTAATGGCTCTTTGGTAAATTTCCTGTTTGTATTATTTGTTCATTTTAAAAATGTCATCAGTATATTGAATTGTGGAATTTTGTCATACATGATTAACAATTTACTGTGTACTTGTGTGTATTGCAAATTTTGTCTCAGTCTTTTTCACTTGGAGTGGGGTTTGAAGTACAGAAAAATAAATAGAAATGTAAGGTTCATTTATGACCATGTGAACTTTTTTTTGATGTGAGCAACTTTATGTATACTAAAGATGACCTTTGCTCTTATATAATCTATTTTTTTATTTACATCTAAAGATATTAGAATTATGTCTTAAAATTTATTATGAAGGTTGGAGTACATTGTTTTCCTTAATTTGCAATGCTTATAAACATGTTTAGGTTTGTTTCTGAGCCCATTAGTCTGTTTTTCTAACACTGTATTTAGATCTATTGTCTTAATTATTATACTTATGTAATAAACTCATTATCAAAGACTATGTTATTCAGCATTACCCTGGCATTCTTAGACCTTGGCTTTTAAAAAAAATATTAGATTTGCATATTAAGTGAAGTAAGCCAGACCCAAAGGAACATAGGCTCAATGGTTTCCCTCATTTGTAATAATTAGTACACATGTAGGACTCTCCTAGTAGAGGATTGCAATAGCACAAAACCTAGATACATAAGGTCATATAGGATGAGACTAAATCAAAGGATCTTTAGGATATGGAAACAAGAGCTTTATCTTGTGTAATTGTTGTTCTTAATGAACTATGTTATTTCTCTTTTTTTGCCTTTTGGTTAGTCTCATATTGTTACTGTATCTAACTCTGTTACCTGGTATATTGTCTATATGTTTATTTGTTTCTTTGAAGTAGGAAAGGAAAGTGGGGAAACCAAGCTGATTGGGAGAGCGTGGAAGGTGGGAAATTGGGACGAAAACATGAGCAGGGGTATCAATGTGTGAGAAGTAATGTATCTACACCTGGCGAATGTAATTGTAACCCTTCTATACATTACCTCAGCAATAAAAAAATATTAGATTTAAAACCTGTTAGGTACTGTATACCTTAAATACATGCTAAATACCCATTCATGCATACGGTATTTTTCCCATGTCAACATTGTATGTATATATATATATATATACATATATATTATACTTCAAAGTCTTTATTTGAATTTCTTATTCTTTTTTTTTTTTTTTTTTTTTTTTTTTTTGTCAGTCCTGGGGCTTGGACTCATGGCATGAACACTATCCTTGGGCTTTCTCAAGGCTGGAGCTCTACCACTTGAGTCACAGCACCTACTTCTGGCTTTTTCTATATATGGAATTGAACCTGGGTCTTTGTGCATGCTAGGCATGCACTTTCCCACTAGGCCAAACTCCTAGCTCCTGAATTTCTTATTAAATTGTAAAATTTTGTAACTTTCTCACTAAAAGTCTTACATTTTTCTTTTTTGTTATTCCTGAGTTTTTTGCCACTACGTATGCAATATCTTTAACACATTAATAGCTAGACACTAATGACTCATGCCTGTAATCCTACCTACTTAGGAGGCCTGGTCTGAGCATCACAGATCTAAACCAGCCCAGGCAGAAAGGACCCTATGTGACTCTCATCTCTAAGAAACTATTTAAAAACCAGAAGTGGAGCTGTGACACAAATGGTAGAGCTCTAGCTTTGAACACAAAGAGGCTCAGTGACAATGGTTAGGCCAAGGCCAAAACTGGGGTGGGGATTTGGGGGGGAACCTGGCTGGGAGTTTGGCCTAGTAGAGTGCTTGCCTAGTATGCATGAAGGCTCAGGTTGGATTCCTCGGTACCACATACACAGAAAAAGCTGAAAGTGGTGCTGTGGCTCAAGTGGCTGAGAAAGACCTTAATTCAAGTCTCAGGACTGGCAAACAAACAAACAAACAAACAAAAAAAGCTCAGGGACACCACACACGCTCTGAATCTCTGAATTCAAACCCCAGAACTGGCACAAACAAAACAAAACATTAGCATCATTGTTAATAAAATAATCTTGCTTATTGACTTTGGTATCCAGTAAGTTTACTGAATTCTCATTGGTTTTTGTAGATTTTATTTTATTTTCTATGTATACAGTACGGAGATCTTCTATTTTAAAATCTTTTAATAATTTGTTTCCCCATTTTGTATATATACCTTCCTTTGTGTAGAGCAATTTCATGTAATACAAGGTTATGAGGTAACTTGATTTTTTTTTAGAACTTCAGATGTTATTTTATTTCAAATGTAATTTAAAATTAACCTGCATGAATAGAGCTAGAAGCTCTTCTTTGCTGAAAATTTCTCTGTGTCCCAAACAAGTACATATTTCATCTTCCAAAAAATCTTAGTCTGCTTGCAAAATTGAGACCAGACTGACCAATTTTGGGTCTGTGCTTTCTGATAGCCTAGGAAACAGCATTGATAACTTCTCTGATTCTGAAATGTTAAGGAGAGGCTTTTTGTTTTTCGTTTTTGTATTTCACTTAAATTCATTTGGGTTGGCCCTCACTAGATCTGTCTTCTCATAGGATATAGGCTTGATTTTGTTCATTTTTATTCTTTAAGCTAGATATTCTTTAAGCTAGATATAGTTTTCATTATTAGTTATGAATGATTATATAAATTACATTCATTTTATTTGTTGATTTATTAGGTCTCATTAATCTATGTTGGATTGTAAACGTTTAGCCTCACTTTTTCACTCAAAGTGCCTCATGGCACACATGGTGCATATCTGCTAGTATTTTATTGAATGTGTTGATTTTTGCCTTTTCATTTTGGTGAACACCATGATTAAGCAATTAAATTATATAAATCATTATCTATAGGATTAATGTCTTTGTTTTTCTGAGCATTATAGCCCATATAGAAGCATAGTCATTTTTACTTAAGAGAAAATTAAGTTTCAGATGATGAAAAAAGAGCTAAAAGTGAACTATGTGTACAACCACAGCTACTTGATATTGCTTAGTATTGTTAGTGGGAGGAGAATCCAGCTTGCTACTTCTTGTTGCTTATTTTTTTAATAAAACAATTATTTATACCTTTTCCTTAATTTTTGGTGTGAAGAATTTATTCACAACTATTCTTTTGGTTAGCTAAATGAATGCCTATTTTATGGAGTATATAATTCACTGTCTACGAATATATAAATAACTGGTCACTTCCATGAAAACCAACCAAGACCCTTCTGTGTTGTTCTGAAAGTGTTTGCTGACGAATGTGTTTTTCTTTCTTTCTTTCTTTCTTTCTTTCTTTCTTTCTTTCTTTCTTTCTTTCTTTCTTTCTTTCTTTCTTCCTTCCTTCCTTCCTTCCTTCCTTTCTTCCCTCCCTCCTTTCTTCCCTCCCTCCCTCCCTCCCTCCCTCCCTCCCTCCCTCCCTCCCTCCCTCCCTCCCTCCCTCCCTCCCTCCCTCCCTCCCTCCTTCCCTCCTTTCTTTCCTTTCCTTTCCTTTCCTTTCCTTTCCTTTCCTTTCCTTTCCTTTCCTTTCCTTTCCTTTCCTTTCCTTTCCTTTCCTTTCCTTTCCTTTCCTTTCTTCCTTCCTTCTTTTCTTTTCTTTTCTTTTCTTTTCTTTTCTTTTCTTTTCTTTCTTTTCTTTCTTTTCTTTTCTTTCTTGTCCTGGGCTTGAGCTCAGGGCCTAAGCACTGTCCTTGTGTTTTTTCAAGGCTAGAGCTCTACCACTTGAGCCTCAGCACCACTTCCGGCTTTTTTTTTTCTATGTATATGGTACCAAGGAATCAAACCTGGGTCTTCTTGCATGCTAGGCAAGCACTCTACCACTAGGCCAAACTCCTGGCCCCTGAATGTATTTTTCTATCAGTAGTTGTTTTAATACTATTTACAGAAATTACTTTAATATATCATGAGCATTTTTTTCTTCATAAATGGAAACTTGCATTTAGAGTGGACCAGATAAAGTGTGAAAGATTCTGTGAGAATGCTTTGTTTAATCTATTAGTTGTCACCTTTTCTGTTGGGTAGAAATGAAAACATTAGGAAAAGGTGGTTTAAGAGCAATCCAAGTAGTGATCCAAATAGGAGGAAGAGGCAGAAGGATGCGGAATAATATAAGTCCATTGTCCAGTTGATTCATGGGTTTTCTTGTCACAGGGATAATGTCAGTGTGCAGTTGTTTCTTCTAGATCCAGATAAGTGAAAAAATAAATGAATCAGAAGCAGTGGATTTTGCCTGAAAGCAGTTTGTAGCACCATACAATGTCTAGAGAGAAATTTTGAAAGGACAAACACTATACTTAAGCCTGCTCTTGTGAGGTGCATTATAGGCACATTATCATACAACTGAACATACCTGTTTTTTTCAATGTCATTTTCTTCTGTAGGAAAGTCAGTCTTTTAATTTTAAGATATGATTGTTTTATTCTTGAGGTAATTTATGAGGAAATGTTTATTCATCTGGAAAAATTAAATAGCAAATAAATGAATCAATGTCAGTGTTCTTACTGGTAGAATTATGTAACAGTTATCTGTGACTATTTAACCACTAGTCAGGCAACTGTGGCTTGAATATTGGCACCAAGGTTATATTCTAAAACAAATTACACTTGTGCCACATTTTGTATATTTGTCTCATTTCTTTTTTATTATTATCTTTAAGTAATTGTACAAAAGGGTTGACATTTAACAAAGCATTTTATAGATAAAATATACGCTAATCAGTGTTACATTCTGATTTCTTTCAACCTTCTTATTTCTTTTTTTTAATAATTTTTTATTGTAATTAATAAAAGGGTTACATGATATTTGCCAGATAGAAGGTGCATTAATTCACATACATTGATATCCTTTCACATGTCTTGGTACCCATTACCCTCCCCCCCCACCACCCACCCCCCCGTCTTGGTTTTCCCCCCTTCCCTATCAAATTTCAAATAACCAAATACAAATAAATTCAATATATCAGATAACAAAGTGAGATACTATAACAATATGAGATACCCAAGGAACAGCAAAGGAGATGAAAGATAACATAGTACATTAAGGACAACAATCATTCGTTATGTGGCTTTTATTTCAATATCCTGGAGGTCCTTTCAATTAGCTTCATACTATATGGCCTTATGTATCAAGGTTTTGCTCTATTGCAGATCTCTGTTAGTAGAGCACAAGGTTTCTACTGAATATGACGAATGAGGGAAACCATTGAGCCTAAGTTCCTTTGAGACTGGCTTACTTCACTTAATATGATTTTTTCTAAATCTTTCCATTTCCTAACAAATCAACCTTCTTATTTCTTGTCTTCTCAAATTTGTAGTACATAAGAAAAGGCAATGATTATTTTTTCCTCATGTTATTTGATACTAGAGTTAGTATAAATTGAAATTCATTTTTAATTTAATTAATTGATTTATTTGTTGTGCCAGTCCTGGCGCTTGAACTGAGAGCTTGGGCACGGCCCTTGCTAGTGCTCTACCCTTGAGCCACAGTACTACTTCTGGCTTTTTCTGTTTATGTAGTACTAAGGGATTGAACCCAGGGCTTCATGCATGCTTGGCAAACATGCTAACACTGGTGAGGCCACGCTCCTGGCCCTCACTTTTTATTTTTATTACTATACATTTTCATTGTAAAGGTGTTATACAGTTACGTGAGTCAGATATTGAGTACATTTCTTTTTGGACAGTGTAACCTCGTCCCTCATTTTCTCCTAGTTTTTTTTTTTTTTTTCCATCACAAACCCTCTCTTCCCAAAGTTCTATGGTTCATTGTCAACTTAGGAAACTCATTTTTTTTTCATTTTTATTGTCGAGGTGATGTGTAGATGGAATATAGTTACATTTATCAGGTAGTGGGTACATTCCTTTTTGAGCAATGATACCCTTTCCCATGCTTTTCTCCCACTTTCCTTCCCCCCACCCCCCCAATTATCTTGTTTTTCTCCTTCCCTTCTCTATTTCAAATAAATAAATGTGCATATAATTTACCAGGTACCAAAGTGAGATACAGCAACAACTGATGATAAACTGTAGGGAAAAAAAGAGAAAAGAGACAACGTCACATAGTACCTTAAAAACAACAACCACAAAGATAGTCTTATTTCAATATCCTGGAGTTCATTTTGCTTAGCCTCATCCTATATGGCCATATGCACATAGCATTTGAGCTATTGTGCTCCCCTGCTAGTAGTAAAATCCTAGACACACATACTTATTATTACAAATGAGGGAAACCATGGAGCTTATGTTTCTTTGGGTCTAGCTTACTTCACTTAATAGGATTTTTTTTTCCAAGTTTTTCCATTTCCTTACGAATGGGGTGATGTCATTCTTTCTGATGGCAGCATATAATTCCATTCCATGTGTATAAATACCACATCTTCTTGATCCATTCATCTACTGAGGGGCATCTGGGTTGGTTTCATGTGTCAGCTATAGTAAACAATGCTGCAGTGAACACTGTTGTGCTAATAAGTTTAGTATGCTCTTCTTTTTGAACATTTGGGTAAATGGCAAGGAGTGAGATTGCTGGTTCATAGGGGAGCTTTGTCTTTTAATCTTTTGAGGAACTACCATACTGCTTTCCAGAGGGGGTGAAAAAGTTTACATTCACACCAAAAGTGTAGTAGTAATCATTTCTGACCACCTTCCTGCCAGTATTCGTTATTAGATGCCTTGATAATCGCCATTCTAACTGGAGTGAGGTGGAATCTTAAAGATGTTTTGATTTGCATTTCTTTTATGGCCAGAGATGTGGAACATTTCTTCATGTGTCTTTCAGCCATTCTTAAGGAAATTCATTTTTTAGTTAAGATAATTTACATTGTAGACAATCTAATCAAATAATTGTGCATATCAGTTCTTTGTAAATCTCTAGGCATATGTCTTTTTTTTCTGGTTATTGTTCTACTGACTTAGCCATGTTCCTTTCTGTTTATTTTAGTTGAGATTATACAGAAAAAGGTGGATGTAATGAAAATTTAACCCAACTATTGAGAAAACAAAAGCATATCATCCTTTTTAGCTATATTTATCTGAAAAGATTGTTATGAAACTATGAGACAGTAAGCTTTTTATATATTTTAACTTTAGTATAGTTATTGACACCTTGATATAACCATAAGTTCAAGGTTGTTGTAGTATGTACCTTTCAGTTCTCTCATTATATTCAAATTTGATATAAAATAAAAATTTTTGAACTGCCAAAGTAGATATGATTCATTTAGTATGCACTATTAGTGAACCTATATAATGGCCTAAAATGCAGCCATAATAGAAGAAAGTACTTGTACCTGATTCCCAACAAGTATATTGATCATTGTTTAGTATGAAAGAATTTCAAATGTGGTTAAGAATAGAATTGCATTTTTCAAAGAAATATGGATGAAACTGTTCTTACGAATGTTGAGTTTTGAAGTCTCAAGATAGAAGTAGGGGGTTGTTGTGGGCCTTTTTAACAATTTGTGGTTGTGCCCATGTAATATTAGCAAAACAGAGATGGTAACCAAGAAAATTATCTTGGCTTTACAAACCAAAAACATAGCATATTATTGAAATCAGATGATTATTGACTTATGAAATAATAAGGTTTTGTTATTGGTGTGTTTGCAGTTTTTATCTTATATTTTGCTTATTGATTCATTTGAATGTTTAGATCAATTATAATACTGTTTTTCCTAATCTACATTTGTAACACTTGTCATACGTTTGTCTGGCTTTAATGTGTTTTTTTTCTGGCTGAGTTCCTTAGCACCTGACCATCTTCAACCTTCTTTTCGTATTTATTTGCCTAATTCTGTAAATAGTCAATCATTTCAAACTTAATTTGACTTTCCCTGGTGTTAACTATTCCATTCAACTTGATGTATGTAAATTTAATGAGCATGCTGTCTTGTAAAATCCACATTCGTGAATGAAAATATTGAATTTAACGTTTGCCATTCAGTCGGAAAAATGCTCACTCCCTGTTTGCTGTTCTCTGCTTGATTGCTCCTAGTCTGCACTATTTACATATATATGCTCACATTTTTTTCCTTTTTTGGTTTGCCAAACATAATGTGCAAAATATTTATTTTGTGCCAGCATTATTTTATCAGATTAGATTAGAGTTAGGATGCCTAAGAACAGTAGTAGAAGCCAGTATGTTTTTGGTTTGTTGGGTTCTGTGTCCTCATCTATCCAATAGAAAGAAGATTTTTCTTTTATTTAGTTTTAGATAATCTTCCCTCCACTTTTTCATTGTTATTATAAAGGTGATGTACAGAAGGGTTACTATTTAATAATTCAGGTAATAGTACATTTCTTTTTGGGCAGTGTGACTCCTTCCTTTGTGTCTCTTAGTTTTTCTTTCCTGTCCCTGCCTACAAGTCATATAATTTTTTTCAGCATAGTATCTAGTGTTTACCACTGCTTCATTTGTTCACCATTTGACCGTCCTTTTCTGTGTCCCCTCTTACTTTCCCAATGAACAAGTCAAGGAAAAATTTTTATTTCTATTTCCTGGAGATTGTATTTTATGTGACCAGATATTTTCCATTCATATGTTGATCTACCTTTCTGATATTTTCAGTCAAAATTCTATAGCAAGATCTAAGATTCTTGCTGGGCTTGATGACTCATGCCTGCAATCCTAGCTCAGGGCTATCACTCTACCATTTGAGTCACAGTGCCATTCAGGGTTTTTGGGGGTTAATTGGAGACATGACTCTCACAGACTTTTGTGCCTGGGCTAACTTTGAACTGATCCTCAGATCTCAGCCTGCTGAGTAGCTAGAATTATAGGCGTGAGCAGTTATCACCTGGCAGTACATTACTTCTTGAGCATTGTTACCCCTTCTCATGTTTTTCTACCACTTTCCCTCTCTCCACCCCTTTTCAAGTTGTAGTATTTGGTGTTTTGACAGTGTTACATGTTTGAAACTATCAGAATTTGGAAGATGGTGGCTTACTTTTTAAATTTTTATGGGACACACTGTAGCTCTTTCTAAACAGTACAAGATAACTTCTGATGCAGCTGTTGTAAAATAAATACTGGAGTAATGAATCCTAATGACCTCAGGAAAGGCAGAAATTTGCAACTGTCTAATTATCTATAGAGATGTGAATATAATTTTAGTAGCCTGCTGTGAATTTAAAGCCTTACTGGCAAGCATTTTACCTGTTAAAAAGATATAGAATACTTCCTTTTGGGTTTCAATAGGCTGTCCCTTACTGTCTTTGCTCCAGGCAGAGCTTCACATAAATCATTCCAAAACAATTAATGAATGCTGCTTTCAGCCCAAATTATTGATTTTTTTTTTCTGTTCACAGTACATGGGGAACTGCAGCTCTTCTAAGATTCTAAAATCAGGCATTTTAATTGTGTTTTCCAGGAAGATATGAATTTAAATGAAGATAAAAAGGCACCATTGCGGGAAAAGGACTTCAGTATCAAAAAAGAAATGGTGATGCAGTACATTAATACCGCTTCTAAGACAGTAAGTAAAATTGTCAGGTTGAAAAAATACTGCTGAAACAGGTTGTAGTGCGGAAGACAATACATTTGTCTATTAAAGTGGTAGGTGTGTTTGCAACTGTAATCAGAGGGATTTTTGAATGTATAATTTAAAGACCCAAGAATTACAATAAATTTGCTTAAAAAATATTTCTCATCTTAATATTTAAACTGCTTGTTTGTAGCACTCCCATTGTTAAGAAGCACTGTAGTGTCCTCTGAGGACTTTTCTTGTTAGTGAATTAAGATGCTTACTGATTTCTCATGACACTTGCATAGATAGTATTTATATGGAAAAATGAGACTGATTTTTCTCTATCTGCCTAACATTAGGACACATAATGGGTATATGTTTAATGTAAATTTTCCTGTGGATAGAAATGTCCTGTGACAAATCATGAGTGTTGGTATTGAAGGGAGCATGGAGCCTCCACGTGGCTGCCAGTTTTCCAGGGAAATATGAATTTTGTGGGCAGAAATAATGACTGTATACCCAAGAAAACATAACTGACACACAAAATTAGTTGCAGTTATTTCACGAACCAACACATTAACTTGGGTAGTCATATATAAGTTGTGAATAAGTATGAATGAAAAATATAAAATGGAAGCCAGTGATGAAGACAATAGAAAATGAGTTTGGCTGAATATTATATAAGGTTGGGATTAGAAAAAAAGAGTAGCTTAACTCATTCTGTTTTCACTTCAACATACAGCCAGGTTTTAAGAGCATAATTTATTTATACTTTAACTGCATTTGTTTAGTAAACCAGTCAGTGACTCTGAGGTATTTCTTTTGGAAAGTCATGTTTAATTTTTAAACATGAGATATTTTGGCAGCCTGACTCAGTTGTGGAAAACACAGTGAGTACTATGCATTTTCTAGCTCTTTGTGTAGATTGTCCTTATTTTCTGCTATTGTGATTCTGATACTAATTTCAGTTGCCTCAAATGACAGGTAGATATCAGAGATTGGACTGGGGTTTTATGAGTCTGAGCTGGTATGACTTAGATCTGTTTATTAGTCTTGTGCATCATATTATACCTTTCTGCTATTGAGTTTTCTTTTCCCTAATAAGAGATTCCTACATCCTAGACATTTGGTCAGCGTTAAGTTAAATTGTCTGTTCCATTATTAGAGCTTAACATTATAAACATAGTTGCCACTGTGTTAGTGGTGGTAGTAAGAATTGTTAGTGGTAGTAAGAATTAAAGAGTATAGGACAAAATACATTACTAAAAATACAAATTAACTGGTTGTTGAGTTCAAATTTTGAAGATATTTGCTTATTCAACATGTTTTACTAAGTGTATGTCAACTATTGTTCTAGGCACTTAACATGGACACCAAGGAAGTCTAGCACTGTGTTCTCTAGAACGCAGTGGGTGCATATGAAGTACATTAACACATATGTGAAAGCATGTGAAATATGGTGTGCAAAAGATTAAGTGGGAATGGGAAACTGTTTTTTTTTAAACTTGAGGATTTTATTTTTATTTTTTTGCCAGTCTTGGAGCTTGAATTCAGGCCCTGAGCACTGTCCTTGGACTTTTCTCAAGGCTAGAGCTCTTCCACTTGAGCCACAGCACCGTTTTCTTATTTTTTTCTATGTATGTGGTACCAAGGAATTGAACCTGAATCTTCATGCATGCTAGGCAAGCACTCTACCACTAGGCCAAACTCCCAACTGGAGATAGAAAACTACTTTACATGAAGTAGCTAAAGGATGCTACTTTGTTAGAAATATTAACTCTAACAAGTATTCAGTTACTAAATATAATCACATCATTTAGATTTGGTTATATCTGTTAGACTATTTTAGAAAACTGACACTTTAAACTCTGAAATTTGAGATAATATACAGACTTAAATGAGAAAACAACCCTTTTTGAACTTGGTTATAGTGAGTTTATTTGACTTTATGTTTACTGATTTTTAAACTTTATAATCCTTTCATCATTTTGGACGATGTTTGGTATTTACCAAATTAGACACTTAAATTATCAGGATTGAAGTATATTAGTTATCAAAAGTGTTATTACAGCATTGACTCATTTAATTAGCCTGTGGAGGATCATGGCTTTTCCTAATAGGGTTCTGGGTAGTTTGGCACATGGTTAGCAGTATAGAAAGTTTAAACTGACCAGTTACTGTTTTCTGTTCTGAAAGGAGAAACACAATAAATTCTAGGGCATAGAATGTTGTCAGACTGTTTTCAAGAGTACTGACAAACCAAATCCAATTTCATAGATTGTTTTGTAGCAGGTATGGGGAGTGTATGTCAGATACATGTATTTTTTTTTGTTTGTTTTTTAAAGACAGCATCTTGCTCAGTAGCTTTAAACCTGTGATCCTTTTGTCTCAGCTTCCTAAGTGATAGGATTACAGGAGTGTATATCATACTTGACTTTTAAAGATGATTTTTCTTCGAAGCACAACTTATATCTGCAATTAATTTAAAAGTGCTGCATAGGTGTTCAGATCAACATAGGCCTAAGTGGGTTACTTTTTTAATTTAGGAGAACAAAAAAAATTATCAAACTGGTTTATTTCTAAGACTTCAGTAAATTTTTTAGTTGGCTAAATAAATAGTAAAATTGAATCTGCAGTTAAGCCAGATAATTAGAATTTTGTTGTTAGTGTCATGTTAGAGACATATATTATACTAGCATTATTTTTTTCTAACTTCCTAGGGCCTGGGTGTGTCATTCAGGTTTGTTCAGGATGATTTGGTGGGAAGTTCCGTTGTGGGGCTTCTGAGATGGTTGCCTTGGGTTCTTTATGGTTTCTGAGTCGAGGGCTATGTTGACTGTATTGGCCAGTTAAGGAAGTTGTGGGTTGTAGAGCTTGGCTTGGTATAGCTGCAATTCTGCCCCAAAGCACAGTCTCGAAGTAATTCCGTTAAGGGAGATGATGCATATTACTATTGAGTCTAGGTTGCTGTATGTTTTTTTTTCTTTTTCTTTTCTTTTCTCTTTTTTTTTACACTCCGGATGAGAGTGTTGTCCTTGAGCTTTTTTGCTGTACCACTTTGAGCCATAGCTACAGTTCTGGTTAATTACAGGTAAGACTCACAGTCATTGCCTAAGCTGGCTTCAAACTACTATCCTCCTAGCTCGGCCTCCTGAGTAGCTATGATTGCAAGCATGAGCCACGATCTGCTTTTGAATCTTTTTTTAAAAATTCAATTTAATTGTCAGAATGATGTGTAGAGGGGTTACAGTTACATATATAAGGGAGTGAGTACGTTTTTGACTAATACAAATGGATAATATTCCATCTCCATGCATGTTTTTCTATATGGGATGTTTATAATTCTAATTTATCTTACAAATTATGGTTTCCAGACCTATCCTATAGATGGGAAAATGACTTGCTTCAGATATTTAGAAGTGAGTTAGAGAAAATGTCTTTCATAAAGATTATAAGCCAAGAATGGTGGCTCATGCCTATAAATCTAGCTATTCAGGAGGATGAGATCCTGAGGATGAAGGTTGGGAATCTATTGAGCAGAAAAGTCCATTAGACTCAATTTGCAAAATAGTCAGAGGAAATCTGGACTCAAATGATAGAGCGCCAACTAATCAAGGAAGTCTACAACAATGATCTGAACTAAAAAATGAGTATAGTCTATTTTTTGCTTGATTCTGTACCTGGAGAGTATGAGACTCTTGTTCAGTTAATGGCTGTTGGAACTGGCTGTCATGAGTGGAATGAGGGGGTAGAGGGTGGAGCGAGGGGGGGTTGCACAGTTCCCACACACTGGAATTTTTCTTGACAAAGATGTTATACAGTTAAAGAATGTCTTAAAAGGCTTTTTCATTTAAAATAGGATATAGATCAATGAGATCTTTTTTCTTTCCCCATCATCTAAGACAAGCAAAAATAAAATACACACTATGCCTTTCTGTCAGAAGGTAGTCTTCTATTTGCTTCTCCATAGTTAAGATTTTTATGTTAATCTGCGACCTATGAATCTGAATAAGGCATGAGAGGCCCAAATCAGAAAAGTGAAATCAGACCTGTGAAAGGCATGGAAGATCTTGAAGAGGAAGAGGAACTAAGGGAGTCAGGAAGGCAGTTGAAGAGGCCAGGTATGAGAGCTAGTAAATGAGAACCTTAAACTAGACGGTCTAGCTCTTTGTAGGGATGGATGTATGGATGGAGAAGAGGGTAACCTTTAAAGGGAATTCTAAAGAACATTTGTTTTATGCTACATGCTATAATGCTATATTACATCTCCAAGAACCTTTCCTCAGAGTTGAACATTTGCTCATCAGTGCTGTAGTAGTTGACCCCCACCCTCCAATTTGTTTTTATTAAGATGATAAAAATATACAGATGGATTATGACTGCATCCTGTGAGCAAGTGATCATTTTTTGGTTGGACCATCATGTCTAGTGAAACACTTTTAAACTTTCTCTTCAAAACGTATGTATCTAGCTAAAAGCCCCCTCCCCTATTCTGTCCTTGGTGCATAAACACAGCTGCAATGGCGAGGTCCTTTAGGTTGGTTGTAACCTAACAAGAAAGGCATAAATCTCACACTAATTTCTATTTATGTTTGCTTTTTTCCCTTCCTAAAGAGACCCAGTCCAGTTCCTCTTTCATAAATGCTTCTGGAAGTTTGTGTGCTACATGGAATTATGCTTCCGATTTACTTTATCTATCTATCTATCTATCTATCTATCTATCTATCTATCTATCTATCTATCTATCTATTTTTATCACTAGTGAAGCTGATTTCTACCTGATTACAAGGGCTTCCACACATTTGTCAGAGTTGCATTTTTTAACTTCATTGTTTAAGGCTTTCGTTAAGTATCTCTCTAATCCTTGCCTGAATTTCAAAAAGTAAGAGATGATATTGAAATATTAAGTACACAATCTAACTTTAAAAGGGACCCAGAAACCAGCACATTTTTTTTAAACCTTTTGATGAAATGACTGAATCTGTGTCAAATTTGTAATACTAGGATTACAGAGGCTTTGGTATGTGTGGAGGTATTCCTGTATATTTGTGAATAGGTGAATATGTGTAATATAGTATTGGAGAGGGTTTTTAGAGGCCTTGTGGTATCACTGGTTTAAGTTTATGAAGGCATGATGTTGTTGTATATGGGGGTATATGACATTTGGCAGTATTTCCTAGTTAGCTCTTACCCCAAAAGAATAATATAATATTCTTCATACTCAGTTTATCTTTTTTCCAGATGGGTAATGTAGAATTGATTTATTTTAGCATTTTTGATTTATTAATATTGTAATAGTGGGACGATTTTCCTTGCTTAAAGTTCAGTTTCAAGTATAGTAGTAGAAAACATTGTCAGATATAGATATATCAATATCTTTTTGTTTTCTCTCACTTTTTGTTCAAGAGGTTTGAATTTTAATCACTAAGAATGTATAAAAGTAAAAGCTTCACATATTCTTCACATATTGTTCAAGTTAACATGGGTTATTTTTCTTTATATTGCAGGTTAAGATTTTTCCTCCCAGTACTGGGTTTGAACTTAGAGCCTTCCAAGCTAGTTGGTAGGAGGTTATGTTACTGCCTGAACCACATCTTAAGCTCTAATTAAAATTAAGTCTGTAAATAATAATAGTAAAAATTGGGGGTTTTATTGGAAGTATATAAAAGCAGCAATGCCCTTGCTTTTGATCTTTTGCTTGTTGATTTCCAGGTCTAGCTTGCTGAATATGAGAAAATTTCAGAGCCCCAGGGCTACAAAACAATTTTTTATGAAGGGTGTCTCCTAATAACTTATCTGGCACTTTAATTGCTATTCTTCTTCTGCAGGATAGGTTTTATTTGTATACAATTAATACTATATTCCAAGAGCTTAAACTCATCTACCTTGGTTATGAAAAGTTACAGGACATTGCCAGTGACATGTTTATAGTCTTTGTGCTGTTTGCATTGTACTTTTTCTTAGGTAAGAGAGATACCAAATCAACCTCTCTCATATATACATATATATATATGTATATATGAGAAATTATATTAGGCTCAAATTAGAAATGTGAATTTTTTGTCTTTTTTTCCTCAAGATGATAGGGAGGGGTAGGGAGAGGTAAATTTTTGTCTTTTAAGAATATTTTAGCCAGGAGTTTGGCCTAGTGGTAGAGTGCTTGCCTAGCATGTACAAAGACCTGGGTTCGATTCCTTGGTACCACGTATAAGAAAAAATGTCAGAAATGGTGCTCTGGATCAAGTGGTAGAGCTCTCACCTTAAGAAAACCTAAGGACAAGGCTCAGGCCCTGAGACCAAGTCCAGGACTGGCAAAAAATAAAAAATAAAAAAAAAGTCTCACGTAGACAATCAGAAAAAAAAAAATAAAAGGAGAAAAGGACATTTGAAAAACTTATTTTTCCAGGTCCCAGAACCAAATAAACTGTTTTGATTTAAAAAAAAAAGAATATTTTAAGTAGGTTAAGATGCCTTTATTACAGTTTTTTCAAAGGCTCACCAGATACAGAAAACATTTTTTTTTTCTTTCCTAATTGCTGAACTTTAGAAACTGAATTGCCCAATGAGACTTATTATCAATTGCTGGTATTAGAGGTCATCTAATGTTATTTTCATCTTAGGTTATTGAATTGTTTGATGATCTAAGTCATTTTGCTGTGGTCATATTTAATCTCATGTCTGCTGATCACTGAAATTGTGATACTATTGAAAGTTTCAGCAAGAGGGCATGCAATTAGTCTGTGAATAAACATGATGAGACAATATCCTTATGAATGAAACTTCAGAGAATGAACAGATCTGAAAGAAAAGTTCTATGTACAGTGATCCTTCAGTGAGCAAAGAAGAAAGTTGATTGAGGAGGGGAAATATTGGCCAGGAACAATAGTTCTTAACATTGATATCAATTAGAATCATCTGGGAGCTTTACCTGTGTCGCTGTTCAGGCTGTCCCATTTAACAATGCGGGGGGATATTTAATAACCAGGATGGGACCTGGTATTAGTATTGAGTGAAGCTCTCCAGGGATTTTTGCATGAAGCCAAGAATGAGAACTATTTGGTTATGGAAGATGAGCCTCCTCACCATATGTCCCTTAGTGAAATGTCAGTTTAACAAAAGTGAATGACAAGATGGGTGACCATTTACTAATGAAAGCTTTATTTAATACATTGTGAGTTCAAAGCTGATTTGCCTGTGTATAACATCAAAGTGCACATTTAAGTGGTTTACATAGACTTTCTATGATACTTGAACTCTTGTAGAAATTATCAGAAGAAGTGCCACTTATATGAGAGATGAACATGTTCAGTTTTGGAGAAGGATGCTTGAAACAATAAAGTTGCTCCCTGGTAAAGCATATGCCTAGTTTTAAAACTTCAGTGAGCTAAAGAACCTTCCTAACTGTTGAAAGTCAGTAATCAAAATAAAGTCTCCTTCATAAATTTTTTTCCTCCAAGAATTTTAAGTAAATTATACTATTTTCTTCTAGCACAAAGCATGATAGTACTGCTGTTAAAGTCTGTGGTGACTAATTTTTATTCATTTCAGGCAACTATTTTATCTGAAATGTGCAGTGTGCTCTTCCATGGTATACTTTTAAAAATCTTTGATTTTTTTTTCCTAAAGTGTATAAAATGTAGTCTTGCTTTGCTTTTGTTTTTCAGTTTAGAGATTTTTTTTAACTCTATGTAAGTTTTTGTCTATCTTCAATGTGCTACTTCATCCAAAGTGACTTTATCTTTTTCATTCTGCTGGAAAAACTTTTGCTGTGTGTATCTCTAATCTCTTGTGTCATTAGTATGTTTATCCTTGTGTTCCTTCTTTAGTTTTCATTTCTGAAGTGATCTTTTTATGTTTTCCCTTATTTCTGCATTTCTTACTCTGCTTTCGATATTTGTTTAGTATCTTTATATATTCTCTTAAAGTCTTTTAGCTTACTTTGAAATTGTAAATCTACAGTTGAATGGTGAATTTGTGTTTGAGTTGTTTTTTTAGCTTCCTTGGGGATGTTCTGCTCAGTGTAATTTCTCTCTGAGCTCAATGTTGAGCTGCATCCTGGGTGGGAAGGAGCTCGACTAGCTGAAAAGTAAATGTTGACTGTCCCAGTTTCTTTACATCATCTCTGGACTGCTTGCATGAATTCACCATTGTTGTATACGAAATTCTTCCAGGTTTTAGTTTTGCATACTGAGTTTTCCTGAGAAGACTTTCGGGGAATTTGAGGGTCATTTTTTCCCCCTTCTTCTTCTTTTTCATGTTAGATACTTTCTTGGATTCTTAGATTTTTTCCAACCCAGGTCTTCTGGATGTTGGTGGTTTATTTCCAAGTGCTGGTATTTTGAAGGATGTGATAGGATAAGCTTAACACTTTAGTCTTGCTGACAATAGATTTTGCTATTTGGTTACTTGTCTTTTTGTGGAGAAACCATAGGGTTTTTGAGAGTAGTGTTGCTTTCATGTACTAATATTTCCCAATATTTTTTGATTGGAATCTTATACCAATTTATGTCTTCGTTAGATGTATGTGTATCTGTATGTTGTAGAAGTTTATTATGTATTTATGGCATTAGCATTATGAAATCCATTAAAACAGTTACAAAGGAGAAGGGATAGAGTGATACAGACCATGTGATTTGACTCAAGTATGTTATGTGTTATGTATCACAGTATAAAATGTTATGCAAGTTCATTTTTTACAAAATAGTATTTTTTCAGGGTGCTAGTGGCTCATGCCTGTAATCCTGTAGCTACTGTGGAGGCTGAGATCTGAGGATCACATTTCAAAAGCAGCTTGGGCATGGAAGTCTGTGAGACCCTTATCTCCAATTAACCACCAGAAAACTGGAAGTGGCACTGTGGTACAGGTGGTTAGAGCACTAGCGTTGACCTGAAGAGCTCAGGGACAGCGATACAGGTGTAGAGTTCAAGCCCCATGACTGACCAAAAAAAAAAAAAAGGAAAAGAAATTAGTATTTTCTTTCCCATCCGCCGTCTTTTTCAGGAGAGAAATGATGTATTAAGCAAAGACATTTTTATAATTAACTACCTGCTAGCTCTAGGTTTCTGTTTATTGCTTCTATAAACTTTCATCAAGCCTCTTAATGGTCCATGACCTACAAACATTTAAATAAAATGCTAGTTTTTAGCTTTATTTTCATTGCTAGTTAGGACAGTAGCAGCATCTCCTGTGGCTTCAGTAAGTTACCCATGATGCATCCTTTTCTGAATGCCACTGATAGCCAGGAAAGCCAGACTGCCCTTCAGTGATATACCCCACCCTTGGAAAAATATGTCTCATCTGCTTGTGTGTGTCTATAAATTAGTGAGTGTGTTAAATCTATCACAGCATGAAATCACTTCAAGCACTGTGAAAGACTATCTTAAAGAATTTAAATTGATTGCAGATGTTAGTGCAATTAAGCAGGCCTGATGAGCTAAGAATCATGTTTCTCAGATTTGAATATGAATGCATTTAAAAAAATTATAGTGAGGTACTCCATGTAAATGGAATTCACGGGCATCTGATTCTCCCCCGCCCCCTTCTCTCTCTCTCTGATATCACTATCACTCCCTGTTCTGGAATGGCTCAGATCCATAAAAAGTGAAGAGTGACCCTTTTATGTCGATACTTGAATTATTCGGAATAAATATATGCAACTCCTAAGAATGTAATTCTGTTATTCAACTAGAATTGATACTGAATGATGATTATTTTTTTCTTTATTTCATTTGCCTACCAATTAGCTTATTAACTTTTGTGTCTGTAATTCACTTAAAAAACTATTGTACTTTGAGAAAGTTTGATATGTTTTATTCTTATTTTTAAGAATAATGAGTATGACAAGCCAAGTATTTTGATTGCAGAAGCCTAAGACCTTTTCTCTTGAAGGTCAGCTAGGTCTATTTACCTTGCTTTTGGGTAAATTGCTGAAGTGTAGAAGAAAATTTTCTATTTATTATTTAAATAGAACAGACTAGATTACAAATTAGGAAGCCAGTTCTGAAACAAGACTGGAAAAAGATTAAGTAGAGTGTATGGTGTGTTCATTTTCAATTTACTTCGCATTGATCCAGGCACATTTAGTAATTAAGGTCATCAATTTCTGAAACACTTTATAAAAAGTTATGACATGGAGATATTACTACATATATAGTATTAAAATAAACTACAAGTTGATATGTATTTGTACTTGGGTACTTAAATATACTTAGAACATTATTGCAATGCTATTTGAAGTGTGGCAATAGTAGTGATTTTAAATAGTAACAAAAGGTGCATTCTGTATTCTTCCTATGTTCTACAATGTTTATTAAAAGCTTATGATATTATACTACTTTTACATGGGTAACTGTTCTTTATTTCTAAGAGTTATATGAAAGGCTCTATTGATTCAACTTTTGGACTCAGGTTACTAAATTTATAAAATTTAGAGTTCTTTGTACATGGGGAAAGTTTGGAATGTTGGCAGTTATTAAGATCTCTTTATTTTAACAGTATGTCTGTTATATCTTAACAGTTACTGTCATTGAGTTCAAAATAACATGAAAAGTGAATGTGGCTGAATAAATATTATAGCTTTCCTAAACATGAAGTATGCCTAGATAAAAAAATTGAATAAGAAAGTTCATAACCCAAGCATCATAAAAGTACGTATTGCATTTTCCCTGAAACATAAATGTACAATGACACGCGAGCCTTTGAATGCACTGCCAATTGAGGAGTGGCTCCTAGTTTAGTTTTGCCAACCATCAGTGCATTCATAAAACACCACCTGTGATTGCTGTCTATATGTGTGATGTCAACCAAGACTTTACATTGTAAGGCCTGTACAGAATTCAGACTTATAAGGGGTGAACCCAGTTTTCACAGTATGACCTTTTCATTTTTCTTACACATGCTTAATTAGAAAGAAGCTCTTTAAACAAGTTACTGTGGTCTTTTCTTTCTTAAGCCCAACTGTATTACATCACAGAAACAGCATTCATGTAATTCTGACACTGGATTTCATTAACACACATAGGTACTGTAACATTTCCTAAACATTTTCGGACATAAGAAAATAAACTCTTTGTATCTATATGTATTATAGAATATAAGGATTCCTGATAGAGGACATCTGTCTCTAAAATCTTAAAAAAGTAATTAATCTTTTCTTCCCTGTCTCCTCCCAAGTAGGGTCCTCAACTTGTTTTATTCTCCCCTTAAATTGTTCTACCCACTTTCTGTTAGAAATGACTGATTCAGTTCAAATAGACTCAAAATAGGGCATACTGACTGACTTGTGCAAATGAAGAGCCTTGGGGTTTGTTGGTTTTCGACAGATCTAGATCCAGCTTTTAAAATAACCTATAGATCCATTCTTTGTATATCTCTTAGCCTTGTTTATTGTGTGTGGGCTTCATTAATAAATTTCCTTTCCATACATTAAGATGGTTAGCAGAAGCTTCCAGTCAGCTCTTGTATTATAAATCAATCATGTTCTGACTTTACCTTGGCTATTTCCTTTGCTTACTGGATTAGTGGTAGAAGGCACTGAAAAAAATGTGGCATGCCTTGGCTTAACTTTTATGTGTTACCTTTGGAGGTGTATGATAAAGGCAAATTGAATTTATGGATTATCCAAACAAAACATTCTGGAGGTTGGGGAGGGGGAAGGGGACAAAAATATGAGGAGTATCAGTGTTTAAGAAATAGTGCAGCCACTACCTGATGAATGTAACTAACCCCTCTAATACATTATCCCAACAATAATATACAAAAAAAAGAATGCTGCCTTTGTGAATTTGTCATTCTTAAAGCATTATATCCTTCCAGAGATAGAGAAATGGCTTAACTGACCTTCTGACTTGTTTCGTTTGTACTAGTCCTAGGGCTCGAGCTCAGGGACTAGGTGTTATCCCTCAGCTTTATTGCTCAAAGGTAGCACTCTACCACTCAAGCCACAGTTCCACTTCCACTTTTTGATGATTTATTGGAGGCACGTCTCATGCACTTCCCTGCCAGGGGCTGGCTTTGAACTGAACCAATAGAGCTCCATCTCCTGAACAGCTAGGATTATAGGGCACGAACCACTGGAATTAGCTACTTTCTGACTTTTTAATAAAAGAAAATTATATCATTTTAGTGGCAGACTTAACATCTCACATTTTGAGTTGTCCTCTAATAATTTAAGTAAATACAGCTTAAGATTTGGGGACATTTTTAATCCTTTAAATATACTTTCTACTTGGTTACTTTTTAGAGGACAGTCCGAGAGAAGCTAGTGACTCCTTTTATTTTCTTATAATTTAGGTCTTATAGCTCATGAGCTTTATATATTTCCTCTCATTATTTTTGAGAATTTCCTTAGGACACAAAGGTTGAATAATCAAAATAAAATGATTAGAAATTCTAAGATCAACTTGTTTAGTAATCAAGTGACATTCCAAGTATCATTCATTTATTCAAATGCTCAAATTTAAAATTATTAAAATCAAAGACACAACTTGAAAAGATAAAGTATTGCTTAATGAAGCTGTCTTTAATATACAATGATTTCTTACTATCTTATTGCTTTGTCTGGTCTACTTAAATGTAAAAAAAGGTCTATGATTTATAAATACATTTCATATTAACAGCGCTGTGGAAGAAATGCTTTTCTGGTGATATAGGATCACAAAAGCATTCAAATACCATTTAAGATACACTGAACTAAAATGAATGGAATGACTTTAAATAATTACTTTTAAATAGTACTTAAGATTAATAACAATATTCAAAGTAAGAATGTGAATAATGGCAAATATGATAAAGGTATTTAAAATATAGTAATTTGTTGAATTTTTAAACATTGCATTATTGCAGAAAATTTAGAAAATATGAAATCATGAAAAAAGAAACAAATTGCATTAATCAAAAATGAAGCACTCTTGGCAAAACTGGGCAGCCACATGCAGAAAACTAAAAATTGACCTTAGCCTTTTGCCATGCACAAGCATTAACTCAAAGTGGATCAAAGACCCCAATGTCAGACCGGAAACCGTGAAACTGCTACATGATAAAGTAGGAGAGACACTGGAACTCATAGGCACAGGCAAAAGTTTCCCGAACAGAATCCCAGGGTCACAACAGATTTGAGAGAGACTCGATAAATGGGACTACCTAAAAATTCAAAGGTTCTGTACAGATAAAAACATAGTTGCAAAAGTAGAGACAGCTAACCAACTGGAAAAAGATATTCACCAACAATACATCTGACAAATGCTTAATATCCAGTATCTACAGGGAACTCAACAAACTAATCCCCTGAAAACCCAATAAACCATTCATTAGGGCAAGGGAACTAAGAGAGACTTATCAGAAGAAGAGATTAAAATGGCAGAAAAGCATATGAGAAAATGTTCATCATCCATGATCATAAAGGAAATGCAAATAAAAACAACCCTAAGATCCCACCTTACCCCAACAAGAATGGCCAAGATTTTGAACTCAGACAATGACAGTTGCTGGCGGGGTTGTGGAGAAAAGGGAACCCCACTACACTGCTGGTGGGAATGTAGACTAGTTCAGCCACTCTGGGAAGCAGTGTGGAGGTTTCTTAAAGAACTGAAAATTGACCTTTCCTATTAGCCCGCCATACCACTTCTGGGCATCTATCCTGAACATCATGATCCAGAATATTATAAGGACACTTGCTCAGCCATGTTCATCTCTCCACTATTCACAATAGCCAGGTGATGTAAACAATCCAGATGCCCTACTGCAGATGAATGGATACAGAAAATGTGGTATATATACACAAAGGAATTCTACATAGCCAACAGACAAGATAAAATAATGGCATTCACAGGGAAGTGGGTGAATCTAGAACAAATCATGTTGAGTGAGACAAGTCAAGACCTAAGGAACAGAAGGCGCATGGTATTCTTAATATGTGGCTATTAAATCCAAAGAGTACAAGAGCGAGGACTCAATAACTGTATACCCAAAGCTATGGACATGGTAATGGAAATATAAACATAACTATATAGACATAAAAACCTATGACTCTATAGACATAATGTTTTATTTCATAAATTAATGTTTCTATGACATACAAACCCTTAGCCTAATTTTGATTAAGTTCTAAGTACTAAGTTCCAGTGATTGTAAATAGAGATTCCCTCCTTGAACACTTGTTTGTTAAACTTGTCATTTAAAATATGATGTAAAAATCAACATTAATAAATTCTCTAATAAAAAACAATGAAGTACTCTGATAAAATATTAAGACTGTGTTGGTTTTGGAAAGCCCCCTAAAATAGTACTATAATAGTTAAATGAAGGCATAATCAAACTAAGGTAACTGAAAAATTAAATGTATGGAAGTTTTGGCAGAGGTATAGTGGTTAAGGATAGCAGGCAGCAGAAGAATACAAGCACAAGTTTGTATCTACTTGAAGGCTATATAACACTGGTTCATACATACTTAGTAAAAACTGTTGGAAAACATTTTTTCTGGAGGTAACCTTATTTCTGACCTGTTGAAATAACTTGAGCAAAGTGAGCTGAGATCAGAGGTGATGTGTGCGTTTCTAGTTTGGGGACATATTTCTGCTGTTTATGTTTAGAGATGGTAGGCTGTAAGGCAGGAAGCTTGCTGGAAGATCACAAAAAAAGGAATAGACCTACTGTGGGATCAGGTCGGAATCACACCCAAATGTTGTCAATATGTGGCTCTTGCACAGGAGATTTTTGATTTGTCATCCATGCAGTGTCCTTCCAGGGGAGCAGCTACATGACTTAGTGACCCCAGCATTTTGAGTAACCCATAAAAGTAGCTTATTCAACACTTGGAGACCATCATATCCACAGGACAGTGGTGCCAGAGGCACCTGCCTGATGAGTCAGGTTGTTAGAACTGGTGAGCAAGGTGGAGAAGTAGTGAAGTTCTGCAGCTATGTTCACCACTGTACATCAACTAGTGTTAGTGAGGTCCACACTGGGAAAGTGAGAAAATTTAAATCAGTTTTAATTGCAGTTTTAGTGTTGGACTACTCTTAATAGACCTCTGGAGAGGATAACTCACATTTCTTACTAGGATTAATAAATGTTTAAGTTGGATTATCATTCTGAGCAGGTCTTATTTATGGGAATATTGGGATTACATGTGTATTTTTTTTTGCCAGTCCTAGGCTTGAGCTTAGGCCCTGAGCACTGTCCTTGGACTTTCTCAAAGTTCGAGCTCTACCGCTTGAGCCTCAGCACCACTTCCGGCTTTTTTCTATGTATGTGGTACTGAGGAATTGAACCTGGGTCTTTGTTCATGCTAGGCAAGCACTCTACCACTAGGCCAAACTCTCGGCCCTACATGTGTACTTTTAAAGTAGCACAACGATGTTCATTGTAGCACTATTTACCATAGCAAAGACATGGAACCAACCTAGATGTCCCTCAGTTGATGAATGGATCAACAAGATGTGGTATTTGTACACAATGGAATTCCATGCTACTGTCAGAAAAAACGACATCGTCCCATTTGTTAGGAAATGGAAAGACTTAGAAAAAATCATATTAAGTGAAGTAAGCCAGACTCAAAGGAACTTAGGCTCAATGGTTTCCCTCATTTGTCATAATCAGTAGAAACCTTGGGCTCTCCTAGCAGAGATTTGCAATAGAGCAAAACCTTGATACATAAGGCCATATAGTATGATGCTAACTGAAAGGATCTCTAGGATATGGAAACATAAGCCATATAATGAATGATTGTTGTCCTTAAGGTACTATGTTATCTCTCATCTCTTTTGCTGTCCCTTGGTTATCTCATATTGTTACCGTATCTCACTTTGTTACCTGATATATCGAATATATTTGTATTTGGTTATTTGAAATTGGATAGGGAAGGGGGGAAAACAAGATGAGGGGTGGGGCTGGGGGGGAAATGGGGACCAAGACATGTGAAAGGGTATCAGTGTATGTGAATTAATGCACCTTCTATCTGGCAAATATCATGTAACCCTTCTATTAATTACAATAAAAAATATATGAAAAAAGAACAGGTATAAATCATTCAGATAAAGATGAACTACCTGATATTAAGTAATTTCTTCAGACAAATTGGCATTTCACCCAAGAAGAATTGCAAATGGTTTTTGGTTTCAATATGTAACTTAAATAGGTAGAGAAAACATTTTTCAGCTGTCGAAATGGAGAAACTAAAAAGGATTTTTGACAGAACATGTTTGGTGAGAGTACAGAAATACATATTAGTATTAACAGTTTTGGAGTATAACTTGCTAGTAGCTAATCAAAATAAAAACATGGGACCAGGAGGGTAGCCTATTGGTAAGAGTGCTTTCTTAGCCTGCATGAAGCCCTGGATTTGATTCCTTAGTACCACATGCACAGAAAGAGCCAGAAGTGGTACTGTGTCTCAAATGGTAGAGCACTAACCTTAAGGAAAGCCCAAGGGCAGTACTCAGTCCCTGAGTTCAAGCCCCAGAACTGTCAAAAAAAACCAATCCCAAACAAACCCAAATACCAAAAAACAAAAAAGCCCCTCTAACCCCCTCAAATGAAAAACAAAAAACGTGTATTTCCTGCTCATGTAATAATCTCAGTATTTTAAGTGAATTTTATAAGAATATATTGGAATTACAAAGATATGTATATGAAGGGAGTTCCTTACAGCACAATATGAAATGTCAGGATGTTTAAAACAATCAAAATATCCATGGATGGAGAACTGATTGAGTAATTTATTGTATATGGAATCATTTGATAGATAATGCAGTTATTAAAATGAATGATTTAGGTTTGACTTGGATAGTTGCCCACTATAAAAAGAAATCACAAAAGCAATATGCATGCTGTGATCTAATTTTTATCTGAAGAAAGTTGGTGTATGAGTCCTGACATGTGTGTGTGATTGAAAGGTCATCTTCCATGTATGTATTCTATTATCTAAGTGTTCAGCATTGGCAGGAAATATTCCTTAAGAGTAATATTTTCTTAGCAAAGCCAAAATCTGATGTTGTTCCTAGCAGTGAACACCATTGTTGTCTTGTTTACAAGTCATTTTGTTACGGTGCAGATGGCCTGATAACACGGACCACATTTCAATTAGAGAAAAAGTAACAACAAATCAGCAGAGCTAATAATATGCTGTTTGCGAAGCTTTTAAGTGTGACTTGGAATTGCACACGAATTCATTTTATATTCTTGTAGTAAATTGGCATTCATTTAATAATCACTTCTATTTACAGAACTTAAAGTTTTGGAAACATCTGGATAAATCTATGAATAATTTAAGTGTTCAGTTTGTAATCATTGCCAAAGAGTGTTTATTAAACACGTGCCAATGCACATGTTGTCAATGTCATCATAAATGACAAATTCAGGAAACCTTGAGGGTTAGCAAAGAATAATTTTAAAACATTATGATATATATGAAAACTATCATCCAGTATTAGATTTTTATGTCTGCCTTAGAAGTTTTGGTTGAATAAACTGAGTTTCTGTGATTGCTGCGATTTTTTTTTTTTTTTCCCAGTCCTGGGCCTGAGTACTGTCCTTGGGCTTTGTCAAGGATAGAGCTCTATCACTTGAGCCACAACATCGCTTCCACCTTTTTTCGAATCCCCGTCTTCATGCATGCTAGGCAAGCACTCTACCACTAGGCCAAACTCCTGGCCTCTGATTTTCTTTTTCTTTTAAATCTGAATACCAAGCACTGGACCTGGTGACATCTAAGTTACTTTCCTTTTCTGAAAATTGATTCCTTCCTTTGGTAGGAAATGACACTCAAGTCAGTTTGGCTTCCAAAGCCATTAAGTTGAAACCTGATTTTTTTTTCTTAAGACTCATTTTCAGTAGTAATGTATATTGTAAAAATTATAAATAAAAAGAAAATGAAAGCAATCTATAATATCTCAGCCAGAGGTACCTGTTGTTACAATTTTTACGACTTTCATTGAGTCTTGGAAAATGAGATGGAGAATATTCAGATAGTGGCTGTAGAAAGTAAATGGACTGCTAATGTATGTCCAGTATCTGTCATGCTCTGGATGAAAGTACAGTGAACATGAAGGGTGGATTCTTTAGATATTATGTGTCAAATTCACTTTTGATATTTCCATTTCAATTCTGTCCTGATTATGTCCCAGTTTCTTTTACACTGAGGTTGTTTACTTACCCTTAGTAACTTAGAATAAGTAGTATCGGCTGTTCTTTGGTAGAGATATATTTGTGATATGAGGTTTCTTGGTACTCTACAACTTTATTTCCAGGAAAAATGTTAATATTTATATACTAATATAAATTTGTAAATTTTATCAAGATAATTTGCCTGTAAAGAACAGCAGGGATTGTAAATTAATGAAGACTTGCTAGAAATTAACTTCCAGCCATACCTTTACAAGAAAACGTGAAAAGTGGATAAAGGACAGACCTGGGACAGGACAGTGAAACTGCTGGGTTGTCTATACCCACTGAGCCCTACATAGAGTTATGTAGAAACAGGAGGGTTCTGTGGAAGGATACACTAGTGCCTTGCTTTGATAGATTGGGAGATGGGCACTAAGAAAAGACTTGTACATTAGGATGTCCCTGATGAGAATTTATAAGAGACAATTTGGGAGAGGGATAATTGTAGAGAAATCTATGAAGGCTTATGAAGTGAGTGTGTAGTGAGGAAAGGGCAGGGAATGTACACCATACCGGTCACATTGTTTGGTGTTATAAAAAGGAAGTGATTTGGTAGCTTGTGTCGGGTAGTTGAGACACTTGAGGGAGAGCATGGGACTAATTGACAAGATTAGTGGGGCAGCCATGGAAGAGAAAAAAGGGATTGAAGAAAAGAAGGAAATAGGTGTTTGGAGTAAGTTGTTGATTTGGGTTAAAAACTTTTGAGAGTAAGAAGGTACATATGTTTATTTGGCCAGAGGCATAGAGTAGAAATAGAAGGAAATTTGTGTCCTTGATAAAGAGAAAAGTTGAATAGTTGACTTTTCTAGCCAAGTAAGGGCCATATTATAGATAAGAGTAGGTAGAGATGGATGATTTGTAAGAGCTCATGGGTTGTGAATAAGGAGAAAAACAAAAAAAACCTGGAATATTAGTGAGATATCTGATAGCTGTCTTGGGGTTGTGTGGAAAATAGCAGATACTTCAGGGTAATGCTTAAGTTTTTATTATTTGCAAGACCCTCTCCCGCATTTCTTAGGGAAAAGAACCAAGTGCTGCCTTAAAGCCACAGTGTTTAATGATTAAGTTGAAAAAATACATGGCAATAATTGTCAAACCTTCTTTGATTGTCAGTGACAGAGACTTTAAATAATTTGAAGAAAAAAATGGAAGTTTTGTTGACATCTGGAAACTATGGAGGCAGTTTTGGGGTGAATAGAATGCGATTGGGGTTTAGTACATTACCTTTTTCCTTTAGCCTCTTTCTGAACATGTAATTGCAGTATGTGTCAAAAACAAATTAGTTTTCTTAGCACATTGTTATTTTCAGAGGTTAGGATTAGTCTCTCTTATTCAGTTACAACTCTTTGGTTGCTTGCTATTGGCCAACTGTGGGCATTTCATTTTGAAGTATGGCAAACACTATCAATAAGTTGTTTTACTTTCCCAAGAGTTTGCTAAATATTTATTAGGAACACCACTGTAATTATGAATCATGACCTGTGGTGTGTTAACTGGAAACTATTTGGAAAACACATATTCAAGAATTATGATTCATCAGTAATTTTGATACACCTATAAAACAGGATAGTGTTTTTCCTTGCATTTAAAATTATATGATTTTGTTTTATTAAAAAGTCAGAAAGTAGCTGGTTCCAGTGGTTCATGCCTTGTAATCCTAGCTGTTCAGGAGATGGAGTTCTATTGGTTCAGTTCAAAGCCAGCCCCTGGCAGGGAAGTGCATGAGATGTGCCTCCAATAAATCATCAAAAAGTGGAAGTGGAACTGTGGCTTGAGTGGTAGAGTGCTACTTTGAGCAATAAAGCTGAGGGATAGCACCTATAGTCTCTGAGCTCGAGCCCTAGGACTAGTACAAACAAAACAAGTCAGAAGGTCAGTTAAGCCATTTCTCTATCTCCAGAAGGATATAATGCTTTAAGAATAACTGGGATTTTGACTTAATAAGTGCTTTATTGCTTATGGGGCATCATTGAGTAGATGTAGGAGAATAAAATCATATTTATTTTACCTGTTTGAATTACTCTGTTTTAAAAGAAATAGTTAAAGTGAGATATTTTAATAAATATATTATTTCTGTGATACATTTTTATAAATCATAAGGATTAGTCATCATTCAGAAATTTATAATTTGAAGCAGGGATTAAATAAACATTTTTGGAGAATGCAGCACTTTTAGTTTGGTTTTATGTTGATAAATTAGAAAGCTACTTTCACTGTTTTTTCTGTTCTGTATAAACCTGAATTTGTGGAATTCTTTGCATATTCTTTTGGTTTACCATTTTTTTATGTGACAAGTGATTATTGTACTTTTCCTTGTTTTTGAGTTAGCAGTTTAAGAGTTTCTAAAGATAGCCTATTTATAAACTGCTGTTGGAATTTATGAGAATTGTTTTAGAATCAACTCTAGAGAAGAAAAATGTACTAATGGATAGTAAAGGGCAGGTATCCAAGCCATGGTCTTAATGTGAGTCATTTTTAGCAGCAGTGCATCTCTTAGATTAGTAGGGAGATTTCACCTCATAGCTGTTTGTTCTCTCAAGTTGTGCTTTGCAATAAATAATACTCTGCAGCATTAAATTACTGTGATAGCCGAGCTGAACGTGGGCCTGTGCCTGACCCTTGACATTTAGCAGAAGAAAAAAGAGATATACAAATGTAATACAGAGTTAGCCAGATAACTAAAAGGATAATATTAGGCTTTTTTTTTTTTTGCTGTTAATCATTTCAGTGCCTCTATGGTAACATGGAACTTGATAATCTGACATTTTACCCTTTTGATACAGGATAGGCATCAGGATAGGCAATATGGATGTGTGAGTGTTAAAAGACATAGAACAGTACACATCACCAATGGTTTAAGTAATAATTAAGCTGAAACTAACCTGGAATAAATTCCTCAAGTTCATTTTGAGAATTTACCAGGAATCCTGCTACTTTTCTTCGTTTCACACTGCATGAATAAAGCAGGTGTTCAGTAAATGTCATGGAGTGTATAAATGAGTATCAGTATGTGATTTTACTCAATACTGTAACGTGGATTGGATCAAGATAAGAGTTTTGAAATAAAAAAAGAATGACTTTCTTGTTCTTATTTCCTGTGATTCATATAGAGATAAACCTAACATTTATCTTCCCAGGATTATTTAATTTTTCAGTAATTAGTACACACACACATACATAAGCATATATACTAATACATTTTTGGTTGGTATTCAGGTTTGAACCCTGAGCTTTATACTTGCTTAGTAGGAGCTCAACTGCTTGAGTCACACCTTGCCCATATAATAGGATATTGAAACAAATCAAAATAATTAAAGTTTAATAGTTACTTCTGAGTAGCTAGAATTATAGGCATGAACCACTGGCATCTGGCCTCCCTCTGTTTGCAATAGTATGTGATTCACAGATTTTGTTGTTCATTTTTTTTTGCTTTAAAAATATCATATTAACCCACCATTGTTTTATATGTGAAGAATAACCTATAAAGCTTGTTACATTTTTTAGTGTTTTATATTTTTAAGCTGTTTTTTTAACATAAACATTAGATTTATAGGCCAGCATGAAGTGGCCAGGTAGATTTCTTTCTGAACTAACAAAAAGAAGAAAAGAAGGAAGACAGACTTCAGCTGTGGCACTTGAAAGTATAACTCAGAATTGTGGAGGCAAATAATTGCACAATTACCTGGAGGGATTGAAAAACAAATTGCCTAATTTTAAAGACTGGAACAGCTGGTGTTTTCTCATCACTCACCCCCTTTTGGTAAATGCTCCATGAAGTCGTGTTGTTTTTTCTCTTTACATAAACAGAATTAACACAATAAAGAAGATAATGAACCAATGAGAAGGAATAGCTGTGAATTTTTTTCCCATTTGTTCAGATATGCCAAGCAGATCTTTATCCTTCATTGAACCATCAAATAGAGGCTGACATTGAACATCCATGTTTACTTAGTTACCTCCCATCCACCACCACAACTTTGCTGAGGTATTTTCAGTCTTTGCAATTTGTCACTCAGGTGAAACTAAACATTTTTCACCTCTAACATACCAAGATGCCTATGAAAGCCGTGGTCTTATCTCACATCACATGACTGTTTTCATTTGTTTCTCTTGTACAACCATGAAATATAACTGTCAGACACAGTTGTAATGTGAATTAGAGATGTAGGAGGAATTTGACTTGATTTGTACCAACCCTAGAAATAACATAATACATAAAAAGTCAGTAAATTTGAACATGTTGTTTTACTATTTTCAGGTTAGATTCATATTGTAAAAATCTTTAGATTTTTAAGCATGCTGCTTGGTTAGCATGTCAGTAATACTAGGGGTTACCTGGAGATGTGGCTGGTGCCACAGCCCTCTCTCTGTTCTCCAAAAGGCTCCTTTCTAGTCTTCTTAAACATTATATATTAGGTATTCTTTTGTGTTTTGTAAATGTGTTTTATTATAGGAAAGCTCATATAATAGCAAACTTACTTTAAAATGAACTACTAAGTATTATTTAGTCATTTATTTTTTTATTATATAGAGGGGTTACAGTTATATTTGCCAGATAGAAAGTACATTACTTCTCACACATTAATACCCCTTCACATGTTTTTGTCCCCATTTCCCTCTCTACCCCCTCCCAATCTTGTTTCCCCTCTTTGGTTAATCTCATATTGTTACAGTATCTGACTTTGTTACCTGGCATATTGTATATATGTTTATTTGAAATGGCCATCTAGCGTATGATCTTTTTTTTTCAAACACGAAAGGATTCTGTACTCCCTAAGCAGCCACTGCTAATATCTGTGCTCACAGGCTTGTTAGTGATCCCATTTGTTTCTGATACATCTTCATTGCCAGGCACATGATCTACCAGGGTTATCCTTGCAGGCCTATCTCCAGCTCCAGAACACATCATAAATCCATGGAGCTTAGATTTCTTTTTAGTGGAGAGTAGTAGAGTAGTATTTCAATATTAAGATCTGGGTGCTTTGTTATTCTCATATTGTTACAATATCTTGCCTTGTTATCTGGTATATTGTATATATGTTTATTTGAAATAGGAAAAGGAAGGGGGGGAACAAGATGAGTGGAGGGGGTGGGGGGAGGGAAATGGGGACAAAACCATGACAAAGGATATCAATGTGTGAGAAGTAATGCACCTTCTATTTGGTGAATATAACTATAACTCCTCTTAATTATAATAAAAATATATGAAAAGAAAAAAAATAATGCAAAGGAAAAAAAAAGATCTGGGCGCTGCCTCTTTTAATAGTGTGCCTTGCTCCTGTCTCCTTTCAGACCAAGTGAAAATGTGTGTGTGTGTGTGTGTGTGTGTGTGTGTGTGTGTGTGTGTGTGTATGTGCATACCTGTCCCTTGGCATCTGTGGAGTGATTGGTTCCAGACTTCTCTTGGATATGAAAATTAGAGTATGTTCAAATCTTCATAAAATTCTGTACTGTTTGCCTATAACCTCTGTACATCTCTGTGGTAACTTTTCTTTTTTCTTTTAGAGATAATCAAATTTACCTTTGATTTTGAATAATAAGACCAGCAACTATCAAATTTACAAGTTTATTTTAAATCATCTTTATTTGTAATATCAGAGAATGTAAGCGGTTGTTACACTTTATTATTTGGGAAATAATGACAAGAAAAACAATGCACTTCTTCAGTATAGTTTTCTAAGATTTTTTTTGTAGGCTGATGATGAATTTACAAATGCATAACTTCAGAATGTGGGTGGCTGACAGTATCCATACAGGAAAAATACATGACATATAACTACATTCCGTTTCTCCTTCTGCATGTATTTCTATCCTGTGCCTTTGCTTTGTTCTCTCTCATGCATACATAACATGTAAAAAGCCCGAGTAGAACCTAATATTACAGCATTCTATCTTGCCTTCGATATATATATATTTTTTTTTTTGTAGTCCTGAGCTCAGGGCTTGAGCACTGTCCTTAGACTTTTATCAAGGCTAGAGCTCTACCACTGGAACCTCAGCACACTTCCGGCTTTTTTCTGTGTATGTGGTAGTGAGGAATTGATCCCAGGTCTTCATGCATGCTAGGCAAGCATTCTATTACTAGGCCAAACTCCTAGCCCTTGCCTTCTATATTTTTATATTATAACTTGTTTCTGTAATATTATTATTCTTTAAAAAACTAAAAAGCTTAGATTCCTTTTGTTTATACATTTATTTCATTTTGGGTTTTTTTTCCCATCCTTTTTTTTTTCTGTAATAGGATTTTTTCCTTTTTACTATATGTTAATTGCACAAGGAGAGTGCCATTGATATTTCCATGTGTGCATAGAGTGTAATCTATCAAAGTCACCTTGATCATATTTTTCCCTCTGTGTACATATGAAGTCATACAAGTACATTTTGTTTACATTTATTTCATTTTGGGCTTTTCTTCCTATCGTTTTTTTTTCTTTAATAGGATTTTTTCCCTTTTTACTACATGTTAATTGTATAAGGAGAGTGCCATTGATATTTCCATGTGTGCATAGAGTGTACTCTATCAAAGTCACCTTGATAATTGTTTTCCTCTCTGTACATATGAAATATCAACATGAATCTCACAGTTAAAATTCTACAAAAAGATATTCTTAGAGAATATACCTTTCTGCTTCCCCTCGGTAAGTTCTTTCTCTCATCTTTCTAAAGTTTCCTCCCATCCTCTGAACTTAGATAATCTTCACTGTTGCTTTTCTTTTCTATGTGCTATTTACACAGATGAACAAAAATGTGTAATTTCTTGCTTTTCTTTCCTAAAGAATCTATAAATATCTTTTGTGACTTTCTACTTCAGAGTAACATTTCAGCAGTTGAGAAATTTCTCAATTATCAAGAAATAGTATCAGTAGTAAGTAAGGATCTCAGGAAACTGGCCACTGGAGGAAAGCTTTTCTAATTGAATGGTGGTTCATGCTCAGTAAGTGTAGATAACTAATTATTAGAAAGTATAATGTCTTAAATTTCTATTATTTCACATCCATTTCTAATTGCCTAAAATTACTATTTGGTCCTAAGGTTTCACAATTTTTCTTTCTTTTTTCCTTTTTTTTTGCCAGTCCTGGGCTTGAGCTCAGGGCCTGAGCACTGTCCTTGGACTTTCTCAAGGCTAGAGCTCTACCACTTGAGCCTCAGCACCAATTCCGGCTTTTGCTATATATGTGGTACCAAGGAATCGAACCAGGGTCTTTGTGCATGCTAGGCAAGCACTTTAACCACCAGGCCAAACTCGCAGCCCTTTCTTTTTCCCTTTTTTTTTTTTTTTTTTTTTTGTGTGTGTGTGTTTTCTTTTTTGGTACCGAGGATCAAACCTAGGATGTTGTACTTGCTAGGCAAGCGCTTTGCCAGTGAGCTACATCCCATCCCTCTTTTTCTTACTATTTTTAAAATTTTAATATTTATTTTCAAATTCAGCTTATAATCATCTGCAACATAGGAAAGTTAGCCTTGCAAATCTTAAAAATACTCTCAATTGGAGGCAAATTAGAAACAACTTAATAATGATAATTATTATCACTAAATGGTAAAGTCATAGTAGAAACTTAAAGTATTGCAAAATTTCTGTACTTTTATACTGCTTCTTCGTAAAAAATATAGCTTGGAGTTATAAGCTCTCAACCTAAAGTATTTTTAATGTATACTATAACCAGCTGCCAAAACTTTAGGGAGGTTTTGGGCACATAGTAGTGTTCATTCAAAGTTTATGAGTATAAATAAGTAAATCTTGAAAAGAAGCTCCTGCTAATCTTTATTTGTCTGGGTGTATACTTTTGAGCAATAACTTTTGACTTTCATTTTTCAGCTTGGTGTATAAAATAACCTGTGAATAACAGATTTTTATTGGCATTAGAGATCCTCTTGGTTTCTAAATGTTCTTCAAATGAGTAATTCATGTTACAGTGACAGATTAGTGTTTCTTTTGATCAGTGATATTAGAGATGCTTGAATCATTTTCAAAATGCAAGAAATTTGTTGGAATGCATTTAAATAGTAATATGCATGATCATAATTTAGATTATAATTATCCTCCTGGCAGCAACTCTGCTTACCCTTGTTTTATTCTTTGCTGACTTTGCTGTTTTTTTCATTCTTTTTCAATGCACACTGTTTCTTTAAATACTCTTGGCAACTGTGTGTGTGTGTGTGTGTGTGTGTGTGTGTGTGTGTGTATACCATCTCATGCTTTACAAATCTCAAGACCTGAACACCACAGAGAAACTGATGTAGTTAACTTATGGTTACTGACTTAAGTAGATACTTAAGTAGATTTACCTACTCAAGATGTTCAAGAGTGTGCAACCACTTGTCACTGAGAGAATTAACTTTGTATACACATTTTATTTGTTATGCATTGTTGCATAGTTTTATTTTTGCAGGTTTCCTGCTTAAAATTATATAGTGAATACCATAGACTTATTCTAATAATGAATTTCTTACTGGTCCTTCATATTTGAAATTTTGTATATACACAGCCTAAACATTTTGAGTCATTGAAAAAAATACATTGGTTTTCTGTACAGAGTAAATGTGAATGGAAGACAGAATTATTATTCATTTTATAATACTACATAATGAATTTGGTCTAGGCTAGCCTCCAGGAAGAGTGATACATTCTTTAGTTCAATGAAAGTTCATGGTGAAGGGAATAGTATATAAAAATGAGTGTTACCATGACTCAGGTTATCTAGACTAATTTGAAGCAACTACCATGGTACTATTAGGTCTCTTTTGCCATCTATGTTGTCATTGTGATGTGCCAACTTTTTGCATAGAATAAACATTTAGATTTTGTTTTATATTTTTATTTGTTATAAATATCAGGCTATTAGATCGTAGATTCTTAGCTTTTGGATACCTTTCATAACCTTTATTTGGAAAAAGAAAGGCCAACATTTCGATACTTTAACTCAGTAGGTAAAAATATAGTGTAGTTTGATTTTTGTCATAGCAGTGGCATTCCAAATTATTCCAAAAGTTTGTTACTTTTTTTGCTCTTAAATACATAATAAGGAATATGACAGGTATAATCTGTATGTTTTCAATCCTGTTTTGATATTTTAGAATTTACTCAGATTAAAAAAAGATTTAAACGTTATGTTGGATCAGTATACTTCTAATTTTTGTGATGTCAGGCAGAAATCCTTATCTCATCCTTATCTAATGTGTTCCAATACCACAGTGATAAAGCTTTCTCAGTATTTTCATCTTTGTGTTTGATGTATGTAGAGAGTTCTGTATCTGCAAGTGTCCTTCCCCTTGCTTTCTCTCCTTCCTACTTGCTTTGGACTTGGGTAAAATAAATGCAGAAAGACCGGTGCTAACAAGGAATAATGCTGATTCTTTATTTTAACCCTTCCCCCATGTATAGCTTATCTTTATTGTACCTCCCATTTATTCAAAGAATGCCAGGCATTTTATACAGGGCTGGTGGTGTTGTGATGAATTATTTAGAAGTTAACACTGCCTTCTCAGGCAGAGAGAATAGCAATGGAGAGAATGGCATCATACAGAAATGTTGGCAAGTGGTAATACTCTCATACCTGGAGGATCCGGTTCCTTAGCCCATTGCTGTTCTTCCTATTTCCACCTCTTTAATAGCCTCACTCATGTGTGTGATCCAAACAACATTTCACTTTCTCATGAAAATCAATGAGAAAGTGAACCTACTTTTTAATTTCGGAACAATCTTACAGAGATTTTGATAGTAGTTATATTGATACTACTACAGATTATGTTTTTTGCATAATGTACTCCTTAGGGTCTGCCTTCATAAAACTGAATATTAAGATCCACGAAGAGAGAGTATTGCATCTATATTTAGGATCCCTTATTTTCATGTCTTTTTCTTTGATTAAAAACATTCTTAGCTTTTGTTGTTGACAATTATGTATTTTAAAATTTTGCTTCTGAGTTTTAGGCACTCTCTAGAAAGAAAAATTATTTTCATACGATGAGCTTATATTCTGTCACATCACAAAATTCATTTAGATAATTATGCAATCTGCAAGTGCAGTCACTTCTTCCTAATCTGCATGTATTATGATGATGATGATGATCATTATTATTACTACTATTGCTGCTGCACTAAATGAGATTTCTAGTACATGGTTAAGTAGGATTAGTGAGAACAGATATACTTCTCTTGTTCTAACTTTAGAGGAGAATTCAGTTTTATTGATATGCAGTATTCAGTAGCTAGTAGATTGACTTTATGAAAAAGACATAATAAGGTCCACCGCTTGTATGTCTGAGCTCATCTCTTTCTGAGCTTTATCATGAGCACTTCCTAGAACATAGACTCAGTTTCATTATACAGAATGGCATCTTTTGGTCTAATTACATTTAATTATGCTCAGAAGATGACAGACAAGTTTCAGTATTTTAAGATACTTATTTTTGTGAACTCAAGGGTAGTATAGCTTATTTACAAATTGAAGTATTACAACAAGCATATTGTTCAAGTGGCTTTTAAACAGATAACATAGAAAGATATTATAAGTGATTGGTTAATGAGATAGGAATAACAGTGGGACAAGTGGGGTTTGAGCTCAGAGCTTTGCTTTTGCTAGGAAGGTCTCTACCATTTGAACCCTGTCTTGCACATTTGTAACATTTAGATATTTTTCAGATAATGTCTCTTGCTTTTATCTTGGCCAGGCTTGAATCAAAGTTGTTGTTGTTGCTGTTTTTAATTATTGTTATTTATTATGATTATTTTTTTTGCCAGTCCTGGGCTTGAGCTCAGGGCCTGAGCACAGTCCTTGGACTTTCTCAAGGCTACCGGATCCCCAGCACCACTTCCGGCTTTTTCTGTGTATGTGGTACTAAGGAATCAAACCTGGGTCTTCATGCATGCAAGGCAAGCTTTCTACCACTAGGCCACACTCTTGGCTTTTTATTGTTATTATTATTATTTATATTTGCATGTCCTAGGCATTGAACTCAGGGCCTGAGCACTGTCTTTGGGCTTTCTCAAGGCCAGAGCTCTACACAGCATCATTTCCAGCTTTTTTTATGTATGAGGTACTGAGGGATTAAACCCTGGCCTTCTTGCATGCTAGGCAAACACTCTACCAGTAGACCAAACTCCCAGGCCCCCTTCCCCCTCCTTTTAAAACTGGGGCTTATTTGGCGAGGATTTCCTGACTTATTGTCTGTACTGATCTCTGTCTACTGAGTAGCTGTGATAAGAGATCTGAGTCACTTTGCTACTGCCCCCCCCCCCATTTTTTAATGCTGTTTTAATTTGTGTCTGAATGCACTTATTATTTGTAATTCTTTTTTTTTTTTGCCAGTCCTGTGCTTGAGCTCAGGGCCTGAGCACTGTCCTTGGACTTTCTCAAGGCTAGAGCTCTACCACTTGAGCCTCAGCACCACTTCTGGCTTTTTCTATATATGTGGTACCAAGGAATCGAACCCGGGTCTTTGAGCATGCTAGGCAAGCACTTTAACCGCGAGGCCAAACTCTCGGCCGTTATTCATAATTCTTATATTTAAAGTATTTCCTACATTAGGTGACCCCATACATTATGGGAGGAAATAGTCTATTTAGTTGTGGTTTATTTTGATCCTACCATCATTATTTCAGTAATACATTTGACTAGACTGTAAGATACCGTCTAGATGAGCTTTCCATTATATATTTTTGGATACAAACATTGGATACAAACTTCCATACACAGGAAGTTGAAAATTTTATGATATTAAAGCAATTTACTTAGCCAAACAGACTAATTAGCAAGGAAATGCTTTGTTAATATTCTCAGACAGTAATGCTCCACACTCATTGAGACTTACTTATGGATATTGGAATATTGTTGAAACATTTTTTGGTGATGAAGGAAGCCTTCAGAACAATAGGTATAATGTTTTTGTAAGTGAATTATGTCATTTACTTATTTATTTCCCTTACTATGTGTCTCTTTCTAGCTTCCCATTCAAGAATATATATTTTTTCAGCAGAGCTTGGTGGCTCACTCTTACATTTCTAGCTACTCAGGAGGCTGAGATCTGAGGACCAAGGTTCAAGGACAGCCTGGGCACAAAAGTACCTGAGACTCTTTATCTCCAGTAACCTCTAGAAAATGGGAAATGGGGATTGGCTCAAGGGTAGGGTGGGAGCCTTGAGCTGAAGATCTCAGGGACAGTGTTCCAGCTGAGTTTAAGTCCCATGACCAACCAAAAAAAAAAAGAAGAATATATATTTTTTTCTAAAGATAAATGATTTATTTGGGTAATAGTTTTAGAGGTTCAAATTCAGGATCAAATAGTCCTGTTGGTTTGGGCCTCTTGGGATTGCTCAGGGTGATTGGGCAGAGTGTGTATGAGCGAGCCATCATATCCCAAACTGAGAGGGGGAAGAAGGTGATTGTGTGACTGTGACTGAAGTACATTTTAACGGGTGTGGGGTGTGTGGGGGGGAGGGAAATGGGTACCAAGACATGTGAAAGGGTATCAATGTATGTGAATTAATGCACCTTCTATCTGGCAAATATCATGTAACCCTTTTACTAATTACAATAAAATAAAAAAAAATAAAAAAAATAAAAAAAACAAATTTATATGAAAATGTCATTATGAACTCATTAGCTAAAATGTATGTTTGAAGTACAAAAACATAGAACTCACACATTACCAATAGTCATTTTGAGTCACTTTTCTTTCCTGCTAGTTTTTTATGGTTTTCAACTTTTCCGTATGGAACAAACTTCTTTGGTAATTTGAAGCAACAAATTATGTACTTGTAAGTAGTGTTACTATGGGTTAAATATATTCTTTTAAATGGGGTTAAATCCCTTTTATTTGTGTTTCATGTTTATTTTTATCTCTAAGTGGTTGTACAAAGGATTTGCCATTCAATAAAGTAGTATATGAGTGTAAAAGTCTTCATCAGTGTAACCTCTTTCGTCATTCTTTTCCATGCTACCCAGTATTGCCCCTCCCAATATTCTTAATTTTGTGTCATATGCATTGAATTTTATGATTATTTTCCCTTATTCCTCACTTCATCCATCTACTCCCCTCTCACTCCCTGCTCTTCTTCCCTCCCTCTACTTCCAGTACCTGATTACTGGCATTTATTCTTTTGGACTGTGAATTAGCCCTTCTAAAGAATTGCATCATTGAGGTTTTTCCTCTCAGTCTACCATGTTTTGGTTAGTGCACTTTTGTACATTTGGGAGCCACCATAAAGTGCACACACATTTATATATTTATAGACGTTTATATATTTATATTGATAATATGAATATATTTATATAGATAGATATATTTATACATGAGTACTAACTTCCATGTATGAGAAAAAGCAGACATCTTTGTTTTTCTGGGCTTGACTTGCTTCACTTAAAAATAATTTATTTCTATCCTTCCACTGTTTGAAAATGATACAGTATCATTCTTTCTAATGGATGAGTAAAATTCCATTGTTTATATACACCATGTTTACTTGATCCATTTGTCCATTTAGGGGCATCAGGACTGATTTCATACCGAGGCTATGGTGAATAAATATGGTTGTACTGCTGGACTTAATGCATCCTTGTTTGTAATCTTTTGGATAAATGCCCAAATTTGGAATTTCCTTGATTGTAGGGTAGTTCCATGCATTGTGGTTTGAGGAATCTCATATTGCTCTTTGGAAGTTGAGTTGAGGTTGGCTCAAGTGTGCTGGTCTTGAGCAGAAATAGTCCAAGGACAGCACTTCCTGAGTTGAAGCTATAGCATTATTATTAAAAAATGATTAAGTCTTCATTTTATGAATAAGGTATCATGAATTAAAAAACCTTTTCTCTTCTCTGATTTGCCTTACAGGGAAGTCTTAGAAGTAGTCGACAGATCTCCCCTCAAGAATTCATCTATGAACTGAAAATGGGGTCTGCTGATGAGAGGCTTGTCACATACCTGGAGTCCCTACGAGTTTCTTTGACCAGTAATCCTGTGAGGTAATTTTATCTGTCGGACACCATTAGGGGATGTTACCAAATTAACCAGCTATCAGTCATCTGTCATTTTGATGAGCAATTTCTTCCTAACACCTTCAAATAAATAGCTAGTGTATGTGAATAATTTTTCAGAAGAGACACTTGAAACATAATCTTAGTGTAAGAAGATCTCAGGGGTATCTTTCATTATTTTATTACTGAATCATTTACAACTCATGGACTTAAACCTTTTCATACATTATTTTTTTTAAATTTCCTTTTTTAATTTAATTGTATTGTCAATGTGATATACAGAGGGGTTACAGTTACATATATAAGGTAATACGTTAATTTCTTGTTAAACATTGTTATTAACCTCCCCCCTTTTTCTCAGTTACCTTCTCCTCCCCTGCAAATTGTAGAGTTAATTACCAACATATTGTCTTGTGAATATTGCTGTCACATTGCATTGTATGCTTTTAAAAATAGCAATCTTGAGCAGATACTATCAATTTAGCTGAATTTCATTCTATACTTTGGTATGTGTGTGTGTGTGTGTGTGTGTGTGTGTGGGTGTGGGTTTGTGTGTGTTTGTTGATCTTTAACTTTTTCTTTTGTTGTAAGTGATGTCTTTCTTGGAATCTATTAAGTATTGCTTTATACAAAAAATAGAAAATGTCGAATGTATAATTAGACATGTTTAGAATTTTAGACATACCAGAGTGTTATTTGAAATCTAAAATTGCTGTTTTATTAAATGAATATTGTTTCTATGAATCAGTGTTTACTCTTTCTTTTTTTATTCTATTCCTTTTATTCCATTTTCCTCCACCCCCAGCCTATTGGGTAATACTATCCACAATCAAGACATGGTTTGTCCCCTTAATTAAGGATTTGTCCCCTTCCAATCTCACAGAATGTTTACTTTTTTTTTTTTTTTTGCCAGTCCTGGGCTTGAGCTCAGGGCCTGAGCGCTATCCTCAGACTTCCTCAAGGCTAGAGCTCTACCACTTGAGCCTCAGCACCACTTCCACTTCCAGCTTTTTGCTATGTATGTAGTACCAAGGAGTTGAACCCTGGTCTTCGTGCATGCTAGGCAAGTACTCTACCACTAGGCCAAACTCCCGGCCCCAATGTTTACTCTTTTTGAGTGAGACTAATTCTTTGTATCTTTGTAACTGATTTTTTTTTTAAATTGAATGCCAGTGCAATTTTTATAAACTAAGACCTATTCAAAATTAACAAGCTATTAGAAAGTATGAAAAGGCTTGTTAAAAACCAAAATAGAATAACAACAACAACAACAACAAAAACTCTTAACGATGTATCTACCTGAAAGGAGAAATTTCAATTTCTATGGAGGCAATATACTAACACTAAAGTAGGTTGGCTGCTAAGTCCGAGTTTTCTTTTTTATGGATCTTGGGTTTTAACTTGGGGTCTTATGATGGTTAGGTAAGTGTTGTACTGCCTGAGCCACACCTCTAGTTCTTTTCATTTCTGTTTTCAAAGTAAGATTTCAGTTGGTCTGGACATCTATCCTCCTATTTATAATGACCATGTATCTGAGATGACAGATATGCAAAATCATGCACAGCTTATTGGTTGAGGTGAGGGCCTCACAAATGTTCTTGTCCAGCCTCATCTAGAGTTACAGTCCTTCCTGTCTCTGAGTCCTGAGAAGCTTGGGTTCTGGGTATGAGACAGTATGGGTATGAGACAGTAATAGCTGGGTTCAGAGGGTTTTGCCCTCCTCTCCTTTCTCTTCGCTTCCCTTTTCTCTCATTCCTCTTCTTCTTTCTTCCCTTTCCCCTTGAACCCTTATCCACCTTTCCTCCCCTATTTTCTGTCCTCCTTCCTCTTCTCTAACATCATGTCTTCTTCCCCTCACCTTCTGCCTCCTCTAGTTTTTTTTTTTTTTTTTTTTTTTTTTTTTTTTAAGTACTGGAGTTTGAACCATACTCCTGGACCTGGTTCTTATTACACTGTCCACTTGGGTCTCCAGTGCTCATATCTAGTCCTCTTGCATATCTAGTATAGCAGCTGCATGCCATGATACCAGAAGATGATGGGGGCATGACCATATATATTTATATGGGATCTTGTGGACTTTTTGTCCTAGTTGACTTTATAGCTTGATCTTCTTGTTCTCTCTCTTCATGAATATCTGGAATTATAGTTGAGGCAGGGGATAGTTCTCTTGAAATTCCTGTGTTTCTGGAAGAAGAAAGTTTGTAATCCTTAAGGGTATGAGTTTGGTCTTTTTTATTTATTTTTTTGGTCAATCATGGGATTTGAGCTCTGGGCCTGGGCACTGTGCCTGAACTCTTCAGCTCAAGAGTACTGCCTGCCCTTGAGCCATAGCATCACTTCTGGCTTTCTGGTGGTTAATTGGAGATAAGAGTATCATGGACTTTAGTGTCTAGGCTGACTTTGAACCATGATCCTCACATCTCGGCCTCCTGAGTAGCTAGGATTACAGGTGTGAGCCACTGTGCCCACCGCTTTTTAGCATTTTATTATGTAATTAATGAACATTTTTTGCATAAGAATACATATGTATTTATATTTAGTATGATTATATATTCAGAAAGCTGAAATGGTGTACTATAATTGAAGGTCAGTGATGTAGAAATAATTTCTTTTACATTTTCTCCAGTATGTATCCTTTTGACATTTCTGAAGTTTGTATATAAAATAAAAACATCCTTGACCTTAGAAGTATTTAGAACAAAAAACCCTTACCTTTTGAGGCATGAGAATAATGAAGTTCAACCGAATATGAAAAATAAAAATCTTTAGGGTAGTTAGGTTTTGTCTTTATTTCCATCAATTTTCCATTCTCAGTCTCTTCTTCAAATTATATAATGGACATGAATCTTGAGCTGTTGTGTGTGTTCTTTTATGTGTTGAACAAGTAGGAAATGCTCATAGAGGTTTATTGGTTGAAATAGTGATTTGATTTTAGCCTTTTTTTCCATCTATTCCTGGCTTTTGCTAGGAAAATTCTATTAGTGTGCTTGGTAGGTAAGTTAAGAAATGGAGAGCTCTTGTTTCCAGCTTAATTCCTTCTTGTAAAATATTGAGTAACTTTTTTTTTTTTTGGCCAGTCCTAGGCTTGAGCTCAGGGCCTGAGCACTGTTAGTGGACTTTCTCAAGGAAAGAGCTCTACTTCTTGAGCCTCAGCACCTTTTCTGTCTTTTTCCTATATATGTGGTACTGAGGAATCGAACCCAGGTCTTCATGCATGCTAGGCAAACACTTTACCATTAGGCCAAACTCCCGGCCCTGAGCAACTATTTTTTTTTAAAAAGTATTATTAATGTGGAAGTTGTGTAAATCAAGCTGACCAGATTCCTGTTTCTATATATCTTAAGGGGAGAGGTAGAGTGTTAGGGTCAGCTATAGTAGGAGGCCATTTATTTCTGTTTATATCAGCCATTGAGTACTGGAGATATTAGTAGTTTTTCAATATAATTAGAGTTAATTACCCCCTTCTGAAGTATAAATTTGCTTCCTATTTCTCTGAATAGATAGATTTGATTACAAAAGAATACACAATGAAATATTTTATGTATGAATTCATGCATACAACAATTAGTATGATTTTTAAATTGTGATTTTACCTAAAAGCAGTGGGGAATTATGATATATGCCCTTGTGTAAAAAATATTATTCAAGTGAAAATAATTGCCAGGCACCAGTGGCTCACACCTATAATCCTAGCTACTCAGGAGGCTGAGATCTGAGGATCCAGGTTCAAAGCCAGTGCAGGCATGAAAGTCTGTGAGACTGTTTATCTTCAATAAAACCATCAGAAAACTGGAAGTGCTGCTGTGGCTGACATGCTCAAGGACAGTACCCAGGCCCTTAGTTCAAGTCCCTTGACTACCCTCCCCCAAAATAATAATTTTGTGGAATTATTTCTTCAGGAATGGACAGTCTGGGAGCAAATATCAGGATTCTAGCACTGTGACAAATTCCTTTTAAGTACGAATAACAGTGAATTTATTATGAAACCTTTTTGAAGCTCTACTACCTCCGGAGAGGGGTATAGAAAGAAAACTAACAATGCTTGAGACCTTTTAAATTCATTTAGAAGATAGTCTTAGGCTAGAGTTAGGAAATTTGGCATGTGACAGTTGTCTGAACACAAAGTTGAGTTTTCATGTTTTCTCATTTATTGTTGCTAGAAAAAAAATCACATTCTAAAAGCTTCTAAGATATAATTAGACTTGTGCTTTCATGAAGCTATAATAGTTAAACTTCTTTAACACTGTGACTAGAATCAAAGAAACAAATAAATGATTAATTATGCTTTTCAATAAGGAATTAAGATCAGAATTTATTTAAAATAAGAATGAAGATAAAAGTAGACTCCCTTTCTGTCAAATTGGCTTTCTCTTTTTCCATTCTGGTATGTAATATTTTTAGATCCATTCAGCAACTTGTGAAACCCTAGTAATTATACCTAGTATTTATGAGTCATGTCAAGCTATACTATCCAGATAGTGAATTATGTGAAAACTTGTTAACCTCCAGATAATTTGCTTTGTTTTAAAATGGTTTGATGTGAAGGCTGCAGAAATCTTCTGTTTAATGAGAGTTACTGATTGTACAGTATTCTTAGTGACAGTTTTGATCTAGATTTGAACACACAGGTAAAGACTAACTTCTTCAAATTAGCAAATAGAACTTTTTGTGAAGCTTGACATAGCCAATAATTAGGATTGAATGATTGACTACATTTGGGTAAAAACAATAAGGTAGACACTAACATCATTATGATTGATTTCAAGCATCTATAATTTATACTCATATATGCATATACCAAATTAGTTACAGAATGTATCTTCATTTTCTCAATTTTGATGCACCTGTCACAGGCAAGATTTATAGCTCAGAAAATCTTGTGATAGGAAGTCTTTGTGTTTCATGATTTTATTATTTTGCTCTAATTGAAGCTAAAATTTGCATTTTAAGTTTCATAAGAAATATTTTCTCACTTAATTCCTTAGAAGGATTCCAAACATATTCTGGAATTAGATTTAGTTTCATTGATAACCATAATGATTTGCCTCATGAAAACATGTTTACATCAACATAAGCAGATAGCCTCTGAGTGTCATTATTCCATTGTCAGTTTTGTAATCTCATTTTGCTGCTTTGCTTGGACTGAGAGGACAAAGTAGGTGGAAGAGCTTGAGCTTGTAGTTGAAAGCTCCTGGCAATCACTGTAGTGATTGCACTCATTTCTGTCAAATGCTCCAATTATTTTTATTCCCATGACATCTCAAGGTTTTAATTAAGGGATGATTTGTAAAAATTAAAAAGTAGCCCTTGTAGTATTAAAATATATGAATGAACATATACATAGGTTGAATATGTGTATAGACTTAAGGTGTGCTAATATGTTGGCTTCTCAAATGGGCAGGTGATTTGTAACCTGTTATTTCTTTTTCTCTTTCCTTCTCTTTAATCATGCCCCAAAGGGGAAATAATACAGGTGATTCAGATTTCTTTTCTTCTATTCTTGCATTCATTAACTACCAGCCACTTGTGACTATTTAAAGCAAGTTAGCTAAAATAAAATAGAAATACACCACTATTTTAAATTAAAGAGCAATATGTGGCTAGTGGCTGCCATATTGGATTGCACATGTGGTCAATCTGCCATGGCAAGCAACTACATTAGGCATTTGTGTAATAACTTCTTTGATTTATATAATGCTTGATCATTATAGTCTTAGTGTTATATTGAAAACTGAAAGAGTGCATAAAGGAAATAGACTGGAAATTCAAAGAACTTCATAAGATATAAAACTAATTAAGACTGGGCATTCAAACAAAGAGTCCTGAGAAGAAAGGTGTGCTTTAGGGGAGGTTGCCTTCAGTATGCAGCGCTGTCCTGTCAGTATAGGGAGATATATGAGGGTTTTATACTAGGCTTGAAGAATCGAAAGGAGGGAGGAGAACAGGCAGTACTATAGATGTGGACCTTAGCAGCCTCAGTGTGGATACTGCTGGCCAGGATGAGAGAATTGGGAATATGGTTCAGGACAGATGTCCAGAAGCATCCTCTTAAGTAGGTTAAAAATACTAAGTAGTGCATTTTTGGGAGGAGTAGTTTTTCCAAGATATGCTTATTTTTTACACCTTGAAAGTGTTTTGTCAAGATTACTTTCAATTGAGCGAAAAACTATAATGTTCCATGTTAATAATCATCTTTGCCTCTTTATTTAGGCATTGCCATCTATCTTAGGCTAGGCCTTGTATTATTTATATCTTAATTATCATTCAGTCTTTGTAATTTGTTTAACAATTAGTCCTGCTTATTACAGTAATGTTCTCTAATTTAGATAATTTTGCTGTCCTTCCTAAAAGTGCTTAGATGAGTCAATTAGTGAAAAATGCTTTGTGTGAGAGTGGATATTAGGTTTCAAATACACAGTGTGTTTATGGTTTTAAAAGACATGTCATTGTTTTCTGGTGTTTTTGCAATTTTTCCAAATCTGCTGAAATTTATCTGTGAACTTCAGATCAGAAGTTCCACGCTAAAAGAAGTCTTCCCTTGTGCAGTATCATTCATACAACAGCTTTGATTTGCTGGTAAATAGTAAAGCCTGCTATAAATATTTGGTGTCTAGGTTAATATAACTTGCTTCTTAAAAGCTTTGACTTAGAATGCAATGTTAATAAAAGTATTGTGTATTGAAAATTTAACAATTGCATTTATTAGATAAATGCATATTTTGTGTGGTTTGTGAATAAGAGTAGTTCAGCTCAATTTACACTTGACCAGAAAATACCTAGTATTGTAAAGTGCTCCCAATCTATTATAAATGATATGTATATATATGCATATCTGTGTATTTCTATGTGGATGCCTGTGATTTGTTTTGTAAAAAATACTCTAGTAATCTGTAAAATTAGTCACAAGATAAAATGGAGTAGTCTTAAAATGGAGTAGTTCTGTTAAGTTTGTACAGAAGTAGAAATGGTGGATCTGTCCCGTTCACATTGCTTGGCATATGTGACTCTGTAGCATTTAAGAAGGGATAAATGTGACTTTGTCTTGTGAAATGACTTTTATTTTTGTGGGTTGTGGGGTGTAAATGCAGGGCCTGGGCACTGTCCCTGTGCTTTTTTTGCTCAAGGCTTATGTTCTACCACTTCCACTTTTTTTTTTTTTCTGGTGATTAATTGGAGATAAGAGTCTCATGGGCTTTCCTGCCTGGACTGGCTTCGAACCTCAGTATTCAGTTTCCTGAGTAGCTAGAATAACAGGTATGAGCCTCTGGTCTCCGCTTGTAAGATGACTTTTTTATCTAAATACTTTTGGATCTGTGCTATGGGCATTCAAACACCATAGAGAAGATATAATGGAAACCTAATTATTTGTAAAGATCAGTTTACTTGTTTAAATGACAGCAGAACTTACAGTGTGAGCCATGACAATTTAAGAAAAATGCTATCGTGTTTCTATAGCATTCCATTGATATAAAGTTGAAACATATGGACCTTACCTTCTTTTCCATTATAATTTTCTGTTTTCTGGGACTCTAACCTTATATGTTCATGGCCATAACAGCTCTGCATATAAAGTTCTTTACTGATTTTGTTTTTTGTTTCAATAAGAGAATCAACATAGTTTGTTAGAGTAATTCTGGGGGACGACTATCTGTATTTCAGAGGATTGCTAGTTGAGTTGCATAAGGGATTTAAGGAATGACATTTTTCTTGGTATTCTCTTACATATAAAGAAGAAAGCCCTCAATATAAGGCAGAGGACTTAGAGCAGAAGGAAGCATTAATAGTAAAACTTCTTTGCCTTATAATGGTGTAACATTCAGGTTTTGTTTTTCTGTCTATGTTTGCCATTCTTTTTCCATATATAGCTGCAAGATATAACTTGTATGATGCAGGTTAATAAAGGATGAAAGAATAGAAACACCCAGATGAAGTTTAGAACAATGGAATAATTTACCAGTATTTCTAAAGGACTAAATAGAAACTATTTGCTTGAACTGTAAGATAGTAGAAGTTTCTGAAACAGTAGCAGTGGTATATGCTGTGCTGTTCAGTATTGTTACCACTTATCTCATGTGTCTGGTGTCCTTGAGAATTTGAATTTGAAACTGAAATGACTGTATATGGATGTTTTATTGGGTGACAGGTTTAGTGATAAGAATCTCTTTTTCCTAGTTGTGGGACTATAGGACAGTGGAAGAGCCTAGCACGTTCCAGAGTGCTAGATTCTGTCCCCATGCTTGTAAAACAAATAAAACAAACATTTTCTTTGTATACTGGTTTTTAACTCTTTCTACTACCTTGTGCTAGGACCACTCTCTTCGCGTAACCTAGGACCAGATTATGAATTTCTCAAAAGAGTGATGAAGTATCATGCTGTGGAACTTACTGTAGAACTTAAAAGATCAGGGTGCATGTTAAATGGATTTGATTTGTAGCAAGAAAATAAGGAAATAAATGCATGAAATAAAATGAAATGCATAAATCTGTACTGTTCACTTTGCAAGTTAAGAGATCAAGTATTTAGAGTGTCTTTATGCCTTATCGTGTTGGATGTACAGATTAGGTGCATGACTTCTAGTTCTTACATTTTTGAGAAACATCCAGCATACATTAAGGAATAAATAATGCCACATGCTCTTGCCTAATTAAGTTCTGAGGTATGTGGTAGAATAATAAATCATTAGAGTATCCAACAGGATTTTTTAATCTGTTCTTGTAAGAAATATTCTACATTCCCTTAACATGATAAAATAGAAGCATAGTGGAAAGGCAATGAGAAAGTGTGTATGAGAGAGAAACAGAGTCAGAGACAAACAGATAAAGATGGAGATGGAGCAGGCAGAGAGATGGGCAGATGGGAAGGAGGGAGAGCCCCTTGAAAGCAAGTAAATAAAACAAGAGATCTTACAATTCAATAAAGGAAAAAAGAACAACTAAGAGTAGAGAATCCAGAGCCCTTTGATGTATGTTACTCACAGAAAGCCTTTTTTGAAGTACTGGAGTTTGAGAGATGAAAGGGACTGGGAAGTAGTTAAGTACAGCTTGGGTAGTGTGGTGGGCTAGAGCACATTTTGGGTAGCAGAGACCCTGGAATGGAGTGATGATGTAGCACAAGGTTGGAATTTAATGTAGAATTAATTGCTTTTCAGTGCTGTTCAGTGGAATCTAAGAAGCCCGCTCAGGTGGGGATTAGATAGCCACATCATGAATGATCTTACCTGTCATGATAGGCAGGTTGAATTTTTTTTTTTTTTTTTTTGTCAATTGTGGTGCTTGAACTCTGGGCCTGGGTGTTGTCCCTGAGATCTTCAGCTCAAGGCTACTACTCTACCCTTGAGTCATAGTGCCACATCTGGTTTTTAGTAGTAATTGAGAGATAAGAGTCTCATGGAGTTTAGTGCCTGGGCTGAGATCCTCAGATCTTAGCCTCCTGAGTAGTTGGATTATAGGCATGAGTCACCATACCCAGCTGCAGGTTGAATTTTTATTCTCAATGATCTTCAGCAGATACGACATCTAAATTTGAATTTACATAAGAAGTCATCCTGCTGCCATGGGTAGAATGTGTTGAAGGTAGGAGAGAGTGAAAAATGAGATGAAAGATTTGAGTGTGTGTGTGTGTGTGTGTGTGTGTGTGTGTGTGTGTATGTTGTATGTATTTGTGAGAGAATTGTGTGTGCAAGAGAGATAGATGAGATAGATAGATGATCAGTCAGACACTTATATGGAGGTGGAAAGGAGAGGGAGTGCCTAGAAAATAAGTTAATACAACAGAAAACTTCTTAGTTTCTGGCTACAGTCATAGGAATAACGGGAGGATGAGGATTAAGGAAGTGGCATTGAGATGAGTATTGGGTAGGCTTTGTAGATAAATAGAAGGTGTAAACTTCAGAGCCATTGATGGATTGGATCTGGTTGTGAAGAGGAAGAGGAAATCAAGAATTGTATCTAGATTTTCAACTTGCACAAATAGAGTTTTGTTATACAAGCATGTAGAGAGATAGTAATTTTTACTGATTCATTTATAAACAGAGTTTCTCTGCCTAGAGATGTAAGAGTCTAAACTAGCCTGGACTTCACTATATAGCCAGGCTGGCCTTGAACTGCAGTTCTTCTGCATTAGCCTTCATGTGTTTACTGGTGTCCACAAGCAGGTGTGATGCGTTTTGAAGAAATACCCCTTTTAAGTATGTTAAATTTGAAGAACAGGAAGTACAACTAATCAGGAGAGTGCTTGTCTAGCATGTGTAAAGCATTAGATTTGACATAAGCTATGATGGCTTTGTTAGTATCAGTGAGCTTCATAGTTTGAGTTGTATCTAGCAAGCATCTACATATATGAATTCTGGGCTTGGTAGAGAAGTGTCAAGCGGAAACTTTAGTTCTAGTTTATATGTGAGTTGCACATAAAGCCACAAGAATGAATGAAAAGTCAAAGGAGAGCTAAAGATCCAAAGGGTGTTTGGAAAAAGCACCAAAGACTCCGGTTCTGAAAAGATTCAGAAAGTGAATTCAGAAAAAGAGTAAGGATCAGAACAGCAAATTGAGCAGCTAAGCTGGGTGTAAAGAACCAAGTAAAAGAAGGAGCTTTAAAATAGGGAGTGACGAACCTCATTATAGCTAAGAAGTGATATGACACTACTAGAGTTGACAAGAGGAAAGTAATTGATGACTTTTTAGAAGAGCAACTTGTATCAAGTCTGGGTGACAAAAGCCAGACACTTAAGATTGGGTGAACATATGTGTACAGAATACTAACTGTGACCATATTTGTGAAATTGATCTGTTGCTGTAAGTGAAAGGAGAGAAGTGGCATTAACTAGTGTGGGATATGGGGTCAAGTGAATGGAAATCAGTTAGCAAAAGGAAAACTTAAATTAGTAAGATTTTAAAGAAGGACATGAATTGACTCTTGAAAGATAAAATTGATTAAGTTGTCACACAGGAGGTGGTTTGATGGAGGGGAGCACCATCTTGAGAAAAGTCATTGAAGTTCAATGGCACTTATAGAATCAAGGGCAGACTTTGGACTTTGTTGTTAGAGGTGATATACTTGGTGATATGTAGAAGTGGTGAGTGTATTTAAATTTTAGGATGATAATATATGGTACAAGGCCTGAAATATATTCCTAATTTATTTCCCTCATATTAGTCTAACTTTAAGATGGATAAATGTCAATTTGTTCAGGAAGTAAGTATGTTTGATTTAATACCTTGAAATCTACTTGATAATGTTTACTGTGTTTCAAATTAGATATTTCCTTTTTAACAGTCTTTCTTTTCAAATGGATTTAAGGTTTGAGTAAAGCACAGGCTAATATATGTTGTTTTAGCTTACAGTTCTTTTACTGTCTTTTTTTATTCATGTGAATGAAAGACTTGTTTCTTATGCTTTTTTACTATGTCTATTACCATGATTTTCTTTTTTTTCTGAATAAATAAATATTTTTTTATTGTAATTAATAAAAGGGTTACATGATATTTGCCAGATAGAAGGTGCATTAATTCACATACATTGATACCCTTTCACATGTTTTGGTACTCATTACCCTCCCCCCACCCCCTTCTCTATCAAATTTCAAATAACCAAATACAAATAAATTCAATATATCAGATAACAAAGTGAGATACTGTAACAATATGAGATAACCAAGGGACAGCAAAGGAGATGAGAGATAACATAGTACATTAAGGACAACAATCATTTGTTATATGGCTTTTGTTTCAATATCCTGGAGGTCCTTTCAATTAGCTTCATCCTATATGGCCTTATGTATCAAGATTTTGCTCTATTGCAGATCTCTGCTAGTAGAGCCCAAGGTTTCTACTGATTATGACAAATGAGGGAAACCATTGAACCTAAGTTCCTTTGAGTCTGGCTTGCTTCACTTGATAAGATTTTTTCTAAGTCTTTCCATTTCCTAACAAATGGGTCGATGTCGTTTTTTCTGACAGCAGCATAGAATTCCATTGTGTACAAATACCACAACTTGTTGATCCACTCATCACCTGAGGGACATCTAGGTTGGTTCCATATCTTTGCTATGGTGAATAATGCTGCAATGAACATTGTTGTGCTAGTGGATTTAGTATGCCCTTGTTTATGGATGGTTGGGTAAATGCCAAGTAGTGGAATTGCTGGGTCATAGGGGAGTTCTGTGTTTAGCCTTTTGAGGCACTGCCACACTGCTTTCCATAGTGGTTGAACGAGTTTGCACTCCCACCAACAGTGTAGTAGTGATCCCTCCTGGCCATATCCCCTCTAGCATCTGTTATTATTCGTTTTCTTGATCCTGGCCATTCTAACTGGAGTGAGGTGGAATCTTAGAGTTGTTTTGATTTTCATTTCTTTTATGACCAGAGATGTTGAGCATTTCTTCATGTGTGTATAGGCCATTTTTGTTTCTTCTTCAGAGAAGACTCTCTTCAAGTCTTTGCCCCATTTTTTAATGGGATGGTTGTTACTTTGGAGATTAGTTTTGGAGTGATTCAATTTTTTGAGCTGTTGATATATTTTAGATATGAGGCCTTTGTCCGTTGTTTGGTTGGTGAAGATCTTCTCCCACTCTGTAGGCTTCCTAATAGCTAGTAAATTAATTAGGAAGCCATGATTTTCTTTTAACGTTATTTGGACTATTTTCTCTAGAGGTTTAATTTTCTTTGCATTATAGCTAAAAGTGAAAGTAGGCTGTGTCTCTTAATCTATTATTGCATTAAGTATAACAGTTACTGATGGGGAAACAGGTGGCTACTTTTAAACACATAATTTCTTTAAAAAGTGCCTCAAATTGTCCACAGTAAAGACTATATTTGATGACCTCTATCAGAACATTGTTTTAGTTACTTATTTCCCCTGATTGTATAAATAGCATGCTTTTCTGAATAGCCTATTAAATGGCATATGTATGTATAGTATAGTTCTTTGCTTAACCATTTTAAGTATTTTATCACCTGCCTAAGTGTATGTGAAGATGAGAGCTTAACATAAACTATTATTATATTCAATCTTGGTGTGATATATTAGTCTGACAGAGCAATGACAATTGGATCTGGATATGTATTAAAGTGACCTTCTAAATTTAATGTAGGAAATTGTTAGTTTGTTATATATGTGCAGTGATACATTTTTCCTGCATTTTAAGACGCTTATTACATTGAATTTTACTAAAATGTATTTGTGGTTTCCTAGATATTTATGTAATGTTACATTTTTTGGATGAATTAAACATTTTCTTCTGAAGATGTAAGTTTAGTACAGGAAAGTGAACAGGATAATATGCAAAAGCAAAATAAAAAATAGTTATTAAGAGATATTAATTTTAACTCTGTGTGTGTGTGTGTGTGTGTGTGGTCAGAAAGAGAGTGGAGGAGGGAAGGAGGGAGAGCAACAGAGACAGAAAGACAGAGACTTGTGCATGCATGTCTACAAAGAAGTCTTCCTGTCAACTATTGATGTTATGTGGAAAAGTTTGTTAAAACATGGAAATATGAAATGAATGATTCAAATGTACTCTAATCATTAAATATTAAAAAGATTGAAAGAAAATCTCTTGAAAATATGTGAAACCTGGAACTTGCTTTTAGGTAAAGTGTACGGACTGGTTTTTGCCATAGAAGCTTTTGGAACTTGGAAGCTTTTACAAAGTAATCAATAGAGAATTATTATTGTTAAAAATCATCTTGGTATTATCTTCTAATTAATATTACAGATGTGACCATATTTTCTCTTCTATGAATTTAAAATTGATGTTTTTTTGAGATTTTTCAAAGCCTTATTGATAGGTTTTACAGAAAGGACAACTCTCTTCCCCAAAATGTTATCTGCTTGTATAACTTTCTCTTCTTAATATCACACAATCATAATAATGAACACAATCATCAAGAACATAGTTGGTCCTGGTTGGGACTAACTCTATCTTTTAATTTAAATAAAGAGTTCTTTTTTTTGTGCCAAAAATTATTTAAGTAGAAGTTGCAAAAGCAAAGAACTCAATACATTCCTGTAAAAGAATGTAACAGAATTTATAGTATTCGCTACCCAGAAATAAAAGAATATCAATTCTTTTGAATTGTCCACAAAGCATAATCAAGAAAAACCATGTTTCTGCCATGAAGGAGAGTTCCATCAAATTTAGAATGCCATAAAGGACTTAAGGCAGAGGTAACAAATGGCTCTCTAAACACTTAGAAACTAAATAACACATTTCTAAATAATCTATATGTCAAATAAATATCAGGAGAAATAAAACATGGGCTGACTTACTGAAAGAACAATATTTGAATTAGTAGCATGCATCTAAAGGAGTGAAAAGAACATTGTAGCATTTGACAAAGTAGAAAAGTAGAAGGACTAGAATCTTATCTGAGGAATTTCCTAGAAGAATAGAGCACTGGGAAAAAATAAATCCAAAGAAAAATGACTTTAAGGAAATAATAAATACGAAAGTAGAAATTAGTTACATAAAAAGAGGAACAATATATGAATTATTTAATAAAGTTTACATACTTGTAGCAACCTTGATAATGAAAGAGTAGACACAGACTCATTCTATACTCATATTTATTTTCTCCATTACTTTTTCAAGTACTTCCAACATTGTAATACCATCTACCTCTGGTCCTGAGACTGAACAGATAGGGGTCCCTAATAATGTTAGGTTACTAGGGAATATCACATTTTGTTAGTGAGGGGAACTTCTTTAACTAAATAGAAATTGAAGGAAGTTATCTAGCTTTTACTGTTTAAGGAAGAAAGATCTAAGTGCTTTCCCCTGAGATTGATAGCAAGTCAGGATGTATGTTGTCACCATTCATTAAACAGAGCTGGAAATTCTAGCCAGAATATTGACTCAAGAAAAGAAAGTGAAAAACAAATAAATTACAAAGGAAGAGAGAAAGCAGTCCTTAGTTGCAAATAGCACTATTTATTTATTTATTTATTTATTTATTTATTTATTTATTTATTTATTTATTTATTTATTTATTTATTCTGTGCCAGTGCTAGGGTTTGTACTCAGGGCCTGAGCCCTGTCCTTGGGCTTTTTCAAGGCTAGAGCTCTACCACTTAAGCCACAGCACCACTTTCTGACTTTTTCTATATATCTGATACTGATGAATTGAACCTGGGTCTTCATGCATGCTAGGCAAGCACTCTACCACTAGGCTAAACTCCTGGCTCAAATAGCATGTTTTTTTAGATTGTATTTTTTTTAAATCAGTAATGTACAGAGGCTTTACAGTTACATTCATAAAATAGTGAGTACATTACTTCTTGAACATTATGACCCCTTCCCATATTTGTCTCTCACTTTCTTTAATCAGTAATGTATGGAGGTTTTACAGTTATATTCATAAGATAGTGAGTGCATTACTTCTTGAACATTATGACCCCTTCTCATATTTGTCTCCCACTTTCCCTCCCATATCCCTCCCGTATTGTAGGGTACATTTCTAGCATATTGTCCTGTTATCCTTTGTCCTTTGTCTCATCTTGTTTTTCCCCTTCCGCTCCCTGATTCAAATAAACAAATAAATGTATATACAATACGCCAGGTACCAAAGTCAGATAAGCAACAACAGTCGATAGAGTTTAAGGGAAAGAAAAAACCAAAAGACAATAAAAGAAATACAAAAAAAGTAAAGAAATATCTTCACATAGTACATTACAAACACCAATCTCTTGTTTTCCTATATTGGAGTTAATTTTGCCTTTCCTATATGGCCATATGCACATAGCTTCTCTGCTAGGAAAATCCTAGATGCACACTAATTATTACATATGAAAAAAACTATGTAGCCTATATTCCTTTTGGTCTGGCTTACTTCTCTTAGTATGATTTTTTTCCAAGTCTTTCCATTTCTTTTCAAATGGGGCAATGCTGTTCTTTCTGATAGGTGCATAAAACTCCATTGTGTATGCTCCTTAGTGGATGAGTGAGTCATGAAGATGAAGCATGGTTGTTTAAAAGAGCTCATCAATGAGCTCAGGAATGTCAAAGGAAGTTCAGGATAAACACCAAAATCAATTTTTATCTTTCTAGACAGTTGATTGTGGAAAATAAAATTGAAAAACCTTGTTTGTAATTGCTCAAAAATTGTAATTCTAATTAGTTATATCACTAGATGTTAGACTAAAAACTATAAAATATTGATGAAGGAAATCAGGAGAAATAACTGGAGAGACATTCCGAATTTATCGATTAGGAACTCTTTACTATTTGTTGGGGGTAGAGCACAAGTCCTTGTAGCTGTGAGATTGAGTCTACTTGTTTCTTTTCAAGGTGACAATCAAAGACAGTTTAAGGAGTTCCACCTGCATTCCTTGGCTTCTGTTTCTCTTCTTTCTTCTTCAAAGCCAGCTTGAGTCCCTTCGAGAATTGAGTCTTCCTTGTTGTTTTCTAATCTAGTTGAATCATGGATTTTAAGGGTCATATAATTATATTGTACTAACTTGGCTAATTTAGAAGATCCTCTACTTAAAGTTCATATTATTAGCTACTTTATTCTTTTCTATGTGAGGTTATAAAACTATAGATTCTTGAAGTAGGGTCATATATTTTGGTGGGTAGGGTTTAGTACTCTTTGTTATGCTTAGCTCTTTTATAACTTCATTTCCATATTTCAAATAATGTATTTATGTTTTTTTTCTGTTACAGCCACCTTTTGTATCTTGCACAGGACATGTCTTTTTATGGCTTATGTCTCTGTGGGTATTCCCTCCTGCTTAGAAGTCTAACTTCCTTTCTGTGTCTTCACCTTCAATACTCAGGTCAGACGTCATCTGTTTTGCAGTCCTTAGGGGAGATAGATATTGTACTTCGCGTTCCCGTAACACCATGATTATAGTACTTATTGCATTATGGAAATAATTTCGTTGGACATTTGTTTCAACCACTAGCCCTTTCAAGGCAGAGAACATATTTTATTATTTTTTTCATTTCTCATACCTAGTGCACGATCAAGCACAGTGAGCTCTTAGAAAAGGCTCACTGACTTTGTTAATGAACACTCCAGAGTTTAGCAGTAATGAAGCATCACCTTTTGAGTAGCAGTCAATCAAATCATAAAGTGTGATGTAGGACAGGGACTCCAGACTCATTATCCTTGCTTCATTTTGGATAAATATGTTATGAAATAAAATTTGGTGTTTTTAGCAAGAAAGTTCACAGGGAGCTCAGAAATGTTATCTTGTATTTTTCCATTTGTATATACAATAAGGGTACAGGCCTAAGTACCGGTACACCTATAGTACACATAAATGACTTAAACTTTTTTTCATATATTTTTTATTGTAATTAATAGAAGGGTTACATTATATTAACCAGATAGAGGGTGCATTACTTCACATACATTGATACCCTTTCTCATGTCTTGGTCCCCATTTCCCTCTTACCACCCCTGATGACTTACTTTTTTCTGCAAATTTCTCACATATAACAGCTGAATGAGATTGAGTTTATTCTAAACCATTAGAACAATTAGCTGTCAGTGGGATGCCTCATCAATCCAAGGATTATGTCTAATAAAAATTGTAGTTTTGTTCTGTTCTAAAGAAATTTGTATTGAGTAAGCTGCCATTATTTCCATTATTGTCAGATAAGCTTATTCCATTTCAGATAATATGATAATCCTGGATATATTTGTGCGTGCGTGTGTGTGTGCGTGTGTGTGTGTGTGTGTGTGTGTGTGTGTGTGTGTGTGTGTGTGGTGTTGGTACTGGGGTTTGAACTCAAAACCTGGACATTACTGTACCTTAAGCTTTTTTAAAAGCTGATGGTCTGCCAATTGAGCTACACTTCTACTTCTGACTTTTGGGTGGTTAATTTGAGTTTGTGAGCAGAGTCTCAGACTTTTCTGTCCAAGCTGACTTTGAACCAAGATCCTTAGTTCTTAGCCCCTTTGTAGCTAGGATTGCAGCTGTGAGCCATTGGCACATAGTGTCTTTTTCTTTATATAAGTACATCTGAGAATAGGGATGATAACTTTAAAATAAATACATGTAAAGTGTATGTGTGTGAGAGAGTAGCATTTGGTGGGGCACATACTTGATAGCATTTGAGTCCTTTTGATGAGGTAGTGTGACTATTGTCTCCACTGCTTTTTGAGGTAATTAGCTATAGTAGCTGTATCTGTGAAAGCAGTAACTGTATTTCAGAGCCTAAACTAACTTTGGACATTTAAAGGTAGTTTGAGCATTACCATACCAGACAACTGCTCTTTCTTGCCTCTGTCGAAGTTTTTCCATCTTCCCGAGGCTTCTTCTGGGAAGGGCTGTGCAGTAATATACTTAGAAGATTTTGATAATTCCTGTTACACAAATTTAAGTGGTAGGTTATACCAGCACCTATCACACCGCTTTTGTCTATTTTGAAGCAAGGTTTTCTAGTATAAATACTATTTCTATTCATGCAAAGAGACATTTACACAGTGCTTATTCATCCATAAACACAATTAAACCACATTATGCCTGATAGAACTGTGATGACAGTCACAGAACAGACTTTGGTGCCTGAAGATTGATCATTTATAGATCTGTTGATAATTTCTTTCCAGGTTGTTTCTTACACTGATGATGAGAAATATTTCACTTTTGCAGAAAGCTATGGATTTCAATAAACCTCTGTCAAGACTGCAGCCCCGTGTATTCAATATCACTTTTAACTTAAGTGAAGGAAGTGATACTTGTGTTCCTATCTTTAAAAACAATATTGCTTAAAAATAGAAGGGGTTGGGCAGAAACATTTGAGAGGATGCTTTGTTGAATGACAACTTATTAATGAAACAATGCATTGGCTGTGGGCATTTTTAAAGGGAAGCTTTTTATGCTTATTATCCTGCCCTTTCAATAATACTTTCGTATGTTTAAAAATTACCTTGTTTCTTTGGTTATCAGGAGTCTTAGATTCTTCTCCCCGGACCAGTCACAGTTCCCTATATTTTTTTGAAATGCAAAGGGTGATCAAGTTAAATATTTTAATAATATGATATTTGAAAAAGTATAAGGCTAACATATTCTTATATGATGCTTTACTATGTAATGTCCACTATTCAGTTTTGAGTACTCACTTCTTTGATTTATTGTTGAGCAATTAATTCCCACAATGAATTGAAGGATATTTTTAAACTTGTATTTTTTACTTGCAATTTTAACGAATTTTGTTTACTAGAGCATTGGTTTACAGATAATATAACTGAGTGGGAAAATTTTACTTCTTATTCTAGATTAAACGAGAACTATCTAGTGGGTATAGAAAGAAGTGACTTGAGAAGTCTGTGTCCCAGTTATTCTAGTTATAATTGTTTTATTAGGGGTGATAAATTTTGAATAGCTGTATTCTATTATTAATTACTCAGATCAGACAACTTACTGATTAACACAGGTTGATAGGCTTCTTAAATTTTATAGTGGGCCACAACATTAGCATATTAATTAAGTACAGCAAAGTCTTTTGTTATATTAACATAATTTAAAACACTATATATTTTGGTGAAAGACTTTGGTGAGTAGTTCCTTAATGCTGCATGGCGATTGAAGGTGAGAGCAGCATGAATACTCCTAAATCATTTCTATTTGCTCCAGAATCTCCTTATCCACACACATTTAAATGTAGAGATTATGATTGGAAATTCATCTGCAACAAATATTGAAGGCCTGGTGGGATGTACTAACACAAGTAGGTCTCATGAATGTAGAATCTCTGTGTATCACAGTACCAACCGAGTAAAACTTCCAAATTACTTCTTACTTGTTTGATTTCAAGCTTCCCCACTGCATGTGAAATAAGAATAAACACAGACAAGGATGTCAACAAGGGAAATAGTTAAGTGGATGCTGTGGGTGTTTTCATGAAACATGAAAGCAAGATTGAAAATGCCTACAGGTAATCTGTCTATTGCTGATAGTGGAGAGCAAACTTCACTTTTGAAGTAGCAACTTGATTTGAAAACAGCAACTTCTGTTTAACTGTTTTCTACATCTTAGCCATTATAGCAATCTTCAGTCTTCCACAGAAAGTGTCTTTCCTGTTGATATGCATGCTTGAGTCTCTTATGTCAAGGCTTTCATTGCACAGACAAGAGATGAATAAAACAATCTGGCATGAAGCTGACTACCAGTCTGAATGGGAAAAAATTATTTTTATGAAATAATTTTTCTTTTTCATGATATCAGAAGTTCTGTACATTTTTATTGATGGTCACGCTGTACTCATAGAGTATAATTGAGGAAGATGGTTTTTAAACAGTTTATATATAATATGTGTGTGTATATATATATATATATATATATTTTTTTTTTTTTTTTTTCAGTCAAGGGGCTTGAACTCCAGCCTGGGCCGCTGGACCTGGGTGTTGTCCCTGAACTCTTCAGCTTAAGGTTACCTCTCTACCCTTTGAGCCACAGCTCCATTTTCTGTGTTTGTAGTGGTTAACTGGAGATAAGAGTCTTCTGGACTTCAGTGCCTGGGCTGGCTTCGAGCCTCAATCCTCAGATCTTAACTTCCTGAGTAGCTAGGATTACAGGCATGAGCCACCTTGCTGGCTAAGTTTACACTTTAACTTGAATTTATTCTTAAATATCTACATGGGAACATAAAAAGTTTAAATATAATGGAATAGACCATGTGATGTTTTGCTACGTGTATATACATACATATGTTGTGTGATGATCAAATCAGATTAAATCCTTTACTGTTTCTTTATTGTAGAAATATTAAAAATCCTTTCTACTGTTTTTTGGAAATAGGCAGTACACAATTGATATTGGTTGTTACTGTATTTTATACTGGCACCCTGGAACTACTTGGTCTTATCTGTGACTTAGTACCCATTGATTAACTATTCTCCCTCCCTCCTGTTCTCCCACTTTGAACTAACAAATTTATAAGGTGAACTTTTCTAAGTTCCAGGTATGAGTGAGATCATGTGTTTCCTGTTTTTCTTGTTTCAGTGAAATGATCTCCAGTTCCATCCATGCATTCACAAATGTGAAGAACTTACTTATTCCTTTTTCTATTTGAATAGTATTGCATTGTGTATATATACTACATTTTGTTTATTCAATCTCATTGCTGAACATTTAGACTTTCATATAACAGCTATTGTATGTAATACTGTGAAAAATATGGGAGTGTCAGTGTTTTGTAGACATGCTGATTTCATTACTTTGGAAATATATGTAGTAGTTGAATTTTATCATATCATATATATATGGTATAATATATATAATATATACAATAATATTATACCATATATTATATACACATATCATATTATATATGTATATTATATATTATATATACATATGTATATATGTGTATATATATGTATACATACACATTAGGGAGGGGTCTGGTATTGGAGGCTTGAACTCAGGGTCTGGGTGCTGTCTCCGAACTCAAGGCTGGTACACTGCCATTTGAACCTCAGTTGTACTTCTGGATTTTTTGATGGTTAATTGGAGATAAGAGTCTCATCCACTTTGCTGTATGGATTGGGTTTGAATTGTGATTCTTATGTGTCACTCTCCTGACTAGCTAGAAATGCAGGAATGAGACACTGGTGCTGGATCTGTTTTTGAGGAGCCATTATAATGTTTTCTATTGTACTGAGTTGTGTTCCTCCCAGTAGTATATAAGGATTCTCTGTTTTCTACATGTAGCCAGAACTTTGTTACTTTATAGTCCTTTTGATAGTAGGTGTTCTTAACTAGAGTGAGGTTAGGTCTCATAGGGTTTTTGACTACATTTTTCTTATTAGTGATGAAGAATATGATGTTGAGCATGTGTCGGTTTTCTTTTTTTTGGAGAAATGTCTATTTAGATGTGTTGGCCATTAAAAAATCAAGTTATTATCACTTTTTCTAGCTCTTTATTCTAGCTATTATGTTAACTTATCAGATGTATAAGCTGGCATTCTGTAAGCAGTCATTACTCTGGTGGTGTTTACTTTGCTGTACAGCTTTTTAATATGGTGTAGTCTAATTTGCCAGCATTTGCTTTGGGTACCTTTGAGTTCTTATCCAAAGATATGCCTATTCCAGTGTCCTGAAGTATATTCTTCCACATTGTTTTGTAAGAGTTTCATGGTTTCAGGTTTCATTGTAGTTTTAGATCAGAATACTTTTTTTTATAAATGGTGAGAGAGAGAGAGAGAGAGAGAGAGAGAGAGAGAGAGAGAGAGAGAGAGAGAGAGAGAGAGAGAGAGAGAGAAAGAGAGAGAGAGAGAGAAACAGTTTGATTCTATATGTGTGTAATAAGATTTCCCAGTTCCCTTTATTAAAAAGTCAGTTTTTTTCTCCAGTGCATACTTGGCACCTTTATTGCATACCAGTTAGCTATAGATGTGCAGTTTTATTTTCATGCTTTCTGTTGTGTCCCATTGGCCGATGTTTATATTTCTCCCAGGTACTGTTTGTTTGGTCATTAAAGACTTTATACTCTTGTTTTCATTGCATATATTATATGGTAACGTAAGTCAAGAACATGGTAATATTTTCTAGTCCATACCCTAGACTTCTATTTTTCAAGATATCCTTTTGTTTCGCCTTGTTTTGTTTCATGACGGTATGGGGGATTAAACACATGGCCCATTGCCTGGTACAAAGGCCTTTTTCTACCTGAGCCATGCATGCCTCTAGACCAAGATGTCATATTTTTTGATTATTTGATGAAGTTTTGTGTGTGTGTTTGTGTGTGTGTGTTTAATTCAAACCCTAGAAAGAAATACTCTATTTTTTTTGACACACTGCATTTACCTTCTCTCCTTTTTTTAATTTATTTTATTGTTGGGATGATGTAGGGAGGGGTTACAGCTATATTTGTCAGGTAGTAGGTGTATTATTTCTTGCATATTGATACCCCTTCTCATATATTTATCCCCTTTTCCTTCCCCAACCCCTCCCAATCATCTTGTTTTCCTCCCTTCCCTTTCCTATTTCAAATAAACACATATAATACCAGGTAACAAAGTCAAATACAGTAACAACATGAGATTAACCATAAGGGCAAAAAAGAGAAGAGAAATAACATAGTATATTAAGAACAACAATCATACAAGATAAAGCTCTTGTTTCTGTATCTTAGGGTTCTTTTCATCTAGTCTCATCCTATATGACCATATGTATCTACGTTCTCTTTGCTAGGAGAGTCCTAGATGTATACTAATTATTCCAAATGAGGGAAACCATCAAGTCTATGTTCCTTTGGGTCTGGCTTACTTCACTTAATATGGTTTATTTCCAGGTCTTTCTATTCCCTTACAAGTGGGGTGATGTCATTCTTTTTGATGGCTGCATAGAATGCCATTGTGTATAAGTATCACATCTTCTGGATCCATTCATCTACTGAGTGGCAGCAGATACCCTACTTTAAAGACAAAATAAATACAAAATATATTGAAAGAAATACATGTGGACCAGACCTATTATCTTTTCCTTTCAATCATTTTAAATTTTATTGTTATTTTACTTATGGCTTATGTTTCTAAATCCCCACAAAATAAGAATTCATTTTTACCAAGGTAGTTTTTCTGTAATCTAAAGATGTGTGCTGTCTTTGTAGTAATGATGACTTAGTTTCTTTTTCTTTTTTTCTTTCTTTTTCTTTTTTTTTTTTTTTTTTGCCAGTTTTGGGGCTTGAACTCAGGGCCTGAGTTCTGACTTTGGGCTTTCTCAGGGATGGAGCTCCACCACTTCAGCCATAGTAGTATTTTTGGCTATTTCTATGTATGTGGTACCTAGGAATCGAACCTGGGTGTTTGTGCATGCTAGGTAAGCACTCTACCCCTAGGCCAAACTCCCTACCTATGACTTAGTTTCTTAAACACCGTGTTTTTATATCCTAGGATTTTAAAGTAAAATTCTAGGAGTTATTCTAGGAATAATAAAATTAATGTAAACAGTTCCAAAAATAGTTTTATGAAACAGGTATAATTTAGCTAGAGTAAATTATTCAATTGATTTGTGTTATAGCAACTGAAATTTGAGACTTATAAAATTCTTAAAACTTAAACAAATGCATTTTAAGGGTTTGGTAAGTTCTCCCAGAACATCCCTTTCATGTTGATTAATTTGTAAATAATCTTTCCCTGCCTGCCCCTCCCTTTCCCTCTTTTCCATTTTCTTTTCACAGTCTTAACTCACCACTCACTTGCCCATATTCTCCTCTTTGGAACAAATGCAAACTGACATTTATCTAATGGTGTGTGGGTAAATCTGATCACTAAATTTTCTGATTTGTTTATGTAAATACCTGTGTTATCATGGAAAACTATAGGGCACAGAAGTGATTGTGCATTGATTCCCACAGATCAGAGTTGGTGAGATTAGCACTTTATTGAATTTGTATTTGGTGTTATTCTGATATTAGAGTTTACAAGTATTAAATGTATAAAATGCTGCATTCATAGTTTATACTGAAATTCTGACTTAGTATAAATCTTTTCTTTCATTTATCAGTTGGGTAGAAAGCTTTGGACATGAGGGTCTTGGATTATTACTAGACATTCTGCAAAAATTAATCAATGAAAAAATGTAAGTATTAATATATAGTATTTTATTCATACATATTTATATTCTCATAATTACATTTTTCTCTCAATTATATTTTTGTATGTTCAATTATAATTTTTGTACTGATATCTTTTATGTTAATACAGCCAAGACAAAGTTGTAAAGAAGAATCAGCACAAAGTCATCCAGTGTCTAAAGGCTCTGATGAATACACAGGTATATATACAAAAGATTTGTCCATGGATTTTTTTGTTTTACATTTATGTTTTTTAAGAGGAGATTTTATTTGCACTAAAGGCATATATTGCCCTGATGTGCTTTTTCAATACATATGGGTATGAATAGTGAATTGGATTCTAGTTTTACAAGAAACCTACTATCTTGCAGTAAGGGAGATTGGATTTAATGGGACCTTTATGGAAGGTTAACTCCTGCTGCTTTTGTTTGCTTTATTCCTTTCCATCTTTATTTGTATCCTTCTATTCTTCTTTTACTTTCAAAAGAACATCATGATTCAGCTTTAATCTTCAATAATTACTATGAAATAATAATCATATTAATAGGGATTCAGTTTAGAAGATGTTTCTTATATTTTAGGATTTAAAAAATGAAATTCTAGGACTGAATCTAGGAATAATGAAATTAATGTAAACAGGTATGAGCAGATCCAGAAATGGAGCAAGTAATATTGAGAGCAAGCTTAATATAGAGACTCTGTATGATTTGCCATTTAAAGATGCTGCTTTAAAAGGGAGAAATTCTTTAGTTACTTGACTGAAGTTGAATTTATCTGATAGTATTTTTTTCTCCCTCATATACTGTTAATTGCTAAAATTATCATAATCTCCTGCCATTTCTTTGGGTTCATCATCTAAGTTCATCTACCTCATGATGTATGGGGTAATGATAGGCATTTAAGACATCAGAGAAGAAATAGTACCATAGTGTTGTGATGATTGTTGTTATAGAGAAAAAGTACCCGTATAGTTCCTATTAATTGTAATGTCCTACACATTTTAAAAAAAAGGTCTTTAGAAGACAAAATAATACTAGTAAATACTACCATTTACACTAATGGCTTTTACCTTTATGAACTATAGAAAATACTTAATTTTCTAATTACTTGTGTCTTATTGAATTATTAATATTTTTGAAGCTTTTTTGGGGGGAGCTAAGTCTTTTATTTCTAACCAATGAAATAGTTTTCACCCCTCCAATCAGGACTTTCAAGGAAAATACCTGTTGCATAAATCAAAAGGTTTTAGATAATGTAGATTTTTCCTGATTCTCTCTTTTAAGATTAAATTGATAAACTCTTGGCTTTGGGAGTTGTGTTCCCACTGAGTTTGTAGGTCCAAGATTCTCTTTGGAACATGACTGTAGACAGTTGGATACTTTGTGGGAAAGCCGAGAGAAATCTCAGCACTATTTTTCCAAACCAAAGGGACATGTGGATCTTAACTTGAATTAGAGAAGACTATCTTGCTTTAAGCAAATTGTTATATAGAAGTCATGGTTACTTGGTTTTAAACTGATGGTGAGGAGGAGTTAACCTCACATGTTTATATTTTTATAGAATTATTATCATAGGTTCGAAGGGTTTTAATTTGCACAGGCTGTGCCATAAAACATTGCCTTTGGATTTGATGCTGTTACCATTTTATTTGGAATAAAAATGAATTTACTGATATTTAGGACAAATATTTTATTATCTGAACTCTATGCCTAATATGTGAAGTATTTGGTCAAGTTCCATTCCCTTACTCCAAAGCAGGTTTATGGTTTTCATCGTTTATTTGATCACATCTGTAAATACAGTATTTGTTGAAAATGTTATTGTGAAGTCTTTGCCTAGTGTTTGATGAAAGCTTAATATACAAGCTTTATGAGAAAAAATGTGGAACCTTATTTTGTATCAATAATTATATTTCTAATATGACCAATTTTGATGATATAGGAAAGTGGATTTCCTGGGAAAAATATGTAAGAGGTAGTAAAGATGAAAGACTAGTTTGTTTACATTCTAAGAAAATTAGGACAGAGATTTATTTGATGGGTGAAGCGTTGGCAGGTTGCTTTGAAATGTACATCTACACAAGTTTTCCTTGCTCATGATGCCATCCTTTACTCACATCTGCTCTGCTTTAAGAAGGATTAATTCGGGCCAGGAGTTTAGCCTACTGGTAGAGTGCTTGCCTTGCACGAACACCCAGGTTAGATTCCTCGGGACCACATACATAGAGAAAAGCAAGAAATGGTGCTGTGGCTGAAGTGGTAGAGCTGTAGCCCTGAAAAAGCCCAAGGACAGTGCCCAGGCCTTGAGTTTAAGACCTAGGACTGGCAAACAAAATAAAACAAAACAAGGATTAATTCATTGTTGGTATTTATCACCATTAGTCATGCAGTTGCAGTACATTACCAGGTATTGAGCCTCTTACACAGATCAAAGTATTAACCCTCTCCTACCTAAAAGGCCATCACCAGTGTTGTGGTATTCCATCAGTTAGATAATAATGGGCCTCATGCAGAATGCAAATGGAACCTGGCATTGGGTTTCAGTTTAGAACAGGCCAGTTATCATATTACCCAGAGTGGGTCCTTGCCATTCAGGAGAGCTGCATTCTTAAACCTTCCAAACTTTACATCTCTTAACTTACACTACATGACTTTAATCCTAGCTAGCACTGGTAAGTTGACTATTTCAAGCATCAACATTTTTTTAAATGAATAATTGAGAACATGTAAGTATGCAACAATTCCATACAAGTATGCAACAATTCCATGCCACTTACGGTCATTAAGAACTCTTAGTTAATCTAGTTTAATTTCAGTCTTACATGAGTACTACCCATGTTAGCTCAGAAAAATCATAGAGTGCTGCCTGTTGGCTTTTGGGGTCCCAGGATCATGTTTAGAATCATGAAGTCAGAATGGACATTCATATTCTGGGTCTCAGCTACCATAGGACTAGATAGAGACAGTGGGTAGGAAATCAGTCAGTCATTACATGTTTCCAAGGAAAATGTCCTGACTAAGGATATCCTTTGGTGGGAAGTGAAGGGGCTTACTGGGTCAAGCTTTATTGTAACCCCCACCTTTATTGGGACACAGCCAGCTGATGTTTTTCTTTCTTTCTTTCTTTCTTTTTTTTTTTTTTTTTGTGGATCATGAGGCTTGAACTCAGCCTGGGCCCTATCCCTGAGCTCTTCAGCTGAAGGCTAGTGCCCTACCCTTGGGCCTGGGCATTTTCCCACAGCTCTTCAGCTCAGGGTTACCTCCCTGTCCCTGGGCCTGGATGTTGTCCCTGAGCTCTTCAGCTCAAGGTTACTGCCCTATCCTTGAGCCAAACACTGCACCTCCCACTTTCTAGAGGTTAATTGGAGATAAGAGTCTCAGGTCCTTTTGTGCCCGGGCTGGCTTTGAACCTTGATCCTAAGATCTTAGCTTCCCGAGTAGCTAGGATTACAGGTGTAAGCCACTGCACCCGGCTTGGTACTTCTTTGTTTCTATTATTTATTTCAATTAATTTTTGTTTTAAACATTATTTTTGAATTTTAAGGTTAGTTATAACTTTATCCCTACTTCCCTCCTTCCTTTTCTCCTTTACTCCTTGCCTTTGTCCCTTCTTACAGTGATGGTTACTGGAGTTGTAGGCTGGTATTCTATTAAAAAAACCACCTTGTCCTTTTGCTTTAGTTATTTTTCAGTCTCAAGGTTTGTTTCTTTGTTTTGCCTGGGCTGTGATCTTCCTATCTCTGCTTCCAGAACAGTCAGGATTGCATGTTTGAGATACTACCACTGGCTTGTTCTATGAATTGTCTCAGTACCTTTTTGTGTTAGCCTGGGTTTACCTCAGTCTGCCTGATGTCTGTTTGCTGGGGAGCTGGGATTACAGACATGTACTACCCATACTTTTCTTGTCTATAAACGCGGGGTCAGATTTAATTGTACTTTTGAAGTTTCTGACAATTCCTTGGAATTATTCAGGCTGAGTATGATTTCTGCCCTTATGGCAGTCATGGATTCCCTTATCTCCAGTTGTGAAACAGCCCAGAATAACATTGAATTGAACATCTCCTGACTTGTTTACCATGACTAACAAGAAAGAGAAGTCTATACAAAAATGTCATTATAGGATAAAATTTGCTCCACTGGCTTATGTTTCTTCTGTTTTTTCTTGTGTTCTTTAAGTAGTAGCTTAAAGGAAACAAAGTATTTCAGCCCTATGTGACTGCTTCTTTATATAAGTGTCATACACATATAAAATAGTTATAAATAGGATACTGTAACCCAGTATTTGACTCGATTTGACTTTCATGCTTACATATTGTGCTAATTTTGAGCTTCAGTTGATGTTTATTATTGGAATGAATGCATTCTTTATGCATTCTTTACTTGCATACTTTGATTTTCCTGATAGGTAAATAGCATTGTTTTCTTGCTACCATTTCTATCTAGATTGTTCTATAGACTGTAAGTTGGCTCAAGACATACATGTAGCCTATGTATAGACTGTTATGAACATATCTCCTGTAACAGGGGCAGCAATAAATAAATTTTATCTCTATTTCTAATGATTCTACTTACGTATGTGTGTTTGTAATTTCATTATATTTCCTATGACAAATAATGATCCTGATGAGAACATACCTGTCCTGTCCATTGTTGGAGTCTGCTTGTGGTTACCTCCCTATCACTATCTTTGCCCTTACAGTTTTGAACCGTGTGTTCGTTTGCTCCTGCACTATGGTATATGGTAGTTAAAACAAGGCTTTGAGCACCTGAAATGTGTCAATGTAAACTGAGATATGCTAAGTATACAATGTGATTGGATTTCTAATACATAGGAAGGAAAAATGAAATAATAAATTGTTTTATACTTTGTTTACATGCATCAATGATAGGTTTTTGATATACTTGGTTAATTTTATTTCAAATAGTTTTCTTGCATGGAAGTTGCATTTAATAATTGTACACAGTATAGTTAGTGCACATTACGTGTTTCTGGTTAGTGTTCATCTGTGTGTTTACTTTGACTCTAGCACTTTCTCCAGGAAAATGGTGTTTACAGCTTATTGTCCTTGTCAGAATTTTGCTGCTTGTTTGTATATTGCTGTTTATATGAACCTTCCATGTCTTGTATGTTCTCTGTATTTGTTCAAGTCTCATACTTCTTGACACAGGGTGAATACTGTTTAGTGTTTTAGGGTATTATAGGTTTTTATATTACTAAGTGTGAAAATGTATTTTTTTTGATATGTGCATTTCATTTAGGGCACCATTTTCCTCCTTGATTGCTAACATTGAATTTCTTTTCTGTGTCTTTTTCTCCCCTAAAAAATATCAGTATGGCTTAGAGAGGATTATGAGTGAGGACAGGAGCCTTTCCTTGTTGGCTAAAGCCATGGATCCCCAGCAGCCCAATATGATGACTGATGTGGTCAAACTTCTCTCTGCAGTCTGTATTGTAGGCGAGGAGAGCATGTAAGTATTTGTCATACTGTTCTCTGTTGTACATTCATTGAAAAAAGTTGGTTTATTTTCTGTTGCCCACTGTACTTTAAAATTTCAATGTTGAAGTATATTAAAATTACTTATTGGTATACTAAAATATAGAAATAATAATTATTTCTCTATTGATACCTTAGGAATGGCCTAAATATTTCTATGCGAATGCATTTTTTCATAATACTTTGTATTGTTGTGAACTTGAATTCTATTTGAACATTCTAAAAGTAGCCAGTAAATGGATTCTGTTTCTTATTTAACTTTTCTGCTAGAATTACTTCAAACTGTCTATCGTGTTTTCCTTGCAGTTACAGACATTGTTCTTTGAAAATATATATGCAATTCAGATATATAAATTTACATATGTGATTGTACTTTGCAGGTTAAAGTTAGAAAATTTTGGACCACATTTTGTTATCTCTAGAACTAAAAGACCACTGATAAGTACACACAAAAAAAGTTCCCTTTTAAAAGATGATTGAGGTTTTAATTAAAAAGAGACATTTTAAATGTCTTTCTGAAGGGTAAAAGTTGAATAACTGAAAGAAGAGTGGCAGCTCTCATGCCACACAAATGATGCCAGACAGTGGAGGGCTGCATTTACCTGTTGGCCAGCCCTCCAGTTGCAGCACGTGGGGTGAACCCACTCATATTTTCCTAATTCAGAGTCTGGGCACCAAGCACATGTGCCTCTGTAAACTCATGGGATGATTTCCAGATGCTTAGCTAAACCCAAATGCGGTCTCAGGTATAGGACTAGGCATCTATCCCTGTCTCATACATGTATGTGTGTGGCTATGCATGGCTTCTTTCACATTTTTCCCTTCCATTGTTTTTCTTCCTATGTCCTCTCCATTCTCTGTATTAACCCTTGCCCCATCTCCATCTCTGCTTTTCTCTTTCCATTTTCTCATCTCAGTCTTCCTGTCTCTTTCTGTATTCATTTTTAAAAATTTCTTCTTTCTTCTTTAGCAATTTTATTGTTCCTTGAGTTCAGAATGGGTATTTAAATGATATAAATAATGAATAGGTGTATTTCATTGTCAGACGGAGCCTCTGTAGGCTAGGTATAGAATGGTTTTCTTAAAAAGAGAAGGAGTACACTTGTTTTAATTACCGTAGTGTAATTATGCATTTTGAATATTTATAATACATTGTTACTACCTGTGTTGTCTGTCACATTTCCTTTCAGGTATTTTAGAGTATACTGATTAAGAACATTTTAGTGCTCCCTACATAGATCATTTGGTCAGCTTATGTGAGACCTTGAGCAGATTCCTTAATGTTCTTTTCCTTAGTTTTTAAATCTATGAAATGGGTTAATAGTAACTAACACATGTAGTCTTATCTATCTATCCATCACTGTCTGTCTGTCTGTCTGTCTGTCTATCTATCTATCCATATCTATCTATCATCTATAGATATCTCCTTTGTAGGCTTAATTATAGATAACACTCATTACTGTTTATTTTTTTCTTCTGCCTTTTGGTTGTCCTGTGGACTGAACTCAGGACTTTGTGCTTTCCAAGTAGGCACTCTAAATCATGAGCTACATCCCAAATTATTTTGGTTATTTTTCATGTAGTGTATAACATTTCTTTCCATGGACTTATATGGATGAAGGTACTTCTAGTTGTGCCTCTTGCATAGCTGGAGTTACAGGTGTGAGGCACCACAGCTTGGTTGTTAATTGGAATTGAAACTTGCTAATATTTTGCCAGGCTAGCGTTGAACTATTTTCTTCCTAGACCCTACCTCCTGAATAGCTGGAATTAATAGGCATGCGCCATTTAGTTTAGCTATATATTAAAAAAAAAAAGCTAGGATAAAGGACTGTGAATATTTTTCTATCATAAACAAATGATAAATATTTGAGGTGATGAAACTGCTCACACTGTCTTCAATGTTACACAGTGTACAAATATATTGTTACCCAGAAGATATTGTTTTGGATCATTTAAAATTTAAAAGATGTATAAAGTATTTAATATTTAGAAAGTAGTTCCCGAGTGCCTGCCATAAGTTACAAATGCTAGATAAACACCTTCATAGTATACTTTTTAGGGATAAATGAGTGAAAGCATAAGATATGCTGAGCTCAGTGCTGTAGGAAATGCACAGAAAGAAAAGAATCATATTCTATACGTCAGATGTGCAAACATGGAAAAGAAAAAAGAAATAAAAGGTACTCTGAGCCTAGAAAAAAATACTTTTATGGAATGTGAACGGTTTGAAGCTTGGGCAGAGAGAAAGGAGGTGTAACAGAGGCTAGCAGATAAGGGGGGAAACCACTAAAACACTATATCTGCATGTGTAGAAATTTTCAGTGAAGTCCATTTAGTTACAATCATATGTATTAATAATTTTAACTAAAGCAGCACATCTGATGATACATTCTCTCTGCTCATCCTGGTACCTCAAAAGTGTTACTGGTTACTTGGGCACATCATCTTTAATGGGGTGAAATAATTGAATTACAGTATTTATGTTATCTGTTCTTAATAATTCACTGAAAATTTTCAATAGCCTTGAAGAAGTTTTAGAAGCTTTAACTTCTGCTGGAGAAGAAAGAAAAATAGACAGATTTTCTTCTATTGTGGAAGGCCTCCGGCACAATTCGGTTCAACTGCAAGTAAGTTTCATGTATATAAAATATATTTTTAAGTGACATTACACAATGTTGTTTTACAAGCTATTTGATGATTGGCTTGTATGTAATGATCACATTGTGCTACCCTGGACACTACTCAGTATTCTTTTATAGCATTGTTTGTAATGAACATACAGAATTCCAATTTGCACTGTCATAATTTATCTTAGCTAGTAGTGGCAACTCATGACTACTTTCATTTTATTATTTTTTCTAGAACTAAAGTTAGTAATTTGTCAATAAAACATGTGGTCATAGCCCAGTGAATTGTTTATGCTGTTGATCTAGTTGTGATTGTAAGCTGCTTTTCTAATTATGTGAATTACTGATTTTAGTTGTTTGAATAATTGTAGGTATTACATTTTCTCAAATATCTATTTTTATCAAGTCACATTTAGACTTAATTTCTACATGCTTCCAATACATAACCATAGATGACAAATGCTTTCAGTTGAATAGTTAATGTTTAATCTCTCCTTTTAAAAATTACTTTTTATTTGTATTTTTATTTGGTATTAGGCTTGGACAATATCTTTTAGGTTTTTTCTTTTTCTTTTTCTTTTTTTTTTTTTTTTTTTTGTTTTGGTCAAAGCTGATACTGCACTCTACCATTTTAGCCACAGCTCTACTTCTAGACTTTATATGGTTAAAGAATCTCATGGACATCCCTGTCTAGAATGATTTTGAATTGTGATCCTCAGATTTCAGCTATCGTAGTAGGTAGTTCCTGTAACTTCTGTATTTTCCATGCTGTTGATCAAGAGTTGAGAATAGAATAATTGTTCTAAATAATTATTTTTCCTGTTAAATCATTCTACTGTGGTTTTATTCTTTCATGAGAGTTTCTCATTAAGCCTAATGTGTGAAGTACCTTGAAAACAGGATGCTCTATTGTAGAAGGTACTATTTCAATTGTAAATGTAGCTCAGTATTAGGGTGTTGTTATAGAAAACACAAGGCCATGGGTTTGATTCCCAGCACTAAAGGGTTGAGAGTGAGTAGTAGGCAAGTGACATTTTCTCAAAAGGTAATGTAGTCTCCTCCTAACTCCCCCACTCATAGAAAGGTAAAATAGATTCTGTTTTCTGGGGAATACCGATTATGTTCTTCCAATTCCTTTTAAATTGTCCATACTTTAGTAATATTTAATATGTTTTATTTTCTAAGATGTGTCTGAGTTTTCCACAAATAAAATAGATTCTAGAACTAGCTTGTTATTTCTTTTCTCATAAAGCTCTAAGTGCCCATTTTATTCTATTAGCTATCTAATTTGTATTTATTAAAATGTTATACCGTGCCTGATACTAACAAATCATCAAATCAAAATAAAACTTGTCATTGAATATAATAGAAATCAATTGTTTGCTTTTAAATTGATGAAATGGAAGACAGTAAAATAAAGAACAATGAGATTTTCTTATTGCTAAATATATTTGTAACAAAGTACTTTTTAAAGAAAATTACTATAGTTTCTTTATGGTCTGATAATAAAGATAATTTGAGTGATTATGATTATAATAAAATTGAGCTTACTTTTTTCATAGGATATAGTTGAATGAGAAAACGAACTATAGAGCTGAAATAATACAAAGTCTTTTCAGGCACTAGTTTTATGTTTAGGAAGGCTGTATAATATTAGACTTAGAGTAAGCGTACCTCAGTGTCTTTTCTCAGCTATATTAGATAGCATTTTTAAGCAGAAAATGATACTGTATGCCTTCTAGAGTTTCTGGTAGTTCTAAGGGTTCCCATGTGGATGGTGCACAGCTGGAAGTCAGGCACAGGGCCAAATGACACACACCATCATAGCAGTGTTCTAATGGCCACACTGCTCTGTTAAGTACTAAGACCTCTTTGGTTAGAAAGACTTTCTGCTACAGCCAGTCAAAGAATGCAGCTGTCCACCCAGGGTCTTTCCAGTCTTTACAAAGGGATCCTTCCTCTGTTGACCAGGATTTCCTAGAAGAAGGCTGGACTAAATGTAGATTGACTAGTCTCATTTCTGTCATACCACTTTTGCTAGATGAGGTCTTCTCTCTTTGTGTTTTCAGTTGTACTGCTGAGGGGTCAAAAGCTACATTCTGAAGTTTGTTGAAACTTGTTTGTCATAAGGCTGATGGAATTATATAGTTTCTGTTATGAGAAGAACTAAACCATGGAAATCCTTGAGAGTTTTATATTTGTTGTTGTTGCTGCTTTTTCTATTTCCCAGACCCTTTGCACTTATGTCTAGGAGTTTAATGAACATGAGAGTCCTGAGGGTTTCTACCATTTACAGCCTTACACATTAGTCTTCCATAGTTTTCTGAGTGCTGTTGCTAGACATAAACTCCTAGGTTAAAGTCAGGTGAATTTTATTATCCACAGCAATAGTATCTGTACAAGTATTAGCTTATTACCAGTACCCCTTATACAGTTCCACCTGCAGGAAGGTCTGATGGGTTTGAAGCACACCTGCTGTGATGGGGTGACCACAGCGGGAACAATCCTGTGCATCATGGGCAGCAGTTACTCAGGTTTGATGGCTGTACACTGTGATGATCTGTTCAGTTGACCTCAGAATTTAATGAAGGCTATTGGTAATGAATATTTTAAGTGGCAGGAAAAGGCTGTGCTGAATGATGAAACTCAGCCCTATATTTCAGTTCTCACATCCCGAAACAGTGAACGGTCAGGTTCAAACGTTGGATGGATGGATGGATGGATACACACACACACACACACACACACACACACACACACACACACACACACGCACACACGCACAAACCAGGCTTTTTTCTTGTAATATTTTGATTTTTCCACTTGACTCTCAAGATGTTCATTTGTAGAGTGAGGGGGATTGCACAGACTTTGTCCTGCTCAGTGAAGAGGAAGTCTAGTCTTATCTCCCATCTCTTATCGATCTCTGCCTTTTCTAATTTTTGGCCAGAGTGTTGTAGCAATCCCTGGAGTTTGTGGTTAGCAATACCATGTTTATCATTAATTCATGCCTCCATTGGGACAATTACTTATGAAAGGGTTACTGAATGACAGGTTTTTCAACATGATTGTCTAATTGCGCATTCAGCTTTACTTAGCTTAAGAAATAATAGAAACTGATCTTCCTTTTTGGAGGGTCAGTGTGAAGACAGTCCAATCTCTTCATCTGTCTTGCTATTCAGTAACTCCACGTGATGATGGACCTGCATTTGAGAGAGATGTCACAGATCCAGGGATGTGGGAAGATGATTTGCAAAATTGGTATACAGACTTATTAGGGAAGTTTAGTTTATTGCAATCAAATAAATAGAGGTCTTTGCTTGGGTGTAGTCAGAAGTCTCCACTGGGGGATGGGCGGTAACATCTAACACAAAGCTTCTGCCATAATTCTTATAGAACTCTGAGCAACACAGAATTTTCTTACAACAACAACAACAACAGCAACAACAACAACAACAACAAACATTAACATTGAACCTCTTAGTGTCTAATAGTCTAATAGCTTTTTCATTCAGGTTTCCATGTGTTGCTTGTGTATACTCATTGCCCGATAGATGTGGAACAGAGTGAAAACTTTGTTATTAATGACTGGTTTCTTAATCTAGAGAGGCACAAATGAAGGCTGTCAGAAAGAGAAATCTAAAAGGAAATGGTGGAGGGGCAGAATCTTTTGTTCAAATCTGTAGCATCCTTAGGTCTCAGCTTGCTCATTGAAGACACACTTCAATCCTTTATTTAACTGCCTTCAAGCTTAGAGAACTTTGGTTTTAGTATTGGTTTAGGTACAAATAACGATCTGTGATCATGCTTTGTATCTGTTAATTTGTTTTTGTTTCATAATAAAAATTTCCTGGGTTTTGCAGTGTCTTTGGTTTTATTGAAATATGTGACCATTGTTTAAGTTTTTTCTTGAAATTCTTATGGTATATTATATATATCTAAATGTAATATATAATATGAAATTTATTAATTTTTGGTTTTGTCATATTGGAGTTTGAACTGAGGACTTTCTGCTTGACAGGAAGCTGCTCAGCCAACTTGAGATGTCTCTTGCCCTTTTTGTTCTGGTTACCTTTGAGGCAAGATTTTGCTTTATTTAACAAATCTAGGCTGGACTATGATTCTCCTGTTGACCCTTTCTGCTGTACTGGGGAGGACAAGCATGTTTTTCTATACTTGACTTTTTCTACTGCAGTTGTGTCTTGCTATTATTATTTCTATTGTGTCTTTCTATTATTATTATTATTATTATTATTATTATTTTTGCCTTGGTTGGCAGGGAATCTCTCTATCCCTCCCATCTCAGCTTCTGAAGTAGCTGAGATACAAGGTGGGAACTACTGCACAAAGCTGTTCACTAACACAGGGCATCTTATGAAATGTTTAACTGAGTTGGCCTCAAACTGTGATCCTTTCACTTTTGTCTCTTGAGTAGTTATGGTTACATACAGGTAAGATATATACACTGGGTATATACCTTATTTAACCATTTCTAAATATTCAATTAATCACACTCATATTTTTATGCAATAATTATCTGTTGCCAGATTTAATAAACTGTAATGATAGTATACATACAAACATAAACAGGGGTGGTACACAGCTGGTATTATGTTCTAGCATTTCTATGGGAGACATCTCTAGTTTGAAATATTTTCCAGAGAAGCAAAACCCACAAATACAGTGTTTCTGGGGCGTTTAGTAGAAGAAAATGCTGTAAATTTATTCCATGTTTCAGATATGCACACTTTCTACAACTGGAAAGAGGAAGTATGCATATAAACAACAAAGAACTATAAATGTGTTGAAATTTATTATTATTATTATTATTATTATTATTATTATTATTTTAACTCTGGGCCTTGGCGTTTTCCCTGAGCTCTTCAGCTCAAGGCTACCAGTCTACCCCTTGAGCCACAGTACCACTTTAGGTTTTCTGCTGGTTAATTGGAGGTAAGAGATTCATGGACTTTTGTGCCCAGGCTGGCTTGGAACCACGATCCTCAGATCTCAGCCTCCTGAGTAGCTAGATATAATGTGTATCTGGCTAGAGTCAAGTGACAGGAAGGAAAGAATATTACCTCAGTCTGTCACTGGTTCTAGGGAAACCTGACAAGGTCATTGCGGTGTCTTTGTGTCCTAAATGAATACTTGCTGTTCACATCTAAGCACATACAAATTTAGAATGATGACATTGAAATGATCTAATGGAAAGTCAGATGCTGCTGACTCTTGCCTATAATCTTAGGTTCAGTACTCAGGAAGTTGAGATCCTGAGATCTTCCTACAAAGCAGGCTTGAGCTGGATATTTTACGAGATTCTTATCTCTAATTAATAACTACTAAAACCAAAAACACAAAACAAATCTGGAAGTAGAACTGTGGTTAAAATGCTAAAGAAAAACACCAATAACAAGGACAATGCCCAGGTCTTGAGTTCAAGCCCTAGGACTTACACATGCAAAAAGAGAGAGAAGTGAGAGGAGAGAGGAGGGGACAGAGAGAGAGGGCTAAGAAGGGAGAGAGGGGGAGAGAAAAAGAGAGGGGGAGGGAGGGAGGGAGGGAGGGAGGGAGAGAGAGAGAGAGAGAGAGAGAGAGAGAGAGAGAGAGAGAGAGAGAGAGAGAGAGAGAGAGAGAGAGAGAGAGGAAGAATATATATGATTGACTGGATGGGGCTATTGGTCATTTATGCTCCCTATGGTTAAATGTGGAAAATTGCATTTTATGGCTACCACAAAGACAAATCTTTTTTTAACTTAAAAAGAGAAGAAAACTCTTTAATGTCTGGATTTCATTAAATAGATTTTTAAGCTTTGGTTGGGTCTCATTTTTCATGTCTCCGTAAGTACAGGAAAGTCTGAGAGTTTTTTAATTTAAAAATTGAGGATCCTCCTCCCCCATTATTTAAGCAGTATAGGTTCTTTGGGCAATAACTAGATAAATGATTTAAACACAGCAAATATTAAATGTATTTATGGATTTAGCCAAGGTTTCATTTGGGTGGTAGCAGTGATAATAGGGCTTAAAAGTCAGGGCCCGGGTGCTAACCCTTATTTCCATTCAAGACTGTTCCTTTACCACTTGAGCCACAGCTGTAATTTCAGCTCTTAGGTAGTTAATTAGAAGTATGAGTCTCATTGACTTTCCTGAACCATGATTCTGAGTTCACAGCTTCTTGAGTAGCTATGATTATGGGCAGGAACTATTACATTCACTTCAGCCAGAGTTACATGCTTTTTTTTTTTTTTTTTTTTTTGATTTTCTTCTCTTTTCCCTTTAAATGCCTCCAAATCACCTAAATTTTATTTGATTCTTCCTGTAATGATTGGTCATATGTTGATTTTTTTTTTTTGTAAAAGTATCTTTGTACCTCAAATCACTGTAAACTAATGTTATTTTATTTCTTTTCTCTTTTTTTTGCTCTTATGGTTAATCTCGTGTTGTTACTGTATCTGACTTTGTTACCCAATATATTGTATATATGGTTATCTGCTTATTTGAAATAGGGAAGGGAAGAGGGAAAACAAAATGATTGGGAGGGGGAGGGTGGAGAGAATTGGGACAAAAACATGAGAAAGGGTACCCAGGTTTGAGAAGTACCTAACTAATGTAACTGTAACCTCTCTATACATTATCCTGACAATAATATGCATTTAAAAAAATGAATTGCTTTCACATTTAATGAAGGGACAATAAAAAATGTAGAGTGTTAGTAGAGAGTTTATTTTTAGGACAATTGTTTAGATACCTCAGAAAAAGCTAGAAATTTATCTCAATTCCTCTTTGTTTTGGCTACTGTGCTAATTGAGGTTTTTGTTAGTAGGACAGGAATCAATGAAAAACCATTGAAATGCATCAGTAAGCAGTATGCCATAATCCTAAGAGACATAAACAACAACAACAACAATATGGGGCCAAGAGCATCACCTAGTGGTAGAGCACGCGCCTAGCATGCATGAAGCCCTGAGTTCGATTCCTTGGGACCACATACCCTGAAAAAGCCAGAAGTGGCACTGTAGCTCAAGAGCACTAGCCTTGAGAAAGCCCAAGAAGAGTGCCCAGGCCCTGAGTTCAAGCCCCAGGACTGTCCAAAAACAAAACAAAGATAATCACCACCACCACCAACAAAAACCACAGTAAGCCAGTAAGCCGGGTGCAGTGCTTCATGCCTGTAATCCTAGCTACTCAGGAGGCTGAGATCTGAGGATCACAGTTCAAAGCCAGCACCAGACACGTCTGTGAGACTCTTATCTCCATTTAATCACCAGAAAACCAGAAGTGGCCCTGTGGCTCTAGGGGTAGGGAAGTAGCCTTGAGCTGAAATGCTCAGGGACAGCGCCTAGGTGAATTGCTAGGGTGGTAGCCTTGAGTTGAAGAGCTCAGGGACAACACCCAGGTCCAGTCTTCAAGTCCGGTGACCCATTGAAAAAAAACCAACCCAAAACAAAAAATCCCCCAAATCCCAGCAAAACGATATTCTGAAGTGAACCTATTCTCACATGTAACCTATCTGTAATAAGCTAGTGTTTCGTATTATCTAGAATGCACTCCCAGTTTTTTGAGTCTCCTAAATATGTAGCTTTGGGAATGCAATGAAAGACCACTGCAGAAATTCACTTCATAAATGTTTTAAAGGGGACTGCAATGTTTTACAATTAAATAATTAGTTACTCAGTCATTTCTCGGCATAGGGAACTTGATATGGGAACTATAAAGATGAATGAATTGCAATCCCGCCCTAAAGAAGATTATATTTAAAACGATATAACATTTGATGTCAAGTTTATATTACTAGTAGTTTCACCAAGTTTATGGAAAGATAGAAAAGAAATTAACAGTGTCTAGGGATTGTTTGAACAAATATTTCTAAATATCTAAGTTTGTCTCTAGTATTCCTTCTGATGTAAATTACAGCTCCCTGAGTACTAAATTCATTTGTCTGAGTTTGCCTGTGGGGCATATGCAGATTTCAAGCTCTGATTTGTTCTTTTACTGAGTCTATCATTTATAGAGCATTCAATTGGGAGTATAAATAAAATTACAGAACTCTATATCTGCTGGTACACTTTTCTGTTTGTGTTTGACTAAAAAATGTAGTCTGTTTAGAGTTATTATTCTGAATTAATACATGTATATAGAATTTTGAAATCTTTAGAGTTTATTTGTACTGGAGGCAAAAATATTTCTCTGTAAGCATCCTTTAGTCATCTTAACTTGATAAATGTGAACTTTGATTGTACAAAGAGAGACAGACGATTTCTGCTATAGGGTAGGGAAGATGAATAGCAGTCTAAACTGTATATTCCAGGCCCAGATAATAAGCATTTGCAGATTTTGATAGAATTTGTATTTACGTATTTTATTGGTGTTTGTTGCCAATCTAGATTTAGCTCCATTATCTTCTATGTCTTTATAATACAGCATATTTTTTTCCTGTTAGTCTTGGGGCTTGAACTCGGGACCTGGGTACTGTCCTTGAACACATTTTGCTCAAGGCTAGTACTCTGCCACTTAGCCATATAGGGCTGCTTCTGCCTTTTTCTCTGTGTGTTGTACTGAAGAATTGAACCCAGAGCTTCATGCATGCTAGGCAAGCAGTCTACCACTAGGCCACATTTCTGGTCCTTCATTATTTTAGTTATATAACCCCTTACTCACATCTAAGAGGAGCAAAGGTGTGTACTTTGTGAAGGCCATATGATTTTGTGCTTGTTAGGTTATTTTCTAACCAGAAAATAATTAGAAAATAACGTCTCAGCATAGTCATGTAGGAACCAGCTGCTCTGGTTAGCCTCTGTAAACATAGGTAGGCCTTGTGGACAGACTCTGGCATCTCATGTGTTAGTGTACCTTGAATTTTGTATGTAAGCTTGTCTATTTGAAAATAGTCAGAAACTAAAGATTAATTGTGCATCAGGCATTTATTTGTGCTGAGCTGAGGAATAGACAGTAGTAAGTTGTATAATATTGGGAGTTTAGTTGACATGTATTCATGTATGAAAAAAATCTCATTTATTTCCAAGGTCAAGAAGCTACTTTGTGGATTTAGTGATTCTGACAGTCTTGTCCATTTTTTTCTACCTCTAATAATTTTCCTTTGATCATTGGATTGCTTTCACAATTACCTTTGACTGGCTCTGTTTACACCTACATTGAATACCTCTGACATTTCTGTTTATTGTTTATTTATCTTCTGTTAAGTCTTCACCTTCTAGATCATTATGTGGCAGACGTTTGCCTTGCTCTTTCTAATTGCCTTTTGGGTAGTTGGTCTCAGTTCTCATATTATTGATGTCCTTGGAGTAATCTTCATGTATACTAAATCCTGAAATGGATTCCAGACCCTTTCACCCCTCCAGGGAGAAGTTGTATTGTGTGAGATACTGTTCTGCATGTTAGAGCTTTTTTTGATGACTGGGAAGAGAGGAATAAAAAGGCAAGTCCTTGGATATATAAACAATTGCTCTTTTCTTTTGTCGAAATGATTTTTGTGAAATCAACAGTGTTCCCATTCCACATGTAGTAGCAATTTATTGGTCCATATCTTACTTGCATTCGGTGGTGCATTTGATCAGTCTCTCCTTGTTTTGATCTCTTTCCCTATTTTCACAGAGTACTACAGTTGCCTTCTTTCTACTGATTAGCTTTTTACTTGTAATTTATTTACCCAAATTATTAATTAATTGAAATCTACCCTCAAATTATACATGTAAGTTCTTAAAGCTTTTTAATGCTCCAAGTTCTTATACCTTCTGTGGCCCCTGTTTCCTGTCAGCCTCACCTGCTTTCCTTTCTCACAAACTAATGTAAAATTTGAATTACTTACAACTAACTTGAAGGGATCATAACATTGAGCATATTAACTCATTTGCATAAAACATTTTTCTTAATCAAGGCTTTTGTGGCTCAGACCTAGCTATTTAGGAGGTTGAAATCCAAGGATTATAATTTGAAGCCAGGTCAGGCAGGAAAGTCCATGAGATTCTTATCACCAAGTAACTACCAAAAGGACTGAAGTGGAGGTGTGGCTCAAATGGTAGAGCAACAGTCTTGAGCGAAAAACTCAGAGACAAGTGTTTAGGCCCTGAGTTCAAGCCACAGAATTTGAAAACACACACACACACACACACACACACATACACAAACACACACACACACACGCACACACGCACGCACGTGCACGCACGCGCATACGTGCATGCAAGCACGCACGCACACACACACGCTTGGTACATTTGTTAACTCCTTCATTAGGCTCTCTCACTCCTTCCTTTTAATCATCGAATTAGAGCTTTTATTAGGTGGTGTCTGTTCTCCTTTAGTACCTACAGTTCCTCCTGTATGCAACTTCAACCTTATAGTTTGTTGTCATTGTGTCTGTTTATCTCCATTTGCGCAGAAAACATGTAATGTTTCTTTCTGTAGTTTTAGATCCTTTTTCTATTTCTAAGAATTAATTGATAGGGCATATATTCTGGAACATGACAGTAGTGGGTACTAAGAACTAATCAGTTGTTGTCACATTTCTTTATATGTCAGTATATGTGGTAACTAAGGTTTCTAGCTTTTGAAGGAATTCTTCGGTTTTTACTTTGCTTATAGAAATTTCTGCATAAGAAAAATCATGTTTTTGTACTTGCATGTAATATTCAGATGTTTATTTGTTTGGTAATAGATAATAATGATGATAGATTGTCATTTGAATTGGAAAACTATTGGTTTAACTTGGTTATATTGGTTATTTTCTTAATTTTCTTTGCATGTAGAATTATCTTAAAAATATTTCCTGAAAATAATTTGGCTTATCCTTTATCTTTCATTTTTGTGCTACTATTATCTACATTAGCTGCTTCTTATTTAAGTGGTAATTTCTACTAATTTTTTGTTGCTTTATTTCCTATGAGTAACAAAAATTCTCATTTTTCTAGAACTTGATTTAGTTTTTCAGAATATAGGGAAATTATGTGCCTATAATTATGTATGTACGAAACACTTCAAGATCTTTGAAAATGACATGGTTTTGCTGAAGAAAGTAAATAATGCTTGTGGGTGTCAAGTAAGAAAGTAGAAGGAATACATTTTAAACTTGACTTTTTGACAAGAAATGGTTACAGCTGAGTGAATATGTATTCAAAAGGTAGACTATTTGATGTTTTCTTTTTCTTTTTTCAAGTATGATCCTCTTTTTCTCATATGTCTTCTGGCACATTTCCCACTTGGACCTTGAACAATCTCAAGTTTTGACATTAGAGGCATGCTGGTCAGATTTTAAAGTTTAGATATCAATATAACAATTACTATATATTTCAGCCAGCAGGAACTAAGACCCCTGTTGCTGTCTTAATCCAAAAAAGGCATTTTAAATTCATATAAATCTTGCCTTAAGGGATAGAAAAAAGACAATTTTAGGAACAGCATGAGGTTAAACATATTGATGAGTAGTAGTAGTTCAGTAGTTCTTCCTAGATTTTGGGTAGAATGTAGACAGAAAAATAACATCAACAACAGAGAATACTTTGTTTCTCTAGAGAGAATCTGTTTTGCTTTATTAAAAATAGAATTTTAATGATGAAAGATATGTTTTCAATAAAGAGTAAAGTAATTCAAGAAGTTGTAGGATTCAACCTATTCAACTGAAATATTTTGTGATTTTATTTTTTGAAAAATAAGCTATATATTAAAGGTTTTAGTAAGTTATGTGTAATATATCTTGTGATAATAAATATAGAATATATTAATTTTGAATTTTTATACAAGTAAGAGTACTATTGCCTGGAAAATTAGCTTCTCGAACTTAATTACACAGTGTTCATTAATAAGTCTTTGGTGATAACAATCCTATTAATGAGATTCAGGATGCTGTTGACTTTAAGGTCATTTTGAAATGTAGTCTCTTTTGATGAGTGTAATATTTTTTTAATCCTAGTTTAGCCATTGACTATCTGATCTGATGTTTATAACATTTGCCTAGGGTACTTTCAGTTTCTACTGTATATGTGTCGAACTGTATCAGTAGACGAGGCATTAATTTTTACTTATTTTTTTGAGTGGAGGCCTAACAGTGCCTCCTTGTATCAACTCAGCCCCAAATAAATGACAAAAAATTTCATTGAAATTGCATTTCCTCTGTAGTATATAAGTGAATATTTTCTTATAAATTATTATGGTAATGGGCTTAATCTGTGCAGAAGATATTGGATAATACTTGTAACAAAACCTTGATTTCTTTTTTGTTGTGCTTTTCTTTAATGTTGGGAACCAAATCTAAGCCATAGTATGTAATCTGTTGTAGGTAGCTTGTATGCAGCTCATAAATGCCCTTGTTACATCTCCTGATGATTTGGACTTCAGGCTTCACATCAGAAATGAATTTATGCGATGTGGATTAAAAGAGATATTGCCTGTAAGTGTCCTGAAGTCTCCTTATGAATACTTAAATTAGTAGAGTACTTGAATGGGGAAAATTTAGATAAATTACCCTCTAGAATAATTTATCTGTAGGATAAAAATCTAGTTTTGAAATATAGATAAGATTTCAGTATTATAACATTTTAAATGTTTGAATTCTGTAAATAAAGTTAAATGTTTGGTTTATTGTTTGTTATTCATATTTTTGCATAATTGGAAACAAAATATTTGTTCATAATTTCTATTAACATCTCTAGAATTTAAAACTTATTAAGAATGATGGCCTGGATATCCAATTGAAAGTCTTTGATGAGCATAAGGAAGAAGATTTGATTGAATTTTCTCATCGCCTTGAAGATATTAAAGCTGAACTTGAATATCCTTTTGTTCTGATACCTAGTCAAAATATATGCAGAGTTAATGTTACATCCAAAACAATCATTCATACTCTGTAAAATATGAAACCCACTTCTCTATAAAGTTATAAAATGAAAACTTTATGTATTAAAATGTTATTTACTTGCTTTGATGTGTATTTTTGAAAATATATCGCTAAATTGTTAGAGTTTTATTGTTTTCATTTTTGGTAGTACTTTGTATTAAACTCAGCCCTTTACGTATGCAAAACAGTTACTCTACTTCTGAGCTATATCCCTAGAAGAATCAAGCTATCTATACATACATTATTTTTCTTGCATTTGGCACTTTGTCTACCACTCAGTACTTTCCAGCATTGGAAATTGTGTAGCCTCAGTTTGGTGGCTGTCATTTTCGTGTGCATTGGGTGTACACATGTGGGCCCTTTGTTAACTATTGGGCTTGCAAGTGTCTACACTTCATGGGATCCATCAGATTCCTATCCTTAAGTCTTTCTCTATGATTGCACCAGCAATCTTGGTGATGATACTCTTATTACTCAACATGGTGTTCACAACCTACTACTTACTCCCTATCTTTGTTTCCTAAAGCACTTTTTGGATTAGTTTAGTAAATGTAAAAGAGAATAGAGAAATTGTTAGATTAAGTTGCATTTACAGAGTTTTTTTCTTAGCCTCCGGCCTGGAGACCTGGTTTGTTAAAGACTTACAGAAGAGAACCTGTGTCATATTATTATTGGTGTATTGTTTAGGCAACTAAATCCATAGATTCCTTAATCATCTTACTGAAGCATCTGATGTTTACAACATGGTGTGGAACACAGTGAAAGAAACTAGAGCAGAGGGTTATTTTATTTCTATTCTTCAGCATCTTTTGTTGATTCGAAATGATTATTTTATTAGGTAAGAGAAACATATTGAAATATTTTCTTTCACTAATAAAACATCTATTAAGTTTGAAATGTACCTTATATTTTATTTGGATAAGCAAATAGCTTTTTAAGCAAAGGATTTTTATTTATTACAAAACTGATTTAGATAAAGCATGAATTGTTTTCTCTCAGTATAGATAAAATATTGATAAAAATCATACCATTGTCACTTTTTTTTTTTTTTGCCAGTCCTGGGCTTGAGCTCAGTGCCTGAGCACTGTCCTTGGACTTTCTCAGGGCTAGAGCTCTACCACTTGAGCCTCAGCACCACTTCTGGCTTCTTTCTATATGTGGTACCAAGGAATCAAACCCGGGTCTTCATGCATGCTAGGCAAGCACTTTAACCACTAGGCCAAACTCCCTGCCACCATTGTCACTGTTTAAGAACATTACTGTTACTTCTTAAGCTTCAGTGGATTCTTGGTTACAATCTAACTTCTGAATAAAAATGTTAACTAGAGAAATCATTGGTTTATCCTTTAGTGCATAATATTTTTGGTTATTCTTAGGCAGCAGGAATAATCTTGGGACTGTTTTTTAAAAGTTATATGTAGGTTATTAAGTATTATTTCCATTGGTATATAAGTAGCAAAAAATACCATAATATATATGTATTTAACATTTTTAATATGTTGGAAAATATATTCAAATGAATTTTTGGTTTTCATTATATCTTAGCTATCTAGACAGATCTAAATTGTATCATTTTCTCCCTCATCTACATTATGATATAGTGATCTATATATGGATAGATGCCTCACTGAGTTGTTATACAGATTAATTATACTAACATGGGCAAATCACAAAGCCAAATTTGTGGCTCATAGTCTATGCTCAGAAGTACAAGTATTCTTACTATCCTCTTTCCATTTTTATTGCTGTTTCACAAGATAAACTAAGGTCTCTGACTATACAGTCATTTTTGTTGCTACCAGTTTAGCTTTGCTGAAATTGTATTTTTAAATACTATAGGTAGTTTTTTTTTTCTCTTTTAATCTCTTGAAGAAGGATATGTTAGAAAAGCATCATTCCAGCTATATATCTCTGAATGATGTCAGAGAATGTAACTCAGTGGTGCTTCATAAACCTAACAGAACTGAATAATGAGAAATTCAAATGCTGAAAACTTAGGTTTTAGGTGATAAATTCATTTAACAAACATTATTTTCACTAAAAGTTCCATTCATTCTAAAATATGAGTTTAGTAATCTGTTTGGTCATAGTAAATTAGGTGCTCTCTGATAATTTCCTTAAAATAAGTTGACAGCTTAAATATTTAACAACCTGCTAAATATTATTTTTTTTTAAATTTTTGGGTGGGTTATGGGGATTGAAGTTCTAGTTTGAGCTCTGTTTCTTAGACTTACTGTGCTTTGCCACTTGAGCCGTAGTACCACATCAGGTTTTTGAATTGCTAATTGGAAATAAGAGTCTTAGGGGGACTTCTCTACTTCGGTTGGCCTCGAACTGCTATCTTCAGATCTCAGCCTCCTGACTAGCTAGAATTACAGGCATGAGCAACTATCACTTGGCTTTCCTATTTAAATTTTACTGTATTAATTTGGCCCTATTGACAGTAATGTTATGTTTGGATTCCAAATTTACTTGAAAACAAAACCAAGATATCTCAAGTCTGAAGTATCTCCCTCTAGTTCCTTGATCCTTGTATGAAAGGTTGTGTTGATCTTGCCTGTTTTAATTTTTCAGGAATTCAAGGGATTTTTTTTTTTGGCATCTTGTAGTTTTGTATATGTCCTTATGCTTCAGGGGTTGTAAGTTTCTATGTCCCTAATCCCTGTGTCTGTGTTCCAAGAAAGCATAACCTGTGTCTAAATTTGGAACACATCCAAAAGCATGGATCTGATAATCCTGTCATGTTTGTGTAAGACTGAGAAGTTACAGCTTTAAAATAATCTCATTTGTTTTTTTTTACCATGCCCCAAAGTTTCAAAGTTATTATTATTTATTTTCTGAAATATTGTACTTCTGTTACAAAATAGTGTCAGAATTGTGGTCACTTGCTTTTTCTCATTCACTTTAAAATTTTATATAGCTTTTTATTTTTATTTTTTTTGTCTGTCCTGGGCTTGAGCACAGGGCTTGAGTACTATCCTTGGACTTTCTCAAGGCTAGCACTCTACCTCTTGAGCCTCAGCACCACTTCCGGGTTTTTGCTATGTGTGTGGGGTGCCGAGGAATCGAACCTGGGTCTTCGTGCATGCTAGGCAAGCACTCTACCACTAGGTCAAACTCCCGGCCCCCTTTATTTTTAATTATAATAAATTTTTTAGAGTTGTATAGTTATTTTCTTTGACTTTTAACTTTATTTATTTATTTTTTATCAGTCCCGGGCTTGAGCTCAGGGCCTGAACACTGTCCTTGGACTTTTTTAAGAGCTCTACCACTTGAGCCTCAGCACCACTTCTGGCTTTTTTCTATGTATGTGATGCCGAGGAATTGAACCCTGGTTTTTGTGCATGCTAAGCAAGCACTCTACCACTAGGCCAAACTCCCGGCCCTAACTTTATTTTTTTGGGGTAATCTACCATAGAGGTTCTGGAATTCACATTTAAGTTTAGATTGTCTAAGTTTTATTCCTCTCTCCCTCAACCATATGGGGCTTTGAACTCAAAGACTTATGCTTGCTCAGCTTGCTTGCCTGACTGATGTTCTACCACTTGAACCATACCTTCAGCCTGGATTTCTGCTGATTATTTTTCAGATGAGGTCTCCCAGACTTTCCTGGGGGGATTGGCTTTAAACTATAGTTTACAAAATCTATGCTTGTTGAGGAGCTAGGATTATATGTTACAATATTTTCTGTTTATTTCTTGAAGAGTCTTACTGCCAACCTTTGTACTGAGATTAAAGGCTTGTGACATGTTGCTGACTTTACTGCCATTTTAAACTGCTTTTGAAATGAACAGATGTAAATTCTCATTTTTGTAATTAATTAACATTTTATTGTGGCTGTATGTAAAATGTGCTCATCATAAAAATAGTGGGTAAAGCCAGGAGTTTGGCCTAGTGGTTAAAGTGCTTGCCTAGTATGCATGAAGAGCCAGGTTGATTCCTTGGTACCACATACATAGAAAACAGCCGGAAGTGGTGCTGAGGCTCAAGTGGTAGAGCTCTAGCCTTGAGAAAGTCCATGGACAATCCTCAGGCCCTGAGCTCAAGCCCAGGACTGGCAAAAAAAGAAAAAAAAAAAAAGTGGGTAAAAAAATTAGTATACTTGGTGATAAAAATTTTTACCCTTGGTGATAAAAATAAAAATTTCCTTCAGTGTAATTGTGTTGGAAAAGGTGTATCAGAGGCCTGAGAGAGAAAAACAAGAAAGGAAGTGATTGCTACAAAATAATTAGAAGGAGCAGAAGAGGATAACGATTAGTAATGTTCTAGGTGCAAAATGCCATGGTAGTTGAATGTGCATGTGAGATAATTCTGACATTAAAAAATACTAGAGAGGAAATGATTGTGATTTTTATAACAACTTCCAATGAAATGACCTTTTTCAGTGAAATTATGACAATTTTTGTTCCTCTTAGTCATTTACTTTTTCTTCTGATAAATTTACTTCTAACATTGTTCATATGATCTCGAAATATTTCTAGAATTAGGAGATACACATTCTTTGCTTTTTTGCCTGCTGAGAGAGTTTTTGAATGAAATCTCAGATGTCATTATTGAATTCTTCAGTGTAGTAGATTTGAGAATAATTTCTTTGTATGCTTTTTTAAATGACAAAATGGCCTATGTTGTTGGACACTTTAATTTTTAAAATCTTAAATTCTCATTTTTGAACATTGCTATTATTTATTTTATTTTACTTCTTTTCTTTGTTGGTCCTGGGGTTTGAACATGGGGCCGAGGAACTGTCCCTGAGCTCTTCAGTTTAAGGGTAATGCCCTATTCCTTGAGCCACAGAACCATTTCCGGTTTTCTGGTTTAATTGGACTTTTGTACCACAGCTGGCTTTGAATAGCAATCCTCAGATCTCAGCCTCCTGAGTAGCTAGGATTACAGGCATGAGCTACCACAGCCCTGCCATTGATGTTTTATTTTTGTTTTCTTTTGAGAAAACTTCTTAATTTGGTATACCGTATAGTTTTCATTATCAGAAGTTTTGTTTTGTTTTTTTGTGCCAGTACTCAAGCTTAAAATCTAGGTTTCATATGTATCTTGGCTTTTTAGCTCACTTTTGGTACTTTACCACTTTAGCTATACCCTCCTTATGACTTTTTGCTGATTAATTGCAAATAATAATTTTGTGAGGCTGAGGTTTGGCCTAGTGGTAGAGTGCTTGCCTAGCATGCATATGAAGCTTTGAGTTCGATTCCTGGGTAACACACACACACACACACACACACACACACACACACACACACACACACACACACACACACACACACAAAGGCCCATAGTGGTCTGTGGTTGACGTCTTAGAGTGCTAGTCTTGAACAACTGAAGGACAGTGCCCAGGCCCTGAGTTCAAGCCCCAAGACTAACAAAAAGAAAAAAAAAAGGAATTTTGTGGATTTGTCTACCTGTGCTTGCACAGAAAAGAGATTTTCAGATCTCAGCCTCCTTAATAGCTAGGATTATGGGCATTGGGCTTCAGTATCAGTTTTTAATACAATTCAGTAAACTTTCTCCAAACAGTATACTATAGGATCATAAGAACCCTCTGTAGAACTTTTTAGAAAATATTTGTGAGATTTGGATTGCATGAATAAAATGAATTTTAGTAGAAGCTGTATTGGTGTGACATAATAGAGGACCAGTCTTGAATTCAAATCGCTTCAGTTTATTATCTTAATGACAGTGAATTCTATAAATGTCTGACTTTTATTAGAAAAATCATACTCAAAGCATTGTATATTTCCTTAAAGTTTGTAAAACATACCTTGAACCTCATTATAAGGAAAGTGGCTACAATTAATGTACCTTTGCTCTCTTCTTTTGTTTTAGACAGCAGTATTTCAAATTAATTGATGAATGTGTGTCCCAGATTGTGTTGCACAGAGATGGAATGGATCCAGACTTTACATATAGAAAAAGACTAGATTTAGACTTAAGCCGATTTGTAGGTGAGTGTTTCTCTATTCCTTAAATGGAAATATCTTTTATGTAATACATTAGCCCATATTGTTGCTTTTTCCTTAGGATTCGGTGATTTACATTCTTTTTAGATAAGAGTGGTTCATAAAATTGTGAGCATTGAATTGAAGTAGGGTTCTTTATTTTCAGAATAAATAAAAATCTTCCAAGTTTTAAAAATTTCATTTGAAATCTTAAGAATATCAATTTTAGTTGTTTACCAATGGGTGGCTCAAGCCTGAAATCCTAGCTACTCAGGAGACTGAGATCTGAGTGTCATGGTTCAAAAACAGCCTGGACAAGAAAGGCTATGTGGCTCTGAGACTCTTATCTCCAATCACCCACCAGAAAACTTGAGGTGGTGCTGTGGCTCTGGTGGTGGAGCACAAGCCTTGAGCAAAAGAGTTCAGGTACAGCAACCAGTGAGTTCAAGAACCCTGAGTTCAAGCCCCAGGACCATGTATAAAAAAGTATTAATTTTGTCAAATGTTGACTCTTGATTATATCTTTTTAAAATTCTTTGTTAACCAGTTGATACTGAAGTATAATAGGAAAAAAAGCTGTTCTTGTGCTTGGAGTTAACAACCTGGATTTTAGAATTTGTTTCTTATTTGAATGGTCGTTATATAAACTGGCTATCTCATGTGTTTAGAACACACTTTCTTAAAAATAAAATGAACTGAGTCTATACTTTGAAGAAAATGACTGACAAAATTTGTTGTGAATGAGAAAATTAGGTCTCGTAAGTGGAAATTGGAATTTTGAGAACATATGGACTGCTATCAGCTTGACAGCTTCTCAGCGATAACCCTGAGTAGGTTAGAGGGGAGATTAACTTCTGTGATTATATTGATATTGTATAAAGCATTGTGTCAACATTTTGGAACATATGCTATTCTTAGCAAATTTCTCCTTTCTAAATGACCATTGAAAAAATGACATTGATGGAAAATCTGTGTGGGTTTTTAAATTAAAAAAAAAAGTTTTTTTTTTGGTCGGTTATGGATCTTGAACTCCGGGACCGGGTGCTATCCTTGAGCTCTTCAGCTCAACTTTAGTACTCTACCACTTCAGCCATAGCACCACTTATATTTTTGGTGGTTAATTGGAAATAAGAGTATCATGGAATGTTGTGCCCTGGTTGGCTTTGAACCATGATCCTCAGATCTCAGCCTCTTGACTAGTTAGGATTACAGGTGTGAACCACCAGTGCCAGTCAGGTAATGAGTGCATTTCCTTTCATATATTGTCTTCTGTTCTTGCATCCTCTTCCAAGCCCTTCCTTTTGTCTCTACCAATCAGCTTTATGGTTCACTTTGATCCATGTCTAGTGAGCTCTACTGCTGCAGTTCTTTACCTTTTTTCTTTCCAGTTTGTACCCTCTCCCCAACCCTTCCAAAGATGTATCCGTCTGAGAAAGCAAAGGTAGATTCAGAGTAACATCCCTGTTTACCTAGATCTTCAACATCCCTTCAGACTCTTTCATAAAAAAGAGAAAGTAAGCATATAATATTTTGCTATTTCACTTCATAATTAAAACTAGATGTGCCCTGTTATTATTTTGATTTGTCTCTTTAGTACAGTATAGATAACTTGTGGTTATAAAAATGATCTTATCTAAACCTAATTTTTTATGATTTTACTAAAATGGCTGTCTACAGAATACTAAATATTGAAACATCTGATTCCTCTTAGAAAAACAAGCTCTTTTATGTCTCCATTACAAAATATTAAATTACCTGTGCTCTACAGTTTCTAAGACTTTTCTCTACTTTCCATTATCACATATTCTTTTCACCTATTCATAAAAATATACATTTTTACCTATATATACATGTAAGTCATTGGTGGTAGAGGCATGACACAGTTGCTAGAATATGAGCTAATGTTGGAAGGTTTGAATCCTAGGCAAGAAAGAAAAGAAAGAAGTAAGAGAAAAAAAGAAACAAAGAAAGCAAGGAAGGGAAGAATACACCATCTTAAAGTAACATATACAGAATGTTCATTGATAGTTGTGATTCCAGTGTAACTAAGAAGAAAAAGCTATGAAAACCCACTGTAGATCTCTGTACAGTTGATCCTCTTCTAAACCAAAGAACATTTGAATGTATGTTGAATGAGTAAGGAACTGGCTGATATTAGTGATATTGACAAAAAGATGGTGGTTTTCAATACTAACAAATAAGTAGAATATTGTGAAGGCCAACATTCTACCACTGCACCACTGCTCTTTTTCCAGCTTTAGTGGTTAAATGATGAGTCTCACAGACTTTCCTTCCCTGGCTGACTTTGAATCGTCATCCTCAGTTCTTAGCTTTCGGAGTAATTAGGATTACATGTGTAAGCCACCAGAACATTGTTTTATACTGGTCATTTTTGAGATAGAGTTTAGCATCCCGGTCAGCCATGTGCTTAGACTGTGACTTGCTATTTTAGGCTTTTATTTTAGCTAGGATATAGATGTGTGCTATCATGCCCAGTTTCTTCCACTGAAATGAACTTTGGCAGGTTTTCTTCCTCATCTGATTTGCTTCCCAAGCAGTTCTGGAACTGCATTCATCCCAATCTCAGCCTCCTTTGTAGCTAGGATGACAGGTGTTTGTTGCAATGCTTAACTATGGGTTGAGAAAGACATGTGTGTTCTTTTCTAGACCAGACTAGACTTAAACTATGATTCTGCCATTTTACCTTCTTAAGTAGCTATATTTGCAGTCATGTAAATCTACTTTTTTCTTCTATGTTTACTAACATGTCTGCATTTTGTTTATTTTATCAGGCAGTAATCTAACTTTTTGAAATAATTTTTATAGTTATTTTATATGGACATGGTATAATGACTTGTGAATTGTCATTATAATTTTAGATGTTTGCATAGATCAAGCAAAACTAGAAGAGTTTGAAGAAAAGTCATCAGAACTTTATAAAAAGGTAAGTAACTGACTAATTTTTGCGAGATTGCTAAGGAACCATTTCAGGAATTCACTTATTATTTCTGATGTCTTCTTTTTCCCCTCAGGCAGCCCATTAGTAATGGAGAACCTTGAAGGCCATTGTGTTTTTAAAAAGTCTTAAATTTTTTCTCTCAGCCTTTGACCTTTTTGCTCTTCTTCCTGACTGTTTTTTATATTTATTATCACCTGAAACAATCCATTGTTCATGTTTTTATAATCATATTCGTAAGTGTATTTAACTGTTTTGTCAACAAGAGTTGGTTTTGATTATCTTGGCTTTATTTACTATTTATACACAAATGTAATAATTGTTTTTTTAAGTGCTAAAAGGATTCTTTTTGAATAGTTAAAAAAGCTAAATACAATAGATTAATTTACAATAGATAGCTCAGATTGAAATCATATTTTAAATCTTGAAAGGTGCACTTGCTGTTTGTTTCATTTTATTATATTGAGTGTCATAAAGCTTCTTCTTCATGAGTTATCAGATATTACCAGATTCATTTGGTTCCTCCTAGTAGCCTTTCTGACTTTTTCTTGATTGGATGTTAATGTTGGAAGTGTTCTTTTCTTATTTGAATTTTCACATTGACTAAATAATAATTACTAAGACACCACACAGAGCCTATAGTCAATATTTACTAAGTCATCTGATATATATTTGATATAGCAAGTCATAATTATGCTACTGTTTAAAATAAACTTTGAGGACCAAACATCACTGAAAATGAAAGCAACCGTTTCATTAAGATATGAGTTATTTCTGGAGAACATTTTAGATGTCCTGAGAACTTCCAAGTGGTTAATTTCATAGGCTAAGCCTTTGGGTATAGGGTAGGGTTATATTTTGAATATGAGCTTATCAGTGACTTTTAGTGAATGAGTTCAGTGGGGAAACAAATTAGTGGATCATTTTTCTGTCAAAAGTCTTACTATTTGATGTTCATATTGTAAGTACCCTTTTTCTAGCTAATTATATTTTAATTTAAGTAACTCACTCCTCAGTGGAAAGTATCAGTGACCTTTATGTACTAGATTTGTGTAGTGTAAATGATTCTCAAATATAATTCCCTTGTTTTACTATTCTTTTTACCCAGATATTATATGTTAATGGAGTTAAAGAGCCCTGATTTTGTATATTTCTTAAAAAATGCCTGCTTTATGTATAAATAAAAGAAAGACCTTGTTCAAGGTTAGTTGTGTCTTTTTTTAGCCAGAAATTATATGTCTTAGATATATTCATAAAAATATTGTATGCTTCATAAAAGATTTCTATTGCCATGCCATTTTGTGTATATCAGCAAAAAGTTTGTTCTGATAGCTTTATAAGGACACATGTAAATATGTTGCTTTAGGCAGGAAGTGATCACAGTTGCTAGACACATTCTTTATTTAGGTGCATAAATTTGAAAAATGAAGACCAGAAATGTCAGAAAGTATATAGAGAATATTGAATTATCAAGCTTCTTGTACAGAGGCACTAATACATTTACCCTAGGGAATGAAATTAAGCAGAACTTCAACCTTAACTGTGTTGCTTGACATTTCTGAGTGTAATTTTGTAAGTAATATTGCTCTAGCAACTGTTTTTGGAATAGAGGGCTATCATATCAGGTTTACAAGGTATGTTTTTAATGGATACTCATTATATCCCTCAGGCTACAGTGATTTGACTGTAGATATTAGAAAAATCTAAAGCAAAGTTTATGTCACTTCTGATCCTTTTAGAGGGGAAGATGTGGAAAATTTTTCTTGTTAAGAAATACAGTTTTGTTATAGAGACATTAATTGTGTACCACTGTGATACTAATTCTGACAGTTTTGATTGTTTCTCTCATCCCCTAAATAACCACCTTTCTCACTTTTCCTTCTGAACTTCAGTCTAGACATAGGATAGTCATATACCAACATTTTTAAAGAGCTTCATTTTTATTCTTGTGGAAATAGTTCTCTTTTTTCTTGCAGTATACTAGTGAACTTTGTTTTACTAGTAAAAGAAAGGATAAGAGCAAATAACTTCTCAATGTTTTTTTGTACTGGCAGAGTAGGCAAAATTTAATATAAAATACTGATATAACTTTTCAACGTACACAGGAAGATTTGACCAAAGGTTGTTTCACACTTCATTCAACAATAATTTATTGAGTTTAATTATAAATGTAAGACCTTGGAAAGATGATGAATTAAAATAGACAAGGTTTTGCCTTTTGTGGACATATAACATGATGTTATTAATATGTATAATGTTACATCTTAGTATTTTCAGGTTGCTGTATGAGATTTGCTATGGCAGAAATGCTTCATATGGCATAAATTTCTATAGGAGAGATTCTTCATCCAGTATTGTCTATCCAGGATATATTTACCTGAGAAAGTGGTACCTATGCGATTCCTGAGGGATCTTTGTACAGAAACAAGTTTAGATATTCAAGGAGGAGTGAATGTAAATTTCTTTTGAATTTCCTGTTGGTAGCTCAAGCTTTACATACACTCTGTGCATGGAGGTAAATCTCATTGTTTCTCTCCAATGGCCTATGTGGTGAATAGTAAAGGCTTGATCCCTACATGGCACTAATGAGAGATCATGAAGCATTAATAAGAACAGCCTTGTGGAAGGTCAGTGAGAAACTAATGTAGTCCTTGCTTCCACTTCTTGAGTCCCCTGAAGCAGGGAGTTGTTATAGAAGGCACAATGTGGAACCTCCCATCCTCCCTTCTCTAAGTTCTCTATTGTTCTCATTTCTTTCTGCACATCTGCCATTGCTGTCTATTCAGCTAAGTGCAGCCTTAGCCATATAGTCCATGCTGTGTTGATAGATTCTGAACTCTAAACACTATGAGCTAAGTAAACCTACCTCTAATAAGTAGCATAGCTTATGTCATATGTTGCAAAGGTGATTATTACCATCTTGTTGGACAAATTATTTTTTCCCTGAAAATAGTTTTTGTCCTTGTTTTTTATTTTTTGAAATTTAAATTTTATTGTAAAGGTAATATACAGAGGGGTTATAGTTACTTAAGTCAGGTAGTGAGTACATTTCTTTTTGAACAGTGTTAACCTCTTCCTCATTTCCTCCCACTTTTACCCCTCCTGGTCTCCCTCCCCCCAGAGTTGTAAAGTTCTTTATTGATGGTAATATTTATGGATTTATAGTGGTTAGTTCATGTTTACTTCATCTTCTAGACAGTACTTAATACAAGCTCTGACCATATTCTGTTCAACTCTATCTGTAGCAGTTTCTGTTGTGAAGGACCTGTTATAGGACACAGGGTTTAACATTTATTGAATCATTGGAAATAGGTAGATTTGGACTAGATCCCAGAAGGTTTTTAGATATTGTTAATGATTATAAAAAAGTGACACTTTAAACATAAAAGAGTCATTATGTGTCCTGTACTTTAAAAGAATAACAGTATTCAAATACATACAGGAACATGGTAGGAGAGAAGATAAACTTGGTTTTGAACATGTTTTGTGTTTTGTTTAATTTGTCTGGAAAAGTTCAGTATTAGAAGAGAAGCTTTTGTGATGATAGGGATTTGGAAATGACCAGCCTGTGAATGAGTATTGAAACCTATGAGTCTGGAAGATACCATTATGAGAAAGGTGGAATGAGAGAAGATGGGTGAGAAATGAGCACTGTACAGCATAGGCTTTGGGGAATATTAAACCTAGAACAAAAGTTGGTAGGAACAGTCAAGGAGCATCCATAGAAACAAAATCCTGTGTTGTAATAGAACATACAGAGAGAGGTTGCATATAGAAACTAACATTTGTTAGGAAGAGCAGACCTTGTCTACTGTTGGACATGGAAATTTCCACAGTGTAAGTTTTTAATATGGTAGCCATTGACACGTGGGTCTCTGTTGTTGTGTACTTGACTAGTGTATTAGAGGACCAATATCTTTAACTTATAACTTGTATTGATTTAAATTCACATTTAAGTAACCTTGTGGCTGGTGCTTTGATATCAAGTAGCATTGCTATGGAAATTTTAACTAATATGAGGTTGTGAGAAGTCCAAGGGAGTTGGAATTTGGTTAGCCATGACTTTTTAAAAATTTTTTTTAGAATAAAAAAATGATTGCTGTGTTATAAGGAAAGAAAAGAAAGTTGAAAGGAAGGAAGTTCAGCAGGTTGGAATACTGAGTATGAGCTAAGATCATTCTGAAACAGTTGAATTTGAGGCAAAATTAAGATTATGTGAGAAGGGCTCTAAGGGACAAGGTGGAAGGACCTGAGTAGAAAAGTCGAAGTTTCAGCCTAGATATTGAAGTGAATATATTTAGTACGTCCTTGGTGAAGCACTTTTATGTAAAGTAAAACACATTTAGTAAGACCAGTATTGCATGTTTTCTCTTATATATGGAATGTGTGGAGGAACAAAAAAAGGAAGACATGATAGGAGAGGTGAATTGCCAGGGAGGAGGAAAGGAACTAGGAGAAAGAGAGGGCAAGGGACAATGGGTCTGTGTTTGTGTGTGTGTGTAAAAATTATTAAACTTCGTTATAGGTGTGGAAAGTGACAATAAAGCCCATTTTGTGCAATTAATAATATATTTCAGAAGACAAATTTCTCTCTACCTTTGCTGTCTAAATATGGTTTGGTTTGTAGGTTAGTTACTTTGGTAGATTTAAGATTCTTTTACAGTCTTAGTTGTTCTTCATTATAAGACACCACCCTATTAAAATTCAGGGGTTTTTGTTCCTGATAAAGACAAAGTGAAAACGTTTTGAGTAAAAGGAGGGAATTTATGAGTGGCTAAAATAAATTTGAAAGATCATTTGCTTCACCAGATTTTATTATTTTCTTTCCCTTCAGAAAGTACTGCACTAGGAGCTTTGAAAGACTAATTTATCATTAATCTTTCAAAGTTTTTTAGGAGATAAGCTATAAGAAAAAGTCTTATAAGTTATATTTATAGAGTGGAATTATTAATAAAAATATTAAAATGGAATTATAAATCATGTCAATGAACTATAGATAAGAATCAAATACAAGTTTTTTGTTTTTTTTTTTAGGTGGAAGGCAGCAAAGAATGCTTTGCCTTCTATTATTTTGTACAAAATCACCATGATATTTAGGGACTTAAGAAAAATGCCAAGGTCATAGGTAACTATGGCCCATTTTATTCTGCTGGGAGAAGAAGGTCACAGATTCCATCTCTGGCTTTGTCCACTCTTTTGTGAATGAGTGATTTTTGGAAGGACCTGGAGAGACCTAGAGAAAAGAAACGGCAGACTTATCAAAAATCTAACACTCCTTTTATAAAACCAATTCAGAACTCCATGTTCTATTGATGGATCATTAAGAGTCCTATTTTTGTATGAAGAATAGTGCTTTTCATTTCCGTCTTTTTCTCTTATTTTCCCGTTTCAGTTTGAAAAAGAGTTTGCCGACCACCAAGAAACCCAGGTTCAATTGCAGAAAAAAGAGGCAAAGATTAATGAGCTTCAAGCAGAGTTACAAGCTTTTAAATCTCAGGTAAAATACCATCCCAAGTGAATCTGATATTGAAACCCTACCAAAGGAGTAGAGGTTATGTTACATCTTCACAGTATCAAAATGTTTAAAGTTTAATTTCACCTGTATGCTTCCATAATATTGCTAATATGTATTTCTATGCTGCTATGCTTATTTTTTTAAATTGGCTGTGATTAAAAAAAATTTACTTGCAACTTTAGGAATATGTAAATTTTTACTAATTAAACCTGCTTCCTTTGTTTCATTTGGGTTTTGTTCCCCTTGTTAGATGTTTCCTAGGTAATTAAGCCAGAAAGGTTAAGAAAGTTTTATACTGTTAGATTTGCCATTCATCACTGATCTTTATCCCACTACAGGAAATTATTGCTGAAGCTATTTATTTTTCAAAACCTTCAACCTATGGGTACCTTGCAAGGAAAGATAACCTCTAGCGGAATGAGAACATTTTCTGATAATTTTTCAATTTCCAAAAGTAAACAGATTTAAAACATGACAAAAAAAGAGCAAATCTGGATTATAAGCAGATAGCTCACCTACATGCTCTACACATAAAACATTAGATAGCAAGAAATACATCATCTGCATGCTTTATGAGGATATAAGTAAGAGGATATAAGAGAATATTCATAGGTAAATGTCTTCATGCAGATTTACACTTAGGATGATGAGCAATAAATTCAGCTTTGCTATTTTCTTTCATCTTAATTTATGGTTATATAGAAATAATCCTAGGTATCTTGTTTCTTTGATTTTGGCTATTTTGTTTTCTTTTCAATACTCAATGAATAGCTGTGCTGTTTTTCAATCTGAAGACACCTTGAGTAAGAGGTATCTGTATTCAATTTTATTAAAAAAATGAAAAGTCTTTATATCTAAGAAAACTTGTATTGATATTTTTCTTTAGGGTTCTTAGAAAAAAGTAGCACATTTCACTGACTTTTTTATCTTTGTCGTATGGCTCGTTACCTTATATATTAAAAAATCATTTGTGTTTTGTGCTTCAAATTGACTTACAGACAGACAGTGGCTGAAGTATTGATGCCAAAGTTTTTCTATCTTGGGCTAATATAAATTTTATTTACTTTTAAAACACCTTTTCTTTTAAACTTTTCCCATTTGAATTATTTTCAAATGTGCTTAAAAAATTCTAAATTACAAAAGTACATTTAGGGGCTGGGAGTTTGGCCTAGTGGTAGAGTACCTGCCTAGCATGCACAAAGACCTGGGTTCAATTCCTCAGTACCACCTACGTAGAAAAAGCCAGAAGTGGTGCTGTAGTTCAAGTGGTAGAATTCTAGCCTTGTGAAAGCCCTAGGACAGTGCTCAGGCCCTGAGTTCAAGCTCCAAGACTGACAAAGAAACCCTCCAAAAATGTATACTTACAATTTTTGAGTAAGTTATTGTTGCATGGTAGTCTGTGCATGAATATTGGTATTGGTATAGAGCTTGAACTCAGTGTGTTGTGCTCTTTTCAGCTCTTGCTCATAGCTTGGGCTCTGAATAATCTTCATTGAAGAATATTCAGTATTCATTGAATGTTCAATATTCAGTATTTCTCTTCTGCCATTAATTAATGTATCACATATAGTTTTTCAATATGTTAGTTGCTGCTTTTGGTGCTAAGAAAATACTGATTCTTACAGGGTGTCACTTCCCTCATCAAAAGTTTAGTCTATCCGTGAGTTGATTGAACATAATTCATTATGAGATTATTTCACACCACAAAACGATTGAGCAATGCAATACACCAGAGATATAAAATTAATGAACCGAGTAAGTCTTCTTTTAGGGGGGGAAGAAGCATATTTAGGCAGGAACAGGCTAGTAGGAAATGGCCAGCTGAAGAGATTGTACCATGCAGAGAAACAAGATGTACTTGAGATTTGAAATCACTGTGAAATTGACACATACCTAGAACTAAAAGAAAGTCACTTGGAACATCAATTGTGGTAACATAGTTTTTTAGGTATCTTACTAGAAATTTTAGAGTTTTTTTTTTTTATAATGAGTATTAGAAACCATTCAAGGTACTCTTGATGAGATTTGAGTCAAGATAACTTATGGAAATGCCGTTTCAGTATCTGTTGGATATTATTGTATCATTATTGCTATAGTCTTTATAATCCCATTGAATTCTGGACACTGATAATTATGGATTGCTAACTGATTAATTGCAAGAACATTTTGCCATTTTGCCAAATGGGCCTCAAATTCACTATGGAACACTTTAGGTTAGCTTCAAACTCACAGTTTTCCTTCTGTGGCCTCCTTAGGGTAGGGATTAAAGGTATGCCTGTCAGCTCTGTTCCACAGCTTTTTTCTCATGTTCTGTGTTCTCTGCGTTCTGAGTGAACTCATCTCCTACTGTAACTTCTCCTGCCCCCTAGAGATATTTAATTTCCAGAGTTTCTAGAATCATACCCTAATTTCTGGGTATCTTTAACCTATGTAATCATAATTGCCTCCCAATGGCAATTGCTTATTTTTGAGATCATAACTAATTACTAGTTAGAAGAAAAAAGGTGTTTTTTGTTGTTGTTGTTGTTGTTTGTTTTCTTTTTCTTTGCCAGTCCTGGGGCTTGAACTCAGGGCTGAGCCCTGGCCCTGCTATAAGGCTAGAACTCTGCCATTTGAGGCATAGCACCATTTCCTGCTTTTTCTATGCATGTGGGTACTGAGGAGTTGAACTCCGGTTTTCGTGCATGCTAGGCAAGCACTCTACCACTAGGCTAAACTCCCAGCCCAAAAGAAAAGGTTTTTAAATTAAACTTATATGAAAGTACTAGTACTAAGTTACTTTTGGTCTAAAGTAGTAGCCATGTTCTTAGTTCCATCCTTACCATTTTCTCTAGTTTGGTGCTTTGCCAGCTGGCACAAAAATTCCTTTGTTAGCATCCCAAGAAGATGGACCTAGCCAACCAGCAGTCCCTCCTGCCCCTCCACTGCCTACTTGTGGAACGGTGCCACCTCCACCACCCCCTCCACCCCCTCCACCTCTTCCTGGAGTGCGGATGCCATTCGGGGGTTCTATACCTCCACCACCTCCTCTGGGATTTCTCAGTGGACAACACTCTCTTCCTCCTCCAACACTGCCATTTGGATTGAAACCAAAGAAAGAATTTAAACCTGAAATCAACATGAGAAGACTAAATTGGTTAAAGGTAAGTCATGTAAGGAAAATACACACATACTTTTTCATAGATTAGGATTTAATTTTAGATTTACTAATACATAATTTACTGTGGGACTCAAAGTGAAAGTAAATAAAGTGTGTGTGAATGTGCATTTATTAATGGAAGTGTTACCAAAGCCCTTTACTATTGTGTAAGCATTTGCAGTTTACACATTGGGTAGGAGGTGATATTTTGAAGGGATTTGATTTGTACTTAAGTTGACATGTCACCATATTCAATGATGGTACATGCGTTTCTTAGTAACATAAAAACATTGGTATTCTTAGGAACTTATGTTTGTTGGTAGCTTCTTGCAAATATATATCACTTGCTAGAAGCTGATACTTAGGTTATAGGAATTCTGAAACCTACAGAAAGTTTTTTTGATGGTCATATCACCTTGTGTTATTTCCTTTAATAGTCAAAGTGCAAATGAGCATTCATAATGACTCAAATACAGCTGATATAAAATAAACTTTATTCCTTTTCAAATTCCCATCTATTTTGTCATGGCAGTCACTTTTCATAAGATCTTAATATCCTGTAAAATTTGTCTTTCATTGAGCAGACTTTAGTGTAAACCTTTCAGAGATTACTTCATACACATCTGCTGGCAGCTATGGGATGTTGGGGTCTGTCGGCAGTGATTGGGTTGGGACAGGTGAAGACAGCAGCTGTTTTATGCATCAGTCTTCTCTCAATTGCAGATCAGACCTCATGAAATGTCTGAAAACTGTTTCTGGATAAAAGTAAATGAAAATAAGTATGAAAACATGGACCTGCTGTGTAAACTTGAGAATACATTTTGTTGCCAACTAAAAGGTAAGTTTAGCATCTTGTCTCTTAATTTATTTTGAGAGTTGTAACGTTGTCACTTTTTATATAACAACCTCTGAAAAAAACTTTACGTATCTTTTACCTGATATTTTCTTATGTTTAATGGCACATATACAATCTTACACACAGTATATCATCAGATGAGCAAAAGAAGATATACTAAAGGAGAAAACACAGAAAGTCCAATAAATATTGATGCAATAAATGCATGTAGAAGGAAGTAATATGTGCTTTCCCAGCTCTGCTTTCTTTTTCCTTCATAGTATTAGAAATAGTAGGCATGTGGCTGACCAGTTATTCTGCAGTTTCAAGCTTCACTTGTGTGTGACTGCATGCCATTCTGTTTCCTTTTTCTCTAAGTGTGAATGTGGGAGATCAGGAGACACGGTTTTTAGTTATAGCTGGTAGAAAAAATAACATGCATTATTCTTACATTTTCTATGTGACAATTTTTTATTGTATTTTATTGTCAGGGTAATGTATAGAGGGGTTACAGTTACATTTGTCAGGTGGTGGGTGCATTACTTCTCCAACCTTGTCACCGCTTCTCATGTTTTGTCTCTATTTCCCTCCTCTCACTCCCTCCCAATCATCTTGTTTTCCCCCTTCCTTTCCCTCTTTCAAATAAGCAGATAAACATATATATAATATACCAGGTAACAAAGTCAGATACAGTAAGCCTATATGACAGGTTTTTTGCTCTTTGGGGTTTTTTTTGAAAATTTTTTGTAAATTGATTATACTTATTCTTTGTTCTTGTTAAGACAGGTATTTTTAAAGACAATTTTGACATAAGTTTCCATTAGTTATAATGTTAGATAAACAAAATGTTTCTAGCGAAAACTTTGGTAACCCCTAGTATTACAGTGACTATCACATAATTAATTGGCATATCAACATGTGATGGTATCTTCGGATTTATAATATATTCGTAGCTGACTTGAAAGAAAAGTAATAGCATATTCATATGACTTTTTTGTTAGGAGCAATGATGTTAATTTTATGATATTTTGTCCTAGTTTTAGCCTGTGTGTACACCTTGGGGAGGGAGGAGGGAAAGTGAAAGAAAAACATGGTAAGGCTAACAATGTAAATGGGAATATGCTCACTCCCTTATGAATGTAACTGTAACCTCTCTACATATCACAGTTTAAGACTGATAGCAATATTTTGTTAATTTAATTTATATGTATTTTATATTAAAATTTTTATTTTAGATCTGAAGCATAATGCACTTAGAGTAACTATTTTTTTATTATTTTTTGCCCAGCAACCCTTTTTACTATATACTTAATGCTGTCTATATTCCTATCAGAGAAAAATTAAGCTACAGAGTTTTAGATGGGAAGCTTTTATAAGATTTCTTAAATATCTATTTACACTGCACCTTCTAGAGATGCTTCATATGTCAAATTTTTCCATTGATCATCATAGTCATAAAAGAATATTGGCATATCAATTAAGAAATTGACTTTATAAAGTTATTTACATTCCTTAGATATTCTTTAGGGAAAAATAGTTGTGATTTAAAAATTGTTTAATCATAATTATAAAACAAAGTAGCCTTTTCGATTTGTGGAAATCAAAAGTCATGACCAGATATTCTGAGCAGGATTTGTCTTGAATAAAAATGTTTATGATGATCTGTTGTGGTCTTTGAAAAGGGGGAGACTTTTTCCTGTCAGCCTACCATGGGAAAACTAGTGAAGTAAGCAGATCTTAATTTTACCTTTTGATTATGGAGAATCAAAATTTTCTATGAATAAGATTAGTTCACTCTCAGGCAATCAAGGAAAATGTATGGCAGTTAGAATATGTATTTACATGTAAAACACTTCAGAATTTCAGATTTCATAATCTGGAATTGATTAGTTTTTCCCTTTGCTTTGCTAGGAGGTGCAAATGGTGGTATATGGAAGCTATTTAAGTAAAGCTGACATCCGGCTTCTTTCTTTTTTCCTCCCTCTTTACTCTGATTACTTTCTTAATTAATGAGGCTCAAAAGGGAAACTTGTTAGCATGTCTTTAATTTAGCTGTAGTGTTAGTCCTAAATGAAATAATTGGACTTTTAAAAAATTCTTAAGTCATCTAACCTAAGCCTTGAGATTCAAGGTTGAAAAAAAAAAAGAGAGGTACTTGTAGAATCTAATACTAGTTATCAAGATTAAGGTTAGAAATGATGATCATTTTCTGTGTATTTTATTTCCATCCTCTCTCCATTCCCCTCCCTCTCCCTCCCTCCCTCTGCCCCTTCCACCCCCCCATCTTTGTACATGCTGGGCCCTTGGTTCATATTCTTTCTCACTTGACCCCAAAGCTGACAGAGCACTACAACATCTTTTGTCTCTGCTCAAATGCAGTTACCCTTTGAAACTCTGAATGATATTTCATGGTGAACAGAAAAGATGAGGATGCTCAGACTTGTGAGCCTGAGCAGTGTCAGCATTTCATTATATCAACTAGAGATAAGCTGAAAAAAAATGTCTATTTTTTTGTTCAGTTTCTTAAGGAATAATCCTAGGAAGTTTAATATGAAGAATGTTAGTAACTATTTTGGCCTTATTTTTAGTGAAGGGTTTTAGTGAAGACAGCCAATTATTTCTACTTTTAGGGAAACAGATTTTTAGTATGGATAGTTAATAGGAAGTAGCAGCATGGAAGGAAAGAAAAAGATGTTCTAAAGTCTTAGATAAGAACATCGGCTCATATAAAAGGGGCAGATGGCTCTGTTGGTCTCCATTTATGGCCTAGTTAGTCAAAAATGATAACATGGAGCGTATTTAAAGAATCTTTAAATACGTTCTGTCATTTCCAAATTACTCAGAAGTAAACCTGGGAACTTAAACATTATTTAGTCCATAGTAACTATCCAGTCGACACTCTCCTTTACTGCATGTAGAGAGGCTAAGTTTGATTATTAGTTTGTATTGTAACTAGGCAGAGAAAAAGAATCCGTATCACAGGAGAGCACGGTAGGCTTTTAGAGAAGTAATGTGTGTCTATGTTTTTTTCTTCTGTGATTACAGGAATGGTTTTTCCATCTAGGCATTTAAATGGAACATACAAATTCTTCATGCTTCTTGATCATTTTAAATAGTAAGAATCAAGGGAATTGAATTTGAAGAGAACCCAGAAATTTTTTCACACATGACTCTTACTGTAGACACTGCTCTAGGTTTGTTGGGGTTTATGTATCTGGAGAAGGAAGAGGAGGTGATATTTACTGAGCATGTGTGGTGAATCACTTCCTGATACTGCATATTCTTTATGTTACCTGTTTAAGTCTTCATTACAATTTCAGCTGACCTCTTTCTTCTGCTGTCTTTCTTCTTCTGTTGTTTTGATTAGAAAATAATTCTTTTGGGGCTGAGAGTGTGGCCTATGGGTAGAGTGCTTGCCTAGCATGCTTGAAGTCCTGGGTTTGATTCCTCAGTACCCTATACAAAGAAAAATCCAGAAGCGATGCTGTGGCTCAAGTGGTAGAACACTAGCCTTGAGCATCAGGAGGGTCAGGGACAGGCTGTGAGTTCAAGTCCTGGAACTGACCAATAATAAAAAGAAAAACAGTATTTTATCCTATGATATCATCTCACTCCATATGTACAGATACAACAGATATTTTTGATGGTGACATAGATGCTTTCTCTTGACTCCTGTTGCCCTTTATATTATTTCTCTTTTTTATATTTTGTTGGAGGGAGTGAATTTTTTTTTCTTTTTAAATTTTATTTTATTGTTGGGACGATGTATAGATGTGTTATAGTTACATTTGTCAGGTGGTGGGTACATTATTTCTTGAACATTGATACCTTCTCCCATGTTTTTCCTCCCCCTTTCTCTCTCCCCACCCCTTCCCAATCATCTTGTTTTTCCCCTCCCCTTCCCTATTTCAAATAAACAATATACGTATATACAATATAGAAGGTACCAAAGTCAGGTACAGTAACAACATGAAATAAACGATAAGAGGGAAAAAAGGAGAAAAGAAATACCTTCACATAGTACATTAAAATAACATTCACAAAGATAAACCTATTGTTTCCATATCCTGGAGTTCGCTTATCCTCATCCTATATGTGTGTGTGTGTATATATATATATATATATATATATATATATATATATATATATAGCTTTTGAGGTATTGTGATCCTTTTGAGGTATTGTGATCCTTTGCTAGGAGAATCCTAGATGTGTACTAATTATTACAAATGAGGGAAACTATGTCTGGCTTACTTATGATTTTGGGTTCTGGGCTGCTGTCTCTGAAGTTTTGTTTTTGTTCTGTTTGTATTTTTCCCCTATTCTTGGTCTGTTGGCTTGAGATCAGGGTCTCGGTGCTGTTGCTGTATTCTCTCACCCAAGGCTAGCTGTCCACCACTTTGAGCCACAGCTCCATTTACTTTGGTGGTTAATTGGAGATTAGTCTCACAGACTTTCCTTCTGAGCTGGCTTTGAACCATGATCCCAGGGTCTCAACCTCCGGAGTAGCTAGCAGTACAAGCAAGAGCCATCAGTTCCCAGGTCCCTGGCCTCACCTAGCACTATAGCACCAGAGCCACAGCTCTGGTTCTAGATTTTTGGTGGTTACCTTGGTGTTCAGTTCTCAGGTAGTATTACATGTATGATCCACCAAGTATTGTTTTTAAAATCTTCCTGTTGTCATCTGTAGCATTGGCTTAGTAGGTAAGAGCCCTGTGACATATCTTAAGAACTTTTAAAAATCCTCTGCAAACCTTTCTTTGTGAAATTAACCTTTTTCCCCCAATTTGCATATACCTCCATCTTTTAAAAATATAGTTTATTTGTTGTTAAATACCTCATTTTGACTTCCTTTTCTCATCTAGATTCTTGAGATAGCTTGTAGATTTCTGGTTTTTACTTTCTTCTGAAAAGAAAAGGGCCCTTTTCTAGAATGTTTTTGTCGTCTTGCCTTATTATTGTTTGCATGTCTGTTTTATTTTTCCCTTTTAACTACCATTATTGAAGCTGACTTGTATTTTACATATTTAGCTTATGTTTAGTCCTGGTGCCATGGGAGTACATAAGGTAGACCTATACTTGTTGTCTTAATAAAGCCCAGTGAAGTTCTAATTTGAACTATCAGAATGAAGAATGGAACAGTGAACAATTATTTTGATGTTGGAAGACATTGTCATATTTTCATGTCCTTGGCTTTTGTGAAGACCTAATACAGTTGATATATCTCTCTGAAATTTAATCACAATATTCAAAATTAACATTTGGAAACACCAAAATGGTTATTACATATAAATCTACACATACACATTTGAAGGGTAGATTGAAAGCATCTGTTGGTTAATTTTTTTTCAGGGTGTTGGAAAATAGATTAAAGTGTCCTAACAGGTTATTGGTGTTAGATTTGTCAACTAAAATTAATATTAATTACTTTCATTATTTACAAATTGTTAACTTAATAGGATTAAAGGGCTTTCTAGAAATACATGAATATTCTAATTTTTGATTTATTATGAAAATCTGCTTACACAATTGTTAGCTATTTGAAGTAATCACATTTTATAACAGGTGTATCATATTTGCCAGATAGGGCCAATAAACTGATTTATAAATAATTTCTCAATTGAATAGCAGTGGCATATGGAAACAGTTAATGGATTATGTACTTAAAAACAAATCAGGCTTAGATTTCCAACATCATAGTTCAGTGGACAAAATTTTGGGTAATAAGCGATACACCACAGATTACCCCAGTGTCTTGGCTGTGTCCAAGATGTCATTTTATAATTACAACATATTTTTTCTATGATACTTCTGTATGATACATTCTAACCCATTTCTCAAGCTATAGTAGATTGAACAGTATAGTTTATGACAGAAATAATGTTCTTCAGGATGTATGGTGAGAAAGAGGCCAGACTGAATTCAGGACTGGAAGGTTTCTGTAAAGAACAAATGCAAGTTTGGAAGAATTGGGGGAAAAAATAAATTAAGAACTGCGTATTCTGTAGAGAGAAATGATATTGGGTTCTTCACTGTGGCCGAATCTCGAGAACATACTATAAAATGAGATTATGAAATAGGTAGAAAATGTCTTCTTTCATCGTTAAAAAGTATCACCTTATTGTTGTTTATAGGCTGGATTGTGTATTAAATAGCTACTTATTGTTAAAGCTTTGTACAAATATAGTGTATATAGGACTTCAGGATATTAAGTGCAATACGAATTTTTTTTTTTCCAGTCCTGGGCTTGAGCTCAGGGCTTGAGCAGTGTCCTTGGACTTTCTCAAGGCTAGAGCTCTACCACTTGAGCCTCAGCACCACTTCTGGCTTTTTTTTTTTCCTATGTATGTGGTACCAAGGAATCGAACCTGGGTCTTCGTGCATGCTAGGCAAGCACTTTAACCACTAGGCCAAACTCCCGGCCCCAATACGAAATTTTTTGTAACACAGAAAAGTAATTTCCAACATGGAAAATAACCATTTGCATTTTGACTTTCACAAGATTGATTCCAAGGCATGTTTCAGGTGTTTGGGTAAGCTGAGCTTTTTGTCCCTCAAAGTTGAGTCATTTCAGCATCTGATATCAGATTTATAACGTGGTTTATGTGTTGAAGGACATCTTTCCCATGTTTGTGTCATATCATTTGGAAAGCAAGGCGGGAGACATTTATTATTGCTTTTAGGCTAAGTTTACCTTGAGTATTGAAAAGAAGAGGTATTTCCAAATTAGGAGCATACATTTGCTACATGGTTCTAAACTCGGGTCCCTTTATAAAAGTCAGGTGTATGAACTTGGATTAAAACCAATAACTTAGTTCCCCAGTGCAAACCTCAGTACTGGGAATAAAGAAAAAGAAAATAATCGTCACAAGATGACTTTCACTAATGTGTAATGTGTTATTGTGTATCTGAAAGTTAGCATTATCTTCAGTTATTTATTTACTGTATTTATATACAGTACCAATGACATTTCTACCAGTAGAGTTCATATAAACTTTCATAACATTTGATAAATTTTAAATATATGAAAATCTCCATCAAGTTCACCACTACATCAGTCAGGATAGGTATTAGATCTGCAGCTAGATTTTGTTACTTACTGCATTTATCAAGAAGGGTATTTTGTCAGTTGGAAGCCATTGAGATTTTGGAGTGTAGGCATTTGTTTATATGGAGTCATGAATATGAAAGGTCAAAGATGGGTGAATAGGAATTGGCAGGGAAAGCCTAATATCATGGTATAAAGCTGATTAGTTCTCATAATCTAACCAACAGTGTGGGTATTTGGAGTGTTACTTAACAGGAGCCCTATGCTGTATTCTAATGTCCTTTTTAACTGTGCATTGCTCAGTCACTGGCTGGAGGCCACCCAGGACAAACTTGGCCAGGGTTCAAAGCTAAGGAGAATCATAAAGAAGTTTGGCCAAGATCTTGGAGCCTGTCATCAAAATGCATTCCTTTATGTCATTCTGAAGTCATTTCCTAGATAAGCTTGAAAACTCATGGCTGTAATCCAAAGAATTTAGGAGGCAATGATCAAGGAGATTTCTGGTCAGACCAATTGGTGCATAAAGTTCTTTAGTCTCCACTCAGCACTGTAAAATGCTGGGTTTGGTGGTACATGTCTGCCAGCTAAAATATATGTATGGGATGAGTTAATAGCAAGATTTCAGTCTAAGCTGGCCAGGTATACAAAAGAAACTGTATATGAAAAACAGCTAAAGCATAAACGGCTGAGATTATGGCTCATGTTCCAGTGCCTAGCTAGTATAAGATTCTGAGTTCATATTCCAATACTGCCACAAGATGTTTTCTTAAAGGACATCTCCATGGCTGGCTCCATGAACATTTCTGTTTGCAAGCACATTATGTGCTTCAATAACTTTACTGAAGAGTATATTTCTTAGTACATAGTGGTAATTGTCTTGCTTACTTGTGCCAACTCAAAATTTGCACAGGTTTTCAAAGCATAAAAATACACAACTTTTTGAGAAACTGAGAAATTAGCCATTAAACAGAGTGTTGGGCTGGAAGTATGGCCTAGTAGTAGCATGCTCTCCTAGCATGCACAAAGCCTGCTACCATAAACACAGAAAAAACTGGAAGTGGTACCGTAACTTAAGTGGCAGTGTGTTAGCCTTGAGCAAAAAGTGTCCAAGGACAGTGCCTAGGCCCTGAGTTCAAGCCCTAGGACTGGCCAAAAAAAAAAAATGTATAAAGATTAAGGCTAGGCTGTGGTTCATTCTTTGCTTTATTTTCAAGTTGCAGAATTATAGATGAACACAGGTATACTCTGCATTGAGTTGCTGTTTTTTTGACTGTAGATCTGACGGAAAATCCTGAGCACAGTCTTGGTAGCTGCTTTAGTATATAGTTTGCTTTGCTTTCTTTGAAGTCTTACACATTGTGAACAGTTACACATACTATCTGGTATTGAATTCCATTTTTCTGTTTGACAGTGTAGTCTTTGCATGAAAAGAATAAACCCTACTTTATCTTTATGATTTATATCTGGGCCTAACTGTTGTCTATTAATTTTTTAGGGGGTGGAGTATAATCCTAAAGACCAATTCATCACTTATATAAGGATATTCTACCACATAGAATTATTTTTTAAGGCAGTTTTACATTAGCCAACTCTGCGCCCCCCCCCCCCTTCCCTTTTTGAGTATTCCCATGTTGCCAAATGAGTACTTGAATTGTGAGCTGGGATTACCCACTGTGTCTCCATTCACTGTTTCCCTTTGCCACCTGTTACTGAATCTATAAACTATCATTACTGACTAATGTATTCATTGCTATCATATAGACGAATGCTGGGCAAAATATAAAACTTTTTAACTAAATGAAAATAAAATTATAATGGTAGTTAGCATATCCCCCCCCACGTGAAATGGAAAAATTGAGCTCTATCTATCTATCTATCTATCTATCTATCTATCTATCTATCTATCTATCTATCTACCTACCTACCTATCTACCTATTTACCTATCTACCTACCTACCTACCTACACACTTGCACACACATATGTTTTGTATATAGGAAAAAGTTTATGAAAGTTTTCCAGAGAAGGTGAACTGAAAGGAGCATAAGATTGCGTGAAGGCAGATCTGAGTCTATAGCCAGGGTCTCAGCTGTGCCATGCTGCTTCTCTGATTAAAAGAAATCCTATTATGTTTTATTTAAAGTGTTCTTCTTTGATTTAAAATAATTTTCCTCTCATCTCCTGCCACCTTACCACTGCCCCACAGCAGTGCACCTCATCGTGTGGTTTATATTAAAGGCTTTAAAAACTTGCCATTTTTTATTAAGACCGTCTTTCATCATTTGCTACCTCTATCCACTTGTGTAAGTATTTTGAGCAGTAAATACTAATACCATGCTGTGGAGTGTACAGGAGAAGTGAGGGTCTCGGTAGTGTCCAGTCCTTACAGGGGGAATGAGGGTCTCTGTATGGGCCACCTGCTGTGGATGCAGATGTGGCTTTTAGAGTCATACTTTTGTGCTGGTAAACTCGGGATACAATATTTCTCCCATAGGGTTATTGTGTGCATTATATAATGAATATTGTAAAATATCTTTGGCTGTGCCTCACACATTGTATTGCTTAGGATATTAACTTAAATGTTGAAAGTACAGGCTTCACCTTTCCTTGTATAGCTTTGTGTATCAACTGAATTTTTCCACAATTGTTATGGTTATTGTTGAAGTAGACAAAATTCATCTTATTCAATATTTGAAGATTTGTATTTTTCTGTTTTTTGTTTTTTAGATTCCAGTTTGTAATTTGTACCGGACACATTAAAACATAATGGATTTTGTACTTATTTGTGGGGTATTTCTATAAATGTTTCTTTTGTTTAATGTTTTAATCAGGGAAAGCATATCTAACCCTCAAGCAGATTAAAAATAACTTTGAAATGGTTTTGTTACATGTTTTTGCATTTCATACTATTATTTTCTAGTGTCCCTTTACTTTGTAGCAGCACTCTAGAATTTCTTGTTTAAGTATTACTTAGTACTCAGTATTCAACCCCTTTCCATCCATCCTTCACCACCAACCCTTCCAGCTTCTGGCAGTCACCGAGAGGTCAAGTGTTTTAGATCCCTCAGTTGTGTGAGGTCATGTTTAACTTGGATTCTCTGCCTAGCTTATTTCATTTAACATGATGTTCTCTAGTTTTTGCCATGTTGCTGTGTCATTTGTGTGTTTGTATTAATAGTATTACCTTGTATGTATGTCACATTTTTATCTTCATCAATCGAAGAATGGTTGTTTTCATTTCTTACTATTGTGTACATTATTGGAGTAAACAGGATTGCAGATGTCTCCTCACCATTCTTTATTTCTTTTGTGTGTGTACTAGTAGAAGTTTACAGGATCATGTGATAGTTGTAGTCTTAATTTTTTGATGTGCTTGTGTGCTATTTTCTACAATAGCTATACTAAAATTTTCATTCCTAATAGTGTATAAGAGTTTTCTTTTCTCAATATTCTCACCAGTACTTGCTAGTTTGTCTTTTAAATTAAAGCCATACCTGGAGTTGTGACTCAGATGGTGGAATGCCAGCTAATAAAAGCCATAAGTAAAATTTAATTCATTTTGATTTCCACTTGCATTCCTCTAAAGATTGAGGTTAGTGTGTAGCTGGTATAGTCTGTTGTGTATCTTCTGCTTCTATCTTCTGTGTGCTATTTTTTTTAACTTTTGAAGGAAATTACACACATACACACACATGCACACGTACACAGACACAAACAAAACACAGTCTTCACATTCATCTTTTTAACCTAGAATTGTCTTCCCTATAACCTAGGGACAAATCATTGGCATTTAAATATATTTATTGACTATTACTTGCTATTTATTCTAAGGATATAAACATCCATTTTAGGGAAAATATGTTTTATATATTATTAAATTTGAGGTTATAATGATTTCTGCATTGTTAAAAAAATAAATTCCCTTATTTTAAAGTTTGTATTTAAAAATATAGTTGGTTACTCATGAAACAATATGTTTGACCTCCTAAGTTTATTTATATAATGTCTATGTTGTTGTGATAGTGTGAGAAGAGGACATTTTTTTTCTGGTCTATATATGACTGATACCTAACAAGCATCTGCAAGTGGCTATGAATATATAATTTTATTACAACCTGAAAAATATGTTGTTATAATTGTATATTTCAATGAATAATCAAAAATACAATATACAAGTGTATTTTAATTGGAAAACTCTCATCACTGAGGGAAACCATATTCATGAAAAGATCTACTGCAGCCACATTTCACACAAAATATGCAGTATATTTTAATTGTAGGCTCTTAGTCATTTGTCAGTCTGTATCATCATATTTCTTCAACTGTATTCTTCCTGAAGCAAGGCTCTTCTCTCTTTTTTAATCTTCTTTTCTTTTGCAATTAGAGAGCCAATTATTTTTCTGGGTATCACAGGTTGCAGTGGGATAATTTGGCTCTCTGCTATTGTGGCATAAGATTCCACCCAGGAGAGTTGAAATAGCCAATGGAATAATGGTATTTGTTTCTAAATGAGTGACATTCCTCTTCAGAGCTTTTATGATTTTAGAACTGTACTTTTTCTGGATGATTTTTTTGACATTGTTGTTTTTGTATTAAAACAAATAGGAGTTGATTAAATTGGCTAGTTACTCTTTTTTTCCTGTTACATTCTTTAGCTTTAGAAGTGTATCTAGTATAGGGCCGGGAGTTTGGCCTAGGGGTTAAAGTGCTTGCCTAGCATGCACGAAGACCCAGGTTCGATTCCTCGGTACCACATACATAGATAAAAGCCAGAAGTGGTGCTGAGGCTCAAGTGGTAGAGCTCTAGCCTTGAGAAAATCCAAAGACAGTGCTCAGGCCCTGAGCTCAAGCCCATGACAGGCAAAAAAAAAAAAAAAAAGCATACCTAGTATAAATAAGGAAAATTGTCTGTGTCAGTTCAGCATAGTAATAGTCCTTTTATAAAACAATTCACTATTTGTACATGAACACAACAATGCATATATATGTATATGTGTGTGTGTATGTGTGTGTGTATACAGAATTTTTTTTTTATAAATGAGAAAACACAAATCTGAGTAACCATTGGACTGTTGCTTTTGTTGTTCTCTTTTATTTAGTAAATTGATTGAGTTTAGGAAGTGCAGCTCACTGACTGACCTTCTGAATTTCATTCCCTGTCCTTGTTTGAATATGTATGGTGGCCTTTATCTGGAAAGTTGCTTGCATGTATGTATGTATGTATGTATGTATGTTTGTATTGCCAGTCCTGGGCCTGAGATCAAGGCCTGAGCACTGTCCTTCGTTTTTTGTTTTTTTTTTTTCCTCAAGGCTAGAGCTCTACTGGTAGAAATACAGCACTACTTCCGACTTTTTCTATGTATGTGGTACCGAGGAATTGAACCCAGGTATTTGTGAATGCTAGGCAAACACTCTACCACTAAGCCAAATTCCCAGCCCCCATGTGAATGTATTTTTGAGGTAAAAGTTTAACCTGCAATCCCATAACAAAACTTGTTCATGCTCATGGTTATGTCAGGGTTTAACTCCTCTATACATCATTCCAAAAGTAAAATAAATTTTTTTTATAAAAGGTTTAAAACAAAGAAGGCAGTGATCAGAAGCAAAAAACGTGAAAGAAAGGACCTGACTTGTATTGTTATGGGAAAACAAGTGTTTGATAAACTGTAGTGATGTTCCTGGAACCCCAAGTTCTGCAGTTTTGATCCTTTGCTGGTTTAAATGTAAAGTGTCTGGAGACTCAGATTAGAGATCATGATGTGGGGCTCAAGCTCCCATCATGAGAAAGTAATGGAAATGATGCTGTTCTTGCTTGCTGTCTTCATGTGTTCCTACCTCTTTATCCTGTTGGAAACCAGAGTAATGGTAAGAACCAAAGACATGAGAATCCTAACTGGAGCATCTTAAAGTCTCTGATGCCTTGGGTGGGAAATGACCTTGATAAACTGGCCAGTTTTTTTAGGTCATTAATTTTATACTTTAAAAACCTCAAAGCTGGGGCGATGAGTTTGGCCTAGTGGTAGAGTGCTTGCCTAGTATGCACGAAGACCTGGGTTCGATTCCTCGGTACCACATACATAGAAAAAAGCCAGAAGTGGTGCTGAGTCCCCCATGGTAGATCTCTCGCCTTGAGAAAGTCCAAGGACAGTCCTTAAGCCCTGAGCTCAAGCCCAGGACTGGCAAAAAAAAAAAAGAAAAAAAAAAAAAAGAAAACTCAAAGCTTCAATGCAAAATCTTTTATTTTGATTATTTGGCAAAATTAAGTACATTAGAGCACTTGTTCTTTCTAGAAGCTATTAAAGGCTTTAATCAAGTTGAGCACCTCAGATCGCAATGATATTTGTGAAAGTTTCAGTGATGGTTAACATATAACTCACAAGTATAGTTGAAAATTTTGCAATTTTACATAGTAGAAATGAGTAATGTGTTGTATCTCTGTTAATAGTGAATTAGACATATAATGCAACTAATTATAGAGTTCACTTAAATATTTGACATGCTATGATTTATTATGAAATAATTTTGTTACAGAAATTGGTTAAAGAAAATCAATCTCAACTCCCTAATTCTACTACTCCACTCAAAATCATTGTACAATTTGGATTTTTAAAAATTTTTTCAATGTTTATATGAGCATATATTCTGACCTATTTCGACACAGAATATTTTCTGCTGTTGAATACTTTTAGGATCAGTTAGTATCACGTTTATTTATGATATCACAGTTACTGGTCAGATGGTAAAGCTGTTCATTTAAGTACATTTAAGAAGAAAGTTTCACTTGCTGACCTTACACATAATTTTTTAGCTTATGTTTTGTTATTAATCTTTGTATTTCCGTGACACAGTGCCGTTTAGTTTCCACTTAACACATTGATTTGTAATTCTAATAGTTATTTCTGTAAGTGTTCACTGATATCCCACTTCTATATTATTCTGAAACTTCTTTGTAGCTAGGATCTTTCTTTTCTTCCCAGTGTATTATTTTCACCGAGGTCAAGGTGAGAAATTCACTGATTCTTAGTTAGATTGCTACATGATGTGGGAATGAGTAAACAGAGGAACACATGTGTGGGCAAGAGCACCAACTGTGTGGAGCGAGGACACTACGACACTAATGAGTGTGGTGAAAAATTGGGGCTCATCAGTAGGTGATTAACTTAGAGTTAGGTTCTTACTAGAGAAGTCTTTTTTCTGCAACATTTAGCCATTTAAATTTTCCTGTAACTTATGTATTAAATAATTTAGTATGCTTAATATTTAAAATCTGTAACAATTTTGAAACATTTTGAACAGAGTATAAAATCTTAGAATCTGTGCTTTAACATGTTAACCCAATATCATACATTTCTGCGTTGTAGGTCAAATTCAGAGGTTGAAATACCAGTTAAGGTATTTCTTTGTGTGTCAGATTGGTGATTAAGTTCTGAGTCTAGATTACTTTCACTGGACTACTTTGTATATATAAGTATTTATAGAAATATTATTGTCATTCCTTAGGTAGTAGATTAAGGAAGGAAAACAGTGCATAGGATGATTTATATTTATAAAATAGGCTGGAATCTGTAGATTTTGTACTCAAGACAGTAGATCCTGTTTGTTTGTTTGTTTGTTTGTTTGATGGGTCATGGGGCTTGAACTCTAAGCCTGGGCTCTGTCCCTGAGCTCTTCAGCACAAAGCTAGTCCTCTACTGCTTGAGCCACAGCACCACTTCCAGTTTTTCAGCAATTATTGGAGATAAGAGTCTCATGGATTTTGGTGCCTGGGTTGGCTTTTGAACCCTGATCCTCAGATCTCAGCCCCATGAATAGGTAGGATTATATAAGCACGAGCCACTGGTGCCCATCTTCCATCTTTCTATTACTGAGGCTTTAAGACTGTAATATGGAGAAATCATTGTGGTTTCCATCATAACTTATGTATTCTTCTTTGCAATGATCATTAAATGAATGCGAAGCTGTAGGAATAACTTGTATTTAGTGATCCATATGTAGCCATTTGTGATTTAGTCTGGATAAGTAGAATTTAAGGGAAATGTTTTCAGCTTTTGAACTGGACCTCATTATACATCTCCAGAGTTGATTGGTCATTTTCATAGCCGTATAATGAAACTGGACTTGGAAATGGGGCAGTTTTCCAATAAACAGGAGACTCATCGCAGCCAATCAGATGGGGTACAGTCTGCCTGGGCTAGAGTATCACAAAAATAACTTTAAAGTGACCATTCCCCCTTGTTCCTTATTTCTTGTGTTTTTTGTTGGTTTGTTTTTAAAATTTAATTTGCCCCTCCCTGTTTTTTTTTTTTTTTGTGTGTGGGTCATGGGGCTTGAAGTGGGCCTGGGCACTGTCCCTGAGCTCTTCAGCTCAAGGCTATGGCCTTACCCTTGAGCCAAACTCCACTTCCCACTTTCCAGAGGTTAATTGGAGATAAAAATCTCCAATTGGAAGGAGGTGAGATGAAGAATAAAATAGAAAGTATTGATAGCAGGTTAGACAATGCAGAAGAGAAAATCTCCCGTGTTGAAGATAATGTAGTTGTTACAGAGAAAGAACAGAAAATGAGTCAAACCAAATCTAGGAAATATGAGAGAATGCTTCAAGAGGTCCATGATGCAATTAGGAAGCCTAGTTTAAGGCTAATTGGTATTGAGGATGACCTGGAGAAAGAGGTCAATAGTATTGGAAATATACTTAAGGGAATCATCTCAGAGAACTTCCCAAATATCCAGAAGGGCAGGCCCATCCAGATAAAAGAAGCTTTTAGAACCTCTAACAGACCGGACCAGAAAAGGACATCCCACCACATTATAATCAATAGAGGACCAAAGAAAGTATCCTAAAAGCAGCCAGGGACAAGAGAACAATCACCTACCAGGGAAAACCAATCAGAATAACTCCAGATTTCTCAGCAGAAACCAGGCAAGCAAGAAGAGATCGGAAGGATGTATGTCATGCCCTGAAGTCAAATAACTCCCAACCAAGAATACTGTACCCAGCTAAGCTCTCATTCATAACTGAGGGAACAATAAAAACTTTCCATTCCAAGAAAAAGTTGCAACATTTCATAGCAACCAAACAAACATTACAAAAAAAAATCTCCAACATATTTTACACATTGAAAGCCAACACAAACGTGGTACTTACAAAGAAATGGCTCCCAAAAATCATACCTGCTAAATACTGAAAGAACTGTGAAGCCACAGGTCCTAATGAAATCTTTTAAAAAATGGCAGGGACTAGTAAATATTTTTCAGTCCTAACCCTCAATATCATTGGAATTAACTCTAATTAAATGGCATAGGCGTCTAGTTGGATCAAAAAGCAAGATCAATCATTCTGCTGTCTTCAAGAGACACATCTTGCCCCCAAAAAACAAACATTTTTTGAAAGTGAGAGACTGGAATAAGGTTTATAAAGCTAATGGCTCCCATAAACTGGCTGGAGTTGCCATCCTCCTATCAGCTAAAATAGACTGCAAAATAAAATTAGTGAGAAAAGACAAAGAAGGTTATTACATACTAATAAAGGGATCTCTCATCCAAGAGGGCATAACCATCCTAAATATCTACACACCTAATCCTGGAGCACCGAACTTCATCTAGCAAATGAACTAGAAAGCTTACAAGAGTGGGAGAAGATCTTCACTAACTATACGACAGACAGAGGCCTCATATCTAAAATATATCAATAGTTCAAAAAATTGAATCACTCCAAAACTAATCTCCAAAGAAACAACCATCCCATTAAAATATGGGCCAAAGACTTAGAGTCTTATTTGAAGAAGACATAAGAATGGCGTATAGACACATGAAGAAATGCTCAACATCTCTGGTCATAAAAGAAATGCAAATCAAAACAACTCTTAAGATTCCACTTCCCTCTAGTTAGAATGGCCAGGATCAAGAAAACTAATAACAACAGATACTGGCAGGGATGTGGCCAGGAGAGATCAGTACTACACTGTTGGTGGGAGTGCAAAATCATTTGACCCCTATGGAAAGCAGTATGGCAGTTCCTCAAAAGAGTAAACATAGAGCCCGCCTATGACCCAGCAATTCTACTACTTGGCATTTACCCAATCGTTCACAAACAAGGACATACTAAATCCACTATCAAGACGATATTCATTGCAGCACTATTTACCATAGCAAAGATATGGAACCAACCCAGATGCCCCTCTCTTGATGGGTGGATCAGCAAGATGTGCTATTTATACACAATGGAATTCTATTTTGCTGTCAGAACCAATGACATTGCCCCATTTGTAAGGAAATATAAAGGCTTAGAAAAAAAATTTATTAAGTGGAGTAAGCCAGACTTAAAAGAACATAGACTCAATGGTTTTCCTCATTTGTCATAATCAGTAGAAACCTTGGGCTCTCCTAGCAGAGATTTACAATAGATCAAAACCTAGATACGTAAGGCCATATAGTATGCTGCTAAATGTAAGGACCTCCAGGATATAGAACCAAAAGCCATATAGTGAATGATTGTTGTCCTTAAGGTACTATGTTATCTCTCATCTCTTTTTCTGTCCCTTGGTTATCTTACGACACAATAAGAATGGGAAAACAGGAAATTGTAAAAGCTATATCTTACAATAATTATCATATAGGAATAGGTCTCATTGTACCATCAATGAAATATACAGCAAAATTTTGGAGTTTAAGTGCAAATATTGGAAGGGGCCCAACATCCAGGTTAACAGTGGAGCCACATGACAAGCATTGGCACTGGCACCAGCGTTTCCTGGTATCTTGCCTCCATGATGTTTTGATTTAGTCTGAATTTTCAGTCCTTTCCAGAGTAGCTTTTGTGTTCTCATCTGAAAAATAGGGTTGAGTCTGGTAATGGATGCTTATTACTTTAGAAATAGTATCCAGTGTCATCTCTAATTTAATTTAATTTTAATTTTTATTTCTGTATTTTATTTTATTTTTGTATTTTGTAGAGTAATTGTGGATGGGTCTCTGCATTTTCTCCATGAGGATAATTTGTTTTTTTAAACATAAATTTTTAATCATAGTATTCATTTCAAAATAGTAATTATTTAGTAAGAGATTTGATAATTTTAATTAAAATGGTAAAAACGTATTTCATGTTACATCTTTAGATTCTGTCATATACTTAGATTGATTCTCACTGTACGACATTAAAAATATAGTTTCTGTTCATGAACTCATGAAGTTGTTAGTGCCAGTAGTTGTCATTGCTTTATTTAAGATAATCAAGTGATTATAGAATCTGACAATGGTCTACACAGTTGAAGTAAGAGGAGATTGTTGTTAGGCTAATGACAATTTCTTAACTTCTTTTGAAAACTATTGGACATGAACATATGACTCTACTAATTGTAATGCATTGCTGTACCCCATAATCTTTGCGAGTGTTCACCTCTGCACTACAGCTCTCCAGCTGTTGTCTTGAAAAATTATCAGCGAGTTATTATTCTGGTATGAACTATGTCATGCTCAAAAGTGCCATTGAAAAAAACGGTTAATGAGCAAGCCTGAATGTTGGTTGATGAAGGTTAAGTGGTTGCAGATATGCTCTCTGCCTTCTTCCTTGGGAGTGTTCAGGCTGAGGCAATAGGCTCTGATGAGGGATTACAAACAAATGCTGCTGATTGACAGTTCCTGATTTAAAATGAAAATGCCACCCAAAGGCAAATTCTGTTTCAGCTGGATAATACACACAGTGTTGTTGACCTCTGGGTACTATACGACACTTCTGCAGTGGTTTTAGAATTTAAATTCTTTTCTCTTGTACTAGATACTTAAATTCTCTCATTTTTATATAGTGTATCATTTTGAAGCTGTCTCTGGGATGGTTGAAAACACACAATGAAAGAAATTATTAATACATTTACTATATACTTGATGCTTTAGGATAGTGACTTTACAGGTTTATATGATCAAATATATGATCTGATAATTTATAAATGTAATAGTACATTTTTTATTTTCTCCTTTTATTGGTGTTTAAGTGTATCGAAGGATGCATTGCAATGTTTCTAAATGTGCACAATTTGCCTCCTGAAATATGCTTAACAAATTTACCTCCTATACAGGATTTTCCATTCTTTCATATATTTTTTTCCTTTGTGCATTTGCCATGCACAAACAAAGCTAACTGGTGATCTAATGGAAGGTAGCTCTCTCTGTACTTTTTTTTTTTTTTTTTTTTTTTGGTTAGTTCTGAAGCTTGAACTCTGGGCCTGGGTGCTGTTCCTGAGCTCCTCTACTCAAGTCTATGGTCCTACCACTACCACCGCACCACTTCCAGTTTTCTGGTTGTTAATTGAAGAGTCCCAGGTTCTTTAGTGTGTGGGCTGGCTTTGAACCGCGATCCTCAGACCTCAGCCGCCTGAGTAGCTAGAATTACAGGGATGAGTGAGTCCTTGTTCCAATCAGGGTATAAAATTAACCCTCAGAAATCAGTGGCTTTCCTATAGGTCAACAAAATGAATGAGACTAAAATCATGAAAGCAACTCCTTTTGCAATAGCATCCAAGAAAATTAAATACTTAGGAATTACCTTAACCAAGGAAGTAAAGACCTTTATGATGAAAACTTTAAAAACCTGAAAAAAGGAAATTAAAATAGAACTAAGAAAGTGGAAAAACCTCCCCTGCTCCTGAATTGGAAGAAGTAACACTGTGAAAATGGCAATCCTGTCAAAGTCTGTCTACACTCAATGTAATACCTGTCAATATCCCATCGTCATACTTCAATAGAGGAAGCAATTCAAAACTTCATATAGAATAATAAAAGACCCCATATAGCAAAACAATCCTTAGCAGAAAGAACAGCTCTGCAAGAATATCAATACGAAACATCAGACTCTACTATAAACCTACAAACTGGTAGTAATCAAATAAGCTTGGTACTGGCACAAAAATAGGCCTGAGGACTGATGGAATAGAATTGAAGACTCAGAAATTAACCCACAGACCTATGGCCCCCTAATCTTTGATAAAGGAGCCAAAAATATTGCCTGCAAGAAAGATAGCTTCTTCAACAAATGGTGCTGGCAGAACTGACTAAACACATGTAGAAAACTAAATTGGATCCTTATCAGTCTCCTACAACTGGATCAAATACCTTGAGGTAAAAGCAGATATCCTGAAAATTTTACAGGAAGAAATAGGAGACACACCTGGGCTCCTTGGCACAGGTTGAAATGTTCCCAGAAACAGAACAAATCAAAGAAAGTTTGGACAAATGGATCCGCATTATATTGCAGAGCTTCTCTATGGCAAAGGACATAGCAAGTTAAATGGGAAGCCTACAGAGTGGGAGAAGATCTTCACTCACACAACAGACAAAGGCCCCATATCTAAAATATACCTATAGCTCAAGAAATTAAATCTTCCATAAACAAATCCTCAAAGAAACAACCATCTTTCAATAGAAAGATGGACTAAAGACTAAAGAGACGTCTCTGAAATGGAAATGAGAATGGCTAATACACACATGAAGAAATCTTCAGTATCTGGCCATAAAAGAAATACAAATTAAAACAACTTTGAGATTCCACCTCACTCCAATTAGAATGGTCATTATCAAGCAATCTAATAGCAACAGATGCTGACAGAGTTGTGGCCAGAAGGGATCCCTACTCACTATTGGTGGGAGTGCAAACTTTTTCCGCCACTCTGCAAAGTTGAATGGCAATTCCTCAAAAGACTAAACATAGAGCTCCCCTATGGTCCAGCAATCCCACTTCTAGGAATCTAGCCAAATATCCAGAAATAAAGCCATATTAATCTAGCAGCACAACTATGTTCATCGCAACATTATTTACTATAGCTAAAATATGGAACTACCCTGGATGCACCTCAGTAGATGAATGGATCATGAAGATGTGGTATATTTACACCATGGAATTCTATGCTGCCATCGGAATGACCTTGCCTCATTTGTAAGGAAATGGAAAGACTCAGAAAAAAATCAAATTAAGTGAAATAAGTCAGACCCAAAGAAACATGGACTCCATAGTTTCCCTCATTTGTAACAATTAGTATATGTTTAAGGTTCTCCTAACAGAGGATCATAGTAAACCAAAAGCTATGTACATATGTCCATATAGGATGAGGCGAAGTAAAATGAACTCTAGGATATGGAAGCAACAGGTTTATGTATGTAATTTTTTTTCATTGGTTGTGGGACTTGAACTCTGGCCTGGCCATTTTCCCTGAGCTCTTCAGCTCACATTCCTTGCCCTACTCCTTGAGCCACAATGCCACTTCCAGTTTTATGTAGGTAAATTGGAGATAAGAGTCTCACAAACTTTTTAGTGCCCAGGGTGGCTTTCAACCGTGATCCTCACATCTTAGCCTCCTTAGTAGCTAGGTTTATAGTCGTGAACCATGGCACCCAGCAATGATTGTTGTTCTTTTTTTTTTTTTTTTTTTTTGCCAGTCCTGGGCTTGGGCTCAGGGGCCTGAGCACTGTCCTTGGACTTTCTCAAGGCTAGAGCTCTACTACTTGAGCCTTAGCACCACTTCCAGCTTTTTTTCTATGTATGTGGTACCGAGGAATCGAACCTGGGTCTTCATGCGTGCTAGGCAAGCACTTTAACCACTAGGCCAAACTCCCGGCCCTGATTGTTGTTCTTAATGTACTATTTTTCTTTCTTTTTTCCCCTTAAGGTTACTCTATTTGACTTTGGTACCTAGTATATTATGTACACATTTGTTTGTGTATTTGAAAAAGGGAAGATAAGGGGAAAAGAGTGTGAGGACTTGGGGGAAGGAAAATTTGGAGAGAATTATGGGAAGGGGTAACAATGTTCAAGAAGTAATGTACCCTCTATCTTATGAATATAACTGTAACACCTCTACATCACCCCAACAATAAAATAAAATTTAAAAGAGCAAAGAAAAAAAATACTGGTTCTTACTTGTCTGTGAATAAATAAAAGAATACATTTAAACATAGTGTTAAAATTCCAACAGTGTACAAGACATGGTTTGTAGTAGAATTAAATCAAATTTTTTTTCTCTCACTTTTTCTCCATTGAAGCCTGTTTTTGTTTTATTCAGGAGAAGTTTGAGGCGTTCATGTATGATGATCAAGTTTGAAAGAAGTCTTTTTATTCTCCAATTACATTTTAACATATAGGACTGGAAAAACATAAAGTTCTTACCTTTTGGATTGATGTATTTTTTTTAACTTTTCTTCTATGTTCTTTTTAAAATGTATATGTTTAGACACTTATTTTCATGGAGTATAGGGAAAGAATGCATTCTAATTCTTCACTCTGTTCATTTTTCAAAGGCCTACTTGTAATACCATTTACTTCATGAAGACTTTTCTGGTTCATCTAGTGAGATGTTATTTTTTGCCTCTTTGAACCTCTAAAGTACATCATTGATCTTTTTTTTCTTGATTGGCCTCAAAGAATTGAGGGAAAATAATTCCTTTGAAAAATTTACTAACCTTTCACAAACTTTTTTTATTGAGCTTCTGATAGGATAAATATCAAAAGATGCTTGACCTCTATAATACTTTTCTTTTAAATACATGATAGTATTATTTTATAGTTTCATCTCTGTGGGCCTTATTGTTCCAATTTCATTTGAAGTTTTTTTTTTTTAAACTTTTACTTTTCTGTATCCCTGTAGAGACAGCCTAACTTAGTGACTTCTGTGAGTGAGTGAATGAGAAACGGCTTAAGTTTCTCTACAGTGGTACAGTAAACCTTAGGGATGCTTAATGTTTTACCATCTTCCAGTTCTGGTAGACGACTGTGGTGTAACAGTGTATTTTTGTTTGTTTGTTGCCTTGGAAGTGGAGTTATAATACACTGAGAGGGGTGTAGAATCATGAGGTTGGTTGCTAGTTGTAACTCTACCTCTACGGAATCATCTGGTTTTAAAGAACACTATGTCTAGCTTTTAGTGACATAACTATATTTGTAGTTCCTTCTATCTTATTATTCCAGAATTATTCACTGCTTTTAGGTAAAACTACTAATATAAAAATCTAGCAAATACCAAAAAGCATACTTAGTAGAAGAACTCTTCAAATAGAAGTAAATTAATTACGCTTCCAGCCTCTTCCTTAATGCTTAGATTCCAAGAGTGAGTGAGCATATTCAATTATATTATGAAAGCATTTTGATAGAAATGAAAATGTTTTCATTGTTGTGTCATAAATTATGTTTACTATGAAATTGTTAGAGTGTGGTTGATCTGCATAAGTGAATATGGATTTCTATCCAAATCTTCTTGCCATATAAAACACATAGAACACAAAATAGTATACATGGCACAACTTTGTTTGATTAAAGGAAAGTTGCTATGCATTTTGTAAGTATATGTGCATCTTTTTGTATTTACTTACATGTTTTGTAAGTACACTGGGCCAGTACCAGTACTAGGAAGAGTAGTGAAAATACTGTCAAAAATATGCATGCACTGTTCTCGTTTCCAACGGATTGCCTGATAATTGGTATGAAATAGCCCAGATAGGAACCTGCCACCAGTACTTTGGAGCTTTTGATTCTCTTTGCTTCTGTCAGTTTCTAGCATCTCTTTGCCTAGCCCATTTCTGTGAATGAGAAGGACACACCCTGTAGAATAGCATATCATCGGTATTCCAGTTTTCCTCCTCAGGTCTCAATCTGTCCCTCAGCCCAGGCAAACCTTTCTATCTTGTCCATGCTGGTTATTGTCATTTCTTCATATGGTACATTCTTCCTATTTCCTGATTATAACAAGACTTTCTCTGTGGTTTATATAGTTACTATTTAAAAATATAATGTAATCATATAGGAAAGTTTCGTTATTACATGTATTTTTTTCTTTTGTAGAAGAAGTAGGTCTAATAATTGAACTACATTTTTTCTAAAACTACTAACTCATGATGTACATTTAGAAATCGAATTTTCTTGTTAGTGCTAAGTGATCTCTTGTTTTAAGGTACCATTTCTTCTTCCTAGAGGAAGTGTATGTCCTCAATCCTGGAAAAGCAAGACTATGGGAAAAATTTCAGGATAGGAAAAGAAAATTTCTCCCTAATTATCATCTCTAGTTAGAGACAGTTGTTGTTTGACTCTGCTTTCTCCCAGGCAAAAAGGAATCTTAGTCATTTTTGTTTAATTTTGTTCAGGTCTTGTGTCATCACATTCCTGTCTGTTGAGCTGGATGTGCTCTCACTATCTGAAATGAACAGTATATCAATGGGAACCTGAGGCTTCAGGTCCACTTACAAGACGAATGGTCTCTTTCTGATTTGTCTTGATAGAGATTTTTTATTTTAGGAAGGTGATTTTCCATTGTCCATTTTTTTGGCAAAGAATTGGATTTGAAGCATTCAGAAATTCAAGTACTCTTATGGAATATGAAATTGATATTTTCATCTTGAAACAAAAAAGCATTAAATATGTAAATATCATTTACTCAAACAAGAATTAAAAATTTTAACAGGTGTCAGACAATTACAATCAATAAATATTGCTGTGTGTTAAGGTATTCTATTTAGTAATTCATTTCATGTTTTCTTTCATTGTATTGGTATATGGTTTTGAACATTAACGTTCAGCATCATGAAACATTTTAACTTAAAGAGCTTTTAGTTAAGTTTTGGAGTTTACAGTTAGGGTTATTTCAGTTGCTGTAAATATTCTCTAGTAAGCTATTATTTTTCTTTGTCCAAGTGCCAGTTGGCCAAACAATGAATTTCTGTTTTAGAAACTTGTCATTCCTATTACTAAAAAGTCTTTTCCCCTCTCCTTTCATAGAATAGTTCTAAGTACTTCTGTTTTTATTTTCAATAGCAGATTTGGTTGGTATGTTAAAGTGGGTTTTTTTGTTTGTTTTTTTTGGAAAGCACCTAGATATTGGGAACATTGGGATTTTTAATTTTAATCTATTTTAAATATGGACACTGAGGAGGAGATAAAGTATTGCCTTCCATATATTTTTAAGAGCTTTTGTTGAATAGCATAGAGTAATATAGTTCCATTTTATTGTTAGCTTGACTTTTCTCTGAAAATGTAAGCATATCTCTGTTGTTTCTTAGTTCTTGGTAAATGGGTCGGGATTAAAGCCTAATGCTAGCCCATATTTCCTTTCTTGAATCTAATTCTGTACTTTATCCATATGCCAGCTATCTACATGCAGCTGAAGAGGGTCAGTTCCTGTGCAAGGAAATGAATGCCAAGATTTGTTAGCTCCTAAAATTTTTTGGAAAAGTAGATAAAAAGTGAGACACTCTACTTCTTTGCCTGACCCTATCAACTTATCAACACAGGATGCTGTATTTTAATAATATCTCAGAGCTTTAGAGGATGGTAATGGAGAAGTTCTTGAAATACTGAATTGACTTCAGACACTTGGGAGCCTTAATACCAGGTGAGGGACAGGAGTGAAAGTACTATGATCTAGCATCATTCTTTATACCATGATACTCAGTCAAACCAGTATGTTATTTGAGTTACTAGGCAGTGAGAGAAACCAGTCTGACCTTGAACAGATGGTGGGAAAAATCTGGTTTGTTCTGGTTTGAGAATTCAGTGTTTACTTAGATTTTTATCTATTCCAATCAATCAGTCAATTTTCCATGGGTACTTAGGTTTGAATTCAGGGCCTCACACTTAATTGGATTACTCTCAGTTGTTTGGCTAGATTTTTTTTTTTGTAATTGATAGCTTTTATTATAAGCATCTTTTCTGTCATTTTCTATTTTTCTTTTTAAATTTAATTGCTAGGATAATATACTGCGGGGTTACATTAGTAAGGTAGTGAGTACATTACTTCTTGAACACTGTTATCCCTTCCCATGTTTTTCTCCCCTTTTACCTCCCCCTAACCCCTCCTAGTTATAAAGTTCATTTCCAACATATTGTGTTGTGAATATCTCTGTTACATTGATTTTCATCTTGATTTTAGGATAATCAAGATGAGCCACTAAGCCCCTAGCTTGCTCCTTCAATTAAAAAAAGACTGTATTCAATGATACAAATCAAGAAATGAATGTAACATCATTGAAACAGTATATTTGAAATTATAAAAATAATTCTAGCTGGGCATTGTGGGCTCATGCCTATAATCCTCAGGAGAGTAAGCCCTGAGGATCATCATGGTTCAAAGCTATTCTGAATAGGAAAGTTATGAGACTCTTCTCTCTAATTACCAAAAACCTGAAAATGGAGCTGTGGCTCAAAGTGGTAGAATACTTGCCTTGAGCCAGAATGCACAGGGATAGTGCCCATGTTCTAAGTTTAAGCCCTACCACTGACAAAACAATAAAAATAAAAATTTAAAGATAATTGCATATTTTAAATATTGCAGCCGATTACATGAAGTTTAATTGTTCAATTGATTTAGAGCATTGTGTGTATTCACATGGTTGTACATACTCATCACCGCCCTTCATCTCTACAACCTTTCATGTTCCTAAGTCCATCTACTGTACCCTTGAAATGTAATCCCTACTTTCTCTCCCTTCTGAATATCATCATTTAAATTATCATTGCCTCATCATAGTATAATGTGAATTCTGCTACTTATTTCCTAACTTTTTGTCTAGTATGGGGTGGCCTACATGGAACATTGGCATCTTACATAGGTATGTAGGGTTAGATTAAAACATGAGATTTGCCTGGTAGGTAAGATAATATAGATGTACAAGCACTAAAAGCTCTTTCATTATTATTGGATCCCCCATCTCTACCACTTCCCTCCCCATAATTTGGGTGATTGTAAGAAGAAAAATTGGTATAGAATCATTGATTCTAGAAGGCAGATCAGACAAGTCATAAAGCTCCAATTAGCTAGGCTAATTCACACTGGAATGAATTGAAATCTCTCTGGAACCATCAGAGGGCACAAATAAATACAAATTCAGTAACTGAGAAATTGGTGAAATACTTTGGGTTCCCAACAGAGATATCAGAGGAAAGAACACAAAATCAGAGGGTCAGAATAATGACTTATCAGAAAGTACTTGCATGAAATCCAACACTCCCCCCCTCTCTCTTACACACACACACACACACACACACACACACACTCACACACTCACATAAACAACTTATTTATTTAACTTGTCCTGCCTTCTCTCCAGTTGCAGTTTGTTCATTTGGAGTATGTGAATTTGAAAAGTGCTAATATTCATTTAGCTTGAACTTTTTCTTTTACAAGTCTTTGGGGATAAGATCATGTTTATACATAGAGAGACCTCAAGAAACTGTTTTTGGTTGTTTTAAATGAACAAAATTGCTGCCTTCTGTGCTTTAGGATGTCCATAAACATTAACAAGGTTTTAAAAAGAATTTGGTTTATTCTGATACAATTCGTGAGATGGGGGAACTGAACTAACTTATTTGGATCAAGTTTGTAAAAATCATTTTCATTTTTTATGGACTACGTTCTCCATGTCTTAATCATCTTTCTTGTACAAGTACTATCTGTTAAAAATTTTATATGTAATTTTTCAGTAGTTACTAAATTGTAAAATCCTTTTTGCAATTTAGGTAATACTTGAGTTGTAATGAAATAATGAAAGCGTACTCTTACTATTTTGTGACTTTAACTACAATGTAGAATGCATTTATTTGCTATACTTCTGATGAGTGCTGTAGTTGAAATAATTTGTTCTACAAAATTTTATTTAGGGCTTCAGCCCCTCTTCCTAAATAGTGTAAAATTTCTAGCCTTAAATTGTCAAGGCTGGTGAAATACTCTGATTAGTTTTGGCAGTCATATATTAATATTTGAAAAGAAAAAAATAGCCCAGTATGCTTTTTTTGCTGATTATTTTCTATATAGTTGGGTACCTGGCCATTTATTTATGTGCCTAGAAACATTAAAATCAGGCTTGACAGATCAGACATGACGAAAGCTATTTTTACAATTAGGCTTTTCAGTGCTAAAGCAGTTATATTGATATTTTGGCAACCTAAAAATTTTATTCATAGTTCCCCCACTTTTTCCTGTGCATTTTATGTACTCTGTAATGAGATGCCTAAATCATGCAAGATAACATAGTATTTTATGATAGCTTTCAAATACTGTTAACTTTCAGAATGTATACTCCTTCCTCTATCCATACTATTCTCAAATTCTGACCTTCTGTTCCATTCACTGTATTGCAGAATGACTAAACTCTGTCCACAGTTACCATCATTGGTGAGATAGCTTGGATAAATTCTTAACTTTCACTTTTGGAATACCTATTTTTTTTTCTTAAAACTTTGACTCCTGTTCAAGAGACCAAGCATTTCTCTTCTCTCTTTCAGAGTTTTCATCTTCCCAGTCACACAGAAACTGGCACAAGGAAATTGGATCTAGTGTAAATGAGAACTGTGGTATTTGTCTTATGCACTGCTTGTAGATTGCTTTCCTCCTGTAGCTTTCCTGGCTCTGAGGTAGTTCTATTTCTGTGTATTAGTGGCCAATGACCTAGTCTCAGATGTGGTCAGAACTGAGCTCTCTCTAATCTGCTGTAAGCAATTTAAATTCTCTGGGTTTAGGTTTTTGTATTTATACCAAAGAATTCTATTTGGAAGGGGTATTTTCCTTCTACTGTTTACAAATGCTTACTGTTCTTTGTTAATCTCTTAGAATCTACATACTTTATTTGGAAACTTTTACAACCTTCTATTTTGTGTACTAAATAACAAACTTATTTTTTCTTAGTAGTTGAATTCTTTGGCTTCACATCATAGAAAATGCTTTTTTATTTGATTAGATAGACTATTTGTTATCCTCTTATGGCTAGTATAACAATGCAATTACTTATTATAAATAGTAAACAAGTAAAACTTTATAATTTTTGGATTGAAGTACAAGGAAAAGTTTAAATGCTTTCAATATTTTTAATGTAGTAAGATAGATTTAAGCAGTAATTATTTGCTTATTTAAAGTAACTCCTCATTAAAAGAAAAAAAGCTGTATTCTGTTAGATTTTTTTACCTAGTAACAGACTTTCTCATTTATGGCAGCATATTTTAGGTTTTTAAAGTAGTGTGAAATAAAGTAAGATAAAATTTACACGAACTAATTCCTCATAAAAGGTCACATTTTACATTGATCTGATTAGAACATAATGAAAAATGAGCTGAGATAAAATGTATAACTGTGAACCATGGAACTATAATTTTTTACTGGAAATACAGTACGAAAGGAAAGATCTTGAAAGGGATTCTCTATGTAATTTTGCTATTTTGAAACTTTGAAAACAGAAAGAGAATAAAGCAAAAGTCTAATTAAAGAAGACTTTTTCAGTTCCTGTCTCACCAGCATAGTAAGTTTTGTCATCTTTGACTTCATTCTGACATAAAGTCCTTACACAACCTGGCATGTGCTGTGTTAGGGATCAGAACCATTTCTGAACATTATTAATCTTCTCATGGAAACATTGAGCCTTACACAGGATCTCTAGGAAGTAAGATTGAACACAGACTTCTAATGACAAAAGAGCCAGATCACAAGTATAGATGAAATTAATTGTCTGTGTTTATGATGCAGAGTTTCTTGTTCTATGTGAGAATACTTACTCTTGCTATGAGAATGTCTTTTGTGTTAACTTTAGAAAAGGAACTCTACCAGTGAAGGGCATTGAGGCTGAAGTGGGCTTAACCATTGACTGAAGTGTTGTGCTTATGCACAAGAATTGTTTTTTCTTCGTTATTGTGCAGGACAGATAACACAAAGGTAATGAGTATCTCCTTTTAGTCTCACAACCTTCAGTAGGACACAAGAGTCCCTGTGTAAGAGATGATTAAACCTAAGCCGTGGTTGGTTTTTACTGTGGCTGTGCTAGGCCATTTTTCCATTGATACAATGAAAAAAAAATTGAGGTAGATAATTTATAATGAAACAAGATTTATTTACTTAAAAGTTCCTGTGATTCATACATTCTTTGCCACAATCTGTGAGTTTTGGTTGTGAGCGTGTGTGAGAAGGAGGGGTCACTTGGCAAGCCTGGAAGCAAGAGAGGTCAGTCAGTGGCCAGATTTGCTCTACTATAACAACTCTCTCTGAAGTATGAATCAGGGCTTCTTAAGAACTTCCTTATTCCAATCCAAGAGCAGTCCTTCATCAAACTAACATCTTCCCTCTAGGCCTTGATGCTTAAATGTCCAGCAGATTGTGGACCAAACTTCCAGCCTAGGACTTTTTTTTCATATTTTTTATTGTAATAGAAGGGTTACATTATATTCATCAGATAGAAGGTACATTACTTCACATGCATTCATACCCTTTCTCATGTCTTGGTCCCCATTTCCATCCCCCCACCCCCGCCCTTCATCTTGTTTTCCCCCTTTCCCTATTGGATTTCAAATAACCAAATACGCATATATACATGATATAAGATAACAAAGTGAAATACTGTAACAATATGAGATAACCAAGGGACAGCAAAAGAGATGAGAGATAACATAGTACATTAAGTTCAACAACCACTCATTATATGGCTTTTGTTTCTGTAACCTGTAAGTCCTTTCATTTAGCGTCACACTATATGGCCTTATGTATCTAGGTTTTGTTCTATTGTGGCCTTATGTATCTAGGTTTTGTTCTATTGTAAATCTCTGCTAGGAGAGCCCAAGGTTTCTACTGATTATGACAAATGAGGGAAACCATTGAGTCTATGTTCCTTTGAGTGTGGCTTACTTCATTTAATAGGAGTTTTTCTAAGTCTTTCCATTTTCTTACAAATGGGGCGATGTCATTTTTTCTGACAGCAGCATAGAATTCCATTGTGTATAATACCACAAGAAATTTTCGACCTGTGCCAAGGAGACCTAGTGTATCTCCAGTTACTTCTCGTAAAGTTTTTAGTGTATCTGCTTTTACCTGGAGGTCTTTGATCCATTTGGAGTTAATCCTGGTGCAGGGTGACAAAGAAGGATCCAACTTTAGTTGTCTGCAGGTGCTTAACCAGTTCTTCCAGCACCCCTTGTTGAAGAGGCTGTCTCTCTTCCATTCTATTTTTTGGCTCCCTTATCAAAGATTAGGTGGCCACAGATCTGTGAGTTAATATCTGGGTCCTCAGTTCTATTCCATTGGTCTTCAGGCCTGTTCTTGTGTCAGCACCAAGCTGTTTGGGTCACTATAGCTTTTTAATAGAGTCTAAAGCTTGGTATTGAAATTCCTCCTATGCTGTTCTTTCTACTAAGAATTGTTTTTGCTATATGGGGTCTTTTATTATTCCATATGAAATTTTGGATTGCCTCTTCTATTTCTTTAATGAATGGCATTGGGATATTGATGCGTATTGCGTTGAATTTGTAGATAAACCTTGGCAAGATTGCCATTTTTTTAATGTTAATTCTTCTAATCCAGGATCATGAAAGGTTTTTCCATTTCCTCGATTGGCTGGTGGGGGAGGGGATTCCTTCCTAATGCAGTTCTGTGAGCAGAAGTGGAAACTTCCTCGGAGGTACTCACAAATTGCTGGATTTTCTGGTTCCGTGAAGCTGGCAGGTCCATGCCATGGCTGGGTGATAGCATGGGCTTGCACAGGCTGTCTGCAGCCAGCAGGTTTGTGTGGCCGAGAAGTGCTGTCTGATTAGGTTCAGGAGAGTGACTTTGTCCCTAAGGTGGCTCTGCGTGGCTGGTGCTGTTCCATGGTGTCTTCTTGCACTTGTAGCCTGGTTTTCTCCTCTCTGACTGAGATCTTTGTGGTGCTGAAGCTTACTTAGGATCAGTCTTTGGGTATGAACTTTCCTGTATGATGCTAGAATTGGTATCTTGACGAGGGCTCAGAAAGACTCATGCTGAACTGCTGCCATCTTCTGCCGATACTTCCCAGAACGTTTTTAGGTTTCACTCAGACCATGTCCCTGCACAATAGCTTCCAGCATTCTGATTCTGAGTTGTTAATGCATTTTGCATCCACATATGTTCTGATTTTTCATTGACTTGAATCAGCTTCTTATCTGGTTGGATATTTAACTTTCATTCCTCACGATGAAAGTTTCTTTGTTTTTTTTTTTTTTGTTTTGAAGACAAACTTATTTGTCTAATTTGTCTCATCTGATGTCACCTAAGACATAGTTGTTTTTTGTTCTTGTTATTTTCTTTGCAAGAAAACTCTGGTTTTCCCTTCCATGTTTGTTCTCACTATTCACATTCCACTCTTGGATGCTCTCTAGTAGAAAAGGTGAAGGAAACCACAAATCTGTTGTATTGAGTGCGGAAAGACATTAAACTCAGCAAGAGGGTATCTTTCTGAAAATGGCAGAATTGGTTAATATTATACAGCCTCTAGAAGTTGAAGTGGTCAAGCTTGTAAACATCATTTTCTTTTTTTTTTTCTTTATATTTTTTTTTCGGTTGTGGGGCTTAAACTCTGTCCCTAAGCTCTTTAGTTAGGGACAGCCCTAGCACTTGAGCCACAGCACCACTTTTGGATTTGTGGTGGTTAATTGATGGTGTGTGTCACAGACTTTTCATGCCGATGCTGGCTTTGAACTACAATCCTTAGATCTCAGCCACCTGAGTAGCTAATATTACAGGTGTGAACTACTGGTGCCTGGCTAAACTTCATTTTTACTGTGCTAACTCACCTTGCTTAACTAGCAAGAAATATTCTCAGTTTACTTGAAGTGATATTCATCCTTTATCTGTATAGATCTGTTACTTATACTAGGAAACCACTTTTCATTGTGATGATGATAGCATTGCTATGTTAAGGAATGCAAGGTTTAAGTAGGAAACTAATGAAAGTGGTCAGTGCAGTGTTATATAAAATTTGAGTTACTTCTGTTACTTTTTAAGATAGAGACTATTTCACAATTTGAGAGGATGTTGATTAGAAAAATGAAACTCTACACATTAAAGTCTAAAAAGTAGAGGTCTGTCATTTGGTCAAATTAAGGACGGGGATCATGCTAAGATTTTTATTAGCTCTTGTCTGAAAATTGCAACTAATATAACATTTCAGAGCAAAGGTTTGTGAAATGTATGTGTTATAATTTGGCATCTGGAGAACCTTTGACAGCCAAATAGGATAATTTGGGTGACATGGAACCCTTGTAAGGATGCTGAGGTGCTTCTTTCTATAACTATGTTAATGTGGAACTTCTGCTAAAATGGAACTTCTACTAAAACTGAACGTGTTTTAAATATAACTAGCTTAATCCTGTTCTGCATTTGTTGGCAAAGTAAATGAAAAGCCCTACTATAATCTATCTGGTTGCTGAAGCCTGAGTTTTCTCCTTCTCTTTCCTTTACTTGGTGATTTTGTAAACATGTACATCTAAGTTGGCTGTACGTATGTATATACACACAAATGTATACATATATGTGTATATATACACACACACACACACACACACACACACACACATCATTTGTGTGGCTGTAAAGATCGCTATACACCAAATATCTCTCTATACACCTGTACGGGCCAGACTCCTTACCTCTTTCCACTTTCATCAGCATATATTGATTTTTCCGAATAATGGTTTGTCCATTATTACCTTTTTATATTCATGTAACATACTTTGATCATATATATCATCTCCTATTTCCCTCTCAATACCTATATTCTCCTTTGTTTCTTGTGCTCCAAACTTTTCTTTCCCCTTTAGAGTTTATATGTCTTCTGGATATCTAACACAATGAAAAAAACCACTAAGTTGTTTATGAGGAAAATTGTATTAATATAAGGATTATGTGCCATGGTCGTGATTGGGAAGTTTATTGTCATGACGTCAGTTTCCTTCCATCTGTTCATGAATGCCTTGCAATTCTAATAAAATTCAAATGAAGTTTCTTTTCTCACCTTTGCAACTATGATGTTGTTGGTGTAAAAATGATGAGAAAAGTGAAAGCTTTCTTAAATATATGAAATGCTAAGAAGCACCAGTTAATAAAATACAAATAAATAGTACTCAATACTGATTGGCAGTTGTGCAAGGGTAACTAATAAAATTAATGAAGTTGACTTACTTTTTCAGAGGAAAAAAACAGGACTAGTATATGAAAATATTAATTTTGAGATTAAAATATTTAAAATTGCTTCAGTATAATTATACATATATGTTAATGTCATTTTAACTCAGACTGTGTATTAATGAAATAGACTAATGCAATAAAATATAAAAATAATGAAATAAGAATGTTTCTTTTGATGTAAAATTATTGAATTATAATGAGCTATATTATTTATGTAATGCTATATTATATACTGTATTTTGTGTATAGATATACATATATACATATTGTATATTCAGTGCTACTCTATTGTGTGTATATACTTTAATATATATGTATATGTGCATACATATATATATATGTAGGCATAGAGACACACATGTCTTGCAAGTATTTTTGTGGGTTTCCTATCTATTCTTTCTTATCAACGTCCTAATTTTATAAGATGACTGTAGTTGAGAATATTGTCCATGGACAAAGATGACACAGTGCCTCATTATTAATAGCTATTAATTGTGATTATTATGAATTGCACTGCAATTTCAGATCTTAGATATGGTTTCTAGCACAGGTATTTTATGCTTAATTAAAGTTATATACTTTATCAAAACAAAGTTGTTAAATTCATTAATTTCTTAGAGTAATCAGAGCTGTCTATTAAAATTTCACTATTCAAAGATTAAAAGTTACATTCAATTTATTTCTTGAATATTGTACGATTTCCATTTTTAAATGAACATTTTACCAAGCATAGAGTAGCAACATGTTTGTTTATGCGTAACATTCTTATGGCTAACTTTTCAAATGAGCCTGTGTGGGCACATGAATTACTATATTCTATACACCCTTCACATAAGTAACTGCACTTATGCTAATTCTATCAGGTATGTCTTCATGATGATCCACAGTTTTATTTTTTCTTTTTCTGCTAGATCTTCAGGTATTACTCTCCATACCTTTTCTAGATTAAGAATCAGTAGTCCTTATCTGCAACAGTTTTAGTTTTTGAATATATATTTTATTTTATTTTTTCATAATTCTTACTTAGAAGTTTGTGTGTGTATGTTTGGTCTATTTTATTTATTTATTTATTTATTTATTTATTTATTTATTTATTTGCCAGTCTTGGGCTTAAGCTCAGGGCCTGAGGACTGTCCTTGGATTTTTCTCAAGGCTAGAACTCTACCACTTGAACCTCAGCACCACTTCAGGCTTTTTCTAAGTATTTGGTACCAAGGAATCCAACCTAGGTCTTCGTGCATGCTAGGCAAGCACTCTACCACTAGGCCAAACTCCTGACCCCTGTTTGGTTTATTTTTTGGAAAAAAGTTCACTGTTGACTCCTTTGCACTGTAATGTCACATACTTCATAACATTTCTTTCCTTTGTAGAGAGACGAGATGAAGAAGATTTTGAGGAGAAGAAAGCTATTAAAAAAAGAATTAAAGAACTTAAATTTCTGGATTCTAAAATTGCCCAAAACCTTTGTAAGTGTCACAATCAGTGCTGTTAAATTATTGAAACATATGCTGGTATTTTATTTAAGTCATTTCATTTTATGACTTGTTTTTATTTTGCTATCTTAATTTCATCAATAATTGATGCAGAGATAAATATTTTCTTGCAAATTGTGAACTTAAGAAATTAAAAAAATATTAAATTAAGAAATTTAGTTTACATTTTAAAAAGTTTGTTACATATTAGAATAAGTGTATGTATTATATAATGCATATGTGTATAATAAGAATTAAGGTAAATTCTACCTTATATGTTCCTTATATATACCTACTTATGTCCCTTTTTATGTTTGTAAACAGAGGTAAGGAATTTAGGCAATGCAATGACATTGTATTATTATATTAGTGTTTTGATAATATATTCCTTTTTTCATACTTGTGAGTCTCTTATTATATGTGATTCTTGATCTTGCTTGAAAGCAGTTAGAATCATAATGGAAATAAGGATGATGAATACAATGAATCTCATTATCTCATCTGGACATTTCAAAGCCATTCCACCGAAGTATTGACTAGAAATATTTTAGATACAGTTACTTTTATAGGAGCTAAATGCTTAGTGTTGAACTGTCTTCCTGACTTTACTATTGTGAGAGAAGACAACTGACTTTGTTCCTATCTCATTTCTAAATCTCAAATGTAGGAAATAGTAAGTTCTCCTTGTACCTGAGATATTGAAGCACAGTTTTACACACACACACACACACACACACACACACACACACACACACACACACGCATACATGCACACACCCCTTTTTGATGATAAAAGAAGGTGTAATGTAGAGAGTTTAGTAAATATTGGTTCATGTCTCAGTTCTCATGTGCCTTTTCTGGCATTTTAGCAGGTGTCGGAACAAAAATGTTCTCCACAAAATGATAATTCATTATTATGTTGATTAAAGCACATTGTGTTACAGCAGTGGTAGAGCTGATATTCCTTTTGTTGGCATACCCCATATGATATGTTGGATGAGTTGCTTATATGATAGTATGGAAACATTATATTATTAGCCAGTATTCAATTGGGTTCTACGTGTAAACTAATGACACATCTTTTCCTCTTCCAAATTAGTTATCACCATGTGATATTCTTAAGTTAATTAATATGTAAGTTGAAGAGATTTTGGAGTGCAATCATTTATTCAATAGTATGAGAAATTCCAGTGGTCTTTTTCCATTGACATAGTATGGAAGTTTGGTGTCCATCCTTGTGATAAGGGGGATATAATATATATATTATATGTAATACATGTGATATACGTGATATATACATATATACACACACAAATATTAAACACTGTCTCTGATGTGGAATAAACATACTTTCTCCATTTCTAAATAATTGTGTTTGTGTATTTGTTAGAACATTAAAATACAGAGTTTTTTTTGACACATTCATCAAAGATTTTCCTCCCTCCTTCCCTCACTTCAGTGCATTGCATTATGAATTTAGATGTGTGAATATAATCTCTATGGTTGCTATTAAATAGCTGATTTTATTTTGAGTAGTATATCTAAATTGGTAATCTTGACTGAATAATCTTGTTAATTTTCCTAAGAAGTATTTTAAATAACAGAACTTTTTTAGTTGTATAGCTATGATAATTTGGTGAAAAAAAACCTATCAGTTGAACAATGAACTTGTTGCATGCAGTTATTTATGACATAATAAATAATAGCACAAGTGTCACTTGAACACATTATCATGGAGAACAATCATCTTCATATTCTTTGCTTTACAACAGAGAATATATATGTATCCCTATCATTTAATTCAGTAGCAGATTTTCAAGTATAAAATTAAAAGATCCAGATTGTTTAACATGTCATATTATGATATACAGTGTTTTAGAATTATTTCTGCTCTATCAGATCGTAGCAGAATTGTTATGATATAAGCTTTATAAAGCTTTAGCAGCTTATAATGTTTACTGTAATCATAGTTGGATTCTCAGCTGGTCTTTATGTATAAAACTTAGAGCCTTTATACTGAATGCTGAGAAGATCTTGTTCAGATTTCTGAATAAAACAAATTGGAGTAATACTGTAATCTGCAGTATAATGCTGACATAAAAATGTAGATTCATTTCTAAATTTTGTTGAAAAGAAAATAGATCTGCATTAGGTGATTTTTCTTCTACATGGTATTCTGTAGACTTGAAGAAAAGATCCAGAGATTACTCATACTTTATTTTCTTAAAGATAGCAGAGGTTTTATATATTTTTTGAGTTCAAGGTTATGACCAATATATTGGGTTCATTTTTAACCATACAACTCCAGAACTAAGAAATGTCTCATGCGTTTTACAGTATTCCTATGTTTTATCATGTTCTTTTTGAGCTGGTGTTAGAGCTAGAAAAGAGAAATTTTGAATTGACAAATAAATATAAAGATTTAAATATTTATAAATCCCTGTGAAGGAGGCAAGCACCCATCGCTTCCACATCTGTGCATTTTATACTCTTTTTTTGTTTGTTTGTTTTTGGTCAGTTGTGGGGCTTGAACTCTGGGCCTGAGCATTGTCCCTGAGCTCTCCAGCTCATGGATACCACTTTACCCCTTGAGCTATAGTACTCAAGGAGTTTTCTGGTGCTTAGTTGGAGATAAGAGTCTCACAGATTTTAGTACCTGGGCTAGATTTTAACCACCATCCTCAGATCTCAGCCTCCCGAGTCCCTAGGATTACAAATGTGAGCAACCTTCCCTGACTTCATTTTATAATCTAGAATTGAAATCAGAACTTTCTGGTAGGATCTATATAATCACACTTTGAAAGATAAAATGTATGATTGTAAAAAAAAAATTAAAGATCTCTTTGGAAGCTTTAATTGAATAATGATAATTTTCTGTCACTTTATTTAAAATTAGTGTGGACTTGTTTGCTGAACTGTCTGTTAGTCTTTCTAAGCTCTTATGTAACTTTCTTCCCATAGGTATTAAAATGTTATTGGTCATTATCCTTTTAAAAGTGAATTAACTCAAACTAAATTTAGCTTAAAAATATGCATGTTTAGTGGTTTGTGTTTGCTCAAGCCAGTAATCCTAGCTACTCATGAAGCTGAGATCTGAGAATCAAGGTTCAAGGCCAGCCGGAGTGAAAAAGGATCTGAGATTCTTATCTCCAATTAACCTCTTGAAAACAGAAGTGGGGCTTGGTTCAAGGGTAGGGCGGTAGCTCTGAGTTGAAGTGCTCAGGGACTATGTCCTGGCCCTCAATGATCAGGAGCAAAATACAAGGAAGGGGCCAGAAGTTTGGCCTAATGATAGAGTGCTTGCCTAGCATGCACAAAGACTCGGGTTCGATTCCTTGGCACCACATGCTTAGAAAAAGCCAGAAGTGGTGCTGAGGCTCAAGTGGTAGAGTGCTAGCCTTGAGAAAAATCCAAGGACAGTCCTCAGGCCCTGAGCTTAAGCCTAGTACTGGCCCCCCCCAAAAAAAAACAAGGAAGGAGCAGTTTATGTCTTATGTATTATTATTATGTATTATGTATGTGTTATTATATACAATTAGCTGACTTGCAATTGACATAGAATTCTAAAAGATTAAAAAACAAGATGTGTGGTTACTGTTGTTTATGGTGAAGAAACAGCATCAAAGAAAATTATTAATATGAACAAGAACAACAACAACAGTAAGTGACATCTTTTGGGCATGGAACCAGTATTAGGTAGGAATCTAGGAAAGCACTTCTGTCTAAGGCTTTGAAATTACCATGCTATATTTCAAAAGTTCTTTTAAAGAGCATTATAAGAGTAGATACTTAGGTATCACGTAAAGTGTAGATACGTGGAATTCCTAGTGTTATATCATTCTACATATTTTGTTGGATGATTCATGAATAATTTTTTTCTAAGATGAAATATGTTAAGATTTAGTTACATGCAAAGACTATTTCTTGCAGTATATTGTCAACAATTGTTTCGAATAGAGAAGTGCTACTATTACTTGTAAAAGTGTTAATGTAGTATTTAGCAGTTTCCTAAACCGTTTCTTTAAGCTATTTAGTAGCACTGAAAGATATTATAGAAGACATTTTTTGTTTTGTTTTGTTTTTTGTTGATCGTTGGGATTGAACTCTGGGCCTGGGTGACGTCCCTAAATTCTTCAGCTGAAGGCTGAACCACAATGCCAATTCCGGTTTTCTGGTGGTTAATTGGAGATAAGAGTCTCACGCACTTTTGTGCCAGGGCTGGCCTTGAACCTCTATCCTCAGATCTCAGGCTCCTGAGTATCTAGAATTACTGGTGTGAGCCTTCGGTGCCCAGCTACAGAAGACAAATACTATGTATACAAGACAAGTACTTTATATGTATACTAGGGATTGTCATTATTTTCTGTGCTACTTGATGTTTATATAATGTATTATACCTACTGCAGTTGCTCTAAATCACATGAAAATTGGTATCATTACTCTGGTAGGAAAATATGAACTTGGAAATAATCTTGGCAACTGTGTAATTAATGATACAGGATAGTTGCATAAACGTTAGTCTTAAAACTGAAGAAGAATATACAATATGCTAATGAAAGTTGTTTTTCAATATCTTGATTCAATGTATGCATTTTTTATTGTTTGCATGTATCTTCTACCCTTTACACAGAACTACGTCTCAGATTCTTTATTGCCTAATTTATTATGAACCTTATCTACTCTCTGTTTCCTTTAGCAATCTTTCTGAGTTCTTTCCGGGTATCTTATGAGGAAATCAAAATGATGATACTGGAATTGGATGAAACACAGTTGGCAGAATCTATGATTCAGGTAAACAGTCATGCCATGCTTATTTCCAGTAATTTATTGCATACATCTCATTAAATGGAAATCTCCAAATGAAGCAAAATTCTTAACCCAAACCATTCAACTGGAAAATTGTTGCTGCATAATTACTTTTAGCATAACTTCTGCATTGCTAGGAGATAAAACTGCATCTCCCACCTGTAATGCTATCAAAGCTATTGTATATCAATTAGGTTAATTGACATTTTATCAAAGTCAGGTTGTTTATTGTTACATATATGTTTCTGTTTTTTACAGTTAAGATGAATGATGTGTTTTTTCTTGGTTTATAGAATTCCTTGTTATTTCGTCTAGAAAATTAAGAGAGCCTTGATTTCATTCAGTTACCTTTACTAATGTCTTTTCCTATTGTCATTGCTGCTCTTCTGAAGGCTAGAGATTATGTGGTATTCTGATTCTGAAGGCTAGAATATTTTTCTAAGTTTTTACTTGCATGCTACCAGAGTTACTAAATGTGACATGAAGGAATATATGTGTGTCAGACCTTTTTTTGTGTGTGTGTGATCTGGGCTTGCTTAGAACTTGTGTCTATAATTGCCACATTTGTAAGGAAATGGAAAGACTTAGAAAAGATCATATTAAGTGAAGTAAGCCAGACTCAAAGGAACTTAGGCTCAATGGTTTCCCTCATTTGTCATAATTTGTAGAAACCTTGGGCTCTACTAGCAGAGATTCGCAATAGAGCAAAACCTTGATACAAAAGTCCATATAGTAGGATGCTGAATGAAAGGATCTCTAGGATATAGAAACATAAGCCATATAATGAGTAATTGTTGTTCTTAATGTACTATGTTATCTCTCATCTCTTTTGCTGTCCCTAGGTTATCTCATATTGTTACAGTATCTCACTTTGTTACCTGATATATCAGATAACTCTACTTTTCTTTGAGCAGTATTTTCACTGCAGCAACTTTTAAAATCAAACCAGTTTTATCTGTATTATTGTTGATTGTGTATGTGGCTTCTTGCTGCAATTAGATGCCCAATTCCTTAAAGAAAATTTTTCTATTTAAGACATGTATGTATTTCTCCTGGTTTTCTGGTGGTTAGCTGAAAATAAGAGTCTCACAGACTTTAGTGCCTAGGCTGACTTTGAACCTTGATCCTTAGATCTCAGCCTCCTGAGTAACTTGGATACAGGCATGAGCCACTGGGCCTGGCAAGAATTTTATGCTATGATAGCTATTTCAAATGTAAAACTTTTTTCCTAATTTTCAAATGAAATACTAGTTAGAACAGTGTGTGGAAATGGAATATTTCTTGGTAATCATAACCTTTTTGGTTGACTGTGTTCAATATGATAATTTAATTTTAGCATATCTAGTTGTTTATTCATATGAAATAGATCAGTAGTATGTCATTTTTTTCATGCCTCTTATGTGAGTCCTTCACTAAAATATGTGCTGCTAAATATAACTATAACCCCCTCAGACTTTTATTAATTTGTTTCACTAATATTTTATAGTACCCACTAATGTGCAAAAGCGTTGTATTCGTCTCTATTAGAGGTAGAATTTTCCTTGTAATCTGTATTTTGGCAAGTAAGTTGACATTTACATATGTCATTATAATACATTTCATACACAGCTTTATCAAAAAAATGGGTAGAAGTTAGCAAATGCTTCTATAAGAAGAATGCCCTTTGGTGGGGGTGCGTCATGGGGTGGGGTGGGGGTAAGGGAACATAAAGGGTAGAATAAATTATGAAACACAGGACTGGATCCTGTGCAAATGTAGTAATGGGTAGTGTTTCTGGCAATAGTAACACTGATTGGAGCAGGGGAAAACCAAGTGATCACAGACTGCTTACTTTGGTAGGAATTTAGGATTTCTTAATAGAATGGGAAATTTGGTTATAAAGATTGGAACTAAACTATGACCAATCTTGACAATTCATATTGAAAGAATAATGAGAAGGTAAAAAATAATGACAGAAGGTCAAAAATACCTGTAAATACAGAGAAAAGATCAAAATATATGATCAAAAATATCTAGGTATATGTATATACATGAACAAAAAATATTCAGCGATCTGATTGGCCTTCTAAAAGACTGATGAAGGAAGTAACTAGGGATTGATGGTTCACATGTGTAATCATAGCCACTCAGAAGGCTGAGTTCTTGAATATCACATGCAAAGCTGGCTGAAGCAGAAAAGGCTAAAAGACTCTTTCTCTAAAATATCCAACAAAAAGCCAAGGTCAAGTGTGTCTCAATTCAATTAGTAGAGCAGCAGCTGAGCAAGCACAAAACCTGGAGTTTTAACCCAGTACCAAAACAAATTTTTAAAAATGAAAAAAAAAATAGTAGCAACTGTCATGTAGAATGGTTAAGATAAGATGTAAATAACTATGTCTTTAAGGCAGTTTCAGTAAGAAAAGTCTTATTTCTTATGCGAAATCATATGCCTTTGTTGTTTTTGTTCTTTTGGCTGGAATTAATAGTTTTTGTATTTTCTAGAAGTTATCTTAAGTTGCTGTTGTTTTGTTTTGTTTTCTGGCCAGTCAACAAGATTTTGACCAAATGAGCAGAGTGGGTCTATTTTTACTCATAACTTCCTCTAACAATATTTTAAGCTAATAATGCCCTTGGCGATATTTCTCTGCCTGTAAATACATTATAGCATGCTGTCAGCTTAATTATAATCTGCACTTGACATTGGCTTTGTGTAAAATTACTGATGTTATAACTTGGAAGTATAAACACCAACCACTCTGCTTTACCCTTTAATTTTACTATAGACACACTAGTTATAGGATTTATGGTTGGATAAATTTTTGAAGAGAGAATCTCTGCTGATTTCATACAAGGGATTGTTTAATTGTATAAATTCGATCTGGAATATATATATCTTTTTTTTTTTTGTGGGTCATGGGCCTTGAACTTGGCCTGAGCACTGTCCCTGAGTTCTTCAGCTCAAGTCTACCACCCTACCCTTGAGCCAAGCCCCACTTCCCATTTTCTAATTGCAGATAAGAGTCTCAGGTCCTTTTGTGCCTGAGTGGCTTTGAACCTTGATCCTCAGATCCCAGCCTGCTGATTATCTAGTATTACTGGTGTGAGCCATGACACCCAGCTATCCTCATATTTTTTTGAAGTGATTGTATTGTTGATTTACTATGTGTTTAGAAAAGTTGTACATGCTACAGCCACTCAAAAGTCAAACACCACCAAAAATTATACTTTTAGTATTCCTGATGATATATACAAAGGGCTTATTTACCCATGAATAATTACACTCTTAAGAAATTCTCTATATTCATTTTATTTGCAAGATGGTTCATCCCTCCCTGTATCTATCACTTTTTAAAACTTAACTTTTTATTTTAAAGGTATTTTTAGTTTTTCTTAAATTCAAACAACTATGCTAGTTAAATTTTCCAAGCACTGTCATGTAAATTTCATTGACTTCTTTCTATTATTTCTCATGCCTTTTGGTAGCGATATGATCATTTCTTTTCTCTCCCCTGAGTAAAGTTGAAACATAGGTTTGATTTGGTCTAAATCTTCTGCCATTCATTTCCCGAGAGTTGAATTGTAACGGATTACATTTATTCTAGTGAGAAAGCTGTTCTGTTGTCATAGGTGAAATTCTTCTTTCTTAATTAGAAGCTAATTCAATAAATACTCTGTTATACTTGATTTTTACATTAATAACTGGCATAGAATATATGAAACTGGTTTTAGAATACATGGAACATTTGTTAAAACTTACTAGAATCTAGAAGCAGAAGAAAAGGCTAATTACTGCACTTATTTCCTTTGTATAGTTTATTCTTTCTATAAATTGATTGATTGGTACTTTTAGTGAAGAGACTTTCCTGTGGTTTTAATTTTTAGAACTTAATAAAGCATCTTCCTGAACAAGAGCAACTGAATTCGTTGTCTCAGTTCCAGAATGACTTTAACAACTTGTGTGAGCCTGAGCAGTTTGCTGTTGTGGTAAGTACTGAATTTCAGTCAATTCTCAGTCATGGGGAGGTTTTTTTCTATTTTTTTTCCTGTGGAAAGAAAGTGAAGGAAAAAGTGGAAACATTTCCATAGTACTATTCATTCAATGAAATTTAAGGTTAATTTTGCCTAAAAATATTTTTGATAAATATAATATATTGATGCTCTAGCCAGAAATAAAACCCAGGGGGGTTTTATAAAGTGTCTGTATAATTCTTTATATTCTTTGTTTCACATCATTAAGTAAAATGGAATCTGCACTACTAGTGATATATTCTAAATAATTCCAACGTATTTTTAAGCATAGCTTCAATTTCTCATTTGAGCCACTCACTTGAGTTTGTCTCCTTTTTTGTGAGTGTGAAATTAGAAATATAGTCTTTTTCTTGGCAATGAGAGTCCAAAATGAATGCATTAAACAAATCTGTGTGGTAATCTGCTAGTTTCTACCCTTCTGTTTTATTAGAGTTGGAGTCTGAAGAGGTGAAAACACTTGTCAGTAATACATGTTAGCTGCATTATTTCAAATTAAGACTTTCATCCAGATCTTTCCCTTGTTTTTTTATTAATCATCATTCTTAAACTGGATAAATTAATTGTCATACTACTTTGAAGTAGTGATGTTTAAAATAAAATTATTTACTTCTCCTATCACTTTTCAGTGACATTACCCACCTTTGTTGGGCATGATTATGGTGTAATTTTGAAAATTAAGAATGATTATTTTATTGCGCACTTTTGTACTCCATATTTTGCATGTCTTCTAACTTTGCTCTAAAACTTTTTTTTACATACCAATTCTCTTTTCATACCTCCCTAACTCTCCATATTTCCATGCTTACTTTAACTAATATTACTAGGCCACTTTATCTTTCTATTAATCCCTATGTAATACTCTACTTGCTGTATCTTCTATGTGAGGACAGAACAAAGGAGTACTTTTATTGCATTTTTCACCACTGATTCTGGTGTTGAGTTTTATCCATTTTTTTGAACTGTTAGTTACAATAATACATAAAATACAGTGTAAAGTTTTTCATTCCTAAATGACTGAGATGAAAAGAGCTTGTAGTTCCAGTTTATAGTAAATATTAAAATTATATCTCCTTAAACATCTAGAATACATAACTAACGAGCTGTGTTTTATAAGAAGACTAAGACTTTGAGGTCAAATAAACAAACAATGCCTTAGTTATTTACTGGTTATGAATGTTCTTTTTTTTGGCCAGTCCTGGGCTTGAGCTCAGGGCCTGAGCACTGTCCTTGGACTTTCTCAAGGCTAGCACTCTACCACTTGAGCCTCAGCACCTCTTCCAGCTTTTCTATGTATGTGGTACCGAGGAATCGAACTCTGGTCTTCATGCATGCTAAGCAAGCACTTTAACCACTAGGCCAAACTCCCGGCCCCACGAATGTTCTTAAACATGTTTTAAGTTCAAGTAGGTGTAGAATTATCATCTTAAAAAGTACTTATTTAATTGAAGAAAGGAGAAGTTATGTTTAATTAAAAAGAAAATCTTTATATATTTTGTTACTTCATCTTTAAATCATTCCTTGTCTGGCTCCCCCACTTTTCAATTTCTTCTCCTCCATCCTACTGTTCCCCCCTCCTCCATCTCTCCAGAAAAGGAAATCTTTGTAAAGTTCCAAACAGTCCCTTATAATTTAGTAAAAGTATGTTATGCATAGTGTGTGAAACCAGAGAACAAACCAACAATTTTTTTGTTATTTGGTCACATTTTACTTTTGCTGATTTATCAAGGAGTATTGTTTCTAACATACTATCATTGTACTAATAATATAGTAGTTTGGTGATATTAAGTTGGCTGCATTACCATGGGTACTTTTATAATATTCCTATGCTTTTTAGTTTTAGGTTTTAGTATTTGTCTCTAAAAATTATGTTTGTCTGAAAGGTAGATTACCTGAACATCAGTTTTGTGTAAGACTTTATTGTGCCCTTAAACACCCACATTTACAAAATAGTAGAGATATAAATTACCGATTTCAATCTGAAAGAAATCAATAGGGAGTTGAATTTACCAAAGAAAAGAAACTAAGCTGGAAGACTGAGCTCTGAGTGCCACAGCTCAGGACTAGTTCATCAATTGATTTTGCATTTATTTTTCATCAGAGACACACATGGCCTTGGCTCTGTTTAATCTTTAGCTTTTGTAGACTTACTGGGATTTCTTCTATTTTCAGGTTTATGGAAATTACTTTAAAAAAACCTAGTTATGTTACTTGGCAGTCAGTTTTTTTTCCTCTTATACAATTAGATAAATTCATTAACTTGATTGAGACCAATTAAACATCTCTCAGGAAAAAATATAATGTGTTCTACTTAAATACATACCCAAGCTTGGGTGATTGATCTATTCATTGAATTTCCTCACATTTCATAACAAATGTTGATTAGCTAGAAGAATATGTAAAATAATAAAGTAAACAAGGTAACAGTGTATCAGGCCATTGTTGTTTCTATTATCCTTGTCTTTGATTGAAAGCAAGTGCTCATGAATAATGCATCCAATATAGTAGCAAATAGTGTCAGCTGAAGATGCATTACAATGATTGAAAAATAATATGTAAATTAGAAAAGTTTTTATTTTATAGTGTGTTACAACTTTTCAAGGCTCTGTGTCCTTAGAGTATGATATGAGTTTATCAGAAATAGCACTTGTAAATTTATCATCATCTTTTTGGTAATATTAGTATAATATCTCTTATTTAAAATATTTAGATATCTATATTTATATAGAAGTGTGTATATATATATATATATTTCCATTGATTGTATATCCTTGAAGTTTTCTTTCAATCTCTAAACCACTTGTTTCTCCCAATTTCCAGTTTTCATATCTGCATATAATTCTTTAAAGGTCTTCAGTGCTGATACTGTTTTTCAATTTCAAAGAATGTGTAGTAAATACTGATATTTTTACACTAATAGTATATTTGTCCAATTGATATTTCTGCTGATTCTGAATTTTAACCTTGATATGTTTATGAATGGATATGGGCCCCTTGATTCTTGACCTCTTTCCATGTGTCCTGGATTTGACCATATTGTGTGGTGTAGTTGTGATATGATGGTACATGTTACAGTAACTTTTTCATTAAAAAATGAATACTTTTTTTATGTTTCTGGAACTTGAACCCATGGAGTCACACATGCTAAGCTACATCATTGAGTTGCATTCTTTTTCTTTAAAAAAATTAATTTAATTTTATTGTCAAGGTAGAGAGACATTATAGTCACATATGTAAGATAGTGAGTACATTTCTTGTCTAAAATCATTATGCCCACTCATCTTTTTCTCACACTTTCCCTCCTCCCAATCCCCAAGTTGTAAATTTCACTTCCAACAGATTGTCATATGAGTATCGCTATTGTATTGGTTTACTCTTTGTCCTGTGTCTCACCATTTTGTTGTGCCCTTTCCTTCTTAATTCTCATTTTTATTTCTAATTTTATGCTTTAGTTTGAAAAATATAATTTATTCTTTTTAATTTTAGATTAAATTCAACTTATGGTTGTACTGTGAAGTTTTTTCAGTTTAGCCACACCTGCAGCCCTGTTGGGCTTTTGAGATAAGGTTTTGCTTTATGCCTAAATTATCCTGAGATGTGATCTTTCTACTTAAATTTCTCTGTGTCTCTAGATATGTGAGGTATGCACATGCTCTGCTGTTCTACTTTCCTTGTTGCTGGTATAACAGGCGTATGCCTATTGAGTTAAATACAGTCTCACAAACTTGTATGCTTAGGGTGGACTTAAACCAAAATCTTTCAATCTCTGATTCCCAAGTGCCTAGGATTAATTTTGTTTTTGATTGGAGCAAACCCGCGTAGTGAGCATATCCACTGCTCAAAATATTTGTCATTTTTATGTAATTAAAATTTGAAATATTAGCATTAAAATCAAGTAAGGATTGATTCAGAGCCATATTTTCTACTTTCTTTTGTAGCAGATCTTACATTTACTTGGTACATTTTTTTAAATTTGTTTTGGTCTGTGGCTGGGCTTGAACTCAGGGACTGGGGCTAACCCCAAGCCTCTTTGTGGTCAAGGCTAGTACAGTACTTTACCATTTGGGCCGCATTTCTTAAGTGATTAATTGGAGATCGGACTCTCCCAGACTTTACTGCTAGGTATTTACATGCTATATATATTTTTTATTTATATTTTTTATTGCAATTAATAAAAGGGTTTCATGATATTTTCCAGATAGAAGGTGCATTAATTCACATATATTGATACCCTTTCACATGTCTTGGTCACCATTACCCTCCCCTCCCCCCGTCTTGGTTTTCCCCCCTTCCCTATCCAATTTCAAATAACCAAATACAAATAAATCCAATATATCAGATAACAAAGTGAGATACTGTAACAATATGAGATAACCAAGGGACAGCAAAAGAGATGAGAGATAACATAGTACATTAAGAACAACAATCATTCATTATATGGCTTTTGTTTCAATATCCTGGAGGTCTTTTCAGTTAGCTTCATACTATATGGCCTTATGTATCAAGGTTTTGCTCTATTGCAGATCTCTACTAGTAGAGCCCAAGGTTTCTACTGATTATGGCAAATGAGGGAAACCATTGAGCCTAAGTTCCTTTGAGTCTGGCTTACTTCACTTAATATGATTTTTTCTAAGTCTTTCCATTTCCTAGCAAATGGGGCGATGTCTGCAGAGCTTTTGTATGGCAAAGGACATAGCTAGTAAATTAATTAGGAAGCCTACAGAGTGGGAGAAGATGTTCACCAACTAAAGAACGGACAAAGGCCTCATATCTAAAATATATCAACAGCTTAAAAAATTGAATCACTCCAAAACTAATCTCCAAAGTAACAATCATCCCATTAAAAAATGGGCCAAAGACTTAAAGAGAGTCTTCTCTGAAGAAGAAACAAAAATGGCCTATAGACACATGAAGAAATGCTCAACATCTCTGGTCATAAAAGAAATGCAAATCAGAACAACTCTTAAGATTCCACCTCACTCCAGTTAGAATGGCCAGGATCAGGAAAACGAATAACAACAGATGCTGGAGGGGATGTGGCCAGGAGGGATCACTATTACACTGTTGGTGGGAGTGCAAACTTGTTCAACCACTATGGAAAGCAGTATGGCATTGCCTCAAAAGGCTAAACATAGAGCTCCCCTATGACCCAGCAATTCCACTACTTGGCATTTACCCTACCATCCAGAAACTAGGGCATACTAAATCCACTAGCACAACAATGTTCATTGCAGCATTATTCACCATAGCAAAAATATGGAACCAACCTAGATGTCCCTCAGTTGATGAGTGGATCAACAAGTTGTGGTATTTGTACACAATGGAATTCTATGCTGCTTTCAGAAAATACATGCTATATATTTTTTAGGAGATTGTCTTATATGGAAAAAAACATAAAAAAAATCTGAACAAGTTGTCATTTAATGCTAAGACACTAAAGGTTCTGGCTGTAAGGTTTGCGGAAAGGAAACTCCACACAGTTTAAGAGGCGAAAGTTTATTGAGAGAGAGAGGGAGAGTGGAAGAGAAGGAGAGGGAGAGACGGAAAGAGAGGGAGAGGGACAAAACAGACCTACAGTCGCACAAGATAGAGTCAGGCATAAGAAAAGGGACTTATGGCTGGAAGTGAGAGATTATATAGGGGGAGGAGTGTGGCCACAGTGGAAGCAGATGTGACCTCAGAGGATGAAGAAATACTTCAGATTGAGGAACCTCCCACTACTTCCAGACATGCCAGTTGCCAAGGTTACAGTCTGTGCTGGGATTTCCAGGGTGCACAGGAGAAAGCTAAGGGAAGGAATCATTTCTCCCAGGCAGACCTAACACTGGCCAAATAGCATATTGGAATAGTCTGATTGTTGACTGGTGTTTGTATGGTTTTATATTTATAGCGAGTAAGACAAATTTACATGCTGTATTTGTTAAGTTAGGTACTCGTAGAGAACAACAAATATTGACCTTTGTGCTTAATTTGAAATATTTTCCTCCTGGACAGTAAAGTAAGAAGAAGAATCTTACTAGTTTATATTTGCATTGTTAGTTGTCTCCTGTTCTATTCACCTGTGGTAGCTTCTAAATATAAGTTAAAAATGTAAATGTATTTCTGAAAAAATGGTCACTAATAAATTGGCTATGTATTCTCTCAGATTTCTTCTTTTCTTCTTTCTCAGTACCTCTTGTACATTTCCAGCAAAATATTCTGTGCTTACCAAAGTTTAGTTTCCATGGAGTAACACCTGACTCCAGGTTGTTTGAATCACTACATCTTAATATTTTCCTGGGTCTTTGATCAATAAGCCAGAAGGTAAAGTCACTGTGTTTACAGGAGAATGTTTTTAACTGCATGAGAAATGATTTATGTAAATATTTGATGGGATCAAAAGATTAGCTGAAGATTGGAAGGAGGCCTAAAAATTTGCATTTGAAACTTGGTTTACTAGACTTTTCTCTGATTAAAAATTGTAGGTTTTTAAAGTATTTATCTCCATATCATTTAATTCTGCTAATCTGCCTGTTCTTAAAAAAGAATCATGGTTATGGGACGATTGAATGAAGCAAATGTCCTATTCCTGTATTGTACTTTGATCTGTTACCATTTGGTGTCACTGTAGGGCAGGGCTTTTAAACTTTGTGCAGTAGAAGCTTCTTTTTTATTATTATTATTTTTAAATGAAAAGAAAATATTTCGGAAGGTTTATATATCTTTCTCTACATAATTGCCCTCTTTAAAAATACACCATAATACTCTTGTGGAAAATATTAAAATACTGTATTGTGTGAATACTTTAGAGGTAATAGAGTAGTTTTAAGCATGGGCCATCTTTTAGTCTTAGATTTTCCCCTTCTAGCTATGTAATCTTGGGTAGTTATTCATTTTTTCCATTTCCATTTCTATTTTTGATGCAATAGGAATTTGTTTATCACTAAAAGGTTAGTGTTTCAGACAGTTTATGCTGCTTATGTTATTACAATGGGTAGCAATGACAAGTCTATAGTGGATTAGCATGACTATATTCCCATTGAGGGCTCTGAGAGTGAAGATTTCTTTCCTGAGCTTTGCTAGATTCTAGAGACTGTCCCTGATTCATTGCAAGAATCACTTTTGCATCTGCTTTTGCCTTTCTAGCTCCTCCTCAGGCTTCGTGCTTCCCTGTAAAAAGATTATGTTGGACTTCCCTAGCTAATTCAGGTTAGCTGCCTCCCTTTTTAAGAGTCAGTATCACTCTTTTAGGGTTTTGACAAGACAGCATACTCAAAAGTTTTGATGATTCAGATGTAGGTATCTATGTAAATTTATGAAATTTATGCTTATTTTAATTTTAGTGTAGTTTTTTAGAAAATAGTTCTAGATTTTGAAATGTTTTGAGAATGAGTTTAGCCGCCATTAATCTCACTATCTTCTTTAGACTTATATTTTAGTTACAGCTTTTAGCATCCCACATTCTATTTTTTCTTTTGCTAATTTTTTTGAACCTAAAATACTGTGAAATCACATGCTAACAAAAGTCATAAAAGGTCATGTTTCTTTTGTTTTATGAATTTAATAGTTCAAAATAATACATACAAATATACTATAGGTATGTAATATGCACTATTTATAAATAATGTACAAAATAGCATTTACAATGAATTAGAAGATTTTATGACTCGAATTTTTCATTAATTTTAATACTGGAAGATTGGATTTATTATAAACTTTCCTCATAGTAGTTTGAGTCCTCTTGAGTTTTCTTAAAACATGAAGTGGCTTCTGATAGGAACATTAGCTTTTTTGTTTTGTTTTGTTTTTGGTGTGTCATTGGGCTTGAACTCGACCTGAGTACTGCCCCTGAACTCTTCAACTCAAGGCTACCGCCATACACTTGAGCCAAGCTGCACTTCCTATTTCTGAGAGGTTAATTAGAGATAAGAGTCTCAGATCCTTTTGTGCCAGGCTGGATTTGAACCTTGATCCTCAGATCTCAGCCTCCTGAGTATCTAGGATTACAGGTGTGAGCCACCATGACCGGCTAACATTACTTTCTATAGTTATCACATGGACCTGGATTTTCTGGAGGAAATAACTTTGTGGTTATATTGGTACTTGTAGTATTTAGATTAGTTTTCTCTCTGATACTGTATATGTTAACACTTTGCCTCTTTGATTGTGTCTATGTTCATCTTTGACTTGATATGTATATATTAATCATCTGAATGCTAGAAATGTCTTTTGGCTATGATTTTTTTCAGTGAGCCCATGTCTTAATTCTTATCTTTTAACTTGGAATAGTGACAAAATGCACATAAATAAAAAAGTAAAAGTGTAGTATCAGGAAGTAGTATATGTTCCATAGAAGTAGATGAATGAAAGCAGGATCATGTATGTGTAACCAGGGTGATTTGGCTGGGATAACTCTGATAGCCTCTATATGGAATTAATTTTGCAACAGAAGCCTGAATGATTTCAGTAAGATAGGTGTTTATCCTGGAGAAGCACATATATAAGCACTAGAAATCACCAGTACCAAGACTTAGAAGGGAGTTCAGCAATGTGAAGCTTATGTCTTGCTTGATGGGGATGAGCCTGATAGCCATAGTTTGAAGCTGCTGGAGTTTCTTCTAAGAAAATTATTACTAAGTTATAAACACAAGAATTCAAAGGATCATATGGATGCTTTAGGATTATTGTTCTGGCAGAGAGGAGTAAGAAGCAGATTGTGAGATGGGAACAAAATTGAAGTCAATGATCAGTTAACATGCTATTTCAGTGATCTCATTACAAGGTGTGAATCTGTGATTCTCTGACATGGCAGATTCTCATGGCAGTGTCACAGGTGAGAAGTCCAATTCCTATAATTTTGAAAGGAGAGATGATAAAATAATTTTTTAAGGGCTAAATTAGGATGTAAGAGGACTCTACAATTGCCCTCACATTGTTAGCTGATATGTGCAATTAGAGGAGTTCCCATCTGTGGAGGGAAAAGGAAGCCTTGCCTGAAGAATAGATTCTGCGAGAAAACAATCTCTTAGACATATCTATACACATCCAGGTGGACCCATTTACTCTGAGTATAACCTGGGAGTTTAAAACTGAAGGTGAAAATTTTGGTGCTAGTAGCATACAATTGGCCCTTTAGTCACTAAGGTATGGTTTGAGATCTCTTAGGGAATAAATTACAAAAGTAACACTGGAGGCAGTGAAGATCAAGGCAAAATATCTATACATTCCTGTTTTTCTGGGGATTTTCCCTGGAGAAGGTTCATCATCAGCAAAGTTTTGTTTGTTGCTGGTTACCACCCCTCTGAGGAAAAGTGCAATCTCGGATCTAGGGAATTGTGCAAGAATTTGATAATATGACACTATTGCAACTAGTTTCAAAATTGAAGCATGAGTTGGGATGAGAGGGTGATGTGTTACTCATGAGGGATCTTGGGAAAGAAGCTAAAGGTCATGAGACTATGTGTCTGGAAAGAATGAAAAGTGTTTTGCCTCTTAGACCTCATTCTACAGGGAAAGAAAATGGGACAATTTCTAATCATCATTTTAAGTGGTAAAATGTATAGGTATCGTTTTGATTTTAACTCTCATTTAGTCAAGGGATTTAGTTCATTTAGTTGACATCTACATCAAAATAATCATATCAAATCTTGTTATTAAGTGAAAAAGAATCAGTCACATACTGTCAATTTTGTACTTTGCAGAGTGGGAGGATTTTTAGTGTTGAACACTGAATGAATTTTCTGTGAGCTTTTATTATTCCCGTTCTCTTGAAATTAGTAGAAGTCAGCCTGGATGAAATAACTCTACAATTCTTTAATTCATTAGAATTACTAAAAACAGCATGATCTGAATAATATATTTCTTTGAGTTGCTAACACTATTAAGTTCCTCCAGAAGTTTGAAAATTTAACTTTGACCTATTAATTTCTTCCCTTTTTAGGTGCACAAAAATGTATAAAATTTTGTGTTTTATCATCACATGCGTGAACAATGGGTAGAAGTGTTTGTCATTTTTGAGAACTATTTCAATTTTTCTCAACAATCTGTTTTTTAATTAGGCATTACTGGCATTTTACTCAGATCTTTCTGTTTGCTAGTCAAGCACTCTATTACTTGATCCATATATATATATTCCTTTTGTTCTTTTTCAGATATGGTCTCACTTTTTGCACTAATGGTCCTTGGGAGTATAGTTTACCTGATGTCTACTTTCGATGTAGCCAAGATTATTGGCATGAGTCACTGCCTCTATCCTCAACACAGTCTGTTCTTCACTTTGCATACTGCAATTACTGTCTGCTAATGTTGCATTTGTACCTATCCATAGCCTTACATTGGCTTCCTACTGCAGAGTAGTAGGTACATATTCTGTACCTACTTCTGTGTTTCCTCCTTTACCTTCCATTACTCTCTCCACATCAACTGAAATATCATTTCCTATATACTGTATCTGAGACTTGCCAGATGCATGCTTAGGGTGTGATCCTCCAATGTACACATTCCACTCACATTGTTTCTTCTCGTTGGACCGTCTTCTCTTTGTTCTTCATCCTGTTGCGATCCCCTCTGAATGTCCCACTAGTAGTGCCCTGTTTTGTTGCCAAGAACACTTTTTTTTTTCTTTGTCAGTTTTTCCTCTTTGATATTTCTTGTCTTCTTAATGTGTTCTGTCCATTAGCTTACCTATTAGGCTATCAATGGGCTCACCATGAAGACACAACAGGTTCACTAATGAATTCATAGTCTTTAATAATACCTGATATATAATTAGCACCCAGTAAATGTAAAATGAAAGAATTAATAAATTTTCCTGACATACTTTATGATTTATTGTAAATACTGAAAAAATAAAACTATTTAGTTCAATGCTTATAGAGGCTTGCCCACTATTGAAATCTGGCATAAAATAGCCTTGTCTTGTTATTCTAAGTACTTTCAGCCATCCTTTACTGCTTTTCTATTTTGAGTAAATAGAGATGGGTTTGAACTCTGAATTTTGCAGCTATCTTCTCTGAGATAGGGCAAGTTCTATGGATACTTTAGAATAGCAGAGACATGTTATTAATATATTGTACTCAATGCTTCTTGCTGCTGTCAGAATACTTAGATTTGGAGTGCTTTCCTTCTCATCTGTTGTGACTAATTGTAGGACCCCCTGTCTAACAGCCATAGTTCATAGTTCACTCCTCTATGTTCCTTTAGTATGTTTATATATGTACTTTTGTCCCCAAAACTATGTAGGACATATTCCTATAGCCTTATAGACAAACTCTATTTCCAGAGCCAACTTAGATGATCTTTTAATTTCTTTTCTTCTTTTTCTGGCTCCTTTTGTGCCTTGTGTCTGTCCACTCTTTTTTTCCATTTCTTGAATAATAACTAGACATCTAGATTTTTCCTCTAGATTTTTCATGCATGCTTTTCAGTTAGTTTTTCTGGTCTACTATTATTTTGTTCATAACTTTTGGAACAATTTTAAGATTTTCTTGATTGTGCCTGTGCTTTGTAATATGCAGTTTTTTGTATCCAGCAGTAAAGGTTTTATTGGGAGACACTGGCTGATGAACTTTTTAGCTATGTTCTTCTTTCATGACTCTCAGATCTCCAATTGAGAAAATTGCTGGAGTATTTATTTTCAGTTTATGGGAATGTGTTTCAAAGGTATGACTCAAAAGATTAAATTTTTGCTTAGTATAAACTTCTCCTTTGATTTCATTGCACATTTGTAGTCAGAACTGTTAGCTAAAAACTTTAATTTCTAATGTATCCAACTAAAGATCTTAACTGTAGGAAGCACCTGAAATTAAAATGATAGGCAAACCTTTTATCCGTACATTATTACATTCCTCAGGTAGCTGGAGAACATTAAAATCCCATCCAGTATTACTTTGATAATGGTTAGTTTTTAAAATAGGGCATTTGTAACTTCTTTTTAGATGTATTTAGACAATAATAGAAGGGAGAAATATTAATTTAGGTAGTTCAAGTTAATGCCATAAATATTGCATCAGATGAACTAACCGAAGAAGAGAGAAATTGCAAGGTAATTCTATTTTCTGAATTTTTAAAATTTGGGACTGCAAACTATATTCATTTATCTGTCATATTCCTTACAATAGTTTCTTATATCTGCAAAAACCCAAACTCTCATTAATCAGGGATTTAACCAATTACCTCTAGATCTGATAAGCAGAACATAAGGATTCAGTCTAAAGTTTTATGAAGTGCTTGTTCATATTTCATTGTTTCCACTATACCATGTTATTTATATGTAAATAATTATTATGACCTTGTGAAATTACAAGCTGCACAGAGATAAGAAAAAGTTAAATGAATAAAGAAGAAAGTTTTAGGGCCAGGAATTTGGCCTAATGGTGGAGTGCTTGCCTAGCATGCATGAAGGCCCGGGTTTGATTCCTCGGTATCACATACATAAAAAAGAGAAAGCCAGAATTAGTGCTGTCGCTCAAGTGGTAGAGCACTAATTTTTATATATTTGACATATATATTGTTCCTCAGGATCAGTTCTGTTGTGCCTTTTCTTGGTAGAAACAAAATAGTCAACAATGGTCTTTTTTTATTATTATCATAACAATGTAAAGAGGGGTTACAGTTACATTTGTCAAGTAGTTGATGCATTACTTCTCGCACATTGATACCCCTTCTCATGTTTTTGTCTTCATTTCCCTCTCCCCCCAATCATGTTAATTTTATTATTGAGGTGATATACAGTGAGGTTACACTTAAAACATAAGTTAATGAGTACATTTCTTATCCCCCCCTAGCATTTTTCTCCCACCCACTGCCCAAATTGTGAAGTTCATTTCCAACATACTGTCTTGTGAGTATCTATGTTGCATTGGTTAGCCCTTTGTCCTTTGTGTTTTTATAGTTATTATTTTTTCCTTACCATTTTTTCCACTACATTTTATCCTGTATTTTCACTGTATTTGATTTTGATACCTGGTGTACTGTATATATCTTTATCTGAATTAGGGAAAGGAAGGGAACAACAAAATGGTTACATAAGGAACAGTTGTCTTAAGAAACTCTGGAATCCTCTGTTCTTCCCTTAAAGAACCTGAAGGAACTACCTTGTTTGATTGATATTAAAAAATTTTTTTTTGGAAAGGTGATATACAGAGAGGTTACAGTTATATGCATCCTGTAATGAGTATATTACTTTTTTAACAGTCACACCCTTCCTCATTTTCTATTTCCCCTCTAACCCTTCTCCTTCCCAAACTGTAGAGTTCACTTCCAACATAGTGTCTAGTTAGTATCACTGCTGTATTAGTTTACCTTTTTCCCACCATTTCTGTGCTTTCTTTTCCCCTCCTTAAATCAGGTATACTTTCATATAAGGAAGAAAGAAAAAGCAAATAAAAGGAAATAAATAGAAAAAAAACGAAGAAAGAACCATGAACACTACAATTAAAAATGCATGTTTCCATTTCTTGGATTATAAAGGTCATTTTATATGATCCATATGCACCTAGATATTGAGCCCTAGCAATCCTAAGAATAACATCTTTTGTTTTCATTGGGTAAAGATTTAGAGGCCTGTTTAATGCATCATGTCCAATTGCATATTTTTTTTCTTTTACTATTCATTGGGTTTACTTGTAGATTTTTTTGTTTGTTTGTTTGCCTTCGTAGGGCTTGAACTTTGAGCCTGGCTACTGTCCCTGAGCTCTTCAGCTCAAGGGTAGTGCCACTTTGAATTTTCTGTGGTTTACTGGAGATGAGAGTCTCAATGACTTTCATACCTAGGCTGGCTTTGAACCACCATCCTCAGATCTCAGTCCCCTGCATAATTAGGATTACCAGTGTGCACCACAGTCACTTGGCTTTTACTTGTAAATTTATAAGCACATTCTGTTTATTACAGATGAGGTTAAACATGCACCTTATGTTTCTACTAAGTCTGGTTTTGTACCTTCTATATTTTTTCCAAGTCTTTCCATTTCCTTACTGATGGAGCAATGCCATTTTTTCTGATGGAAGCAAAAAAAAATTATATGTATTGTGTATATCTACCACATTTTCTTGATCCATTTGTCCATGAATAGGCATTTGGGTTGATCCCATATTCTACCTATGGTAAACAATGCTACAATGAACATTGTTATGTCTAGCTTTAGTGTGGCTTGTTTGGGGTCTATTGGATAAATGCCCATAATGTTTCATAGGGATGTTCTATGTTTAGTCTTTAAAAAAAACACAAAACCTCCATTGAATTTTCCAGAGTGGTTAAACAAGTTACATTCCTATCCAGGGAGTAGTAGTATTCCCTTTTGGTCACATCCCAGCTGGCATCTGTATTTTTAGTTTTCTTGATTATGATTCTTCTAACTATGGTAAGGTAGAATCTCAATGTTGCTTTGATTAACATTTCTTCTATGGCCAGAGATGTTGGACGTCTTTTGATCTTCTTAACATTGACTTCCCATACGGGTTTTCCTCATTTTTCTGTCTTCAAGTTCAAGATAAAATTTACCCTCTGGAACTGAGCACTTCAGAACTTCAGGGTATGCAAAATGAACTGCATACTTATATTTTGATTTACCCCTGGCTCCTGGAACTGAGCTTCCTGCTGTTTTGGCACTACAGTTACTGAGTTAATTCTAGTATTTATCTGAGTCCTCCTTCTCCTTCACCCTTGTTTTTGCTTTGCTTATGTTTTTATTTTGAATTGAATTGTGTTTCATTAAACATCCTTATCTTCCATACCAGACTTTGGTCTTTTGAAAGGATGGATGTGTTTGTTTTCTTTCCTCTATCATTGGGTCAAGTTTCCCATCTTGCAGCTCAGGCATTATCCGTTATTGTTGCCATTTTTCTTTCTTTTCCAGGGATACCAATTTTGTATCCAAGTTCAGATATTATCTCTTCTTAGCGGAGGGAATATGGAATGTCTTAGTAGCTTTTCCCCCTTTTGTGAAGTGCTAGCATTAAGTTATATGCCACCAGCATTGCCACTATCAAGTTATTTTATTTGTTATATTTGCCAGAGCTCCCCGGTTAAGAAAAATCAAGAATTTACCCAGATTCTTATCTGCAGGACATTCGATTGTGTGTGCTTGACCTATATTATCTATAAATGACATTGGCTTATCTTTATGCATTAAATAGTCAAGTCTCTAGTGTTTTCATACATTGTGATGTTTTCTGCTGGAACTGATTAATCTGGTCTCCTTTCATTTTTTGTTCATTGATGTTATGGTATATGTCTCTTCCTTTTTATACTATACTATGTGGTGTTATTGAAGTTTTATGCTGTGGGCCATAGAGATTTTACCCCATTTTATCAAGTAACTCCCTTTGAAACCAAGGGCAATCATAATCTATCATAATCATTCAGGTCAGGTAAATGGTGGCATATTCAAAGTAAGTTTATGTTTCTAATTGCTTTACATTATTAATTTTTATGCAACTACCTTTGCTTATGTTTTTATCTAAGTTCTAAAGCAGATTTTTTAAAGCATTATATATTTTGAATCTTAACTAAAAGAAAAGTAGTTGAGCTTCTGGGCAATGTTATCTTTTGTTACTCAGTTGTGTAGGTGATATCACTCCTAATACTGTTATGTGTTTTCATAGTCTCACTCCTTTCTTCTCTCTAGAAGAACTATGTCTACTGTGGTTTTTAACTACTTTTTTTTTTTGTGTGTGTGGGTCATTGTACTGTCTCTGAGTTCTTCAGCTCAAGGCTACCACATTACCCTTGAGCCAAGCCCCATATTCTGTTTTCTAGAGGTCAATTGGAGATCAGAGTCTCAGGTCCTGTTTGCCAGGGCTGGCTTTGAATTTTGGTCCTCGAATCTCAGCCTCCTCAGTAGCTAGGATTGATTACAGATGTGAGCCACCATGCCTGGTTTAACTACTTTCTTACTATTAAATTTCTTAGACTTGTCCATGGTTTTTCCTGCTGGTGAATATGTCAAGTTGAAGACAACATTTCCCATCAATTTAATCTCCTTAAAATTCAGATTCATCCCTATATTTTTTATAGTTTAATTCTTCTTTATGTCCATATCAGTAGCCTGAATGCCAGCCTTACCTGATTCCCTTTGTCCTCCTCTTGTCTTAGTCAACATCTGCATAGTCCCCCCATTTTACTTTAATTGTAGGTCCTAGATCCCACACCTCATATCTTTAAAAGCAATGGACATACTTCTTACTGACACAATGGGGTTGCATGAAAATCAAGCACAGAACTTTGAGTGCTCCCCAAAAGTTGTTACCAAAGCTGAGTCAACACCCGAAAATAGCCAATGATTTGTTTTTAGAAGTACTTGAGTGAATTTTATTTGTCCCAATGTAGAAATAGTTCAAGCTATCAAAGCTTACAAGCATGGCCACGTGCCATTGTTAATAGATTAGTAATTTGAATTATTACAGAAGCTCCTCTGGCTCTAATATTGTGGCAATAAAGAATGTTTTATAAAATGGCATAGACAAAGTCACCGGCAAAGGCTTAGTCATTTAAACTACATTGGGTAGCTCTTTGACAGGATGAAGTGGTTAACAAATATTGCAAGAAAAGGCCCTCTTTACTTCAGTAAGCTAATCTGCAGTACAGGTTACTTCTCTAGAGCCACTATTTAAGGCCTTAACTGCCTCCTCAAAATGCCACCAACCTGAATATTTACTATCAGTACTAGCTTTTGAACACACAGATAAAAGGGTCATCTGGCTTGAATTACCCCTCAGGATCTGAGCGTGTTGTTATAATTTTTGTTTGGATTCTGCTACCAGTTCTAGCTTTCTCCTTTACTCTGTGATTAACCTTTACCTCATCCACTGATCAATCTTGAACATGTAATTAATTAACCACTCACAAGTTCAGAGGCTTTAGCCAAAGTGACTCTTAAATGGATGTATCACATTTATAAGCATTTTAATGATTTCTCCAAACCCTTTCATTGTTTAGGGAAATTAAAACAACAACCAGGAGTTATTGTGCTTCTAGTATATTTGTTTACTTAGTAATAATGATATGCCAGTAGAAAACCAAATTTAAAATAGAGTGTACTGGGAAATTAAATCTCAGGAAAGTATTGTTGAGAAAACAAGGACCATCTAGAAAAATAACACTATAATCTTCATCTTAACCGTATCTATATTTGTACTGGCCATTTCTTGATTATTTTTCCTGTTCTGTACCTTTTGAAAATGCTATATATTTCCAGAGAGCAGCTAGTGAGCTCTTGCTATAAAAATAGAAAAGATACTTGAATCATAAAATTTTAGCCGTAGTTTGTTATTCCTATATTAATTTGTACTTGATCATTAAACTTTATGATTTTAGATTTTTCGTGCAGGTAGCTAAAAGGTTAAACATTTGAGTCTATAATAGAATTTGGGGGTTTGGTTTTAAAACTTTAATTTTTTTTTTTTTTTTTTTTGCCAGTCCTGGGCTTGAGCTCAGGGCCTGAGCACTGTCCTTGGACTTTCTCAAGGCTAGAGCTCTACCACTTAAGCCTCAGCACCACTTCCGGCTTTTTTCTATGTATGTGGTGCCGAGGAATCGAACCCGGGTCTTCATGCATGCTAGGCAAGCACTTTAACCACTAGGCCAAACTCCCGGCCCCTAAAACTTTAATTTTTATCTGTCACACCTGGGCTTAAATTCAAGGCCTGGGTACTGACCTCGAGTTTCTTTTGTTCAAGGCTAACGCTCTGCCACAGAGCCACGGCTCTAATTTTTTTTTTTTATTATTATTGCAATTTATCAGAAACAAGAGTCTCACAGACTTTCTTACTAAGTCTGGCTTTGAACAGTGTCTTTGGCTCTTAGATCTCAGCCTCTTTTTTCTTTTTTTCTTTTTTTTTTTTTTGTTTGCCAGTCCTGGTCTTGCGCTCAGGGCCTGAGTACTCTCCTTGGATTTTCTCAAGGCTAGCACTCTGACACTTGAGCCTCAGAACCACTTCTGGCTTTTTTTCTATGTTTTGTGGTACCAAGGAGTCAAACCCAGGTCTTTGTCTATGCTAGGCAAGCACTCCCAGCCCCAGATCTCAGCTTCTTAAATACCTAGGATTATAGCTGTGAGCTACCATTACATGGCTGGGGCTTGCTTTTTAAAATTGATTTTTCTTTTTATCATTTTTGATATGGAAGCATGATATTTTCTAGTCAGACCATCGATGTAGTATTGTAGTATTAAAATTTTTGTGGCATAATCTGTTTAATTTGTTTCATTTATGAAAACAAAAAAAACAAACATCATTACAGTCACATACTAATTACTAGCCATGCATCATTCATTTGAAAGAAAGCCTTGAGTGTTTTGTAGTTATAAGCAAAAAGGTCTCTAATGATTCATCACTTTGTAAACAGCATTGTTTTAAGGTTGCTTTTTAGATCTATCATTTAGTGCCTGGGAAGCATTTTACATTTTCTGAAAATCATGCTACCTTTGCCTACATATATTCTTAAAGACTACTAGAGGAACAGAATGGCAAATATGAATCTAGGCTTAAAGTACTGAATTACTATCAATTTTCTTGTAGTTGTGACTTGCGTTTCTATTAGTACAAGTATCTCATGTTTATTTTCATTCTTGTACCACACCTTTGCAGGCCCCATTATTTCTGGAACATTCTCTGGGGTTAAATTTTAATAAAAATTGAGTTGATACTGTAATATAATATGCATTCTATTCACTATGCTAGTCATACAGATGCAAATATAAAGTTGGATGAATATATATCAATTTTTTATGTATGTGAAAAAGCCCTCCCTGGGATAGGCACAGTTGCTCATGCCTGTAATCCTAGCTACTGTTGGAGACTGAGATCTGAGGATCCCAGTTGAAAGCCAGCTGGTGCATTAAAGATTGGGAGACTCGTTAGCCCAGCCATGCTTGCCAAATAAGCAGGATAAGTGTGGCATAAACCATCTAGAAGTTTAGCACTAATAAAAGGCACTGGGTTACTGGCCCTGTTAGAAAAGGATTCTTAACACCTCACAACCACAGACAAAAGAAAATGTGCTTTAATAGTAGGTCAGGCAGAAAAAAGGATCTAAGGTCTACTCTGCATCTACTCATTCCCCACCAAACATCAAGGCTTGACTATGTAAGGCTAGGGAAATGCTTGTTAATTTTCATGAATTAACAGGGACAGAGTATGAAAACGAAACTCAACTCACTGCACCACTTAAAACCATCAAATTACTTTCTGATTTGTCTATAATTAAAATAGTCTTCAAAGGAATATCATAGAAATCAGAGTGGTTACATTTTAGATAAATGACAGTCTTTAATCCCAAATTAAAATTAAATAATAAAATAGAGTATAATGAAAACATAAATAAGATGTGAAATGATCCAGTTTATGGATTTTACAATTATATGTGGGTGTGCTGGGTATGTTCAAAAAACTAAAGGCAATGAACTATAGAGAGGTAAAGGAAAACATGGTCTTAATTAAGGAATCTTTTCAGAACAATAAAAATGGTAACTATTTACCATATGGTACCATTCAAACTGAAAAGTTCAATAACTAATTTGAAATTTTTAATGTAGAGTTTACCAGTATATAGGCCGGAGCAGAAAAGTCAAGAAATTATGAAGGCAGATTTATAGAGTATAAATGTACAAGTCTTGGCTTTACTTTGCTCCTATGAAACATGTAAGAACTGTACCATATGCACTTGATGTTTTATAGTTTTCTTAAATAATTTTTAGCATAGAAGCTTTAATATCACAGGAGTACATTTATTTAAAAAAACTTTTTTAATATTCTGAGTACTCTTTAAACATACGGTACTTGAATAGCTATTTTTTTTTAAGCCTTTCTTTCAAATGAATTTAACTTTTTTTTTTTTTCTTGAGAATTCTGGAGATCATGAACATATTGGCCGGCTAACAGTAGAAGATAGACATATTTTTTCACATAATTAGAAGAATGGAGTTCAGTAACATTTTTAAGTATCATTCTGCTAGTAGATTATAACTACTTTTTCAAAGTATTTTCTCATCCTTGCTTATCATCCACTCCCACAGGAAATGAAAAAACTCACTAATAGACAAATATGAGAAGAGTGCAGTCTGTTAAAGCATGTCTCTCTGTAAGAGACCTGGAAACATTATTTAAAGTTTAACACAATTAAGAAGTTGTTGGATTAATAAAAAGAAATGAAAGAAGTATTGACATAGTAGCCTGATGAACTTTCAAGGGTCATTCTCTACCATGTGGCATATACTAAATAATGAAAGGAAATTAACATTTATTTCTTGTAAGAATACAGTACAGGGAGTTTGAGTTGCAGATGGTTTTAAATTGTGAGTATTCATCTCCATACTCCAATGCTCTGAGAGCCTGATTAATAGAAAATTAGCTGTAGGTCCAGGTTCTACAAGGAATATGACTTGAAGCTGTCACTTAAGCTTCCCAGAACCCTGTTCTGTTATTCATTACAGTTGCATATTTATGAAATATCCATTCAGTAGTTAGACAATTAAATGAATAGTATATTTTATAATTGACTTCAGAAAAGAATGGCAAGTATTGAATATGAACTGAAATTTCTTTTGAAGAAGTACTGGATTAGGATACAGTAAAGCCAGGGTAAAAGTGCCCTCATTTTGAATAAGTTGACTTTAGATAACCTTATATTTGTGAAAGAAACCAAAAGGACAACTATGTATAATATTTAAACATGAATGATTTCACATGGTGAATTAATTCTTTTTATAAGTGAACACATGACAGGAAACAATCATGGGATATTACATCTTCCTTGGGAAACCTACTCATTACCATTTAAGACAGGTAGAAAGGGCTACACATTAAAGACCGCATAGGCAGCCATAACTTCTGTGCCTCTCATAGCACTGAGTGGGGCTTAGTCTGTACTTGCTGGTTCATTGATTTTCCACAGCTCTAGTCACCTTGCCTTGTCCCTGTACCATCACAAATGTTGCTAACAAGCAAAGTTTTGAAATAAAAATTTTCCTTAGTTACTACTTCATTGTGGCATGTCTGTGGATGGCAGTATGGAAAAGGTCTAAGACCACTCCTCTATTCTTTCAAAAATGATAAGGCTATAAAAGTTATTGCACTTTTTCAGATTGATCTTCAGAATATAATTCACTGTCAGAAATTTGGTGATATGAGTTTATATTAATAACCTTCCATAACAATAGGCTTATAAGTTCTTCTATAGAAATGGAATTCTATCTTCTATCATTCTAATTATTACTTTTGACTCATTTTTACTATAACCTTCCTTCTTTGAAATAAATAAGTTTCATTTGCCCTTTGGAATACAATTTACCATTGGTTTTGATTTCTGCCTTTTGTTGAATATTTGGCAGCCAGTCAAGTTTTGTAGACTTCATTGGAATGGAACAGAGCGCCAAATATGGGTAGAGGTTAGGTAAAGAAATATTTTCAAACATATGTATATATTTTCCTCACTTTTTAACATCTACTTCCATCTGAGTTAATAAACTTTATATATGAAATATTTGCCCTTCTCATGATACATCACAACAGTTAGATCATAAATATTAGCTTCAGTTGAGCATAGTTGTATTTTTTTCCCTTAAAAAGGACAACCATTAGGCCTAGGAGATAATTGTACAACTAATGAGGAAACTAAAAACAGGAATAAGTTCCAGATGACCTGTCAAGTCTTTCAGTTCAGTAACTTGGCTCAAAGTGTATTTATTTAATAATAGTCATAACACTAATTTATTTAAGATTAGAAGTAATAACAACATAAAAAGGACATGATAAAAATGTTTCATTCAGAGCTTTGTTTCTAGGTTACCTTTGCTGACTTTGCTTTGTCAGGGATTTTTATGAACTTATAGTACTTTGTTCCACATTACATCATAGACTAACTTTCCAAGGTAACTGTCCCTAGTGCCAGATAGACTCATTACTCATACAAATATGGGTTATATTTTTCTAGGAAAATTAATTACTTTATGTTAGCTGCATATGGCTAGCTTGTCAGCAGGAAAGTTTTAACATATTTTGGGGTGGTATAATGTAGGCATTTAAGCAATTTTTTTCTCCTGTGTGCATGAAACAATACATTAATATTCGTTCGATAATATTGTGGCATGGGATACTAGAGAATTCTTACTAGTGTTTATTGCAAAGTGCCAGATACTTCATCATCTTGAATCTAGCCTCTAAGTGAAAAATAGGACATCTTGTGAATGGCTGTTATTTCATGCAGGACATAAAGTGTTTTTTTTTTTTAACTGTCAGAATGTTACATATGTTACCAGTGTAACATGCAGATATCTGTCTTTTGCAATATTTATGGATAAAACCAAAGCCCAGAGATGTAAATCTGTTTTGAGGAATATTTTCAAACAAGTTAAATGGATTTATGAGAAGTAATCACTGCTTAACCCCTACTTTGTATACTAAATGCCTTAAGGGATCAATTCTTGCCCACTAAGAATTTATTTTCTACTAGTGCCATCCTCGTCATTACAATTTTACATTGCTTATATTTTATAAAACAGTAATTCTTTGTTATGTTTGCAATCTTTTTACTCTTCTATGAAAGAAAAGAGATTCGTAGACAAAGGAATTTGAAATCATTCTTTGAAGTCAAGGAATTGGGAACACTAAAATATTTTATGAATCTTAGTAACTGCTGTATTATTAGACTGCTTAGTATCTTGATTATATCAATATTAACACATATCATGTGGCTGAAGAAAATGCTAGGTAGAAATTGGATATTGAAATTATTTGCCAAAGAAATGGTTCATTCCATTTGAACCCATTTCTTCAAAAGGGCCTACTGAGAGTTTATTCCTCATTGCTCAGGTTTTGTTAGATGATTTGTCACAGTTTTGTTTTTATTAGGACAGTTTATGTCTTTTCATATGCATGTCTGACAATTTTTGTAGTAGATTTTTATCTTACTTTGGGTTTGTTTTGCTTTTTCCCACAGAAATGAGTATTGAACCCTGTGAATATGAGGGAAAAGTTCTACTACTGTTCTATACCCCTAGCTGTATGCTGTTGAAAATAAGTGGATGGGGCCAGGAGTGTGGCCTAGTGGTAGAGTGCTTGTCTAGCATTCATGAAGCCCTGGGTGTGCCACATACACAGAAAAACCAGAATTGGTGCTGTGGCTCAAGTGGTAGAGAGCTAGCCTTTGGAAAAAAAGGGCTAAAGGACACTGCCCAGGACATTAATTCAAGCCCTAGGACTGGCAAAAAAAAAAAAAAATAAAACCCAAAAAATAAAACCAATGAAAGTAGATATTGTACTACGATCAAATTCAGTCCCGTGCATGATTTTTTAATATCATAGTTGACATTCTACAAATGAAGGTGAGCGTTAGCTTTTCCTTTTGAGTTGGTGACAAAGGGAACTAATCTAGTTACTATTTTTGCCTTAAACTACTTCCAATATTTTCTTGTATATTGCCATCCACGTGATTTAAATCCCAAATAATAAATTCACTAAATTCTTTTCTGTGGAGGAATACATTTGTAGATAAAATGCAGTGTACTTGATGTCTACATGTAAGTGGTTATTACTTTTCATGTGTTCCTAGAATAAATGTTTTAGCCCTTACCTTTTATTAGAGTGACTCACTGTAAGATTTTGTTTCTTTTTTATATTTCCATAATTTTATTTAAATTTTATTGTAAAAGTGAGGTACAAAGAGGTTACAGGTACTTGAGTGAGGTAATAAGTATATTTCTTTTTGAAGTGTCCCCCCTCCCTTAATTTCTCCTAATTTTTCCTCCTACCTCCACGTTATGTAGTTCATTCCTAAATAGTGTCTAGTGAGGATCACTGCTGAACTACTTCACCGTTTGTCTCACTGTTTCTGTGCTTCCCATTCCCTCCCTCTTAAACTTTATACATAAAGACAACAGTTATAGAAATAAAAAAACAGTAACAAAAGGTATAAATCTATGGAAAAAAGAAATAACTGCAAACCATATAATGAATACTTTATTTCTATGCATGTTTTTTAATAACACCATCTCCCTGTAATACTCTTTCTTTTCTCATTGTCTTACGCTTTTGAACAAATTATTCTCTTTTCATACATTTGTACAAAGCCCCATTGTTCTTTTTGAAATTCGACATTCCCAGAAGAGAGAAACCCAGAATTCCTAAACAGCATTAACATGGTATGTGATAGATGTGTGGCTTTGTACTACCGCACTTTCCTGCTACTACCATGTTTTCTAACTTTGATTCTACTAATTTAGTATGTGTCAGTAGTCATTCCACTCTCTGTTTCTGAAGAAAGTCAATTTAGCACAAATTGGGACCTATTTACTCTCCCTCTAACACATACTGTTAGTCAGCAGGGCTTCTGAGGACAGCAATTGCTATTTGAAGAAAACAAACCTTTTTTAGACTTTTCTTGAGTATGTTTTAAACATGACCTCATGCATTTCAATACTGAACAGAGTTGATTTAAGATCATGATATGATGCTTTGTAATTTGTTGCCTATGAATCTTGTTACAGTTTTAAGATTCTGCCTTTAAAAAGAATCATGTTTACTCTGTTATTTAATTAGACATCAGTCTTTCATTAAGGCTTTCTTTTCACTGTACATCTAAATTGTTAATTTTGTGTTTTTGAGGGATGACTCTGGATTCCTTACAGAAATAAGCAGAACTCTCTTCTCTTCCTGCCATCAGTTTCAGAGGACATATTGCTTCTTCGGTTCTGTCATACCAATAAATCATCCCAGATTACTTGCAATTGTACAGTACTAAAGTATACCATGCCTTTTAAAGGAAATCTGCTATTTTCTTTTCAATCAGATGAGCAATGTGAAGAGACTACGGCCACGGCTCACTGCTATTCTCTTTAAGCTTCAGTTTGAAGAGCAGGTGAGCAACATCAAACCTGACATCATGGCTGTCTGTACTGCCTGCGAAGAAATAAAGAAGAGCAAAAGCTTTAGCAAGTTGCTGGAACTTGTGTTGCTAATGGGAAACTACATGAATGCTGGCTCCCGGAATGCTCAAACCTTCGGATTTAACCTTAGTTCTCTCTGTAAAGTGAGTTTGTTTTTCTTAAAACACGTATTTGCCTGAACACTTGCTCTTAAATGTCAGCCCTGATTACATTATTGAATTTTTTTTAAATTTTGATGTGCTCATTATCAAGAACTGGAACTGAACCATGAACTCAAGCCCAGAGTGAACTGAGCTAATTTACTCAACCTCTGAACTAAATCCAAATATTAATTTTCTCTGATCTGCAAATCCTTCAGTTGTTTAATAACAAAATTATTTAGTAAACCTGTGCTTTCTCAAAGCAACGAAATGGAACATTAAAATATTGCTTAATCTATATTTGTTTAGTTCAGGATTCTGTAAATGACGATATTTATTGAATTTTGCTGAGGATTGTCTGAAATTTTACCTTTAAATATTTCTCTGAATTGTCTTTTGTGACTAGAAAAGGACTGTTTTGTGTAGGAAGGGGAAATAATTATATTAGTAATAAGCATTTCACCAATGTCATTGATGAGTTTAAAAGGTTTCTAACTATAGTTTTAGAGCATACAAAAATTGACTAAATTTGTACTTTTTTAACTAACAGGGATTTTCCTTAGGATGAATTTACTTGCAAATATTATATTCAGTGCTTTGTATAACACAAGTGCTTACTGAGGTCTGGGACATAGTGATAGTGCTTTATTGATCTGCTTACCATAAATTCTTCTCCGTTATACTTCACCTCAAAAGCTTTCTCTTATTCTTGACCTTCTTACTTCTGCACTCCCTTGATTAAGGAATTTGATTATTGCTATTGCCAGTTATGTAGAAAGGTAAAAATAAAAATGTTAATTTTAGGTATAGCTTATGAAAAGTTATTTCACTGAATTTTCTCACAGATTTTCTATCTTAAGTCTTTTATTCATACTTGTACCTTCTGAGTTTTCTCTTCTTCCTTTTCCATCATTTGTTTCTCCTGTGTTATTGTCCTGGACTTCTGTATTGGGTCAAGTTCCCTTTGTGAATGACAGTTCCTGAAACACAATATGGACTGTATATCCATTGAGTACTTCCTTGGATGTAGTCCTGTGCCAGATGCTTTACAATATCATCTTATTAATATAGTGATTAGTATTTACATGACATATGTGGGGGCTCACACTTTCTGTATGTAAACCACTAATTATGTTGAGTGCTTCACTGGAACTGTGCTCAAAATGCTAGAGCAGCTGAGTTAGGCTGGAAAGGCTACCTTACCTTCTAGAGGGAAACTAATTATCTAGAGATGTTGAATGAGGAGTAGGGTCAGAGAGAAAAAGCCATTCTAAACAAAACAGTTTTCATGAAGGCTTATGGTGTGCAATGTGTGAGTCCCCTGAGTGATCTAGTACCTTTAGCATTATATGGGACAAAATTTGGGGAAAATGGTGGGGCGGGCCGGTGTTGGACATTGGTGTCCATTGGTAAGAGCTGTGAATGGCATTCTATAGAGGTATTGATGGTTTAAAGCCATATCATTCTACAAAGTAGGTAATATGATCTGATGCTTCCTTGGAAGATAATCTTATAGGTAATGTGCATGCATGAAAACCATGCTGTGCTGTCAGATACTGTTATCATTAAACATATACGGCTATTTCAATTTAATTAAAATCTAAATAAAATCAAATTTTTAGTAGTCTTTATTGTTACTGCATGGTTTGTTTTCAGTATCTCTATTGACAGCATATAGACATAGCTCAGTTCCACCAGAAAGTTTTCTAGGTTAGCTTTGGGTTTGAGAGTTACAGTGGGGAGCCACTCAGTGACTTGTAGACATGGACTATAGGACCAGGAGTGTGAGAGGAAATTGACATCAAAGGATAAATATGGAAGATGGTCTTGAAAGTGAAGGAAAGAGAAACATCAACTGTAATTTCTGTTTTTAGTTTAGCCAACTGAAAGGTTGATATAGATGCTTACTAATATGAAATGATTGCTCAAAAGGGAATTAGCTTAGCATCTGATATTACTTCCCCTATTTATCTAAGGAGATCTTTTTTACGTTTCCCTATGCAATAATTTAGCACATGTTTGCATGTGTGCCTTATAACATTCTCTTCATTTTGAGGTGATGCAGTCAAAAGGAAAAAGGAGTAGTAGTAGCATTTGAGATAGGATGCCAGAGCAAATGGAGGGAAATACACAAATTCAACCTTTGGGGACTTCCCAGTGGTTGATTATTACGGACTCTGAGGGAGGAGGCAAGTTAGACTTTGAATTCTAAGATTTCCCTGAGAAAGAAAATTAAGGAAGCAACAGCAAGATGAGGAATACAGCTGGGTGAAACTAAGTCCACACCTGTAAATCTATAAGAGGTTGTTTTCTAGTACAAAGTATCTGTTCCTCTTTAGTTTCATATTACCAAAATATAGTTAACCATCAAAACTTGGCTGCTTGCGTATTTCTTTTTTTTTGCCAGTCCTGGTCCTTGAGCTCAGGGCCTGAGCACTGTCCTGGGGCTTTCTGAAGGCTAGAGCTCTACCACTTTTAGTCATAGCACCACTTCTGGCTTTTTCTGTGTATGTGATACCCAGGAATTGAACCCAGGTCTTTGTGCATGCTACGCAGGCACTCTACCACCAGGCCAAACTCCCTATTTCTTTTTTTTTTTTTTAATATTTATTTTATTGTTTGGTTGATGTACAGAGAGGTTACAGTTCCATTTATCAGGTAGTGGGCAGTTCTTGAAAATTGATACCTCCTTCCCGTGTTTTTTTTTTAACTCATTTTCCTAAGCCCCACCCCCTCATACTCATTTTGTTTCTCCCTTTCCCCCACCCTTTTTTTTCTTGTGAGTCATAGGGCTTGAGCTTTGCCTGTGGGCTGCCCCTGAGCTTTTCAGTTCAAGGCTACCACCCTACCCAAGCCCCACTTCCCATTTTCTAATTGGAAATAAGGCTAGCTTTGAAGCTTGATCCTCAGATCACAGCTGCCTGAGTAGCTAGGATTACAGGAGTTAGCCACTGCACAGGGCCCCTTTTTTAAATATACAAATAAACATATATACAGTATACCAGGTACCGATGTGAGATACAATAACGTGAGATATACTATAAAGGTAAAAGAAGAGAAAAGAAATAACTTAACAAAATACAGTAAGAACAACAATCACAAAGATAAACCTCTTGTCTCCTTATCCTGGTGTTTATTTAGTTTAGCCTCATCCTGTATGCCCATATGTATATAGCTTTTTATTGCCTTCTTTTCAGAGAGCTGTTGACAACAACTGAGCCTGATTAATGAGGTGGAATAGCTTAAAATAGTGCTCGTTACATAGTAAATAAATAATTCACTACATAACTACTGAATGAATGAATTTGTTACAATATACACAGTGTAGAGTGCCATATTTATTTTGTAGTTGAAAATAGACTTACTCTCATTGAGATACAATCACTGATGCATAGTAATTTTAAGATTCTATACAAATGCAATACATGCTGTTATTCTTTAACAACATTACTCTGCAAATCAGTTAATCTGTCTCCAGATAAAGAACTGACTATATTTTTATGCAATGATATTGGATATTTTGATCATCTCTTGTAGGAGCCTTCTGTTGTACCAGAAACAAAGTAAATACAAGTTCATATATTTAATAGACTACATGTCAAGTTGGAAGTATATTTTGAACAAGATGATAATCTTATTGTATTTATTATCAGAATTACCAGCTTGATCTTTGACAATTGTCACTGAATTTTTCACATTGCATATAAACCATTTGGTTTGTTGATAACCCCTACAAAGGAATTCCATATTTATTTGGCAGTTGTAAATCAGGGGCATACATTAATCTGATAAAGCATGCTGAGTAGTTATATTGTAATAATCATTCTCTATTCGAAATCCTTACTGTTAAATGACCTTTTCAAGTTAAACGTAAGAAAAAATATGCATGGAAACTTACATTAAATTGTTAATATTGTATTTTTCAGAAATATGTGTATTAATGAATCCCAAACTCATTTTCTTTGAATTTGAAATCAAGATGGGTAACCATATTTTCTCTGAATTTAGGGAGAAAATGATTATTCATTTCCTTTTGCCCCAAAGATCTGAAGTAATAATGACAATTAATTACAGAGTGAAGTATGAGCTATAAAGTGAGCTTTAATTTGGATTTTTTCCACAATATGTGAGTAAGAATTAAAGTTGATGTACACATAGGAGATTTTTCTTGTGGCCACAGTATGGTACAAATATTTTCTTGAAACTTTCTGCTACAAATTGTGATTTTGTTCTCTCATGAGATAAAGCTAAAAAGCCCCCAAAATTGGCACGTGAATTTTTTTCAAAGGCAAATGTTTTGAGCAATGTTCTTTTAAGTAGTAGTGGTCCAATCATTTTATTTGAATCTTTTGTCTATAGTCATCCCTTTTTCCTCTCTCCCCACAAAATTTTTTAAAGTCCTTATAAATGCTTTGTATACCATTTTACATCTCATGGTAAAATATAAATATGCTTTACAGTGGCAATAATGCTACCGCTAGTTTACGTAAAATGCTATAAAAGACTTTTCTTTCTGATGGATTGGCTTTTTTAAAGGATAAACTTGGTATAGTGCCTGTAATTCATTGAATTCTCCAATGGTATTATTCTGAATGAAAACTAAATAATGGGTATTTGTAATTTTGCATATAAACACCCATGTTCATATATATATTTATCTAAATCTACAAATATGCAGTGACTGTTATTACTAAAATATGAATCCATATTCTTAGAAATCCAGTTAGCATTTGACAAATACTTGTCTGCCCAAAATACTTATCTGGTTAGTTTTGAAAGTATTTCTTAAAGAGGACCTTCTAGGAAGATTTTCTTTCCCCTCTTGAAATAGATCCACATTCTAGTTAAGGAATATAGTGACCTAGATTAAAGTTCAGTATCACATTCAAATGTACAAGTCTTCATGAGTAAACAAATGTTTACTGTTTACTAATCAGTAATTATTGTGACTAATGAGTTGAGTAATTTGTGAATAAAAAAGTATTCAGGCTGGGAGTTTGGCCTAGTAGTAGAGTGCTTTCCTGGCATGCACGAAGACCCGGGTTCAATTCCTTGGTACCACATACATCGGAAAAAAAAAAAAAAGGAAGTGGTGCTGAGGCTTAAGTCGCGAGCTCTAGCCTTGAGAAAGTCCAAGGACAGTGCTCAGGCCCTGAGCTCAAGCCCAGGACTGGCCAAAAAAAAAAAAAGTATTCATAGATTTATATGGTGATTGTTCTAGGTAATTAGATAATTTGGCTTCATGGATCAAAGAAATAGGTATAAATTTTGAAGAATACTAAATACTATAAATTTTATATTAATGCTCATATTGATTAAGAAAATTGTAGAAACAATTGACTTTGACTGACTTTAAATTTCTCTACATGGTCACTTGTAGAACTCTCTCTCTGTTGTCTGCAGAACATTTTTAAGTTTCCTCTAAAAGTTGAAGTTTTGAAAGATCACTAGCCTGGAGGGGTGGATTGGGAAGTAGATTAAAAGAGGATGAGGGTTGGCACTCAAGATTGATTTGTGTCTACATTGTTTACTAATACAGTTATCTGTGTTATCTTTTGGACAATTCATTAATATGCACAGGCTAACCCAAGTAAAATTACTTCACCAAACCTGTGATGCTAATGAACTACAATGAAAACATTCCATTTCCTTTTAATACCTCCACTAAACTTCTTGAGTGGTTTTATAAAATGAATACACTTCTTTCTTAGATTACAGTCATTTGCACCCTGGAGTTTTCTTCAAAAATATTAGTAACTAGCTACTTTATGAGTTCAATTAATTCAGGATGTATGAATTTGGATCCCTATCATTGGTATGTTAAAATGTGCTACCTAGGTGATTTGAATACTCAGTCTAAACACAGAATCATTTTATGTCTTTTACCATACTATTTCTGATTCATTATTTGGAACCAACCAAACAACAAACATAAAAGAAAGAAAACTAAACAACACTAAAACAAAAATCATTAAAAAACAAAAGTTACGGATGAGTTGTGAAAATATTTCCCCCAAACTGCTGCTTTTCTCTCATACCAGTCTGATCATTGTTCTAAAATTGAAGGCTGTGAGGAAAAATATGAATTTCCAGTACAGAGTGAAATGGAAAGAAGTCGGTGGCCATTGTCCTGAGTCATAGTGGAAGCCGATATGGAGAATTTTAATGACTAAATCAGGAGACATTACCTCTGTTTTTCATGAATAGTTTCTATTTTATATACCTCTGTAATTATTCTGGTTAACTTCATGATTTTTGTGAAATTTTCATTTTCATGTACCCCTTTTATACTATGAAGCTATTTTAAAGAAAGATCTCTGCTATCCAGTCCTTTGTTCCATCTGTACTCATTGTCTGTTTTAGAAGAGTTTTCATTTTTTTTTTTTTTTATCAGATTGCCAGTACGTTTTGGCACCCTTTAAAAGTAAAGCAGTCATGGGCCAAAGACATGCAGATAACAAATGCCATTCTTATTTTACATATATCCAATTAAAGCAGAGAGATCCTGGTTTCTAAAGTGATATGAATGTTTAACCTCCTTTCACTTATTCATTGACACATTTAGTTGCTAGCATTTTTTCAGGACATATTTAACTGGATTTATTTGTGTTTTTTTTGAAGTAAAGTATTTCTGTATCATAATCCCCCCCCCCCAATTTTTAAAACATCATAAATGGGAATTATTCTTTTAATAGAATCTAAAAAAGTAGTTTTGTCAGTTACAGGCCTATGTCCTGTCATCTTTGATCACATTGTTGATAACAACTTGGATCACAAACATTCTGTTCTGGTCAAATTAATTTTTGCCTGAATACTCAGCCTGAAAAGAAACCACTTCAACAACATTATTATAGGTGTTTACGGCCCATTAGAGATTGCACCCATTACCGTCCCCCCTGCTCTCTTATTTAGTTTAGTCTCTTCCTTTACCACTAACTTAAAATTAGTGTCACCACCAGATTGCAACAGATTAAAATTTGTTGTATACAATGAAATTTGTTGCATCAATTGCATATGTTATATAAGAAGAAAGATCCCAAGTCAGTAATATTCTACATAGGAAATAGTAACATGACTAAATGCAGTCTGAAGTAAGAAAAAAGAAAAGAAAGTAAGTGAAGGAAGGAAGGACAGACAAACCTGTTGGAGTTGTAGGCTTGGTCAGGTGGTCTCATACAAAAAACAATTGAGGAAGATACAGTTTACCCATATTCTTAAGGATCCTATCAATATTAAAAGAATATTAAAGGAATATTATGAATAACTTAATGCCTGCAAATTTGATTACCTTAATGGGATGTATACTTTTCTTATAGGAACAGGAGTAAGAATAGAAGGTCTCTGCTCACCTCTTCTATTTAACATAGTAATTGAAGTCTTACATAATTCAATAAGACATGAAAAGGAAATTGAAGATATTCAGCTTGAGAAACAAGAAATGGATCTTTGCTCATAGAAGAAGTAATATAATTTCTATACAGAATGTGAATAAAATGACAGAGTAACCATCCTGCAGCTTCTAAATGTTTATCACAGAGTTTCAGGATGTGATCTTTAAAAAAAAAAAAGTCAGCTGAGTTTTTCTATACTAGTGAGCAATTGGAATTTGAAATAAAAAACAATATATCATGGCATATTACTATCTTAGAATCCCCTAATAGGCAGTATACTAACAAAATACATGTAAAATCGGTATGAAGAAAATAAGGAAACTTAGAATGAGGAAACACAGATCTTAAAATGAAATAACAACTTATTCTCCATTTATCAATGGAGTTGCAATATTATTTTTTTCCAACTGACCTTTACATTCAACAGTATCCCATGTATAAGTCTTTCCTGTAAAGACAACAAGATCTAGAGTATTAAAGAAGTACTAGAAAATAGGATCTAAATTGGACCTTTGAACACTACATGACTTCTAGACTTGGTAAAAAACTACCATAAATTAAACATGATGGTATTGCAGCAGGGATAGAAAAGGCTCAGAGAGAGGAAGATAGAGGTACAGAGGAGAAAGAAACAGGTAGGAGCAGAGAGCCAAGAAACAGTATCACATAAATATGATCAAATGAACTTTGACAAAGATGCAAATAGTCTAAAATGAAGTATTCAGGAACACATAAACATTTAATTGCCAAACTCAAGCAAACGAAAACAAAAACCAATGCCTTCACAGTCCTCATGTCTTTAACAAAATTTATTCAAAATCTATCATGGATTCTAATCATAAAATGTAGAAATGTGTGTAGGATAATAGTGCAGAAAATCATTATGACCTGAAAATTGGAAATCAAGAAATTTTAAAATACTGCACTAAACATATAGTCTGAGAGAATAATTTGATGATCTTCATGCCATTAATGTTTGTTGGTGTAAAACTTAAAGAGAAAGCATAAGCCACAAGAAAATCCTGGCAGAAAAATAAAACCACTCCTAAAATTCAAGCAAATTGGGCTGGTGTTTGGCCTAGTGGCAGAGTGCTTGGCTAGCATGCACGAAGAACCAGGTTCAGTTCCTCTCTACCACATACATAGATAAAAGCCTGAAGTGGTGCTGTGGCTCAACTGGTAGAGCTCTAGCCTTGACAAAGTCCAAGGATAATGCTCAGGCCCTGAGTTCAAGCCTAGGGCTGGCCAAAAAACAACAACAACAACAAAAAACCAGTTTTTTTTTTAAATGACCTGAAAATAAAAGCAGAAACCCCACCCAAGAAGACTTCCCAGCAGATAATCAGCTGTTAAAATAATGTCAAAAAAGTTAAAGTGTGTAATGCTGGTATACTGACCAGATTAAGTACACTTGAAAAGCAGCTGGTATGAGAAGATCACATTGACATCTTCTCAGCTTCTTAAAACCAGACAATAAACTTGCCAGGTAAAGAATACTCTACTTATGTAAGAAAGATGGGATACCATCGTGTTCAAGGATCAAAAGCAGAATCTGAATATTGTACAGATCTGTTAAAGATAATAACTTCAGCCTTTCCTCATAATTTTGTGTCCACTTTCCAATTGACTGTCATTTGTCCAACTGAATATATGAGGAACTATATTTAACTGCTACCTTGGGTCTTCATTTCTTTAAGGAGATACCTGTGACACATGAAACTTGAGCCTTTTCCTGTTAATCGGGCTTATGCTATTTAATTCTCATGCTTGGACAGGAATTAAAAAGGAATGAGAGTGTTATGATGGATTTATAACGTAATTACATCCATCCAGTGCAGTGATGGACATGTAACTCCTTTTATTTGTCAAAATATGAAATAAAAAGATTCTACTCTAATTAAAACTGCGGACCCTAGTTAACAATAGTCTGGCCATACAGATAGATTGTTTTAAAGGACTATGCCACACTAATCCAAAATGTTGATAGAGAATTTTGTATATGGAAATAAAGGTATATGGGAATTCTGTATTTTCTGCTCATTTTTATCAGAAAAATATTCTAAAAACAAGAAAATAGCTTTTAAAATAAATGTTCTACTTTGTAAAATTAAAACTGTTTATATTAATCTGTTCTGATGCTGATTCACAATCTAAGCATTGCTTCAATTATTATTAACTTGAGACTGGTACTTTGAAGTTCTATTTTAGTTATATACCTTTGGACAATATTGGACTATAGTTAATTCTCTCAATCTGAATTCAGTAGGAATATTTCTCTTATAACTTTTGACATACATTACTAAATTGCTTTCTGAGGGATTTTCCTAATTTGCATATTTCATAGCATGTGGGAGCAAGCACAGGTCTTACTGGATATAGGCCTTCCTGGGATCACTATTTATCTTTGGAGGAGCCAATTTAATTCCAACAGGTATCTTATCATTTCATAAGTTTGTTCACCGAACAATTTAGCCTCTCTCTCTCCCTCTCTAGCTTTCTCTCTCTCTCTCCCTCTCTCTCTCTCTTTTCCTTCCTTCCTTCCCTTCCTTCCTTCCTTCCTTCCCTTCCTTCCTTCCTTCCCTTCCTTTCCTTCCTTCCTTCCTTCCTTCCTTCCTTCCTTCCTTCCTTCCTTCCTTCCTTCCTCCCTCCCTCCCTCCCTCCCTCCCTCCCTCCCTCCCTTCCTTTCTCCCTCCCTCCTCATTGACCCATTTTCAATGAAGAAATTAGCAGATTGTTGAACATACAATAGATAATGTAGTAAGCTATGTTTTACTAAAATACAAAAATTCCTTTTCCTATAGAAATTTCTGTGCTCAATGAAACTGAAGAGAAATGTGTCAAAATATAATTTAGAGAAGAGCTAATGCTAGAAACCAATCTATTACAATTATAGAAGTCTATATTATAAGTAGTTTCTTAGTTATTTAAATTTTCAACTCTCATTAATTTAAAATGAAAATTAAGTAACACACATATACAAACATATAGTGAATACCATAACTAGTTTATATAATATTTTGATTTTTAACTCTTACGTAATGGCAGTTTGTTTCAGATCTTTCAAGTCATTATGAAATCATGGTTGGTATAACAATAAGCATAGGCATTTTATTGAGGATATTATATTGTCATTTATATTGGAGAGATCCTCATTCCATTTAGTGAAATTCATCAGCACAGTGATTATACATAGCCTCATACATGCATAGGCATAGGAGAAAGCGTTATGTATTGTGCCCATTTTCATGTGGAGACCTTTATTGTATTTTTAAAGGTGCTCTTGAATGCATAAACACTCCACTTAAAACTTGCAAAGATTTGAGATACATTATGATATTAAGTAAGCCTCCATGAGTTCATTGAGAAGAAAACTTTGGTTAGCTGTCTTCTTCTGAAATGGATATGGTACTTTGTTAGCCACAATCTATTAGAAATATCTGAAGATATGAGGCCTTTGTTCGTTGCTTGGTTGGTGAAGATCTTCTCCCATTCTGTAGGCTTCCTAATTAATTTACTAGCTATGTCCTTTGCAATACAAAAGCTCTGCAGTTTAATGCAGTCCCACTTATCCAGCCTTTCTCTGATTTGTTGTGATTCTTGGTCCTTATTAAGAAAGTTTCGACCTGTGCTAAGGAGGCCTAGTGTATCTCCTATTCCTTCTTGTAAAGTTTTCTGTGTGTCAGCTTTTACCTCCAGGTCTTTGATCCATTTGGAGTTAATTCTAGTACAAGGTGACAAAGAAGGATCCAACTTTAGTTTTCTGCAGGTGCTTAACCAGTTCTGCCAGCACCACTTGTTGAAGAGGCTGTCTTTCTTCCATTCTATTTTTTTGGCTCCCTTGTCAAAGATTAGGTGGCCATAGGTCTGTGGTTTAATATCTGTGTCCTCAGTTCTATTCCATTGGTCTTCAGGCCTGTTCTTGTGCCAGTACCAAGCTGTTTTGAGAATTATAGCCCTGTAATAGAGTCTAAAGTTTGGAATTGAAATTCCTCCAGCACTGTTCTTTCTGCTAAGAAGTGTTTTTGCTATACGGGTCTTTTGTTATTCCATATGAAATTTTGAATTGCCTCTTCTATTTCTTTAAAGAATGCCATTGGGATACTGATGGGTATTGCGTTTAATTTGTAGATAGCCCTTGGCAAGATTGTCATTTTCACAATGTTGATTCTTCCAATCTAGGAGCATGGGAGGTTTTTCCATTTCCTTAGTTCTGCTTTAATTTCCTTTTTTAGGGTTTTAAAGTTTTCATCAAAAAGGTCCTTTACATTCTTAATTAAGCTAATTCCTAGGTACTTTATTTTCTTTGAGGCTATTGTGAAAGGAGCTGTTACTGTGTTTCTAGGAATGAACCTAATGTCAGAAGGAATGCGGGAAAAGAGAGGAGGCAAAAAAATAGGAATGAATCAAAACATTAGAAAAAAAGGTGTAGGTGAAATGGCAAAGAGAAACCTATGAACACCTAAAAATGTAAATGAAAAGGGTAGAAGCACAAACAAACAATCCAAAAAAAAAAAGGAAAAAGGATATTCTTAAGTTTGTTTTTTTTTTGGGGGGGGGGGGTGCCGGATAGGAAACTTGTTTCTCCACTAAATTCGGGATCCAAACACTTCACAAAGTCTTTTTCTCTTGTGATTTGGCTTTGCCGTTTTTTCTGATCAGATTGCTTGATTGGTTAAACAAAACTGAAAGATCCGCGGGCTGCTTTGTTTACCAGGTCTGTCCCTGGTGTAGGGGACGGACTTCAGCAGTGCCAGGGCCGGATTTCTGGTTAAGGGATCTCTGGGAAATCCTTTGCTAGTAAGAATGATGGCGTTTCCAGCATCACCTCTCAGGTTCCAATTGCTTTAGCCAGGTCTTTGCCAGCAGTCAAGATGGCGTTGCTTTCAGCTTGTGGGGAGGGGGCTCCATCCCAATGACGTTCCTCCAGCAGAAGTGGAAAGTTCTCCTCAGAGGTACTCACAAATTGCTGGTTTGTTGGGTTCCATGAAGCTGGCAGGTCTGTGCAAGGCCAGGTGTCTGCTCTGGGCTTGGGCAGGCTCTCTGTGGCTCTGTCTGCAACCAGCGGGTCTGCGCCACTGTGAAGTCCTGTGTGTTCCATGGCTGGTGGGGCTCCATGCTGTCTTTTTGCACAGGTATTCTGCTTTTTTCCTCTCTGACTGAGATCTCTGTGGTGCTAAAGCTTACTTGGGATCAATTTCTGTCCCCTGTGCTGCCACAACTTGAATCTTGGCGGGAGCTCAGTACATCTCACACTGAACCGCCGCCATCTTCCGCTGATCCTCCTTGAGGTGGTTTTAACTCTTAAAAATGATAGTGTGATTGAAATAGAAGTATAAAACAAGTTGAAAATCAGGTTTATCATCACTTGGTTTTATTTGTAAACTGAAAGACATAGAAAAATTTCAGGTCCTTGACATGAAAAAAATAGCCAACCAGTTACTAGTGGCCCATGCCTATAATCTTAGCTATTGAGATCTGAAGATTGTACTGCAAAGCCAAATTAGGCAGAAATATCCAAAGGACACTTATATCCAGTTAACCAGAAAAATATCTGGCAGTGTAGCTATGGTTCAAGCGGTATAGCACCAACTCTACACAGAAAAAATATGGCATAATGTCAGGTCTTCGGTTCAAAGTGCCAGGACCAGCAATAAATAAAAAACAAACATAACCTTTGAACTGAAATTACACCTAAGTTTCTTTAATGTGATTGTTTCACTCTGTGCACACTTTCATCATAATTTGTGTTCATACAACTCTTCCCACCCAACAGTCTGTACACACCCACTCACTGCATAACCTTAAGCTGATGCCTGTTTCCCTTCTCACCTGCCCAGTGATTGCATTCTATGGCCTGTTCAGATTAGAATAGGTCAACACAGATGCTCTTAAGTCTGTTTCTTTTCTTTTCTCCTCATTTTCTTTTCTTTTCTTTTTTTTTACAGTTTTTATTTTATTTTTTATTGTAATTAATAAAAGGGTTACATGATATTTGCCATATAGAGGGTGCATTAATTCACATACATTGATACCCTTTCACATGTCTTGGTACCCATTACCCTCCCCCCCACCGCCCCCCCCATCTTCGTTTTCCCCCCTTCCCTAAATTCAATATAAATTCAATATATCAGATAACGAAGTGAGATACTATAACAATATGAGATATCCAAGGGACAGCAAAGGAGATGAGAGATAGCATAGTACATTAAGGACAACAATCATTCATTATATGGCTTTTGTTTCAATATCCTGGAAGTCCTTTCAATTAGCCTCATACTATATGGCCCTATGTATCAAGGTTTTGCTCTATTGCAAATCTCTGCTAGTAGAGCCCAAGGTTTCTACTGATTATGACAAGTGAGGGAAACCATTGAGCCTAAGTTCCTTTGAGTCTGGCTTACTTCACTTAATATGATTTTTTCTAAGTCTTTCCATTTCCTAACAAATGGGGCGATGGCGTTTTTTCTGACAGCAGCATAGAATTCCATTGTGTACAAATACCACAACTTGTTGATCCACTCATCAACTGAGGGACATCTAAGTTGGTTCCATATTTTTGCTATGGTGAATAATGCTGCAATGAACATGGTTGTGGTAATAGATTTAGTATGCCCTATATTCTGGATGGTTGGGTAAATGCCAAGTAGTGGAATTGCTGGGTCATAGAGGAGTTCTATACCTACTTCCTTGGTGGTGAATATGAACTCACATAGAATAAAGCACTCATGAACAAGTGTCCCAAGGTCATTTTATTCCTCTAAATTATGGAATATCATTCCCAAATAATTTTAAATTGGTTGGGATGGTAGCAGTGCAGGGAGTGACTTTATTTCGTTGTTTTTGGTGTATAATGTACATATATACTTATAGGACATAAATACTAATTCTTTATACTTGTAGTATTAAAATCTCTATGTGTGTACAACCAGAAAAAAATGCATTAAAAGTTTTAATTAGGAAGAAGGCTCAAACATACTTTGTAAACCTGTTGTTGTTTTTACCATAAAATTTTTCTCCAAAATATCACATACAGTTTTAATTGAAGCTATTTCTCTCTTCTATGACTGCTGATATTTTTAACCAAACATCAAGTAAGAGTAACATTTCAAGTAATGGGACTAATTTTACAACTTTATTTCTTATCTACAAAATACAGTGTTGACCTTATATGAGTAAGTTGATTATTACAGTACTTTTAACTTTTTTTTCCTTTCATCATTTAGCTGAAAGACACAAAATCAGCAGATCAGAAAACCACACTGCTTCATTTCCTGGTAGAAATCTGTGAAGAGAAGTACCCTGATATCTTGAATTTTGTGGACGATTTGGAGCATTTAGACAAAGCTAGTAAAGGTTTGTGCTTCTACTGAACAAAACACATTTCATTGCTCTGATTTTTTGTTCTTTTCAGCATAAAATAATGCTTTTATTTGCACATACCTAACTGTTTTTTAGAGTACAGAATGCTAGATTTTAAATTGTATGATAATTAATGTTTTATTATTTTATTTTTATTTTTTTGGTGGCCCTCATGCTTGCACTCAATGCCTTGGCTCTGCCCCTGAGCCTCTCTCTGATCTAGGCTAGTGTTCTGTCTATTGAGCCACAATTCCACTTTCTGGTTTTTTTCTGAATAGTTTATTGGAGATAAATCTCAAGGACTTACATACCCAACTGACTTTGAACCAAGATCCTCAGATCTCAGCCGCTCAAGTAGCTAGGATTACAGACATGAAACACAGGTGCCACATGAACTATGAGTTGTTATGTTTAGAGGTTTAAAATCTATTTGGTTAGGTAATGTGTCTTTTATATTTATGCCTAAGCTGTTTTATAGTTTATGTTTATGGAAGCCTGCTAGTCCCATTCTTAACAATGTCCCTTTTATTTCATATAATTCAAAAATGGTTTCCTGTTGCTCAATTTTTTTTTTTTTTTTTGCCAGTCCTTGGCTTGAGCTCAGTGCCTGAGCACTGTCCTTGGGCTTTCCTCAAGGCTAGTGTTCTATCCTGAACCACTGCACCACTTCTGGCTTTTTCTATGTATGTGGTACCGAGGATTTGAACCCAGGTCTTCGTGCATGCTAGGCAAGCACTCTACCACTAGGCCAAACTCCCGATCCCCTGTTGCTCAAATTTTAAATGCAAATAAAGTAGTGCACATTCTCAGCCTAGAAGAAACCAGACTGCCAGAGTTCCAATTACAAATGTTTTACTAGCACGTTCTCTGGGCTTAGATCAGGTTTTAAAGTCATAAATAACAGGGTATTAAATGTGCACTTATAATAAAATGTAAATTTAAGATTTGGCCACCTTTAAATTTTTATTTTCACTAAAATTGGTGGCTAATATCTGTTATGTCTACTCATGGCAGGAATGGGAGGTTGACATTAATAAAGATTCATTAAACTCATAAATTGGTATGTTTCATTATAATCTTTTTTGTCCTACTATTTAATATGGTATTTTTTAAAAAAGAATAAAGTGTGATACATAGGTTAAAAATAAAAGACTTTAGGCCTGTAGAATCATGGTTGGAAGGTAACCTGGGTAGAAAAGAGTTTGAAATTTTAATCAGCAAGGAGCCAGGCAAACATGTGTGGTTCAGATTGTAGAGTGCCAAAAGAGCTTAGCACAAGACCATAAAGGTAGTAGTCTTGGCACATCCACACACCTACCCCTCCACCCCCCACACATAATGCCTTTATGAAAACTAGTTCACTCCAAACAAGTACATGAAGACATATTAAAAGCAGCAATTTGGAATTATGTATATATGTATTTGTTTTGTGTTGACTATAAGTTAATATTTTCACAGTAATTTTGTAATCATTTTATTTCCTCTTAATACTGGAATTTGTATACAGTGAATATTCCTTCTCATTCATTTCCATCATTTCCTACCCATTTTAAATTTCTTTTACTATAGAATTTTGCATTTCATTGCAAAGAATTGGAAATGCAGATGGATTTTTAAGTGATTAGATAAGATATTATTGTGCTTTTGTCAAAAAGATGTAAATACATCTTGTTAGAAATAATTAGTCTAGATTTCTAAGACTAGTATTAAGCCCCTTCATTTTTTATCATTCATTCCTAATGTTCTTACACTGAATTATTTAATTTTTTGCTTATGGTGATTTAAAAGGTCTTTTACTTTAGCAAAGGTCCATTGAGATAGACAGAGATAGACAGACAGAACCATTTATATAGATCCGACATTCAAACAGGCAGACATATCCTTTAAGGGAATTTTACACAAGAGATACTAGTCATAAGTATCTTTGATTAGTCCATGTGAGAATCATTAGAAGGTATATAAATACAGCAAGAAAAGCAAAAAAAATAATTTAGCAGTAGTAAAAAAATAGCTTTGAACTGATTGGTTCATGGAGTCTGGTAGATTGATTTTCCTGAAGTGAGATTTCTGGCATTTTAGAATATTTTAGAAAAGGGAATGGAAAAGCATTGAAAATGATGCTTCTAATTAGGTATTAAGATTGGTGTGTAACTGAATGTTGAATAGATGTTGGTTCAACAAAGTTACTTGCAATATAGGAGTTCTTTTTCTGAGGAAAAGGTTTGTAATTAATAGTTTGTATCAATATTAGGACTTTGATAAGAATCAATAGATATACTTTTGTGTTATAACTTTTTCTAAGCTGATTGTGATAGGATATCAGAGCTCTAAAGATTATTAATATGCTAGAACTTCCAATACTTTTCTTTTATATAATTTTGCTAGTTCTGGGGCTTTAACTCTGAACCTGGGCTTTATTCCTGAGCTTTTGTGCTCAAGGCTGGATCACAGGTCCACTTCTGGCTTTTTGTAGTCAATTGAAAAGCTGGAACTGGCTTTGAACTGTAATCCTCATATCTCAACCTCCTGAGTAGTTAATACTATAAGTCTTTGTTTTTAAATTTAATTTAATCTAATTTTATCTAATTAAAAATTATTTTTATTAGATGAGGTCTTGCTTTGTAGTCAAGGCTAGCCTTAAACTCACAATTCCCCTGCCTTTACTTCTCCACAATTAAGTGCCACTACTTCTGCTTCTTGCTGATATTTAGATGCATTTTTAAATTACATAATTAATTTTCTACCAGTTTTTATTGTTAATTAATTTTTGAAGTACTTAACTTACTTGATTATAACATCTTTTGTGGTAAATATTTGTTTGCTTTCTTCAAAATATCTGACTTTCAGAGACCTGGTAGTGGCTCACTCTTATAATCCTAGCTACTCAGGGGGCTGAGATCTCGGGATCTCATTTCAAAGCCCAGATACTCTTATCTCCAATTAATCTCTAGAAAATGGGAAGTAGAGCTGTGGCTCAAGGTTAGGGTGATAGCCTTGAGCTGAAGATCTCAGAGCCAATGCCCAGCACCTGGGGTAGGGCTACTGCCTTAAACTGAAGAGGTCAGGGACAGTGGCAAGGCCCAGTCAGTGTTCATACCCCATGCCCCCCCGCCCTCCAAAAAAATCTGACTTTCCTAAAATGTTGCAGAGTTGTAACTTCATAGTTGGATCCTTTTGGGTTTTTTTGTTTTGTTTTTTTTTTGGTTGGTGTCCAGTGGGGCCTTGTGGGGCCTTGTGGGCCTTCAGTTTCCATCTGTTGTATCAGAGGCATGTTATGTGTAGAGGTCAGCATTTTACTACTAATTTGTTTCTCAGGGAGCAACCAATTTTATATTTGAAATAGGAAAGCCATCACCGAGAATTTTTTATTATAGTGTTGGTGATGGTTAGGAATAACTTCTATGATTATATGACCCAATTAATGAATGAGATTTTAGAACAGTGAATGTAATATTTTGGATGAAATAAGATTGTGTGCTTTGGAGAATTTCATTGCACTTATATATCATCATTTTAAAGTTCTTCAGACTTGAAATTCCCTCAGTGAGCTATCACATGAAATAAAAAGTACCTTTGTTTTTGAGACATAACAAATCCTGGTCATTAGGTACTCCTGGATCAGCAGGGGGAACTTTCATTGCAACTAATGAGCTTACCCATATGACAATTTTCAAAAATCTACTTCATTAGGACTGCTTTTATTTCTAAGAAATAATGGCTTACAGCTTTTCTGTTCTGTTTCAGTAAAAATATTTGGCTCATTATTGTCTTTCTGTATACCATTGTAATATTTCTTTCTTTTATGATTTTCTAGGGGTTGAATCCATTTTTTTTTGTTTCTTGTCTAACCTGTTAAAATTAATTAACTCTGACTTAGGAAGGTTTTCTTCCCAATAATGCATTCTGTTACTAAATTGGAATGACACTGTATTGAGGAGAAAGTGACAAAACTGAATCATTTTAGTTAGTATTTTTCTTCATCCAGGGGTTTACATTAAACTAACATCAAAGGAAGTTTTGATCATTGCCTAGTCAACCCTGTATTGAGGTTTATCATGGCTGTACCATGTAGTTTTATTCTTTCCTATTCAACTCAGTTATAGAATTATGATAATCAGTTATTCCTTTACTTATTCTTTTACCACGCTTAGGCTGTTTCAGAACTGTGCTCTTGATTCAGAGTATAATTTATTTATACCTCACTCATATTCCACTTCTGTCTTAATTGCATCCTCCCTCTTCTCTCACTGTCCTTCCTCCTCATACCTTACACTTTTCTTCTAAGCTCCACATTTGTGTGTCTAACACCTTTTGTCATTTCCTCTTCTCAACTAGAAATCACCATCATGACATGCCACAAAGTTGGACTAGTAACCCCTATACTTGTAGCCTATTCCTCAGTTATTAGTGAAACAAACATATTTCCTTTTTTCACCAAACCATGTTTCTCTACATCCTTCAGCATCTCTACTCAGCCTCTTCGTGGATTTTGCCTTTTAAATATATAGAAAATGGCAGCTGTGGCTTAGAATAACACATATTCTTCATTGTAGACCTTGGAAGCAAATGTCACCTACCCCTTTGGTGATTTTTTTTCCTGGTGTTCTTGAGAACATCACCTAAATTTCAGTGTGTTCTTTCTTTCTTTTCTGTAGGAGAAATTTTGTGGTTCAGCAGTCCAACACTTTTCTTTCCCTCCCTTCCTTCTCTTCCTTCCTGACTTACTTTCCTCCCTTCTTTTCCTCCCCTCTCTCTTTTTTTCTTGTCACTGACTCAGGACCTGACTGATGTCCCTGAGCTTTTTAGCCTCAAAGCTAGCTCTCTGTCACTTTGAGCCCACAGTACTACTTTCAGTTTTTCTAGTGGTTTATTAAATATAAGGGTATCATAGACTTTCCTGCCCCAGCTGGCTTCAAACTGTGATCTTCAGATCTTAGCTTGCTAAGTAGTTAGGATTACAGGCATGAGTCCTTGGTGCCTGGCTTACAACACCCTTTAAGAAGTACTTTACCAAGGACAACTTTTCCTGGTAATGACACAAACAGAATTTGCTTTTAGAATTTTACTCTAGATAAAGATAACATTTAGTGTTATCAGAATGGAGGTTAACAGAATGGAGTCACTGATTGTCCATTTCTATGTTTTTTTCCTTATTTCTATAGTTTCATTTTTCAAGATTATTTTTTATGTCTAATGTTTGATTTCTTTGCTTTGTACATCTCTTTCTGCTTCCAAATCTCTTGTTAATATGCTCTTAGCTAGACTTTCCTTGGTATGACCCAAATGAATCTGCTAAAATATTTCTCTGGTTTCAAGTTCTTCATGTATTTCAAACAGTTTATGATAAATGTCTTTCTAAATAGCAAATGTTTATATTTTATTCACCTACTGTGAACACTTAATTTCCAGGTGGCTGCCACCTGGAAATTGCATAGTGTTTGAAAATTTCTAATTTGTGTTATAACCAGCAGACATTGTTTCCAAAGACTTCTGTTAACCTTTTGCTATATTCTCCCAAAAATACCCATAAAATTTTAGCAAGTTGACATACCTTTTGAATGTCTAATGTTAGTTTTAATTCAATTTCTTTTTAAAACCTTCCACAGCAGAATCAACATCATGACTAAAATACTGTTAACTGGAACCACTGGGTCATTGAAATTGTAGAATGGTATCCATAGTTTGTTGGAAAGATTTAATTCATTTGAGAGTGTAAATAACCTGTAAGATACTAGATTTTGTTGAAAGTCCACTGTACCTTAACACATTTCTCCTATATAATGAAAATGAAGGTAACTCATTGGATAGTACGTTGCTTTGGGAATGCTTTAATAAGTTTATTTGGTTATAGAAAACAAGCCTTTCAGATGTTGCTTTATTTGAATTGTTAGTGAAGACACAAAAACGTTTCCTATGAGGGTATACATTATGTCTATCGTAATTCTATTTTGAAACTCTGTCCCTGCTACCTCAAAATTTGACTATCTGGACACAGTGTTAAGTGAGACTATCTGAGAAACTTTAAGGCAGTCTGACCTGTGTCTTTATAAGAAGAGGGAAATACGAACTGGCTGACTCCAGAGATGTTCATGCAAGAGGATAGACCTTACGAACCCACAGTGAGAAGCCAGCCACGGGAAAGGACCTCACCTAAGTATACTTACATCTTCAGTTTGGTCTCTAGAACTGAGAAAATAATTTTCTGTTGCATCAACCACTCAGTTTCTGGGGTTTAGTGATGGCAGTCCTAGCAAACCTTTTAATTTTAGGAATATTTTTCTTTGTTGATTATTGACTTTATCATAGAGTAGATTCGACTGAATGACTTTTGCCAAACATTTCAATTACAAAAGTTATAGATAGGTCTTCATGCTCACTATTCACTGTAATCAATTGATTATCAAAGGTTCTGTCAACCACCAGTATCATGTGATTTTACAAAATTACGACTGTGCCTCAGTTCTTTCTGTGATTAGATATGATACATAAATTAGTACATATATAAGAAAGTATTAGACTCTGTAAATACATGCATAAACATTTATATTTATTTTTTTAAACATATAGCACTATACCTATGACACAGTATGCTTTTTTATGTCATTTTTCTCTTTTTCATTATGTCTGTGTATATATTTTTCTAAGCATATCCCTATTTTGCTACGAGAAGATGTATGAACTTAGTATAAGTAAATAACTTACAAAGGGCAATAACACTCTGAATTATCTCAACAATTTCTAAAGAGGAGATCAGATGTTTTTCCTTTTGCCTCCCCCACCAGCACATTTTCTAGTGGAAATACTCAAGTGATTTAGGTTCTCTAAGCTGTATAGCTCTGGTTCTACAGCTATTCTGCAAAGCTACCCTGTAATGAGTCCTGGGTTATGTGGGTTATATGCATTTATCCAGTGAGTATAGTCAGAAACTGTAAAATGAGCTGGGGTTGTAGCTCAATTGGTAGAGGGCCTGCTGTGAGCAAGAAAATTGAGAGAGAGCACAAGGCCCTGAGTTCAGGATGCAGTACTAACATGACAGGAGATGAGGAGGGGGAACTTTCTTGTGAATTATAAATAATTTTAATATTGATATAAACCAAATATATTTAAAATATATTTTATATATAGCTTTATCTGCATATGCCATACTGGTACCTATTAAAATTTACATTGAATGCAGTAATATGTTAATATGAAAGTATAACAAGGATATTCTCAGGACCCAGTTTCATGATTAATATGGCTCTAGATTCATGATTAATATTTATAATACATTGCAAATATAGTGTACTGTTAGAGTCATCCTGCTCGTTTATTTCCATAGGTCATCTCTATAGAGTAGGCATTAAATGTTTAAATTAGAGAGAGACATGTATATGGAATTGTGAAGATAATCATTTTACACTGCAAACAAAAACCATTTTAGAAAGAAGCTGAGTGGAATTTGAAGTACATGGGCAAAATCATGGGTAGAATTAAAGATTCTGTAGAGTGACCTTGAAGAACATTTGGCATGGGGAAGTACTTGCAGCTGTAGATTGGTCTGTGAGATACTGAGCTAGAAGCATTTCCTGAATGTGCTGCTGCTGCTTGGGCTGATAGATGATGATGAAGAAGGAAACTACATCAAGAAGGCCTCTGTATCTTTTTGGAGGTTAACAGACTGAAAGTGGCATCAATACAGCATTAATCTTCTTGAGGAAGTAACAGTCTTACAGTGTGTGCAGATTTTTAGCCAACTACAGTTTTGAAGGAGCTAACTCGAGCAGTTCTGTCAATGTCATCTATGAGCCACAGCAAACATCAAGTAACAGGACAATACCACTCGTGATGATGAGGTCTTGGAAGCTCTCTTCAGACTGCTGCCTGTGAAGCAATATTTGCTGTGCCTCTGTTTGCAATTTGAAGTAGGAAATTACAAACAAGAAGATGAAAGAAGATGTCAGAATAGTGCACACTGCAGAAAATCTTAGCCAATCTGTATCTTACCAAAAAAATACCCCAGCAGTAGATAGAACATATTGTGGTTATTTCCTGAATTTCCCTGGTGGCAAGATGATGTGTGCCAAGAAAAAGCGGCATAGAATTCACTCGTTCTGCAGTCAGAATTAGTGTTCCCCAGAAACCAATCTGTATTTAGGAAGTTTTCATATCTTGGATTGGTAATGGTTATCTATGTATCTATCTATCTGTCTGTCTGTCTATCTACTATATCAGTACTGAGGATTCAACTATGGGACAGCACATGTCATCCCTTAACTTTTTTGATCAGTGTTGATACTCTACACTTCAGCCATAGCTCCACTTCTTTCCTTTGGTGATTAATTGGAAATAAGTTTCATGGACTTTCTTGCCTGGGATGACATTAAACTTTGATCCTTAGGTCTCAGCCTCCTGAGTAGGTAGGGTTATAGATATGAACCAATGATGCCCCGTGGCTGAAAATGACAAATAGATTCTATTATACATCAAGACAGTGGAATTTCCTAATCAATATGGTAAGGGTACCTGGGATTCCTTGAAAAGCTCTGAGGAAGCAGCCATCTTGTGCTTCCTTCTTACTGTCTAGTACCTCTTATTATTCTTTAGTTTTGTTTCATGTGTTGAAGCATGTAACTCTGCTTCTCATTTCCTTCTTCATGTTTCAGAGTGCCCTTCCCTCTGCATATGAACACCAATCATTGTATTACTTGTCGCAGGATGATTTAATCGGAAAATGATTTACAAATTTCCCCTGTGAGGACCTTATTTCCAAATAAGGTCTTCTTCTGAGGTTCTGGTAGTATGTGCATTTTAGGGGGACATTCTTCAATTCACTCTCATCCTTGTCATCACTCCCCAAAACTTTATGGAGATAGCTCCATGACCTTTGACTACTTTAAAACAGTTGATGGATATATAAACATTTGTCTTTAGATTGTGAAGTGCTTTGATTTTTAAGTATGCTTTTGAGGGACTTACTTTTGGTATGCTTATGAAGGCCTTTTTTTTGTCATGTGAAAATTCCAAGGCAGTTAAAATTGAAATTTACATATACCTCTTAACTTAAAAGTTATTTTATTTACAGTTATAACTACAATAACTAATAAATAATTGTAGTTAGCAAAACAATATTGTGATCATTTTAGATTAAGGCAATATTTTAATATGGAAAAATTGTTTCAACCATCAATACTTCAGTTGAAGCATCAGGTCGCTGCACATGTAACTTTATATTAGTCACTCTTCTCTTGCTATGAGAAAATATCTGACATAAATACGTATTACAAATGGACTTTAAAAGCTCATGCATTTCAGCTTGAGGTTGTCTGGTTTCCTTACTTTGTGTCTGGGATGAGAAGGAATGTGTTGCCTTAGGACCATATTGTGAATGGAGAGATTGCCACACTGAGATTGGGGAGCAAACAGGGATTCAAAGACAAATCCTAGTGATTTACTTCCTCCAACTATGCCAGTTTCCTATGGTCCATTCATCAGTGGATTAATCAATTAATGGATTACTTGATGAGTTAGTGCCCTCATTGTCCAGTCGCTTCTCAACAGTACCACTTGCTGTGGTCAAGCCCTAAAACACTTGAGTTGCTTCTGGGGTTGCTGCATTTTTTATCTAATGGTCAAAGATATCTTACAAGTAAAATCATTCGATTATGTTTTATTAGCCCCAGATTCACTCATTCACTTTTCTCTCCCAAGTTGCTTTGGTTCTTGTTTAAAAACCAACAGTGAGAAGTTGGTCAATTACATTTAAATCCACTTAGCTTTAGTGCACAAGAAATGTAATCAGAGACTGCTGATGAAGCATAAGAAATGGCTTAGTAGGATTTCTATCCATGGTGTAGCTGCAAGAACTAATTTAAAAGATATCTTTCATATTCTTGATAATGTTGATCTTAAATGTTTGAATGGCCTTCAAACATTTCTAATATTTTGCTCTGAAAAATTGTAATTCTCTAGAAGATCCAGAAATAAAACCACATACCTATGGTCAACTTGTATTTGACAAAGGAGCCAATGATATACAGTGTAACAAACACAGCCTATTCAATTATTGGTGCTGGCAAAACTGGGCAGCCACATGTAGAAAACTAAAAATGGATCCTAGTCATTTGCCATGCATAAGCATTAACTCAAAATGGATCAAATACCTCAATATCAGACCTGAAACCTTGAAACTGTTACACGATAGAGTAGGAGGAGACATTGGAACTCCTAGGCACAGGCAAAAACTTCCTGAACAGAGTCCCAGGTCACAACAGATTGGAGAGAGACTTGACAAATGGGACTACCTAAAAGTAAAAAGTTTCTGCACAGGTAAAAATATAGCTACTAAAGTAGAAAGACAGCCAACCAATTGGGAAAAGATATTTCCCAATAATACGTCAGACAAATGTTAAATACCCAGTATCTACAGGGAACTCAAGAAACTAATTCCCCCAGCTCCCCCCAAAAAACTCCCAGAAACCAGTCACTAAATGGGCAAGGGAACTAAAGAGAGACTTATCAAAAGAAGAGGTTAAAATGGCAGAAAAACGTAAGAGAAAATGTTCATCATCCATAGTCATAAAGGAAAAACAACTCTAAGATACCACCTTACCCCAATTAGAATATTCTGAACTCAGAGAATGACAAATGCTTGTGGAGTTGTGGCAAAAGAGGAACCCTAGTGCACTGCTGGCGGGAATGTAAACAAGTTCAGCTACCCTGGAAAGCAGTTTGGAGGTTTCTTAAAGAGCTGAAAATAGACTTTTCCTATAATCCCTCCATACCACTCCTGGGCATCTGTCCTGAACATCATAACTCAGGACATGATAAGGACACCTGCTCAGCTATGTTCATCTCTGCATTATTCACAATAGCTAAGCAATGGAAACAACCCAGATGAGCTGTTAAGTGGATGAGCACAAGGCCTTGAGATCCAGACTCCAGTTCTAGCAAAAATGAGGGGAAAGAGGGAAGAAGAGAGAGAGGGTGGCGGAGACAGGGGAGGAAAATAAAAGGAAAGGAAAAGAAAAGGGAAGGGAAAAGGTAAAGGAAAGGAGAAAGGCCTCCTTAGAGACAGAATTCACTTTCCCCATGGGGTATGGGGCTATTCCTGCCCCTGCATTGGTGATAGTGGGGGTGGTGGTGGTGAAGACCAGTTTCCTTGTTGTTCTTTGTGTAGTCTAGGGTCACATTTTAATCATTCAAGAGTTATGTCTCAATTACTTTGAAGCATTAAGAAATACGCATAATGTGTTCATTCTCAAAAAAAGATTCATTTAATGTTATAGGGATTTTTTTCTTTTATAAAACATCTGTGAGGTAAAAATGCAAAATGAGTTGGAAAAGACTCAAGCCTTTCATTCACTAGCATGCTTGAGTGGTATCTAATCATACTAATGATTAGAATGTTACATCCTATCTCCTTGACAGGCAGGAAGACAGTGTGAGTGACCACTGATTTACTCACTTATGAATTAGAATAAAGCCTGAGTGAAAACTAAAACCTAGAATCTAAGGCAGCTTTGGGGTCTTGTTCACCTGGTTGTGTTGGGAAAGTGATATGCTGAGAGAGGGCATAGAACTTTTGTGGCACCCCATTTTCCCAGCTTTCTAGTATATCTTCCACTTAATTCTTTGAGTTGTATCCGTATAAAAAACAAAAATAAAAACAAGAAAACAACAACAAAAAAAACCTAAACCAGTGAGTATCAGGGTACTACTTTCTTGAGTTCTGTGAAGTCATTCTAGTGAATGAAAAAACTAAAGGGAAGGGACTTGAGGAAATCCTCAGTTTTATAACCATTTATTTCAAATATGGATATCCTCCTGGTCTTGGAAGTGGCAACTGTGGTTAGGGTATTCTCATGGACCTCAGTCTCTTATCTGTAGAATGGACACAATGACTCTCAGTAATTAATATTAGAATTGAATTGTTGGAAATATAGTTAATGTTTGGAGAATTAAAAATTGGTTGTTGAGACAAATAATTGGTCATCAGGAAAAAATGATCTATGTGCCTTTCTCTTGTTCCTTTTATCATATAGAAGTACCTCAGACTTGTCAAGGGTTTACCTTATTTAAATATCATTAGTTGGAAAGTGTAAAGGTTGTGAGAAAAAACTTATTTCTGTAATTAACAATTTCTCTATAGCAAAATAAGGTCTGGAATGAAGCTGAGTTTGCATTGTGACTTTTAGTCATTTTGCTACTTTTTGGTTTTTGGACCTTTTAATTGCCTATATAGCTCAGTTCCCTCACTTAGGAGCAAGTGGTAACAACACCTGTGTGGATTAAATAAGCTAATTCATGGGAAAGAGCAAAGATGATATCTGGCCCACATAAACACAAGCTACTATGAATGCCATCATTTTTATTTTTGCTCTTATTACAGGTTACATCTATAAATATACTAGTAGTACACTATTTCTTAAATATAATCCATAACATACAGTGTATATAATGCTTAGAAATCTTTCCAGAGTACATGTTTACTTTATATTAGAAGAAAATTGTGTTTCTGAACCTTTATTTAATCGAGTTTCAGAGATTTTAGGAAGTATAAAAGTGACTGAACTATTTGTAAGAATTGAGTATTTGGAAAGGAAATGCTAATGAGACATTACAGGAAGATCAAATAGACTAGGAAAGCAAGAGGAATGAGAGAAAACTTTGAAGGAAGCCATATAATCATTTGGAAATGAGAAGAGTAAGTGAAATCAAAAGTTTGAATCAAATAGCATCCTTGGTTGTGTACGATTGACAGACGTGAAACCAAATGAATTAGTATATATATGTATATGTATATGTGTATATATACATATATGTACATGTATATATATACATACATGTATGTATATATATATACATATACATTACCTTTATGAGTACTACAAAACCAGATCATGGAGACAAGACTAACTGAATTGCTAAGTGGTGCAGTCATTCTTGCAACATGTCATCTCTTGTTCGTTTTTCACTCATTTTGAACACTGGTGCTTAAGGTTGAACCCATTGCCTTCTGTTTGATAACCATGCACTCCACCATTGAACCCAAGTTTTACAAACTTTAAAAAATGATACATGAGAAATCAGGGGATCAATGAAGGAAACATATAGGAGTATCAATTGAGAATGGCTTCACCTCAGTGAGATTCAAAGGTTATAGTACTATTATTGTTCAGTAATTTCAGATGTGGCTTTCAAAATAATCTTATTTTGAGTGAGCTTGGTTTAAAGAACAAAACAAGCCGGGAGTTTGGCCTAGTGGTTAAAGTGCTTGCCTAGCATGCATGAAGACCTGGGTTTGATTCCTTGGTACCACAAACATAGAAAAAAGCCGGAGTGGTGCTGAGGCTCAAGTGGTAGAGTTCTAGCTTTGAGGAAGTCCAAGGACATTGCTCAGGCCGTGATCTCACGCCTAGGACTGGCAAAAAAAACAAAAACAAAAAAACAAAAAAACCCACAAAACTTAAGTACATACTCTTTTTTGTATCTATTTTTATTAAAGAATTTATTTATTTTTACATCATATTTCAAATGTCATGTTTTACAAACATGTACTCAAGAAGAGAATCTCTATATACAATCACTGGCACTTAGATTTTAGAACATAATTAAAATTAAGCTGAGAACTATCTTAAATGATACTTTTTTCATGCTCTCTTCAAAAATTCCATCATTTTAAGCCATGGATGTAATCTGTCATTTTTAAAAGCCTCAATACTGTTTTTCTTGGGCATTTAAGTTGCTTCTAAGAGGATCTCATCCTTAGACTGAATATTGCCCAGGGTAAGTTCATAGCCTTGGTATAAAAGACTACCTACACTTTTTTTGGGGGGGGGAGGCAGTCCTGGGCTTGAGCTCAGGGTCTGCTCACTGTCCTTGGACTTTCTGAAGGCTAGAACTCTTCCACTTGAGGCTCAATACTACTTCGAGCTTTTTTCTATGTATGTGGTACTGAGGAATTGAACCTCTCCGTGTATGCTAGGCAAGCACTCTACCACTAGACCAAACTCTCGGTCCCCATTTTTGCATTTTTAAACACATTTTTGTAAAGTTAATTATGATAGGAAGCAAGTTGATTTCTTTAAGTTTTAATGTATCTAAACATGAAGCATATACTCAAAAGTTTGTGTGTGTCTTCTTTATGGGAGCTTGTTCTTTTTGTGTCATATAAAATCAGCTGCAAGGTTTTGAGAATTGATTATTAATGGATTATTACTTATTGATGGGAAGCACACACATTCTGTCAGTACTTCAGCACTCTGAGTTACTATTGGTTGTTCATGTGCACTTTGAGAGCAAATTTAATTCAAAAGAAATATTGTTCATTGTCAGATAATAAACACAGAGAGCCCTTTCTGATAACTTGTCTTTCTTTCCTATTGTTGATTAGCTTGACTCCTTTTCCCTGTCCCAAGTACTATACCCACTCAAGAGGTCATTTGAAAATGGTTAAAATTATATCCGAATGCATTTAATTTTAGCCAGTTTTAATTGCCTATCTGAATAGACTGGTAGAATTTGTAGAGGTAAAGAACTATAAAAACTTACTTCTTAAATTTGGTTTGCTTAGAGGGCCTTGCTTAACTTTTTTCTTAAATTCTAAAGCATCTATTATTGAATTTCCTTTGTAACTTGGCTTAAAGTCAGAAGGTAATGTAATTCAACTTTTTATAATGAATTTTTGCATTCTTATGAAGTTTTTCACAAATGTTTTGTTTCAAGATTGTTTTACCTTTCATATATTATAATTTTGTCCTTTCAAGGCATTTAATACACTTTCCTTCCAGTCTCTGTAGAAACGCTGGAAAAGAATTTGAAGCAGATGGGAAGGCAACTTCAACAGCTTGAAAAAGATTTGGAAACCTTTCCCCCTCCTGAGGACTTGCATGACAAGTTTGTGACAAAGATGTCCATATCCTTCTGATATCTATATAAGTCACTAGTCAACTGGAATTACCATTTATTTAACATGTTAACTGTGTGCATAATCCAGGATCATTGTCTAGTACCAAACTATAGAATTTTTAACCTTTGCCTTCTTACAAAGAGTCAGCAAAGTCTGTTTGTTGTGACTACTAAACCATGTGTTTTTATCCCCCCTTTTTACCCGCTTGGTTAATAGTATGTTTCTTATTCGTTTCCCTTTCATTATGCCTTATTTTCTTCTGGTAATCATGGTACAGGATGATAATAAATTTAGTTTGAGGAAGTTGAAAGTGAAAGCCATGAGAGGCTGAACTCAGGGTCCCACAAGGCTTGCCTGGCAGGCACTCTATCCTTGAGCCATTCCTCCAACCCAACATTTAGATACTGTTGAGATCTTTCAGGAAATTGCATAAATTGACAACCTGGTTAGTCATCTTCAAGGATTTGCATATATTAAAAAGTAAATGACTTAGTCAAACATACACACAACACACACACACACACACATACACACACACACACACACACACACACACACACACACACACACACACACACACACACAGTCTTTAGAAATACTGCATAGTTCCACAACAAAATGGAGTTTGTGGGGCCAGGAGTTTGGCCTGGTGGGAGCGTGCTTGCCTCACATGCACAAAGACCTTTAATTTCTAGGTACCACATGCAGAAAAAATAGCCTGGAGTGGTGCTGAGGCTCAAGTGGTAGAGCTCTAGCCTTGAGAAAGTCCAAGGACAGTGCTCAGGCCCTGAACTCAAGCCCAGGACTGGCAAGGAAAAAAAAATGGAGTTTGTTACAGTAACTACTTGTGCCTATTTCTCCTAACCAAATACGACATTGACCAATGTGTGTCTGCATCATACTTATAAATGTAACTTATCATGAAGCTTGTGCAGTTATTTTTATTCAGTTATCTTCATTTTTACTTATTTTTTGTAGTTTAATCTCTAATGAGTGTCTGAAGTAATTATTTGTTTTTTTATTTTCTGAAACTATTTTCTGAAACCACTATATGAAATTAGATAGATACTTTTATGTTGCAATGAAGTATTATTAAAAGTCCATAATCTAAAAGGATTGCCTACTTCTAAAATACACTATTATATGACACTCTTAATCTTTTATTTTACTGATGTACTTGAAATACATTGACAACTTTTTTCCTCTTTCTATTTTTTAATCCCTTGAGATTTAATGACTAACAGAAGTATTACTGGGTTTGTCAATTTTATTGTATGTGCCTTCAGCTTAATTGTGAATTAGTGCAATTTTAGCTTTCCTTCACTGTGTCTGTTAGGAAATATCATAAAAATGCACTCCAGCAACAATCAATTCAGACTAATGTGTGTGTTTTCTTTTGTACCTTCCTCCTCACTCCCCTACCCTACACACATTCAGCTTCTTATTGAGGAGATGCTTTTATCACCACACACTGAATATGGCTTTCTTTTTTCTTTTGCTTTTTTCAAGTACAGAAGAGGTCTGTATTTATCTATCAGAAACATATTTTTCTATGAACTCCTCATTTGACGAAGTATGCTGTTTTAAGAGTGAATGCAGTATTTCAGAATACTATCATTCTCATCATCCCTCAGTCTTTTGATCAAGTTAGAATGTTCACCCATGTGACATTTTAATGTTGTATGTATTGTTCAGAGTCGTGTTTTAGTCCCACAGACAGAAAGCATTTTAGGAAAGATTTTGCTTACATATAGCTTTTAATATTACACTGTGAATGCACTAATAATGAAGTTCTGGTTTCTTGACCTTACCTAAATTTATGAACTCAGAGGAAAGGCTGTAGGTGCTCAGCAGAGAGTCTCAGGACAAATGTATCCACATTTGTATTCCTGTGACATGAGAAGCTGAATGATGTCGGCTTCTTGAAAGGTATGCAGCTCATAAAAAGCAGCCAGCAGGAAATCAGAAACAGGAAGGATGATGCTTTGTTGGAAACTATTTTTCATTCTGAGTACAATTATACTCTATGGACAAGAAAGCTATTGTATCCTGTCGCTAAATATCACAACCTAGCAGCCTCTAATGAACTGATTAGCATTCATGTATCCTTTGGAAATCAGATATATGAACAGTTGGTGCACTTTGCTATTGACAAAGCTTATAATCATAAATATTCTTTGCTGAGATTAGATTGTTCTCATTTGCCTTTTATCTTACTTAGACATACTAGTTTTGAATTAATTAAATTCATTCATTTGAAGACTTTGTTTACTTTAATTAGGACTGACAACCAGTCAGATTTTGAATATTAAACATACTTATTCAGATCTTACAATGACAAGTTGTAAGCTTCTTGGATCTTGGAAATGTATGGGATAAAATTGCACAATAAATCAAACCTGAAGTTTATTAATAACACTCAAACTTTGTGTTATATGTTTAAATGCTTTTTAGTTGAAGCACATGTCAAATATTTGGTTCATTGGCCAATTCTGAAAGAATCTGTGTTTAAGTTGCTAAAGATGATTCTTTGTAAGTATAAATTTACTTTAAATGATCATAATTTAGGCATTTATCAAAAATGCTAATTGGATTATTTTAAATTACAAAGATTCAACTGTGTTAGAATATGAAATTTCACTCACATAATGTGTTACATTGTATTTTAATTTGTCAGCACAGGTTCCCATGACATGTACTTCATAACATCAAAGAAAGGCAGGGTTATAGTTATTTCCTATATCATTGGCTTTTTTATAATATTTTAATTGCTAAGCCTAGTCAGAATTATAATTATTCACTTGCTTCAATAAACATTTGCTTGAAAAATTTGAAGTAAAATCATCAGTAAGGTTATATGCAAACTATTATATGTGAGGTGTGCATACTTATTAAATTCTTATCAGTGAGAAACTCAGAATGCCAAGATTTACGTCACACAGTGCCTGCTCAATCTGACCTTTAAATTCTGTAATATTTCTTATTTTAAGAACAGTAACAAATAGATATAAGACCATGCCCTTGAAATTCTCCTTGCACAGCCACTTACCTATTTTCTTTGTATCTGCTGAGCCTCTTAGAAACAAAACACAATATTTTGCAAGATATTTATATAAATTTTAATCTACCATGACTTACACGAAGAGTTACATGACTCCTGTGTTTTGTATATTTTTAATTTTTCACTGAAATCTCGTTTTTTTATTGTTCTACAGTGTTTTAAGTCTTTTTCTGAAATTACTGGGAAAATGATAAAACCATTGCAATAAATTCATTGAAAATATATATGTCCTCTATAAGAGAATATCTGTGCATGATGTTGAACATTTTACAGATAAAGGAATTTGTTAAGCATTTTTAACTTAAATTTTATTTTAACTTTTATTTAAGCTTTTTATTGTATTTTACCGTCAGGGTAAAGTTTAGAGGGGTTACAGTTTACTTTTGTCAGGTAATGGGTGTATTGCTTCTCAAACCTTGATACCTCTTCTCATGTTTTTGTCCCCATTTACCTGCCTACCCCTCCCAATATTTTATTTGAATTTAATTTAATTTAAATAAAATGGAAGAATAGAATGTGAAATGTAAATCTATGTAACATATGATTGAGTTACAAGAAAAGGAAGTTAGGTAAATTGATTTGTTGAAGATATTTCTTCTGTTGAGTTAATCTTCTGCCCCTTTGTTCTATTTCATTTTCTAGTTTCTCTTCCATCTTACGAATTTTTTAATTTTTAAAAATTTTATTATCAGTGTGATTTATACAAGGATTACAGTTTCACTAGTAAGGTAATGAATACATTACTTTTTGAACTTTGTTCATGAATTCTTTTTTGTTTTTTTATTAAAGAATTTATTAACATTGATTTTTACATCATATTTCAAATGACATGTTTAACAAACAAGTATTCAATAAGGGTGAATTGTTTTTAAACTTCTAAAATCTGGGTTAAATAACCTGCGTCTCATCTTTTGTGAATTACCAGATTTACAATGATCATTTCATTGTCTTGGGTTTATTACTCTTATCAATGTGCACAACTTAATTCTTTGTGCTTTATACATCGTGATCTAATAGTTTTAATCAACCTCAGCTTTTTAGGTAGAATTTCTCATATTTTATCTATCCCTATTTTATCTACTTCTTTTATTTTATCTATCTAACTTTGAATAACCTCAAAAATTTGTATTTTTGTCATATTCATCTTTATATGAATTGTCATTCACTTACTTTATATTTTCACATCATGCAAGATATGTTTCATGACCACAAAAACTTTCCCTATCTTGTTAATTATTGCTCTTGTGTCTAGTGCTTACAAGAGTGTTTGGAATACAAGGAACTCAGTGAATACTTAACTAAATGTTATCCTGTTCATTACGCCTTAAGATCTAAGTTATAGATATGTGGCACTGACTGAAAGCTCGTCTTGTAAATTGTGTTAATGGTAGGAACATTGGGCATTCATGGTGAAAGCTGAAGATGAAGGAAATTACATAACAATGAATGTGGAATCTGATTGTTGGACATTGTTTGGGTACAGGCAGGAATATGGCAGACTGGGATGAGTACCGTATAAGATTTGTTTATATACCATATCAGACATGCTCTAGTTGCCAAATATCTGTGGATCAATTCATGGGAAAACATATCTGATTGTCATGTATCTTTCAAATAGGAAGATTGCAGTAGTTCAGGTAGAAAGTAATGAGAATTTCTGCTTAGTTTTGGTGAAGGTAAGAAAAGGAAATAGGTTTTCTCAAGACATCACCGATTGAAATATGTATTCATAGTTTTGCAATAAATTTTAACAAATGTTTATTTTTTTAAGTGTCTTACTTTTTTGAAGCTCTTTTGAATATAAAACTTTGTACTGAGATTAAAGTCTAACTACTGTTGACAGAGATATTTACTTTCATTTAGATTTTAGCATTTGGCATCAGAACATCTGCATTTCATTTTTATTTTGATGATGATAATGACTTGTTTCGATCTGAGTGGTTCACCATCTCTTAATGAGATAGTAGCCCATCAAAACCAATGCAGTATGCCTTATTCATGTACCCAGTTATTCTATCGGATTAGACAGTCATGTTAATATGCTGAGGATTAATTAGGCTATTTCCAAAATTGTTTGTTTAATTCCAGTTTTACCATTCTTGAGGATAGTTCCAGTTATTCACAATTCCACCCCATTTCCTTTGGGAGAACATGCTTTTACATATAATGATAAGAAAATTAACTTAAATGTTTCCTATCTGTTAGAACAAAATCATGCCATTTTTGTGATTCTGACTCCCGGTCATCTTTTCTATCACATTTTTTGAGAGAATTGTACTTTTTTTTTTTTTTTCTAGATCTGGGGCTTGAACTTAGTTCCCGGCCGCTGTCCCCAATCTTCTTTTGCTCACTGCTAGCTAGCACTCTATCACTTGATCCTCAGCATCTTTTCCAGAGTAGTACCAGGGGATCAACCTCTATACTTACAGTCGGTTATAGTAGGACAAATAGTTGCTAATAGGTATGAAGGTGAGAGATTATAGAAAAGAAAGAATTGAAAAGGTCTTTGATATGTCTGAGCAAGAATAATAAGTTTGACTTTTAGGTAGGAAATGTAAAAAAAAATATAATAATTCTTGTAGGACATATTTTGCTTGATACATAAATAATGGTAGCTGACGTTTTACTGATTGACATAGGTGAATTAATTTACAAAATCCATTGACATCTGAGTGACTGTTAGTTACAATGTAAATGATTATATTTCACTTAATGGTAATGTTTACATATATTTCCAATATGTTTATGTAGATAAATTTACTTTATAATCTTTCATGGATATGCAATATTAGTTTGTATGAGTCTGTTATTTTATTTTCTTGTATTTTTGTGGTTTTGCTAGTTATACAGAATGTTTTGCTATTTCTCCAAGCACTACAAGATTCTAATATAAGTTTTAATCTTTCCGATGCATACATTTTGTAAGTCATCGGAAAGATTAAAAATTAGAATCTAGATCCTCTACTTACTGGTCCACTTTTTTTCCTTTAAACGCCACATTTAATCCTAAGTAGTATATAGTATGAAAAGACACAGAAATAGAAGTTAAAATGATTAGAAGTGTAAATAAGTGAGCTGTGACTGACTGGGATATAGTCATATTATTAAGCTGTGCTGTTAGGCTGTTAACATATGTCCTGGCTTCACTCCCTACTTGACTACACTGCTTTCCTATCTACTGTTGTTTTCATTCTGTCAGAAGAGTGGGCCTGCCTCAGCTTTTATTGAGGAACAGTTCTAACTTGAAGAGCCACACCAATTTTGAAATTGTAGAAAATGTTCTTTTTAGATACATTTAGTCCAAATGAATGCCAGTTTGTTTTAAATTTTTTAATGCTTATTTGTATGTTTTATTAGTGAAAGATAAGGTAACTTTGGGGCCTGGAGTGTGGCATAGGGTTAGAGTGCTCGCCTAGCATGCATGAAGCCCTGAGTTCAATTCCACTGTACCACATACACAGAAAAATCCACAAAGTGGTACCTTGGTTGAAGGGTAGAGTGCTAGCATGGGACAGTGTTCAAGCCTCAAGTCCTGAGTTCAAGCCCCAGGAGTGGCAGAAAAAAATAAATTTCACATTAAAAGACAAAGATAACTTTGGTATAAGTTAAGCTATGTATTTTTTCTTTAATTACCCAATTTAATGGACCCATAGGAAATTATGACTGTTACTTTGAGTATCATCTTTTCAGAACAATAAATGATTTGTATATCTTATTGTATCAACAATTTTCAGAGAACATTTTCTATGTCCAATGACTATTACATTCACATTATGTTAGAGATTTAGTTTTATTATTATGTTGTCAGAAATAAGAGAAAGAACAATTCTATATTCCATACCTAGAAGTTATACATTTATTTTTCAAAAGGAAAGCAAAAACGTTAGTTTGCTTTCATAATACAAGAAGTTTTTAATGCACAAAATTTACAAATATGTTCAAAATAAGAGGGCAGTAGTAATCCTAAATGTTTATATACGCCAGTAATTCTTCATCTTTTTTCCATATATTTTTTATTTTAATTAATTTAAGGGTTACATTATATTCACCAGATCTAAGGTACATTACTTCACAAATATTGATACCCTTTCTCATGTCGTGGTCCTCATTTCCCTTCCTCCCTCCCCCCACACAACTTGATTTCCCCCCTTCCCTCTCCTATTTCAAATAACCAATTAAGCATATATAAAATATATCAGATAACACGGTGAAATATTGTAACAATATGAGATAACCTAAGCAGATTGCTAGGATACACTTGTTGACTCCTTAAAATAGCTCTTTGATGTAGGCAGTATTATAATTCTCATTTTATTACAAAGTCAAGGCAGAGGGAAAGAAGATCTTGTCTACAAGCATACAAAATGCAAGAGTTTTATTCAGTGCTTTTCTCTGTGATTGTGGATTTCAATATTGTTGCAATTACTCACCCTTAACTATTGAACCATAATTTTAAATTTTTTGCGTTACAGATTCGCATTATGGCTAATTAGAATTTTTTGAACTCAGTTGAATAGTAGAGATGTTAGTTATATAAGTACTGTTTTCTGATTACTTTTCCAAAACTAATAGAACTTGTGTTTAGGATTCTTTGTCTATACAGTAAAGACTGTATTTTACATATGGTTAACTGAGAGGAAATATCAGAGTTTGGGAAATGTACTTTAGCGATAATTCAAAGACTAAAAAATTGTAGTTATTATATTTTCCAATAAGCATTAATTTTCAAACTTCTGAGCACCTTAACTACAATGAACAGCTTTGTTATCAGTGCTAAAGTACAGTACGGGAAACTTTCTAAGTCACTTGAAAACATGGAACAGTCGTACCAGAGCATGATGGGATATTACGCCATTGATGTGAAGAAGGTGGCTGTGGAAGACTTCCTTTCTGACTTGAATACTTTCAGAACTACATTCATGGTATGGTAAAATGTAATTAATCAATTTTTTCATATTTTACGTATACTTCTTTCCTAATATTTTATTTCTTTGTTGCTTATTGTGGCACCTACCTTTCCTGAAATTGAAAGTTAGCTTGAAAAATTTCTGATTTTAAGTCTATTGGAAAATGTGTGGTTTGCTGTCTTTTCGGCCTTTCAAACATTAAGCTGTAATCAGAAATTTTGATTGAAAGTGTGACGAATTCTGAAGTTTTTCATAAAGACTCCCTGCTGGCTGATTGCAGTGCACTTTTGTAGTAAGTTTTTGGCTATGAATTTGTTTCTTTATGCTTGGATCAATTTGTATTTTTGTGGTATAATTTTACCAAATTCCATGCAGCTCTCATGAGGCGTTTCTCCCCCTCTTCTTTTCTTAATACATTGTACAATAAGCTACCTGTGATTTTCCTTTGAATAGACTTTACATTCCTAGGGTTTCTTTTAGATACTTTAATAGGGAGGTCAGGTCTTTGATGTAGAATCCTTTCATTTAGACATTAAAAAGATCTTTTGAAAAATATTAGCTAATTAGATTGGGGACACATACACACACACACACACACACACACACACACACACACTCACATAGATGCTAATGTAAGAGGCATTGTTGTCTCTCTAGGGAAATTGGTGTTACATTTCTATAAGGAAAGGAAAAATTGTTATTCATAATAAATAGATAAGGATTAAAAAGATTTTAGGTATAAAGGGAGTTTGAATTTAAAGAGCTCGACCTTTTTAATTTATGGGAAATTTTACTGTAAACTTTATTGGACTAGGTTATAATCATTTATTAATCGTTAGATTGTCTTGTGGTTTAAAACCCTCTTATTTCTTTTAGTTGGCCCTATGGCTGGAATTTGAGCCCTGAACACTGCCCCAGGGCTCTTTTGGTCAAGGCCTAGCACTTTGCTACTTTGAGCCACAGTGCTAGTTTTCTGGTGGCTAGTTGGAGATAGTCTCATACCCTTTTCTGCCTGGGCTGTTTGAGAATCTGATATCCTCAGATTTCAGCTTCCTGATTATCTAGGATAACATGCTTGAGCCAACAGTGTCTGGAAAAACCATTTTTAAAGAAAAACTAGTTGACTTTCAGCTCTAGTTTACTTTCCTCACAAATGACTCTTTTTTTTTTTTTTACTAATGGATACAAATTTGGTTATTCTACTAATGATTTTCCTACATGTGTCATGTTCTATACAATGTATTGTTTAAATTGTATAATGTATTATGAGACCATATGGCTTGGTGTAAGTTACCTAAGCCTTCCCAATCCAAGTGAGCTAGATTTTGATGCCATAGTAGTTGTGTGTCTGCTGATACTCTTCCCACTTTCCTGAGACTCAGTTTCATAATTGTAAAACAGAATGTTTCCTTTCTCTTTTTCATAACTATATACATATTGAATTAGAAAACTTTTAAAAATTTCAATCAGACTTTTCTGGCATATCGCAATTGCTCAGTAAATTCTTGTACGAGAGGTTTATTCAGCATGTGTAGGGTGCTCTGTCCCGTTTCAGAGAAAGGACTGGCCCTTGACTGGTTTCTGAGTGCTCACCTCAAAGCCTTGTATTTTATGAACACATAGGACCTTGGATCACCCTACGCTAACAGTTATGCTGGCAGTATGATTTACAGTGAATGTCTAGTGCTCTAGGGCATTCTATGTCTAGCCAGTCTCGTTTATTGGATGACAGAAGCCTGGGAAACTTAGATTCCTCAAAAAGACATTCCATTAAAATACAACAAACAAACGAATGGACAAACCTTAGGCAACATCGTGAACTTTGAGGCCATTCTGGGCTGTATTGTGTCAGCCAATGGTAAAACACTTTGACACCAAACTTTTGGTGTCAGTATGAAAATATGAGTACTATAACAACAGATTTTTATGTATTGAAAGTTTCTATTAGAAAAATACTGTTAATATGCTAGATAAAAATGTATAATTGCTGCTGAGTGTTTTGGCTCGGATCTGTAGTCCTAATATCCAGAAGGTAAAGACTAGAGGATCACACGTTTAAGGCTAGCCTGGGATACAGAATAAGAACTTTTCTTTCATATTTTTAAATTATATTTTATTGTCAGGACAATGTACAGAAGGATTATAGTTACATTTGTCAAGTGGTGAGTGTGTTATTTCTCGAAACTTTATACCCCTTCTCCTGTTTTTGATCCCCTTTCCCTCCTCTACCTCTTCCTAATCATCTTCTTTTCCCCTTTCCCTTCCCTATTTCAAATAAATAAACATATATGCAATATACCAGGTAACAAAGTCTGATATAGTAACCAACCAAAATAACTTTTCTTAATTCTTTTTGTGCATGATTTGTTTTTTAAAACCTAGTTAAAATGCTGCCTTAGACTGGGAGATTGGCCTAGTGGTAGAGGGCTTGCCTCACATGTCTGAAGCCCTGGGTTCAATTCCTTGGTACCACATACATGGAAAAAGCTGGAAATGGCTCTGTGGCTCAAATGGCAGGGCAATAGCCTTGAACAAAAAAATGTCCAAGGATAGTGCCCCGGCCCTGAGTCCCTGAGTTCAAGCCCCAGGACTGGTAAAAAAAAAAAAATGTTGCCTTGTTCTACATTCCATTGACATTTAATAATTCTAGCTATGAATTAGCCAAGTTTTACTTTATAATGGAAGAGACATAGAGCCATGTCTTTATCATAGTTCTGTGTGTGTGTATGTGTGTGTGTGTGTTTTATACACTTTTATATGTCTACTACAATTCATGATATATAATGAATAAATTGGTGATTACTGATGATCACTACATGATATGCTTTAATAGATAATACATAAAACACATTATCATATGTATGCTACCATAGTCACTTCATTTAATCCTTATCAGAACATAATATGGTAAGTATACTGCCATCCCCTTTTTACAGATAGGAAGACTGATGTGTAGACAGATCCTGATTTGCCCATGTTCGTACAACATTAAAGGAGTGAAGAAATTATTCTGGCCTGATTGGTTCCAGAGGCTGCACTAGATATCCATCTGTCTGTCTGTCCATATATTAACTCTCACAAAATATGTTATTGACTCATGGAGCTCTTTTCAAAAAAGACTAACTTGAAATTGAATTCCTGTACCAAAAATAAAATTGTAGCCACTTTTTTTTTTTTTTTTTTTGCAAGTCCTGGGCTTGAGGTCAGGGCCTGAGCACTGTCCTTAGACTTTCTCAAGGCTAGAGCTCTACCACTTGAGCCTCAGCACCACTTCCGGCTTTTTTCTATGTATGTGGTACTGAGGAATTGAACCCAGGTTTTACGTGCATGCTAGGCAAACACTCTACCACTAGGCCAAACTCCCAGTCCCATTGTAGCCACTTTTATGTGTAATTTAACAGTACATTCATACTGTGTAAGTGTCCCAAAATACATGGTTATCAGGATACAAATTTCATTTTTCTATATTTTTATCAGCTTCTGCAACAGAACAAAATCCAAAACAAATGTTACACATTGAGTACTTGCTTCTTCCTAGTTTACATATAAAGCCATTTGCTTTATATGTAATGTCCCAAGTCTTGACATATTTTTGAGGTGAAGCATGTAATAGGTGAGGTAGTTCCAAGGTAGCGAAGCCCCAGGCCTTTGCAGAGCCAATTCAAAATTCATAGAGACAAAGATTGAACTCATCTCTGCTTGACTTCAAAGACAGTACAATTTTATTCTTTATGAATACTCCTGGTTATAGATTGAAGGAAAATTTAGGTGTGTAATTTTTGAGATTTTGATAACTTACCAGCGAGTATTAGTAGAAGGCATACTTTGTTTTCTTATACATGAAATTGGGACAGAAGAATATTTTGCAGGTTGTTCAATTTCAAAATATGAACTATTCTGTTTTAAAAGTGACATGCTATTAATATGAAGACTTATTGCAGAGGAAGGAAGATGTGAAGATAAGAGAAGAAAGCTTTTTATATTCTCTTGGGCTTGTGGGAGCCAGTGTTATGGTGGGTACTAGGTAGAAATAACCTAACCTCTGATTATGAGCAGGATAAGTACATGGTCTTCTAAGCATGCAGCTTTATGCCAACTAATGTTCATGTCTATAGTCTCCTAGTATTGTGGAATTTTATAATCACTTTGTATTTTTACTGCTTTTGGCCTCAGTCACTCAGTGCTATTGACAGTCTACCCATTTTGGTGGATTATAGCATGGCTTTACAGGATGAGTTAAGCTCAGTGTGGAAATTTTGGGTGAATTGTGCTAAGCCATCTCCTATCCTTAGTCTCACTGAACAGCTGTAGTGTATTACTGCTTGTCCTTTGAGTTGGAGCCTGCCTTTCTTGTCTGCCTCCTAATGTATTGTTTGAATGGTCTTTCTTCCTTATGAGAGTGGAGGGTTTTGTTCTAACTGGTTTTGCACACAAGACACAGTTTCTTTTTCCACACTCATTACATCCCCCCCCCCAACCCCTTAGAAGTTCTTCCGTAGTACTCTTTCATTAGCCAAAACGTCCAGTACAGATGATGCTCTTAGGTCCTTAAGCACACTTCATCACAAAACTTATTTTGCTTAACATTGATCTTAGAGATTTCTATCTTAAAGATTTAAAGCATTATCTCTAAAGCTTCCACTTCCTCAGATGTCTTTATTTGTCTCCTTTTAAGATAACTTGTTTCAAAAGAGTTGGTCCACCAAATTGTACTTTACATATGTGTCCTTTACTATTTAAAAAATAAATAACTTCTGTGTAAACCCGGTGAAATTTCAATAGCAATTATTCTCATATGGAACACTGTTTACATGAGTATTTTTTTTATTGTGGGTCTTGGGGCTTCAACTTGGCCTGGGCACTGGCCCTGAACTCTTCAACTTAAGGCTACCACCCTACCTCTGGGCCTGGGCATTGTCCCTGGGCTCTACAGCTCAAGGCTACCGCCCTCCCATCCAGCCAATCACCACTTCCCATTTTCTAGAGGTTAACTGCAGATAAGAGTCTCAGGTTCTTTGTGCCCAGGTTGGCTTTGAACCTTGATCCTCAAATCTCAGCCTTCTGAGTATCTAGAATTACAGGCATGAGCCACTACGCCCAGCTACGTGTGTAATTTTTTTATCTGAACACATTGTCATTTGCTACTGAGAGGACACCATACATTCTTTCCTATTAACAATATCTAAGACCTTGAGTAATTGTAATTCTCATTTATAAGTCAGCATTTATATGTCCAAAAAAAATCTTTGTTTTATAAATGATCACTTTGTCACACCCCAAAACTGGGTGAATATTTTATTGTTTGGTTGTTTCTTATTTGTTTGAATATAGATATAGGTACCACAGTAGAAAACTTACTCATTTGATGCTCAAAGACACAAAATTATTTCATTTCTTACGTGCTTGATAATTTCTTCCTGTGGCAGGCTTCACTTGCTTCGTTTTTTAGCAATGATAGTTTGCGATTTGTCTCACTAGTAGGAAGGTAGCAGTGTCTGAGATCAAACCCTATGTCCTGTCTGTACAGATTATTAGTGACATGACTCTGGCAAGTCACTGAACCTTAATGAGCTGCATTCTCTTAAATAACAGCGTGCATTTCTTAGGGATTTTGTGTTTTTCTGATCAAATGACTTAATGTCTATATGCCCTCTCAGCAAGTTATCTGTACAAATGAATGGTATTTTCACCTTTCATTTTTCTTAATTATAGGAAGTGTTTTAAATACTTTCATTTTCATTACATTGTTCTTTCATGTAGAATATTATAACTTAACTTTCTCATATTTATGTCTTTTCATTATTTCTACAATTTAAGTTCCATTTCTTCTGATAACTAATTGTTATTTATGCTGTTTGCAGCCTTTTAAGTTGATTTTTCGTTTATGTAATTCAGATACATGTGGTGAAAAAATACAAAATTGATTATAATTCTGTTAATTTTTGTGTCTTTATTGATCCAATGCAATATGTTCTACTCAGTTGTTAGACTGACATAGGGAATTACTTGTCCCAAAATGAAGCTATCCAGCTCAGGAGTATTTTTAGTATTTTTTTTTTGCCATGAAGACAGAGCAAAAGTGGCTCTGCAAAATCATTTGATTTACACAAATCAGATACTTGTCACCTTTCAGTGTCATGTGTTCATGCATACTAAGTACCTTGTGGACCAAATAAAGAGTAACAGCATTGTTAAAAAAAAAATTGAGTGTTAATATGAGTTCCATGAATGTGGATGATATCATTTTGTTGTCAAAAGGAGGAAAATCATGAACAAATTCTATGGTAGGGTGATGAGCCAGCTTCTGAAACTATAACAGGAAACATCTTCTAACCATGCTCATTTTGTTGGGCTTACAACTTGAAAATTGTATTTGGAATGTTTTCACATGGGGCTTATGTCTTCATTAGCACCTTCCTTATTCTGAGATCATACTTGGAGCTATCAGGCTTTAAACCTAAAAGAATGGTTGTTCTTCTTTTCATTGTTTAGTATTTTTAAAAGAAATTTGATTAATAGTAGGTGTTGAAAATGTTGAGTTCACATTTTTGAAAGTATGTTTGATAATCTAATTATAACTCTAGGCTTTTCACAATAAAAATATAGCTCAATTAACTGACTTGATTTTTCCCTTTAGTGATGGGGTTTATTAGTCTTATGCATTGCTCAGTGGGATGGTGAGTACATTTGAGTGGCAGCTTTTATATGATTACATGACTGGTAATTTGTGTTTCCCTTTTAAATTTAAAGTTTTTTGTTGTTCACCAAAATTATGTAACACACAGTAAAGGATGGGTTATTCTAAGATAATGATGAGAGCAACATACATAAAAATAGCATATATTAACCCATTTGTTTGAAAATATGACATTATAAACTAAAATTTCAGGCAAAATGAATAAGATGATTATCTTTGTAGATCAAATATTGTATTATCTCTTTCACAATATTCACACATACACAATAGTGTATAAGAATGAAAAAAATGTAAGATTAACTTATGTGTTAGGTTTTCTTTCCTGTTTTATTATGAAAGTCTAAGGCATATGGACATCTTAAGGCTCTCTTCTCCCCCGCCCCCCCAAAATGCATCACATACTTTGTTTATCCTATAAGATGAAGTCAGTCATCAGAAATTGTTTATCCTATAAGATGAAGTCATCAGGAATTTTTAGAAAGTAGTCATTAAGTATGTTTGAATGTAGCTCCTACTGGAGCATCAACAGATTCAATGAAGACATTCAATGGGAATGTATGAGATCCTTATACACTTATGTACCTTGAAAAAAATCCTAGGTTCTTGGAGGGCTGAGATTGTGACATTTATGACTCAAGGCACATCCAGGCAAAAAGCTCCCAAGACCCTCTACTTGATCCATAAAAATCTTGAACTCAGTGGAATGGGCCTATCATTCCAGCTATTTAAGAATGGTAAGCAGGAGGATTACCATTCAAGCAAGCCTGAGCACAAATGCAAGACTCCATTTGAAAAATAATGAAAGAAAAAAATTACAGGTGGTATGCCTTAAGTAACAGGAAATCTTTCTAAAGCACAAGGCCCTGAATTCAAACCCAGTATTATGAGAAAGATAATCTGCTTTTATAGCCTATTAATGTTAAGAGAAATATAATTCTGAATAGGCATACTTTTCAATTTTCTAAAATAATGAAATCTTCCTTAATTCTCTGCATCCCCAATCTGTAAATGATATCATAGTTTAAAAAATGCTGATAAAGATACTTGAACCTAAGTAGTCTAAGACTAAGAAATAAAGTACATTCTTTAAAAATCAGGATTTAGCTAAGCATTAGTGGCTTCCACCTATTATCCCAGCTTTGACCGCAATTATAAGTAGGAGAATGGGTTCAGATGCCCTAAGCAAAAAGTGAGTCCCTATCTCAAAAACAATCAAAGCACAGGGGCTGGAGTCATGGCTTATGCAGTAGTAGAATGCTTCCCTTATGAGCATGAAAGCCTGAGTTCAAAACCCATTATTCAAAAGAATTGTCAGGATCTACAGTAATCTAATGCCATTGTTGTTAGGTTTTATTTTAGTAAATTTTTTTAAGATGGAGAGAATTTTCAAGTGAAGTAATATTTGTAAAATTCACTAGCTCTAAGCTTTTTTGAAGGAAGCAAAATATATACAATACTTTGGTGAGTTGGGATAAAATAGGTATGTTAACTGTCATTGAGCAAGGTTTTAAGTTAAATATCAGCATGTCTAATATCAAATGAACACAGAACTTTGTAGAGAAAATGCAGGAAACGAAGCTAATTCCCTTTTTTAGAATAGAATCTTATAACACATATTAGGTTTTGGAATATTAAAAACAATGTGCATACATATGTTAATTAAGTCCTTAGAGGTATAATATCTAGACTGGAGGCTGAGAACTACATCTTGACTTCCATATTTTATTCATCACTGTACTTTCTCTGCCAAGTAATCCAGCCTATATTATGCATCTACTTCTCAGTCAACTTAGTATATCATAGAATTCCAACATCCTTGAATAGAAAGAAAGCACTTATATTTTCATAGGAACTGTGAAACCTGGGACTCCCTCCATGCATAAGAGAAGCATATAATATTGATAGAAGCTACAGAATTGGCTCTGCCTTGACATTTTCCTGAATAAATATGGTTGGAGCACTTAATAATGGATTATAACAATGGAAATATTTCAGAATAATGGTACAATAAAACATATTTGCTAACTTTTGTGTAGATCTCTTTTTTATTATATGCCAGGAAATGATGGAATTCTTATAAATGAATTAACTTATTTAATTATTGAAATGCTATTTTATTAGACATCTCTTTTGCCTATTTCATAAATAGGAAACCAAGGCACAGTCATATAATGTTTTAGTGTCAGACAGTTACACAAAGCAAAACATTATGACTTTGTATTTTTTTATTTTTTATTGTAATTAATAAAAGGGTTACATGATATTTGCCAGATAGAAGGTGCATTAATTCACAAATATTGATACCCTTTCACATATCTTGGTACCCATTATCCTCCCCTCCACCCACCCCCCCTGTCTTGGTTTTCCCCCCATCCCTATACAATTTCAAATAACCAAATACAAATAAATCCAATATATCAGATAACAAAGTGAGATACTGTAACAATATGAGATAACCAAGGGACAGCAAAAGAGATGAGAGATAACATAGTACATTAAGGACAACAATCATTGTATGGCTTTTGTTTCAATATCCTGGAGGTCTTTTCAATTAGCTTCATACTATATGGCCTTATGTATCAAGGTTTTGCTCTATTGCAGATCTCTGCTAGTAGAGCCCAAGGTTTCTACTGATTATGACAAATGAGGGAAACCATTGAGCCTAAGTTCCCTTGAGTCTGGCTTACTTCACTTAATATAATTTTTTCTAAGACTTTCCATTTCCTACCAAATCGGTCGATGTCGTTTTTTCTGACAGCAGCATAGAATTCCATTGTGTACAAATACCACAACTTGTTGATCCACTCATCAACTGAGGGACATCTAGGTTGGTTCCGTATTTTTGCTATGGTGAATAATGCTGCAATGAACATTGTTGTGGTAGTGGATTTAGTATGCCCTAGTTTCTGGATGGTTGGGTAAATGCCAAGTAGTGGAATTGCTGGGTTATGGGGGAGCTCTGTGTTTAGCCTTTTGAGGCACTACCATATTGCTTTCCATAGTGGTTGAACGAGTTTGCACTCCCACCAACAGTGTAGTAGTGATCCCTCCTGGCCACATCCCCTCCAGCATCTGTTGTTATTCGTTTTCCTGATCTTGGCCACTCTAACTGGAGGGAGGTGGAATCTTAGCGTTGTTTTGATTTGCATTTCTTTTATGACCAGAGATGTTGAGCATTTCTTCATGTGTCTATAGGCCATTTTTGTTTCTTCTTCAGAGAAGACTCTCTTTAAGTCTTTGGCCCATTTTTTAATGGGATGGTTGTTACTTTGGAGGTTAGTTTTGGAGTGATTCAATTTTTTGAGCTGTTGATATATTTTAGATATGAGGCCTTTTTCCGTTGTTTGGTTGGTGAAGATCTTCTCCCACTCTGTAGGCTTCCTAATTAATTTACTAGCTATGTTCTTTGCCATACAAAAGCTCTGCAGTTTAATGCAGTCCCACTTATCCAGCCATTCTCTCCTAAAATCAGGAACGAGACAAGGATGCCCACTTTCTCCACTCCTCTTTAACATAGTATTAGAATTCCTAGCCAGTGCAATAAGGCAAGAAGCAAACATAAAGGGGATCCAAATAGGGAAAGACGAAGTAAAAGTATCCCTCTTTGCAGATGACATGATTCTATATTTAAAGAATCCTATAGACTCTACTCCCAAGGTCCTTGAGCTGATTCAAAACTTTGGAAGAGTAGCAGGCTATAAAATTAACCCTCAAAAATCAACTGCCTTCCTCTACGCCACCAGTGAGAGGAATGCTGCAGTAATCAGGAAAATAACTCCTTTCGCAATAGCTTCAAAGAAAATAAAGTATCTAGGAATTATCTTAACTTAAGAATGTAAAGGACCTTTTTGATGAAAACTTTAAAACCCTGAAAAAGGAAATTAAAGCAGAACTGAGGAAATGGAAAAACCTCCCATGCTCCTGGATTGGAAGAATCAACATTGTGAAAATGATAATCTTGCCAAGGGCTATCTACAAATTCAACGCAATATCCATCAACATCCCAATGGCATTCTTTAAAGAAATAAAAGAGGCAATCCAAAATTTCGTATGGAATAATAAAAGACCCCGTATAGCAAAAACACTTCTTAGCAGAAAGAGCAGCGCCAGAGGGATTTCAATTCCAAACTTTAGGCTGTATTACAGAGTTATAATTATCAGAACAGCTTGGTACTGCACAAGAACAGGCCTGAAGACCAATGGAATAGAATTGAGGACCCAGATATTAAACCACAGAGCTATAGCCACCTAATATTTGATAAGGGAGCCAAAAAAATAGAATGGAAGAAAGACAGCCTCTTCAACAAGTTGTGCTGGCAGAACTGGTTAAGCACCTGCAGAAAACTAACGTTGGATCCTTCTTTTCATTTCATTTTTATACTATGCCTCTAATATGTACCAATAAGGTCAGATTTTTTAAATGGTTGTTAGAAGTGCCATTAAGCTATGTTGTCAAAAAATCCTTGATTTTCAGTGTAACAATTTTTTAGTGTTTTGCTCAAAATTGATTTTATATGACTGTCCAATTACCTTTGTTTACTTTTGAATCCCAAAAAACCTATGTATGTATAACATATACAAAGTTTATATGGGCTACCACATTATATAAAAGTCTTAAAGAAATTAAACCCTTGAGTTATTCACTCATTTTCCTTATCAGGGTATTAGTTAATAGGGATTCATAGATACCTATCTCACTATAATATAACAAGCTATTTTAAAAGTCATCATCTGAGCTGGGTGCTCCAACTGTTTTTGTGATAAAATTTAGGAAATAGGCAAAGACAAAAATGTTAAGGAAGGAAGGAAAGGGTGGGAGGAAGGAAGAAAAGTAGGAAGGAAGGAAAGAAGGGAGGAGCAGAGGCAAGGAAGGAAGGAGTGAAAGATAGATGAGACTCAGTTAAATATTAAACGTATGTAATTAACATGGAAAGCCAGACTATAGCTGGGCTATGAATACTCAGACCAAAGCTTGATGCAAGATGAGACCTTTAAATAAAACTTTCAGTTGTTAAAACCAAATGTTGAAGTCAATCCAAGTCCCAGGGATAGAATAAACACACCATTTCATGTAGGCAATAAAGTACAATTTACACATAAAAATGTACATCAGCCTTAAAAAACAAATATTAAGTGAAGAAGACACAAGTCATACAAGTTAATGTAAAGGATGATGAAATTTTCATAAAATTTAGACTAATGTTAATGATAACAAAACCACAACTTATATAGCATTAATAAGTTTCAGATACTTCAGAATTTACAAACATATGTACACACATTCTTTCAAGTTTACTGGCTTTGAGCAATTTGTTTCACTGAAAAGGAAATATGCTGTAATAAATTGAACTGCTTTTGGTAAGTTTTTACTATCATATCTATTACATTAACAATATAAGTTATGGCTGGCCACCAGTGGTTCATGCCTGTAACATTAGCTACTCAAGAAGCTAATATCCAGTAGATCACAGTTAAAAGCAATCGCTGGCAGAAGATTCTTGAGTCTCCAATTTGCCATCAAAAAGAATGGAGGCGTGACTCAAGTGGTAAGGTGCCAAGTAACGGTGAAAGACCACGAGTTCAAATCATATGACTAAACATGTCTCCCCATCCCCCCCAAAAGTAACCTAGAAAGGAAATAATTACGAGCTCATAGTTTTCTTAATAAATACACACGTATATTTGATAATATATTTGCATACATATTAATGGGCATTTCATCTAGATATCCTACACATTGCTATTACCACAACAAAGCATTTGAGTCTTTGGAATGCATGTAGATTACTGCGTTTTGTGTGAAGCAGTGGCTATGGTTTTGAAACTGTCTTTGGCCATTGAAATGCAGATCTTTCACAGAAGGGCAAGCAGCAGACTCTAAGGAGGAATACTCAGATGATATTATGGGGGGGATACAGATTTGAATATTATTAGTATGAAATGATTTGTTTTCTGTTCATAGTCACTGTCTTATAGCCAATCATCATGATTAAGCCTGGCTCATCCTTCACTTCCTTTCTAGCTGTGAATTTAAGATTCAAATTAGTAGGAAGCAGTTTTGTCTAAAGTCATAGTCATTCTCTTCTCAGCTTTTCTAAAAAATGTAAGCTACTTTTCCTTCTTAACATTTGGCATTAAAGAAAATCCCAAATTACTGTGTGGACTGAGATACTAGTTGTTTTCCACAAGCCCAGCTGTTGGCAATTTTTTGGTATTTTGTCAGCAAAAATTTCTGTCCTATCAGTTATAATATCAGGAGCACATACGTTTGAAATGAGGTAGACTTCTAAGTGAAAATCAGCAATGCATGTATCTTGAAACAGAATAGTTTTAAGAATGAATTCAGATCTTATTTCTCAATATAAACATTTTTATAGAGCTTGGAAAGTAATTTTGATTTTTTTTTTTTTTTTTTTACTGCCTGGTACAATTCCAAAATTGTGTATCTGGTAATAGGTGGCCGGTTTTTAATGTAACTTTATTGTTGTTGTTAAGGAATTGTTCTTAAGAGGTTATCATTTCTTAAGTTAGGAAATTAATATCTTTCTTTTTTTTTTTAAAGAAAACCATTTCACTCTTTCTGTCACTTTCCCCCAGTTTCTTTCTCCCATCCCTGCCCACAAGTGACATTACTCATCTTCCACCTAGTGTTTACTGAAGAGTATGACCAGATTTGTTCACTCTTCCTCTTTTCTGGGCTCTTTGCCATCTCCTAAGAAAGAAAAAAGAAAGGGAAGGGAAAAAACCCCACTACTACCCCATTACCACCAATCGCAAACAAAAAGCCCATGTCTTTATTTTCTAGAACTTGTTTCAATAGTATTTTAAATGTTCAAAGAATTGACATCCTTGGGTTCCTCCCTTATGGGTTTCCTTTATTCTGACAGTTTGTGTGTGCATGCCTAGAGTACTGTATAGGTTATCATGTCCAGTTACGTTCCACAAATTACATGGTCTATTAAGTGGTCACATTGAAGTGCATTCAGTCAATTGAGAGGAAATTTTTCCATCAAGAACTCTTATATGTTAATAAAATTGATAAATTATTTCATACATTATTACAGATTATTTGTTTCCCTTAGACAATAAATACATTTTCTTCCTATTTGCTTATGTTTTTCTCCATCACACACACACACACACACACACACACACACACACACACACACACACACACAGGAGTACACACGTACACATTTCTCTTTGAGCTTATGCTTAGTATCTGGTTTTATGATATTTTCTACTAGTTACCTAGGTTGCATTGAGTTTTTTCCATAACTATTGAAATTATGTGGCCATAATTAGAGCAACGTTGTAGAAAATCCGGTACATAGCTTACTTTCATATATTGCAGCATTCTGCCTTTCACTCCTTTCACTACAGTGAAGAAGTATCCATTCTGTGCTAAAATGTTTCATAGACATCTCAATCCAGCTTTGAGTTTTGAAGTGATCACATACAAAAAAGCATCTGATACTGCACCTTGTATTTCATAGTAGGATAATTAGTACTGACATGTATCAGGAACTGGGAAGAATTGCTTTACTTACTAGCAGGCTCACAAGTTAACCAACCAAAGTTTAATAGATGTTAGCAGAAAACACAACAACACTATATACTCAGAGACAAAGACAACTTTTTCACAGACATAAGAGCCAACAATTTTGTAAATCTCTGAGCCCAAATTTTCACAAGTCAATGTGAAGAGGTCTTGGCAAACCTACATGCATACACTAGTTTGTGTTACTAAGAGAGGAATCCTGAACTTTTAGATTTGAGGTTTTTTTTTTTTCTCAGTAGGTAATGCTGTCATCTTTTCCTTTTTGCATAGAAAATAAGCTAACATGTTCTCTCACCTGGCTTGAATAATTCAGTGAGAGAAGTGGCTGTGTGCGTTAATATCATCTATGTTTTCGTTTTTTCTTCTTTTTACTTTCCTTTTGGCAAATAATATAATTTGCTATGTCATTTATAATAAATAACTTGCACTATTTCTAGATTATTACAAAAGGGCTTGGTGTAGTGGACCAATGGAAAAATATTTGACTAATGTGTGGATACTTGTGTTTAATTATGAGTACTAAAGGAGGGCGAGAATGTTATAGGAAAGATGAAATTAAAAGTTTCCCCCCAATATAACCTAAGTTGCATATGTTGTTATAGTTTAATTGTACACTTTAAAAAGTTTTGTGATAATCTGGTTTTTTTTTTTCTGTTTGGTTTTATTGGCACTTAAATACATCCTCTGGGGGAAATTGCAATATGATGATGTGATGCTGTTTGTTGGCACTTATAAAACTACCTATTTACCTGCTAATTCACACTAAGCCTCATGAGTGGCATTTCATGATTGGAATTAAACTCAGAAATAAGAAATTAAGTAGCTAATTACATATGTATTGAGATATTTTGATTAACAACTTATTGGATTTGATCAACAGTTGTCTTTATAACACTTTTGTCTATATGGAAAACATTGCTAATTTATTGTGCATAATATAAAGGTAACTGTTTCAAGATGTCAGCCCTTTTCTGTCATATCATCAACTATTTTCCTAATGCCGAGTCAATAGGAAATCTATGAAAGGCTCTTACAAATTGTAAGATGGGCTTTTGAAAATATGTTGGAAATCAGGTTTAATTTGTCAATTAAATACCTTTTTATTTTTAGTTTCTATCTCCTTTCTCTCTTTTAGGTAGATAATTTCACTTAGGTGCAAATGTTATAAATGTAACAATATTTATGGATGCATAATTGTAACATAAATATAAATTTTATTGATACATAATAGTGCATAACTTTCTAAGACTAAAATGAATTAAGTATTTACTGTTTTTATATTTAAGCATTACTGCTACTAATGTATTAAGCATTAATAAAGATAGTTATGAGCCTGCCTTTTGTATAATTTCAGATAGATATTTTTTTCTTGTGGAATTAGCACAGATTAAAATTAACCATTTTTTTCAAATTTATTTGCAATAGCAAGCAATAAAAGAAAACATCAAAAAAAGAGAAGCAGTAGAAAAAGAAAAACGTGCCAGGATAGCCAAAGAATTAGCAGAGAAAGAAAGACTGGAGCGCGAGCAAAAGAAAAAGCGCTTACTTGAAATGAAAACTGGTAAGTATTAATTTCTATTCATTTTATGGAGACTTAAGATTTATTTGGGCTACTTTATAACACTTAAAATTACTTGATGAACAAAAGTAATACTTATGTATTAATTAAACCATGTAGCAATTCCTATCTTACAGGGTGTCCTCTCTCCAGTTTGCTCATTAAGTGCTATCTTTATTCTAATGTTGGCTATGGATGCCTTGAGCCTCTGGTGTACTTGCTTGTTTGTATTATACTCTTCCATCTTTTACTACTTCTTGGATAACCAAAGGCTAATGGTGTGTGCTGAGTAACCAGTGTGCCATCCCAGGAAACTGACTCAGGAATTCTGTGGAACATGAGACCTAGCTTACTCCCCAAATACTGACCATATGTGGGGGAAAATAGGGCAGGAGCACGAATTTATTAAAAGATATTTGAGAAAAATAGCAGCAGTTTTCCCTTGTGGCCCATGGCTTATACTGGGAAGGGGGTAGGGTAGAGAGAGAAAAAGAGTGAGAGACAGAAATAGAGGCAAGAGAGATATGGTACAAAATGACTGTCTAAAAAAGAAGTCTAAAAGGTTTGATTATTTTTTTCTTTTCGACATGACGCTGTTGTTATTGCTATAATCATAGTATCCTTTAGAAACTCATACTAAAATTCCACAGACAAAGATGTGGTGTCTAGGATTTGTGTAACTATAGTCTGGGATGACTGTGAGGTGGGCATTCTTATAGAAAAAACAAGATGTGCCATAAATAGTAATTGTTGAAGTCAGATAGTGGGCACTTGGCAGAAAGAGTGTCTTTACTATTTTCTCTAGTTTGTATATTTTCACTTTTGATAATAATTTTCTTTTGGAAATATCTAAGAAAAAAATAATGAGAATTTTATAGAAACTGTATTTTCTGAAGCTAAAAAATACCACTAATGTAGAAGCAGAAAGAATTGAGTAAATTATATGTACATTTTCATCCCCTTAAAAATTCTGGCTCTTCTGATTCTAATCCACTAAGGATTATAGAAGATTTTAATTAAAATCCATCAGCTTCACTGTGAAATCATTGTAGTTTACAACTGAGGTCTGCAATTGCACCTAAGGTTTCCCCAGAGATAGACAGAACTGCCTACTGGTACTCCTTTACTTTCACTTTTATAAGCATATTTTATATTTAATAAACATTAATACCTTAATGTATTATTTCCTTTGTTTCTTTAAGGGAGGAAAAATCATGAAATTTATGTGTAAAATTCAGAAAATATTACAAGAAATATTTTTTAAATATTTACAAAAACAGAGATCATGAAGGTTTGGTATTCATTTTAACAGTATATACCAGGATGATTTTGTTTTGCTTTGTTTTGTTTTTATCTGTGATGGGATTTAACTCAAGGACTGGACACTATTCTAGCATTCTACTAGACACTTGAGGCACAGCACCACTTCTGGCCTTTTTCTGTATATGTGGTATCAAGTAATCAAAACCAGGGCTTCATATAACGAATGATTGTTGTCCTTAATGTACTATGTTGTCTCTCATCTCCTTTGCTGTCCCTTGGTTATCTCATATTGGTATAGTATCTCACTTTGTTATCTGATATATTGAATTTATTTGTACTTGGTTATTTGAAATTTGATAGGGAAGGGGGAAAAACCAAGACGGGTGGGGGGGGGGGGAGGGAAATGGGTACCAAGACATGTGAAAGGGTATCAATGTACGTGAATTAATGCACCTTTTATCTGGCAAATATCATGTAACCCTTTTACTAATTACAATAAAAAAATGCAAAAAAAAAAAAAAAAACAGGGCTTCATGTACACTAGGCTAGCATTCTCCCAGTAGGCCTCATTCCTAACCTGATTTTTAACTACTGCTGCGTAATTATGGAACATTCTTTTACTTGAGCCTTTGGTCATCTGATGTTCATTGAGAGTCACTTAAATGAGCTATCAGGTGACAAGCAGGTGGTTACATAACTTTGAAATTTGTTAATGCAAATTTGAAGCAATTTTCAGCAAATTTTATCACTTTAAATTGTTGAGAAAAAAATCCACTATTAAGGATTACTGAATTTGTTTCTTTCAACTTAAAAATGTTACTTTTGCATTATGCAAACCACCTTAAATGTAGTAGCCCAACAAGCAACTAACCAACAAGAACTGTTAACATTATGGCACATAGTTCTGTCAGTTTTAAATATTTCTACTTTTGAGTAATTGCTATGATCATAGTGAATATATAAATTAGTATCTTCCTTTATTTTGTTGAACGTTCTTAATATTTTATATTATTACCTTTTTTAGAGGGGGTGGTCAGTTGTGTGTCTTGAATTCTGGGCATGGCGCTGTCCCTGAGCTCTTTAGCTCATGGCTAACACCCTATCCCTTGAGCCACGGTACCATTTCCTGTTTTATGTTATTTTTAGTCTGTATTTTTAAGGTATTGTAATTGAATTCACTATGTCATCCAATTTAATTGTCATTATTCAAAGACTAGTGTCTGTAGTTGAGTCTAATCTTTCAGTGTACTCTGTATTACCAGAAATAATTAGAAAAATTTTTATAATGACTTTATTAGGAGAAGAAAGAGTAAATGATAGATACTTTAAAGCCTTTTTTTTTACATTTTTTTTATTGTATTGAGTAAAAGGGTTACATGATATTTGCCAGATAGAAGGTGCATTAATTCACATACATTGATACCCTTTCACATGTCTTGGTACTCATTCCCTCCCCCCCCACACTCCCCACCCGTCTTGGTTTTCCCCCCTTCCCTATCAAATTTCAAATATCCAAATACAAATAAATTCAATAACAAAGTGAGATACTATACCAATATGAGATAACCAAGGGACAGCAAAGGAGATGAGAGACAACATAGTACATTAAGGACAACAATCATTCATTATATGGCTTTTGTTTCACTATCCTGGAGGTCCTTTCAATTAGCTTCACATTATATGGCCTTATGTATCAAGATTTTGCTCTATTGCAAATCTCTGCTAGTAGAGCCCAAGGTTTCTACTGATTATGACAAATGAGGGAAACCATTGAGCCTAAGTTCCTTTGACTCTGGCTTACTTCACTTAATATGATTTTTTCTAAGTCTTTCCATTTCCTAACAAATGGGGCGATGTCATTCTTTCTGACAGCAGCATAGAATTCCATTGTTTACAAATACCACAACTTGTTGATCCACTCATCAACTGAGGGACATCTAGGTTGGTTCCATATCTTTGCTATGGTGAATAGTGCTGCAATGAACATTGTTGTGCTCTAGTGGATTTTGGATGTCCTTGTTTCTGGATGGTTGGGTAAATGCCAAGTAGTGGAATTGCTGGGTCATAGGGGAGTTCTATGTTTAGCCTTTTGAGGCACTGCCACACTGCTTTCCATAGTGGTTGAACGAGTTTGCACTCCCACCAACAGTGTAGTAGTGATCCCTCCTGGCCACATCCCCTCCAGCATCTGGTATTATTCGTTTTCCTGATCCTGGCCATTCTAACTGGAGTGAGGTGGAATCTTAAGAGTTGCTTTGATTTGCATTTCTTTTATGACCAGAGATGTTGAGCATTTCTTCATGTGTCTATAGGCCATTTTTGTTTCTTCTTCAGAGAAGACTCTCTTTAAGTCTTTGGCCCATTTTTTAATGGGATGGTTGTTACTTTGGAGGTTAGTTTTGGAGTGATTCAATTTTTTAAGTTGTTGATATATTTTAGATATGAGGCCTTTGTCCGTTGTTTGGTTGGTGAAGATCTTCTCCCACTCTGTAGGCTTCCTAATTAATTTACTAGCTATGTCCTTTGCCATACAAAAGCTCTGCAGTTTAATGCAGTCCCACTTATCCAGCCTTTCTCTGATTTGTTGTGATTCTTGGTCCTTATTAAGAAAGTTTCTACATGTGCCAAGGAGGCCTAGTGTATCTCCTATTCCTTCCTGTAAAGTTTTCAGTGTGTCAGCTTTTACCTCCAGGTCTTTGATCCATTTGGAGTTAATTCTAGTGCAAGGTGACAAAGAAGGATCCAACTTTAGTTTTCTGCAGGTACTTAACCAGTTCTGCCAGCACAACTTGTTGAAGAGGCTGTCTTTCTTCCATTCTATTTTTTTGGCTCCCTTGTCAAAGATTAGGTGGCCATAGGTCTGTGGTTTAATATCTGTGTCCTCATTACTAGGCTTTCTTATTCATGACTGGTGCTCTATCACTTGAGCCAGGCCTTCAGTCTACATTTTCTCTGGTTCTTTAGTGATGGAGTCTTGTGGATTTACTTGCCTAGGCAGGATTCAATCCTTGATCCTCTAGCTCTCAGCTTCCTGAGTAATTAGGTTGGCAAGCATGAGTGCCAAACTGAGAAAGTAATCTTCAGACAAATTTTGTATCCACTTTTCTGCCTCAGATTGATCATACAATGACTCAACTCTATTTTTAACTATTCCTTAGTCACTACTCTATATTTACTTGAGTCTGTTTATCATTTTTATCCAAATGATTCTATAGTTAACCTCCAAATGTAGTCAATATTTGATTTATTACTTTATGATAGATAATTCAAGAGAGTTGAGGGAATTGCTTTTCATTCTCAATTTTAAAAATAAATTTGAATATTTGAATTTTTATATGATTAAAGATACAGTTGCTTCTCCTGGTCATCATAGAGCTTCTTATATTTAAGCATCATATTTGACACATTGGGCTGCTAGTATGAAACTTTTTCATTACTGATTATTTCCACACACACACACAATATGCAAGTTATCATAGATGAGTCAAAAATAAATGCAAGATTCTAACAAGTATTGTTAATTCTCATATCTGTGGAGTTTACATATGTGCTGTATACTTTAATATTTTACAGGGCAATGTTCTTCAGAGCATATTCTGAATAGTATCTTGATTATATACATTGGCCCAAAAAGGAGACCTTAAAAATAATAAATATATAAAATAAACACCTTTTACTGTTTTAAATATGACCTATACACGTGTAAAATTAAAGTCACTTCACACAGTATGTTAAAACAGAAAACTGTAAGGATCTACTTTTGGGCCCGGAATGTGGCCTAATGGTTGATTGCTTGCCTTGCATGCATGAAACCCTGGGTTTGAGTCCTCTGTACCACATACACAGATAAAATGCCAGAAATGGTGCTGTGGCTCAGTTGGTAGTCTGCTAGCAGAAAGCCCAAGACAATGCCTAGCCCTTAGTACAGGCTCCAGGACTGGCAAAAAAAAAGGAAAAAAAGAAAAGGATCTACTTTTGAGGTATTTTTACTTTTAAAAATATTGAATCATCTCAAACAACTTGGGAGTGGAGTCTTTAGGGTTCTTTAAATACAGAATCATGTCATCTTCAAAGAAGGAATGTTTCAGTTCCTCTTTCCCTATTTTAATTCCCTTTATGCTTACTTCTTAACTTATTGCTCTGGCTATGATTTCTAATGCTATTTTAAAGAGGGCGTCCTTGTCTTATTCCTGAATTTAGAGGCAATGGCTTTAGCTTTGTGCTATTAAGTATAATGCTAATTGTACATTTGTCATAGACAGCCTTTATTATACTGAGAAATGTTCTATGGATTCCTAGTTTCTCTAGTTTTTAGCATAAAGGGGTGTTGGACCTTGTCAAATGCCTTTTCATTGAGGTTTTTTGTTTTTTAACTGTATGTTTTTTTTTTGTCTTTTCTTTTTTGGTACTGGGGATCGAACCCAGGACATTGCACTTGCTAGACAAGCGCTTTGCCACTGAGTTACATCCTAGCCCTCAAATGCCTTTTCTGCATATATTGTTTTGATGAGTTATATTGAAGATAGTTGGCCAGTATTTTGTTGAGAAGTTTTGCATCATTATTTATCAAAGAAAGGGATTGGATCGATGGTTCTCCTTCTTTGATGAGTCCCTGTCTGGTTTTGGGATACGGATTATTTAAAGAGCCCTGTAGACTCCACTCCTAACTTGCTTGAGCTGATTCGAAACTTTGAAAAAGTAGCAGGGTATAAAATTGGCCCTCAAAAGTCATCTGCTTTCCTGTATTCCAACGAGAGTTGTGAGGAAGAAAGCAGGAAAGTAACTCCTTTTGCAGTAACCTCAAAGAAAATAAAGTACTTAGGAATTAACTAAGAATGATAAGGATATTTATGATGAAAACTTTAAAAACCTGAAAAAGTAAATTAAAGCAGAACTGAGGAAATGGAAAAACCTTTCATGCTCCTGGACTGGAAGAATTAACATCATGAAAATGGCAATCCTGCCAAGGGCTATCTTCAAATTCAATGCAATATCCATCAATATCCCAATGTCATTCTTTTTTTTTTTTTTTGCCAGTCCTGGTTTTGGGCTCAGGGCCTGAGCACTGTCCTTGGACTTTCTCAAGGCTAGAGCTCTACCACTTGAGCCTCAGCCCCACTTCCGGCTTTTTTCTATGTATGTGGTACCGAGGAATCGAACCCAGGTCTTCGTGCATGCTAGGCAAGCACTTTAACTACTAGACCAAACTCCCGGCCCCCCAATGTCATTCTTTAAAGAAATAGAAGAGGCAATCCCAATTTTCATATGAAATAATAAAAGATCCCATATAGTAAAAACAATCCTTAGCAGAAAAAAAGAACATCGCTGGAGGAAAATCAATACCAAACATTAGACTGTATTACAGAGCTATAGTAACCAAAACAGCTTGGTACTGGCAGAACAATAGGCCTGAGGACCAATGGAATAGAGCTAAAGACCCAGAAATCAATCTTCTACCTAATCTTTGATAAGGGAGCCAAAAACAATAGAATGGAAGAAAAACAGCCTCTTTAACATGTGGTGCTGCCAGAATTAGTTAAGTACCTGCAGAAAACTAAAGTTGGTTCCTTCTATGTTGCCCTACACCAGGATTAACTCCAAATGGATCAAAGACCTTCAGGTAAAAGCAGATACCCTGAAAACTTTACAAGAAAGAATAGGAGATACACTAGGTCTTCTTGGCACAGATTGAAACTTTAATAAAGACCGAGAAACACAACAAATTAAAGAAAATTTGAACAAATGGGACTGAATTAAACTGCAGAGCTTCTGTATGTCAAAGGACTTAGCTTACAGAGTGGGAGAAGAGCTTCACTAGCCCTACAACAGACAAAGACCTCATATTTAAAATATATCAACACCTAAAAAAATTGAGTCTTTCTAAAACAAATCCTTAAAAAGCAACCATGCCCTTAAAAGATTGGCAAAAGACTTGAAGAGAGACTTTTCTGAAAAGGAAATAAGAATGGCCTATGGACACATGAAGCAATGCTTGACATCTCAGGCCATAAAAGAAATGCAAATCAAAACAACTCTTAAGATTCCACCTCACTCCAGTTAGAATGGCCAGGATCAAGAAAACTAGTAACAACAGATGTTGGAGGGGATGTGGCCAGGAGGGATCACTACTACACTGTTGGTGGGAGTGCAAACTTTTTCAACCACTATGGAAAGCAGTATGGCAGTTCCTCAAAAGACTAAATCATAGAGCTCCCCTAAGACGCAGCAATTCACTACTTGGCATTTACCCAATTGTCCAGAAACAAGGACATACTAAATCCACTAGCACAATGATGTTCACTGCAGCACTATTTACCATAGCAAAGATATGGAACCAACCCAGATGCCCCTCAGTTGAGTGGATCAACAAAATGTGGGATTTATATACAGTGGAATTCTATGCTGTTGTAAGAAAGAATGACATTGCCCTATTTGTAAGGAAATAGGACTTAGAAAAAATCATATTAAGTGAAGTAAGCCAGACTCAAAGGAACATAGGCTCAATGGTTTCTCTCATTTGTAATAATTAGTACACATCTAGGACTCTCCTGGCAGAGGATTACAATACCCCCAAACCTAGGTACATAAGGTCATATATTGTGAGACTAAATGGAAGGTTCACCTTGTGTGATTGTTGTTATTAATGTAGTATGTTATTTCTGTTCCTCTTTTTTTGCCCTTTTATTAATCCTGTATTGTTATTGTATCTGACTTTTTTACCTGGTGTATTGTATATACATGTATTTTTTTATTTGAAATCGGAAAGGAGGGAAAACAAGATGATTGGGAGGGGTGGGGGGAAGGAATGGGGACAGAAACATGAGAAGTGCTATCAGTGTGTGAGATTATGAGATTATGCACCTATACATGGTGAATGTAACTGTAATGGACCAAATAGTATAAATATACAGTTATCTTTTTTCTTTCCATAGTACATGAATAGAATATGCTTTTGACAAATATGATATTGATGTCCTTTATACCATTTATAAAATAGAAGTTGCTAGGGGCTGGGAGTTTGGCCTAGTGGTAGAGTGCTTGCCTAGCATGCACGAAGACCCAGGTTCAATTCCTCGGCACCACATACATAGTAAAAAAAAAAGCCTGAAGTGGTGCTGAGGCTCAAGTGGTAGAGCTCTAGCCTTGAGAAAGTCCAAGGACAGTGCTCAGGCCCTGAGCTCAAGCCCAGGACTGGCAATAAATAAATAAATAAATAAATAAATAAATAAATAAATAAATAAATAAATAAAATAGAAGTTGCTAATGTGTATCTTATTAATGCATAATTGCTTTCATCTAATTAAAAATATTGGGGGTTCTACTCCTAATGGATGCCTTGATTGTGAGTATTCCTGAGACTTTGAAAATATATCTTCAATAGTATAAAATGTATATTTTTGTCCTATATTATTGACTAATTTTGTTTCCTTTGTCAGTATATAGGGATTATTCCACATACTGAGATTAAACTGATAATTAGGAATTAATAAGAAATCATCCATAATGCAATTTATAACTATTAGTGAGTCAGTCAACCAAAGATATAGTATAATTTAGATTTTTTGTGTGAATTAAAATAACAGAATTATTGAGATAGTTGATATCAAGGATGTAGTATATTAAAATATATGGAATGTCCTAATTTAAAATACTACTTTATAAAAATCATGAGAAATTTATTTTATTTATAACTGGTGTGTTTGATTTTTGATAAGCAGGTTTATATTTCTATGCTAAACTTTGATTACATTACTAAGATTATATGTTTTTTTAAATATGTGACTATGAGCATCAGCTTAAACTTTATGGAAGATACTTTTTCTCTGCAGGTATTGTGTTTTAGAATAAACATATTACTATTCAAATCTTTATAGAAATCTTCAGCCTTGATCTTCTCATATTGAAAAATATAGAGAAGGATAAATTACTGAATTTACATTAGTTATTGTTTTTATTTCATCATATTTTTTCATTCAAGTCAGATATCTCTATATGATGATAGTGGAAGAGAGTTTTCACATCTCTGTTCTAAATCCATAGGGAACGCCCTTCCATATATTTCCATCAGTTTAACATTTCTACCATGCAAATAAGGACTAAATTTTATTCCACAGATTGGCAAATTTTTGTATCACTACCTGAGATAGTGGAGTAAATTAAACTCTTGTTCTTTCTTACACATCATAAATTGCTGATTGCTTTTGGCAAGAAAATTCAGTTCTTTTCAAATCTACTATTATTTATTATCAGTATCATCTCAGAATGCTGTTTTTGGTTAATATAATATAAAGAAGGATAAAAATATCAGCTAAATTTCCTTAAAAGCCAGTTTTAGTAGCAAATCTAAAAAGAAGCATGGATTCTTACGTTATCATTTTATAGTTTAAAGGTCTTTTTTTCCTCATTTAAAAAATTTATTTTTAAAGTGATGTGCCTGGAGCTCCCAGATATTCATGTTCTTTCATTTATTTCTGCTGAATAACTTGGCATTATTTTCTAACAATGATCAAATTGCATTTTCTAACTGCATTTCATCAATCTAACATTGATTTTTAAATTTCTGTTATTTGATTTAGAAAATGCCTCAGCTTCTGTGGTTATTATAGACACTCATTCAGTTATCTGAAGTAACATCTATTCTTAGGTGTAATCATTTCTAGAAAGACAATTAGAAATAATGGCATTTATACAATTATGTTCTTTTCATACAAAATCCATTTCAAATTTTATACAAAGTATTTCTGGTTTTTTTTAATCATAGAAGTAAACAGGGCATTTGATGATAGAATTCAAAAGTACTTTAAGACTTCCTGAATATATAAGTTAATTTTTAAGTAGCACATCAAAGTGGCCTTCAATTAGACTCATGGTTGTATAATTATGTTTTTTGGGGGGGAGTAAATAATAGTTTACTTAACAGAGTAATAAAAACTATATGTGCATATCCTATGTTTTAGTGTGTAGGTTACAATTTGTCTATTATTTATTAGATTTAAATGTCTCATTTGGTACAACTTCAGTCTTTTGAACAGATAATTAGCTTTTAGATATTTGTTGTTTACCCAAATGGCCAAAATTGCTCCTTTGTTTCCATTCTGCAATTTAGAATAACTAAGCAATTAGACATCCATTTTAGAGGAAATGCATATTACATAAATACTACTTGGAAATGTCTCTGCAAATCTCCACAGATATGCAATTGATGTGTGAGCTTGCTTTCATGAAGGCTTTGACAATGACCCTGCCCTCTACAGATATCATAAAATTTAGATTATTCTCTCTGTATTTGTGCATATTCTGGTTTTGTGCAGTAGTGCTTTTATTTTTCTAGTATTATTGGCAGTTGGTGCATATAATAAAACCAATGGTTTTGATAACTTCACTATATAGAATGGGAGAATTAATTAGATTTTACAGGCTTGGATATCTCCTATCTTTCCTCCATCTTTTATAGAACAAAGATAAAAACTTATATAGCTAATATTTGTTGATCACTATTGCTTGTTACTCATGTATATTAATGCTATACATAATACAATAAACTTGTAAGACTATTTTTATGAAAAATTTAATATACTTGCCTGTGTGTATAGGCTTGGCATTATCACTAGACTTAAGTACTAACTTCACTGCCAGGACTCTTGTACTGTTCCTGTTTTTGGTTTTGGTTTTTTCTTAATAGATCAGGGAAAAGGATTCAAAGTCATTATTTGCATTTGGCAAGAATCACTAGATTATATCTAAGTAGGTAACTAAGTACCTTCTTTGGAATATTCGGATGTGGAGGACCACCATCTACATTTTGACACATCTCTTTCTGCAAAGACATGTTTATCATAATGCCAAGGACCAGGAAAATAATCTTTGCCTCTCAGCTTAGAAATGGGATTTTAGTGCTCAGTCATTTCTAAGGGTAATAAACTATCTCCAATCTTTTCTGTGTAAAACCTAGAAAAGTGGTTAAAGAACCAGAAAAAAATATATATATAATATAGAAGGCACACTCAGTGTACTTTGCACTACAGCAAATAAGTGGGACCCTCTGTTGACCTACAGACCAGTATTTCTTTCTGATGTTAATAAAATACTAAAAGTAAAGGTCCAGACTTGTGTACATTAATATGGATTATATTGGTGCAACTTTGCAAGATTCACACAATGTCCTCTGTCCTAACAACCTTAGATAAAAAGAAATTAAGATAAGCCTCTACATTTGTCAGCATAACATATCTTGCAACTCATTGTTTCTAATTTCCGACTTCCATTTCTTTCTTCATCAGTACATCTTTCTTTCTCTTCCTCTCCTTTCATTTTACCTTCCTCCTACCCTTTTCTTGTTTTATTTTTCTTGCTGTTCTTATTGCTTTTTGTTACCCAAGTTTGTAGAACATCTTACTGATTGTCTTAACTCATTTTAAAGTGAGTTTTTCATTGAACTCCTTTTTTCAAATTTTAGTGTTATAATTTAATTATATTCTAATTTTAGAAAATTAATTATTTCAACTTTTTTGTGGGTTGTCAGACATAATTTTAAGTTTGGATGCTGTCCCTGAGCTATTTTCTTAAGGCTAACACTCTACCACTTTGAACTGCAGTAGTACTTTCGGTTTTCTGGTGGTTAATTGGAGATGAGTCTCACTGACTTTGCTGCCCTGACTTGTCTTTGAACCACAATCCGCAGATCTCAGCTTCCTGAGTAGTTAGAATTACAGGGGTGAGCCACCAGCACTGGGCTTTCTAAACTCTAAATCATATGTAATATCAAAATAAAATTTGCATAATTTTACAGACTCAGAAATTATAAGAAATAATAAACATAAGAAATGAGCTATAAGAAGAAGCATAAGACATAACCACCAATATGGGAATGTAAACTCACTCAACTACTCTGGAAAGCAATATGGACATTCCTCAAAAGACTAAACATAGAACTCCCCTATGACCAAGCAATTCTAGTCCTTGAAATTTACCCAAATCTCCAGAAACAAGGGCATACTAAAACTACTACCAAAACTATATTCATTGCAGCATTATTTACCATAGATTAGATAAGGAACCAATCAAGGTGTCCTTCAATAGATGAATGGATCAAGAAGATGTAATACTTACACAAAATGGATTTCTATGCTGCCATCAGAAGGAAATGGAAAGACTTGGAAAAAAACATATTAAGTGAAGTAAGCCAGACCCAAAGGAATATAGACTCCATGGCGTCCTTCATTTGTAATAATTAATACACATCTAGGGTTCTCATAGCAGGGGATGACAATATCTCAGAACCTATGTGTATATCGTCATAGGATGAGACTAAACAAAATCAACTCTAGATTATGGAAACAAGAGATTTATTTTTGAGATTGTTGTTCTGAATGAACTATGTGAATTATTTTTCTTTTTTCCCCTTTTGGGATTAATCTCGTGTGGTTACTGTATCTGACTTTGTTACCTGATATACTGTGTATACCCTTAATGGTTTATTTGAAATAGTGAAGGAAAACAAGATGATTGGGAGGAGGTGGGGGGAGGGAAAAGTGGACAAAAGCATGAGAAAGGGTATCAAGTTTCAAGAAGTAATGTACCTACTACATGACAAATGTAACTAACCCCTCTGTAATCCCAACAATAAACTACAATAAAAAAAAGAAATAATCGCCAATAGAATTATCAATTCTAGTTTTTGTTAATAACTGCAGTAGCTTCTCTTTTTTGAATGTTTTTATTATTGTCTTTAGCTACTTGTACAGAGGAGTTGCCCTTCAACAGTACAGTTCATCTTGATAAGTATCATTCCTTTCAGCATTCTTACCCCTAATAACCCACAACTCACCACTTCTCTTACTTAAGTTTAGGTTATGGATTTTTTTTTAATATGTACAATGCTTTCACATCCCCCCTTTGACCCACACAATGGAATTCTACCCATCCATCAGAAAGAATGATACTGTACCACTCATAATTAAATGGAATAATTTGGAAAAAAATAAATAAAATAAGCAAGACCCAGAGAAACGTAGATTGCATAGTTTCCCTCATTTGTGGTAGCTAGACCATGCCTATCAATCTACAAGTAAACACACGGGTTGTAAGCAAGGAATTACAAATGAATTAACTTAAGTGTAATACATTCTATGGAGTGCAAATAATATGATTCTTTAAAAGGACTAAATCATCCCCCAACAAAATTAAGTTCCAAGAAGTAATATGTGGGAGACAAGAAGATACGTAGAAGAATGAAGAGGTAAGGAGAGAGAGAAAGGCAAGAATTCATTGAACTCTTTATGTAGATTTTATAAATAATTTTATCTATACACTGAGTAGAAAATAGACTTCATTTATTGTTTAAATTTGTCTTCGAAAAAAAAAGATTAAATATCGATTGTCTTAAACTTTATTAAGGCCAAAATATTTAAAGTCAGAATTCACTCTGAGAATTTTATTTAAAAATCTTGCTGTTTGCTCTCCAATTAAAAGGCATAGGCTGTCTAGTTGGATCAAAAAGCAAGAGCCATCGTTCTGCTGTCTTCAAGAGACACATCTTACCCAAAAAAACAAACATCTTTTGAAAGTGAGAGGTTGGAATAAACTCTATCAAGCAAACGGTCCCCATAAACAGGCTGGAGTTGCCATCCTCATATCAGATAAAATAGACTTCAAACCAAAATTAGTAAGAAAAGACAAAGAAGGTTACTACATACTACTAAAGGGATCTTTCCTCCAGGAAGACATAACGATCCTAAATATTTACACACCCAATCCCGGTGCTCCAAACTTCATCAAGCAAACTTTACTTACACTGAAACCATACATAGATCGAAATACAGTGATTGTCAGTGACTTTAACACAACAATTTCACCTATGGACAGATCAACAAGGCAAAAACTCAACGCAGAAACCTTAGAACTGAACAACTATATAGACCAACTAGATCTAACAGACATCTGCAGAATATTCCACCCAGCAACAACACAATATACGTTTTTCTCAGCAGCACATGGAACATTTTCCAAAATAGATCACATCTTAGGCCATAAAACAAACCTGACAGATTCAGAAACACAGAAATTATTCCATGCACACTCTCAGACCACAAAGGCATCAAACTGGAACTGAACACACATCTCCACCAACGAAAACCCTGTAACTCATGGAGACTGAACAACACATTGTTGAATCACCAATGGGTCATCGAAGAGATCAGAACAGAAATCCAACAGTTTATGAAATTTAACAGTAAGGAGCACACAAAATACCAACTCCTTTGGGACACAGCAAAGGCAGTACTCAGAGGAAAATTTATAGCGCTGAGTGCCTACAACAACAAGGTGGAAAAATTGCAAACTAACAAGTTAATGTCTCACCTTAAGCTCCTGGAAAAAGAGCAACAAACCAACCCTAATCCCAGTAGAAGAAAGCAAATAATTAAAATCAAAGCAGAATTAAATGATTTGGAATCCAAAAAAAACTATAGAAAGAATCAACAAAACAAGGAGTTGGTTCTTTGAAAGAATTAACAAAATTGACAAGCCCTTAGCAAATCTTACCAAAAAAAGAAGAGAGCATATCGAAATAAACAAAATCGCAGATGAAAATGGTAATATCACGACAGAAATTACCAAGATCCAGAACATCATGAGGGAGTACTTCTCAAACCTTTATGCCAGCAAATTTGAGAATCTAGATGAAATGGATGAATTCCTAGCCAATATTAACATACCCACACTGAACCAAGAAGAACTAAGCCAACTCAACAGGCCTATTTCAAGCTCTGAAATAGAAATGGCAATTAGACAACTTCCACCTAAGAAAAGCCCAGGGCCAGATGGATTCACAGCTGAATTCTATAAGGTCTTCAAAGCAGAGCTCACACCAATACTCCTCAAGCTCTTCAACGAAATTTAAAATGAAGGTTCCTTACCAAACTCATTCTATGAAGCCAGTATAACCCTCATCCCCAAACCAGACAGAGATTCATCAAAGAAAGAGAACTATAGACCTATATCTTTGATGAACATCGATGCAAAACTTCTCAACAAAATACTGGCCAACCGTCTACAACAACTCATCAAAAAAATTATACACTATGATCAAACTGGATTCATCACAGGGACGCAAAGCTGGTTCAACATACGCAAATCAATTAATATAATTCAACACATCAACAGGAGCAAGGACAAAAATCACATGATTGTCTCAATAGACACGGAAAAGGCATTTGACAGGATCCAACACCCCTTTATGTTAAAAGCTCTGGAGAAACTAGGAATCCATGGAACATTCCTCAATGTAATAAAGGCTGTGTATGAGAAACCTACTGCTAGTATTACACTTAATGGTGAAAATCTAAAGCCATTCCCTCTAAAATCAGGAACGAGACAAGGATGCCCACTCTCTCCACTACTCTTTAACATAGTACTAGAATTCCTAGCCAGTGCAATAAGGCAAGAAGCAAGCATAAAGGGGATCCAAGTAGGGAAAGAGGAAATAAAACTATCCCTCTTTGCAGATGACATGATTCTGTATTTAAAGAATCCTATAGACTCGACTCCCAAGCTCCTTGAGCTGATTCAAAGCTTTGGAAGAGTAGCAGGCTATAAAATCAACCCTCAAAAATCAACTGCCTTCCTTTATGCCAACAGTGAGAGGAACGAGGCAATAATCAGGAAAGAAACTGCTTTAACAGTAGCCTCAAGGAAAATAAAGTACCTAGGTATTAGCTTAACTAAGAATGTAAAGGACCTTTTTGACGAAAACTTTAAAACCCTAAAAAAGGAAATTAAAGCAGAACTAAGGAAATGGAAAAACCTCCCATGCTCCTGGATTGGAAGAACCAACATTGTGAAAATGACAATCTTGCCAAGAGCTATCTACAAATTCAATGCAATACCCATCAACATCCCAATGTCATTCTTTAAAGAAATAGAAGAGGCAATCCAAAATTTCATATGGAATAATAAAAGACCCCGTATAGCAAAAACACTTCTTAGCAGAAAGAACAGCGCTGGAGGAATTTCAATTCCAAACTTTAGACTCTATTACAGAGCTATAATTCTCAAAACAGCTTGGTACTGGCACAGGAACAGGCCTGAAGACCAATGGAATAGAACTGAGGACCCAGATATTAAACCACAGACCTATGGCCACCTAATCTTTGACAAGGGAGCCAAAAAAATAGAATGGAAGAAAGACAGCCTCTTCAACAAGTTGTGCTGGCAGAACTGGTTAAGCACCTGCAGAAAACTAAAGCTGGATCCTTCTTTGTCACCTTGCACTAGAATTAACTCCAAATGGATCAAAGACCTGGAGGTAAAAGCTGACACACTGAAAACTCTACAAGAAGGAATAGGAGATACACTAGGCCTCCTTGGCACAGGTCGAAACTTTCTTAATAAGGACCAAGAATCACAACAAATCAGAGAAAGGCTGGATAAGTGGGACTGCATGAAACTGCAGAGCTTTTGTAGGGCAAAGGACATAGCTAGTAAACTAATCAGGAAGCCTACAGAGTGGGAGAAGATCTTCACCAACCAAACAACGGACAAAGGCCTCATATCTAAAATATATCAACAACTCAAAAAATTGAATCACTCCAAAACTAACCTCCAAAGTAACAACCATCCCATTAAAAAATGGGCCAAAGACTTAAAGAGAGTCTTCTCTGAAGAAGAAACAAAAATGGCCTATAGACACATGAAGAAATGCTCAACATCTCGGGTCATAAAAGAAATGCAAATCAAAACAACTCTAAGATTCCACCTCACTCCAGCTAGAATGGCCAGGATCAAGAAAACAAATGACAACAGATGCTGGAGGGGATGTGGCCAAGAGGGATCACTACTACACTGTTGGTGGGAGTGCAAACTCGTTCAAGCACTATGGAAAGCAGTGTGGCAGTGCCTCAAAAGGCTAAACATAGAACTCCCCTATGACCCAGCAATTCCACTACTTGGCATTTACCCAACCACCCAGAAACAAGGACATACTAAACCCACTAGCACAACCATGTTCATTGCAACACTATTCACCATAGCAAAGATATGGAACCAACCTAGATGTCCCTCAGTTGATGAGTGGATCAACAAGTTGTGGTATTTGTACACAATGGAATTCTATGCTGTTGTCAGAAAGAATGACATCGCCCCGTTTGTTAGGAAATGGAAAGACTTAGAAAAAATCATATTAAGTGAAGTAAGCCAGACTCAAAGGAACTTAGGCTCAATGGTTTCCCTCATTCGTCATAATCAGTAGAAACCTTGGGCTCTACTAGCAGAGATTTGCAATAGAGCAAAATCTTGATACATAAGGACATATAATGTGAAGCTAATTGAAAGGACTTCCAGGATAGTGAAACAAAAGCCATATAATGAATGATTGTTGTCCTTAATGTACTACGTTGTCTCTCATCTCCTTTGCTGTCCCTTGGTTATCTCATATTGGTATACTATCTCACCTTGTTATGTGATTTATTGAAGTTATTTGTATTTGGATATTTGAAATTTGATAAGGAAGGGGGGAAAACCAAGACGGGTGGGGGGTATGGGGGGGGAGGGATACGGGTACCAAGACATGTGAAAGGGTATCAATGTATGTGAATTAATGCACCTTCTATCTGGCAAATATCATGTAACCCTTTTACTAATTACAATTAAAAAAAAATCTTGCTATTTGATCACTATTCATAGCATTTCTACTACCAAGTACAATTTTACCCACTAATACTATATGACAAAAGTCATAGGAGCCAGTTATTTTGATCTCACAATATAAATAAATCTATAACTTTTATAAAATTAGGAAAATACACTGTGTTATTACTGAGAACTCAGTCACAGTAATATCTTCTATGTATTTAACATAGAATGCTCCTTTGCTGTGTCACCTCAAGTCAGTGGTTATTTACATTGCAGTTTCTAAAGCAGTGGATTTTTTTCAGTTTGTCATGACTACACATCAGATTGCCAATCCTGAGTGGAATTTTCATTGGAATTTAGAGGGAAATTGTCATATTTTTAATTTTAGAGGCAGAAAATGAGTATTATCTTATTTTTCAGCCTTAATTATGAACAAACTTTTATAAAACATTCTATTTACATATTCTTATACTTAGTTATAAATTTTAAGTTTTTCCAGTTTAGAATTTACATGAAAACAGAGACCTTTGGGTGACCTCCAGTTATTTTTAGATCCATAAAAACATAGACATTTGATACTGCATAACACCTTTGTGAATATCTAGTCAACTACTTTTTGTTTTGATTTCTCTTGTCTCACTTTATATTTAAATCATCTTTAAGTAATTCACGAAGTAGTTACCATTTAACAAAGTAGTTTATTAATACAATGCACCTTGATCAAAGTCACTCCTTTCAGCATTCTCACCCATCTTTCCCAATTCACCCCTTCCCTCACTTTTCTTAATTTTGTAGGATATACACTGAACTCTTCACTGTATTCTCACTCTCTTATTTTCATTCCTCTACTCCTTTCTCTTTAAGCCTACTCTATTCCTTTCAAGTACCCACTTCCTTGTCCTTTTTTGATGACCTTTGAATTCTCTCTTGAGTCTACCATATTTCAGTTAATACATTTATTTTTTTCATACATTTTTATTGTAATTAATAGAAGTGTTACATTATATTCAACAGATAAAAGGTGCAATTACTTCACAAACCTTTCTCATTTCTTGGTTCCCATTTCCCTCCCTCCCCATCTTTTCCCCACCTTCCCTAGCCGATTTCAAATAACCAAATATGCATTTATGTAATATATCAGATAACAAGGTGAAATACTGTAACAATATGAGATAACCAATGGACAGCAAAAGAGATGAGAGATAACATAGTACATTAAGGACAACAATCACTCATTATATGGCTTTTGTTTCTATATCCTGGAGATCCTTTCATTTAGCGTCATCTTATATGACCTTATGTATCTAGGTTTTGCTCTATTGTAAATCTCAGCTAGGAAAGCCCAAGGTTTCTACTGATTATGGCAAATGAGGGAAACCATTGAGCCTGTGTTCCTTTGAGTCTGTCTTACTTCACTTAATATGATTTTTTTCTAAGTCCTTCTATTTCCTTACAAATGGGGCAATGTCATTCTTTCTGACAGCAACATAGAATTCCACTGTATATAAATACCACATTTTGTTGATCCACTCATCAACTGAGGGGCATCTGGGTTGGATCCATATCTTTGCTATGGTAAATAGTGCTGCAATGAACATCATTGTGCTAGTGGATTTAGTATGTCCTCGTTTCTGGACAATTGGGTAAATGCTAAGTAGTGAATTGCTGCGTCTTAGGGGAGCTCTATGATTTAGTCTTTTGAGGAACTGCCATACTGCTTTCCATAGAGGTTGAACAAGTTTGCACTCCCATCAACAGTGTAGCAGTGATCCCTCCTGGCCACATCCCCTCCAACATCTGTTGTTATTAGATTTCTTGATCCTGACCATTCTAACTGGAGTGAGGTGGAATCTTAGAGTTGTTTTGATTTGCATTTCTTTTATGACCAGAGATGTCGAGCATTTCTTCTTGTGTCCATAGGCCATTTTTTTTCTTCTTCAGAGAAGACTCTCTTTAAGTCTTTGGCCCATCTTTTAATGGGATGGTTGTTTCTTCGGAGATTAGTTTTGGAATGATTCAAATTTTTGAGCTGTTGATATATTTTAGATAGGAGGCCTTTGTCTGTCGTATGGTTAGTGAATATCTTCTCCTACTTCGTAGGCTTGCTAGCTAGTTAGCTAGCTGTCTATGTCTTTTGCCATACAGAAGCTCTGCAGTTTAATGCAGTCCCATTTTCCCAGACCTCTGATTTGTTGTGTTCCTGTGTCCTTATTAAGAGAGTTTTGACCTGTGCCAAGGAGACCTAGTGTAACTCATATTCTTTCTTGTAAAGCTTTTACCTCGAGGTCTTTGATCCATTTGGTGTTAATCCTGGTGCAGGGTGACAAAGAAGGATCCAACATTAGTTTTCTGTAGGTGTTTATCCTGTTCTGCCAGATTCAGTTAATACATTTATATACACTTGCATACCCCTCAGTACACTTATTCATAAAGTTCATAAAGTAATTCTGACTTCAACATATATAGAAAAATATGCATCTTTTCTCTCCCTGGTTCTGACTGATTTTTCTTAACATAATTTATTCTAGATATTTTCATGTCTTTACAAATGATAAACTACTTTATAATGGATGAGTAAAATTCCATATATGTACATATATATAGTATATACAATTTTCTATATCCATTTATCCATTAAAGGGCATCTCAGCTGATTCTATACCTTGTTTATGGTGATTAGTGCTACAATGAATATGGTTTTGCTGGTAGCTTTGCTATATCTTGGTTTGTAATTTGAGTATAGGCTCAGGAGTTGAATTAATGGATCATATGGTAGTTCTGTATTTAGGCTTTTTAGGAACCTCCATTCTGCTTTCTATAGTGATTGAACAGGATTACATTCCTATCAACAGTGTTTTAGGGTATCATTTTGGCCATATCCTCACTAACATCTGTAATTGTTTTCTTGATAATATACATCATAACAGGGGTGAGATGGAGTCCCAATATTGTTTTGATGCCCATTTCTTCATGTTTCTACTGGCTGTTTTTAATTATGAAGTTATTAGCCCATTTATTAACTGGCTTTTTAGTTTTTTGAGTGTTTCATTTTTTTAAGTTCTCTTTATATTCTGGATATTAACCTATTGTCTGCTGTACATGTAGCAGACAATATTCTACTTTATTCTGTAAGGTATTTAGATCGCTGGCTGTGTTCTTTGCTGTGGAGAAACATTTTAGTGCGATGCAATTGCAAAAGCAATGAAATTTATATTGTGAATCAAATCACTAGAAAAATCACTCCAACAGAACGATAGCCAAACACGTGTATACACACACACACACACACACATACACACACACACACACACACACACACACACACACACACAATCTAACATTAACTGCATCAAATGTGAATGTTCATGCCAATTAAATACTTTCCCCAGAATGATCTCGTAAGGATGTAGTTTTATAGCATATATTCACTTTTCTCCCCTTTCCAATACTTCTTCACAATGAAAAATAGTCTAAACAAATCAAAAGATTAAAATACGAGTATGAATTCATACTTCTCATTGACTTCTGGTTTGTTGGGTTGTTTGTAAAATTTATTCCACCACAGAAACAATCATTCCTGCTTCTCTGAGTAAGATTTAGTTCAATTCTTGTGTTTCCTAAAATATATGAACAATATCCATACTGGATATTGAACAGTCTCTTTATTAACAGTTATAGTCTTGTAAATTACAAATGTAATTACATATGGAAATTACATATGGGATATGGAATATGGTTCATTTGTTTTAATCTCGTAATTCTAGCAGATTTACTTTGCTCAAAAACATGACCTTATACACTTCTCATCTCTTGAGAGTTTGTGCTCATAGTGCCTACCACATAAGACAGTATGGTATCTAACAAAAAGTATGGCTCTTGTCAAAAGACATACCTTTTGTTTTGTGTTTCATTTAACATTTTGTTATTTATATAAGAAGTTAAGGTCAAGCTATAGGCATAGAACAAAATGAACTGTCACCTTTGTAAATAGCTTTGTGGAAATTAGTGAAAATCTATTACTTTGCATATTATCTATGAATAATTTCAGGATATAGTTATAACATAAATCTTATTTCCCCTAAAGCATAAAATGCATACCACTCGGCCCTTTCTAGAAAAAGCTTACTGATGCCTGATACAAATCAATTTTTAAATTTTTTTAACAAGCTGAGTGACAACAAAGTCATTTTTGATTCTGTATCTTTATATTTTATATTTGATTTTTTATTGTATTCTCTTCCAAATATGTAGAGGGGTTACAATTACATTCATCAGGTAATGGGTACATTACTTCTTGAACACTGATACCCCTTCTCATGTTTTTCCCTTACTTACCCTTCCCTCAGACCCTCCCAATCATCTTGTTACCCCCTTTCCTTTCCTATTTCAAATAAACAAATAAACATATACAATATAGCCACTATCAAAGAGATTAATCGTAAAGGGAAAAAAGGAGAAAAGAAATAACTTCACATAATACATTAAAAACACCAATCACAAATGTAAACCTCTTGTTTCCATATCCTAGAGTTCATTTTGCTTAGCCTCATCTTCTGTGGCCATATGTGCACAATAGCTTTTGAGCTATTATGATCCTATGCTAGGAGAATACCGAGTGAAAACAAAATGTTGTTTTTCTTTGTCTTCCTTTAGGTAAAGCATGAAGTTGATAAGTGTCGAGTTTGCCTCAAAAAAAAAAAGCAAATAAACAACTAGTGATTAAGTGAAAATATTGACAATAATACTGATAATTGTTAGGAAAAACTCAGTCAGGAATCATCTGACCACATAGAATTATGTGATTTTTAGATGGGATTAATTTGGAATGGAAAACTGTGGAGCTGAACTTTTGAAAAACTCAGAAGCTTCTGGGCTGTGCATTCTTTCATTTGCCAATCTCATACAACCATTGTGTTTTATCCCTTTATTCCAGCTCATAGGCCATAGGCTTTCTATGCTACTGTTTGAATATCTTTTGAGATGAAAATATCAATATGTCAAAAGGTCATAGGGAGAGCCAGGGTTTTATTTTTTTATTAATAAGCACTCTCTCTTTTCTCTCTCTACTTTTGTCATTCTGACATTCTGTCCTTAAAGTTGAAGGAAATTCATTCTCTAGTGCTGAAATTGGTCATGAAGTTTGTACAAATTATCTAGAAAAGGAAGAAAAGAACCTGAATAGTATTTGGCTTTTGACAATGAATAAATATGCCCTAGAGCAGACTGGTAAAATTAAGCAGAAAAATAGAATATTTATGATACTTGTCTTTGGTATTAATAAGCATTAATAGTTTACATGAAATTAGATGTTATTTTGTAATAGGATTTTAAAATATTGTTTCCTAGATATCCAATGTTTTGCAAGAAATTTAGAAGCAACATAATATTCAGAGTTTAACATCAAGGGCAGCATTAACACAGGCTAGAATACTCAAGGGAAGAAGAATGTGATACCAATGTAGTAATAGAAAACAGATGCTGGACTGCTTTTAGAAGGAGCAGTTCTTAGAAAACCGTTGCCTCCTACAGTGTATCATCACCATAGAATTTCCAATAATAATTGTCATTCATGGGTAAAAGGCACAGTTATTTTACTTCAAAAAAAAAAGAAAAATCTTCTGAATGATTATTTTTAAAACTATTAGTGCAATTCAGGCAGAAGCTCTTGCAAAATGGAAGCATTTTTGTCAAATGAGTGCTGAATCCGAGTTTCCTTCTCTAATGTCAGTGTGAAGGATCATTGCTTAGAAAGCTTCAAGATTCCTCCCTGGCCACTCCAACTATTTTTCTCTAACTGACGATTAGCTCTAGATTCCAAAAGTGTGACAGTGCCTTTTTTTAACTTAATTGCTAAGTCTCCTTCATGTATTAGAAAGGAAGGAAGATTGTTTACTTGTGGAGCCAAAGGGATTGTTTTGATTCAAACGCTGGGAACTTAGAAAGAGGCTGTCTTCCTAAGGCTGTATTTCAGATACCTTTTAGAAGTATTGATCCTCTTCGTGCTGGACTGCATTTACCATCCCTCTTTTTTTCTAGTGGATGTTCTCAATGCTAATTAGATTGTACTTCTGGAGCCACATGTGATGAAAAGTATTTCTTAACCTTTGTTCTCCATTTTAACATTCACTGTGAGTCAGTGATGTTCTTTACCTGTCTTTTTAAAAAATCATACAGTGGAAATGTATGTAGTACATAAATCATGAAATGGTAACTTCTTTGTACAACACCTTAATCATACAATAAAACTTATTCTTTTAAAATTACACAAGGCCTTTTAATAGTGGTCACTCATTATTACTTAAAAGCATGGAATATTTTATTACATAAAAATCAAATCTGTTAAATAGTTTAATAGAATATCTTCTGTTGCATTCCTTTTTTGTTGCACTCCTTTGATTTATTTAGGTATTTGTTTATTTATTTTTGTGTTTCTGTTTTGGGCTTGGACTGGGCCTGGGCAGTATTCCTAAACTCCTTTTGCCCAAGCCTAGCATTTTACCACTTGGGCCAAAGGGCCACTGTCATTTTCTGTGGAACATGATCCTCAGATCTTAGACTCTAGAGTAGCTATCATTACAGGAGTGAGCCACTTGTTCTCAACTTCCTTTACATTTTTGTTGCATTCCTTTGCATCAGTTTTAGTAGATGAAAATTCCATTTATGATCAGTAGAAATATCTTTCATCCTTAAGGAAAGGTCCTAACACTTGTCTTCCCACAGAATACACCAATACTTATAGAAAAGGATCTTAAAAGAGAGAGATATACAGACCATAGTGTTCAGGTTGTGGTGTACTCTTATTATTTCCACCATGTCAGCAGTTCAAAGTACTTATGGTGTAATCTGAGAAAGTGCTACCTCGTGATCCATAGTATCTACTGATATTGAGCACAGAATTTCTTTTTTTTTTAATAAATGAAATTGTGTTTATTCAAGATGTATGATATGTGGGGTTTTTTTGTTTTGTTTTGGTTTTTTTGCCAGTCATGTGCTTGAGCTCAGGGCCTGAGCACTGTCCTTGGATTTTCTCAAGGCTAGAGGTCTTCCACTTGAGCCTCAGCACCATTTCTGGCTTTTTTCTATGTATGTGGTACTGAGGAATCGAACCCAGGTCTTCGTGCATGCTAGGCAAGCACTCTACCACTAGGCCAAACTCCCGGCCCAAGCACAGAATTTCTTAATGCTGTAATTGGAGGTCTTCAGGAGAGTGAAAACAGTTTCTTCTTGGCACAAGAAATATGAGAAGACTGCAAATTATATCAAACTTTGTCCAGAATTGCTATACTCATGTGCAGGATGCTCTGATAGGAAATCAGTTGATTATGAAGCAAAGACGTTTTGAGAACTTGTTTTCCCCTACGAAACTTGTCAGAGGCCTCTTAGAAGCAAAAAAAAAAAAAAAAACTTTTCCCATTTTATCATGCTACTCAGTATTAATCTTCTATAACATACGAAAAGGGTACACATATTTATTCTCCCTTACTAATTTTAAACGCTTCATTGTTCTGATGTAGCTATGACAAATTTACTTCTTTATATAAGAAGACTAAGCATTTTTTTTTCTTTTAGTTCAGGTTTGTTTTTTTTCTTGGTTTTTTTTTTTTTGTTTGTTTGTTTTTTTTTGCCAGTCCTTGGCTTGAGCTCAGGGCCTGAGCACTGTCCTTGAACTTTCTCAACGTTAGAGCTCTACCACTTGAGCCTCAGCACCATTTTTGGCCTTTTTCTATATATGTGGTACCGAGGAATCGAACCCGGGTCTTCGTGCATGCTAGGCAAGCACTCTACCAGTAGGCCAAACTCCCAGCCCCTTGGTTCAGGTTTTTTATCTCTCTCTCTCTCTCCCTCGCTCCCTTGCTCCCTCTCTCCCTCTCTCCCTCTCTCCTTCTCTCCCTCTCTCCCTCTCTCCCTCTCCCTCTCCCTCTCCCTCTCCCTCTCCCTCTCCCTCTCTGTCTCTCTCATATTAGTTTTTCTGTACCAGTGCTTTAGCTTACACCTGCCACCTCATTACAATCTTTTAGCTTTTCTCCTCAAGGCTCATGCTCTATCACCTGGCCTATGGCTACACTTTCAGCTTTTGGCTGGTTAATTGGAAATGTGAATATCACAGAGTTTCTTACCTGGACTGGCTTTGAATTTCAATCTTTATATCAGTTTCTTGAAGAGCTGGAATTACAAATGTGAGCCTCTGGACCCAGCCATTTTGGTTATTAAAAAAAATACCCATTTTTTAAATAAGCCTCTTTAAATGAGCTGCTGTGTCTAATATAGCAATTTCCATAGCAGGTGTTCAATAATTATTTTTAAAATGTTTATGGGATTCATGTGTGTAAGACAAAAATGCCTCGATTGTGAAATTTTTATTTATTTTTCCATATATTTTTATTGTAATTAATAGAAGGGTTATATTATAATCAACAGATAAAAGGTGCATTACTTCACATACTTTGATACCCTTTCTCATGTCTTGGTCCCCATTTCCCTCTTCCCTATCCGATTTCAAATAACCAAATATGCATATATATAAATGATCAGATAACGAGGTGAAATACTGTAACAATATGAGATAACCAAGGGACAGCAAAAGAGATGAGAGATAACATAGTACATTAAGGGCAACAATCACTCATTATATGGCTTTTGTTTCTATATCCTGAAGATCCTTTCATTTAGTGTCATACTATATGGCCTTAGGTATCTAGGTTTTGCTCTATTGTAAATCTCTGCTAGAAGAGCCCAAGGTTTCTACTGATTATGACAAATGAGGGAAACCATTGAGCCTATGTTTCTTTGAGTCTAGCTTACTTCCCTTAATATGATTTTTTCTAAGTCCTTCCATTTCCTTACAAATGGGGCAATGTCATTCTTTCTTACAACAGCATAGAATTCCAATGTGTATAAATACCACATTTTGTTGATTCACTCATCAACTGAGGGGCATCTGGGTTGGTTCCATATCTTTGCTATGGTAAATAGTGCTGCAATGAACATCATTGTGCTAGTGGATTTAGTATGTCCTTGTTTCTGGACAATTGGGTAAATGCCAAGTAGTGAATTGCTGCGTCTTAGGGGAGCTCTATGATTTAGTCTTTTGAGGAACTGCCATACTGCTTTCCATAGTGGTTGAACAAGTTTGCACTCCCACCAACAGTGTAGTAGTGATCCCTCCTGGCCACATCCCCTCCAGCATCTGTTGTTATTAGATTTCTTCATCCTGGCCATTCTAACTGGAGTGAGGTGGAATCTTAAGAGTTGTTTTGATTTGCATTTCTTTTATGGCCAGAGATGTCGAGCATTTCTTCTTGTGTCCATAGGTCATTTTTGTTTCTTCTTCAGAGAAGACTCTCTTTAAGTCTTTGGCCCATCTTTTAATGGGATGGTTGTTTCTTTGGAGATTAGTTTTGGAGTAATTCAAATTTTTGAGCTGTTTATATTTTATATAAGAGGCCCCTGTCTGTTGTATGGTTAGTGAAGTTCTTCTCCCACTCTGTAGGCTTTCTAGTTAATTTGCTAGCTATGTCTTTTGCCTTACAGAAGCTCTGCAGTTTAATGCAGTCCCATTTTCCCAGACCTTCTCTGATTTGTTGTGTTCCTGTGTCCTTATTAAGAGAGTTTTGACCTGTGCCCAGGAGACCTACTGTATCTCCTATTCCTTCTTGCAAAGTTGAAATTTCTATTATGCATAATCATAAGGAAATTGTCCCATACTTGGAACAAAGTATTACACATGTTAATAAGTTTATTTTATGTGTTCTTATATAGCATAACAAATAGATTCATCATAATAGTGACAGTAATGTCAGGTGCATAATGATGTGACTAAAAATTCATTTAATTTCTGAGCTACAACCTGTCTAATGATCAACAACTTAATTTACTTCTCTCTCTGTGTCTCTGACTCCACGTATACATATGTTCAGTAATTCCATCACTTTAGTTACTTATGTTTGAAATTCCCTTATGCTCTGCTTTTTTATTTTTGTTTTTGTTTTTCTTCCTCCTTGAAGAAAGTCTTGAGTTTGGAATCTGGCTCTGAGCAACTTTCTAAATATGTGTACTCAGTTCAATTCTGTCTGGGACAGAAATCTTATCCCTAGTTTGAGATGGTTTCCTCTATCCGCATTTGGTCAGCTTGATGATTGCTTTTCCCTTGAATGGTAATCTTGGAAAACTGTTGGATTTGTTTTTGGGTTCCCTGGTTTCAGTAGTTTTCAGCTAAGTTCACTGAACTTAAGTTCTTTGAGTTTTTTTCTCCCTAGCCAGGGCGCATAGAAAGTGCTTCAGCTATAACACCAAGCTTTCTGTGGAAGCTTTTGTAGCCTTCTTATGCCTAGATATCAGTACATTGCCACTTGACCATGTTATGTATTGTTCACAAGATGTTTCCCTCTTCTATTCCCTGTGGCTCCTACATGTCCCTTTTGCTCCTGGGATGAGTGTGCAGGGCTCCTATAGTGCTGACATTCCCACATTCTAGCTTCCAAATTGGGGAAGTATAATTTCCATTCATGATATAAAACATACTGTGAATTTTCTGCTATTTGGGTAGTTTTCATACTAAGAATGGTCCTTTTGGCTTCCACATAAGAGTGGGTAAGAGTGTGTGGGCAGCATCTGAGCAGTAGCATAGAAACAAGTACTTCTGTTTGCCTTTGAAATATGCATACTTGAATTAGGTGACTAGCAAGCAAATTGTTAGTAAAAGGTTCAGAGCACTGGGCCTTCTGCTTCCTTACCAAGAGATCTAGCCACTGAGCAATGCTTCCAGTCCCATTTTCTGTTGGTTATTTTTTAGATAGGACCACACAATTGAGTCCCAGAATATTCAGTTCATCTGTATGAAGCTTTACAATATTTAAGATACTCACTGCATCACTACCATGTCCAACTCTCCATTAAGTAGGCATCTTGAAAATTTTTTCTGTCCAAGCTGGTCTTGAATCATGATCTCTAATAGCTACTATAAAAGATGTGAACCACCAACACACAGTAGAGGGAGAAAACTTATGAACATGGTACTTATGTTAGCTTTAGAACACATTGATTTTATGTCTCCAATTTAAAAACTTTTAAATCTGAGTAATTTGTTTAGTTAACTGGATCTTGTATCCAGTACAACACAACTGCACCATAATTCTTAACTTCTTTAGATGAGGAAAATAAGAATAAACCTCCTGAAAGAAAAGGAAAGACAGACAAGAGAGAAAGTGTGAGAGGGAAGGAAAGAAGGAAGGAAGGAGGGAGGGAGGGAAGGTGGAAGGGAGGGAGGGAAGTGGAAGGGAGGGAGGGAAGGTGGAAGGGAGGGGGAGGGAGAGAGAAAGAAGGAAGGAAAGAAAGAAAAAGGAAGAAAGAAACAAAGAAGAAAAGAAAGGAGGAGGAGAAGTAAAGGAAGGAAAAGGAAGGGAGATGGGAAGGACAGAAGATAAAGGAACAAAGAAAGAGGAAGGATGAATGGAAGGAAAGGAAAAGGAAGGAAATGATAGCTTGACTTTTGTTACTTTCTGTCTGTTTTTTGTAACTAGGCTATCAAAGAACTTCTAAACAAAATCATGTTTGTTTTTTGTTTGTTTTTTAGTTCATGAGATTAACCTGGCTTAGCCTGGTCTGTATAATTAATTCAAGTGAGGCTTGAGTTGAGATTTTGGTAGGGTAAGGATGAAAATGGATCCTGTGCTTCTCTGAATTGAAAACAATCCAATTTTATTCTTCTTTCCTTGAACCTAAACAGCCCCTGTGTTAAAATGCAAAGTGTTGACATTTGTATTGAAGTATTTTTTTTGTCCTATGTAGCAGTGTAATAGTGATTTTTAAACTACCTCTAAAATACTAATCACATCTAATTAAATTCTAGAATACATTCCCTAGGTTCATGTGTGATTTGCTTTTGTGTTTAACTTTCTGACCTAAAAATTTATAATAATGGGCATCAGAATACTTTCTTCATTAATATAATCACTATTGTATTAGTGGAAAATAATCTACCATATAGTTATAGAATTCCGTGATCTCTGTAACAATAGAAGCTTCATTAAAGGAAATTTTTCAATGAGTGGTAGGTATGACTCTCTTTCTGGGCAATAAGTTTGTTTCCCTTTTTACTTATTGACTGCTTTGTTCACAACTCTGATCAGTAAAGAGTCATTTAAAAAAGTTCCTAAGATGATGTTTTTAGTAAAATAAGGTTATATGCAGCATTGTATGGCTGTAGACAAATCTTTACATTAATGAATCATTGCTCAATTTGATTACTGATTTAGAGTCTTTTAAGTTTCTGAGTAGATATTGCTTAATATATGTGTAAAACAAAAATGAAAGTGTCATATATTACAGAATTGGTTGTCCTTTCTGCAGACTGACAGCTTTGCATTTTCCCAGACAAACACTCAATACACCCTTCAGTCCATTAAGAATGAAGCTCATTAACGTACATAAACTAGCAGGCTGATCTAGTTATTATGCATATTTGATGTGTGACATGTTCAGTGCAGTGTAACTACACTTGGTCTGGTTGTAAAAGGTAGAGTGGCCACTTGTGATCAACAAGGTTGTGAGATCAATTCATTAACCTGGATAAAATCCTTATCCATGAGAACTGTCATTAGAAATGACTAGCTTTTCACTAATTAGCCCACCATTTACAACCTATAAGCTTCTCACAGATGGTAAATGTTTATAAACACCCACAGATGTGCACACAGCTGACAGTCCCTTAGTCTCACAAAAAGGGGACATAGATAATTTAGATTCTCATATAACACATTGTACTCCCCCATGTTAGCTTGTTGTAATGTCCTTTCTTTTGGACTTTTTGCCACAGTAGTTAATGAAACAGCAAACTAATTTAATTGAACTTCTCTTGCTGATGCACATAGATCCTGATAAATATACTAACATATAAACATGGTCACAAGTTGGCTGCCAAAGGGTGAAATGGTATGGACATAACAGATAAACACATTGAACAATGGAGAATATCTGTAACTTGTTCCTGATTTCAAGTTGTGAAACCCAGTCACTCAAAAATATTACATTGAAGCCAGGCACTGGTGTCCTATGCCTATAATTCTACGTATTCAGGAGGGTGACATTTGAGGATCAAGGTTCAAGGATAGCCTGGGCAGAAAAAGTTCCCTTAAGAGTCTTATCTCCAGTTAACATTGCAAAAACCAGAAGTGGATCTGTGGCTCAAAAGTAATAGAGTTCTAGCCTTGGGCAAAAAAGGTTAGGGACAGCACCCAGACCCTGACTCCAAGTTCCAGGTCCCATTTACCCTACTCTGCCCCCCTCCCCAGTTACATTCAGATTCCTCGAAATAGAAGAGATCATCTTCAGTTCAAATGAAAAATGTCATGGTTATTGGCATTCTGGGCCAGTCTTTTCAAGTGAGTCTTTCTGAAATTTAGATTCAGTTTATTATAATGTCAGCCTAACACTGTTTCATTTAGAATAAAATTTAAAAATGTATTAATAACCCAGAACATCATAAATTTGCTTTTTTCTCTCATTTCCTTTGGCCTAAAGAATCTTAGGTCTTTCCTTTTTCTTGTAAATTTGTAATCTAAAAACTTTAACTTCTTTCTCTTTTGAGTTGTTCAGGGCAGTTGAAAAGTATTTTTTGGTGGGGCTGAATCCAGAGCAATGTTGAAGCTAAGCCCTCCAGGCAGTTTACAGAAGGGACCAGGAAGGACAACTATTTTTCCAAATCCCCTCCCCCAATCTAAAATATAACTAAGCCATTGATGAGTCAACATGAATTGGTTTTTGTTTGTTTGTTTTTTGGCATTTTTTGTTCTGGTTATGGTTACTTTTTCCATATATTTTTATTGTAATTAATAGAAGGTTACATTATATTCACCAGATAAAAGGTGCATTATTTCACAATCATTGATATCCTTTCTCATGTCTTGATCCCCATTTCCCATCCTCGCTCCTCATCTTGTTTTCTCCCCTTCCCTATCCTATTTCATATAACCAAATAAGCATCAATATGAATTGTTTTCCAGAGTTTCTTTACTTGAAGAGCATCTGTTAACTTATTAGAAAGGAAAATATTGTTCAACACTACATTAGAAATATTCCAGAGTGTTTTTAAAAGGCTATGATGGTGATCAAAAGTATTATCATCTAGATCATTATTATTTCAGACTATTCTTTTCACACATGTAGTCTTTCCATTGTTGTCTTTTGGCATTACACAAGGGACAGCCAGAGGGGGATGTGTGTCTATCTTCCACAGTTACCAAATATGGTAATGAAAGAAAGTATCCATCCCCTGATTTTTGTGGAAAACAACTCAGTGAGGTTCAGTCAGGATTTGAGCATGAAATCTGATCTCAGTGCCGAGCTTCAGGAACCTCTGGAATCCATAGCAGTTGAGACTTAATTCTACTATTTGCAAAGACCTTACATCTCAGAGAGGAGATGTCTGCCTGCTCATCATTTGTGAGAGAGCTATGCCTCTTTCTAACAGGTTCCAAGGCACAAGTTATCTGACTTCTAGTGAAACTAGATAAAACTAATGTATCTGTTTTATTAAGGTAATGATTATGAAAACTTGTAAAACTTTGTGTCATAAAGAATCACCTGTGACTGCTAAGGAGTGACATACTTCTATATGTCAAAGCTCTATAACATAAGAAATAAACTTTAGAATCAGGTATTTGTTCACCTCTCCCTTCTGTTTTGAAACCATTGTGGCACTCTGGGAAAATTATCTCCTTGAGCTCCAGGTTCCCTCAGCTGTAAATTGATTTGACAACAGCTACTTTTGTACATATGGAGTGGGAACTGAAAAATGATCTATGAGAGAATCTTCCATTCTCTTGAGATAATTTTGTACATTTTTGCCTCTTTTTGTTTGTTATTTGTTGTTTTGGTTTGGTTTGGTTAATGAGTTCCTGGAAAGTTCATTTTCTCCCATCTTTATTTCTCTGTTATTTACTGGCTTCCGAAGTATGTCGATTCCTTCTTTTTCCCATTCTTTCTCCTCATTTGAACATTCCTATTTGTCTTTGCTGAGTTCTTTCAAAATGTATTGCTGCTGTTCTGCTTAGGATTTTTTTTTTAATTTCCTCAACTTCTACCACAAATGTGATGACACTCCCATCTAACTGGAATAAAGGGATGGTGAGAGGATACCTTATCTTGCCAAAATAAATATGAATTTCTTCTTAGATGTACAGCAAAACATGATAAATATTTATAGTACTCTGGACAGAAAACCATTTAGAAATAAAATAAGAACATGAATTGGTAAATTAAGGTGGGCTTTAACTAAAATGATAACACTCAAATTTCTACTGTCTGGTAATGTGGAATTCCATATTTTAAAGTAGAAATAAATATATTCAAAAAATTAAAAGACATGGTTATCCTCTAAAAGAAGGGTTATCCTTTGAGATTTAAAAGGAGAACACTGAAACTAAGTGCCAAAAAGTATACCATAAATGTTAAAGCACTTCTTTTTGTTAAGCACTTTCCAATAACCTTGCTTCTCTTTTGTTAATTTCAGCATATAAGTAGTCACTAATTGTGGATGGAAAAAAAAATCACTCTGTGAAGTACTATGGGAATAAGGACTAGGGTGTGTTCGGCACCTTAACACACTTAATGCATATTGCTAGAATAAAATTAAACTACATAATTCACAATTTTAGATTTCCAACTCCTTGAAAGAAAAAGTTTAAAAATTATTCCAGCAACTCAAAAATCAATTCATCTAAAACCTAACTTACCATGTTCCACATAAAACTTGATTTTCATGTTCTCATTTTGGGTTAATGATACCACCATTTTCCCAGTCACCCAGGCTTGACACCTTCACACCATGCCAGCTTTAATCATAGTGAAGTACTGTTTTGATTATTTCACACCTTTCAGAAATATTCCACGGCAGTTCTTCAGCCTGCTTCCTGACCTTATTTTCCCCTTCTTCTAGTGTATACCATATGCTGCTGTCAGTGTACCACCATTAGGGACCCTCTGCACCCCATGTGGTGTCCAGGCCTCACTTGCTGTCTCCTCAGCCTCAAATCCATTCATTCCCAGCTTCTGGAAGATAACTCCTGTGAAATCCCTGACAGCATTCCCTAGTTGCCTCCTCCTCCCTCTGCTGATGTTTGATGTGGAGCTAAGCATTTTCATTATCTGAATTCATGTAATTCTATTTTGTTCAAAAACTTTATAAGAGGGACCAGGAATTTGGCCTAATGGTAGAGTGCTTGCCTAGTATGCACAAAGACCTGGGTTCGATTCTTCAGTACCACATACATAGAAAAGGCTGGAAGTGGCGCTGTGGTTCAAGTGGCAGAGTACTAGCCTTCAGCAAAAAGTGTCCAAGGACAGTACCCAGGCCCTGAGTTCAAGTCCAGGACTGCCCCCCCCAAAAAAAAATCTTTATAAGAAAGAAAATGCAAATGAAAAATCTTGCTTTAGTTTTTAAAAGTTTGAGTAGTATAAAGTTTATGTATAGGAGGGTTATACTTACTAAGTCACATAAAAATTACCTTTTGAGCAAAGTCTCCCCTTCCCTTGCTCCCTCCCAATTTTATTTTAATTCTCTATGAATATAAAAATATTAAATCTAAAACATTCTTTTTTATTTAAAATGGGAAATATCATCCTAAACGTCATCTCTAATTGAACATCAGCTTCAACTAAGCTTAAGTTTGTCATGCTTCTTTCTGAGTTAAGTGAATCTATGTGTGACAAATGAAGCTTCCACTCAGTCGTGGTGCCATGTAATTAACCTTTTCCTCTCTGGGTTATGCTGTCATTAAAGGGTCATGGGAATTCAAGGTGTGTGGGTCACATCTTGTTATATGTCATTATCACCTCACATCTACATATGTATTTGTACAGATAAGCTATTTCATTCCCTGACATTCTGTGCTTTGCAACTGAAGGCATCTGTTTGGCACTCTAGACACTTCTTGAGACCCAAGGCCAACTATGGCAACTTCTTTTTATTACGGAATCAATTTTTCAATTCTGCTTTCCTTACTAAATTGTAAGGAGCGTTCACTGTGAATAAGTTCATCCAATTTGGGTGTCCAGATATGTTGCAGTAATCATCCAATACTGGGTGAATTATTAAGTCATATATACCTCTTTTAGAAACACATGGAAGAGCAGTTGCTATGCTAGAAGTTAAAAAATAAATAACCTGTTAAACTACATATGTGACCTTGTAAGGTCTAAATCCAACATCAACAATGACAAAAAATAAGTGCATTTTTCCATATGCCATGCTTTGAGATGATTTGTATCAATAACTTAGATATGTTTTTGATGATTTAAAACACTATTTTTCTTGGATCAAAATATTCTACCCTCATTGTATACTTAGTCCCATATGTGGGCATTTAGGTTGTTACCAGTCTCTTGTTGACAAAAGCAATAATGTAGTAGATACTTTTTTACCTGTATCTTTACACACATGGGAATTATGTATTTGAGGTTATTTTCTTAAAAAAATATATATATATGGTCTTTGTACTTTATTTTTGTAAACTTTAATCATTGTTAAATTACAGAGAGCTGTCAGCAAGGTAGAACTGCTTTCAAGCATGTGTTAATACAAATTTATGCTAACTTTTATCATTTTCTCCTTATGCTCATAGGAGAAAATGATCTATTGATTAATTTGGGATATCTGTAATTATGCATGAGATGGAGATTATATCTAAAATACGAAGCCACTATTTAGGCTAAACAGTAGCATGAACTGCTATCAGAAATTTCTGTTTCAGTTATTTTAAAAATAAAGGAGCATTATTTCTTAAAATTTCAAAAATAAATAAATTAGCTCTATGAGTTAAATGAAACAGTTTATACTGCCAAAATCATTTCTTACTACCAAATCTAAATCTTAATGCTGTTCTTAATGTACTGTTATTTATCCTCTCTTTTTTCCCTTTGGTTAAGCTCATATTGCTACTATATCTGACTTTGTTACCTGGTATATTGTATGTAGGTTTATTTGTTTATTTGAAATAGGAAAGGGAGGGCGGATAACAAGATGATTGGGAGAGGGTGGAGGGAGAGAAATGGAGATAAAGCATGAGAAGGGGTATCATTGTGTGAGAAGTTATGCACCTACTACTTGGCGAAAGTAACTGTAACCCCTCTATACACTATCCCGACAATTTTTTTAAAAAGTGGAAATTAAGACTAAAAACACCAAGCCAGGCTCTGATAATAACTAAGGGAATCATAGAAATGTCTTGGGACATTTTCCATGGGCCAATCAGCAACGTGTGCTATTCGAGTAAACAGAAATGGTCTTAGTATTTATTGTAATAATATCTGTTTAATATGTAATACAATATTAGCTAATAATACTATCTAGATAATTATCCTCATGTTATTATTAGCTCTCATTAGGCCTTTGCATGAGAGAGGAATGATCTCAGTGTTTTATATATATTAACTTAATCCTCAGAAAAGCCTTTTAGAGTTAACACTATTGTGGTCCCCTTGAGCCAATGCTCAAGAGATACACAGAAATAGTAATGACTTAAGACTTAAAATCCAAGATCTGTGTTCTTTGTTTTTGCTTTTGACTTGTCTATTTTGAGGAAAGTCTTTTTTTTAAGCAGTGTACTTTTTTTGTTACTTTTCACTGACATCAAGAACTACTCAAACTGTAGAGATAATAAAGAATAGTGGGGAAATACATAAATATTAACCTATCAGATTTTTCCCTTAAAAATTCTACTTCTGAATCAGGTGCTGGTTGAGTCACACCTGTAATCGTAGCTACTCAGGAGGCTGAAATCTAAGGCCTGCAGTTTAAAGCCATGAGACTTGTGTTTACAATAAAACACTCAGAAAAAAAGAAGTGGCATTGTGGCTCAAGTGGTCAAGTGCTGGTCTTGAGCACAATGAGATTCAAGGACAATTCACAGGCGCTACTTCTTATATTTGAGCTAGTTTATCTAATTACAGTATAAGAAGAGGTGTTAACATACTATAGGAATGATCCCTGAAAGTATAGTTGTTACTGTATCTGACTTTGTTGCCTGGTATATTGTATATATGTTTATTTGTTTATTTGAAATAGGGAAAGGAAGGGAGAAAACAAGATAATTGGGAAGGTGGGGGCAAGGAAAGGGGGACAAAAACCTGAGAAGGGGTATCAATGTTCAAGAAGTAATGTAAGTACTACCTGATGAATGTAACTATAACTCCTCTATACCCTGACAATAAAATACAATAAAAAAAAAGAGATGTTAACATTTCACTGTAAAATCACTTTGAAAATTGGCTTTCTCACTCTCTTGAATCAAGCATTTTTTACATTTTCCTTCTGGATTAAATAGCACTGAGGTTTGTTCCTAATACAGGCTGAGCTGGGTAATTGAAACAAACTACCTTTCTGAAAACTTTGTAACTGTGTGTTAGGCAACCCTCTCATGTATTTGTTTTGGGAAGGATTGAGTTTGTGTTAAATTTGAGCCCAGGAATTTGGTAACTATATCAATTTAATGAATTTTTTAAATGGAGACTGATCTTTCCAACCCTAAATTCCAGGTTGTAATCTTTATATCAATGGCTGCTACTAAAACCATATAAAATATGATAAGATTTTTAAAAGGAAGGTCAGAAGACAGTAGAAGGTAAGAAGAGCAGCTACAGAAGCACATATAAACACTAGAAAATGGTCGCAGATTCAAAATTGAGTCTCACAATCGATCATTCTTACCTGTTAATTTGCACATGACTCACCCTCAGCTGTTTTCTCTATAAATTTTACTTATGAGAGCTCATATTCTGTCATATTATCAACTATCACCTTAACATAAACTTTCAGTAAGCTCTTGCTCTGTGCCAGGTAATCTCCTGAGCTATGCACATAGATTTACTCCTTTAAGTCCCAATTGCTTGGTGAAATAGATGCTGTCTTCCTATTTAAAGTGAAGCAAAGGCAAATGCAGATTAAGCTGTCCTTCTATTAGATACTGTTATTAATTATTATTATTAATCAAACTTCAGTTAGACACCTCATAATATCTCAGATTAACACATCCAGAATAAACTTAGTATTTGTGTAAATACAAAGTTTTAAAAAATATTTTCATTAATTTTGTAGACTATACATTGAATTATTGATTGCATTATCTTTCTCCTTTTTATTCATCTATCCCTCTCCAAACAAGATTTGTTGTTCTTTGTCCTTAAATTCCATGCTCATCACTTCCACTCCTTACTTGGCTTCTGTGATATCATTTTGCCTAGAATCACTAAACTTACCTCTCCTATTCATCTTACCCTCATACTAGATTTCTAAAGTAGAAATTTGGCCATATTGCTTCCTACTTTACAATGAGTCAGTGGTAGAGAGATGAGAGATGAAACAATGGAAGGGATGACATTGATGAAGATGCATTGGGACCCGTAAATTGATTTATTGAATTGAAACACCTTTGTCAACTACTTGAAGGTAATAAAACATTTTTAATGGGTTAATGGCTTTTGAAAAGATAACTCTCAACCCCGAAAATATGGTGTATTTTGCTCACAGTGAATTGACACCTGCATGGCTCCTCAGTTTCATGTATTCTTTTTCTACTCAAATCTAAGTTCTCTCATATATTTCCTGTTGCTCCTGAAAGATGGCCCTGTATAGCTAGCTGTCTGACAGCTCTAGCCAGACCTTCACTCTTCTGGCAGCTCTGTATGCACAAAGCTGTTCTTTTAATACATGCTGTCTGGAAACTTCTTGGCCTGCTCCTTCCCATACTAGTTGCCCATCCTCCACCACATGTTGGATGTTAGAGCCCTTGTGATCCAATCACTTCCCAAAAGCCATGGCAACCAAGTCTTTAGCACATGGCCCTTGGAGGATTATTTTAGATCCAAATGTAAGTGGCACATGTCTTTTTCTCAGAAGCCAAGCATAGATAGCTTCATGTCAGAAAAAAAATTTTTTTCTGCCTTTAAAATGTCTTTTTTTCTATCCTTATTGGCAATGTAATAATTTCTTTATTGGAAATAATTTCTCTTTAGATTTGGAAAGCGTATATCTCCTCTCTTGGAATTCAATGTGCTATTGAGAAATCTAGTCTCTTTATGATTTCTTTACTGTCTGTGACCCATTTTGATTTGTTTTCCTGTTTCTACCTTTTGGGGAACTTTTAGAAGCTTTTGTATGTTTTATATAGCTAAAATTGCATTGTTCTCCAAGTAGAGAAAATGAAGTAAATAGAGAATGTCTTCCAGATCATTTTTCTTTTCTATTTTTCTTCTGCCCTTAATGTTTAGGTGGCTCCCTACATGTCATCTTAACTTTTTTATTCATGAATACTTTCAGAGACCAAACACAGACTAGGCAGACAGAGATTTGCCTTTGATAGTTCTTAAGGCCTTTCTCGGGTTCTAGCTAATACTGGTAAATGATAGTTTTTTAATACTAGAAGGGTTTCCAAAACTCCTAGCTATTTTTCGTCTGCATTTGTGGCTAGTGCCCTCCGTTAAGAAGCTCAAAAGGACTCTGCAGTTGTTCATTTCTGAAGTTTCTCTGCTGAGTTTGCGCCTGGTTGATCTATCCAGAGGTGACAGTGGTGTGTTAAAGTCACCAGCAATCACTGTGTTTGGATCTGTGTGTTTTTAGTGTGAGTGAAGTCTGTTTAATGAATTTGAGTGCTCTGGAATTTGGTGTATAGATAATTAGGATGGTTATATACTCCTGAAGGAAAGATCCCTTTAGTAGTGTGCAATAACCTTCGTCTCTTCTCATTGATTTTAGTTTGAAGTATATTTTATCTGATATAAAGATGGCTACTCCAGCCTGTTGATAGATATTATTCCAACCTTTCACTCTCAGTATATGTTTGTCTTTTGGGGCAAGATTGTCTCTTGAAGACAGCAGAAAGATGGGTCTTGCTTTTTGGTCCAGCTGGTACAGTCTGTGTCGTTTAATTGGAGAGTTAAGTCCATTGATGTTAAGGGTTAGAATTGAAAAATGTTTGCTCCTGCCATTATTCTATTTTGTTAGGGCCTGTGACTTGTCAGTTCTTGCTATAGTTACCTGGTATACTTTTTCTATCGATATCATGTTTGTGTTTCATTTTCAACATGTAGAACATCTTTGAGAATTTTCTCTACTGCTGGTTTGGTTGGTATGTACTGTTTCACTTTTTCCTTACTATGAAAGGTTTTTATTTTTCCCTCGGCTATGAATGAGAGCTTAGCTGGAGTAAGTAGGATCCATGGTTTCCCTCATTTGTATTAATTAGTACACATCTAGGATTCTTCTAGCAGAGGATCACAGTAGCTCAGGAGCTTTGTACATATGGTCTTATAGAATGAGACTAAATGAAATGAACTCTAGGATATGGAAACAAGAGGTTTATCTTGTGATTATTGTTCTTAATGTATTATGTGAAGTTATTTCTTTTCTCTTTTTTTTCCACTTAAGGTTAATGTCAAGTGGTTATTGTATCTGACTTTGTTACCTGGTATATTGTGTATATGTTTATTTCTTTGTTTGAAATAGGGAAGGGAAGGGGGAAAACAAGATGATTGGAAGGGGGTGAAGAAGGGAAAGGGAGACAAAAACATGAGAAGGGGTATCAAGTTTCAATAAGGAATCTACCTATTACCTGGTGTATGTCTATTACCCCCTCTATACATTGTCCCAACAATAAAATGGAATTTAAAAAAAGCTCAAAAGGAATTCTCTTCCAAGCTTTATGCCCCACTAAAATTGGTATCACTTAAAAATCTTTTCCATATTTTCGCTTCCTTCATCCATAGGCTCTGAAGTCTTCAGCTGTGTTCTTTAGCAGTGTTACCTTCTTGTTGTCCCCGTATCCTATGTATTTTGCTTTAAAATATCCTTTCATTAACTCATTCTCCAATTCCCATATGGTAATTTTTATTCATTTATTTATTTACTTGTTTTAATACTAGAGTTTTATCTTTAGAGCCTTACACTTGCTTAGGCAGGTACTCTACTACTTGAGCTATGGCCCTAGCCCTACACTACTTTTTTTTTAAATACCATTTATAAGTTATGTGATACGATACTCACCATAGTATGGTCTTGACTACTGCAAGTAATTATTTTTAAAATATTTTAATGACAGAAGAAAAACTTTAAATATTTTGAACATAGATTAATTAGTAATTAGCTTAAGTTCTAGTCAGCATGTAAAAGAGGCTAATTTTTATTTCTCTGGCTTGTAATGGATTAATACAAGAATGAGTCATTTAAACACTGCACTATACATCTTCTGTTTTTATCTTTTCCTCTGTCCATACTATTCCTCTTGCCATTAGTTCTCTTCCCTTCCAAGTCCCTGTCATGGCTAAATTCTACCTATTCCTCAGGAATTCACTAGGAAATCTTGCATTTCAACCTATTCATGTATATCCCTTTCACATCTATTACACTTACATTTGTGAGCACAGCAAAATTTCTTGTTAACCCATATGACCACTATATCTTTAAGTAAGTGGATGAGAATCATATATACCTGACCCATGTAACAATGATTTTGTAAGCATTATAAAGGCCACACGTCCCCAACTTCTATTAAATGAATATACTAAACGCACATAGAGTATTAAAGAACATCTTCCTTGTCCATAGCCTCCCCCATGGTTTGAATTGTCCATTTGTGCAGTCTATCAGTACTTCAATCCACAGTTCCTTTTAAAATAGTAGTGTGCTGTTGGTGGCAGTGCAAGCTCGTTCAACCACTATGGAAAGCAGTATGGCAGTGCCTCAAAAGGCTAAACATAGAACTCCCCTATGACCCAGCAATTCCACTACTTGGCATTTACCCAACCATCCAAAATCTAGGGCATACTAAATCCACTAGCACAACAATGTTCATTGCAGCATTATTCACCATAGCAAAGATATGGAACCAGATGTCCCTCTCAGTTGATGAGTGGATCAACAAGTTGTGGTATTTGTACACAATGGAATTCTATGCTGCTGTCAGAAAAAATGACATCGCCCCATTTGTTAGGAAATGGAAAGACTTAGAAAAAAATCATATTAAGTGAAGTAAGCCAGACTCAAAGGAACTTAGGCTCAGTGGTTTCCCTCATTTGTCATAACCAGTAGAAACCTTGGGCTCTACTAGCAGAGATCTGCAATAGAGCAAAACCTTGATATATAAGGCCATATAGTATGAAGCTAATTGAAAGGACCTCCAGGATACTGAAACAAAAGCCATATAATGAATGATTGTTTTTTTTTCTTTTTTTATTGTTATTAGTAAAAGGGTTACATGATATTTGCCAGAATGTGCATTAATTCACTTACTTTGATACCCTTTCACATGTCTTGGTACCCATTACCCTCCCCCCCCACATCCCCCACCTGTCTTGGTTTTCCCCCCTTCCCTATCAAATTTCAAATATCCAAATACAAATAAATTCAATATATCAGATAACAAAGTGAGATACTATAACAATATGAGATAACCAAGGAACAGCAAAGGAGATGAGAGACAACATAGTACATTAAGGACAACAATCATTCGTTATATGGCTTTTACTTCAATATCCTGGAGGTCCTTTCAATTAGCTTCATACTATATGGCCTTATGTATTAAGATTTTGCTCTATTGCAGATCTCTGCTAGTAGAGCCCAAGGTTTCTACTGATTATGACAAATGAGAGAAACCACTGAGCCTAAGTTCCTTTGAGTCTGGCTTACTTCACTTAATATGATTTTTTCTAAGTCTTTCCATTTCCTAAGAAATGGGGCAATGTCATTCTTTCTGACAGCAGCATAGAATTCCATTGTGTACAAATACCACAACTTGTTGATCCACTCATCAACTGAGGGACATGTAGGTTGGTTCCATATCTTTGCTATGGTGAATAGTGCAGCAATGAACATTGTTGTGCTAGTGGATTTAGTATGCCCTTGTTTCTAAATGGTTGGGTAAATGCCAAGTAGTGGAATTGCTGGGTCATATTGTTGTCCTCAATCTACTATGTTATCTTTCATCTCCTTTGCTGTCTCTTGGGTATCTCATATTGTTACAGTATCTCACTTTGTTATCTGATATATTGAATTTATTTGTATTTGGTTATTTGAAATTTGATAGGGAAGGGGGGAAAACCAAGACGGGGGGTGGGTTGTGGGTGGGGGGAGGGTGATGGGTACCAAGACATGTGAAAGGGTATCAATGTATGTGAATTAATGCACCTTCTATCTGGTAAATATCATGTAACCCTTTTATTAATTACAATAAAAAATTATAAAAAAATAAATAAAATAAAATAGTAGTGTGCATGCTTGTGTCCTTAAGCAAGTACACATAAGCAAATATACTTGTAAAATACTCAGTTTGTAATGTAATATATCTAAAATAGTGTTTGTAACATTTAATAATAAACCTATAATTCATTAAAAGTTTTGTAGGCTGCTAGTGAGGACATTTGTGAATATATTTCCATGGATGTTTTTAACACTTCACATATGAAGTACTTTTATATTGTATTATCTCATATAATCTTGTCATTAAAATTAAACAAGTGATGTCTCTGTTTTACATGTCAGGGATTACTATGCACACAGTCTAGTGTTTCACAAAGAATCAGTTGAGAGGTTGTGCTACACAACCTGCAGTTCATTTCAGTATTATTTCCATTATGTGTATGACAGTGGAAGTCCAGCAGAGCCATCCACTGTGAGTCAGTAAACGTGTCCCACTCTGAGCTTGTAGTCTAGTGATAGAAGCAATCAAGAAATCAATATGAAATTATTGTAAATGATTTACTGCTATGAGTACTGCGTGCCCCAGAGATATAAAAGGCACCCACTTCATCCTAAATAGGTCAGATGGAACACAATATTCAGGACTCTCTTGAAGGAGAAAAAGGAGTTCTCATGGTAAAGAAGGTAGGAAAGATGTTCTGTATGGAGATACCTGATGTAAGTTGCTTAATAAATTGAAGCTGAACAGTGTTCTAATATATGTATTTTACTTTAATAACATTGGCATTATTATCTAACATCTAGCCCATAATCAAAATTCCAATAATATCATTCATAGCTTTTGTTTTCCAATTCAATGGCTAATCATGGACTATTGTATTTACCTATGTCTCTACCATATCTGTTAATCTGGAACATTCTCCTACCATTTCTTTCATATTTCCACTGTCTTAGTCTCTTTTGCAAGCAAGCATGAGATTTTGATTTCTTAATTTTTAAAAAATATTTCTTTTACTAGTGAACTACATTACCTACCTTAAATATTTGGAATCACCTTTACTTCGTTTTAGGAAAAATCATAGTCAAATTTGATTATAAATTTTCCAAGATAATTAGATAATAATTAAACTGTCTGCAATACTTAATGTATTTTAATTAAAATAGTTATCACAGCACTTTAAAATTAAATTTATATGTAAATTAACAACCCCCAGGTTCTCTTATTTCTCACCCACCTATTTGGATAACACCTACAAGGTTTAGTATCTTCTAAAAATATAAAATAGAACCAGATGGAAAGGCAGCTGACACATATTTATATTTATATCCATTTATAAACTGTAAATGAGTGTGTTATTTGTACTTTACTAGATTCACTTCTCAACAATTATCTATAAAGGGAGCTTGCCTCAAAAGGAAAACAAAAATTAGAATAAAATGTAACTCGGGGAGGGCAAAAAAAAGTTCCTCAGAACATCATTGCATTGTTTTACTGTAATATTAGATTAGCCATGTCGTTTTTTTTAATTGACAATCCCTACAAATAAACTCTTTTCAAGGTGTAGTGTTTGTTTTCTTAAATTTGGGTTGGGCAAGTAACTCCTTTGAAGCTTGGTCTACTAACTTTATGGATGTAATATCAATAACTTTAGTCACTGTAAAGGCATTCCATGACATACACAGAATCACCTCTATACTTATGTATTTTGTGAACTATATTCAGCAGTTTAAAATAATCATTACTAGAACCTAGTCCTTTTAGATTTGTTTTTTATTGTAGAAGATTAACTTTTTTTTTTTTTTTTTTTTTTTTTTTGCTATTCCTGGGGCTTGAACTTGGCTGAGCACTGTCCTTGGGTTTTTTTCAAAGCTAGCGCTCTACCACTTGACCCACAGCCACCACTTCTGGCTTTTTCTATGTATGTGGTACCAAGCCATTGAAAACGGGTCTTGGGTCTTTGTGCATGCTGGGCAAGCACTCACTCTACCACTAGTCCAAACTCCTGGCCCCATAGAAGATTAACTTTTTAAAGACACAACTTTAAAAAAAAAAAAAAGTTTGTAGCAGTTGTCCCATTTCCCCTCAGATACGGACAGTTAGCCTCTGATATGAAAAGAAATCACTAAGTGCTGGTTCATGGTAGTTTGCACGAAATCTAATTCTGCATTTTAAATTTTGAAAAGCCAGAACTGCAGTCCCACACCTGGTCGAATTTGGAAGGGAGGTTGGTGCCTTAAACCATATCTTGTTTCTATGATGGAAATATGATTTATGAGAGCCCAAGATATAGAGATGACTAGAACCATATTCCATTTAAAGTTACTGTTCCATTGGACTATAAAAGCAGTGCTCTGAACTGGAGCAGTAGAACTGGGTGCACTTTACTTGACAATAACACAAGTGCTAATGAGACAGATTTCATTAAAAGATAGTTGATTTATGACAGACATGAGCCCTTTCTTTGAAATTGCTAGCTTAGTCCTGGCATCTGGTCTTTTTCCTCCTGACCATCCCCATCACCAGTTTTTCTGTATCTTTGACATTGCTATGGTAACCCTGAGGGCTGATAGAATTCCCTGCATCTCTTTTCACAGAGGGTGATGAGACAGGAGTGATGGATAGTCTGCTGGAGGCCTTGCAGTCAGGAGCTGCCTTCCGCGACAGAAGAAAAAGGACACCAAAGCCGAAAGGTGAACACCATCCTTGTTTCATGTTACTTTCTCAGGAATGATCACAGAAGAGAACACTTTTCTTTTTATTTCTAATTCTTTTAAAGTCCTGTGTCAAGGAGCAATGCTATGGGCAGCTACTATTCAGAAGTTTCCTAAGTTTGCTTAATCCCTTGCAAAGAAAATGTCAGAAAGTTATACATTCCAGTTGGCTGATGTCAGTAGCACATTAACAAATCAATGCACTGAACCTAGAAAATCCTGATTAGTGTGACAAGTCTCATCTGAAGAACCATATGTACTTCATCCCAGTGGAGTTTACAGTAGCATAATTAAATGGGAAGTTAAAGTCATAACATTACTGCTTCAAGTATTTCAGGGTATTGAAGCATTGCTTTGCTTCCAAAAATACTTAACCTTGGGTGGGATAAAAAGTATGTAATATAGTTACATCTTGAGATGAACAGAACTCAATGAATTAACTTTCTTTTTTGTAATTTTGTATCTTTACAGATATTCGGCAAAGTCTCAGTCCAATGTCTCAGAGGCCTGTTCTGAAAGTTTGTAACCATGGTAATAAACTGTATTCATAAATTGTTACATCCTTCTCTACTTTCATCCTGTTGATCTCAGGTTTTAATAGATGATGATGAAGCTCTCAAGACAGTATAACTGAGATAGTAACAATGTGTAGATATATATATTTGCTAGGAAATTGCTCATGTTTTCCATCCATATGTTACTTCCCTGAAGTTGTCATTTAGGTTCTTCTTTTGGGTCCTTAAGGGAATGTTTTAATAATAATAATTACTATTATTATTAAAATAATTTTTATTAATAATAATTATTAAAATCATTGTATTTGAAGTTGCTTTCACAGAGTTCTAATCAATTTTACACTATCTCAGAAGCAATATGATATCATAAGACTTTTCAATGGTGGCTTACTATGATAAGTTTTAATTTGAAATGTTAAAACCATCTGTGAAGATACACAAATGTTTATACTCATATTATTGACTTGCATTTTGGCAAAATCACAAATACAGATGAGCTTCATGTGGTATTATAGAAAGATATGCTAAAAGTGCTGAAAGGAAGATAAATTAACTTTCTAATATTTATCTTAAAACTAATACCTTTCAAAAATACCTCACTAGCCTGGCACCAATGGCTTAAGACTGTAATCCTACTTGCTTGGAAGGATGAATTTGACAATCACAGTTTGAGGCAGCCTGTACAGAAAAATTTATGAAACCCCTTTCAACCAATAACTGGGTACAGTTGCACACACCTGCCTCCTTACACTTTGTGAGGCTGAGATTGGAAAGATTCAAGTTATAACAAAACCCAAGCAGAAAAGTCTTCCAGAGATACTGGATGTGGTCGTGTGTGTAACTGTTGTCCCAGCTAAGAAGGGAAGCCTAAATTTGGAGCCAAGTCTAGGCATGATATATCCTGAGAAAGTAAGACCCTATCTCAAAATTAACCAGTCAGCAAAAAGGGATGGTGATGTTGCTCAACAGTAGAGTCCCTTCCTGGAAAGTACAAGGCACTAAGTTCAAACCCTAGTACTATTACCAGATACAATCTATTATGTCCATCTGTATTTGCCTTGTTCAAGCTGCCATCTTGTGTTTATTAGCTTTCATTCAGTCTGCTTCTTTCTTCAAATTCTGTATAGTTGGGGTGTGCTTACCTTCTATTTACCCTTTGTAAGTGAGCTTGTCATCAAAGTTTGCCATATTGTAAAAGGAAAAAATAATTGATAGATTTCATTCAAGTGTTCTTTGGTACTTGTGAATTACTTTCAAGAAGTAATAACATTTAGCTGAGAAACTTAAACTCCATTTTTGGGTAATCTGAAATAATTAATAAGGTAAGTAAGAAAAACAAGAATTCATTGATTTTTGAGTAGGTATGTGGATATCACCAAAAACAGGCTAAGTGAATATAATGGAGGTTTAAGAAATGAGAAGACAAGTGAAAATCTGTATTATTTTAAATACCTTTTAAACTCTTGTCTTTTCTGTTTTTTGTCTTTTCATCCCTAAAATAGTAAAAATAATTGTAATAAGTTGGCAAAATTTATTGTGAATAATTAATTCCTAACTTTGGTTTTATGATTTTAAGTCATTATGGCACAGTAAATAACAAAAAGCATAGTATATTGTGCTATTCTGGACTTTTGAGATATTTTGTACGGTAAATGAGTAGATAGAAACTATAAAGGTTGAAACCTTCCCAAGAGTACATAACTGTGACCACAAAATCACCTATTTTAATTACATAAAGACACATTGATTTTTTTTGTTAAAATTAACAACTCAACTCCATTGTACATCATTATAGAATACAATCAGACACTGATTATGGTATGATTATAATGTTACCTGGTGCTCAATTGAAAGTAAATATTTTAGATATTATGTGGCAGAAACTACTTAAGACAACTTTGTACACCAGCCCAGGAAATCTGATCGTTCTGTGACTGTAAATTGGTAAAATGGAGATAAAATAGCTCAGCTGTAATTATAAAATTGTGGGGGTTTTTTGTTCATTGCATAAAAGCGATATGCACTGCATTTTTTAGAACTAATATGTACCATATTAAACTTTAAGGCTACTGTGATAATAATCTAGTAGATCATACAATAAAGCAAGGAGATAGTTGACAAAGATTACCTGCTCTCCTTTCAGCCTGATTAAACTCCTGGTGGTATGCATGTGTAAAACTAGCTAATTGTGAGGCAGGAGGCAGAAGGATCATGGATTTAAAGCCAGCCTAGGCAAGTCAGCAAAACCTGATACCAAAAAAGAAAAGATGAACAAAGGGACTATGATGTGGCTCAAGTGAGAGCACTGGTTTTTTCTGTTAGCCTTTGGGTTCGGTCCCCAACCCAGACCCCAAAATGTTTTTTAATTTTCTTATCTAATTTAGATACAATGTTTAGACATTTTTATTCTATTCCCTGCCCTTTGACCTAGGGTTGGATCTTAGGGCCTAGCTTTTTGCTGGTTAATTGGAGATAGCATTTTGAGGATTATATTTATATCATAATATTATATGTCATATTTGAGCATATGTATAGCTTCAAGGTGTGTTCCTCTAAATCTCAGTGCCCTAATTATCTAGAATTATAGATTTAAGCCACAGACTGCTGCCAAGATATTTTTCTATTGATCATGTGTTTCTCCCTTACAGTTCTAAAACAGAGATCCAAATGATCAAATGTATGTTTTAGAATGATATGTAGAAAGATAGATTTAAACAAAATATTGAAAGTACAGGATTTAATTATGGCGAATTTCTTTGTTTTAGAATAAGATGACATTTTAGAGTTTATTTTGTAATCTTTCTAAAGATTACTTTGTTTTCATTGAGAATACAAATTCTATAATTGAACTATGTACTTACAGAGTAACCTCTTCTACTTTTAAATCAGCTTCTAGATGCTTACAAAACAATGTGTCTGATATTTCTATTTTCTACAAGTATATTTGTTGATATGGACCCCACGACCTATTTATACAAGATTTTATATAATTATCTTAAATTTTACATCTAATTTTACATCCTAAAATAATATCATAAGATGAATATTGACCAAATGTTTACTGAGTTTTTTGCCCTACAAAATGATGAGCACTATGCCAATAGGTATTTTTCATTTAATGTTTTCAATAACCAGATGGCCAATATTCGAATCTCCATTTCATCGTTAAAAATAACCAAACATGTAGTACATCTCATAATTTGATTGAATCTCTGCAGCCAAGGTTTGCACCTGGGCCTGTATGACTTTAGAGTCCACATTCGTAATATACTTCCCATGTCACACTCCAAAAACAACTGCCTGAATCAGTGACGGCTATTGAGGCAATGTTTAAAAGATTCTCTAGCCTCACCTGGTGTTCCCAGGTATAATCACAAGATAGCACTGTTTTCTTAGTCTGAGGCTTAGGTTACAAATAATATTTTGGAATCGTGGCCACTTTTTGTTTCGTTCAAGAACATAAGGAATAAAGCATCTATATTAATGTTGTGTGTATATGTGTATATGTGTCTGAGCATGTGCCCACACGCATGCATTCATGCACATGTACGTTCCAGTACTGGTGCTTGATCCCGGGGTCATATTAAGGAGAAAATCAAGTGTTTAAGTAGCATCCCATATAAATTGGTTCCATATGCCAAGTGTTAAAGCCTAACTAGGAACAAAATTTGCTACCTCTTCCTACTCTCTTGTTATGTGTCATCAAATGTAGACATTTGATCACCAATAATATATGCTTTCAGAAGATTGTTATATTCAATATGGAGTGTAGGATACAATCTTTGGAGGAAGGAAAAGGTGTATTGGCTTCAAACTCTGGACCTCATGCTTGCTAGACAAGCACTCTGCCACTTGAGCCATGCTTCCAGTTATAATTTGTTTTTCAGATTTCGTGTCCTTTTTCCTGGATAGCCTCAAACTGTATTCTTCCTGTTACTACTTACCCAGTAGCTGACATTGCAAGCTTATGTTACCACACTTAGCTATAGTATACAGTCTTCATTTAGTAACTTCTTACAAGTGGAAGTGTATTTGTTTATTCCTTTCCCTTAACCAAGTGAGGTGTAACAATATTAAAATAAAGAATATGGAGCTGGGAGTGTAGCCTAGTGGTAGAGTGCTTGCCTAGCATGCATGAAGCCCTAGGTTTGCTTCCTCAGTACCACATATACAGAAAAAGCTGGAAGTGGTGCTGTGGCTTAAGTAATAGAACACTAGCTTTGAGAAAGCCGAAGGATAGTTCTCAGGCCCTGAGTTCAAGCCCCAGGATTGGCAAAAAATAACAAGAAAGAGAGACAGGGGTGGGAGGAGGAGGAAGGAAGGAAAGGAAAAAATGAAGGAAGGAAGGAAGGAAGGAAGAGAGAGAGAGAATCAAAGAATGATGAGTACAGGCTATTATGCCTTTAATCAACTTGATTTGTTCCAAACCTAGAGACTTTACATTATCCACAGTAAATAACAGATATTCCTCTTTGATATAAACATAATCAGATATTTGTGCATTTTATGAAGATCATACCATATATAATGTTTAGGTGTTAGTGACCTAGTTGAAAATAAAGTATTACAATGGAAAGAAATATATTGAGAGTCTGATGCCAAGTGAAGAACATAAACTGACAATTTTAGCTTAGAAAGAAAAGTTAAAAGGACTAGCAAAGTGATCACTTTTAAGGGGTGGGAAAAAGTCACAGGATATATGGAGGTTTGAGCACAGAGCTCTTAATTCATCAACAGACCTTCCCAGACAGTTCTTTGTGTCGTACAAGTGAGTTATCTAAATGTTCACCACATGAGATGGTCCAATTGAGAAGTTTGCATTAGAAATGGGCTCCGTTCATTAAGAATGGACTTGGGGCATTAAGAATACACTGAAATGAGTAATGTGGTAAGAGAAAGATAAGAGATGGTTGAGGTAGTTAGATTGCCTAATAGCAGAGCCAGTATCATGAGGGGTGGAAAAATTTCAAGGACCTGGTTTCTTCAATTTCCTTACTGTACAGTTTCTTGGTACTTTAAGGCATATCAGAATGTATTAATTCTTCCTATCCCTAGACACTCCTCCTGCATAGTCTAAACTAAACTCTTATTTACATCTTTTAGAGATGTAAATTTTGGGGGGCACACTCTTGGTGCATCTGCCTGCGATTCAACCACACATCCTTATTAGATGGCTCTCTTTTCATTAAGTGTTACAGTGAATTTTTTTCCCTAGTTAGATGGGTATAGTGTAATCAAAATTTTATAAACTATATGCAATTAAAAACACTAATGATAAAACTATTTAATTGTGACAAAATAAGATAAAACATAATCAAAATTTTAGGCAAACAAGTATTACACATTTTTAGTGAACATCCATAATCTAAACAAAATCTTCCTATATTATCTTTACACTAAATCAATTCTTAATGGCCTTAATTTGGATTTGATTATCTATTTTTACTCTTCCACTTATATGTGGAGCTTTGAGAGATTTTTATAGAAATAAGATTGTATTGCCTCTAGGCACAGCTGCTCTGCCACTCTCAGAAGTGAAGCTAGTTAGATGTCTTTGGATTAGCATATTTCTCTGCAAAATAACTCTTGAGAGGCACACTAGACAAATTTTGTGTTGCTGTATCAAAATTTTGTATACAAACACACACACACCAATCCATTTAATCTTGAATGTCATTATTTCCTATCTGCCTTCTCAAGCAGCAAAGTTTTTGCTTGAGGCAGACATAGAATTTCTAAGGTTTACAGTGCTATTTTGTGCACTCTAACTGCTCTAAACTGTAAGAAACACTAAAAACTCCTTACCAGGACAAGTTTCTCAAAGTAGAAAATGTGATCACTATTTCCCTTCACTTTATCCCTATCTAATTGTTAAAGTAGAAAAGGCATTGAGGACAATGTAAAAAGATACTAATTGTCATTGGCTTATTTTCTTCAGGAAGATTTGATTTTTGTTTTTTTTTTTTGTCTTGCTTATAAACTTGTGCCTGCCTAATAACCTAAGAAAGGATGCCATTCAGATACTAATTGTTTTTGACATTCTTACTATTGGGCTTTCAAGTTGAATCAAATGCTACCTGTAAGTGTCAAAAAAATTTAATATTTTACTGAGGTTTCTAGGGCAGAAATATAAAACAATTTAGGAGATTTCACATTTTATTCAACATCAGTCTCTTGTATTTACTGTGTAGGCAAACAAAAGGGAGAATGAACTCAGCAGGATTCCATCTAGGTAAGGATGCCCTGTGGGTAGATTGGAAAGACATTTCTTTCCTAATTTTATAGTCAGGGCAGGACAACCTTTGTCACAGTCATTATCAGACAGGCTCTTAAGCATGAGCAAGTTAGAAAATTCTCAAGTAGTGAAGACTTCAGGTTTGCTTAAAAGGACATTTATGCAAGAAGCAGCAAATGTATTTCATTTAATGACCATTCACAAGTGTATGCTGAAGGCTGAATCAATTTAGTAAAAAGAAGATAAAGAACTATTGTAGAAGAAAAGCAATGTGCTGACATCCCTGAAATAGTTTTTTTTTTTTTTTTATGATTAACATGTCTGTTCTGTTTGTGTTACATAGTAGAAAAAAAACCCTACTATAAACCTCTCAGAGGTCAGAAACTGGGTTTATGGGGAATTATTGAATAGACTTGAAAAGGTGAAATCTGTACTTCATTTAAAATGCTATGTTTATATGTTTTTTTTTTGTTCTCTTCTTTCAGAGTCTGTGAGTTGTATCAAATTCTCAAAACAAAAAAAAGGCAAAGCATTTTGATTTTTGTTACTGATGTAATTTTGCATTCAGTACATAAAAGAAGCCATTTCTACACTAAATTTTCATAGATATGTGTATTTATATATGCATACACACACACACACACACACACACACACACACACACACACACACGATGCTAGATACCAGTGGCTCAAACCTATAATCCTAGCTACTTAGTAGGCTGAGATCTGAGGATCATAGCTACTACTGGAAGGAAAGTTCATGAAACATCTTTTTTTTTAAGTGTCATGGGGCTTGAACTCTGAGCCTGGATGCTGTCCCTAAACTCTATACCTCAAGCCTAGCACTCTACCACTTCGAGCCACAGTGCCACTTCCACTTCCTGAACTTCTTATTTTCAGTTCACCAATAAAAAGCCAGAAGTAGGTGTGGCTGGAGTGACCAAGTGCCAACTTTGAGTGAAAAAGCTAAGGGACAACACCCAGGCCTTGAGTCCAAGTAACAACAATGTGCTGGCAGGGGAAAGAGGGGTGTGAGGAGAAAAACAGAAAGAAGGAAGGAAGATAAAAAGCAGACAAGTAATGTAAAAGGTGTCACCTGTTTGGGAAAGCTATTATTTCATTAGAAGTCCATCCCCTTTTCTCTTAAAATATATTAGTTATATTCTCTTTTTCTCCTCTATTTTTCCCATACTACATATGAACCTAAAAGGGACTCTTGCTTGTTCTATCTAGTGCTTACCTTATCAGTTTTATGTGATCAAGAAACTAGATTATTCTTTCCCATGTGCATTTCTAAGGAATGTTAGAGTCAATTCTGGCAGTAGCTTAGCTCAGAATGATAAACATGCTTTTGCAATGTTTTTCTTTGAGTTCTACCGATAGCATTTCTTAAGGATTTTATAAATGTCTGCATTATTTTTCCCTTGTCAATGTAAGAAAAATGACAGGAATGTATTATTGAGAAAGCCTCAAGAACTTAATGTACTTTTATTTGTTCTTAGAATAAAAGTAGTCTTCCTGTGAGTCTTAAGAATGTGATAGAATGTATATTACATCTTAATAAACAACTAACATTGATGTTAATTATAATCCTTAATACATTTGGAAAAAACAAAAAGGAACTTTTAAAATATACACTAGGACCAGGACTTTAGCCTAGTGGTACAGTGCTAGCCTAGCATGCACGAAGACCCGGATTCAATTCCTCAATATCACATACATAGAAAAAGCAAGAAATGGTGTGTAGAGCTCTAGCCTTGAGAAAGCCCAAGAACAGTGCTCAGACCCAGAGTTCAATCTCCAGGACTGGTGCCAAAAAAATACACACACACACACACACACACACACACACACACACACACACACACTACACTAATCACATGATAGAGCCATAGTTGACATTCAGTGCAATGAATTGTGGTTTGTGGGGGAGTGGTAGCGTTTTGTTATAGAGTCTTCATTTCCTTTAAAGAGTTTGTAATTAGAAACAAGCATTCACTACATTGAGAAAGCTGCCATGACCTATTGATTCCCAAGTAAATTATTACTGTTAGCTATGATGTACATTTATGTGATATGACAGCATTTAGTATAGTTCTATTACCAAAAATATTAGGATACATGATGATGATCATTAAGTGCTGTGTACATGATAATTTAAGTAATCAAGCTTTCAATCTCCTTATATTAGACAAACCTCTTTGGGTTAATTAGTGAAGGAGCTGTCTTATCTCAATTTCTAGAATTATGAACTAAATAAACAGTAAAATGTACTAATGAAAACAATAGTATATCACCATATAGTCATCCATGGACATGGTTTATTCTCCTGTCTATTCTTACTACCTCATGGTTAAAAGATTCTTGCCTTTGGGACCCAGAGGGTTGCCTGGTGGTAGGGTGTTTGACTAGTAAGCACAAAGCTCTACATTCAATTCCTTGGTTACATACACAGAAAAAGCCAGAAGTGGTGCTGTGGTTCAAGTAGTAGAGCACTACTAGCCTTGAGAAAGCGCAATGACAGTACCTAGGCCATGAGTTCAAGCCCCAGGACTGGCAAAACAAAAAAAAAGGATTCTGGCCTATGTTGTCTTAAAAATGTGGTAAGTAGGCTTGTTAAATTAGACATGTATACTTTTTTCATTGAAGTATTGTGCAGCCTAAAAGTATTAATATGATATGCAAACAAAATCATAATCTTTACCACACTTACATATGAGCTAACAAATGTTGTTTTGATTTAGCATTAATGTTAGTAATATTTTGTCATATTTAATTCTGACAAGCAGTAATTCCTAATGTATATACTTTTGAGGCTACAGATATAAGAAATAATTAACATGTTTTTATTATCAATCCTTGTATTATTCACATCTTGTTAACTCAGCTCCACTAATGAGTACTTATGTATATGTTTTGATAAACCATCGGCAGTTTTATGAGTTCAAGGTGCCATTTTGTCACTGATTGAAAGTTTATATATTATTTATTTATTATTTTTATTTTATTTTTTGCCAGTTCTGGGGCTTCAATTCAGGGTCTGGGCACTGTCCTTGAGCTTTTTCAAGGCTAGCACTCTACCACATGAGCCACAGCACCACTTTCAGCTTTTTCTGTGTATATGGTACTGAGGAATAGAACCCAAGGCTTCATGTATAATAGGCAGGCACTCTACCACTAGGCCACACATCTAGTCCCTAGAAAGTTTATTTTTAAACTTTGGCATTTAAAAAGTGCATGCGTGCTAGGGGGGGGAGGTACATGTGCACTGGTACTTTAACTCAAGGTCTTGGCACTCTTTGCTTTTTCACTCAAAGTTGGCAGTCTACCACGAGTCACAGACCCACTTCCAGAATTTTGGTCATTAATGGGAGATTAAGAGCCTCATGTATTGGTTAGTTCCTGTCTTGGTTAGTTTTGTACCTCAATTTTCATATCTCAGGCTTTCAATAGCTAGGTTGTGCAGGTATAATCTACCAGTACCCACTTTTAAATGATCTTTTCAAATTCATTGTGATTCTTTAATGAGAATCTTCTCTGATTGAATATACTCTAAATGTTTTTTAAGAACATTATGGGAAATCCAACTCACTTCTTACATTAAATTGGTTAACCAATATTTTACACATTGACAACATACGTTGACTATATTTGGGGTTGTTACTAGAGATGTAGCTGTACCTGTGTACAATAGACAAGCACTCTATCACTGAGTTATTTTCCTAGCCCACAGTTAGAATTCTACCATAAAAATGATGTCATTGTTAGTGAAAGTAAAGGCTTTATGTCACTTTCTGGGTTTTATACTCTTCTCAGTTTTTTCAGAGTGGGATTTCAAAATGATCTGTCTAGTCAACACTACACATTAAAAAAGCAAGATGTTATAGACTCTGCCACCTGCTTATCCAATTCTGATGAAGTCCCCTTGGTGCAGCTGCTCATTAACATCTCCTTCCTGTCCTGTGATAGCAATCATATGATAGCCACCCTCAGGCTTCTCTGCGACAATTAAGAGCAATCTGAAAATGGCTATACTATAACAATTATGAAAAGTTGACTTTGCCATACTAAGAGTTCAGAAAAGCATTTTGTTGAATAAATGAAAGTGAAAATGTATACATCATAGAAAGAGTAGACAAATATCTATACAATATAAAATACTTATGTATCCATAAGTACATCTGAGTGTGCCACACACACTCTTCTGTTTCTTCCAATAAGGAAATAATGGTTGAGCACAGTGCCTGTTGCTATTAAATCTTGTTTCCACTTTAGCTTCCTGAACTACAAGTATACTCTCATGGTGACAAATTTGTAACATTCAAATTTAATTTTTTGCTTCATTTCTTTTTTTCCCCTCTTTTTTTTTGTCAAGAGGCTTGAACTTAGAGTATGGATACTGTTTCTGAGCTTTTTTGCTGAAGTCTAGTGCTTTGAGCTACACTGCCTCTGGAGATTCCAGTCTCATGAACTTTCCTGCCCAATTTGGCTTCTAACTTTGATACTCAGATCTCAGCATCCTGAGTAGCATGTTGCCACCAGCACCTGACTTCCTTTCACTTCTTCAGCTCACAAAAATCTACAGTATATTTCATGAATAATTTGTCAACATATTAAATGAAGTAGGTTTTTTGTGTGTGTTTTTTCCTTGTAGTTCTGGTGATTAAACCAGAGCCTCAGTATGACCTTGTTAATGCCCTTCTCAAACACTGCATTTGTTTGTATATTGTTTTTGAAATAGGATAGCTCAGATGACAAGTGTACAACAATTAAACAAATTTCTAATCGAAAATATAGTAGGAGTAATCTAATTGATTTTAATGTTGATCCTCTGGAACCAGGGCTGAGATAGGGGTTTACTGTCTGCCTTTAGATCCCTTGCTTAACATACTTCTGTAGATTCTATCATTAAGTACCAGAAAGTTATCCTATTAAAGATAGACTTTTTTATACTGAGAATATAGTTGATTAGCATTTATAATTACAATCTAAAAGACAGCATTTCAATATACAGGTTCTTATTTATTTATTTATTTATTTGTTATTTTGTGGGTCATGGGCCTTGAACTCAGTCTTGAGCCAAGCCCCTCTTCCTCTTTTCTAGAGGTGAATTCAAGATAAGAGTCTCAGGTCCTTTTGTGCCTGGGCTGGCTTTGAACCTTGCTTCTCAGATCTCAGCCTCCTGAATAGCAAGGATGATAGGTGTGAGCCACCTCACACCTAGGTTCTTCTTATTTTTACACTTAAACCATCTGAGTTATTATTTGGACATCACATACATCCACTGAAAGTACAATATACATACTTTTTAGCTTCAATCCATTTTGCTTTCCTATTGGTGGTAATGCATATTTCTAGTAGAATATTCTTTTTTTTTTTTTTTGCCAGTCCTGGGCTTGAGCTCAGGGCCTGAGCACTGTCCTTGGACTTTCTCAAGGCTAGAGCTTTACCACTTGAGCCTGAGCACCACTTCCGGCTTTTTTCTATGTATGTGGTACCGAGGAATCGAACCCGGGTCTTTGTGCATGCTAGGCAGGCACTTTAACCACTAGGCCAAACCCCCGGCCCTAGTAGAATATTCTTAAAACATAGAAAAACATAAGGGAGAAAAATAAAATTTATCTAAAACCCAACTGCTTATTAACAAATATTACTTACCTTTTTAAATCAAGCTTGTTCTGCATAAGTTGATGGTTGTTTTTCCAATAGCCAGAATTCCTCCCTTAAATTAGATAAACCCATCGTTTTATAGCCAGCTTTCCTAGGGTGGGACTTGTACATGACAGTATTGACCATTTTAAGTAGCCCTGTTTCTTTGGGATAAGTTAACAGATGTGAGCGATTTTAAGCCTTTGTATACATGATGCTGCTACACTGGCCTTGTGGGTTAAAAGGAGCATAACAAGGTAAAAAAAAATAATAATAAATAATAGAAAGTATACAACTACCAGCTGCCCAAGGCAGCTTAAATTCTTAGCAACATAAGATGTGTCTGAGAATTTTTCCCAATTAAGCAAAATGGTATCTTATTCTTTTGTGTCACTAGCTGTTGAATTGTATGTTTCTCCATTTCTTATTTATAGATACTGAAATGTAGAGGACAGAAATACCAGAAGTAGGAGAGGGAAAAGAAACTATATTTTTACCAAGCTATAGTTAAGGAAAAATCAGAAACTTTAATATTCTCTGTCTTAATTTTCCACGATGAAAAATTGTTACCATTTGGTTGTGATTTTTCAGTGTTGCCAATCCCAAAGTAGGCTTTTTTCAAACATGTTGACCATTAATAATTTTTAAGTGCTTTCAGCTTGGATATTAGATGGTGCAGTAGAGATAAAGTGAAAGGAAAGGAGAAGCAGTCCTTGCTCTCAGTGAGTGGTACCTAACTGGTTATTGACACATACCTCCTCCTTGAAAAGGAGATAGGTAGTATGCTCTACCGGGATACTTTTGACTAATCAGTTTGATGGCAGTAGAGGCAGCTGAAATATAGAGACTGAGCCAACCAAATTAATTTTTCCAAAGTGTCTTAGCAGCAGTTTTATCACATTTTTCATTAAAATGAGAAATGAGTCTGTTTAATAAAAAATATTGCAATTGTGAAGATGTTTATAGATTTTGATATAAGTATTATATATACCTCAGTTATTTGTAAGGACAATTGAAAATAAAATAAAATTGAAAATAATAATAAAAATTAACACTCCTGTAATTATAAGAGAAAACAAAGGGAATGAAGAAAGTTGTCTCTACCTAAGAGCCTTCTTTTCCAACCTTTAACATGTGTCAGAATCATCGGGATAAAAATCTGAGTTTGTGAAACAGGTATTTCTGGGGCAAGTCCAGAGTTCCTGACTCAATAGGATTTAGCAGGAATGAGAACTTGCATATCTTTTTTTGAGGGGTGGGGGGTAGTCATGAGTCTTGAACTCTGGGCTTGGGCACTGTCGCTGAGCTCTTCAACTCAATGATACTGTCCTACCCCTGGTCCTGGGCATTGTCCCTGAGCCCTTCAGCTCAAGGCTACCACCCTACCCTTGAGCCAAGCCCCACTTCCTGTTTGCTAGAGGTGAATTGGAGGTAAGAGTCTCAGGTCCTTTTGTGCCCAGGCCAGCTTTGAATCTTGATCCTCAGATCTCAACCTCCTGAGTAGCTAGGATTACAGGTGTGAGCCATGCACCTGTTCAATTTGCATATCTTAAATATGCTCAGACACCATTCATTTAGGAATTGTACTTTGGAAGTACCAAGTCTAGATTATCTTGTTTCTGCTTTGTGTTTTAAAGTCATTATTGCTCGATACTGTATTTCTTATTGTTAACCATGTGTCCCAGTGTAATTGCCCTGTTATTTTTATGATCGTTCAAATGAGAATATTATTTCATATTCTCATTTTAAGCCAGGACCACATTAAAAGTACCTAAATATTTTTAACAGGACATTAACATGGACTCTATATACACATATTTTGATTTAATTTTTTACAGTAGGTGTTGAGCACTTTTTTTTACAGTTTTCATTGTGAATTCATTTTGCTGCCAGAATTATAAATCTCTTAGAAGTAAAGACAAAAATAGCCCATATTACTAATAGATAACCAAGTTCATTTGCAAATTTTTCCCTTTTCCTCCATTAATACCTCGTCACACATTCATGTATTTTAATCTTTGTGGTATGGGTTTGGTGCTTGTGTATACCATTTTGTCCTTCTCCTAATTGAACTTTATCCTGTTCCATGTCTCTAATCTATCAAGGTCATTTTAAATTCAATTTCTTTCTTCTAAAGCATTTAACCCCTGCCCAACTAAGTAGCATCTGCAGGTTTAATGAGCAAATTTTCAATTTCCTAATTGAGACTGCTCATTAAGTTTTAATATTTTATAATTTTATTGCAAATTATTTCCACCATGTGAATGGTGCTCTCTTGACTTTGCCCTGGCCATGTACATTTCCATCCATTACCAATGAGCATTTCTTTAGAACTTAGAAGTTCCATGATGAAACAAATTATATGACTTCCAGATTGTTGACTCCATGTAATTTTCAATTGAATGAGAATATAAGCTGCAAGAACCACATAGCATGTAAGCAGTTAATATAACTAGACCAAAACTGAACATTAAATATACAGTTCATATTTCAGTTGGACATATTGATCTTAACTGACTACACAGAAAAGAGGTTAAAAGTGCAGCATATTACTTTACTAGCAGCATAGCCTTGAACACTTCTTTGCTTCTTTTGCCTCCATTTTACCATACAAAAAAATGGTATTATAATTGTTGTGATCTTGATATGTGATAAAGACTAAAATGAGGCAAGCTGTGGAGAGTTCTCAAAAACACCTAGGACAAAGCAGCAATGTGAACAACTCGTAACTGAGAATCACTTAAGACATCTATAAGTTAATTTAGGTTTAACATGACTCTTGATAATCCAAGTGAAGCCTGGAACAGTGGCTCACACCTATGATCCTAGCTACTCAGGAGGGTGAGACTCGTATCTCCACCTAATCACCAGAAGTGGTGCTAGCTTTAGGGGTAGGGTGGTATCATTGAGCTGAAGAACTCAAGGACAAGGACAAGCCAATGCTTAGGGTGGTAGCCTTAAACTGAAGAGCTCTGGGACAGCATCCAGACCCAGAGTTCAAGTCTCATGACTGACAAATAATAATAATAATGATAATAATCCAAGTGACACAAGGATGGCTGGTATCAAATTGGGCTATCTCTACTCTCCTTCTCCTTGAACATCTTCACCTTTAGTCAACCTTCAGTCAAATACCAAAACCTAGCTACCTTTAAGTTCATGGTGGAAGTCAAGATTATCTCCTTTTAGCTGTTTTGCCCTCCATATATTCTCTCAAAGAATTGGTAGTAAATGTAGCTCCTCTATCCACTTTATCTTTTTGTCGTGTACCTCTGGTATTTTTTAGTACAACTGGCATTCCAGTAAAAGCAATCTCCTGATTCCATTCCAAGATAGTTTATTGAGTATGATGCTTGCTGTCACAGATCTGAGTTCAATTCCTGGCTCTGTCATTTATCAGCTTTATGATTTTCGGCAGGCTGCTTAAGCTTCCTAAGACTTAGTGTGAGACAATGTAAATAATACACCCTACAGTGTCTGACATGTGAGAAGTGGTCAAATATTACTCTTTGTGGAATCTTATCTTTCTAAAATAGTTTCCCAGTCCTCTCACTACTCACGCCTGGGGCAATTTATTCCCTCTGCTTCTACCAGTTAGCAGTTATCAGCTTGTCGAAAGAATTCTGAGTTGGAATTCTGGCTCTGCCACTTAATAACTATAATTATTTGTAAAAACACATTTTCCAATAATAAATACAGTACATGGAGAAAGAGAGTCTAAACTGTCTTTGGTTATAGAAAAAATAAGATCTAGTTTATAAACACCAAAACTATATTAGCATCCTGGGAAGAGGATAGGGTAGAAGGTTATGCAATTTATATGCTTTATCTTCTTTTTTAACTTGGTTAAGCAGATGCCAAGGGTCATCTCTTTTTACTCATGAAAGCTAACGTTTTTTGGCAAAATTAGCATTTTTATAACACTTCACAATTCTCAGAGTGCTTTTGCACACATGGTTTTTTGGATATCTATACATTGGTAGACAATTACAATTTTTTCTATTATCCACAATATCCATAAACATGTGAAATGTGTTTATAACAAAGTGAAAAATACCATTTCAAAAGTTCTTTATATATATTTCCTTAAATGTTTATTTCATAAATGACAACTCTAGTTATGCTAAAAATAAAAAATAAAAATATACCCATTACTTAGAATACTGATCATCAAGTCAATTTTAGGAGACAAGGAACTTTTCCCTCAGTTATACCTTGTTTTTCTATCTCAGGCCTCATTGGTAGAATATGAATATGGGGATAAATATAAAGTACATTGTTTGCCTATATGAAAATGAAGAATGAAAAATAAAGAACAATGAAACCAGTTGAAATTGTTTTAGGAAGAAAGGGAGAGTGATGGGGGTAAGAAAGAGTGGAATGCATTGTATGCATAAGTAAAAATATCATGATGAAATCCCCCCAGTATAATTAGGGTGTAGCTAGTATACATTAAAATAGCTTTGTGTTGTTTTTCCTAAAGTTTAACAATTTATAAAAGTCTTAATTATATAATGATTATTTAGTAATTCATAAAAGACAGGTGTCTCAAATATTGAATTCCCCAGAAAGCTAATCAGTATTTTCTGTTTAGCTCTAGGTTGGACTAAAGTGATTCTTAAGTCATGTTTGCCTATTTGGAAATAATAATATCAAATGAATATAAGTGGCTATATAAATTGTTAAGGCACATAAATTTCTGATCAGGCTGTCTAATTGTACATTCTAGATTTTTTGTGTCAATATCGGCAGTAACAAGTTTAGAGCAGCATTCTTTTTCTTTTTTTAACCCCCATGCAGTCACATCCTCAAAGAACTATTAAAGACTTTCCACTGATCAAATAGAAAATCATTATGCTTGTGGAGTTCACTTTTTTCTCATAAAATTTTGTTCTTTTTGAAAAGACATATTAGCTTTAAAATGGCTGCAATATTACTGTGGTAAAACAAGAAGTAAAGCAACCCTTACAGAGAGACTTCATTGTGAATTGTAGCTTTGTGCTGGCAGATCCTGAATCTCTGCACCTCTGTCACCATATCTGACCATGTCCATAACATGGACTCAAGAGGTTGAAATCTGAATCCAGCCAAGAGAGAAAAGTCCATGAAACTTATCTCCAATTAAATACCCAAATGCTGGAAGTGCAGGTGTGGCAGAAGTGGTCAAATAGTAGAATATTACCCTTCAGCTAAACAGTTCATAGACAGTGCCCGAGCCTGAGTTCAAGCTGTAGGACCAGCTGATACAGAGAGGGGTGTGGGGAGGAGAAGAGGAGAAAGGGAAGAGGAGAAGGAAGAAAAAGAAAGAAGGGAGAATAAGGAGGCGGAGGAGAAGGAAGAAGGAAGAAGATGACGACGACGACCCTGGGGTATTTTGGGAAGAAACATTTGAATTTGGAAATGTAAGATGGCTGATATCTGCCCCATTACACCCATACTGTTTCTAGGACCCAAACACACCCTCTTTTGCTCATTTATGAATTAGTCCTGATCTACAGAATAATTTACATGTCTGGAAAAGTTTTTGTCGCTCAACTGCACAGGCATTTAATAAAGACCAAAGAAAAATGATTATTCTGTCACATTCACTTTCTGTTTTACCTGCACCACTACTGGTAAATGAACGTCAGGAAAGTTTACCTTTCCTATTTTAAAAGTTTACTTAAAAACAATGTAATATCCTTGTGATGTTAAAGGATGTTAAAAGACCTACAAGATTGAAGCACTTACTATAAGTTGATTAGATATTGTTGCTTCTTCATTCAAAGGAATACAGTACAGACATTTACTGCCTGGTGACTATCCAGCTGTAAGGAAGTGTGTGTTAGTTTCACTGCTTATATACATTTACATCATAACAAAGGATTGAGGAAGAGTTGGATTTTTAAATAACAGTGTTCCAGCCATACAAGTAAAGGCTGTTAAAAGAATTAATCTTTCACTATTTTCTTGAAATTTCCAAATACTGGATCAGTAATGATTGCTTTGCTTCTTGCTATTATTAACAGCCTATACTTTGGCTCCCAAAAATTAGGAATCAGTGCCTGGTAATCATACTTTGATAGGATGGCAGAGATCCTCATTCCATGAAGTACTGTGAAGCCAGGGCTTGATCTATGGCCATTTTATTTCATACTCAGTATAGTGCAGTACAGTGTTCTCAGCCCAAGCCCTATGTTGTCTGGGCAACTCCCGTTGCCATAGCAATGAAATTCTTTTGCAGGAGCAGGGCGAATGCTAATTGTAGCCATTTGTTGTTCCTTCTGTCGATCCCTTAACTAGCACAGTTGTAGAGCAGCCAGAGACTCTGGGTGAACAGCACGCCTTGCCCCCAAAAGCATTGCCGCTGAAGGCAACCGGCTGCTCTGCTTAAAAAATCATTTGAGCAGCCCACAGTGCTGACAGTGCCACTGTGTGGGCAGAAACACAGCTTGACTCAGACCCTAACAACTGTTGATCTGGGACTTAGAGGGAAAAGAAGACTGTTTAAAACCTGTTGCGAAAGGTACTGATGACATGGAGATTAATGTGACACCAGTCCTCAGAGGTAGATGTTAGGTGGATCATAACAACTGTTTATTCAGGCCTAAATTCAATATTGGAATGCCCAGAGGCTGTAGGAGACAGATCAATGGATATTCCTTTTATTTCCATCCAAACTGCATTACTGTGGCCTAAGGTAAAAATATTTATTTGGTCATAACCAACCAATGTTAATTCACAGAGGTATTAGATTGGGTTTGTTCTGTTAACTCCCTGCTGTCTTTATAAAAATCCCTTATTTTTAGAGACTTGTGATTTAACTGTCAGAAATGCGTTGAAACTGAAAATCAACAAGACATAAATGAAAACTAATCCCTTTTGAAAAAATAAACCAAGTGATACCTACCAATTGCATGGTCTTTCGTGCTAGTTTAATTTGAAAAAATGTTCTTATATCTGGCAAGTACTAATTCGTCCTGAAACCTTGCTACAAGTATTGAGAAGGGGAAAAAAATCATTATATGCTAAGAGAAAATCATGTGAGGCACTATAGTATTAGATCTTCTTTTTAAAATTGTATTGATCCATAAAAATAGTTGAGTTCATGAAATTTTCAAAATGTATTCTCCCAGCTATGTAAATACAACAATAAATTGAAAGGCAGTTTTTTAGGCATAAATGTAATGTATAAGCCTCCTAATTGAATAGATTGATAGTACATCCTTCCTGAAATCTTCTTAAAATTCAGGAGAACTAATACTGCAGGCTTGTAATGTCAAACTATTACTTACTGTAGTTTTATGTGTTTCTTTCGAGCTACTCAAAATTGGCATTACAATTACCCAATCACAATCTATGATTTATTTTAAGTGGAGAGATTGGAAAGGAGGCCTTTAAACTCAATGTGATTATATTTTTCTGGAGGAAAAATACCTCCATGTATAACATTTCTGTCATCCATCTTATTCTGATGGATGGCTATCAGAATATTATTCTGTGCCCCAAGAAATTAGTTAATAATAATGGTAATCATTTATGTGTTTCAAATACTAAATTAGTTCCATTCATTGATGAAAAGAGAAGCTGCCCCATATATTTCTAGAAGAAAAGCTCTTGACATTTTTATGTTCAAATTTTCACTTCAGTATTTTAATTAAGATTTGAAAAAAACTATATAACAAGTGCTACTTTTAAACAGATATTTGTGAATTAAATTTTATATTCAAAGCATTGTAGATATTCCTGAATTATCCATATGGAGTAAAATGAAAGCCCACTTTATTAAATTATCTAAGATATTTGGCTTTAGTACTAAAGAGCTGTATTCACAGCATGATAAATGATAACCATGCTCTAGAATGTCAGCAATACTCTTAATCCCTCAGTCAACAGAGAATGAGAGGCTATTGGATTTACCACAGATTGTGGCTTCTGCCATCCTCAAATGGCTTAGTCTCCCCTGGGGCTCCAAGAACAGATGAAGTTTAAAACATTCTCAAAATGATGCCAGGCATCCATTTTTCCTTGGCATAGAAAGCTTGTGTTACCAGAGAACTTCCTGGTATACTGGAAGTTAGTGGGCAGGGTAGATTTCCAGTGTGGTCAGGCTTCAGAGACCATCTTCACTCTGCTAAAGTTCTTTTTCCCTAGTGGCCAGATGATTGGCATAAAACTTGAATATATGATGAGGAGTTTTCTAATACAAAGAATTTTCTGCAAATATATGATGGTCAAAGATAGCAGGAGTGAAGCTCTTTGGATCTGATTGATCACACCAATGTTATTTTGTTCCACATTTTGTCAATACTGAAAGCTTACCGTTTTCCATCTTATTTAATAGTTTATAGAACTTCTTATTTAGCACTGTGGCAACACTCATCTGAGAACAAGGCAAAACATTCCCAGTTCCTTGTGGAAATTATGAATGAGTCTCTAGCTTTTATTGAGACTTAATGAAAATGAGACTTTGAGAAAGGCAAGGAAGAGTTGCCTATGTCAGAAAAAAAAAAAAGTATGTCCTTTCTTTCTGGGGGCCCATAGTAGTTCCCTTCCTTCATTTGAACTATGTGTAACAGGACAGTCTTCTGGAAGTGAGGATAAGAATGCAGTTCACAATACCATGTAAGTCTACTCTAGGTGGCTTACACTTGTAATCCTAGCTACTTAGGAGGCTGAGATCTGAGGAGTACACTTTGATGTCAGAGGGGACAGAAAAGTCCATGAGACTCTTATCTCCAAAATTAAACACAAAAAGCCAGAAATAGAGCTGTGGCTCAGGTGGTAGAGTGTTAGCCTTGGGTACAAAAGCAGACACAACCCACACCTAGGGTTCAAGACCCAGGACAACAACAGAAACAAAGGCAAATGGGAGTGTGGACTACTGGTAAAGTGCTTGCCTAACATGCATGAAACCCTGGTTTCAATTCCTCAGTACCATATAAACAGAAAAGGCTGGAAGTGGCACTTTGACTTATGTGTTAGAGTAATGCTTAGGTAAATCTGAAACAAGAATTGTTTAAATAAATTCTGTGTAATGTGAAATACTCTCAGTACTTCCAAACTTTGCTGTTTGGATCACTTCTTTACCCCTTTCATTCAGACCTATTGAATCAGAGTTTCTGAAAGCAAGTGCCTATCAGTGTTGATTAAAAAAAAAAAATTCTCAAGATCTTGTGTAGCTGTGGAAAGCAGTACTTCGGGTCAAATGATCTGAAAGGTTAGCTCTCACATTTTAATATCAAACTCCAATGTGGAAACAAAACTTACAATTTTGAGGACAATTCCAGAAATATTTAAAACTAATTGGCTTATATTTTTATTATTGATCCTTGTTTGTTTTGTTCTTAAAAATGATTTCCATTTTCAATGCTACTTGCATTAAAAAGATGTACATAATACTAGTTAATATCTTTCCAGCAAAATGATTTAAAGCAAAAGAAAATTAATAGTAGAACACAGACCAAATCACTAATTTTTAAATGTACAACTTGTTTAAAAAGAACACTTCAATTAGCTTCATTCTATATGGCCTTATGTATCAAGATTTTGCTCTATTGCAGATCTCTGCTAGTAGAGCCCAAGGTTTCTACTGATTATGACGAATGAGGGAAACCATTGAGCCTAAGTTCCTTTGAGTCTGGCTTACTTCACTTAATATGACTTTTTCTAAGTCTTTCCATTTCCTAACAAATGGGGTGATGTCATTCTTTCTGACAGCAGCATAGAATTCCATTGTGTACAAATACCACAACTTATTGATCCACTCATCAACTGAGGGACATCTAGGTTGGTTCCATATCTTTGCTATGGTGAATAGTGCTGCAATGAACATTGTTGTGCTACTGGATTTAGTATGTCCTTGTTTCTGGATGGTTGGGTAAATGCCAAGTAGTGGAATTGCTGGGTCAAAGGGGAGTTCTATGTTTAGCCTTTTGAGGCACTGCCACACTGCTTTCCATAGTGGTTGAATGAGTTTGCACTCCCACCAACAGTATAGTAGTGATCCCTCCTGGCCACATCCCCTCCAGCATCTGTTGTTATTCGTTTTCCTGATCCTGGCCATTCTAACTGGAGTGAGGTGGAATCTTAGAGTTGTTTTGATTTGCATTTCTTTTATGACCAGAGATGTTGAGCATTTCTTCATGTGTCTATAGGCCATTTTTGTTTCTTCTTGAGAGAAGACTCTCTTTAAGTCTTTCTTGATACATAAGGCCATATAGAATGAAACTAATTGAAAGGACCTCTAGGATATTGAAACAAAAGCCATATAACGAATGATTGTTGTCCTTAATGTACTATGTTGTCTCTCATCTCCTTTGCTATCCCTTGGTTATCTCATATTGGTATAGTATCTCACTTTGTTATCTGATATATTGAATTTATTTGTATTTGGATATTTGAAATTTGATAGGGAAGGGGGGAAAACTAAGACGGGAGGGGGGTGGGGGGAGAGGGAAATGGGTACCAAGACATGTGAAAGGGTATCAATGTATGCGAATTAATGCACCTTCTATCTGGCAAATATCATGTAACCCTTTTACTAATTACAATAAAAAAAAAATCTGAAGAAAAAAAAAAAAGAACACTTCAAGTTAGAATACCAGTGGCTCACAGTGGTAGACTAGCTACTCAAGAGGCTGAGATCTGAACATTTCAGTTCAGTGCCAGCCTAGGCTAAATTCATGAGGCTTATCTCCAATTAACCACCAAAAATCCAGAAAAAGAGCTGTGGCTCAAGTGGTAGGCCAGTCCTGAGCAAAACAGTTAAGGGGCAGCACCTAGGCTTAGTTCAAGCTATAATACCAGCACCAGAAAGAAAAAAGAAACCCCCTAAATGTTGGGGGCTATCTTCAATATGAACTAGTAATTGTAATTACTTTTCTCAATCTATATTTTTCTACTCTATTTAGAGATTGAAACACTCTTTTAAGCATTTGTGAAAACCGCCACTAAGCTGAGTAGTCTTATTGGGCAGAATAATTTGAAAACTTCTTTGTTAAAAATAAGTTATAGAAGCCAAGAATCTCTGGCTCATACTTACTACTCGGGAGGCTGAGATCTGAGGATTACAGTTGGCAGCCAGCCTGGGCAGGAAAGACCCTGACACTCTTTATCTCCAATTAACCACCAAAAAATAGGAAGTGATGCTGTGGCTCAAAGTGGCAGAGTGCCAGCCTTGAGCTGAAGAGCTCAGGGACAGTACCCAGACCCAGAGTTCAAATCCCACAACTCCCTCCCCCCCCCCTCTCTCTCTCTCTCTCTCTCTCTCTCTCTCTCTCTCTCTCTCTCTCTCTCTCTCTCTCTCACACACACACACACACACACACACACACACACACAGGCACGCATGCACACACACACACAAAGACAGAAAGATGTCACCTTCTTAACACAATCTCCCTGTCCCTGCTGTGTTTCTGATTAAAACAAGTTGAAAATATTCAACATCATTTTTTGCTAGGGAAACAAAAAGCTATGATTTTATTGGATATTTGGTTATTAAAATGTACACTACCTTTGTGTATATTTCCTCATCATCTGTCAGATAATTGATCAGTATCATCCAATATCCTCCAAGTAATTGGGTGTTATCATCTGGAAGCACCATTACTTGTAGCTGTTGTTGAAAGTTGGGGGTTTATTTGCAGCTGTTACTAATATTTTCTCATTGAATGTACATGCATGCAGAACATGTACCATCATAAGAGTAGAGTTTAATGTATTTCCTGAAAGCGAATACATATTGTAACCAGTACCTGTATAGTTTTAGCAAGATAGAAAATTACCAGCAATAGTAATTGACCTTGATATAAAGTTTTAGTATAGGAGACTGAGTTACTATCATCTTGCTAGAGAGAGAAAGAAAGAAAGAGAGAGGGAATGAGAATGCGGGTGTGGGAGAGATACTGATGCCTGTGGGGTGTAGATGTTTTCCTTCTGTTAAAGTGCTTTTATTCTCCCTTTGCCATCCCTTGGCAATTTGAAGGGAAATTGAATTTAAATATGATTTTCTAGAGGCATTTAAATATATGTAAATGGATTGTAAATAAAAACTTTAAAGGAAATGAAAATGCTTCACAAATATCCCATTAATTCCCCAAGCATCCCTTATGACTCTGAAAAGGGCTGTTGTCATAGAATCAAGGCACTCGAGGAGATTCTTTAGTAGATCTGTGAATGGCCATTACAGAAAATTAGTAGGGCATTTTTTCCTTTAAAAGGTTCAGGGGGGGAAAACAACAACAAAAAAAAAACCTTGCACTTCCTCTGGTAGTATTCCATTTAAGCTTGCTTGCAGAAGTAGAAGGAATGGGACAAGAGAGAGAACAGGTGTGTCAGCCATTCCTGGGGTCATCTCTAAGGTAGACGAGCAAGGGGGCTCCGATTCCTCATTTCTTTTCCTGCTTCTTTAAGTCATACAGTCATTCTGTCAGTTGTTAGCACTGCCACACCCATAACCAGAGCAGTTTACTACATATCCACAAGGTTACTTGTATGGCCTTTCCTTGCTTTGAGTACTACTGCCTCATCTCTGTGCCTCATCATTTCAAAGCTATCAATTGCAGGAGTATCCCCATCACTCCCCAGCTTCCTCCCATCTAGTTCATTTCTTCTTATTTCCTTTACTGGAATGCAATCATTTATATGCCATAAAAATTGCAGTGACTCACACCTATAAACCTAGCTACTTAGGAGCCTGAGATCTGAGGATTGCGGTTCAAAGCCAGCCCGGGCAGAAAAGTCTGTGAGCCTCTTTATCTCCAATTAACCACCAGAAAACCGGAAGTGGCTCTGTGGCTCAAGGGCTAGGGTGGTAGCATTGAGCTGAAGGGACAACGTTCAGGCCCAGAGTTCAAGACCCACAACCGCAAAAAAAAAAAAAAAATATCCAGTTGTTTGTAAAGTGAATTCCCAACATGCTAGTACTTGCTCCCTGGACTCATCGTTTCACATTGTCCTAGACCCTACTGCTTGCCTCTTTGAGCCATTACAAAAGTATAATCTACACTTCTCTACTATGTACAATTCCTCTATCTTCTAGCTAGCAATACACTTCACATTAAAGTGAAGGAATTTCAGAATAACTTTAACATTGGAATCTGTTCTTTACAAAGTGACCATCATATCTTCTTCATCTCTGTTGAGTCTTGTCGTGGTTTATGAAGCATGCTCTGTCAAAACCAGTTAAACACCAACATAAAATCCAAATGGTAAAATCATGAACTGCTGTAAAATATGCCTTACTCTATTCTTGTTGTATATTTCTTTTCTCATATTTTTTTAAATCTTCATTTGAGCAGTGTCATAATCTGATGATTTTAGGTCACTACTCCCTTAGATTTCTGGAAACACTAGCAGAAAGGAGGCTGAGATGAGTCAATGGTGAAAATTTTAACTGGTCTTAACTAAGATTCAGATATCTTCTCCTATTTTCTTTTCTGTACTCTGGCTCTTTTCATCCTCCTAGTTTCTACCTTGATGGCTGTGGCACTGAGTCACCCAAGTTACATGCTTCTTGTGGTGGAACCTAGTGTCATACTTTTCCTTGGAGCTGTCTACCATCCCCCTAGAAGGATGGCATTATTTATTTCTCATTCAGCCAGCATCATTTTGTATTGTTTGAGTTCATCTCTATTGTTCTGGCCATTTCTTAAGTTGCTTTGAGAAATTTTTTTAGGCATTGAAATCAGACACTTACTTTCCTGGGCTTTGAAACTTACTTTAGAAAATATGTCTATTGCAAGAGAATGGAATGTGCCCCCCCCACCCCAAATACCCAGTGGTGTATAAATTAATCTCTTTGGAATCTGAATTGAGTTCTGGAAGCAAATAGTCTCCTGTAGCTCTTATCTAGAAGTGGTGACACTCCTCAATCACCACTGGAGCTTAATCTTTCTTGATTAGTAGAATCCCAAGAGAGAGTTCAAGATAATTACATTTTTTTGGAAGAATTTTGTTGCAGTCCGACTTCAGAAAGACCTCTTGAGAGTAAGGAGGGAAGGTTAGAGAGATCTCGGTGCTAAGGCGGCTTCTAAGGCCTCCCAGTTTTCTTCATTAACTGAGTACTCAGCTTGTCAAAATGGCCTACTTTCAGGAATCATTTTCCGAGATCCAGCACCATATTTCCCCAAAAATGTTGGTGTTTATTTTTTGTTTTTTACTTTTAACAGTCACATATATTTATTGTTTACCTTTTACTCTTAAAATTATAATGTTACATACCTGCAGATCATATGAGTGTAACTTTGTTCTTTCTCAAAATCAACATCCTATGTAATTATCCCTCACAACAATAAACCAAAAATCACCAGCTCCTCCCTGAATCCTTATATTCACATTCTAGTCATTCACTCCTCTCCCTACTTCCTCATCATCCAAGGTTAGCCATTCTTTCAGCCTCTAAAATTCACTTTATTTTCCTTGTTTTTTAACTTCATATAAATGCAATGGAAATCACAGCTGCTTTTCCTAAATGCTGTTGGTTACATTCAATCTTGATGGTACACAGAGCCATAATTTACTAATTCTTGCTGCTGTATATTAGTGCATTGTTTTGGATAGTGTATAAATTGTCTACTGCTAGTATTCATTTTGCTTCAGTTTAGTGTAATTCTGAATGGTGCTGTTAAGAATATGCTTAAACATGTCTTTTGGTGAGCATGTATTCATTTCTATTGAATATATACCTAGGAATACAAACCCTGGGTCACAGCATATGCTTGTGTTGAGTTTTAGTGAATATTGCCAGGATATGTTCCAAGATCGCTTATCAGTTTTTGCTTTCATCAGCAGTGAAGAAAATTGCACTTGTTTCACATTCTCAGTCAGCATCATTCCATATTGCTAGTCTCCTTCCTTTCCTTCCTCTTTTATTCTTTGTTTAACTTACCTACTGACTCAAATTTTAGCCTTTGTATTCCTCTGTATTGATATTATGTGGAGACTTTATCCTTTAACTCATAGTCTAATATGAAGTACCTGCTCAAACCTTTGGGCCTTTTTTTCTATTGTATTTACTTTTTAATATAAAATTTAGGAGTTCTTGGGCCATGAGTTTGGCCTAGTGGTAGAGTGCTTGCCTAGCATGCATGAAGACCTGGGTTCAATTCCGCAGTATCACATACATAGAAAAAAAAAGCCAGAAGTGGTGCTGAGGCTCAAGTGGTAGAGCTCTAGCCTTGAGAAAAATCCAAGGACAGTGCTCAGGCCCTGAGCTCAAGCCCAGGACTGGAAAAAAAAAATTTAGGAGTTCTTGAGAAATTCTGTATCCAATCTATTTGAATATATATTTAAATTCTTGATTTCTAATTTTTATAATTCCCAATTTCTAATTTAAAAATTGTACATTTTAAAAAATAATATAGCTTAAATATTAAATTGTGTTTTATATTTTTAATAATTCTAAATTATGTAGTTTTAATTTAGCACTATGTTGGGATGATGTAGAATAGACATAGAACAGATTCAAAAATGTTTTCGCTCCAGACACCAGTGACTCATGCCTGTAATACTAGCTATTCAGGAGGCTGAGATGTGAGAATTATAATTCAATGCCAGCCTGGGCAGGAAAGTTCATGAGACTCTCATTTCTAGTAAACTACTCAGAAAAGGCCAGAAATACTTTGGCTCAAGCCTTGGGCATATGAAGCTCGGGGACAGCACTCTGCTACTGAGTTCAAGCCCCAGGACTGACAAAATAAAATAAAAATTTTAAAACTTAGCTTTCATAATGATTAATGTTAAGTCTTTCAATGTTCTATAAAGTCTATAGAATAAACATGCTTCCTAGATTTCTATGGAAATAAGTCCTATATCTACGAACTTTTCATGAAATGCCTAGCTTAGACTAACACTTACCTAGATGTGAAAAATGAAATTCTATTCTCTGCCTCTCTGTCACTATCTCTTTCTTGCTCTGTGTGTGTGTGTGTGTGTGTGTGTGTGTGTGTGTGTGTGTGTGTGTGTGTGTGTATTTCTAGTAGTTGTAGTATTGGTGTTACCATGGATATTCAGATCCATATTATCATGTTATTGATTTTTCTCAATTAACAATAGATGATGCCACATTCAGAAGAAATTGGTGACAAGCTTAGATTGCTGCATGTGAAGTAAAACACTTGTATCTGGTGTGGCTTTTTTGCTACATTATTCAGCCACCCACAGTTGAGTATTAGAATGCCAAATATATTCAGGACTCAATTGCAATTCAGTAGGTGGAATGTAGTTAGTTTATTTTATGCAGCACATTATTCTAAGGGATCACATTCTTAACAATATGCAAATTCAAACCTTCAAATCCCTTTACTAATCCCCTCTACTAACAGTTGTTAATTTTGATACTTTGGATTTTAACATGAGGAATAGTTCCTTAGAGCATGATCAGAAGAGACAGGAGGCCAGTAAGAGGGGAGTTTAAATGTCAGCACTGAAATTCCTAATGCGTGAGATTGTATTGCTTCACTCTTTAAAAAGAAAAGAAAATGAGAAAAAGAAAAGTCATCCAAAAGTGAGAAAGCCATTGATTGTAAACAGTCAAGTTTTTATACATGTATGATGTGTGGGGAAAAATTTTATCAGAATAGAATGAGGCCTGGGATAAATACATACAATGGTCAAGTTGATTACCTAAAATTAAAGATGCATTTTAAGTTAGGTTTTAGCTGTTACTAGAAAATATTCAGGACCCAGTTGATCAAAAGAATTCCCTTTTGGGTTCTAAAGCTGTTACATAAAGGAGTAGATTTTAAAGTGCTTCCAGTTACCTTCATGGATTAGTGAGATTACAGGTTTGAACCAAAGAAGGTTGAGAAATACATTCCTTCATATATATTCTTTTCTAAATGGTCATAGTACTTGACAGTAGGTCAATCCTGTCTCATCAGGAGCCTGCCTGGCACAACAGCTCTTTACTTCCCAGGAACACCTAAGGAGGAGAAGGGACACACTTTTTAAAAATTTTTTATTTTATTTTGTTTTATTGTTGGAGTTATGTGATGTGCAGAAGGGGTTACAGGTACATTCATTAAATAGTAGGAATATTACTTCTTGAACATTGTTACCCCTTCCCATGTTTTTCTCCCACTTTTCCTCCCCCCACCCCCTCCCACTCATCTTACTTTTCCCTTACCTTCCCTTTTTCAAATAAACAAGTACAATATATCAGGCAAGAGAGTCAGATACAGTAACAACATAAGATAAACCCTAAGGGGAAAAGAAAAAAAATAGCTTCACATAGTACATTAAGAACAATACTCACAGGGCTGGGAGTGTGGCCTAGTGGTAGAGTGCTTGTCTAGCATGCAAGAAGCCCTGGGTTTTATTCCTTGGTACCGCCTACACAGAAAAAGCCAGAAGTGGTGCTGTGGCTCAAGTGCAAGAGTGTTTGCCTTGAGAAAGCTCCAGGACAGTGCCCAGACCCTGAGTTCAAGTCCCAGGACTGGTGAAAAGAAAAAAGAAAAAACAATCTTTAAAAAGCCAACCACTATGGCCGGGAGTTTGGCCTAGTGGTTAAAATGCTTGCCTAGCATGCATGAAGACCCGGGTTCGATTCCTCGGTACCACATACATAGAAAAAAGCTGGAAGTGGTGCTGAGGCTCAAGTGGTAGAGCTCTAGCCTTGAGAAAGTCCAAGGACAGTGCTCAGGCCCTGAGCTCAAGCCCAGGACTGGCAAAAAAAAAAAAAAAAAAAAAGCCAACCACTATGGAAAGCAGTGTGGCAGTGCCTCAAAAGGCTAAACATAGAACTCCCCGATGACCTAGCAATTCCACTACTTGGCATTTACCCAATCATCCAAAAACAAGGACATACTAAACCCACTAGCACAACAATGTTCATTGCAGCACTATTCACCATAGCAAAGATATGGAACCAACCTAGATGTCCCTCAGTTGATGAGTGGATCAACAAGTTGTGGTATTTGTACACAATGGAATTCTATGCTGCTGTCAGAAAGAATGACATTGCCCCATTTCTTAGGAAATGGAAAGACTTAGAAAAAATCATATTAAGTGAAGTAAGCCAGACTCAAAGGAACTTAGGCTCAATGGTTTCCCTCATTCGTCATAATCAGTAGAAACCTTGGGCTCTACTAGCAGAGATTTGCAATAGAGCAAAATCTTGATACATAAGGCCATATAATGTGAAGCTAATTGAAAGGACCTCCAGGATATTGAAACAAAAGCCATATAATGAATGATTGTTGTCCTTAATGTACTATGTTGTCTCTCATCTCCTTTGCTGTCCCTTGGTTATCTCATATTGGTATAGTATCTCACTTTGTTAACTGATATATTGAATTTATTTGTATTTGGATATTTGAAATTTGATAGGGAAGGGGGGAAAACCAAGATGGGTGGGGGGTGTGGGGGGGAGGGAAATGGGTACCAAGACATGTGAAAGGGTATCAATGTATGTGAATTAATGCACCTTCTATCTGGCAAATATCATGTAACCCTTTTACTAATTACAATAAAAAAATTTAAAAAAAAACTACCTAATCAGACTCAAGCTCTCAAATGATCAGACATAGCTATTTAAGAAAGAGTTACAAGTCCTTGTAAGACTTTACGTGTTCTTTAACTGAAATGGTCCCTACTGATACTCCTTTGACTTAAGTGTGTCATAATCCACATTCAGAGGAAGAGGCACTCATCATTCACTATATACTAACCTCCAATTTTAAATATTTCTGATGTAATACAGAATGTATTCCAAATAAATGTCACTATTCATAGCAAAAAAAAAAAAAAAAAAAGCCAGGCACGGGGGCCGGGAGTTTGGCCTAGTGGTTAAAGTGCTTGCCTAGCATGCATGAAGACTCCTCGCTACAACATACATAGAAAAAAGCCAGAAGTGGTGCTGAGGCTCAAGTGGTAGAGCTCTAGCCTTGAGAAAGTCCAAGGACAGTGCTCAGGCCCTGAGCTCAAGCCCAGGACTGGCAAAAAATAAAAAATAAAAAAATAAAATAAAAAGCCGGGCACGGTGGCTCATGCCTGGAACCCTAGCTACTCAGGAAGCTGAGATCTGAGGATCATGGTTCAAAGCCAGCTTGGGCACTGAAGTCTGTGAGACTCATCTCCAATTAACCACCAGCAAACCGGAAGTGATGCTGTGGCCCAAGAGGTAGAGGGTAGCCTTTATCTGAAGAGTTCAGTGACAGCGCCCAGAGTTCAAGTCCCATGACTGCAAAAAAAAAAAAAAAAACCCACAAAGATAAACCTCCTGTTTTCATATTCTAGAGTTCATTTTGCTTAGCCTCATTCTAAATGGCCATATGTACATAGCTTTTGAGCTATTATGAACCTCTGTTAGGAGAATTTTAGACATACTAATTGTTACAAATGAGGGAAACCATGGAGCCTATGTTTCTTTGGGCCTGGCTTACTTCACTTAAGATGGTTTTTCTAAGTCTTTCCATTTCCTTACAAATGGGACAATGTCCTTCTTTCTGATGGCAGCATAAAATTCCACATCTTCGTAATCCATTCATCTACTGAGGGGCATCTGAGTTGGTTCTATATCTTAGCTATAGTGGATAATGCTGCCATGAACATAGTTGTGCTGATAGGTTTAGTGTGTCCTTGTTTCTGGATATTTGGGTAAGATGCCCAGAAGTAGGATGGCTGGGTCCTAGGGCTCTGTGTCTTTTGAGGAACTTCCATACTGCTTTCCAGAGTGATTAGGTAATTTTATACTCCCACCAACAGTGCAGTAAGGATCCCTTCTGGCCGCATCCCTGCCAGCATCTGTTGTTATTAGATTTCTTGATAATGACTATTCTAACTGGGGTGAGGTGAAATCTCAAAGTTATTTTTATTTGCATTTCTTTCATGGCCAGAAATGTCAAGCGTTTCTTCATGTGTCTATTGGACATTTTTTAAGTCCTTTTCAGAGAAGTCTTTTAAGTCTTTGGCCCATCTTTTAATGGGATGCTTGTTTCTTTCAGGGTTTGTTTTGGGAATATTTAATTTCTTGAGCTGTAGGTATATTTTAGATATAAGACACTTGTATTATATGACAAATGAAGATTTTTCCCACTCTGTGGCTTGTTGGCTATATCCTTTGCCATACAGAAACTCTGTAGTTTAAGGCAGTCCCATTTCAGACAGTTCTTAAAACAACTTGGGGATTTCTTTGGCAAGTGGCTGTGGTGCGTAGGTCTGGCTAGTGCATTGTGCTTGTTGTTCTGTGATGGAACTTTCCCCAGGTCTTTTCTGTTGCTTCAGCCTTACCCCATTCACCAACATCCAGTTACTGCTGTGGTCCCCTCACTTTGGCAGGCCACCTACTTGGCCAGGATCTCTGTAATTTCTGGTAAGAAATTCTATTTATTAGCTTATTTTATGTTTTAAATGAAGATTTTGGACCTCCTGCATTTGATAATGGAAGGTAAACTCAGAAGGGAAAATTTTTTATAAAAGGGAAGGAAAACTAATATCTACCATATTCCTTCCTGTTGTTGTGTAGTATAAGTTCTTTCATTTAGAACTTAGAGTACTCTTTCTAAGGCATTTTGTACTGGACCTTATTCCTTTGTTTTCTCCTTTATGGCCAGTGCTCTACCATTTGAGCTAAATGTTGACTTCTTGTCTTTGCTAGTTAACTGGAGAGTTTCTTGGATTTGTCTGCTGGGACTAGCTTTGAACCACAATTCTAGATCTCAGCCTCATTAAGTAACAAATTCAATTTACAGGGGGAAAAATGAAGGCAAGATTAAAAGAATAGTTTACTCAAAGTGGCATCACTACTCAACTACATCCATATTAACAAGTTTACACAATCCATATATGAGGTTTGGAGCCGATTGGAACTGTTACTCCATTACTCTCTATGATACTCTTCTTATATTTGATAACTTGTATATAACTTCCCTGGCCTTAGACTTTTTGGTTTATTTATTGTCTCAGTACTTCAGTTCATCTTGCCTAGCTTAGCATAGAACATGTAGTATATAGTTTATCTGTAAATGGAAAATGAATATGTAGACTATAGACATGAAAAGTAGACAGAAATTTAAAATGAGTCTCAGTATCCTATTCTTTTTGTAAGATAAAAATTAAAATACCTAGATGCTTACATACATGAAGGTGTGTACAAAGTACTTCAAAACGTTATAAAAAGTAGGTATTTAGTATATATTTGGCCCTTCCTCCTTCTACTGCCCCTGCAAATAATGATATGATGGTATTATGCTTGTCTTTCAAAGTGTAAGATTGCGGCCAGAATCATTCTTTCCCTTGTCAATTACCATGCTATCTAACATGGTGCCCAAATATATACAAATTTTATTGTGTGTTTTACTGTTGACATTTGCTTAGGATAAGTTGTTATAAAATCCTCAATGTTTCAAATTGTACAGATTAAGTTATTGTATTTTTTTCTTTACATTCAAATCATCAGGCATTATTATTCATAAAATATTTAAAGTGCCCCACTTTCAGTTTATAAGTAAGTATTTCTGGAAAGTCTTTACTCTCATATCTGCAAAGAACAGGATTCTATATGTGAATAATATCAAGTACTTATTGGTAATATTCAAGATGATATTGTATTGCGTTATCTTAGTTTTGCAATGACATTGCTGAGTAATTCCCCTCAAATCTATTTTTTGCTTTTGTTGAAATATTTTTAAACAGTTGATTAAAAATATGGCATCTGATCTGAACTAACTTGAAGGAACTGTCATTTTTCTCTTAAGCACAAAAATCATGAAGTTGAAGAATATAAAAATTCTCACATTTTTTGGTTACTCTTTGTAGAATTTGAATTAAATAATAAGAACATTCCATGGTGTTCAGTTCTTTTTGAAGTGGGGATTATGTTGTATGTTTACTGACATGTAATATTAGATACCTTAAGATCTAAACCTTTGGCACCCATCTTACCTATATGTTTTCAATTTTGAAAATAAAATGAGGACATATTTAATAAGTAGAGTTGCCAGCACCTTTCTGTGTGGTGGAATTGCTATTGATTTATGACAAATGCCAGTAAGAGCAGGAAGGTTTGGGTTGTTGCTGTCAGATGAAAACTGAGAGCAAACAGGTTTTGTTATCAATCATTGGCTGTCTATGTATGACAGCAGGGGCTGTTATAATTGATTTGATGGCTCTGAATGACTTAGTTTTAGTGGCCAAAGCAGATCGTGGCAAGTGAGCCATGTATGACATTGACATGAAGAGGAAGTGACATGACTCCTCAGAGGTAAAGTTAGATGACTTAAAGGGGCAAATTATGCACCAGTTCAATAATTCATAAACTGTAACTTGTGATATGAGATGATAGAGTTGAGGAAAAAATAAGATGGTCAGACTTCAGATGCCTTCTATCGTCACTGTTGAGTCTTCAATACTTTAATCTCTGAATTCTGTTAAACAGTAAATAATAGTTGCATGTTTTAACATTGGACATCACATACTCTGGTAAAGTTACTTCCAATGTTAACTCATTTTATAGGAATATGGGAACCAAAGAAGAAGAGAGTATACAAATGAAGTATCTACCTTATATATGTAACCTTATTCCTAAATCTTAAGACTATGAATAATTGAGTTCTATCATCAAGTAGCTTAAGAAACTAAGAATAGTAAAAGGATTGAAATGCTGACAGTATCATACCCAGTTACAGTCTAAATCACCCACACTTTTGAGTGCATATTGACTAACTGGGCACACATCCAGTGGTGTGGGGGTACTGGTGTAATTCAACTACATATTCCACTCATCATGCTAAAATCTTATGGCATAAATAGTTTCTGGTCTGGGCCAGGCAAGGAAATAGATCCTTTAAACCATAGTAACTAACATTTACTTCATTGAACATTCTGTGTAAGGGAAAATGACAATAGAGGTATGGAAGACTTAAATACAATTAAACACTGATATTTTGGAAGTCTTTCTTCAAATTTTATCTGTAGAAAATTCTTCAGAGGAATGTTTGGTTTTCTTAAGAATTTCTTCCAGAAATCTGAACTTAGATATTTTTATTCAAACTTTGAAATCGTTGGATACTAGTTTGTCAAGAGGAGTTTTTGTCACTTTCTTCTCAGTAGTTATCCTTAGATTGTGGGTGTTTTTAGTTGAAAAGTTTTGTGGCAATTTTCTAATTTTGTTTACATTGAAAGAAAGAAAAAAATATGTTTCTTGTTTTACTTAGTAATTAAGCCCTTTCTATTTATTATGCTTTTAGATATTTTAATTGCATTTGTATAAAATTAACTATAGTTCAGTAATATTTCTTAATGAGCAATGCTGTAAGAAGCAAAGTTAAAACCTGAGTGCCTTAGAATTCATAGATTCTAAATATCAAAAAAACTTAAAGATATTTTTTTCCCCAGTGACTTTCAGAATTTTGGGGCAGCAACCCATGTTTAGGAAAACATGAAGATTGCATTACACACACACATACACACACACCCTCTACACTGAAAATGAAGCAATACAAATACAATAATATCATCTATTCTTTCCTGATCCACTCTGTTGTTATTTTCTATATCCATTAATACAAGAATATACTGTGTGGCCAATTTTGATGCTTAAAGATCTGAACTGATTAGAAATCTACACCCAGAACTGAGAGATACTTTTCCAAAGAAAAGTTAAAACTAGCCACATGCCAGTAGCTCATGCCTATAATCCGAAGGTACTCAAATGGCTGAGATCTGAGAATCACAGTTTGAAGACAACCCTAAGTCCCTAAGACTAATCTCCAATTAATTGAGTTGTAGCTCAAGTGGTAGAGTGTTAGCCTTGCACAAAAAAAGCTAAGGAACAATGCTAAGGAATGATACAAGCCAGAAATTACTTTCCAAACTCCCAAGGAATTTATAGTCAATGAAAATAGAACAAAAAATATATCATTAACATGCAGGCTCCTTCTTGATACCAGCCTATAAAACTAAAAGTAAAAACATCAGTTTCAATAATGTGAAAAATGTAGACAGATTGGGAAACCTATGATAGAGTAAATATAATTTTCATAAAATTTTAAAGGAGTGGAAAAAAGATATAGTTTTTCACAAAAAGAGCATTTTAGGGAAAGATTTTAGAATAGTATTTTTATGAGAATAAAAATACGACAAATTAAATTTTAGAGAAAAATGGGGGTCAAAGGTAAAGATTTGTTACCCTGCTCTAGCTCTATTTAGGAATATTTTGCTACTGTTGAAAGTAAATTGGATATCTCACAAAGACCTAACATAGTTTAACACAATGGATTATTTCTCATAATAATGCTATTCAGTATTTTGAATGGCATAGACACCAGAATTGTGGCAGATATGTAGACATAGATGTAAAAAACCTTCACACTACTTCAGTGCAGATTTCTGAAATCTGTAATCCTCGCTACTCAAGAGGCTGAAATCTAAGGATCATGATGTGAAGCCAGCTGGAACAAGAAAGTCTGTAGAGACTCTTATCTCTAATAAAGTGCTCTGAAAAATCCAAAATTGGATCTGTGTCTTAAGTGATAGAGCACTAGCTTTGAGTACCCATGCCCTGAGTTCAATTCCTGGAATTGTGGAGGAAAGCCTTCACATGCTCAAAAAATAAGCAAGGATTTTTGTTTAAATTGTACAATGGACCCTTTTTGTGTCAGCTATGAAAATCTAAGCAAAGTGACTCTTATGGTGGTTACTGTGTTCCCTTAATATTTTAAATAACCATAGTGGGCTATAAATAACAAGCAGCCTCACATAATCTTTGAATACAGCAATTATGCCTTTTGCCTTGATTTACTTACTCATTCTATTTCTAAGCTCTTTAACCATGGTGATGTGTATAATTACAGAGCTGCCTTTATGGTATGAAGATGCAATTTGCAGGTCAAACTTGTTACACAGAAGTAGGTATAGTGTCTGCCTAACTAGGTTTCTTAATATTTATCAGAATGACATTCTTTTTTGTTGTTGTGCATATTGTTGGTCCCAGTCTCCCAAATATTCTTTCTTGACATAATTACATGATTGAATTTTTCTGTGAACTGAAGGACATTAATCACAATTACACATTAAAACTGGAAATATTATTTGCTATGGATATAACATCTACAGTTTTCTTCCTGCATGTGGTAATTTAATGTTGAGAAATTCATTCCATCCATGTTCATTGTACAGATCTAGGAGCATCTGTTTTATTATGTATAGACTCTACCTGTTTCTCCCTTGTAGACCTTAATAATACTACCTTCTCCTGAAATAGCCAGGAAATAAAGAAATACATAAAACTTACAATAAATATTCCTAGAATTACTGAGAAAGTTTGACAAAGGGAAGCCTTTCTTTGGTAGTGACATTTGTGCTGCAACGTAAAGGAAGTTCAGAGCAAGTAAGGGTTAATAAGAAGCAACCATCTATTTACAAGGCAGGAGAGATCAGAGATTATCCAGGAACAAAATAGAAAGTGATACTGACCAAAAGTTGGTAAATTAAACAATGAGCAATGAGGGAATTCTGGAAATGCAAGCTGGTACCAGACACCAGTAGTCTTCATAAGTAGGGAGGGTGGAGAGTTTGGATTTTATGCTGCAGGAATAATTGAACTCACTTGTACTGAACACTGAGTAGGTACAAGGGATTCTACTAACACAACCTGCATGCACCTCTCATCTGATCATGCTCTCTTATCCATGTGAAATAGATGCCAATATGATCACTGCTTTATGGATATCAAATAGAATATTGAAGAAGTCACTTTCCAATCTAGCAAAGAGTATGAAGTGAAATGGGTCAGTTTCCAATAGTAAGATAACAGCTCACATTCTCAACTACTGTTACTCATACAGATTTCTCTTACAAGTTTTATATTTAATCTCCTGTTGTATTTTTCCTAAAAAGAATTACTGTCCTAGAGTAGTTGAATTCATAAGCAACTAAAGAGTAGTAGACTGAATGCTCCATGATGCATTTCTGCCCTTTAATTTCTTCAATAATAAAAATCTTTTAAAGGCTATTAACTTCCCACTTTATTATAATTCTCTTTATTTTTGCTCTTGTGTAGCCATATTCAGCACTTTCCTTTTATAATTATTAAGAACTTCCAAATTCATGAAATATAGGGTGTAAGACTATCCTATTGCTTGAATAAAAATAACAACTAAAATACCCTCAACAGCTGGACACAGAATGGAAGTAGACATGAGAACAAGAAGATACACACCTGGTCCCAAGGGGCCTGTGTTGCTCAGTGCCATGTTTCGCACTTACCCATAAGTCTATATCTATGGGAAATGATACATTTTAAATTTCATAACTTTTTTAAAGTATTCTGACCAAATAAAATCAAGTAATACTTTGCAACTCAAGAGCCCAACTAAAAATTTTCTTCTAGAGCTATAGTTTTTCTCTCATTTTTTATAACTAAATTTAATTCTGTGATCCATCTGGATTTTATTTTGATTCATACTATTTAGTGTAGATTTAAACTCTCTTAACTTTCTATGTTGAAGTAATTATATTCACAGGAAGTTGCAAAAAAACAAAAACTATCAAAAACCTATCCCATGGACCTAGTTTTCCTCAGTGACAATATCTGTGTGTTTAACTAGGCAAGTAGCCATTGGTACCTTGTATAGATCTTATGCAGACTTGATCACTGATACATATATTTATTTGTATATATATTTTTTGCCAGTCCTGGGCCTTGAACTCTGGGCATGGGCACTGTCCTTGTGCTTTCTCAAGGCTAGAGCTCTACCACTTGAGCCACAGCACCATTTCTGGCATTTTTCTATGTATGTGGTACCGAGGAACTGAACCCGGGTTTTAGTGCATGCTAGGCAAGCACTCTACCACTAGGCTAAACTTGCAGCCTTGTATATGTATTTTATGTGCTGTGTATGGTTTGTATAGTTTATCATACATATGATGTGCACAACCACCACCATAGTCACATGTGAATTCCATGAGCACATGCTTCCCCTTTGGATTAAACTGTCCTCACCCCCCCCACACACACACACACAATTGCAAAGATACATCATCGTGAAGAATTACTGAACTGAACAATATTCTTCTAATGTTTTCTATTATCTTCTTTTATATTAGAAAATTTTCCAGACATTATTTCAGCTTTAATGCCTATGGATGTTTAGGATTATTATAAATATAATATAAATCTGGCCAAGATTATATATTGCAAGTACCTTCCTGACTAATTATTACATCGGATCTTCTTGTTCTTTCCAAGATAAGTTTCATACAAGATATGTGTGTTTGGGTTTTTCTTGTTGTTGTGCTTGCTTTTAAATTTCATATTCTCTAGTTTGCTTTTTGAATAGTCCATGAAAGACAATCAAGATTTGTGTGATTTTCTAGTGGAACCTTTTAAGTTTACTTTGCCAAGAATTTTGATGCTTCCTGACCACATGAATATCTTGATCACCACTTCTTCTGGCTTATTTCACTACACACATCATTGTGCTTCTAAGCATCTCCTAATCAGTGAAGTTATTCTGTTATTTCAACTCCCATGAGCCAGGGTGGATCAAGGATACAGTCACCTCTCTTCTCACAACATGGGCTTACCACCTTAACAGGCTTTCCATGAAGCTTTCCACCTCTTCCTTGAATGTATCCTCCTTTGGTGAAGCTATGGTCCTAGCAGTTCCATACCCTTTCTGCTTTGACAAATGGAGACCAAAAAAAAAAAAAAACCAGCTGTGAGCCAGGCGCAGTGGCTCACACCTCTAATCCTAACTACTCAGGAGGCTGAGAGTTGAGGATCAAGGTTCAAAGTCAGCCCGGGCACAAAAGTACCTAGGACTGTTATCTCCAATTAATCACTAGACAACCAGAAGAGGTGCCGTGGCTCAAGCGGTAGGGTGGTAGCTTAGTCCCAGAGTTCAAACACCATGACCCACAAAAACAAAACAGCTGTGGAAAACCATTGCCTTCATCATTATAAGTATTTCACATGTGTTAATTTTGTTTGAAAGAATTCTTAACTGTAGTCACCTGTCTTATATTACTTTATATTCTTTTAAATACCAACTGTCCTGTTTATATATTATAATAAGCTACTATTTATACAGATTTAACTTGTTCCAATTAGCAGTGATTATATTCATTTTATAACATTATTAGAAAGTATTACTTTGAGGATTTACAGAAATTTTACTGCCACTCCTGAGTTTTAGCCACACAATTTCTTTTCATGCTAGTGCTTTTCAACGTATTTTGTGCCTTTTTAAAAAACTTTTTCCTACTTTTTTTTAAACTTTTTATTGTAATTAGTAAAAGGGTTACATGATATTTGCCAGATAGAAGGTGCATTAATTCACATACATTGATACCCTTTCACATGTCTTGGTTTTATTGATTATTTGTCCTTTTTTTAATTACTTCTTTGAATTCTTTTTATGGTTTAGTACATAAAGGTTATCAGTCAACATTATACCTTTTTTCAATTGAAAAAAATTGCCTATACCTATAGAATTATTCTGAGAGATAGGTAAACTTATTCTACTTAAAACAAAAACTAAAGTGTGTGTGTGTGTGTGTGTGTGTGTGTGTGTGTGTGTGTGTGTGTGTGTTTGTGTGTGTGAACTATTGGCAGATCTAGCTTTATCAGATATTTCAACCTGAGCAAAAAGCCAGAAACTAAGGAAATGTGTTAAATGTGTTGTAACTTACAAAATAATGATTTCTCTTTTATTTTCTTCATGATACTCAAACTGTCAGATATGTCTAGAGGACCATTTTTGCGTTTCTCTTTTAAAAGTACCCCAGGCATTTTTTAACATATTTTTACAATTTGACAAGACATCCCAGGCCCATGGTGGCATTTTAATTCCTACCTACCTTCAGGACTTAGAAGCAGTTTCTCATCACAGATTTCTTTAATGGAGAAGAGTGTTCAGGATTACAATGTATCACTGCTTCTCAAGCTATAGGTAAGCTATAACCAGGCATCTTCAGTAACAAGGGAGATGAGGATTCCCATTTTTTTTTTAATTTTCGGTGATTTCTTTTCTCTCTCAGTATTTACAGAGCTCCATCCACAGTTGCAGTGTAACTGTGTGTGTGTGTGTGTGTGTGTGTGTGTGTGTCTGTGTGTGTGTGTGTGTCTGTGTCTGTGTCTGTACTAGGGCTTAAACTCAAGGCGTGGGCATTGTCCTTTAGGGTTTTTTTGCTCAAGACCAGTACTCTACCACTTGAGTCACATCTTTACTTCTGGCATTTTGTTATTTAATTGTAGATAAAAATCTCACTGATATGCTTATCTTGCCTGTAAACCACAATCCTAAAATCTCAGCCTACTGAATAGCTAAGATGACAGGCATGAGCCACTAGTGCCAGCTTGTAATCACTTTATTTTTTATTCACAAAAACATCTCACTTGGCATAGATATTTTTATCAGGCAGTTCAGAAAGGTTATATTGATTATCTCATGTTAATAGATAGTAGATGACATTGCACTAGTTAAACAGGATTCAAGACCATGTGTTGCGCATATTCTTTAGAAGGGACAGATAGTGATAAGACTGTGTTTCCAACCTCCCTAGTTAATTTTAGGGACATATTTGGTAACTAGGCAATGTGGGTCATTCCAAAAAAAATTTAACAGTCTTGTTTAAATAACATTATCATGTACTTTTTTTTTTACTTCATAAATACTGGACCAGTTTATTGTCCCAGTTTTTGAAAAAACACCTGCAACAGCCCTAAGGAACTGTGGCCTGGGTTAAACCAGCACCTGTAGTCAAATACAGCTTACAATGACCCTGCAAGAAATCCGCAGAAATTTGCTTTGTTTTCTAAGAGGGTCCTTCAGAAAGAACTAATTCAGTGCTCCATTGAAGGTCATGGCAAGGAACAAAACATTTAGTGTTAAAAGAGACTATTTCTATTTCCTTGAAGTTCTTTAATTTCTTTATAGAAAAGATAACATATGAAAACGCTTTATAGCTGGGTGTTTTTTTATTATCATTATTGATTTCTAACTTCTAATCTCTGTTCCATTCACGGGGAGCTCTTAGCCAACTATCTTTTTTTTCATATATTTTTTATTGTAATTAATAGAAGGGTTACATTATATTCGCCAGATAGAAGGTGCATTAATTCACATACACTGATACCCTTTCTCATGTCTTGTTCCCCATTTCCCTCCCCTCCACCCCTCATCTTGTTTTCCCCCCTTCCTATCCAATTTCAAATAACCAAATACAAATATATCCAATATATCAGATAACAAAGTGAGATACTCTAACAATATGAGATAACCAAGGGACAGCAAAACAGATGACAGATAACATAGTACATTAAGGACAACAATCACTCATTATATGTTATGCAGCTATCTTATACATTTTTAATAGGTTGGTCTTTACTGCCTTGCTCCTAGGCTCTTTTTTATTATTACATTGCACTTTGACATCTGTTTGCCTATTTTCCTTAAATGCTGAATTAAACCATTAAGCCCTTATTTGAAAATTTATATTGACACACCGTAGCTTATCAACATCTTAGGAGTAAAAGATGAGCAGATCTGTCCTCCAAGACCCTCTTGGCCACGTGGAAGAGAGGCAGTCTCAAACTGGATCCAGGGAAAATATGTAAGGGGCTAAGGAATTGCTGTACTGCTTAATTGGACCAGGAAGCTTGATTATCTTATGAAAACAAAGCCATGAAGGGAAGTATAGGAGCTGTCCATGCTATGGAGCTCAGAGGTCACAAGCTCAGGAAGGTCAAAGCAGGCATTGCCCCTCACTGGTAGTTAGCTCCCTTTCTCATGGATGCACATTTAGTAGTTCTGTCTACTTTATCAGAGAACAACCTCTTCACACAAATCCAGAATTATTTAATTCAGTATTTCTTGGTTTATGATGGGTGCATGTGGGAGAAAACATTAGCTACAAATCTAAAAATCATACACACATAATATTCATACACACACACATACATGCAGGTTTATATATCATTTGCAAATGTAGTTGTATAGGTGGAAATAGCTGATTTGTACTAAATATTTCTGTAAATTTGATTATATAAAATATATATGCAAATCTAGTGTTAATTCCAGAATATTCACTTATACCATGAAGTTCTAATTTATCTGATGGAATAGACTTAACAGACTATTGAAGAGTAGATCCATTTTCAAGAGAAATACTACCTTCTGATGTTACTAATCAAGTTTGAGACTGTACTTATCAGTTTTTAGCAGAAATAATTGTATTGATCATCAAAGCCTAACATGCTCTTTGTTTTTTCCCATGTCTTTTACCGTTGTGATGAGGCTTTCTCTTAAGTTGCCTTTTGCAGATTAAAATGGTAGATTTTGTGTTCTAGCTATGATTATAGAGATCTGAATTGTTACAAACTTTGAATATCAATTCCTTCCCTTCTGTGACAGTTCTACCACTAGGGAAGTCAAGCTTGTGAAGTCTAATTACTACAGAGTTTTGATCTCTCCAGCTACATTATTGGCAGGAATTTAAGCCATGTTACAATTCATCGGTGACACTGTTGTAACTAAAAAGCACAGAATCTGTTTTCAAGCTTGTTCCCGGATGGAATCAAGTATTGGATGATGTCAAATAGCCTTGCTGCAATCTCAGACGTGCCCTGGACAATTCTAATATGAAATGCTAATTATTTGCAATAGAATGTAAATAAGGTGGCACTAAGTCCTATTTACAGTGACTAATGAAAGCTGTTGTACTGTAATCAGTGAGATTCAGAGCAACAGTGCAATTCATTAGGGAAAAAAAAAACATAGTTGACAAGTAGCTAATGCATGCTAGTCTGGACCTTTCTTGCCTCTGTTTATTTCTATTACTTTTTCTTGTTGATAATGATAAGTCTTATAAGATACATATAATAAGAATAAGAAGCTAGCAGCTGAATTTTGCCAAGCTATGCCAAATACCTACAGCCTCTAAGTCTTCCTTAGCTTTTCTTTGCCAATGAAGAACAACTGCCATATTAGGCTGGTTGAAAAAATAGTGATTTTTTTCCCACACTCAGCAAATTGCTAGTCTGAAAATTTTTCATTTTTATCTCTTCAGACTAGAGCAAAATGTAACTATGCTGCAAATTATTTTATTTTTCAGGCATACATTACATTTCAAAGTTTAGCTACATTTTCACTTCTCATACCTTGGCAGTAGAGCATTTTTAACAAATGAAACCATGAAATTTCTTGATACTCTTCTCTGTTCTGTAGAGTACATATCTTTGTAAATAAAAGCTGAAAGTCTGGAATCACTTTTCTGTTCTGGAGCATGCATTTATCACAGCAACAATAATACAGGCAACTTCACTGTTTAAGCGTGTGTAGCAGACTTTCTAACTCACAGAGGTATTAACATCTATAAAATCATGTTTTTCTATTCCCTAAAGTTGCAAAAATTCTAAAAATGGTTTCTGTTATGTGAATGTTTTAGAACCTTTTCTTCCACTAACTTTCCATAACAGGGATAGAAAGGAAACCATTTCATGTGACCCAATGACTTGTGGCCCATTCCTTTTGTGAAAGATTTTATGATGGGCTCACCTCAGCAAAGGATGAAAAAGAAGTTTTTCCTGGCATTTTGCTGTTCTAGCTACCCAGCAGATGGAGGGTTGGGGAAAAGAAGGGTGGGGGGGCTGGGGAGTAATCATACAGACTGACTGTAGTCTGTCAGTCACTTATCTGCATTCTCTGGACAAGTGTAAGGAAATAAAACCTAAGATACACCAACAATCTAAGGCCAACTTGGAGTTTTATCTTCCTTTTATTCCTCCTTATTTATAATACCATGAATTACCTACATTGAGTGGTTTCTTTCTCTGTGAAAGCAGATATCTTAAATCCATTATACAGCCAACCAAAAACTCTTAAGCTTACATAGAATACCTACGTTACTCTTTGATGGTGAACCATCCAAAATGTCTTCTAGTAAACAAGTGGCCAGATAAAAAACATAAACTAGTACTGAGATTAGAATTTCAATGAGTAACTTTGCATTTTAAGTATGTCACATTGAAGGACCATATTGATATTAAAGAAGTTGTACTTTATCTGAAATTAAGATTTAACTAACAATTCCGGGTTTTTTATTTCCATTTTGTTTTTGTTATGTCTGACAAGTCTACCCACAACCTAGAGTGAAATCTCATGAATTATAATAGAGGACTAGAGATTTATCACAAGAAGTTGTGCATAGTGATACCCAAAGGTTTTTTTTCCCCTTGTTAAGCTTTGTTGAGATGTTTACAATATTTTAAGTTTCCTAAGTATTTGTATGAAAGACCTAACACATACATACATTTGCGTAACATAGTTAAGTCTCTAATTTAATGAACAAGGCACAAAGCATCTTCTGGCTAGTGAGGTGGCGTCCTGGCTGGAGTGACTGTAGCCTGTTTTCTATCAGCATTCATTTGATTAGTGAGAGCCTCCAGCTGCCAGCATATTACTACCAGGAAACAAGGTCTCACCCCCTTAAGAAGATCCCATTCTTCTTTTACTTGTGCCATTTCATACTTGGGTTTAAAGTCTTGACTGCTACTGAGTGCGATGATGCATGCCTTTAATTTCAGCTTTTGGGAGGCTGAGGCAAAGGATTGTGAGTTCCAGGCCAGCCTAAACTACAGAGCAAGACCTTGTTTGAAAAATAAATAAATAAATAAATAAATGAAGCAAATAAAGCCAAGTCAAGAAAATAATTTAAACATTGGTTCCTTCTCTGATCCTTCAACATATCTCTCTCTCTCGCTCCCTCTCTCTCCCCTCTCCCTCTCTCTCTCTGTCTCTCTCTCTGTCTCTCTCTCTCTGTCTCTCTCTCTGTCTGTCTCTCTCTCTCTCTCTCTCTCTCTCTCTCTCTCTCTCTCTCTCTCTCTCTCTCTCTCTCTCTCTCTCTCTCTCCTCCCCCCTCACCCCCTTTCCCTCTCCCCAAAAACATTACACTGAGTAAGGGAAAACAGTTAGCAACCATGAGTCTCTGAGTGTTATTCCGGCATACACCTCCCTTAGACCTTTAGATTCTGTACTGCCTTTCCTCCTTGCTGCAAAATATGAAATTCATTTCTTAGAAGGGATATGTGTATTTTGGCATGTCAAATATGGTAGGGTTCTGCTGCAGAAACCAAATTCCAGTTTCAGTCGGAAAAAAACTTTATTATTATGTAGTAGATAGATTCCATTATGATTAGAAGGATTGAAGAAAACATATAATTTGTATGATGAGTAACTACACTCAAATCTGTAATGCATGCACCAAGGCCATTATTTTCTCTTCTATGATTCAGTAACTGCTATGAATGGGGAAGCTGGTAGTCAGAAACTCCCTGCCACACCCTGACAAAAAGTCCTCATGATCAGGACAATACCACTATAGTAGCAAGCTACCGGACCACATAGTTTCTGTTAGTGTCTACACAAAAATAATAGCTGTGTTCTTTCTTTCCTGTCCTCACAAAACTAGTAACCAGATGCTGGGAGCTATGAGAGAAATCTTCTGCTTCAAAATCCACACTTGCAAGCTAAATCAGCAAAGCTACCTCACTATCAATTTCCCAAACTTAGGCAATTTGGAGACTGGCCAAACCAAATCACAACTAAGCAGGAAGAGGATCTTTGGCTTGCTTGTTAGCTTTCTCATACATGCAGTATTAGAAATCATTCCAGTAGATGGTTACAAAGAGATGTTGAATGTCAATCCACTGTAACCAGGGCATATTAACATGTTCACACTAAACAGTCATATCTTATTAATATCCTTAAATCCAACAGTCATGAAAAAAATGATTAAGGAACTGAAACCATTTCTGGCAAATGTTTTCCAATGATCTTTGATAACATAAATCATTATGATTTCTTTCCATAGGGGCTTTTAACCCCTTCTTTAGAATGTAGGCTTTTTTCAAACTTTCAAGGACATTGAATGCAAAATTATTGAAAAGGATATTAGATGTTTTAAAGACTTATTTTTTTGGTGAGGGGGGGGGGAGTTCATGGGGCTTTAATTCTGGCCTGGAAGCTGTCCCCAAGCTCTTCAGCTCAAGGCCATACTCTTGAGCCACAGCCCTATTTCCTGTTTTTTAGAGGTTAACTGGAGATAAGAGTCTTTTTGTGCCTGATTTGGCTTTGAACATTGATCCTAAGATCTCAGCCTCCTGAGTAGCTAGGATTATAGGGCATAAGCCAATGTGCCCAGCTTAAAGACAGTTTTTTTTTAAACAACAGTTTAAAAGCATAAAAGCTTCTCAGAGCATTTATCTCTATTCAAAAGCATTGTTGGTTTGTGATCAAGTGAAGTTTGGGTTCTAAAAGCCCAAGCAACAATACTATTGTATCTAATACTGGGCTGCAACTTTCAGAACTCCTGTTATCCATCCTGATTAGTTCTGCTTTCATTCATCTAGACACAGCAGAACACCCAGTGGGACTAAAAATTTTTTTTTTCCTTTCCCAGTGCACCTATTTCATGGTGGAGTTGATGCAAACTGGGCATGCTCAAATCTACATAGATTCTGTTCCTGTCAATTTCCCACTTTCAATGTCATGATTCTACTAGAGTAATGTGAAGTGACAAGATTCCTAAGATCATGGTTAAAGACAAATTACATAGAATTGGTGTAATTCAGAAATATTTATGGGGATATTGTTACAAGAGTATTAGACTCCAGGCTGTCCAGTATTTCATAAGTCATATTTGGCCACTGGACCCATTTCTCATATGAAAGGATATAGGTATAAGTATTAAGCAATTCCATTCACATGTATGTTCTGGCTTAGTTGTCATAGTGTCTATCACAGGTGGTCCTGTAGCTTATTGTCTAGGAATTGGTCAGATAAGGTTTTGTTGCAGCAAAAGTCACTGAATGTCACAGAATGTTTATCGATCTGTCCTACCTTTTATCCATTCCAAGATGGCTGTAAAAATTACTGCACAGAATGTCTTAGCAGAAAGAAGACTGTTACAAAACAGAAAGTAGGATGCCTAGCTTTTATCCTACGTTCAGTTAATTCCTAGGTCTGAGTCACATCAGTCCTTTTCAGTACAAGCAGCTTATAGAGCCTGCTATAGTATTAAAACTCAATTTCTCCCCTTTGGGATTTCATTGTGTGTAACATGTAGAATACATCTTAGACAGATGTAGAAATATTGACAAATATCTTTAAAAGAAGCATGAGTTAACAGTTTGATTACTGAAGTATGTCTTTGCTTCTTATATTACTTGAGGAATCATGATTGTATAAAAATCACAGTGCAATAAACACAATAAAATCATCTTTATTTATCAAAATAACATTTGTTACCAGGACATGAAAAATGAAACTGACAAAATAAGTTATATATTTCTATCCATCTTTTGAAAGTTTCATACATTTACTCAGTAAAAGGCCTTACTTGCAAATTGCATTTGAGCTATTCTAATCAAATTTTCACATAAGCAAGTTATAATTGTTAACAGTCCTTTTGATGGGTGTTTTTTAAAATAATAGAACCAAAAGTTATAGTGTGGTATGTATATGTGAACTATCAATTAAAATTCTAAGTTTATATTCTGTTTGAAGAGTTTTTGTAGAAATTTTCAGCAAGAAAATTTAGCCAAATGTTCATTTTGTAAGCTGTATTCTTTCTGTCTCATGGAATAAAAATATTTGGAAAAAAATAGAAATCATAGAAATTAAAGCTTAGTTCTTATAGAGCTTATTTTATAAAACTTCTATACTCCACTGGAAAAAAAATATGTTTTGGGTATTGTTCATTCCCCAGAGGCTGAGTGCCTGGTGGTGTACACAGTTGTAGGACCTTAATGTAGATAGGGGCCCTAATAGAAAACTGGAAAACTAGTCAGCCTCTGGATTTCTATTTAGAGTCGTGATATCATGCATTTTCATTCTCTCCCTCTCTCCCTTCCTTCTATGTACTCCTCCTTTTCTATGTCTTTTCCTTTCCTCTCTACTTCAGTCCCCTGATGCAGTGTAGCTTCACCCCCGCCCCCAAGCAGTTCCATGTTTTTTAAACTTTAACCTAAGGATTTTGCTTTATTTAGAAGTACCCAGACTCAAGTGTTGCATTATAGTAACAGAAAATTGACTAATGTTCTACATAATTACTTTTCAGCTTGCAATTAAAGATTATTTTGTATAAAAGTTAGTGAACACTTGTAGCAAAGAATGAGCTATGGCATATAAGTAAATGGACTTATATTTGCTTACTGCTTTCAAAAACTCTTAAGTTTTCTATTTAGCAGCTCCTGAAAAAAACTATATTTTCCTTAGTGTTTATAAAAAATGTTACCCACACTTTTCAGCCTTTTTGATCACTTTACAGATACAATGGCGATGTATGTTCTTTGCTCAAGTATCATTCGCAAACACCAGCTCCTTGCAGAGTACCTGACTACACATCCCAGTTGCAAAGATGAGCACAATGTTTCTTATCCTGATATAATGCCCAGTTTTTCAGAGGAACATTTGAGGCTTAGATTTACTTTTTGGTGTATTTCAATTTGCAGAATAAAATTATATGATTTTATTAAGCCAAAGCATTTTATAATATTTGAGAGAAAAAATTGATTTCTTTTATACTTTGATTTATTTTATGCCTAAGAAATAAGTTCGAATGATTCTGCATTCAAAGGGAAAATCTTTCACCTTTCCTCTGCCCTCCCAAGTATCCAGGCACCTTCCCCAACAAAAACGTCTCCTGTTAAGGATTAGGTTCAATTACATGAAAAGAAAACCTCAAGTATCATTTGTTCATATGCCTCACTTACAGAAATGCAAAAGTTGTCAGACTGATGTCTGCAAGGTGGTCCTAAAATGTCATCTGGGAGTTCTGCTTGACCTCTGCCTTAAATGTTTATACTGATGCAACAGAATAACACTGACTGGATAGTAAGTAATACACAGAGAGTCCTGACTCAGAGTTCTAGAGGATGGGAGGTGAAAGGTTTCATGCTATATCTGAAGGAGGCAGAAAGCATCACATGGCAGGAAAGCACTCTAGAAGAATACTAAGATGTTAACAAAAATCAGTCTAGCCAGATTAATTATCTCTGCTCTTATGACCTAATAGCCTATTAAAGATCTTACTTCTCATCATTGTTGTGTTTTTGCATTGAGGATTCAGTTTCTAGCATTTGAACTGAGCGGGGCAGGGCATGTTCAAAATATAGCATCTTTTTTATCCTCCTAATCCTCAAATTCACCTTTGGAAAAGTTTGGGTATTGGAGTGCTATCTGTCATTTCTATATTTAGAGAGGAAAAGAAGTTGGAAAGATCCAAAAGGCATGGCTCTTTAAAGTCAAGGAAGCTTAGATTCAAATTTCAGGTCACAGGAGTTAACCGGAAATGCTTACTTTTTTTTTTTTTTTTTTTTTTTTGCCAGTCCTGGGCTTGAGCTCAGGGCCTGAGCACTGTCCTTGGACTTTCTCAAGGCTAGAGCTCTACCACTTGAGCCTCAGCACCACTTCTGGCTTTTTTCTATGTATGTGGTATGGAGGAATCGAACTCGGGTCTTCATGCATGCTAGGCAAGCACTTTAACCACTAGGCCAAACTCCCGGCCCCAGGAAATGCTTTCATGTAGGGCTTCATAGCACTGAGTCAACAGCAAGGCTACATCAGCTTATTCAATGTGCCAGTTTGCCCAAAATTTTTCCTCATAATTGATAAGCAACATTACTACTAAGTTAGTTCATAACTTAAACACTGCTGCCTAGAACTGTGAAGTTGCACTATAGTATTTTGTTTGATAAATATCATTCCTATGCTCGAATATGGTCTTTATTATATATGCTTTGATTCAACTCCACAAGTGAATTGATCCCACTTAATGAATATGCTCCTTTTTCAAGAAAAATGTCTTATTTTATACCTTAATTTCAAGGAGAAAAATATTCTGCAAAAAAGATATAATATTGTGTGTTGTAAGAAAATGAATAGTCTATTACCTTTTAAAAATTAGGAGATGGGGCCAGGCGTTTGGCCTAGTGGTAGAGTGCTTGCCTGGCATGCATGAAGACCAGGGGTCAATTCCTCAGTACCACATATATAGAAAAGCCAGAACTGGTGCTGTGGCTCAAGTGGTAGAGCACTAACCTTGAGGAAAGCCCAAGGGGACAGTGCTTAGGCCCTGAATTCAGTCCCCAGGACTGGCAAAAAAAAAAAAAAAAAAAAGAAAAATTAGGAGACTAGAGCCGGGAATGGTGGCTCATGCCTGTAATCCTACCTACTCAAGAGACTGAGATGTGAAGATTGCGGTTCAAAGCTAGCCCAGGCACTAAAGACTATGAGACTCTTATCTCCAATTAATCACTACAAAACCAGAAGTGGTGTTGTGGCTCCAGGGATAGAGCTCAGGGTTCAATCCCCGTGACCCCCCAAAAATGGGCTGGTATATAGTTCAGTGGAAAAGCACTTGCCTAGCAAGTGCAAGGTCCTATATTCCATCCCCATTACAAAAAGCAATATGTGTGTACACACACACACACACACACACACACACACACACACACAGTCTTTAAAAGTTAAGAAATGGAGCCTGTTAGAAAGATGTATGTTTTCTTATCAGAGACAGATCAGTATCTAAATATTGAGGAGTAGATGGGGAGTGACAGAGAAGAGCATGAGTCATCAATAGACTGTGCAGTGCTTATTTCTGAGTTGTATTCTTAATATATTTTCTTACAACTTCGCAGTGAGTTATTAGCAGGAATTTATGAGTTGGCTGTATCATTAAAATATATGATACAAGATGCAGAAAGCTGTTTTGTGATCTCTGTGAGATTGAAAATGAGCCTACCAGAGGATTGAGATACAGCCTACCAAAGGACTTAGTAAATAATGATTGTATGTAAGAAGTGGTTTTTCTATATCAGCCTACCAGAGGATTGAGATACAGCCTACCAAAGGACTTAGTAAATAATGATTGTATGAAGTGGTTTTTCTTTTTCTCTGCCTTTTTCAAAATTCTACTGTTGAAAGTGTCTGTTACACATTAATATTAGTATTAGTATTAGTTTTTATTTTTAGTGGATATAATTAGGAGACATTTCAATGTGACTTTGAAAATGCTTGTGTAATCCTGTTTCAATTTAGTGTCTAGCATCACCTGAACAGGCACATTAAGCTAATTAAGTACCACATATTTAGTAGTTACGAATCAGCTTACATAATTTCTTTAGTTAGGCTAGTAACATTTTGGTGTTTATAATGTGTAATGGTTTTCCTTGAAGAAAAACACTGTCACTCTTCCTGAAAAGTGGAATGGATTGTCAAGTGGAAAATGATCTAATTTTCTTTTTGAGTTATTCAGATACATTCAGACCAAGAAGAAGTTAACTTAATAATTATTAGGACTTATAAAGATCTTTTTACCTTCTGTAAAAGGTTTAGCACCTTATTTAGGTAGCATAGCCACCTAAAAACCTAAGTTTTCTGATATTCTTGTTGCAGGAAAGAAAGTTGAAGATAAGGTTTCTTCTCCAAGCGGTATGGTGTCAGGGAGGTGGCCAGGATTATGACCTTGGAGCTTTCAGGCTTGCTTCTTCTCATAAACTGGAGAACTATAGCATCTATGAAAGGCTGAAAATTAATTTGTCTAAAAGAACTTGGCTAATTAGTGCCTCCGACATACCAGCTCAATAATCATAGTTTGGATTTTTTTTCCTTCTAAAAATCCATATCATGATCTTTGAATAACATTATAGTGGTCATTTCCCTCTTAGGGCAGAATGGCCTCTATCCAGTTGTAATACTCAGATATAGGCAGAAACTATTAAATGATATGGAAGAAATCAATGTTTACATGAATAGAGTACAATTGTACACAGTGGTACCATTGCATGTAAGGCAACCCTCCATTAAATACAATGCTACAGACAGTTTCACTAAGCAAATATTTGCTCACCTTATTTACTATGCTAGTAAATGACATCATCTGAGTCATTCCCTAAAGACAGAGAAAATTATATTCTCTCATTAACATCTAGATGACTGCATAATAAATGATAACAAATCTTAGATGAATTACAGAGAAGAGACAGTTGTATTCTGTGTATCACTAAATAAAGAGAGGCGAAAGAATGTCTTTATTACTTAGGGTAGCATATAATCAGCTCAGTTAGGAAGAAACTATTTAGAAAACATATATACTTTTACTGGAAACAGTGAAAGTTATTCTGGGCTTTGGGGGGGGGAATTGAATGGTTTTAATACATTTGTTCTCCAAGAATTATTTTCTTATAAAATTAAACAGTATATGACCCCCTAGAAAGTTATGTAGTATCTACTTATGCCTGCTTCCTGAGGCCTCTGTCTCTAAAAGATGACAAAATTCAGATTTTTTGATAAGTAAGACAATAAAAACACCTTATTTAGAGCATGTTAATGAAATTGGGGCATTCTAATGGATATGGATATGATGGGAGGAAAAAGTAACAGGAAGGTAAGATTGAGGATGTGATAACTTACTAGATAGAGGAAGGACAAGTAATAAACAGCTTTAGGACTGTAAAAATCTATTTTAGGTGAAATATGTTTGTTTTTTTACTCAGCAATTACTAACATCATTGGAGATTCTGATTGCTGTTAACCTTCCTGAGCTTCTACTGCTGCATCCCTGTGTTTACCAGTGCCTCCTTACCTGGTAACTGCTATCACATCACGTGTATCCTGTCCAAAGGCATATGTGGGTTTAGAGAAGCTCTCTTCTTTTGAACCTCTGCAAAATCTTTCCAGGGAGTCCTTGAACAAACTTTTTAAGTTTTAATGGCTAGAAGCAGGTCAGGTGGCTATGTTTGGAGGCAGCTGACTCTGCCATTTTAAAAGTGTTTTAATAGTTTCCCATGTCTCTTCCCTTGTCAGGCATTCTGGTCTATCCACTCCTACCAATTTTTTCTTCTAAAACATAATTCTTATCCAGTCATCACACTGCCTAAAACTTGTTCAGAGTTTCCTTTTGAGTGCTGAATGAAGTCTATAACATCCCTGTCCTTCCCTAAAAATCGTTATACATGTATAATATTGCTCTTTCAGAGAAGTAGACTGGATTTTATTCTTTGCGTGGAAAATACTTATGAACATATTTGATATTGTAGAAAATACTTATGAACATATTTGATATTGTATATTGAGATATTTTTAGTTAGACCACAAATTAGGCCTTCAAATTTATGGAAACTGATATATAAAGAAACATTAGGCAGTATTTACTTTTTTATTTTAATTTTTTTGCTATCCTAAAAATATTTATGACCACCTCCACTTTCCTTTTAGTCCTTTCTACCTTTGGATCAAGCAATAGCCATTGTTGTATGTATTTTCTTACCACCTGGACTTGTAATAATTTGAGTCCTCCCTAAACCACTCCAAAAAGTATGTACCTAAACATACATTGGACATGACACAAATTCAATTGTTTCTTTTTCTTCTATTTTTTGCTGTCATTTATCTTTCTCTTTTTTATATAATTTTATTGTAATTAATAAAAGGGTTACATTATATTTACCAGATAGAAGGTGCATTATTTCACAAACATTGACACCCTTTCTCATGTCTTGGTCCCCATTTCCCTCCCCCCCAACTGCACCCCTCATCTTGTTTTCCCCCTTCCCTATCCTATTTCAAATAACCAGATAAGCATATATGCAATATATCAGATAACAAGGTAAAATGCTGTAACAATATGAGATAACCAAGGGACAGCAAAAGAGATGAGAGATAAGATAGTACATTAAGGACAACAATCACTCATTATATGGCTTTTGTTTCTATATCCTGGAGGTCCTTTCATTTAGTGTCATCCTATATGGTCTTAGGTATCTAGGTTTTGCTCTATTGTAAATCTCTAGGCAGTATTAATTGAGCAAACATTTTTCACTTCTTATTTGGAAGGTGACATTAAGTGAAACAGACATGAGGCAATCTACAGAGAGCCTTCTGTCTAGAAAGGAAGAGTTATCAAAACAAACACGAAATTATAATTCTGATTTAAGAATAGTAGATTGAGGGGCCAGCCTCCACTACAGATAACTTACTCTGAAGATCAGTGTTTTCAGTGAGAACTGAGTAAATTTGATATTGGTGCAGAAGGGGAAGTGCAGGAGTCAAATACATGAGAACTGGACTGGGAGCAGGAAGAGCAGCTTGGCTGGAAACCAGACTCAAAGATAGCGGTAGCTGGGTCCAGAGTTGAAACTGTAGAGATGGAAGGTACAGAAGACAGTAAGCAACTTATGTGGGAAAGAAAACATATGGCTGTGAAGTTACCAACATGAACAGATGGACTGGACAGTTGTTTCCTGAGAAAAGTGCTACTACCAGCTAGAGAAAGAGGAACCCAAAACCAGCTAACCACTCGAAGAACTAGAAAGCTGTTCTGATATTACCACTGCCCTAAAAGTGCAGGCCCTTCAGATGACCTATCTTCTGTGTTTGTTTTGACTTTCTTAGCCGGATACAGTGCTATTAGCATTTTGTTTTTGTTCACATGTGATTTCATAGACTGTGTGACACGAACTTATCACAGCCTTTCTGATCCTTGATTTCATTGTTTCCATAGAGTAAGCCTGCTTTGTTTATAAGCGCAGTTTTGTCCAAATGTGTTCCTAAATAAATATCAGAACTTTCAAAAGCAAGAGATTTCCATTCCAATGCACATCACACAGCTCTGTTATTTCAGGAAAGCTTTCATTCAGTCCCAGGTCAACATCAGTGATATCCAAAGCATGTGATCTACTGGGAGTTTTTCTGCTCTTAATTTTATGAAAATATGCTTCCTAAAAGCAAATAGCACCTCAAAAGCAATGGGTAAAATGTTGTGACAATCTTGCCAAGAAAATAGACATATAATGTGCTGAATTTGAAGTCTGAAGTAAAAAATTGAGATTTGTTGGAAAGTAGCATGTCTTCAGCTGAACTTGATCAGAAAATAAATCTAGTATTCCTGATATAAGAGATAAAGAGCATGAAATACGATCTAGTTTGTGGTAAGCAATATTAATGTATATAATGGTAATTTTTAACAATATATAGTCCACTCATGTAGTTTCAAGTTGTATGAGTTCTTATCTATTATATATACAGTATATATAAATTTGAGTAATAGGTACATGATTCCCAGGAAAAATAGATACCAAAGATCTACTGTGCTTTTTGTACCCTACTCCATGCATTTATATGATCCCAAGCAAGGAATGTACATGGTGACTGGCATAAGTATCCACCTGTAGGGAGCAGTCTCAGAAGACAGTTGTACCTCATTACTCTGTCCATACTGCCTGTATTTCTTTATCAGTTGAGCTATGTGTCCTGAAGCACGAACCTATAAAAAAATCAGTTTTTCAACACTAATACAATAAAAAGACATGTGCTTTAGATTTAATAAAACTTTGGTCTCAATTCTGGGTTTTCCACTGACCAAATACAGAATCAACCCAAAACTTGCCATTAATTTTTCTGTACTTTGATTTCTATACCTATAAAATGCTCATTCTGAGATTTAATGAAGTCACTGTAGTTTTCACCATGACTGTTGTCAGGGTGACTGATACTAAGTTATATAGGGGAAAAGGTTCTTGGAAGGTTTATAGAGAATAGTTGTGTGTAAGAAATGCACTCAAAGCTTCAAGGACTGTCCAGTACAAAGAAGTTTTTAAATTTAGTTGGACTCTATTGTTAGGAAACAAATCACTGCACGTACTTAAAACTTAGACCTTTAAGAATATATTTTATGAGTTCAACATTGAATTACTTTCACAGTTCAAGAACACTAACAAAGTAACTTAAAAGTGTACAACAATTATCTAACTATTTCAGAAAGTCAATTTTGGGATAGAAAGTCTACATTAAAAATGGCAAGAATAATGCTTGCTTGCATGTACTTTAAAGAGCAAGCTAAAACCTCACTTCTTGGCCAGGGTGCATTATAGTCATTCAGTTACTTTCTCAGAGTGGTTTTTTTTTTTTTTTGACAGAGCAAACTGATTTCAAAGTAGAGCTTTGTTCTCTGTAATTGTCTTGTTTAAAAACTTTCAGGCAAAATTTGTAGCTCAGTGTGAATTTTCTCTTGGCTTTAATTTTGTATTTTGTTGTTCATTTGAGTGGGTTTGTGGGAAATCTCCTAAGAACAAAAAAATCAAGAGGTGGTAAACAAGTTTAAGAACTGTAGTGGTGATTATAGGCAGCTTTTCATTAAGCTCTTAGTTTATAGGTTGGATACATGCCAAAATATTTGCATAGATTATATAAGCAATCATAACAATGTATTATCTTATTGTATAGGTAAAGTAATTAAAATGTAGACTTCTCTAACTCACTGAACTATGAGTCCATGTGTGATCATAGACCTGCTTTTAGCCATACTGTTAATTGAGCAGTTTTTATTACTTCTTCCTTGATTGTCCTAGCAGTAAAAGATTGATCACCGTTTCATTGATAATATAACCTACTTCATTGATAATATAATCTACTTCCATACTTTAAAATGTGTGCATTTTTTTTCAAATTAGAGGATTGAGTTGTTGTTGTTGTTGTTTGGTTTATTTCTTTCCTTCTTGTTGAGGTACAAGGCTTGGTTGATAGGTTTGGTCACATTTTTGAGACAGGTCCCCATATTTAACCCAGGCTTACCTGGCACTTGTATGGTAGCCCAGTCACATTTGTGATCCTCCTGCTTCAGCCTATCCAGTGCTGGAGTTTTGAGAGAATACATTTGAAATGGTAAAACATTTTTTAAATGATTTTTTAAAAAACAGTCCCTACTCTAAATATCTGGAACACATAATGGTCCGGCTTTTGCTGTTGGCTTAACACATGTTAACATGACACTGCAAGTGAGTAAAAGAATACCTTCCCGCATTGAGTTTGTAAGCAAAACACCAATACACTAAAAATACTGTATAGAACTATTTGGAGGTACCTGTGTGAGGGGTATATGAAACATATGTGAATTTGGGGTTTACACTTGAATCCTGTCCCTGAGACAGCATGTATATCCACATATTCCATAATCTTAAAAATAAAAAGTTTAAAAATAGTACACCTCAGACATGCAGGATAGTCATTTGTAAGCCATTTGTTTACTACTTCGACTCTGTAATAAAAAGATGTCTGTGAATATACCAAAGCATTTTTTTGACAGTCCTGGGGCTTGAACTGAGCGCCTGCACACTGTCCTTGGACTTTCTCAAGACTAGTGCTCTACCACTTGAGCCACAACACCGCTTCCTGCATTTTCTGTGCATGTGGTACCAGGGAATCAAACACAGGGCTTCATCAATGCTAGCACCGTACCTCTGGGCAATGTTCTAAGACTTACCATGGCATTTTTAACACAATTTTCTACCTTACTTGTCCCCAATGTAGTATCTTGCAATATCAATAAAAGTAAATCATGTTAGACTCTTGTTTCTATGAGATATTCAGGCTCACTCTGGTTAGTTACTCAGAAAAAGTGTTTTTTTAATGTGCTTATTTAAAAACTATTAGATGCAATTATATTTGCAGTGTTTACAGGATTTGCTTAGATTTTATTTTTAATTATATTTTTATTTTCTTTAAGTAGTTGTACAAAGGAGTTGCCATCCAACAAATCAATCTGAATATAAGTCACCTTGACTAGTGTCATCCCTTTTATTATTTTCCCACAGCCTTCACAGTTCTGCCTCTCCCCTTGGCTCTCTTAATTTTGTAGAGTATGCATTGAATTTCATGACTGTAATCTTCCTAATCCTTCCTTTCAGTATTCACCTAACCTGCTTCCCTTGACTTCCCCACCTGCTTTCAAGTACCCTTTCCTGATATTTACTGTATTGAACTATGCTTTAATCTTTCTAAGGAATTACACTATTTGAATTTTCCCCTGAACATCTTTTATTTAATGAGTTTTTGTAAGTATTGGGAGAATAATGATTATCTTTGTTTCTTTATTTATTGTATCCCTTATACTTGGAAATTAAGAAAAATATTGTGGCAATGACTGGGGGACTTTTAGTAAGTAGACTTTGTAATGAGCCTTGATTGTCTGCAAGAAATGAAGTGAAAACAATATCTATTATTGTTGTTCTAGTAATAGCAATATGTGTGTGTGTGTGTGTGTGTGTGTGTGTGTAGTAGTAGTAGTAGTAGTAGTAGTAGTAGTATTCCAAATATAATTTCCAGAGACAAGCCAGGCTATGAAGTTATAGGTAGGTAAATCATATTAAGCCCTGTGAATACAGTAGTTTGTTAGGGAAAAAAATGATAGATAGATAGATAGATAGATAGATAGATAGATAGATAGATAGATATGACATGACACCTGCTGTTGTCAGGCACCAGGATGAGAAAGGGAAATATAAAGGTATTAAAAGAAACCAAGCCAGACTGATGTTCTGAAAGCCAGTGAAAGAAGTATTTTCAGAGAGAAGAGTGACAATTGTGTGTAGTACTGTGAAGGTATTTTTGATATGAAGAGATCTCAAGACAGTTAGAGAAATAGCTACCCAATTGAAATGCATTCAAGACAGAAGAAGATAAATTAGAAACAGAAAACAGATGTCTCTTCTTAGGCGAGAATGCTGTATAAATGAAGGCGAAAAGTGCACGAGTAGTCTCACTTGAAATTAAGGTCCAGAGAAAGAGAAGAGCTTTGTTTGAGATAAAAGTGTTAACAACTTTGCTTACTACTAAAGAGAATAAACAAAGGAGAAATTGTTGATGCTAGATGAATTGTTAGAGTGTTCTCCTCAAACGACAGGTACTGGGCTCTAGACTGGGAAAGGAAGAGCCCACTAGGAACTATGCATTGTCTTGGATCACACATGTTGGGCAACAGAAATCAGAGGAAGAAAACCTGGGCCGTGGCAATAGAGATGGCAACAGTGAAAGATGGTTGGAAGTTATTTTCTCACTTGTTTAGTTGTTTCTTTTTATTTCCTTTGTCAAGTTTAGAAATGGAATAAAAAGCTCTTTTCAAAATATAGTATTTAGGCTGGGAGTTTGGCCTGGTGGTAGAGTGATTGCATGCACGAAAACCCGGGTTCCACATGCATAGAAAAGGCCGGAATGGTTCTGTAGCTCATAAAAATACTAAATCTTGATAAAATGTATCATCATATCAATCAAGATTAATTGAATTTATAAACTAACCTGTTGGATGGTAAGCCTTTTGTACAACTACCTAAGGATAACTTTTTAAATCAAACACCAAAAAGAATGAAATATGTCACCAGCTCTTATAGGTTATAAATTTTGGAGAGTTTCATCATCTTAAAGATACCAGATGTTCTACTTTAATCCCTTTGATTCCGATTGCCTTTAATACATTCACCCAATTTTAACTTTCTAAAACCTTATTCTGCAGTTTTCTCCTAATATGTGTAACTTCGACAATCCATTTTATTTCTTTGAGCTTTCCCATTTTACTTAAGAAAGCACTGTTTTCCAGATATTTAATCAGCTTCTAAATCACTTAACCAGGTGCCGGCCTACTACATTTAATGTACCAAATAATGATTACTGATTGCTGGTCAATCCATATTCTAATTGCTTTTCCCCTCAAGGTATTGTTCTCTAGGGGAAAATTGTCAGCTGTTCAACGTTTTGAGACCAGAAACATTTAAAAATACATTAAAACTAAAACTTGCAGCTTGGTAGAAAGACATTTAGCTAGCTTTACTAAGTTCCAATCACTTCTTTCATGTAATGAATATGGCTTCATTTTGTATTAAAAGTATGTTATCTGAGACAGATGGCTATAATCATTTTCTGAAATTGTTGCCATAATAGCTGGTAATAATAAAACCATAATTACTTCCTCATATGTGTGTGTGTGTGTGTGTGTATGTGTGTGTGTGTTGATTATACCAATCATACTATTTCCAGGGAAAATATTTTATCAATATGAATCAATGAACCTTATTAGTAGTTTCAAATTGAAGAAAGCAATTTTTAATTTCCTTATTGCTTAAGAATGCCAAGGTAAGCATCTAGGTTATTAATACTAATCTGAAAATACCTAACAGGCATAAGAAGAAAGATGACTTTTTAGAGTTTTCTTGTTTTTGGTATTAGAAGTAGACTTTTCATAATGGCAGCTTATTGTACTGAAAAAGCTAGATAAAATATAGTGTCTAAAGTTATAAGTAATCGATAGTACCTATTTGGGGTCACATAATAGTATTTAAATCAAAATGTCAAAACATCTTATAAGCTTATATTTATAAAAGGAATAGTTAATCACCATTACTGGCAACTGATTTTTAGTTATATAGTATATTTATGTTTCTTGTGTTCCTCTTTTCTTTCTTCTTCCATCTTTCCCCTCTTTGCACTCCACATGAAAGTGAGAATGAGTTTTTTTCCCATTCAAGGATAATATAGAAACTATATAATATACAAAGTATATACTTAATTGAGGACATAGTTGAGTATCATGAAACTATTCTTTATTGAAGAACTGCTTAACAATATTAGCACAAGAAAGCATTTTAGACTTGAGGAATTGAAGCCGCTTTTTTGCAACTAGTTTATACATACACACACACACACACACACACACACACACACACACACACACACACACAATTCATAATTCATGGTTCATGGGCCTTCAAGTTGATCCAACAGTAAAAAAGAGGGAGGAGGGAGGGAAGAAGGGAGAAGGAGGGAAGGCAGGCAGGCAGGCAGGAAGGAAGGAAGGAAGCAAGCAAGCAAGCAAGCAATTGTATTTTGAAGTAGAAATCAAGCATTTGCAACATCTAAATTTTATTTACCCCCAACTTAGTGATACTTCCCTTTTTTCTTAATATATTGATTATTTTTCTTGTGTTCTTTAGTTTGTACTTTTCACTGGATATTGTATGCATTGAAAATTGTACGTTCTACCATAGTACTAAATTAATGAAGGAGAATATTAAATACTATAGTATTTCTGTGCTTAGAAATTTTAAAGTTTTTTTTGAAGTTTTCTTTAGAACCAGTTTATAAAACATACAAAAGTCCCATTTACTTCATAGCTTTTCTTCATTGATTTGGAATTTTTTACTCTCTTAATCACACCTAGCTCCAAAGAACATATGTTTCTAAATCTACTTTTATGGGTGAAAACTTCACCACAATTGAAAATAAAGATCTTTAAGGTGTTGTAGAAAAGTTGGCAGATGGTGCTGAATGGAATCAGAAGGAAACCTTGGGACTAAGAGTGCTATTTTCCGCTGAAACTTCTTTAGAAGTGTGTTGGTATTTTGAGTGCTCATGGGTGGAAACGTCTGAAAATAATAGATGGAAACTTCTGAAAAAGTTTGTTGTTATTTTGAGTACTTCAGGATAGAAGTGTCAAGAAAAGTAGATGGAACTTTTTGTCTTGTTTTGTTTTTGTTTTTCTTTCAATCTATTATTTGCTAGTCTGTTGCTTTAATGTAGGGACAATGCTATCTTCATTTTTTGTTTTTGCCAGTCCTGAGCTTGAGCTCAGGGCCTGAGCACTGTCCTTGGACTTTCTCAAGGCAAGAACTCTACCACTTGAGCCTCAGCACCACTTCTGGCTTTTTTCTAATATGTATGTGGCATCGAGGAATGTATCCCCTGTCTTTGTACATGCAGGCACTCTACAACTAGGTCAAACTCCTGGCCCCTGCTACCTTCATTTTTGAACACCTATCCCTGGACATGCTGTTTAAGAAAGGCCTAGTATGTGGTGATGGAATAAACTTCTGCAATCTTGGCTGTGGGATTAATTTCCTATCTGTTTTAAGAATTGAGTATAGGGACTATCAGTGTTCAAGAAGTAATGCACCCACTACCCGATGAATTTAACTGTAACACCTCTATACATCACCCCCACAATAAAAAAAAAAGAATGAAGATTCAGCTATGAAAAAGAAAAAAAAATCTCTGGAATCTTCCTTCTACTGATAAACTAAATAAATAGAATATAGTGTATCAGATAGTGACCTTTGCTAGGAAAAGATATTTTAAAAGATCAGAAAAGAAAATAATGTTGGATACAAAAAGGTCAGTGCATCTGTATATAAGATGCAAGAACACCTCTCCATGAGGCACCATTTGAAGATAGATGCGAAAGAGTTGGCAGTGTTTGGACAAGAATGAGGGAAGGAATTTGAAGGCAGGGACCTGAGGTAGAGTGCGCTTCTTTATGTGGCAAGATTAGCTGGGCACTAGAAAGACATTGGGACAGAGAAACCTATAGAAGAAAGATCATGAAACTCTTTAATGGGTTTGTTTTTATTTTTGGGGGGTGTGGGGTGAAACTGGGGTTTGAATCCAGAACCACATACCAGACAGGAGCTCCACCATTTGATCCATACCTCCTACCTCCTGTTCTTTTGCTTTTGTTATTAATTTTATATAGGTTCTTACACTTTTTGCCCATGGCCAGCCTCAAACCTGATCCTCCTACCCACACCTTCTGCATAGCTGGCATGCAAAGTATACACCACTGTGCCTCCTTCGTTTGCTGGAGATCATCTTGCTAATGTTTGCTGAAGGTTGCCTTAAACTACCATCCTTCCATCTCTGCCATCTGTGTAGCACTGATTACAGGTGTGAAATGCTGTATAGGGCTCTCAGTGGACTTTCTGAAGGTCATGTAGACAGCAATATATGTATGTGTTTTCAGGTCTGGTTTAGTCATATCTTTAAGGGAGAAAAACTCTGGGCTCAAATGTTAGCTTTGTTTTTTCTACTTTTAATTTTTAAAAAAAAATACTGTCTTATGACTGGCTAACTTGTAGAGCCACATAAACCCTTTGTAAGCATGCCATTAAATACGTAGTGTGAAAGGTCAGAGAAGATACATTTGCTTTGAGGATGTTTTTCAGAAATCCTTTTCCCCCCTAGTCCTTTGGACATGATCAGACTCTGTTAGCATTAAATGTTTTAAGTAACTGATTCTTCGTACCTTGCATATTATGTCTTAAAAGATCAATACAATTACTCATTCCCAAATTCCCTTTATTTTACCTGCTTCCCTAAAGATTGACAGTAACATGTTCAATCAGTAAGTTAAGCACATTTTAATGGCTAGTTCAGTCTTTGTTATGTCTCAGACAACAGAAAGGTAAGTTTCCTTGCTGACAGATGAAGACTGTAAAAGTGAAGAGTGCAGAGGTTGTCCTCTTCCTATTCTCCAAGGTATGAAAAACGCAATTCCTACAGTCTAGATTGAAAATAAGTAATGAAACCTCTTTGTGGCTGGTTGGGAAGTTTCAGTGTGGTAAAAGAACAATCTTTAGAAAAGCAAAACAAACGGTGAGAAGAAAAGGTTGAGAAGTTTAAGGAATAGGCTTCTTCAAGGATTGACATTAGCTCTAGGCTTACTTAACACTTTTACAAATAATCTGGAGAAAGGCAGTACTCAGTCAAATATCAGAGGTCTTAGAGAACGCAAAACTTTCCAGTAGGAAGAATCAATAAATTGGTGAGCGTAAGCATCATCCTCAGGGAACCTCGTAGGCCTGTGCAGGGAGCAGATGAATGTTGACATGAGCCCTGTAGCAGATGCTGGTTGTGGAAAAGCGTGTGTGTGTGTGGTGTGTGTGTGTGTGTGTGTGTGTGTGTGTGTGTGTGTGTGTGTACATATATGATTTAAAACAAGGACTTTGAAATTATATACTGATATGCAGATTTCTGTAGGAATCTGATTAACATCATGAAGCGTTTTCTGGGGGAAATAAAGTTCATAAGTCCCACCATGAAGTGCTATACTTTAGATATCCTGACTTACCTAAACATTCCAGACTTAATTTTACTAAATGAACAAATCATTGTAAACTTGGACCTGTGTTAGACATGGGGAAAAATACAAAGAGAACAAGACTAAGTTGGCCTAGGTTACAATTTGGGGAAAGAGATAAACTGGTAAACATTTTTTGCTGTGGCACAGTAACTGCTCTCACTCCCAAGCAAAATGTGCTGTGTCTCTGGAATGTCACCCACCTGATACACAAGGTGTGTGGAAAACAAGAATGCCAGAGATGGTGTGTGAAGGAACATATGATTCACAACCAATGATATTAACAGTCAAAATTAGTAAATAAAGGCAGACAACCAGATCTCTGTTATTATTATTGTGCACTAAAGTCCGTGCGACTCTTATCTCCAATTAACCACTAGAAAACCAAAAGTGGTGCTGTGCGTCCAGGGATAGGGTGGTAGCCTTGAGCTGAAGAGCTCAGGTACAGCATCCAGGAGCAGAGTTCAAGCCCCATAACTGACAACAACAAAAAAGCTTTATTTACCAAATTTCCTAATACTGAAAGACAAATATCCTTGAAATTTGATGTGGCTGGCTTCATTTACTAGGAAAATAAACTCTTACAGGTAGTACCAGAAGTAAATATTAATGAAAATAAGGATATCCCAATAATATTGAAATAATCTATTTTCCACCTACAGTTTTCTTGAGCTATCTTGAGGAGTCTGGGTAATTAGGACTGTGTCTTAACAGACACACCCTGGGTTCTCAGTAGCTTAATGCAGCAATGGTTTATCTCTGTCCACATGAAGGCCAGCATGAAGGGTTGTACCAAATCCTCTGAAACAGTGAACTGTCCATTAGTAAAGAGAGATAGAGCGCACAGTTTGTTTGTTTTCTTTCAGGCCGGAGCCACTAGCACTCAGCTCCCTTCATTGTGTTACTTTTTTTAAATTTCGCATTATCACAAATAAAGGGGTTGTTTCTTGTGATGTTTACAACTTGTATGTACTATACTGTGGTCAAATTCATCCCATCTATGTTGCTGTTTTTTAATAATCCCCCTTTTGACAGTTTTCGGTAGTTTTCATTGTGCTATTTTGAAATATAATATAAATATTACTTGTCATATAATATATTTGATAATAAAGAAGTTATATATGTATATCTTTATAATTAAGGAAGGAGAGATAGAAATATAGATTTTCTTGAGCTCCTCCCACCCATCACCTGGAGGTGACACTTTGTTAACTTTTTCCATTTAAACGTGGCACAATTTCATGCCTTCAGTCTAGCCTTAGTCACATGGCACAAACCCAAATTGCAAAATATGAAAAAAATGAAGAAAAGCACATAAAATATTGATGAACTTTCTGTCTACTACATCCTCCAGTGTTCTTTGAAGACCTTTGTCACAAAAATGTCATTGTGACCTAATAAGGGTGCATACATGCAAGCATGTGCACACATGTAAGTGTGTTGCTCTATTCCAAGAATCTCCAAAATAGTCTCTAAAATAGAGAAATGCTTGGCTACCTTTATTTCCAAGGTTTCCGGCTGGGTACTTTCTGCAAAAAGGAAAAGGTGTACTTTAGCATTTTAGTACAGTTAGATGCTCTACTATTAGTATTCCTCTTTCTTTCCCATGATAAAAATGATTTGAATGGGGAAGTGGAGGTGCTACTAATTGAAATGGGAATGCAAAGAAGAGAAGCAGGTGTTTTTCCCTTAGGAGAGAAAACATATGCATTCAGACATGTGAAAATTTAGGAACTGAGATTTGCAACATGGATAAGTGTTTAGACTACAAGTATAATGTTTGAAGTCAAAGCCTAGGGATGTAGCCTTGAGGACACATGAATTCCCTTAGGGAAAGCACCCACACTTAGGGCTGACAGGTCAGATTATCAGGGTTACACATGAATGAGTGGTATAACTGTAGAGGAAGCAAGATATGCAGAGACTTTGTGGGCAAAAGCAATAGTTCTGACCACCCAACTTAAAGATTAAAAATCTAGTGGCTTCCATCATTCTAATTCAGTTCCAGCAGCCCATGGAAGGTCACTAACTGCCAGCTTTTCCCCAGTGGATTCCAAGCTCACATTATTCAGAGTTCCAGAGCCAAAAAAAAAAAAAAAAAAAAAAGTCTTAGAGAAAAATCCAGTTCTAACATAATATAAATGAATTACTGCAATCACGTCTAAATAAAAACCTTAAATTAAGACAAGTCTTTGCCTGAAAGTAATTCAAAAGAGAATTGGACATAGGAGAAAAAGGAAGTCACAATTGAAATAATTGCTGTTGACCTGATGTTTCATATTTTCTCTAGATCTCTAATAGAACAAATCTAGTCACATTGACTTGCTTGGATTACTGAAACTGACCTTTCTTCTACCCCTCTCCCTTTCTACTCTTAAACCAACAGCTAGGGCTCATGAGCTGATTTGAATGTAGATCCAGATAGATAACTCTTTCCATACCCTTTATTGGAATAAGAGACCTACCTACAGGGCAGGGTCAGGAATTTGGCCTAATGGTAGAGTGCTTGCCTAGCATACATGAAGACTGGGTTCAACTCCTTGGTACCACATACATAGAAAAGGCCAGAAGTGGTGCTGTGGCACAAGTGGTACAGCTCTAGCCTTGAGGAAAGCCCAAGGATAGTGTTCAAGTCCTGAGTTCAAGTCCCAGGCCTGGCAAAAGAGTGAGAGGAGAGAGGGAGAGAGAGACAGAGACAGAGACCTACAAGGCAAAATCATTTCTCTCTGTCATAATCTTGACCTCATTTCTGCTGCTCACACCTTGGCTTTCTCCTCACCTGCTCAGCTGTCTCACTCTTTCTAGATCAGGTGAGCATTTGGATTGGCTCTACTTTCTGCCTAGCATTATTTACCCTCCAAAACACAGGCCAACTCATTGTGTTCCTGCAGATCTCTGCTCCATTGCCATTTTCTGTAAAGTTGCAAACCCAGTCCCCACCTCTTTCTGAAATATACTGGCCACCCTCTAACAGGCTATGTATTTGCAGCAATTTTCAATCTCTTATGAACTGTTCCTTCCTTACTCTCATAGTGCAAGATTCACAAAGCAAGGGGCCTGTTCAATTTTACTGTCTGTCCTTCCTGATACAGAACTTTACCAATCGTAGGACTGGAAAAAATAACTGAAGGATGAACATGTAGGTATAAAAATGACCCTTGGAGTCACTGATACTTTACAGTTGTATCTGAATATCAAGACACGGAGAAAGGATATAGCACTAATTTCAAAATTCAGCAATTTGTCTTTAGGATTAATTCTGTTTCTCGTTTTGTAAGCTCAGTGAACACTTGTGAGCAACAATTAGGACCACTACATCATCCTAATTCTTTTATGTCTGTAAATCCATCCCATGTACTATTTGTATTTTATATACAAAATGAACTACTCAATGGTGATTTTGAGAAAAACCAGCATCGTTTACTTCCTACATTTTCAGGAGCAGAGACGTGACTCGTGCCATATCTTTTGTCAAGACGTACAATTATTCTTCATGTACTAATTTTGCTACTGTTGTTTTTTGTATTTTTACTCTGTAATTTTTTTATTGTAATTAGTAAAAGAGTTACATGATATTTGCCAGATAGAAGGTGCATTAATTCACATACATTGATACCCTTTCACATGTCTTGGTACCCATTTCCCTCCCCCCCCACACACCCCCCACCCGTCTTGGTTTTCCCCCTTCCCTATCAAATTTCAAATATCCAAATACAAATAAATTCAATATATCAGATAGCAAAGTGAGATACTATACCAATATGACATAACCAAGGGACAGCAAAGGAGATGAGAGACAACATAGTACATTAAAGACAACAATCATTCATTATATGGCTTTTGTTTCAATATCCTGGAGGTCCTTTCAATTAGCTTCACATTATATGGCCTTATGTATCAAGATTTTGCTCTATTGCAGATCTCTGCTAGTAGAGCCCAAGGTTTCTACTGATTATGAAGAATGAGGGAAACCATTGAGCCTAAGTTCCTTTGAGTCTGGCTTACTTCACTTAATATGATTTTTTCTAAGTCTTTCCATTTCCTAACAAATGGGGCAATGTCATTCTTTCTGACAGCAGCATAGAATTCCATTGTGTACAAATACCACAACTTGTTGATCCACTCATCACCTGAGGGACATCTAGGTTGGTTCCATATCTTTGCTATGGTGAATAGTGCTGCAATGAACATTGTTGTGCTAGTGGATTTAGTATGTCCTTGTTTCTGGATGATTGGGTAAATGCCAAGTAGTGGAATTGCTGGGTCATAGGGGAGTTCTATGTTTAGCCTTTTGAGGCACTGCCACACTGCTTTCCATAGTGGTTGAACAAGTTTGCACTCCCACCAACAGTGTAGTAGTGATCCCTCCTGGCCACATCCCCTCCAGCATCTGTTATTATTCGTTTTCCTGATCCTGGCCATTCTAACTGGAGTGAGGTGGAATCTTAGAGTTGTTTTGATTTGCATTTCTTTTATGACCAGAGATGTTGAGCATTTCTTCATATGTCTATAGGCCATTTTTGTTTCTTCTTCAGAGAAGACTCTCTTTAACTCTTTGGCCCATTTTTTAATGGGATGGTTGTTACTTTGGAGGTTAGTTTTGGAGTGATTCAATTTTTTGAGTTGTTGATATATTTTAGATATGAGGCCTTTGTCTGTTGTTTGGTTGGTGAAGATCTTCTCCCACTCTGTAGGCTTCCTGATTAGTTTACTAGCTATGTCCTTTGCCATACAAAAGCTCTGCAGTTTAATGCAGTCCCACTTATCCAGCCTTTCTCTGATTTTTTGTGATTCTTGGTCCTTATTAAGAAAGTTTCCACCTGTGCCTAGGAGGCCTAGTGTATCTCCTATTCCTTCCTGTAAAGTTTTCAGTATGTCAGCTTTTACCTCCAGGTCTTTGATCCATTTGGAGTTAATTCTAGTGCAAGGTGACAAAGAAGGATCCAACTTTAGTTTTCTGCAGGTGCTTAACCAGTTCTGCCAGCACAACTTGTTGAAGAGGCTGTCTTTCTTCCATTCTATTTTTTTGGCTCCCTTGTCAAAGATTAGGTGGCCATAGGTCTGTGGTTTAATATCTGGGTCCTCAGTTCTATTCCATTGGTCTTCAGGCCTTTTCCTGTGCCAGTACCAAGCTGTTTTGAGAATTATAGCTCTGTAATAGAGTCTAAAGTTTGGTATTGAAATTCCTCCAGCGCTGTTCTTTCTGCTAAGAAGTGTTTTTGCTATACGGGGTCTTTTATTATTCCATATGAAATTTTGGATTGCCTCTTCTATTTCTTTAAAGAATGACATTGGGATATTGATGGGTATTGCATTGAATTTGTAGATAGTTCTTGGCAAGATTGTCATTTTCACAATGTTGATTCTTCCAATCGAGGAGCATGGGAGGTTTTTCCGTTTCCTTAGTTCTGCTTTAATTTCCTTTTTTAGGGTTTTAAAGTTTTCGTCAAAAAGGTCCTTTACATTCTTAGTTAAGCTAATTCCTAGGTACTTTATTTTCTTTGAGGCTATTGTGAAAGGAGTTTCCTGATTATTGCCTCGTTCCTCTCACTGTTGGCGTAAAGGAAGGCAGTTGATTTTTTTTTTTTTTTTTTGCCAGTCCTGGGCTTGAGCTCAGGGCCTGAGCACTGTCCTTGGACTTTCTCAAGGCTAGAGCTCTACCACTTGAGCCTCAGCACCACTTATGGCTTTTTTCTATGTATGTGGTAGCGAGGAATCGAACCCGGGTCTTCATGCATGCTAGGCAAGCACTTTAACCACTAGGCCAAACTCCCGGCCCAAGGCAGTTGATTTTTGAGGGTTGATTTTATAGCCTGCTACTCTTCCAAAGCTTTGAATCAGCTCAAGGAGCTTGGGAGTAGAGTCTGTAGGATTCTTTAAATACAGAATCATGTCATCTGCAAAGAGGGATAGTTTTATTTCTTCTTTCCCTACTTGGATCCCCTTTATGCTTGCTTCTTGCCTTATTGCACTGGCTAGGAATTCTAGTACTATGTTAAAGAGGAGTAGAGAGAGTGGGCATCCTTGTCTCGTTCCTGATTTTAGAGGGAATGGCTTTAGATTTTCACCATTAAGTGTAATACTAGCAGTAGGTTTCTCATACACAGCCTTTATTACATTAAGGAATGTTCCATGGATTCCTAGTTTCTCCAGAGCTTTTAACATAAAGGGGTGTTGGATCTTGTCAAATGCCTTTTCCGCGTCTATTGAGACAATCATGTGATTTTTGTCCTTGCTCCTGTACTTTGTAATTTTTGCAAAACAAATTTTAAGAATTTTTTTGGTGCTTTGTTATCTTTAGTATTGTTAAATTTGATTTTCATAATCAAGTTGTTTCAGGAACTTCTGTGTTTTGTAGAACCCATTTCCAAGTAAACGGGTTGTCATGGAGGGTTTGTTGTTACTTTGCTTATTTCTCTCTTCATTTTATTTATCGTAACATAGATCTGTGTTCTTTCTTTTTTAGAGATATCACTGGAAACCTTTGATAAGACTACTTTACCACTGAGTCAAATTGTACTCAGATAACCAATTACTTAATTTTTCTAATGATGTACTTTATAAATGTCATTGCAATAACTTTTTGTAAAGAAAAACTAATAAAAACGAATGTATCTCAGTTAGTATAGGAAGGAAAAAGATCTTAGAGAGGATGCTACATTTATTTCCATATCATAAAATAAGCATTTGGTTAATTCACATTTAGGCATACATACTTATTAAACTTTAATAAATATCCTTCCAGTATATTTCTTTGATTACTAGAATTTGAAAGTGTGTGTATATATATGTATGTGTGTGTTTGTCACTCTGGAATATTTTTTACCCTTACACAGTGTTATGTAGAAGCAAATATTATTTTCAATCACAAGTATTATCATGGAAGCATAATTATTCACTATTTCTAATCTCTTTATTAGATATATAAAGCCACTAGTGTACTAAACAAGTAGCCAATGTGAGTAAAGGGGTTTTTTGGAATAGCATTGTTGTTTCATTTGCCAGTAGATAATCTTCATGGAAGTAAAATCCCAGCCTCCAATAAGTAGATTCCAGATTGTGCTAATGGTGAGCTTCAAATGTAAGGCAAGTTTACTGGAGAGAGAAATGATTGTCATCTCTCTCAGGTTTACAATAATACATTGGTCAGAGCCCAAAAGGCAAAGCAATTTTTTTTTTGTAGATATAACTAGTGGCCTTTAGCATAGTGTCTGTTTAAAGTGAGATTTTAGTCAACTATATTAAATAATTGTAAATGTCAGAATATGTACCTCAGTTCCTTATTCAGGAAAGATTTTTGTCCTCTTTCTCTATCACTATGTGGAATGAGTTGTGAAGTTATAATTATTAATATTTCATATTGAGATGTATTAATTTCTATAACTATAATTAGGTTATATAGTCCTCAATATACCATGTGCTAATTGAATTCTTAGTCAATTGAATAATTCAGAGTTTTGAAAGAGATGTTCCAAATCTCTTAGGAATGATTCCTTCATTCATTTCAAATAAAATTAAAAGTTTATTTTACAAATAAAATTACACATTTACTTTGAGTTTCTTCCTGAAAATCATAGCAAATACATTGAAGCTAATAATATGAAATGTTTTTGGTTTCTTCATTAGTGATTTACATAAAATCAGAAACCTACTTAATCATACACAAATAGGAAGAACAAAAGGCAGTGTGGAGAATTCAATTTAGCATTACAGAGATTATTGCAGCACAACTCTTTATCTGTGTTAGTATATAAAACACTGGTAACGGTGCATCAATTTTCACAGCCATTTAGTAGATTAGAAAGCAATTGTAAACAGCGTAAAACCCACATTAACTCCTGTCAACATCCTGTCTTTTGCTCAGCCATGGATTCCTTTGAAATAACAGTGAGATCTAAAGTGATTGCATCGACATCAGATTGTATTATAAATATGAATGAACCCATTGTAATGGGATGGATGGGTCTGTCTGGCCAGCATTTGTCCCTCCTTCAGGAAACAGGTTTATAACATGCAGGAACATGACATTGTCTCACAACTAACTCCACATGTTTTTATATGGTAATCATAGCAATTGATGGATTTTCAGATTAACCTAAATGTTGCCTCATCAAATTGTACTATTGACAAACATCCACTCTTTGATATTCAAAAATCAATACAGGTAATATGAAATCTATTGAATTCTTTTTCTTTAAAGTGACTATTCATTTCAATAACTTGGTTTTTTTGGTACTTTTTCCATATATTTTTTATTGTAATTAATAGAAGGGTTACATTATATTCGCCAGATAGAAGGTGCATTAATTCACATACATTGATACCCTTTCACATGTCTTGGTACCCATTTCCCTCCCCCCCACCCCACCCCTCATCTTGTTTTGCCCCCTTCCCTATCCAATTTCAAATAAAGAAATACAAATATATCCAATATATCAGATAACACAGTGAGATACCATAACAATATGAGATAACCAAGGGAAAGCAAAAGAGATGAGAGATAACATAGTACATTAAGGACAACAATCACTCATTATATGGACTTTTGTTTCGATATCCTAGAGGTCCTTTCATTTAGCATCATACTGTATGGCCTTAGGTATCTAGGTTATGCTCTGTTGCAAATATCTGCTAGGAGAGACCAAGGTTTCTACTGATTATGACAAATGAGGGAAACCATTGAGCCTGTGTTCCTTTGAGTCTGGCTTACTTCACTTAATATGATTTTTTTCTAAGTCTTTCCACTTCCTAACAAATGGGGCAATGTCATTCTTTCTGACAGCAACATAGAATTCCATTGTGTGCAAATACCACATCTTGTTGATCCACTCATCAACTGAGGGACATCTGGGTTGGTTCCATATCTTTGCTATGGTAAATAGTGGGGCAATGAACATTGTTGTGCTAGTGGATTTAGTATGTCCTTGTTTCTGGACAATTTGGTAGATGCCTAGTAGTGGCATTACTGAGTCATAGGGGAGCTCTATGTTTAGTGTTTTGAGGAACTGCCATACTGCTTTCCATAGTAGTTGAAAGAGGTTCCACTCCCACCAGCAGTGTAGTAGTGATCCCTCCTGGCCACATCCCCTCCAGCATCCGTTGTTATTATTTTTCTTGATCCTGGCCATTCTAACTGGAGTGAGGTGGAATCTTAAGTTGTTTTGATTTGCACTTCTTTTATTTCTTCATGTGTCTATAGACCATGTTTATTTCTTCTTCAGAGAAGACTCTCTTTAAGTCTTTGGCTCATCTTTTAGTGGGATGGTTATTTCTTTAGAGATTAGTTTTGGAGTGATTCAATTTTTTGAGATATGAGGCCTTTGTCCCTTGTATGGTTGGTGAAGATTTTCTCCCATTCTGTAGGCTTCCTAATTAATTTACTAGCTATGTCCTTTGCCATACAAAAGCTCTGCAGTTTAATACAGTCCTACTTATCCAGCCTGTCTCTAAATTGTTGTGTTTCTTGGTCCTTATTAAGAAAGTTTCAACTGGTGCCAAGGAGATCTAGTGTATCTCCTGTTCCTTCTTGTAAAGTTTTCAGTGTATCTGCTTTTACCTTCAGGTCTTTGATCCATTTGGAGTTAATTCTAGTGCAGGGTGACAAAGAAGGATCCAACTTTAGTTTTCTGCAGGTGCTTAACTAGTTCTGCCAGCACAACTTGTTGAAGTGGCTGTCTTTCTTCCATTCTATTTTTTTTGCTCCCTTGTCAAAGATTAGGTGGCCATAGGTCTGTGGTTTAGTATCTGGGTCCTCAGTTCTATTCCATTGGTCTTCAGGCCTGTTCTTGTGCCAGTACCAAGCTGTTTTGATAATTATAGCTCTGTAATAGAGTCTAAAAATTTTGGTATTGAAATTCCTCCTGCACTGTTCTTTCTGCTAAGAAGTGTTTTTGCTATACGGGGTCTTTTATTATTCCATATGAAATTTTGGATTGCCTCTTCTATTTCTTTAAAGCATGACATTGGGATTATTGATGGGTATTGCATTGAATTTGCAATTTGTTGATTCTTCCAATCCAGAAGCATGGGAGGTTTTTCCATTTCCTGAGTTCTGCTTTAATTTTCTATTTCAGGGTTTGAAAGTTTTCATTGAAAATGTCCTTTACATTCTTAGTTAAGCTAATTCCTAGGTACTTTATTTTCTTTGAGACTATTGCAAAAGGAGTTGCTTTCCTGATTGTTGCCTCATTCCTCTCAGTGTTGGCATAGAGGAAGGCAGTTGATTTTTGAGGGTTAATTTTATACCCTGCTACCCTTCCAAATTTTAAATCAGCTCAAGGAGCTTGGGTGTGGAGTCTCTAGGATTCTTTAAATACAGAGTCATGTCATCTGCAAAGAGGGAAAGTTTTACTTCTTCTTTCCCAGTTTGGATCCCCTTTATGCTTGCTTCTTGCCTTATTGCACTGGCTAGGAATTCTAATACTATGTTAAAGAGGAGTGGAGAGAGTGGGCATCCTTGTCTCGTTCCTGATTTTAGAGGAAAAGGCTTTAGCTTTTCACCATTAAGTATAATACTAGCTGTGGGTTTATCATTAACAGCCTTTATTATACTGAGGAATGTTCCGTGGATTCCTAGTTTCTCCAGAGCTTTTAGCATAAAGGGGTGTTGGATCTTCTCAAATGCCTTTTCTGCATCTATGGAGACAATTATGTGATTTTTGTCCTTGGTCCTGTTGATGTGTTGAATTATATTAATTGATTTGCATATGTTGAACCAGCTTTGCCTCCCTGTGATGAATCCTGTTTGATCATAGTGTATAATTTTTTTGATGAGTTGTTGTAGACGGTTGTTGAGAAGTTTTGCATCGATTTTCATCAAAGAAATGGGTCTATAGTTCTCTTTCTTTGATGAATCTTTGTCTGGTTTGGGGATGAGGGTTATACTGCCTTCATAGAATGTGTTTGGTAAAGAGCCTTCATTTTCAATTTTGTTGAAGAGCTTGAGGAATATTTGTGTGAGCTCTGCCTTGAAGACCTTATAGAATTCAGCTGTGAATCCATCTGGCCCTGGGCTTTTCTTAGGTAGAAGTTCTCTTTTTGCCATTTCTATTTCAGTGCTTGAAATAGGCCTGTTTAGTTGGCTTAGTTCTTATTGGTTCAGTGTGGGTATGTTTATATTGGCTAGAAATTCATCCATTTCTTCTGGATTCTCAAATTTGTTGGAGAAAAGGTTTGAGAAATATTCCCTCATGATGCTCTGGATCTTGGTAATTTCTGTTGTGATATTACCATTTTCGTCTGTGATTTTGTTTATTTCGGTATGCTCCCTTCTTTTTTTGTTAAGATTTGCTAAGGGTCTGTCAATTTTGTTAATTTTTTCAAAGAACCAACTCCTTGTTTTGTTGATTCTTTCTATAGTTTTTTTGGACTCCAATTCATTTAATTCTGCTTTGATTTTAATAATTTGCTTCCTTCTACTGGGATTAGGGTTGGTTTGTAGGAGTTTTTGCCTGGTTGATCTGTCCATGAGTGAGAGTGGTGTGTTAAAGTCACCAACAATCACTGTGTTTTGATCTATGTATGGTTTCAGTGAAAGTAAAGTTTGCTTGATAAAGTTCTTGTAGTACTTAGATGGTATGAGTTTTAGGTGCCATTTCTTTCTCTGTGTTACATTTGTGTTGGTTTTCTATGTGTAGAACATCTCTGAGAATTTTCTGTAATGTTCCTTTGGTTGCTACATAATGTTGCAGCTTTTCCCTGGAATGGAATGTTTTTATTGTTCCCTCAGTTGTGAATGAGAGCTTAGCTGGGTACAGTATTCTTGGTTGGATTTCTGGCTAAAGGATCTCTGGGAAATCCTTTGCCAGTTAGAAAGATGGCGTTTCTATCATCACCTCTCAGGCTCCAATTGCTTTGGCCGGGTCTTTGCCAGCAGTCAAGATGGTGCTGCTCTCAGCTTGTGGGGGAGGGGGCTCCCTCCCAATACAGTTCCACAAGCAGAAGTGGAAACTTCTCCTTGGAGGTACTGACAAATTTCTGGATTCTCTGGTTCCGTGAAGCTGGCAGGTCTATACATGGCCGGGTGTCGGCTCTGGGCTTGCGCAGGCTCTGAGTGGCTATGTCTGCAGCCGGCTGGTCTGCGCCTCCGTGAAGTGCTGTCTGCTCCATGGCTGGCGGGGCCCAAGGCTGTCCTTGGTTTTTTTTTTTTTTTTTAATTTTGAGTAGATTAACTTGATTGATCTCTACCTGAAAGTATACTATCACCTCTTATCTGAATGGAAACTAATGAATGGGTTTGGGTTCAGTTAAAATGGAAACTCTTAAATGATAAATAGAACTGCATCTTTTTATATTCCTTCAGAAAGGATTTAGTAAGCTGCTCTTCTTCATCTGGAAGATGAGGGGGTATGCCTGGGTTTGGTTTTGTCACTAGTGTTGTTTTTAAAGAGAACCACATTGAGAGTTTGGGTGGTAAAAACAAAGAATTTCCTTAAAGGACAGTATTTTCATACTATCAGATTAGAAGACAGGGTACCAGTGCATATCTTTTTAATTGCTTGACTCAGCTTGAATTGTCATTCTTGCTTAGATAAGGGTCATCTTGTTCCAGTTTCCCGTCCCTTTGTTGGAATACTTACTCCAAGAAAAATTTTAATCCTGGCTTCTTAAGTATATTTTGTACTCTTCAGAGAGAGTAAAAGTGTTAAAACCATGAATCTAACTTGACTGTGTAATGACAGCCCACCTATAAGCACATCATATACCTGGTTGTGTGTCTTTCTTTTAGGAACTGCTGTTAACAGTTTTTTGGTACTTTGGCTCAAGGAAACACCTGGTATGACTGGTATTTGTATAGGTGACTTTTTCATGAAGAGCATTATGTTGTGCTTTAAATATATTGAATTATATCACTTAGTATGCTCCCCCTTTATCTTATAAATATATAAATAAAGCAATCATCTGAATGTGTTGTTAGCCGTAGGTTCTTCCCAAACATATTTCAGGAGCAAGAATTTAGGCTACTAAGGCTTTCCTCATCCAAATACTAACCCTTACCTTAGTTCTATTATTGAGGGAGCAGGAGGGGAATCACTACACACAACCTATAAAGTAGATAATAGAAGTGACCACATTGTATCTGTAGAAATTTTGTTTTTGAAATTGGAATCACTGGTCCAAGTCAACCTAACTAGTAACCTACAAAACATATTCTCACTACAAGTTGTAGCCATGCCTCCAAATTAAAAGATGATCAGTACATTCATTTTGATCAACTGTAGCACTTCATGATGCCTATGGAAATATTCTTAGTAAATTATTCAATCAAATTAATTTTGCATGAGGGTTTTACTAACAAGTCTAAAAAAATTATTTTCAACTAAATTCAGTCAGACAGATGGATTTTGTTCTCCAGGTGGCTGCGTATATTTTTTGCTTGATAACCTATTTGGCAGCCCTCTTTTGAATCTTTGAATATATTTCAGACCCTCTCAATAATTAAGAAACCCACATTTGCTACCAGATGTTTCTGATGACTAAACAACTTTATTCCATTGTAGAACTGTAACATTTTTAACTTTATTCCTATTTTCAGTGTTTTCCCAGGAACCAGAAATAAAATATGCATTTACTGAAGTTGTATGCTCACTGAAAAGCTATGTGAAGGCTAATTTACTGTATTAAGCAGAAATGTAGACATCCCAGGAGCATTATTTATTTTAGCCATCAAGGATTTCAGAAGCTATAAAAATGAGCTAGCTCACAATGTTTTCAGTTATTTTTTTTCTTAGATTGCTAAAGTACCCAACTAAGGAACAATGTTGACTTTAGAAATGATGAAATTATGCTTTCCCTTGATATATTATCTAACTTCTAGTTATAGAGCTTGAAATTTTTCTCTAAAGAAATGCAAACAAATGAAGACTAATGTCTTTCTGTATTGTAAACCATATCAAAATCAAAGAATATCAACTTTAAACACTTATTCTTTGAAAAAACTCTTATCTGAGAATACTTTCTCAATTCATACATCCAAGATTGAGTGTCCTGTGGAAGTCAGAAGGTTTTTACATAGTTCTCTGAATACTTGGCATTCTTTTTTTTTCTTTTTTTGCATTTTTCTATATGTGGTACCGAGGATTCGAACCCTGGTCTTCATGCATGCTAGGCAAGCACTTTAACCACTAGGCCAAACTCCTGGCCCAATACTTGGCATTCTTGAAGTCATTACTACATCCAGAGAATTGGTGGATTTTTTTAATATTGTGTTATTTTTAGTATTAACTTTAAAGCATAAAATATTGAATATTCCCTATCTTTTTTCCACAATGAGAGGCAAATTGAAGTATTTGGTAACATTATCACCATAAGAATACTTAGGGTTACGAAAATTAAGCCACCCATTTTTATAAATCACATTTCAGATATTATGTAGAATTTTTTTCCTTTTTTTTGGTTTTTCTTTTTGTTTTCCGGTCCTGGGCTTGGGCTCAGGACCTGAGCACTGTCCTTGGGCTTCCTCAAGGCTAGAGCTCTACAACTTGAGTCACAGTGCCACTTCTGTCTTTTTTTTTCTATGTATATGGTACCAAGGAATCTAGGCGAGCACTGTATTACTGTGCCGACTTATATACCAAATAGATTGTCATTTCATAATTTAAGAAATCATTTCTTTGAAAATCTACTTTTCTCCTTACTTTCTAAATGTGAATCATACACATCATTTAGCATTCCAATTAACATACTTAATTTTCCATATAAATTAAGACTCAAGAGTTCATTTTGCAAGTAAGAAACAGATTTTTCACAATTTTGAGATAACTCCCTTTGTTTTTTGTTTTAATGTGGTATCATTTACTTTATCACATGCTTATGAATTTTACAAATGGTTTTACAAACTTGATTACTTTTTTTAACTCAGGAAATTCGAGATTGTATTAAAAGCATATCAAACCAGGCCTTATTCCACTTTATATCTTTTCGTTGCATCCCATAGTTTCCTGAATGAAATGTCAGTTCTTACTATATCCCAGAACCTCCCCCTTCACAGTGGCTAGGACTCTTCATTCTCCATCCAGCCATTCCTGCATTTGGTCACCATCTCCCATTGATAAGAGCACTCATGGAGGCCTTTTTGCCATTCCCTTTGGTGGGGTGTCCTTTTCTCCTTAAACCTGTCTTGCTAACTCTATAATTCTGGACTCAGGTATAATTTCCTCATAGAAGCTTTCCTGTAACTACCTTCCCTCTCAAACAAATCAGGTTCCTTGTTACACTTCATAATTACATTCCTTGCTTTGCATATATGGAATTTACAAATTATAATTATATATTTGTTCCGTTATTTGTTTAATGCCTGCATCTCCCAATAGAATATAAGCCCTATGATTTAAAAAAAAAAGTTTTAGGGAAGACTTTCAGAGGAAAGACTAATAATCAGTATTTCATACTTTTGACAGGTGAATTAGTCCCAAAATAACTCCCAAAGTACAATACACACTCTGAAAAATGTAAAATCAAGGGGAAGGTATGTTGTACAATACAGGAAGTTTACAAGACTAAATGTCAAAGTGATAATGATGGTAGGTTGGTTTTTGCAAGGAGAGAATGCACCCTAGCAATGTCATTTAGGCTTATCTCTTTACCACTCTCAGCCCCAGTTTCCTTTGTCAATGGAACTGCACCCTCAAGTTCAGTGCTCATGATAGAATAACAGGAAGTCAAGTGAAACACTGGCTACAGTATCCTTTGGACTTCAGAAGATGGATTACAGTTGCAAACCTTGCCAAGAATTGCAGACACAGGCAAGCATACTGAGTCTAGTTGGCAGTGAAGAAAGGAGAAGAATAAAGACCATCTGGAGTCAGAATACAGCTGAAAAAAATATGGGGCCCCTCTTAAGCTCCAAATTCATAGTTATTAACCATGCGCATTCCTTATTAGCCCATTGCTTCCAATATTATCTTTCCTTTTTCTCACCAAATTTCGTAAAATCTCTGGTATTGAGAAGAATAAGAATTAAGAAAGCAAACATATTCCTTTAAGAAATTATTTCTCAGAACTATAAGGAATCTGTACCAGGAAAGATTGTAAGTAATAAATTTCATTTGTTTTCAGTTGTCCATAATTCTAGAATAGTGAATGCTATCTTACAGTTGAGATTTACACTGTAAATTCTATACTTGGCTTTTCAAATTTTGTTTTTACTTGTCTCAGAGTGAAAAGGATTATTCAGACCTAATATGTACATTTCATAAGCTTTACATGGATCAAGATTATTTTAACCAGTATTTACAAAGGATCAGTAACCTATATTCATTCATGTTACACATAAGAAAAATAGTTTATATCACCTGTCAGCTTTCAGGCAATAGTCTCCAAATGGGTTGTGTTCATGAATATAAAAAGTTCTTCACAAGTTTAAAATGAACAGAAATGTATTCATTCTTCTTTTGTTACATTGTCTTGCTTTCTCGAGCTTTGGTTTCTCTCTTTCCATTTAGCTTATTTACTAAATTTGATCCATATACATAGGGCTTGTCAGGTGAACACTGTTTCCAGTAAGTTGGTATTTACAGTTTTAAAAATAATTAAATTTTGCTAATACAAAATACATTAGACTAACCAGGAGCACACATGAGAAAATGGCTGAAATGTACCCATTTTTATGTCAGCCACAGATCCTATTCCCATTTATCCTAAGGTACTAGATGACAAAAGATTTGGGAATCTTTGATTTGATCTCATAGTTCAGAAAAAGATGGTCCAAGGTTGATACAGCACCTGAAATAAGAACAAGACTACTTAAATGAATAGAAAGAAATATTAATACAAATTCAGGGAAGGGGCCTATGTAGTTTCTTCAATCTAGTTATCTCTTTCCTTTGGAAATTTCAAGAAGAGAAGATACATGAAGAGGCTCTAGTATGGGCTGACATTGCTTTCTCCAACATAAGTTACTATTACTTTTAGTATTTAAAACAGCTGTACTTGACAGTCTTCCTGCTTGTCATGTATTTCTGCTTTCATTTCTCCAAAGCACTAGACATCTTTTATTTTAATTTTATTTTTTGCCACTGAGATCAAAGAGGGCTCACAAGTTTAAACTCAATTGTTTGAATTCAGAGCCTCATGCTTGTTAGCGGGACACTACCACTTAAGCCATGTCTTCAGTACTTTCAAAGAGTTCACTTGTTGCCTGGATTGCCCTGAACTATGATCTTCTATTATTTGATTCTCTCACAGCTGGCTTGGAAGGCACACCTATACCATGACCAGCTTTTTACTGGCTAAGAAAAGGTCTTGCAAGCATTTTCCCTCTAGGTTGGCCTTGAATCACAATGCCCTTTATCTCAGCATCTTGACTAGCTAAGAGTATAGGCATCAACCACAATAACTGCTTAATACTAAACCCTTTTGTAAACCAGCATTTCCTGTCAGCTCTATGCTCTACCTGAAATTCCCCTCTATTTTCCTTTGAGTTATATGTTAAAACCTAACACCAATGTTACTTCCATAGTAAATGTTTTGGAGACTTCGATCCTCTGTGCTATTTACTCCTTCAATATATAATCAGTATCTGTGTATATGTATGTGTCAGCACATATAATTTATTTGTTTTGCCAGTAACTTCTCTTCCGTAAATATTAGTGCCTCTGGGTCTTCCCTCTTACTCATCTCTGCATAACCTGTCCCAGCACAAATGGCTGGTGGGTGCACAATAGGCAATCCATTGTTGTTGCTTGAGTGCATGAATTAAGTAACCAATTACAGGAAATGTCTGAAAGACAGTCTTCTACTTTGAAACTATCTGTATTCCCAAAGTTAATTTTAAAATCAGTTGTTCTGGAACTCACAAAGCAGTTTCCCATAGAAACAATTTTATAAATGTTATAAACAGTAGTTAGGTTCCCAGCTAACCCTCAAGAGTCTATTTAACCCATAATGTAGCTGAAACACTATGCAGTTGTAATGAAAAATAGCAGAAAACAAAACTGCTACACATGTGATTGTTTTCATTACATTAAGTAAAGACAATTCCTCGTTTGTGTTGAAAGTGTAATCCAGGGCAAATTATATCAAAAGGCAGGTGAAACATGATCTTATGACAAGACTAAGCTAGCTGAACATAGGCAAAACTCTTGTCTACCTCTTTATCCTGCCTGCCTTTCTGTATCTATTTGTGAATTCAGTGTGTATATCATTGCATGTCTACAAATGAATGGCATTAAACTGAATTAGGGAATTTTAAACAATAAAGGAATGAAGGAGAATTTAAACATTAGTTGACCTGAACAAAGTTGGGAGCTAGGTAGTTAACTTCTTCTATCATGACCAACTCTTAGAACATACTTATTTCTCTCTGGGTCTTGGTTTCTTCTTTAATAAAATGGCATTGTCTAGATTAAATGACATTCCATTTGGACAAAGTAATAATTTGGGTAGCACTGAAGACATTTATTACAGTGGCCCATGCCTGTAACCAACCCTACAGTTTATGCGTGACTCATGTCTGTAATCTTAGCTTTTCAAGAGGCAGAGATGTAAGGGTTGCAGTTCATAGTCATCGCAGGCCATAATACTTTTATCTCCAATAAACCACTAAAAAAACAATGGCTCAAAGTGGTAGAGTGCTGACCTTTAGTGAAAAAACTCAGGGACAGCACCCAGGCCTTGAGTTCAAGCCTTATGAACCAACACACACACACACAAAAAAAAATCCCGTCTGGGGGGACTCATAATTACATGGCGTGATGTTGAGTTTTCTGTAATTAGCTAATCCGACAGTACTTAGTACAACATAATTTTTACTACTTTATAGGAGTTTTCCTCATTCAGCTGACTATGATATGTCCACCGTAGAAACAATTTGTTCCCTAATATCTGCTATAAGAAACCACATAGAAACAAATTCTCACCACACAACGTCTCCATCTAGACTTATAGAAGAGCAGTCTTCTTGTTGCTTCCTCAGAATCCTGCTTTCTCTCATGAGGGGGGACGCTTTTCTTCATGACTTGCTTACAAATTTCTCACTTGATTCTAGTGTAGCAGATACAAACTCCAGCAAATGTCTAATCAAATTTTATTTTCTATTAGGAACCATCTGTTTGCCAATGACTACTCCATTTGTTTTTTTATTTTAGTGCAATCCATTTTAGTTCCTTCATCTGTTTTTCCCATGCCACCTGCACTTCCCCCCCCCCTTTTCAGCTCCTTCCTTTTTTCCTTCACATCGGTGAGGGAGAGGACAGGGTGTGGACAGCAGGAATCTGCTGTACTCCAGGCCTACTGCTTGAGCCTCAAACCCTTCTCTGCCTCTCTCCCCTCTAGCTGTCCAAGCCTCTCTTGTTTTCTACCCTGTATTGTAGCACCATCACGTGTCTCATGGCCTTTCAAGATGGAAAAAGAAAGAAAACACTGTGCTTTAATGGTCCTTAACTTCCTATTACAGGAAAATACTCACTCCTTTTCCTCTGGGTCTGTGAATTGACTACTCCATAATAGACACATTCCCATTCACATACAATAACCATTTCCTATGTGAAATTTCCAATGAAATTTGATACTAATTTTACTCCACAACCAACCTATATTACATGTTTCCTTCATTGTCTGCATACATTTATGTGCAGGAATTGGTACTTAGCCCAAACCTAGCTATTGACTAAATGGGGCCATTTTTTTACCTTTTAATGGATTTCCCCTTACACAGAATTCCCTCCAAATTGTATGTATCTATGTTCTTTTGTCACTTCACAGTTCAAATATGGGTTTGCCATTCAGAACCCCCACCTTAAACTGCCCCATGGTGGACTTCCTCCATTTTTTCTCCTCTGTGTTCACAACTCATTTGGCATGTCAGTGACTAACCTAAGCCAACATCAAGTCTCCTGATGTCCCTTGTTCTATTCAGATCATCAACATTATAACCCATGATGGGTTCTGTTCTGTGACTTATACATATAGCTTCTCACTGAACATTTATTGATTCATTATTCAGTAATCTATAGACTTGTTGGGTTGAAATTTTCAAATAATCCATTTTTGACCTATCATATATATATACATATATATATATGTATATATATAGGTCAGTGGCTCTGATTAACCAGGTATCTTTTTTTTGCCATTAGTAATATCTATAAACAGAAAGATTTTCAATGTGTTTGGAAAAAGAAATTGCATAAAGAAGTTTAGATTTTAAAATTGCAAGTGCATATTATGTTAGAGATTAACTGTAGCAAACATATTCTGAAACCATTTATCTAGCTGAGAAAAAGACCACAATAGAGCCATCCCTTGTGGCAACAGTTTCAGTGGCTTCCTTCAAAAATAGTCATTTGAAGTTTTTGTTTCCACCTCCTTTTAATCTTTCATGTTATGAATAATATTTAGCTGAAATCCCAAAGCAACTTAGGGAAGAAAACCTTTGGTGTTGATTTTTGATAAAATATAAGGCATTTACTTTTGTGAATGTTAATCTCAAAAGGCTTCAATACAATCTTTTCTTCTCTGGGTTCTAGTGTCAATTATTTAAATTTAAACACCAGTGTGTTTCTGGCCACCAGAAAGCCCTCTGAAACACCTAAATAGGAAAGTTTTAGTTATCATGTCTGTAACATTCTATTATTTTAATCACCATCTCAGCAATTGCCGGATTTGGGGGAGGGGGGGTCATGACATGCAGTGATCCTGCCAATAGTCACTTCATAAAATAATCATCTCGGTCTTAACCTTTTCTCTTACTTAATGGGCTAAGCAACCAAGTTCCAGTGCCATGAAAATTATTATCTCCCCACGCACCAGGTCCTTTCAGTATAACATTTAAGGTACTAAAGGAGATACTAGGTTTTGTTCTGACTTTTTGGTGAGTTCAAATCCTACTTCCTAAATGAGTGCTGCATGAAACAGTCTGACAAACTGCAGAAACTTATTGATTAAAAGATGTAAAGATTCATGTGTTGTTTTAGGATTTGATTTTTTGGAGGACAAACACTTATATTAGATCAAAACTTTTGTCAGCTCTAGTTCCTTTTTGTAGTTACTCTCTCCTATTTCTTTCTTCCTCTCTCTCTCTCTGTCTCACTCTTGCTCTCTCTCTTGAAGTACAATCTAAGTTATTTCTCTCTGGTTTAAATATATTGGCTGATTTTTAGACTTGGATGAATTTCTATGTGGATTGCTGTTCGATGTGACTTCAGTAAGCAGGAGCTGTCAGGACGGCTCAGTGATTTAATGCTGGTGTCCTGCAGCTTTGACTGTAATCAGCAGATGCTGTAGTATTACCATAAATGTTTTCCTAACTGCTTCTGTCAAAAAGAGAAAATTCCTCCTGCACTGAGTCTGCTGCTTCTGATTAAAGTCAGTTTGCCTTCTTTTGCATAATTAATGTCCCATGATGATCTCTAACCTTTTGTTTTTAATATTGCCTCTTGGTCTACACTCACTCTTTACAGGGAGGCTCAGCTAAGAGCAGACAAAGCAAAATGGGTGGCACTGTCACATAGACCCCCCAACATCTGTTGGCTCAGAAATGGCTGCTGTGTTCTATACCATCACTTGTTAAAGATCATGAAAGGTTCTGGTCTTCGCAGTATTTTTCATTGTTGTGCCAGGCTCTGCTCTACTTCAGAAGGCTGTTTGTGTAATGCTTTGGTGCACATGCTTTAGCCTGAGAATGTCTGATGATAGGATCAGCTTCCGAATCTGCTCACCCTGGATGTGTAAAATGATAGCCCTCTGACACAAGCCAGGCAAAAGGTTTCCTATTTTGCTAAATTTTTTGTACCTCTCGCCTAAAGGAACTCAGATATTATACTTGCTGCAAGCAAGTAAATGTGTATAATACAGAATGCTGTAAAATGAAGAACTTGTTTTGTCAGATATTGCATTGTGTTGATTGTGTGAATGGGGAAAGGTCCTTGAGTTCATTAAATAGCCGCCCCTTTCTTCTGAGAAGCCCAAATTGCTTTCTTATTTGTTCTTTTAGAATGTATAAGTACACATCCTTCACAACCACTCATGAGCTGGCTTCCTGTTTTCTTTTACAAGTGGAACATTGATATGAATAGATAGCCTTTCTGATGGTATTTTCACAGCATAAGACTTTTGAAGAGGATATGTGACATCTCTTAGGTACTAAATTAGACCTTGACTACAGGCATATTTACAGCTTAGAACTTCTCTGAACTCCTTGCTTTCCAAAAGAAAGGATGAATGGGAATGGTTGTGTTTGATATGTTCTGTAAGCTTCTCTTCATCCTCCTTCCAGTGGATACTCCACTAACTACTGCTAATCACATCTTTTTTTTTTAATGTCATTATCCTTCTTCATAGAATCGCAGACTTGAGTTCATTTTGTGACTAACAGCTAAGCCTTAAATGTAATGAAGCCACAGTCAGTGCTGCTTTTAGTCTGCAGATTCACAACTTTCAACCACTGAAATGTTAACTTTGCATATAGATTTCAGTTTATCTCAAAATGAAGACCAAATAAAAAAGAAAGAGAAATTTCAAAATAAATGTGTCACTTCTCAAATAGATTCCACATCAAAATAAGACTTAAAATCATCAAAATGTCTTCCTTTTATGATTGGAACTTTTCACTACAAACTCTCTAAGTTGCTTGTACATACTTGGTTTTGAATTTTCTAGGAAAGAATAACCCCTATCAAAAGAAAACCAGAGATTTTGAATTGATATCTGAGTTTGCCTTTCCCTTTTCTCTGTTTCCAGAATAATCCACAACTTCTGTGATTCAGGTTCCTTTTTGGTAATTACAGGTGAACAGTAGCCATGTCCATTGTGCTTCTGTGTCTACCTACTTCTGTGAGCCAGTGCTTAATAACCAGCCCAAAACAAGGGAAGCACTTACATGACAAGAAGAAAATGAGAAGGTTTAAAGTTTAATTTTTCTTAGGCTTTCAAAGTTCTTTTTTAGTCAGTTTCTTCATTCCTACTTTATTCGTGAGCATAATGTGTTAGTTACTACTCAAAAAAAAGTCACAGATGTGTCTCTTTCAAGATATTTGAAGGTGAGAGTGGAAGGAAGTCGCTTACAAAAGCACTGATGTTTTAGGAAATTGTGAAAGGTCTCTCTAGCTGTAAGTAAGGAAAATTTCCTATTACCCTACATTCCCCACCGCCCCCTGAAAAAAAGAAAAAAAAAAAGAGGCCCTCTTACTTTTATACCTCTATGTTCCTGAAATCCTGAATACCTCAGAGTTGATTTAAGTATTGTGATCATGCTTTAAGAAGCTGTCAGATTATTTTAAATGATGGGGAGTTGTAATTCATAAGCATTACAACTGCTTCTCACCAGCTATAGCATTCAGAATTTGGATATCCACCCACCACATTTCCATCAAATTAACACATAAATCACTTTCTCCACAAATTTCATGAGACCACATATATATAAGCCTAAACCAGTTTCCTATAGAGAAAGATTACATCAGAAGCATTAGAAATTTCTTTCCTTTAAAAAAATGCATTGGAAGACATATCCCAAATACTCCCAAAGAATCACAGATTCTGTTTTAACCAACTTTGTGACCTGCCTTTGGTAGTATCCATTATTATCTGTCTGCTGTAACTATGAGAAAAGAGGCTACTTTCAAGGATTTCTGTGTGAGGATCCCGTAAAAACACTTGCCTTTTGTGGTGATCTGTACTTTTCAAAGAGCTTTTGCTTAAAAATCCTTGGTAGGTTTGGCTTACTTCATCATCCTGGGGAGTTGTTGCAGAAGACTAAAAGGATTAAGAGAATTCTCCAAGGCTATAAAACATGATTGACAGTGCTAAAAGGAAACATAGCTTTTTCCTTTTATGCCTAGCTGCAGAGAAGGGTGCCCTCTGATCTAAATAGTCACAGATATACAGTTTGTGACTCACAGATGAGGCTGGGGAAATTGTTTTGGTTCTCTATCATGTAAATCCAACAAAGAAACAAATCAATAAATGGACAGCTTGATAAACAAAAAGATTGTTCCATTGCAGGAAGCTCAGTTAATACCAAGTCTATAGAGACAGCAAAGAAGTGAAGAAAGCTAACCTAGCCTCCCACAAAAGCACTTTTAATTTGCCAGAAGAGATGGTCATAGGCTTCTCCAGGGAACCCAGAACAGAGTCACAGTGGCAAACCATGAACATTGTCACAGCTCAAAAAAAATAGCTGGAATGTTTGCCTTAGTTGTTTTAATCTTTGGGTTCCCCCCCCCCACCTCCCGTGAAAAATGTATAATACTGAAAAACCTCTTACGCTGTATGAGAAAAAAAAAGGGGGAAATGTCATTTAAGCTTCTGGTCATAGCTAAACCACTTACTGTGGTAAGTGGTAGTGTTGTCAGCATCATTTGACTTAGACCTCTCCTGTCTTCTTTTGTTTGTCATGTTTTTGTCATTTTTGTTGTTGTTATTGTTGTTCCAGTCCTTGGGTTTAAGCACCAGGGGCTGGACACTGTCTTTAAGTTTTTTTACTCAAGACTAAACTTCCATCTCTTGAGCTATAGGTCTACTTCTGGCTTTTGCGGGGGGGGGGGGGGGGGGATTGTGGGGGACAAGTACGGTAAACTATTGGAGATATGAGTCTCATGGACTTGCCTGCCTTGGCTGTCTTAGAACTATAATCCTTAAACCTCGCCCCCCTGAGTAGCTAGGATTACAAGTGTAAGTTGCCTGCACCCAGCATCTATCTTCTTTTGTTAGGGTGTGGCAGACAAGATAAACACTTAAATCCAGACCTATATACATACTTCATGTTTATGGTGTTAGGAAGGAAAAGAACTGGGTGCTGTAGGAAGGGCTAATAGGAGGATGGTGGATCAGCTGGCTTCCCCAGAACTAACCTCTTGTGCTAGGGCACTTCTGATTATGCAGAAAGTGAACAACTGAAGAACAAGTGTTGTCCCTAGAGAGCATGATAAAGTTGAGTCATTAGTTCCCATGTATTATACCATGGGTAACAGACGGCAGGATGACCAAGTCAGAAAGACTAAAGTGAGAAATGGAGATGGCCACCATTCCCAACCACCGCTGAAACAAAAGTATCTCAGGACTTTTGATTTTAAATCCAGGTACTTCCTCCCCATGTTATTCTTCAAATCCTGTCCAGTGCATCCTTTATGAACTTCTCGATTTGAGTTCTTCCTACCTGCATGTTTTTAGGGATTCCTTTCTTTCTCCATGTTGGATTTACTAGTTCTCCTTGGAAGATGCCTCTCTGTAGTGTCTTCATTCTCACCATCTACTGTGTCAAATACCACTTCCTTGAGCAGCAACAGGCATTTTCTTTTAAAATCTAACCAATAGTACTTAAATGGTTATGTTTGGTATGTAAAAGACATAGCTCATGGCTTTCAGAGACTTTATTCTACCATGGCCTAGGCAAAGAGAGAAGAGTGGAACAGAGCAGAGCAGCTCAAACCTTGGCATGCAGGAAGCAGATAGAGGGAGGAAGGGGATGGGGAGATATTAATTCCTGAATAGAAAGAAAGAGAAGGGAAGTAGTGGAGGAGGGATAGAGGGGAATGTATATGCTAGTGAGTTTTCTTTTTCTTCTTTTAATGTATCTGGGACACAAGCCTATCGAATTCAAGCTAATCTGTGTCCTTAATTATTCCTCTCTCCAAGCAAATTCAGGAATACCCAGAGGTGTGCTTTCCTAATCGCCTAGGCACTTTGCAAACTGATTAACCTGACAATCAAAATTAACCATCATACATCAAAAACAATGGAAATAACACCTTGACTCCCAGTAGTTTCTTGACAGAAGTACAAGACAGATCAGTGGGAGGGCATCCACACTGTTAGAGGTACTATCTGATGAGCTCTAAAAGACTGTAGAGTCCAATCAATGTCTGGAGCTGAGTGGGAGTGTATTAGGTAGAAGTAAGTGAGTAAATACAACTGAAATAACTTTAAAAATGGCATTGTTTTTTCAAAGAGGATGAATTACCTCCAGCGTGGACTATTATTGTAGAATAACTATATACTGAAACTTTAACATTTTAAATGAAGTGAGGTTTTTGCGGATAGCTTTTTAAATTGTTATTATAAAGGTGATATACAGAGGGACTTTTACATTGTTTTCCCTTATTCTTTACCAGTATTTCCATCCTTATTTTTTTTTTTCCAGTTCCGGGCCTTGATCACTGTCCTTGGGTTTTCTCAAGGCTAGAGCTCTCAAGGCTAGTTCTTGTTTCACAGTAGCACTTCTGGCTTTTTCTGTGTATGTGGTACTGAGAAATCAAACCCTGGTCTTCGTGTATGCTAGGCAAGCACTCTACCACTAAGCCAAACTCCTATTCCCATCCATCCTCATTTTGAACTCAAATGGTTCAACTAAACCCTCTACTTGGTACAAATCTGCAGCATTAAAGTGTAAAGTTTTGCACTCAATAATGTCAAAACTAACTGGGGTTGAGTATTTTGTAAAGTACTGGTGAATTTGGGCCATGGAATTTTCCATGGATTAACTAGTTATAGAGCAAAAGGAAGTACAGATAGTGCTTTTTCCATATATGTGAAATCCCTGAAAATAAATACTAGGGTTCTTTCTAGATAAATGAATAGATTTTTAAAAGATTTGTCAGAAACTATCAGCAAAAATTAACTGTCTCATTATTCCCTTTGTTTCCTTAGGCTAAATGGAAGTGGATAGGCTTTCTTCTTCAGTGTGTACAGTTTAGAGTTTAGAGACAGAAGCATAATCAAAGGATTTGTACTGAGTCAGAGCCATAACTGGCTTATATTTCTAAATTTCTCAAAACAAAACAAAAAAAAAGAACTTTATCCTGAGCTAGATTCAATAAGTCTCAGGCTTCATGAGGCTGTATCATTTTTTCTTGTTTTACAAAACATAGTTTAATAGAGAGAGTGAAAAACTTCAAATGATTTTATTGAGAAGGTGAGACAAGGTGCTGAGTGCAGTAGTTCATGCCTATGTCCCAGCACTTAGAGGATTGAGTTTGAGACCAGCCTAGGCTATGTAATCACACCTTATCAAAAAAGAAAACTGAAGAGAAGGAGACAAACCTTGTTAAGATGGTGAGAAAAGAACAATAAATTTTTGGAGCTGTATTTTGTTAAATCTGAGTTTTATGTTTGCGCATTGTGTTGTGCATTTTCTCTTTTTAACATATTAACTGTGATCTCATCCATTATAACTAATTTTACTCTTAATATGGAAGGCTATAAAAGTGTATGATAGTAATACTAGTGCATGCCAGGAGGAAATAAACTCACGGTATTCAACTAGGAAAATTAAAGGTTTGAGATCAGAAGGTTCATGAGGGTTTCAGTTGCCAGATGGACCGAGTGAAACTGCAGAACACTTAGCTTCTGGTTCTATTCAACTGCTTTCCCATCATGAGACTCCATCATTGCAAAGATGTCTAGATTGCAGGCTTCACACTGGGTTCTTTCAACTCCACATGAAACCATGGCCGTTATAGTATGGTAGTGCCATTAAAAATGTCAGTCCTTTAGAAATAAAGTAGCAGGCATACTCATCTATGTAATAATTGTAAAAGAATGCACTGTAGTCCATATTTTTGGTCACTCAAGGTACCATAACACCCACTAAAATTTAGCAATTGGGCACAAGTGTAACTGTCTGACCTCTAGTGGCTATAGCTACTACTACATCTAAGTTGATTGGGTGGACAAAGAAAAGGAAAAAATAAAAGAAAGCCTAAGAGAAGTCTGCTGAGGGCCTAATACTAGACTAATTATCTGACTTGGTATATTATGCTCAGCTTCTCAGAAGTTCCACTCAAATAACAATTGAACTACCATGTGAGAGGATGGAGTCCAGACAAGTTTTCTCTCTTCCTCCCCCCTCCCCCTCCTCTCTTTCTCTCTCCATGTGCTTTGAAACCTGAACTAAGCAATTATCACCAGGTCATCAGTGAACACTGTGGCACTCAGCAGCTCAAGTATGCATGAAATATTTTGAAAACTTTAACAGAGCATCTATGTATGATAGGTGCTTTCCCTAGATGTTTGCTGTGTAGCTGTGTGGATTTAGTGTTTTCAAGTTGATAGCAATACTGTCCCTCATCTACTTCAGTGAAATTTTGAGACAACCTTCACTAAGAGTGCTGTTTGTGACCAGGAAACAGATTTGAATTGACTGACAGTGTGGGGATGTAAGTTCAGTGATCATTTGAACCATTGAACTAATAGCTCTGCACTTAATACAATGCCCCACTGAAAATGGCTAAGGAAATTTTCGTGTGATTGTAACATATTTTGCTTTGTCTATAATAGAAACCGTATTGGAATATTTGATGCCATTTTTTCCTTTTTATAGTTTATATCTCATTAAACATGAGCTCTTATCTCAACAGTTAAATGAACTGTGAATTGCTAAGACATTTGTGGCTAATGTGAGTCTCCAATATACTATTTTTATTTCCCAATACTGTGTGGATTTTAAAGTTCCATATACTCCAAGCCTTCTATGCTGACACTGGTAGCTCTTCTAAGAAGACTGTAACAAGGAACAATTACTGGTATTTCCTCCTTGTCTGTTTCCCCCATCAGTGCCTTCTTTAGCTTACAATGAGTACTGCACTCTGATTTCTTTTTTCTCTTCCTGCTGTATGGCTGTATGGTAGATTTCTATGCTTTGTGTTTCCTGTTACCATAGAGACAGGAGGTACTCCAAAGCCCCAGGAAGACGAGTGGAAGCCAGTCTTTGAGTTAACAGTCCCTGCTGGTGAGCAAAGCCCTAGGCATGAATCTATAGTAGTAAATGGAAAGAGAGAATTGTGTGGTCGGCTCTGTTTCTGTGTCCAGAGTCCTAGGAAGTGCAGGCTTACCTAAGATGGCATTAAAAATGAGCTGTTTATAGAAACCATTTTTTTCAGAGCACTCAATACAGCCTAGACTGCATAGAAACAAAACTGAGTGTTTGATTTGCATAATAATAATAATAGTAATGAGTTATTCTGACCTATTCCTTCTACTGCTTTGTTCATGAAAAAAGAGCAGTTTCTAGGCAAGATCCTGTTTGCTTCAGTTATTTTGTTGACCAAAAATCTCACCTTCACAATGAAGGTCAGTATTTCTAGCTCAGCCAAAAAAGAAAACCATCAGATGTCAGATTTCAGTTTAAGCACAAGGGATTTCAAGCCCACACCCAGATCAATGATCCGAGTGCATCAGTTCCAGAAATGAGCAGTTTATATTTACCCTCAGTTGTCATGCACTCCTTCCATATTTTAGATTACTGAAAGCTTTTGAACATTTGTCTGAGTTCAACAAATTGTCATGGTTTCTGCTGTGATAACTCTTATGCTATACTAGTTCATGCCTGTATGTAGGGAAATGCTGCAAAAAGATTTTAATAGTTTTGTCTTGCTTCCTCCTTAGAGATATGATATAAGGTCCTTTAACTAGAAGGGAGGAATGTTCCCAAAATAATGTCAGATTTTAAAAGAACAACTATTTTGTGCATAACCTTTAAAAACAATCCTTTAGAGTGTCTTAAGAGCCATGCTCCAGTGCTTGCTAGATTTTTGTCACAATTCTAATACTCTGAGTGGGAAATACATTCAAAGAAAATTAAAACGCAACGTTTGTTACCACAGTAATTTGGTCAGAATTATCCTTTCAAGGAAGAAGTATCTGTAAATTTGTGGAAAAAATAAAAGTTGAGAACAGCTGGCTGAAGCTGTCACTTTACTTTCCTCGAACTGTCAGTAGGAGGCAACAGTACACCAGAGTGAGTTGCTGTCTTTAGGTGATGTCTACGACATCACCTTTCCTTCATTCGTTTTCTAGAAACACATGAAACTAAACCCGAAGAAATCATTGCAGATTTCACAGTGGTATCATCAGTCAGTACAAGGTGATATTTCCAAGCCATGAGCAGGACAATCGGAAGCCGCTTCTACTAGTGACACTTCTGCAAACTGCTCCCCAGTATAGATGATAGCTACTGATACAGCAGTAATATTAGAATGGCCAGAAATAAGACTAGCTTCATTTGGAAAGGAAGAGAATTATATTTAATAAGATACTTCTGATTTTACATGATTTAATACACACCTATGAAGTAAAAATAGAAAAATCTCTGAATGGGGTGCTTTGTATTGAAGGGGCTGGGTACATGCTAGTAGATGAACACTAGCAGAATGAGGCTTGTCAACATTAGAATTTGAGTTTTTAAATGTATTTTTAATCTTGAGCCACTGTTTTGCCACTTACAAAATCCAAGTTACCTCCAGTGTACAAACTGTTCCTTTTTTATATTAAACAGAATCACAAAGATGTAAGTATTAGAATATTGCTTTTTTGCACTCCATTGTTTTTTTTTCTTTTATGGTAACCAATTCCATGAATAATCTTTCTTTCATTTTTAACTAATTTCAGTAAGTCATATGTTGGGGGATTTTTTTCCTCTCACTATTAGATGCATTGATCTCAGCAAGTTATTACTATGTGAAATTCAAACAGCATATATTAATTTGATGACAACCCATGATTAGTGAGCAATCTGTGAACATGGAAGAAAGCCAAGTTTACTAGTCCCTAGAGGGCTGGACTGAGGGTTTTGAGTATGGTAACTTGGTGCAGCCAGGTAAATTAGGATCCTATAGAGGGACTTAAAAAATGAACTGTAATGGTATTTTACTAAGCTAAGTGTTAATTTTCTTTAGAATATGGATTGTTGCAATTTGGACTTTAACTTTTTACTAGTTGCAATATTATGTATTCTGTCATAATTTCTAAATTGTAGTCATAGTAGTAATCGTTATCAAGGTGCTAGTGGCTTATACCTTTAATCATAACTACTTGGGAGGCTGAGATTGGACGGGTTATGGCTGTGGAGAGTCTGTGCTCCCAGGTCTGATTAGAAGCCCAACAGAGTGAGATCTCACTCAAGACATGTAGCAGGGCAAGAAGTGAAAGCTTGTTTCAAAAATAAACAGCAAACCTGGGCATGGTGGCTCACGCCTGTAATCCTAGTTACTCAGGAGGCTGAGATCTGAGGATTACGGTTCTAAGCCAGCCGGGGCACTAAAGACCAAGACTCTTATCTCCAATTAACCACTAGAAAACCAGAAGTGGCACTGTGGCTCAAGGTATAGGGTGGTAGCCTTGAGCTGAAGAGCTCAGGGACAGTGCTCAGGCCGAGTCCAAGCCCCATGACTGACAAAATAATTAAATAACCAGCAAAATTCAGGAATGGAGCTGTATCTGCCTAGAAAACTCAAGGAATTGAATTAAAAATATTTGAACACCGGGCCGGGAGTTTGGCCTAGTGGTAGAGTGCTTGCCTAGCATGCACGAAGACCCGGGTTCGATTCCTCAGTACCCCACATACACAGCAAAAAGCCAAAAGTGGTGCTGAGGCTCAAGTGGTAGAGTGCTAGCCTTGAGAAAGTCCAGGGACAGTGCTCAAGCCCTGAGCTCAAGCCCAGGACTGGCAATAAATAAATAAATAAATAAAAATATTAGAAAACCAAAAATAATAATAGTAATAATAATAATAGCTTTCTAATAGTAAAAATCCAAGTTGCAATGAAGATACTTCTCACTGAAATTTTCTGTAAATATATCCAGCCCCAAAATATTACAAGCTAACAGCACTGTTCGAAACTCTACTGACCTTTACGATCTGATACGTAGCCAACAGCCAGAAGTGGCTCTTGACATCTTAAAGTATGATAGATCAGAGCTAAGTTGTGCTGTTGGTATAAAAGGCATACTTGACTTTGGAGACTTAGTTAAGAGAGAAACAATGTGGAAGATTTCATATTGCTTTTTGCTTAATTGTTGAAATATTTGTTACTGTACATTGTTAAAAAGTAATTTGTCCTGATTTCTTAATATTCAGTGTTGCTTGTACAAATTTTCAGGTTACATAGTCCACTTTGGCTCTCATTATATTTCTGTTGGATGATGCTTGTTCTAGGCTCAGTGTTAATTCCTCATAAAACCAAGAACACAAATAACATGTATAATATTTAACATATATAACCAAAATGGTGTCATCTACTTAATTTTAATCCAATCATTATTCTTTAGAACAGATTAATAGAAACTATAAGTGAAGCAAAGTAATAGAAACATGGCCTGTTTATGTTCAGTCAAAAATAAGATATGGAAAAAAAATAAGATATGGTACTCATTTTCTGAAATAGACAATGGCTTGGGACACATTAGTGAATGGGAAACATCAGATCCTGCCTTGGTGCAATGTATGTTTGAGCAACTTAGGTTGCAGTTGGGCAGCTATCAGGTAGTTTTCTTACAAATTGGATGTATTACTCCATTTAGATGTGGCTGATGTAACATATTTGGTAATAATATTCTAGGGAGAAGTAAAGTAACATGGCTAAAATAAAATAAAAATGTTTAATATAAGATAATCTTCAAGACAAATACACCCTTGTATTGAATTCTATAATGAGTAACATCAGATTGTTCTAAGCACATTCTTTTTAAACTTCCACTAACAATCCCAATTAAGCCTACACAGAAATACATTAAAGACTGTAATGAAAAGAATTCTGTAAATATATATTTGTATTGTTTGATAGTACTGAACAACCTAGTAGGCTTTTTGTCCCAGCATTTCAATTATGAAATATGATTTTGCATGTTTATAGTAGAAATAACAACTTCCTAAATGTCTCAAGTACTAGATGTCTCAAGAACCTAGCCTGGGGAGCTGAACACTCATCAAATTAACTGATTTAAATGTAATTCCAACACATGATTTCTACAGGATCTTGTTGAAGAGACTGTTGGAAGAACATGTTTTTCAATAGTCTGAAGGGCTGGTAGGTGGCAGAGGAGTCCCACTGACTTAGTACATCTCAGATTGGGTGAGGGGACATGTGGGGAGGAGTAGAGCAGGACCAGTTACTAAAATTTCAGGGCAGTCAACATAGAATATAAAGTGTAAAACATTTTTAGAGCTGTGCAGTGGTAGGTTACATTGCCTTCTGAGTCTGTGAGGCTGTGACTGTAAGTCTTCAGACTTAAGCAAACCACTTGATAGGAAACTGAATATATAGAGTGTAAACATTGATTTTATAGTTCTACTAATTAAGTGACCTGCTTTTTTCCCCAATCTAAGATTAGACAAATCTACCTTATTTGATATGTGAATCAGAATGAAGTGGAATAGAAATAATGTAGGTTATCCAGAGAAATATTCAAACATCTGAAATGCAACCTAATAAATATTGAATCAGGAGAAGTTTAAGGAAAATTGAAAAACTTGAAAGCAAATAGCAAAGATTTTGTGGCTGTGGCAATGCATGGGTTTCTCTACACCTCTGTTCTTGGGATGTTAAAACCTGTCCTTTAGTATTAGAATGTTTACAATACCATCTAAGAATTTATCCAGTATATATTTACTAACTACACTGTCAGTCTGTATTTCTGCCATCTCACCTTTTTCCTCTTGAATCACCAGCTCCATGGTCAAATAATTTAATATCTGCTATCTAATGGGCATGTTTAGAAATAACTGCTCAGCCACACGGTGGTGGTTTCACAATGGTAGCCTGAAACAGTTGCCATTGCCAACAGGACTGGTAAACAGATGCTGTAGTTGGAGTCAGTAGGCTAATGTGAAGAGAAAACTGTTTTGGGCATTCAATTTTGGTTTCAAAATGTGTTATTTGAAATAATACTGTGGCATTTTTGTTGAAATGTGTAATGAGTTAGGGTAAGCAGTGTTGGAGCTCTGTTGTCAGGAATCAAAATTAGTGAATTTTCCTTCCAAAAATACCAATTTTGGCAAAGTAGAAATGCAAAATGTGGAAAAGCAACCCCAAGTATCTAATTTCAAGAGATGGCCACATGAGAGGTCTGATTGTTTGGGAAGGCTTGAGAGGTAGAATAATTACCAAGGGAGATTTTAGAAAATTGAAGAATCATCAAAAATAAAAAGTCCAAGAATGCAGGCAGAGTGGGGCATACCTGTAATCCTGGCATTCAGGAGAGAGAGGCAGCAGGATCACTAGTTCATGGCCAGCAGAAAAGTAAGCATGACAAAGAAACACATCTTGGTAAAACTGGTTAACTAGAAGTCTAAAAACTGTATTTTACCTCTGGCTCTGCCTGGAAGGCGTATCTGCTTCCTTTGCTTATACAAAGGAAGATAAATATACCTGCTGATCCCTCCTACACAGGCATTATAAGAAGCAAAAATATGGCTACATCAGGAAAGTATTAACTCTGTATGAGCTAAACACATATGAGAACAATGTGATCATTTCATATTATTTCTTATATAATAGTATTCTAAGCTATAAATAATAGTCTACAATGGCTTCTGATAGCAACTACCTGGTATTAAATGTTTACTGGTCCTGATCTCTCAAAGGGCTACCCCCTATATCCAACACAAGCTGTAAATTTGGGGTTTCTCCAGTCACCCTTATCTTTTACTAGCTGACTGTAAGTTCAGTGATTCCTGCTATCCTCTCTGTTTTAATAATTTACTAGCATGGCAGAATTCAGGGGCACATAATACTATTACAGCTTCAGTCGAGCAAAGGGATACAAATCAGAACCACTCAAAGGGAGAGACACCTGAAGCTCTGTCATCTTCAGGGGTACATCTCCCGTGACAATACACAGCATGTTCAGTTTTCCACATCTCTGGGGTTGCCTTTCAACTGTAAAATGAAAATATTTGGGTGGGTTGAACCAACTATAGATTTTAAATATTGGAAGAAAATTGCATCTTCTTTCCTAAACAATAGAAAGTAGCAATGTTTTATGTGGCATTTTCACTGAACTGGGTATTATAAGAAGTAATCTACAGATTATTTAAAGTATAATGAGGACTATATATGAATTACATACAAACACTAAAGGCTTTTCTGTGAGGGACTTGTGCATTCACAGATTTAGATGGCTGCAAGAGATCCTGAAACCAGTAATCCTATGAAAGCCAAAGAGGACAAGTATTTTGCAACCTGGAAAACTCACCTGAATTAAAGTGCCCCGGGCTTAAGTTAAAGCTTTATTATTTAAGTGTAATTGGCTCAATTACTGATGACAGAAGTCAAACCCTACTCCTTTCCCTTTCAGAAAACAGGTTCTAACCTCCAAACACACATACTTTGTCTTGCTGGCCTGACCAAACCCCATCCTTTCTCATTCATTACAGTAACTTACCTATGGTCCCAACTGTTAGTTTCCTAGTTGCCATAATCTCAGACTAGGTCTGAGATTCCTACCACAAGTAACAAACGTTAGGGGCCTAAGAGGCTGTGTCCCACAAAGTGAGACGAAAGCTAGCCAAGACAGCATTACTGTATACATTCCAAAACATATTGATGTCAAGAGAAAATGAAGCCTAAGAAAAATTCCATGAAGTCTAGGAATTGTGAGACTTTGAGTAATTTTAGAGCAATTCTAATAGAGAGGTATGAATGAATATCAAAATAGGGTTGTGAAAAATGAAGTGGAAAAGTGAAAAAAAACAAACAGGAAGATTCAAATCAAATTGAATATCACAGGTCCAAAGGGTAAATAGTTTAATGGAAGGTTTTATATTCCTGAGCTGGTGTCATCACCTGATTCCCAGCCCTGTACTCAGTGAGGGCAACCCACAACAGGAAATGGTAGTGCTGTCTTCAAACCTTTATATAAAGACTAGTGGAGGTAAATTTCTCCCAAGAATGATCTATCTCAATTGTTAACTCTCTTCTATCCAGAAATGTCTTTTCTCCACTCATCTGCTTAGTCTGTCTTGTTTGAACAGGGGGGATTATATGTTTTGTTTCATTTTTTTTCTCTTTTGATATAATTGCTTTCAACATGAGTTTCTTGACACTCCTTAAAGATTTTAACTATGTAGAAAATGCCCTTTTGCTCTTCTTACCATTTTTATGTTTTCAATATATAAGATAAAATAAATAACAAAATGAAACCAAGGGAAGACAATTATTTATAACATCAATAAATCAACAGAAAGGAAAACCACAGGGATACAGGCTGCTGGCAGCCAGCACTAACTTCAGTTATTGCATAGATTAAATACATATATTTGTCACACACTTTACTAGCATGTAGACCCAATGGCACTTTAAAAATTATATTTATGAGTTACTTGTTTTGCCCAAGTAATGCCACTGCTGTGGTGAAACACAAAACCACTTAGTAGGTCAAAGTAACAGTAAAGAGCCAAAGGTAAAGAATTGCAAAGAAAGAACAAATTTCCAGAAGACTAAAGTTTCCTACTTAGCCTAAAACAGTTTCACCTTCTTCCTTGTCAGAGATGCCACAAGTTCTCCATTGACCACAAAAGACAGGAGCTCAATTTTATTTTTTATCTGAGAGTTGGCACTTCTAAGAAGCCAGTGCCCATTAGAACCACAAATATGATAGAAGATCAATACTGACTTCAAGAAAAAATGATCTCTTTCTGAATCCTAGAGGATATTTCCTGCTGTGGAGAGGTGTTCTCCAGGGGCCATCTGCCAGGGGCTTTGGCTCCAGGAACATAACAACTGTTGGGCTAAGATATTTCCTCATTCTGACTCCACATTGCATATCTTCATGTTTGCTTTTTTTGTGGTCATCTTTCCTAAATGCCTCTGTGAGTGAGTACAGAATGATGGAATTTTGTTGTTTGGGGTTGTTGTTGTTGTTCTTTAGCTTTCTTTGCCCTTCTTATGTCTGCCTAAGATTGTGGAATCCAGCAGTGGATGTAGTTTACAATTTTTATTCTGTTCTTTTCTAAATCCAATGAGGTTTTTGTATTTAGGAGCTGTTCAACTTTTCACAAGTTTTACTTTTAATTCACTTTCAGAAGGAAGAAAGGCTTAATGCGGGGGGGGCGGAGCAGGTTTGGGGCAGAACCTCTACTTTCAGTCCTTACAGCAACAATCATTAAGGAAGTTAAATCTTACTATCTTAAAGGAAAATGGCATTCTTCTCCAGTTTACTTCTGCAGAGCACAAATGCAAGATATGTGAATTGGATTCCCTTACTAAGAATACCAACTGGTTCTTTGTCTATGTGTCCTATGTTCACCAATGGTCCTGAATATTGGCAGGAATCCTGGATGCATCACACACAGACATTACTTGTAGCATCCTAAAAGAGAAAAACAGAAAGCCAAAGATTCAATTCATATATTACTACATACTATACTCCCTTTAGAGAATTAAAGTCATTTTGCTTTACTATGTTTAGTTCCCATCTTACAATGTGTATTGACAAAGGTTTATGTTAAAGAGAAATTAAAAAATACTTCTTTTAGTTGCACCCAGCTTTGCCTTTCATTGCATCCATATGACCAAGTGTGTCTTGTTTCATACATAAAAAATGTGCCCATTTATATCAAGTAACTATTTATAACTCTATGTCTATGTAGGTTGTCATTCCTCTGTTATTTGGAAGTCAATCATTTAGAAACTGTTTTTGCAAGGAATTTAGATCTCCAGTTCAGCCCCCATGAAGTGACCCAAAAAAATAATCATTTTAAAAGCCGGATACTTGTGGCTCATGCCTGTAATCCTAGCTACTCTGGAAGCTAAGATCTGAGGATCTGAGGCCAGTCCTGGCAGAAAAGTCCATGAGATTTTTATCTTTGATAAACTACTCAGAAAAAACCCGAAGTGGTGTCATAGCTCAAGTGGTAGATCACTAGCCTTGAGTACAAAGAGGCTTAATGACAGTGCCCAGACCTTAAGTTCAAGCCTCAAAACCAAAAAAAAAAAAAACAAAACAAAACTTTTTTTTAAGTAATAGTAATGACAGAAACCATCTGTCCTTCAGCCAACATAATAATGAAGTTGGGGGAAAACAAGATGAGGGGCAGCGGTAGGGGGAGGGAAATGGGGACCAAGACATGAGAAAGGTTATCAGTGTTTGTGAAGTAATGCACCTTCTATCTGGTGGATATAATGTATCCTTCTATTAATTACAATAAAAATATATGAAAAAAGTGACTCCTTCAGTGCCATGGTTTGGGTCTGCCATGGCATATAACAAAGTAAAGGGAACCTGAAGATGAGAGTGGAGCAGTTTAGGGGGTTCTGAGCAGTAAATATGAATCCTGGTAGTGAAAATACAACACCTTCTAAGATGGCTGTAAGGGCATTCGAGAGAGAGAGAGAGAGAGAGAGAGAGAGAGAGAGAGAGAGAGAGAGAGAGAGAGAGAGAGAGAGAGAGAGAGGGAGAGGGAGAGGGAGAGGGAGAGGGAGAGGGAGGGAGAGAGAGGGAGAGAGAGGGAGGGAGAGAGGGAGAGAGAGAGAGGAGAGAGAGAGAAAGAAGGAAGGAAGGAAGGAAGGAAGGAAGGAAGGAAGGAAGGAAGGAAGGAAGGAAGGAGAAAAAGAAAAACCTCATTTTTATTTCCTCGGTAGTTTCAGGAATAGCTTCTTTCCTCCTTATAAAACCTTATCTGCTGTTTCTCTTGAGAGATTCCTCCCCTGAAACCACCATCCTATTCGCTGATCATTTGTCTGAAAGCAAACGTACAGCTATTAGTTTCTCAAAAGAGTAGAAAGGCTCTTGCTTGCATCCTCTCTCATTGCCACTCACCTAAGCCTCCAAAGAAGGTGAAGGACCACTAAAACCAGAAACAGGAAAAGAGAAGCCAGGACTCATGCAGAATTTTTCACCCTTGAATCTGGTTGAGATCCAGTAAAGGAAAAGTTAAGGTGCCCAAATGGCTGCTTATCCGTTTGGAGTGGCAGAACAGTGCTTATTAATGACCTTAACAAAGGTTGGTTTGGAAAGAGGAAATGGTCAAAAGCACGAGGGCAAGAAGAGATAACTGAGACAGTAATGGCAGTGAGGTCTATGAAGATTTGGGGATTTTGTTTTTTGTTCTTGTTTTTTGCTAAAAAGTAAACCAAGAATTCAATTTGTAGCTGAAGCAGGATGTGGAAACAAATAGAGATTCTTGTTTTCTCTTTAGTGTATGGTGATCACAACAAATGCACGTGCTATAGGAAGTACTAGCAGAGAGAAAGAAACCTCTGCCATGCGGTAGGAGGACCCCGCTAATGAATGGATGTCTTAATAATCGATAAGTAAAGAGTAACAACATCTCAGGGGCTGTCCTCAGAGGGGAGCTCAAAAGGCCAGTGTATCCGAAGAGAAGGAATTAATGTGTGTGTGTGTGTGGTAGGCGCGTGACCAATAGAGGAGGTGATTGTGAGAATTTCTTTCAGATCGTTTCTGTGAATGGAGTTAGCATGGGAGAGCGGGGAAAGGAAGGAGGAAAGGTATAAAATCATTTTCTGGAAGAACGGATACAGGAGGTTTTGCCTGAAATATCTAGTCAGAAACTATTCTGAGACCAGGGCAGGTGTAACCCCACACACACATCCTGGTAAGGTCTTTTACAAAAGCATACCATGGGCTTTACAGCATGATCGTGAGGATTGCGCTGTGCCAGAAAGCATTTTGAAGTATAAGTACAGCACATCATGATTATGAAACCTTAGCTTTGAATTACTTAGCACTTTTCTCTGGCAAAACTTTTCAGGCTTTTTTTTTTTTTAAGGAAGTCCCAGTGTCTCTAGAGACAGCATCTAGTTTCTGCCACTGACTTACTCAGTTACTGAATCTACCAAGTGACTTTTACTTTTACCCTCAGTCCGTATCATGAGGGTAGTCATTTTTTCTTTGTTTTGCTTTGTTTTTTGAAGGTTTTTTAGATTATATTTTATTGTTGGGGTAACATGTAGAGTGGTGACAGTTACATTTGTCGGGTAGTGGGCACATTACTTCATGAACACTGACACCCTTCCTCCCACTTTCCCTTTCCCTACCCCCTCCATGGCTAACTGAAATGAACTCCAGGATAGGGACATAAGAGGTTTATCTTTGTGATTGTTGTTCTTAATGTACTATGAGAAGTTATTTCTTTTCTCTTCTTTTTCCCCTTATGGCTTATCTCATGTTGTTACTGTATCTGATTTTGTTACCTGGTATATTGCATGTATGTTCATTTGTTTGTTTGAAATAGGGAAGGGAAAGAGGAAAAATAAGATGATTGGGAGGGTAGTAATATTTAAAGGGTATTGTGTGCTTTATAAATTAAAGTCCGTGTAAATGTAAGCTAATAAGTTAAAAGCATTTCACCACTCACCAGCAGTCAAGAGAATGAGCCTGACATGAAAAGAAATCAAGTAGGAGGTACCTAGACATAGATAATTTACCTTTCTTTCCTCATTCAAAGCTTTCTAAGAGAGGCATCCCCACCCAGGACTTAAGGCTCATTCAACTTTGAAAGAGCAAGGAAAAGTGAGGTGTCTTTGTGTAAGTGCCAACTGCGTTATTTCCTTTAATCCTCCCAGATTCTGTTTGAAGTTGATTACTAGAACCTGACACTCAGAAAAGTTGAGTTACCCCTTGAAGCTTAGATTTCATCTCATGTGCCTTAAAAAAAAAGCAAATATTAAATTCTTCTCACTTTCTACCTAGAAAATTAAGTTTGATAATATGTGACCATGGAAGTTACACGTCTTTATACTTGTATTTTATTTCAGATCTTTATTTTAACCAACTTCATCTTTGCAATATTTTAACCACAGATTCCCAGTAACAAAATAAACTGGCTTATTGGAGATACCATGGAATCATTTGTAAGAAATCATATGACCCAAAGCAATAAGAATGTTTTGGGGAGGCAGTAGTCAGCTGACTAAAAATCTGTTGTAAGCTACAAACGCAGCTTTCAGACACCTTCAGGGCAAGCGGGTTGGTGCGTGCTAGAAAAGAATTTATGTGGTGAACTACCATTTCTATGTGCTCTTTCCTACAAGAACAGTGTGTACGTTATAAGCTGAGCACATAAACTGTTCTAAGAGAAAATCACTGTTCTATTAGATTTTGGTTTTTGAGTAACAGTTGCTCATCTGATAAGAAGAAGTGATAAGGAAAGTGTATTTATTTTCTTCCCACAGCTAAAAGGTGATCATACTTGGAAAATTTGTTGAGATTGTCCGAGAAACTGTGTAAAACACTCATCCATCACTGGAAGCCCTTGGTCAGGAAATGACAGTGCAGTAAATATCTTCAGGAGCCACCTTTTAATGTACAAGCTGTTTTCGGTTGGAATTTTCAGCACTCACATAAAACACCTGTCATGAGGGACTGCTTGGGCTCTAAAGTCATTACTATTGGGATAATGGAACATCTCTCAGCGAATAGCCAAAAAAACTTTAAATGTCATGTCAAGTTTGTTGAAGCCATTTTCAAACCCTGTTCAAGGTTACGTGAATATTGAGTCTAACTGTTTTTTAAGTCTGTGATCTTATAAGACAGACCACTCAGAAGGTTATGCAATGTGAGTCAGTTAATTAAGAGAAACATTTAGCTCTGTTTGGGGAGGTCATTTGGCCAGAGCCATTTAAAGGTTAGCTATTGTAACAGTTGGTAAGTGAGGATCACCATCGCTTACCTGATGTTGCATGAATACGTATACATGTCCACATATATGTGAATCTGTGTATACAAGTGTTGACAATTACATACTGCCATGATTCCACCTTGCTAGGAAGCTTTAACAGTTCACTTGCCACATTCATTATTTCTTTTACATAAGATTTAAATTCTTACCTCGCTGGGTGTCAGTACCTCACACATATAATCCTAACTTCTCAGGAGGCTGAGGATCTGAAGATCCCACTTTGAAGCCAACCCTGGCAGAAAAGTCCTTGAGAATCTTTATCACTAATTAACCACAAAAATACAGAAGTGCAACTGTGACTCAAGTGGTAGAGCACTTGAGCCTTGAGCACAGAAGCTCAAGGGTAGTAACCCAGGCTCCAGAGTTCAAACCCTCAGACTGACAAAATAAAATAAAATGAAAATCTTAAACTTACTTCCTTGATGTTGTTCCAAAAGAAAAGGAATCTCACTATTATGCTAATGCTTATCTTGAGGTATAATGTAGGCAGGATAATTTCTTCACTCAACAAGTATTTACTGACCACTTTTTTTACACCAGGGCTCTTCTAGGCACTGATTTTAAACACTGTTACTGCTTTTTAAGAGAATGCAAAGACACACAATGGACAAGTAACTTGTATGCTAAGGCTGTGAATTCTGTGAAGGGAGGGGATTCGAATGGTGAATATGGCAAAGAGCATTTAGATGAACAGTTAGACAAAGCTACTGCGTGTAATTGGAGTTGGAGCCAAAAGCTGAATGAAATTGGTCCAGGTCCTGATAATAAACTGGTGGTAAATATTTGGGGCATAAAGGAAAGCATTAATGCTAACGAAATTATCATTCTTCTGCATGTTTATTTTGTCTTATTTTCCTATTGGATATTGTTAAGTATAACCTACAATGGGACTTGCTTTTTGAGAATTATCATTTTAGATGTACATTTTCGAATGTGCCCAGTCATTGATGATCACAGTGACAAGTTTTATGCTTCTCTCTTCCTTCCTGTAGAAAATCAGAAAGCACCAGTGACAGAGGGGGCACATTCTCACTACAGTATCAATTGCAACTCCACAAGGACTCCAGCCTCCAAGGAGCTTAATTATAATGTAGACACTCAGACGTGTGCCGGGAGGATCAAGGCAGTTGAGAAGAAGGAAGCCTGTAATGTGGAAAGCAACAGAAAAAAGGACATGGAACTTCCTGGCTCTGTTTCTAAAAATGAGTCCATTCCTGAAGTTGAAGCCCTGCTGGCAAGATTACGAGCTTTATAAATTAAACTGGTAAAAAAGAAAAAAAATCTGATTAAGCCAAACATAAAGCCATGCTCTAAGCTATCACACTTGAAAAAAATGCTTTTATATAAGTGACTTTATATAGTTTTAACTTATGATATATATTAGGGTTTGGGAAAATCAAGCTAAATACATGATTGTAATGCTTTTCCTGCACACTTGAAATATTGGCTTTTTCAATAATGTAATGGGCTTTAATGACTTTTTTTGATCTCCTTGTATTCATCTGTTCTATATTTGGTGATTAAATTATACATATTGCTTTAGAGAGCAAGGTAGGTGGCCATGTGTTCAGCAATACGTCCTGCAGACAATTCCACCTTTCTAAGTCACTGAAGTTTTTACTTAACTGTTTCAACATTAGTGAACACCAGACCATCAGTGTAATATCTTGCTATCTATCCATGAATATTCCACATTTATTATTTATATAGGCCCAGCTTTCACCAATATAACACTAAAATCATAGAACTATGTATCAGAGCTACAAATAAATGACTGCTAACATTATTATTCCAACATAATTATATGACAGCTGAGTACACTTGCAAAAACAATACAATAAAAATGTATGTACTTTCTTCACAAAATATGAGTGTGTATATGTACACACACACACACACACACACACAGAATTTCTGCGCTGCCATAAACTTTTGATCTGTAGCCCAGAGAAAGATCCTCCCACAGATACCTTCCCCACAATTATGGCTTTAGAATAAAACTACTATGTTGAAATTTTTCAAGAAACAAAATGTTCTTGTTCTTGTAAGCAATCTTAGAATTTTACTTTCTTGAAGCTGACAATCAATAATTTTAACATATGCAAATGTTGAAACTGTACCTTATTTCAGCAACATTCCTTTGTTAATATAGTAAAGAAAATAAACTTGCTGCTTGCACTAAATGAAAAATGTCCTCTCTCTCTCTCTCTCTCTCTCTCTCTCTCTCTCTCTCTCTCTCTCTCTCTCTCTCTCTCTCTCTCTCTCTCTCTCACACACACACACACACACACACACACTAAATTGAAGCTAGGCTGTGCTATACTGTCTGTCTAATTTACTTTATTATGTGTAATAAGTAAGTGACTGCTCTTTTACTTTCAGTTAAAAAGCAGTTATATGGAACTAGTCTGGCAAGGTCTACTGCATTTTATTTTCCTGTTTAAGTTGCTACCTCCTTCTGGCTCCAAGTTAATAAAATTAATTAATTACAACTATGAACCAAGCCCAGTTTATAGGCATTGGGGAAGTGTTATCCATCCCCAATGTAAGAATAAATTCATTCCTTTTCTGTATTGCTGAAATGTGCATTTTTCCCTCCAGTTGAAATTCATATTTTCCTGAAGACAAATCTTAAACATGAAGAAAGGTGAAAGACATTTATGCATGTAAGCAGCTATCAGCCATAACAGGAAGGCATAATTGTTTTGACTAGGAAAGACATTAAGTGAAAGAATTCTATCTGTTCTATCTGTGATTTTGCAGAAAGACAGGTTTCTCAGGTAGAAAACTTAAATTCTGTGTTTGGACACACCAGGCCCAGGTGAACATGAGGGATACTTGGGGCTGGCAGCAGCCACAGGGGAGGAAGAGCCTGGCCAGTGAAGGGGAGGGAAGATGACATAGAGTCCCTGGGGTAGAGGAAGGCAGCAAGTCCAGAAACTCAACCGTCAGGCCCCAGAGCATCTGTCTGCAGATACTGGGAGACAGCCTTCAAGCAAGAAAGAGCAGAGTGTTAGCAGTGTTGTCCTCTAGCAAACCAGCAACCTGCTCTTCCTCCCTCAAAATGACAGACTGGGTTCTGAGCAGTCTTGGATAGAAGTACCAAGAGCTATGGAAAGATAAATCAAGTGAAATGCTGAGTGCCCATCAAAAGAACAGATTGTTTTCTGTTGGAGATATTTTCTTCAAAAATGTTTCTTCCACAAAAAGCTATGCATTTGACTGTTCTTAAACTCATAATATTCCTTTAGCCAATTGTCATGAAAACTATAGCAATTGCCTTGGAGATAAGATATTGAGGTACCACTTCACATCCCCTAGTAGTGCCATTTGTTTATTTGGATTATCAGGTATTTCTGTGCTATCCTGCCTCAACAAAGCTGTAGAACAGTATTTCTCAGTATATCCGAGAGGGTGGCATTGGAATCAAGGAAAAGAAAGCATGCTCAAGAAGTTGATGTCATCCCCCAATCCATCCATTAGGAAGCGCAAGCTTCTGTCTGCTTGAGCAGGGATATTACTCTTCTACTGCCCTCAAACATCAACCCTTTGGGCTTCCAGAAAGCAGCTAATTAAGAGTAAATGTCTCAGCCTCCTTAAGCACCCTCATCCATCCCTCATAATAAATCCCTTTCTGTGTATCTTTATATGTTCCATTGTTCTCTTGCACCAGAAACTCTCACCTACACCAGGTTGTGGAAAGTCAACTGAGGAACATCTAATACAGCTCAATGCTCTTGTCTAGGTGACTAACAAACTCTTGATAATTTATCCTCTCCATCTCACTGCAGGGCATAAAGAATCTTTTATTGTAATGAATAGAGGGTTTACAGTTATATTCTCCAGATAGAAGGAGCATTACTTCACACACATTGATACCCCTTCTCATGTTTTTGTTCCCATTTCCCTCCCCCCACCTCCTCCCCTCATCTTATTTTCTCCAGGATGTAAAAAATTTTATTAGAACACACAGACAACTAAGTGATCACTGGGCTGTCAAAAAGCAGACTATTGCAAACATGCTTTCCTCCACCAAAGTATTAAGTAAAGAAATTGGAAATTGTCTCATTATAATTACATATTTGTACAAAATTGTTTACCAATTTGTTAACATATTTGAACAAACCTTATCTAAAAACACCTAGTGTTTAACAGAATACTATTGGACCATGAGAAAGGATTAAATCCTGTCATTTGTGACACGTGTCACTGGAGGTCATTATGTCCAATGAAATAAGCCAGACATTGTCAGAAAAGTACTGCATGACTTCAGTCATATGTGAAATGATCCCACAGAAGTGGAAAGTAGAATGCTGGTTATCATCGGATGGACAGTGGCCAGTGCGTAAATTAAAATTAAGTAGGAGAAATAAGCTTGTGTGTGCTATTGCACACGAGGGTCCACATAAATGATGATAATGCCCTATCTATAAAAGCTAAGATAAAGAATTTAGAGTGTTTTCAACACAGATGATACACATTGAAATAGATGTGCTTGTCTTGACTTGAAAACTATAATAGATACAAATACCACATGGAACTCCACACACGTACAATTTTATATGTCAATTTAAGTGTGTATATGAGGAAGGAGACATTTCAAAAATTCACGTCAAAATGTTCTGACATTGAGAAAACATGATTTTTCTCATACCAGGCTGCTTAGCTGATTTCCTTGTATTAATGAGCTTAAAATGCTAACTTAGCTATATTTCCTGGTGACTCATTATTTATATATATATATATATATATTCCAGTGTAGATTTGGATGTATTAGTTAAATATGAATCATCACTTTGATTCAGTTTTGATTAGAAATTTTAACTTTTACTATCTCCTACTGAGTTATATTAATTAACCTCTCTTTTCTACATAAACATATATACACCAGACGTTTCATTTGATGATTTGTGATGAACTTTTGTTCATACCATGTCACTTGTGGAGTAGATAAACATGTAACATGGAACCAAAATAAGTGGCATTCAATTCCATTTTTCTTTTCTAATAAGAGGAAAGAAAAAAAATACAGAAGCCTGGGGATCCTGGAACTGTAGCTGGCAGTGCCCCAGTATTCATTTTGTCTGGTGAATTGGTAGATGGCACCCATTACTCATCCTTGCCAGGCACATGTTCGGAAAATATCCTAGGGCCAAATTGTTCGACCATTTTGTTCTAGGAGCTACTGTTTAGCAAAACAGGTGGTGTTGCCAAAGGACCACGGAGATTGGATGGCATTCCAGAATCTGATCCAAATCTCTCCATAAAATGAGAATAATAGAACTTTAATCCATAAAAGCTCATTATTTCTAAGGACACCTTTGCCTTTTAAAGTGGGTATGAGGAGAGTTGTTAAAACTACCATGGAGAGCTGGGTCTGAGGTGGAACAAAACTCAGCCTTGTCCTCTAATTAGGGTTTAACTGGAGAGGCCTCTTTGTCTCCTGTGCAACTAATTATGTTTTAGTGTCATATTTTACTTCAGTAGCCCTCCCTTTAGGCTTCTACAAAGAAGTAAGAACTTAAAAAGAATCTTGGTTTCTTTCAGGAAAACCTTTAAGTGATAGGACATATATATTTGTAAAGTTGGAAACTTTAACCATTGGATACAACTGTTTTTAAAATCCCAGGTATTGCCAGGCACTGTTAGCTCACACCTGTAATCCTAGTTACTCAGGAGGCTGAGATGTGAGGAGAGAGGTCAAAGCTAGCTCTGGCAGGGAAGTTAATAAGACTCTTATCTATAATGAACCAGCAAAAGACCAGAAGTGGAGCTGAGGCTTAAGTGGTAAAATGGTAACCTTGAGCAAAGAAAAAGCTACTGCAGAGCTTTTGTATGGCAAAGGACATAGCTAGTAAACTAATCACGAAGCCTACAGAGTGGGAGAAGATCTTCACCAACCATACAACGGACAAAGGCCTCATATCTAAAATATATCAACAGCTCAAAAAATTGAATCAATAGAAAACTAATCTCCAAAGTAACAACCATCCCATTAAAAGATGGGCCAAAGACTTAGAGTCTTCTCTGAAGAAGAAACAAAAATGGCCTATAGACACATGAAGAAATGCTCAATGTTTCTGGTCATAAAAGAAGTGCAAATCAAAACAACTCTAAGATTCCACCTCACTCCAGTTAGAATGGCCAGGATCAAGAAAAATAATAACAGATGCTGGAGGGGATGTGGCCAGGAGGGATCACTACTGCACTGCTGGTGGGAGTGTAAACTCGTTCAACCACTATGGAAAGCAGTATGACAGTTCCTCAAAAGACTAAACATAGAGCTCCCCTATGACCCAGCAATTCCACTACTTGGCATTTACCCAATCATCCTGAAACAAGGACATACTAAATCCACTAGCACAACAATGTTCATTGACCCACTATTTACCATAGCAAAGATATGGAACCAACCCAGAAGCCCCTCAGTTGATGAGTGGATCAACAAGATGTGGTATTTGTACACAAAGGAATTCTATGCTGCTGTCAGAAAGAATGACATTGCCCCATTTGTTAGGAAATGGAAAGACTTAGAAAAGATCATATTAAGTGAAGTAAGCCAGACTCAAAGGAACTTAGGCTCAATGGTTTCCCTCATTTGTCATAATCAGTAGAAACCTTGGGCTCTCCTAGCAGAGATTTGCAATAGAGCAAAACCTTGATACAAAAGGGCCATATAGTATGACGCTAAATGAAAGGATCTCTAGGATATAGAAACATAAGCCATATAATGAATGATTGTTGTTCTTAAGGTACTATGTTATCTCTCATCTCTTTTGCTATCCTTTGTTTATCTCATATTGTTAAAGTACCTCACTTTGTTACCTGATATATCAGATATATTTGTATTTGGTTATTTGAAATTGGATAGGGAAGGGGGGAAAACAAGATGAGGGGTAGGGGTGGGGTGGAGGGAAATGGGGACCAAGACATGTGAAAGGGTATCAATGTATGGGAATTAATGCACCATCTATCTGGCAAATATCATGTAACCCTTCTATTAATTACAATAAAAAACATATGAAAAAAAAAAGCTCAGGGATAATTCCCATGCCCTGAGTTCAAACACCAGTAAATGTCAGAGACACACATACACACACACATCCCACGTATTGTTTCCTTACAGTTTTACCAACATGATCCATGACCCCACACTTCTGCAGTGATATAGATTTTCTTTTTTTGTTGATAGAATAGGAAACTAAATTTTGGTTCATCATTGTAGGGCAGATTATCCATATTATTTTACAAGCCTTTTAAAGTAGTAAGTGTTTTGTTACTTCACTTTGACAGTACTTAAAGGCTGGAATTTTAAACTTATCTCTTGGCATTTTTATCCTGTATTATATTTGGACTATAAACTATTTCTTTTTTCTCATTTTTTTGTGTTACTGAAATTTATTTTAAGGATGAATCTCCAGTGAGAATCTATCCAGCCTTAATTCAGTGTAACTGTGCGTATTACTCAAATATAAGGGCTATGCTAGGAAGCTATAATAAAATAATTAGATTAAACAGATTAAGTCTGTATCTTCTATTATATACATATACATGTGTATATATGTATTATGCATATAAATGTACACAGATGCCAAAGTGTCTTTCAGACATGGCTAGATCTAATACACTTGGCTGGTTCTGATGAAATAAACCTATTTTGCATCAAAACAAACAATTAGGGAACAAATGCTTAGACTTTATAATAAAGACTACCCAAACCATCAGGGAAGGTTTATTTTAAAATGGAATTATTTCTTTCCTTGTTTCAAGTCCAAATAGGTGGTCTTTTCAATGTGAAGCCAACTAGATACTTAACAAAAGCAAACAGGTACCATTTCAGCCTGAAGAAAGCAACATTTTCTTTGGAAGAATGCATCTTGAATCTTTTCTCTTCCTTAATGACCTAAGAAGAGACTTTCTGATGATTCTAAGAGCTAGGAGTGACATCCCACACCTGTGGCCTACCTAGAGCGCAAGAGTCCAATTTGACTGTGCTAATAAATAAAATCTTGTCATACTATTACAGGATGTTTGGCAAGGACAAGAATTAAGGCACCTTTATAACTCCCAGAGGAATCCGGCGATATTTCTAACGTGATCTCACACATCATTCTGTCCTGCCTGACCTTCCTTGTATCACTCTCCTGAATTATAGCTCACATCCTCTACCCTCTCCCCAAGATAAAAGATTGCTCACCAGAAGAAAAAAACTCAGATTTTTTAAAAGTGGGTTTTTTTTGTAAAAAACAAACAAAAAAAAACCCTAACTTAAAATGTCCTTTTAGAAGTCACTCCATATGTCATCTTTGGATACTAACTGAGTCTGTTAGGTGAACACTTTATGAAATGAACAAGGATAGGCTCCTAAGATTAAATGACTTCCTCAAGAACTGTCCCTTCATTCCTTAACACCTTCAGGGGCCATAAGATTGAGGAAACATTGCAGATCCTCCAAGTTCACCAACTGGTAGTCTACTTCCTACACACAGGCACTCTTGGGGACAGCCGCCTCTCAGGCACTTCATCTAGAAGGGCGTCTGGGTGGAGGGGTAGGGGGAGGCATTGTTCCTTTTATACTGTGACAGCTTTTCTCACAGCCTTTAAAGAGGTATAATGACTTTTGCCTGACAAGTCAAAGGGGAATCACACTTACATGGAACAAATACTCTCAGAGGACCTGTTAAGGCTGAAGATGATCCCAGCACAGGAAGGGCAAGCATATCTGGAAGACCACAAAAGCCTCCATTCTCCTGGAAATGATCAGTGAGGATGACCGTTTCCTACTCTGCCTCCGGTATATGAGGATGGAATCTTTTCCTGTGAATGAGTTCATTATTTAGAAGATAACAGAGAATGTTTATCTTCCAAGGAGATACTTGCATTCTAATTTCTGGTTTGCAAAGGTTGAAAAGCCACAGATGGAGAATAGGAAAAGAGTAAATGGAATGTGCATTTGAATCTCCTTATCACCACCCTGGGCTCAGAAGGAGCTTCTTCCCTTTTAATAAGCCTGAACCAGTTCCTGGACAAGTGTTCTCCAGGTTCTTTTGCAAAGCTGGGACAAGAGAAGACTTTCAAAAGACTGCAAAGTTCTGAGTAGAGATAAACCAGGAGCTGGTGGCCATACATGTAATGCTAGCTACTCAAGAGGATGAGATTTGAGGATTTTGGCTCAAAGCTACCCTACACAGTCAAGTTCATGAAACCTTTATCTCCAATTAGTCAGCCAAAAGCTGCAAGTGCAGCTATGGCTTAAGTGATAGAGTGCCAGTATGAATGGAAAAACCAAGCTAGGGATGAGAGATCCTGAGTTCAAGCCACAATTCTGGCATGCATGTACACACATACACACAGATAGCCATAGATAGGTAGATAGGTAGGTGGATAGATAGATAGATAGATAGATAGATAGATAGATAGATAGATAGATTTTAGATGTAGCAAGAAGCACACTCAAGCTAATAATAATTTTTACCCTTCCCATAAACATGGCCCTCACAACTGCAGGAAAAGCTGGTAGGGCAGGAGATGCCTTGAAGTAGTATAGCAAGAGATGAAGGGGACTAATAATAGCCCATTTCTAAGGGACCATTCAGCCCTCTGACAATTGGACAGCAACCGCTGATTCTTTCACAGAATCATATCCTCATGAGAATGATTTGAGCATATTAGCCCTGCCCAAACTTAAAGAAATGAAATACCAGGCCTTCTCAGAACTGTATGATGGTATGAGCCATGCTGGAATGATACAGGCTCTGGTCTCAATGTCAGAGTTAATGTGAAGATTTGACTCCTTAAGCTGGGTGAATCTAATCAGACGCCTCTTTCAGAAGCCCCAGTCACCAATGGTCACATACTGTACCAACCAAGGATACAGATGGGAACTGCCTTCCAGGCCTTAAAAGAGTCACAGTAGAGCCATAGCTCGAATGGTAGAGTGCCTGGTCTGAATGAAAAGCTAAGGGACAGTGCTTTGGCCCTGAGTTCAAGCCCTAACATTGGCACACACACACACACACCCCAACATCCACAGAAAAATGAACTTTAGTTAGGGCAAACAGATAATAATAGAGTGTATACAGAAAAAATATTTCAGTGCGAAGCTGCCCAGTAATAGGGGAGGTGTTCTTAGAAGAAATATTGGAGTGTATCTAACTAACAGTCTTGCTGGCTGGCTGGGGGGGTGAGGAGATGTGGCCCTCGCTGGAGCTCATATCTTTTTGCTCTTTGCACTTGCTCTCTCTTTACATGCATCTTCTGTCACCAAGGAACTTTGGCAAGCAAAGCCCAAGCATGATATTGGGGGATGTAAGGAAATCTGTTACTCAGGTGGGAGGCTGGCATATATGAGCTCAGAAGGACTTTATCACTCTAAACATCGGTGTTCTGTGATTTTATGGAACTACAAGTAGGCCCTCTACCCTTGGAGCTTATCACCCTCAGGACATCACACACTCTGCTTATCTCTTTGAGGGACATAATAACTGTCTTGGTTTATTCATGTGCCTGCACTTGGTCTTGTAACTGAAATAAATCAGCCCCATTCAACTCTCAAAAGGAATAGTCCAGACAAGGAAAAAGGCATTTGGAAAGAGCATTTGCTTAATGTCTGGGCTGGCACTTGCCTCATGTGGGCAGTGGAACAGCTCACACGCACCATGTGACAATGTGGTAAGCAGTAAGAAGTTGCCCTGACCACAGGGTGTCCACTCCCTTGCCAGGCACCATGGTAGCCATATGATGTGTGGTTGGTCTACAGCAACCAACTTGAGAAGACATAGCTCTTTAGAGCCACATCTAACTCGTGAATAAACTCATGTGTAGAGTAGAGAAGTCAGTAATCAACTTATACTTGTATATTTAGTAAAAAGTGAGAAGGATGAAAAGCTATGTGAAGCTCTCAACTCTAGACCCTGTGAGGGCAAACTGTACTGCAAGACTAATGTCTCTTAGATAAAGTGCAGTGGTTAAGGAAAACCAGTCTACACACACACACACACACACACACACACACACACACACACACCTTTGCATGCAAATTTGTAGTTGCTCTTACAGATGATTCTCAGTGATTTCCTTCATCTGCTGTTTTTCCAAGATGCTATGCCTCTCCAAAACAGTTACATCCCAAAGATGAAAACAGATCGATTTCTCATTTGAATTCCTGTCACCTCTGCTTCTCTTTTATTATAGTTTTGTCAGATAATCACATATGTAAACTTAAAGTAAGTTTCAGTGACCAAGAGCTGATAGGTCATGCAGGTCCTCTGAGGCAGGTCCACATCCCCTACCTGCCACCATGGAATGTGTCTCCCATGCAAGCAAACAGGTTGTCAGCCAACCCTCTGTGTCAGAAAGACCCTAGAGATTTCTGGAAGACCAGTACGTACAAGACAGAGTTGATTCCAGACTGTTATGCTGCCTGCAAAGTATAATGTTCATCCATTTTTGTTTTTCCCTTGGCTTCCCTTTTGTTCTCTCTTCTGAATTTAGAGGAAAAGAGAATCACAATGCAGAAGCCACATCTTTGGCAAGACTTTTTCCTCCAATACAACCACTTTATTTGGAATAGGCTTTTTAGTAAAAAGATTAGAGTATGCAATATTTTTAAATTCTGAATGTGGGAAGTTTTATTTAAAGAGAAATATCTACTTGTGAAAGGATTTCCCACACCTTTGATTAGTAATATAGCTATGTGTTTTATAATAACACAGTTTGAGAAATTTGTGAATTCTGTCATTTGGACAGTAGGCAATTATTTTCATGAAATAGCTTTATTATGAATGGACCAAACCAAGTATGGCCTTCCTACAAGTGTTTTTTTTTCCATTTCATAGGATCCAATATTCATTTATAGATGAATTTTTAAGACAACCAGAAAAGGCTACTTTTTTTCTGTTTTGTCTAAACCACTCTAAGGTTTCTACATGTCCATTCATTTTGTATCCAGTTTAGTCCTCCTTAGTTTGAAGGACTGATATTGCCCATAGGTCAGATAAAAGTATCTGATTTGCTTACTGAGAATAAGAGCTATTTTTGTCCTTGGTAAAAACCAGTCTTCATTGTCCCGTAAGCACCTCACAGAAATCTTAAAGAAATGCACTTCAGTCTGGTGTGATGGCTCACACCTGTAATCCTAGCTACTTAGAGGCTGAGATCTGAGGAACAACTACCCTCTAGAAAACGAGAAGTTGGACTTGTCTCAAGGGTAGGGCAATAGCTTTGAGCTGAAGAGCTCAGGGACAGTGCCTTAGCCAAGTTCAAGCCACATGAACCACCCCCCCCAAAAAAAAAGAAAAAAGAAAAAAGGAATGCACTTCAACTTGTGTCAAAAATAAATAGAAACCATCTCCATAAGGTAACAATACGAAGGTTGATAAGCAAATGATCTTAGCTGTTATTTGGCAACTCTTCACTCTGTGAATGTATGCAAAAATCCTGATGCATGAAAAAAACCATCATAAGCTGTTCAAATGTTAATCCTTAACATCAACCCATCCATCCAAGGTTGTCAGGGACTGTGCTAAATACTGAGGAGGTGAAGCTTAAGAAATGAAGGCAGTCCCAGCCCTAGAAGAGTATAAGATCCAATAGAGATAAGTGTGCTTGGTATAGGAAGTACAGGCATTAGGTGGAGAATATAATTGGATGTTTGTCAGACTAATGTAGGGATTAGGACTCCTTCTGAACCAAGGAATGGGCATAAGAAGGCAGAAGCATGAAGGGGTGGGAAAGCACTCAGAAGGAACTATGTGTAAAACCTTTGGAGAATGAAAACTAAGGGCAGTTTCCTAGCGGCAGCAGGGGTGGTGAGTGTCACAAAATAAGCCTTCAATAGAGACTAAGCCAAGCTAGTGTAATGCTGCTCTACAAAACAGAGGCTCCTATTTTTCTTAAACCCTGCACTATTTTTTAATTTAAATTCCAGAAATGAATACTCCTGCTAATTATTCATGTCATCAAGCTTCCTTAAGTTTTATCTGCAGAAAAATAAACATAATTAAATTAGAAAGCTTCAAATTTTGAGTCCAAATTTCTATACATAAAGTATTTCAAGGTGAATATGTGTTACATTAATGATGATAAGGATGAGTTGGCACTAAGTTGTCTTGGTATTTAAGGCAAGCACATCTTTCTACTTGATACATTGACAGTAAATTCTTTCATGTGTTTATTTTAGAAAGTAACCATAAAGTGTGAGATTAAGTCTGTCACTGTAGTTTTTAACACTGCTGGTACAAAATGCCATTGAATCGCTCACATCACAGTGGGATCGAGATTCTTTAGAAATGACAAGAAGAAAGGATATATAAAAATAGTCATTTTGTCTGATTTTTTCAGGAAATTCCTTTCTTTTCTTCATAGATTTTTTCATGAAAAACTGCTAACAGGAATGTTTTTGTGTAAGATCCATGGAGACAAAGTTGTATCCACTAGGGAGCTTTGGAGAGAAGTTGTTTTCGAACAATAGAGAAAAAAATGCATAGATCATCCAACTAATTTATGCTACATCAATTTTACATATCCAGAAAGCATAAAACTTTAATGTGATCTCACCAAGTCAAAGAAGCCAAACAGAAGTTACCAAAACAGGCTGAGGCCTTTCATCTAAACAAGCTTGTATGCAGCATAGCCATGCTTCTCCATGTATTTAATATTAGACAGCAAAGAATTACAATAGATGCTTAAAGTGAAGCATCTTGGAACCCAGGTGATTAATGTGAAGCTTTATTTCATTTTGCAATGAAATGCTAGAGGGGGAAAAGGAAAGACCATAAGCTCATTTACCAACCGTAAAGGTCACAGAAGAAATGATGGTAGGTGATATGAATTTGTCAATGCTGTGAGGGACCTGGCATTCAGAAAGGTGTGGCAGAAGCTGCTGGCAGAAGTGGGGTGCCTGGGGGATTACCATCCCCATTGAAGGGTTCTAGCTAAGGAGAAAAGTGCAACAGAAAACTCAAGCCCTCCTAGTGCCTTCGGTTATAACTCAGAGCCTTCTACTCTCATAAGGGAGAGGAAGTGAATCATTCAGCACTTGCTTCTCCACTGTGCCAGTTGTGCCAGGTTAATCTGTTTTGTTGGCTTGTGGCAGTCCTCCACCCAGGCTCAGGGGCCTGAAAAGATTAATTATACCAAGTAGCCATGGTCTCCTTATCAGGGAACAAAATTGCAAGCAAAGCCACAACCACTGATGAACTGTAGAAGATGCTCCAGTTTGGTTTACTTCAAGGAAAACTCTGGGCAGGTAACCTGAAGAAGTGCCTGTCTAAGCATTCTATGAAGAAGAAAAAACATATCTTACAGGAATGCTTCTTTAGGTACTCAATAGCACTGACATCCTGCAAATATTAACTTATACACTTACATACATAGAGTTTAGTGGATTCTCAACCTTTTATGTCAGTGGGCTGGAGCATTATCCTTTCCCCTTATCTCCAACCTCCCTTCCCCTCGCCAATGAAGAAGATTGATAACGAAGAGTTGCAGTTAATATCAGCAGAGATCTTAACCCCAATTCCTAGGCCTTGCCCTTCACCCAGACTTTCACAACTCATTTAGTTAAGGGTTACAGGGCTGTTGGAGAACTAAGAGTTTCTCCTTGAAAAGTAGAATGAGTGTAGGAAAGAATCATGATCAATAATACAATCTCATAAGACTTAGATACCATTATGATAAGGAGAAAAAGATTAATATACTCATCCCTTTGTGTCCATGGAGAACTAGCTTTAGAATCTTCCCCATGCCCTAAGAGACCAAAATCCAGAATGCTCACAGAAATGTCATAACACATATATAGAACCTCCACACACTCTCCTGTGTGCCTTCAGTCATCTTTAGATGACAGCTTACAGTACTAAATATAACCTAAATGCTGGATAAATAGCTTTTCTTCCCTTTGTTTATGGAATCATGACATCCCTTCATTACAAAGGCAGTTTCCTTCCTGAGTAATTTTTTTTTGTTAAATCTATAGGTAAAGAATGCTCCACTAGAGAAGGTTACAGTACAGAGCAATTTGTAACCTTTTCTTTTCTTTTCCTTCTAACTCCCATAAATCTTTTCTCTGAATCTTTCTGTAGACGTTGACATATTGAGTGAAAGATGGGGTATCTGCAAAAAACTGTGGCAGGATTTACATGGAAGGGAATCGAGAGAAACTAGCAAAAGAAGAGTAAGAGGAAAGAGGTGGAAATATGAAACTTCAGTCTGAGGACGGATATTTGTGCAACACTGAGCATGTTTGTGTGAGATGGGTGAAGAGGAATCTGAAAGTGTTTCTCTGTGTATGAAGCCATGAGGCACTTCCAGAAAACTTTTGTAAATATTCATGTTATTTCTCAATGCTTCTGGAGTCAGAATTGTAGGCTATGTCTACATGGCTCAGCTGCACTTGCATAACATCTGAGACAGGCTCAAGAAGAGCAATCAAAACAGCAGGCTGACTCGAGGAGACAACTCCGTGGAAATTTCTGCAGCCTATTCCAGAACAGCACATGTTATTTCGTTTTCATTTTTGTTATAACTGTCATTTTTAAACCTTTGGTTTCCTCTAAATAGACGACTTGTTGCTGCTATTTTTTGCACTTTCAAAACTGCAGTTTCAGCTTCCAGATCACATTCCCACCCATAATTGTAACAAACCAAATGGGTCTGGTAGAAGAGACTGCTGTGTTTAACTTTTGGCATCTGAGATACTCCCCCACAGTGTGTGCCTCTGTCTCACACTGAGTGAAAAGATGAACAGTTTCGCACCCGGGAGATCAAATTAACTAATGAAGTAAATCTGACATTAGTGGGTGAAACACCACACAGTGTTTGAAGATCCATCTGAAAGGAAGGGACTTCACAAAAAAGCCATTGGGGGAAAAACATTCATTCTCAAGTCATTTATGAGCAACTCTGGAGAACGGTGGGAAGGCAAGGTGTTGAAAAGGACTAGGCCTGGAGAGACAAGGAGAAATCTGACAGCCTTTCACCACTCGCCAGCCCCCTGGCCTGGAGAGCTCTGGGGCAGGTCAGGCAGATTATGGCTCTTTGGTATTAATGTGTGGCTTTCTGGTTTCTGTGTATGGGAAAGTAAGAGGGTAGTGACAGTTGGGGGCAGATGGCCTAAAAGAAAAAAGACACATGAAAGAGGAGTCATCGGTGGTTTTAATGACTCAGTGTGGAAGATGCAGATATCACCTCACCTGCGCTGGCATTTCAGGGAGAAACCAAGCCATCTTACTACAAGAAAAGCTGAGAACTGGGGTCTAGTTGTAGGACCCAAAGAAGAGACAGCTATGAGCAAAGCGATGGTTTCCACTATGGGCGATCCTCTGATCTGATTCTTGGCTTTCAAGAGCACTGCTGACTCTGATGAGGTCATACAAGATGCTCAAAAGTCATGCCAATGTCAAATGCAATCTGTGTGTGTCTCCATCACCATTGACCCTTCACCTACAGAGCACTGACTACAGACCAAGGAGCCCAAGCAGAGTGACCACAGTTCATATCCACCTTTCTTGGGCTCTCTGAATTTTGTGTTCACTCTTCCAACTTTCTTCCTCTTTTTGTATTGATGTAAACACATGTACATGTGCATATGCATGTGCATGTATGTATATTTATACACACACGAAGTGAGCCCGCATCTCTTATCTGTTTCCACAGTTATCGGTTGAATTGAACTTGGATCAGAAATACTTCCAAATAAAAAATGGCACCTGTGCTGAAAATGTACAGAGTTTTTCTAGCAATTAGTCCCTAAATAATGCAGTATTGCAATGATCTACATGACATTTACATTGATTGGAGATTATAAATAAATTAAACTTTTAATACTCGGCCTGCCTTCCAACGTTTTTCACTCCGTTGCTTTTCCCTGTAAGACTGGAAGTTATGTTCTATTCCTTTAATGATTAGCATAAGTAATCAAAGTTAATCTTAAATTCCTCTTCTTCCAAATGATGGATGCAACATAAATATTTTAACACCATTTAGAACCTCCAAAACTATAAGCTTAAATTTTCTAATACTTTAGTTCCACTTTAAAGAATTTCACATATTATACATAGTTATCACTATTTTACACACTTTTTCCTCATAGATCTAGTCTATATTTACTGATACCATCACATTTATGCTTTATCTCAAGCATTTCACAAATAAATTTAGATATGCTTGCAGATTTCCCTTTATCTGTTGGAGATGTGTGTGTGTGTGTGTGTGTGTGTGTGTGTGTGTGTGTGTGTGTGTGTGTGCTGGTACTGGGGCTTGAACTAAAGGCCTTGCACTTTTGCTTGGGTTTTTACTCAAGGCTGGTACTCTACCACATGAACCACAGCTCTACTTCCCTTTGCTGATAATTGGAGATAAATAAACATCTCACAGATTTATCTGTCTTAGATAGTTCTGAACTAAGACCCTTAGCCTCCTAAGTAGCTCAGATTATAGACATGACACAGACACTTGGCTAGAGCAAACCATTTTAAAGGTTTGTTTGCATTGAGTATATGAATATACATGTTAAATTATAACACCCTTGCACAATCATTTGAAGATTTTAAAAATAATAAGTTTTATTTGCTTGACAAATTTTTTTTATTTTTATTTTTATTAGTCGTGGGGCTTGGACTCTGAGTCTGGGCACTGTACCTGAGCTCTTCAGCTCAAGGCTACTGCTCTACCCTTTGGTTTTGTTTTATTGTTTTTGCCAGTCCTGGGCTTGAGCTCAGGGCTTAAGCAATGTCCTTGGACTTTCTCAAGGCTAGAGCTCTGCCACTTGAGCCTCAGCACCACTTCCGGCTTTTTTCTTTGTGTGTGATACCAAGGAATCGAACCCCAGTCTTCATGCATGCTAGGCAAGCACTTAGACCACTAGGCCAAACTCCCGGCCCTGCTCTACCCTTTGAACCACAGCATACTTCCAGTTTTCTAGTGCTTATTTGGAGATAAGAGTCTCACAGTTTTTAGTACCCTGACTGGTTTTGAATCACAATCCTCAGATCTCAGCCTTCTGAGTAGCTAGGATTACAGGCATGAACCACTGCGTCCAGCACTTGACAAATTTTGATGTCACTCTCATTGTTGAAAGATTACGTATTTGTGACTTCTACTCCAATACAGTGTTATTATCCTCTGAGTTGCAATATTTCTGTTGAGATACCAGACATTCTTTAATGGCTGTATTTAGAAGTAAACTTGTATTTCTTTCTGACTGCTCTTTGATTTCTTCACCTATAGCATTCAGCAATTTTGTCGTGTTGTTATTCTGGTATATTTTTTGTCTTGGCCCACTCTCCTTAAGGCTCACTGACTCTGGCATATGTGGTTGGTGGTATCTCGATGGAGATAAAAAATTCTGGCTGCTATCTCCTCAAGATTTGCTTTTCTATTCTATAATTGTTTGGAATTTCTATTAGATATATTTAAGACTTTGTCTATCTTCTATGTCTCTCAACTGTGCTTTGAAATTTGCTATTTGATACTCTATGTGGTTCTCTGGATAATTCCTTCCAATCTATCTTCCAAGATGCTAATTTCTTTCCAGCTGTGTCTAATCTTCCATTGAACCCACCTACTGAGTTTTTATATTAATTATTATATGGTTCATTTATAGAATTTTATTGCTTTCTATTTCAAGTCTGCTTGGTTGTTTCTAATCATTTCCTGTTCCTTTCTTATATTTTTAAGCCTCTCTTGTTTTTATTTACACATATTAAATGTTATTTTATAGTTCTCGTCTGGTAATTCTGGAATCTAAAAATTTTTTTCCAGCCTCTGTCTGTGTGGTCTTGCATCTGGTGCTTTGTTTTTTTCTTTTTCTTTCTCTTGACTACAAACTCATTTTCCTTGGAACATCATTTCTGAGAGTTCCTCAGGCCTTACTGGGAATTGCATGCCCTCAGAGATGATCTGTACTTTCTCTGCTTACTGCCTTGTTAATGTTTCTTGGACTAATTGTATCACACATAGCAGAGCCCCAAGCAGGCTGTCTGTAGTACCAGGGCAGATGCAGTCAAGTTTCCTTTTCTCCTCCGCCATGGGACAAATTTGAGTTCTCACTTACCTTGACAAAGGAGTTTCTGCTCTTTCCTTTGTGCTGCTCAGCCACCAAAAAAATATTACATCACCTTCACCACCATCTATGAAAAGGAAAATTGCTTCAGTTTTGACTTATTGTACAGGATCATGCTTTCATTTAACTTTATTTTTTGTGTGGGGGGGAAGGTAAGGAATATACAAGGGTTCAAACTCAAGACTTCGCTTGCTTGGCTGGCTCTCTGTTACTTGTACACAGCTCCAGCCTGGCATTATGCTAGTTAATTAGAGATGGACTCTCACAGATTGTCTGCCCAGGCTGGCTTTGAACCTTGACCCCTCAGGTCTCAGACTCCTGAGTAGCTAGATTATTGGCATAAGCCAGTAGTGCCTGGCTTCATGACGGTTTCCTGCAAATTCTTTAATTATCAGCTAGCTTTATCTAGATCTTCCAGTTGCTGTTAGCAGAAAAATTTTCAGGTTATCTAGTTATAGTACTGCCAGTAACTAATTTTGTTAGTATTTTTCCTTATTTAGTTAATACATTTTTAATTATACAGAATTTTGTGCTTTCTATGATAAAAATAAATAATATATTTGCATTGTTTCTTATGTTCTTGACATACTTAGAATCTAGCTCTAATAGTACAAAAATAAGAGAATACATATTTGAATATTAAGGAATATTCAGATATTACAAACATAAATTGTATATTTATATACTATATTATATAGCATATATTGTTTGGCATTTTTCAATAAAAATTTTATTTCAACAAAATGTCCTATAAGTAATGAAGTTATAGATAGTTTATTAGATTTTACAAATGTCATCCTAATATATTCCATTAAATAACCATTATTTTCCTAATAATGAATAGAAATGTCACAATTTTCACAGGCTGTATTTCTGAATATTCTTTAAATTTCATGTATTAGACATAATTATCACTATTTTACACATTTTTCCTTAGATTTAGTCTATATTTACTAGTATCATTGCATTTCTGCTTTATCTCAAACACTTCTCAAATAATTTTAGATATGGCTCTAGATTTTCCCTGAATAAATATCTATTGAAATTGGGGGGGGGGGCTGTGTGTGTGTGTGTGTGTGTGTTTGTGTACATGCACGCATGCATGCACGTGTGCTGATACTAGAACTTGAACTTTTTAAAAAAATGTTTTGGGTTGGGATGTGGCAAAGTGCTTGCTTAGCAAGTACACTGTCCTGTGTTCAATCCCCAGGACAAAAAAAAAGTCAAAAACATAATTTCTATTGCCAAGCACGGGTGGCTCACTCCTATAAGCTTAGCTCCTCAGGTGGCTGAGATCTGAAAATCATAGTTCAAAGCGAGCCTAGGAACAAAAGTCCATGAGACTCTTATTTCTAATTAACCTCCAGAAAACCAGAAGAAATGCTGTGGCACAAGTGGTAGAGCCTTTAGCTGAAGAGCTCAGAGACAGCGCCTGGGCCAAGAGTTCAAGCCCTACAGCTCCCCTACCCCTCCACATCTATATCTATATATTTATATATTGGGTTAGAATGTGGCTTAGTGGTACAGTGTTTGCCTAAAATGCATGAGGACCTGGGTTCTGTTTCTTGGTATCACATAAACAAAAAAATATACAATTAATTTAAAACTAAAAAAATTGTTATAAAGGTGATATACAAAGGCTCTACAGCTACATAAGTCAGGTAAAAAGTACATTTCTTTTGGGGCAGTGTCTCCCCTTCCCATGTTTTCTCCCCGTTTTCTCCTACTGTCTCCTTTCACAAGTTATATGGTTTATTTCCAACGTAGTGTCGACTGAGTACCACTGCTACATTTGTTCTCTTCTTGTCCTTCCATTTCTGTTCCTCACTCATACTCCCAAAGAGATATACGTAAACAAACGGAACAAAAAGAAAACAAAAACAGCAAAAAGATGGGCGTGGTACTGTGTGTGTGTGTGTGTGTGTGTGTGTGTGTGTGTGTGTGTGTGTGTGTGTGTGTCTGTTTCACAGGCTCTCCAATCTTAATTGACTGTGTTCTGTTCTTGAACTGGTGTTACAGTGTTTCATGTCATCAAACTTTATAATCAGTGTTAATAGTGGATGTAATAAGAGATCTGTTGATTAAACAAATGTTCCGGGCTGGGAGTTTGGCCTAGTGGTTAAAGTGCTTGCCTTGCATGCACGAAGACCCGGGTTCAATTCCTTGGTACCACATACATACAAAAAGCTGGAAGTGGTGCTGAGGCTCAAGTGGTAGAGCTCTAGCCTTGAGAAAGTCCAAGGACAGTGCTCAGGACCTGAGCTCAAGCCCAGGACCGGCAAAAAAAAAAAAAAAAAAAAAAAAAAAACAAATGTTCCATAATTTCTTCGGCTATCTTCTTAGATTATTATCTGTTTACTTACATGACCTTGAGTGCCCTACCCCTTGAGCCAGGCCCTTGTTCTTTCTCCTTCTCCCTCTTTCTTCTCTTTGTGTTTGTGAATGAGCACAAACCCCAGGTTAGCAATTTCTCTCACAGCTGGCACTGTATCACCTGAGCAGTGCCTGCAGTTCTGGTTTAGTTTTTATTTTGTCTGTCTTGGGACTTCAACTCTGGGCCTGGGGATTGTCCCTGAGCTCTTCAGCTCAAGGCTAACCCCCTACCACTAGAGCCACAAAGCCACTTCTGGTTTTCTGGTGATTAATTGGAGATTAGAATCTCACAGACCTTTCAGTGCCCTGCCTGGCTTTGAACTGCAACCCTCAGATCTCAGCCTCTTGAGTAACTAGGATTACAGGTGTGAGCTAACACACCTGGCTGCTGGGGTTTTTTTTTTTTTTTTTGGTTGCTGGAGGTAAGAATCTCACATATTTTTCTGCTTGAATTCAAGCCACAATCCTGAAATCTCAGCCTCCTGAATAATTAGGGCTGTAGGCATGAGCCCCCAGTGTAGATGAATCTGTGACACAGAATTATCTTGGCCAAATTCCTAATTTGCATGTTCATTTTATGGGGGGGGGCGGTCATGGGGCTTGAACTCAGCCTGTGCGCTGTCCCTGACCTCTTCAGCTCAAGGCTACCACCCTACCCTTGAGGCAAGCCCCACTTACTGTTTTCTAGAGGTTAATTGGAAATAAATGTCTCAGGTTCTTTTGTGCCTGGGCTGGCTTTAAACCTTGATCCTCAGATCTCAGCCTCTGAGTAGCTAGAATTACAGGCCTGAGCCAACATGCCCGGCATGCCTGTTAATTTTTTGACTGGGATATAGGTGTCCCCTCATACACACCTGGATATTATTTTACAGATAATTTGTGACTTTGGTTTCCCCCAGAGACCAGGCAGGAAACAATTAGGGCCCTTTAGGTGTTCCCCTGATAAGAAGTCAAGAGAGAGAAGAGCTTGCTGGAGTGTGGGAAGGGATGACAGAACCAGCAAGGAAGAACTTGGGGAAGACAAAGTGTGAAGTCACTAGGAGACCTGAGCCCTAAGAGGCAAAGGGTGGGATTCTGAATCTGGACATGGAAGGATCTCTCCCATTCTGGCAGGGGACGGGGGAGGAGGATCTCCCACTGAACAAACCCTACCAGAATCCGGAGAACAGAGACATCAGGAAAATGCCATAATGGAGGCCAGCCTCCTGCAACACAGAAGAGGGCAGAGATTTGGAAGAGGGAATGGAAAACTAGCACAGCTTTAATATGGCCGCGTAGCTTTCTTTCTGCTTTCTTTCTTTCTTTCTTTCTTTCTTTCTTTCTTTCTTTCTTTCTTTTTTTTAAATGTGTGTAGCACTGAGATGTTGTGAGAATTTGGAAAACAGTCACAGAAAATTTTCTTAGAAAAGTCCTTCTAGAGAAAGAAAACGGATTCATTTTCCTGAAGGCAAATACCAGTGGAAAGCAAGGGTTATATATAACGTAATAGTTGGTTCTCACTTTTGATGTGTGTGTGTGTGTGTGTGTGTGTGTGTGTGCGTGTGTGTGTGTGTGTAGAGAGCATAACATGTTCTAGGCTACAAAGCTTCCTAGTCAGATTAGAAAGATGAAATTTTTCTGGTGACAGAAAACAGCAATGGGCAAATTACCTGTCTCCTCCACAGACAGAGAACTTGTACCCCATCCATTACAGGGTGATCTCTCATTAGCTCCAGCTTTGAAATACAATTTTCTACTCCTTCATTGTGAAATCCCCACAGATGCCTCTGAAGTGTTTTTATTTTTTTATTTTATTTTTTGCCTCCCATGCAATGAAACACAGTAAATCTTTCCACAAAGAGAATCCACAGAAACTAATAAAGAGTAGTTTAAATTCAAGAGTACCTGGAAAGAGTGCAGAAATCAGCAACTCAGAGAAAATTGGGTTATTTCCAAGAAAGGTTGTTTGGGATCATTGCTTCCTTGCTTTACATGCATTCCTCTGCTGGTCAAACCATACAGATATGCAGGCTCGGCAGGGCTAGTGAAAACTCTAGTCGTATCAGCCTCCATAAGTCCTTGGCTGACTGGACTTCTGTTCTTCAGATATTTTCTGGGACCAAGGGGGATTCAGAGCTGTGAAGAACTTATGTATTCCGACTCCTCCTGGGATGTCAGAGGTTCCATGCAATTGACAAGGCAGACTTGGTTTCAGTGACTCTCAGCCCTCTCAGTGTCCAGTCATCTCTCCTAACACATTCCAGCAAACAGGGGCTGACCACAAGCCACTGTTTCCTGTAAAACCAATGGCTATCCATCCTTGTGCTTTCCATTCTTGTGTTTTGCTAATGCAGATAATGCCCTTAGGCTGGCCTGGCCAGTCTGATCAATCACCCAGCCTTGGAGTCTTAGCAAATGAACTCTAGAAAATGATCAGATTATTGAATTTTTTCCAAGTCATTTGAAATATTTGAGCCTGCCTAGGATAAAGTAAGTAAATAAATCTGTCTCTTCCCTGTCTTATTCTTTATAACTCAGCTTCTTGGGTAGAAGGGGGTGCATCACCCCCTGATGTCATCTCACTCTGGCAACTTTGATTATAAGATTTTTTTATTGATGAATCATGTCATGAATATGTTTTTTACATAATTTCAGAAAGACACTATCAGTTTACTTTCTGCAGATCTGGTTGTACTTCTCACTATTGGCCTCCTATGGCCTTCTGCTCTGCTGGATCAATTAGTTCACATTTCTGCCTACATTTTCTATCTACAGTCAAGTCATCTCCAAGCTGTCCTTATACCACACCTTTTCTCTATTAACTGTCTTAATTGTTCATCAAAGTCTGCATCCATCAGTCCCTTGACTGAGCTCCCAGATTCTCTCTCCTCTGTAGGAAGCTGACACACATTCTCCTGGTGTGCTGAAATGACCACTTGGGAACTCAACTATCATTTTCCTCATATCAACATAACCCTTTTCTAATATCTTTCTTATCTTCCAATTAGTCCTATAACATCTAGGATCTAATCCATCAGAGTTAAGTTTGCAGTTCTATCATCATACCACTTTCCGACTTTGCAGGTGAGATTCATCATCTCTTACTTAGAGCGCTACAATAGAGTCCTAACTACTCTTCTCTCTTCTGATTCTGCTCATCAAGGATGCTGCCAGCTTACTCCTATGAAAGAATCCATTTTAATTATGTTTCTTCTTTTCTCAGTAGCCTGATATGGCTCCCCATTGTCTGTCTAGAGAATTACTAACTCAACACCTGAGCTTCAAGGATAGTACTTCAGCCTCCAAATCTAGCACTCTCATTATTCTCTCGTTACAGTACAGGAGGATTGAACTCCGGGACTTGCACTGGAACCATGCCCCAATCCCACATATTCTTTAAATAAAGTGTTTGCAGCACACCGTCATTAGCTGGTAGGAGAATGGGACATAGTGAGGTGATATGGCTGGATCTATCGGCACAGTGGAAAGAGCCAGTTCCAGATATTCTGTATAAAGACCCACACTGCCTTACTCTGATGGAAACAAGCAAGTTAAACCTCCCATCAGGGTTGTCCTGGACTTAAAATTTTCCTTTAAAATGAGCTTCTGTGTACCCTAACCATTGTCTGTATATATTAGTCATTAAACAATGAACATTTACAACACACTAAAGTCACCAGCACATCATATAAGTACAGGAAAGAAAGGCATAAGAAAGCATTGTCTATCCAAATACCCTCACTGACTTTGTCTTAAACACATTTTTAAGAAAAACTAGATGCCATATCTCTAATCCTGATAAAGATTCTCAAGAATTGAACATTTCTAAACTAAGATATAAAAGTATGATTTTTCAGATGTGATGGGGCACACAGAAAGTTAAAAAAAGAGCTGGAAGTTTGGACTAGTGGTACAGTGCTTTTTCTAGCATTCTTGAAGACATGGATTCAATTCTTCGGTACCACATACATAGAAAAATGCCAGAGGTGGTGCTGTGGCTCATGTGGTAGAGCTCTAGCCATGAAAAAACTCAAGGACAGTGGTCAAACCCGAAGTTCAAGGCCCAGGACTGGCAAAAAAAAGAAAGAAAGAAAGAAAGAAAGAAAGAAAGAAAGAAAGAAAGAAAGAAAGAAAGATGCAAACGGTAAGCAGCACTGACTATATGCCTCTGCTGGGAGGGCATTTATAGATGACAATCTCTATATATCAAAAGACCAGTTCACTTATGCTTGCCAGAGTGCTAGAAGAAGCAGAGTATAGTCTTCATGAATATTTGGGTCCCATCAGACAGAATCCTAGCCATGTCAACTTGTGACCTTGAGCAAATGACCTTTCCTCATGCATGAAGTGGTAGCCTAACTCCATTGAGATCACACTTGAGACATCAGATAGGTAAAAGGATCACCACCAAGTACTAAAGCAAAAAGAACTGAGGGAGTGTGTCAGGTGGTAGAGCACTAGCCTAGAAAGCAGCCTTGACAGAGAGATGGGGGGGGAGAGAATGGAATGTCCTAACTAGAAAAATAACTAAAGCAAAAAGAGAAGGAAAAGTGCTCCATGGTAGAGACTTTCCTAGCAAGCCCAAGAAACATGCACATGATGTTAGAAACATGTTTTTGTTGTCATTTGTTCATTTTGTTTTGGGAGGGTCATGAGGCTTGAACTCTGGACCTGGGTGTTATCCCTGAGCTCTTCAGCTCAAGGCTAGTGCCCTACCACTTTGAGCCACAGAGCCACTTTCAGTTTTCTGGTGGTTAATTGGAGATGATAGTCTCACAGACTTTCATGCCTGGGCTGTCTCTGAACTGTGATCCTCAGATCTCAGCCTCCTAAGTACCTAGGATTACAGGCATGAGCCACCAGCACCCGACAAAACATGTCTGCAGAGCAAGGTTACAGAATAACCTCTGTGTCCAGAAAAGGACTTTCTAACAGACTGGAATGTCCTAGTCTGAGGGCAAATTCTTGCTTGTGAGCTACCAGTTTACCAGAAAGACAGGCTTCCTGCAATGCCCCAAACTGTCCCACTGTCTGTCCCCATTAACTTCACAAAAGTGTCTGACTTTCAAGCCCTGTGCTGGTGCTGGCTCTCCAACTCACTGACAGTTGTAAGTATTTTAAACAGATATGGTGGAATTAACAGAAAAATCTATTTATAGGACTTGTTTCCCCCTCTTCTTCTTGAGGAACTTGAAGATAAAATTTGAACGATGCTGCCATCCTCCTGGAGCTATTTCTGTACCTGCAGAAAGGTAGATTAGAAAGATGAGTGTTGTCTGATGAGTCGTCTGACTCGTCTTTGGGCTGAAATCCTGGAGTTTCTGTGCTAGCTGTGTTGCCAGCCCACCACTGGCAGGCCATGGCAAATTGCTGACACTACCTGGACCTCAGTTTTCCCATATGCAAAGTGGAGATAAAAACATACCTCCACACCAGGGGTGTTCTGGGGATTAAGGAAACAATATCAGTGAAGCACTTTTGTGGTGTTGTATGCCCTAAAAGGTATTACCATTATAGAAATGCACAATATAAGACTCTATTTTTTGCTTTGTGTCTTTGATGGCATGAGCAAACTTCACCCTCCAGCTTTTTAATATGATTATAAGCCCTTTACAAGAATACAGCTTTCACTTTGCACAGCAGGACACGTAATATTTCTTATAAATTTAATTTAAAAAACGGCAGGAATATAATGTTAAGGATTTGCCTTAAACCTACTACAGCAAAGCAATTCCATTAATACTGCCACTCCATCTTTGACGTGACACATTGTGCTTTAAGATGACAGTCTTCTGAGATCCCTGCTATTCTTTCAAACAATAAAGGTAAACTTGAGATACAGGACACATTTTTTATGTGTCTGTTAATTTTTCTTTTTATAAAGCTTTGTCTAGTCAGATTCTCAACCATTCCCTTCACACAATCTTCTTTTGAAGTAGTTTTCCCAAAAGTTCCAAGGTAAGTTTCACATTGACTTCCCCTAATGAATCCCTTCTATCATTATCGTGTGGCTCCATCAGTACTTCTAGCCATCTGTGGTTACAGGGCATGGATCCAGTGTAATTTCTGGGTACCACACAGGAATGGACTGGGCGGCTTTTCGATTTGGATAAGAGATGTGAAGCTGGTTTCTTTAGGGAGTGAGAAAATAACTCCTTGCTTTGGACAATCCTCCTGTGGTTGGAGAGTCTCTAGGTCTCCCCTTGAAAGGAACCTGGATTCCGTTTTGTTTTATGGCTGCTGTAACAAATTCTCATCAACTTCCAGACAGAACAATGTACATTTATGATTTGATACTTTAGTTTACAAATCTAACATGGGTCTTAGCTCACTTGAATCAAGGTGTTGGTAGACTTATTATAGGCTTTTAGGGGAGAATCCATCATCTCTTTGCCAGTTCCTAAAGGCTATCAATATTCCTTGATGGAGGAAGTGGTCCCTTCTTCCAGCTTCACAATTAGCAAAGACAAAGCCAGCAAACTCCATTCTCCCTGAACAAGTGTGTCTATTATTGCTATCATCACGTGAGGCTATCAGACTCCTTCTTTCCGTGTGTACTCACACCAGTAACTCACTAAGAGTGTTCTAGGCATCCATCTTCATCCTTAGATTATGGTAGATTATTGGTTTCCCTTGTTCTGGGACTTGCAGCTTATTGGACTGAACAGCTAGGGGTTTTCTGGCTGCCTAACCTATATTATAGATGGCCATATGGAATTACCAGTCTCCAGTCATGTAAGCCATCTAATAAATCCTTTTCCAACTACATGGGTTCCATTCCTCTACAGGATCCTGGCTAGTACAGGCAGTAGGTGTTAAGTCTGAATGACCGCATCTGTGTGAGGCAGTCACTGTGCAGAGCTCTTTGCACAGTCTACCCAGAACTTTAATGAGCCTAGGTACATTTGCCTCTGAAGTCAGTTTAGGAACTCAATTTGGGTTATTATGTGTGGGGTACCAGTGCCCTGAAATGTTTTGGAGGCCTCCCAGAATTCCTTCTATGTTAGCCATTCCCATGCCCTGATCTTTCTGTGGACTCTGTCTTTAGGGCACCACTTTCTATCTGGAGACAAATGGTTAATTATTCTTGGGAAGAATCCCCTAAGGAGCAAGGGAGAGGGCCTAGGGCTAAGCCCCCACATGGACATTTTGACAAGGAGACGCCTTCGGTCGCCAGGGGCCCTCAAACCATTCCGCAGGGCAGCTGTCTGTGTTTCCGCCACGGTTCATCTCCTGTGAAATCCAATGAAGCCCAAAGCCTCCCTCTGTGAAGTTGTGTAGTATTCAAGGAGGGCACTGCGCTAGATTGACTGGCAACCAAAGATTAATTGGGTCGGTGTGGGTAAGTGGTTGATGAGGCAAGGTCAGCCTCTGCTCCGTGTCAGCTTGAAAGGGGATGCTGGGAGTGGAGTCAGGAGGCTGTGAAGGGCAGCCCGGGGTCACAGCCACAGCAGCTCAGGGAAGGCTGTGGGCTGCAAAGTAAAACAACCGCAAGTGTAAATGACCCGGGGCTCTGCTGTGACACAAGGCACAGCTCTTCGGCTGACATTCAAATGACTGAAATCTCACCCGCCTCAGCAGCCTGAGCTGTGTTAAGACAGAACTCACATCATCAGCCACGGGGTTCACGTTCACTAAACAGAGCGCTAAAAGGTCTTCAAGTCCCTAAGGTTTGAAGTCTTTGTGATAATGCCACAGTAGGTGCAGTTAATATGACGCATGGGTGGCCCGTTTAAAATATTTACCTCTAAGTGAGTCTATTAAACCTCCAAAAATATTGTCTTGAACAGATATAGCCTTTCCCCCCAAAGACAGATTCAAAAGAAAACATATCAAATGCATAGGCTGGTGTTGACCTAATTGTAAACCAAATCTAGCTCGCTCTTATTTTATCTCAAGATCTGAGAGAATTAAATAAAAAAGTAGGGACTGGTGCTGGTAGCTCATGCCTATAATCCTAGCTACTCTAAAGATCACGGTTCAAAGCCAGCTCAGGCAGAAAAGTCTCTCAATGAGACTCTTATTTCCTATTAACCACTCAAAAACCAGAGGTGGAGCTGTGGCCCTGAGTTTAAGCCAGAAGGAAAAAGAAAGAAAGAAAGAAAGAAAGAAAGAAAGAAAGAAAGAAAGAAAGAAAGAAAGAAAGAAAGAAAGAAAGAAAGAAAGAAAGAAAGGAAGAAAGAGGAAGGAAGGAAGGAAGGAAGGAAGGAAGGAAGGAAGGAAGGAAGGAAGGAAGGAAGGAAGGAAGGAAGGAAGGGAAGGAAGGAAAGAAGAAAGAAAGAGAGAGAAAGAGAGAGGAAGAGAGAAAGAAAGAGAGAGATAGAGAGAGAAAGAGAAAGACAGGAAAACATTGGCAGAAACACTATCTAAAGCAGTGACTAGATTTAAAGTATATAGATTCTATATAGCACAACTTGCTCATGTCAACACAACTTTCTGTCCAGGAAAGCCTCCTTCTTCCCTCCTCTCCTCTCCTTCCTCCATCTGTCAGGGCTGGGGACTGTTGAGTGAAGCCAGAGGTTCTTGGTTTGAGCAGCCTATGGCCATATCTTAACATTGGCTTCTTCGAAGAGATGGCAAAGTTTTGAGTACTGACTCAAGCTAATCACGATCATTACAATCCTCACATTTCTTCCACCAAGTAGCTGAGACTACAAGTATGAGCCACTGTACCAGTTGAGACATATATATTACTGATGGCCAAGCCACTTGTAAATCAGGTACCTGAATCCCTGCTTTCACTGTAGAACTATTCACAACAGCCAAGGCTTGGAATCAACCAAGATATCCACTGCTGAGGGAGTAGAGGAAGAAATGTGGTAAATATATACGAGAATGTTATTCAGCTACAAGAAGAATTCTATTCTTTTTATGAAATTCTGTCATTTGCAGCAAAATTTTTTGGAGGATATTTATGTTCCACGAGTCAGATACAGAAAGATCAATGCCATATACTCTAACTTCTGCATGGATGTTAAAACCACTCTTTATTCTCACGGATGTGGAGAATAGAATAGTGGTTCCTATTAAAGAAGTGGTCCAACTTAGAAAAGCCTGCCAGGGGTCCTTAATTTTGGTGTGTGTGTGTGTGTGTGTGTGTGTGTGTGTGTGTGTGTGTGTGTGTATGTTGGTACTTGAATTCAGGGCCTGGGCAATATCGGCTAGAATTGCTCAAAGCAGGAACTGTACAACTTGAGCAACACAGCTTTACTTCCAGCCTTTTAGTAGTTAATTGGAGACTCTCATAAATTTCCAGGCTAACTTCAAACCATTATCCTGAGATTACAATCTCTGGAGTAGCTAGGATTATAGAAATGAGCCAGTGGTGCCCAGCTTAAGAAACCTGATTTTTAAGAGATCAGTGCATAGTGACTGGGCTAACAACCGTATATGTCATTTCCGTTTCATTGAGAGAATAAATTTTCTCTTCTTACAAACAAGGTAAGTGCTTGGGTGATGAAATTCCACACAGTTCTCAAATAGTAATGCTACTTTTTGCTCCATACATATACAGAACTATAATTGGTCAATATCCAATAAAAAGAAGAGGAGGGCTGTTGAGTTGCAATTTATCTATATCATACGGCAACCTTTGATAATCAGAATTGTCAAGCCTATATGGAAGAACTGCCCTGTGTTTGCAGCCAAGCAGTTTACCACTTAAGACACACCTCTAGCTCCCCCTTTTTCATATATTTATATTGTAATTAATAGAAGGGTAACATTATATTCACCAGATAGAAGGTGCATTACTTCACAAACATTAATACCCTTTCTCATGTCTTGGTCCCTATTTCCCTGCCCCTACCCCCACCCCTCATCATGTTTTCCCCCCTTCATATAACCACATAAGCATATATACAATATATCAGATAACAAGGTAAAATACTGTAATAATATGAGATAGCCAAGAGTTAGCAAAAGAAATGAGAGATAACATAGTACATTAAGGACAACAATCATTATATGGTTTTTGTTTCTATATCCTGGAGGTCCTTTCATTTAGCCTCATCCTATAAGGCCTTATGTATCTAGGTTTTGCTCTATTGTAAATCTCTGCTAGGAGAGCCAAAAGTTTCTACTGATTATGACAAATGAGGGAAACCATTGAGCCTAAGTTCTTTGAGTCTGGCTTACTTCACTCAACATGATGAGGGTTGCTTTCATAAGGAAATGGAAAGTACTGGGAAAAATTACATTAAACAGTGGTTAAAAAAAGAAATGTATTTATTACCTTACTTATATAACTGTAGCCCCTCTGTTCATCACCTTTACAATAAAGATAATTTTTTTAAGAGACAAGATTTAGTGGGGTGGGGTGGCTCATGCCTACAAACCTAGCTACTCAGGAGGCTGAGATCTGAGGCTCAAGGTTCAAAGACTGCCCGGTCTCAAAAGGACCTGAGACTAACCATAATCCTCCCAATCGCCACCTTCTCAATAGCTAGTATTATCGACCAAGACTAATTCTTGAGCCCTCATACATACCAGCAAGAGGGGTAAGCAGTTTGCATACTGACAATAATTCTTTTCCCACGGAAGAGGAAACTGTGGTTTAGATCAATTGTTTTGGATCACATAAGCTACAGAGTAATAGACTTGGGGTTAAACCTAGGTCTGTCTGACTCTGAGCTCAGACTCTTAACCGCCATTATTTATTCCCTTTCTAGTCACCAAATGCTGGGCCTCTCAGATTTACTATTTCTTTCCTGACACTATTGGGAAAGCACTGCCAAACCTTGCTTCTCAGCTCCTTTTTATTTAAACGGCCACACTAACCATTTCTTTCTGTTAACATAACTTTTCTTCTGACTTCTCTTTTTTAATTCATTCTTTACACTACTGCTGTGAATATCTTCATTAAACACACATCAGATCCTGTTACTTACTGGCCTAAAACTCATCATTGGGTTCCACAAATGAAACTATAAGCTCACTTGCTTGGATTTTACACTTCTTGGTGATCTGCCTGCTGATTACCTCCCAGCCTGTACTCTCCACCTTTTCCCTGCCTCCTGGCTCTATTTCACTTCTGTCTGTTCTTGGAACCTGTCTCAGATGATTTCTCACTGTGTCTCCATATCTTTCCTCCTCTCCATCTTTCTTTTTCTCCTCGCTGCCTCTCCAAAGTTTTCATCAATGATGTTTTACTAGCAATCATCCATCCATCCATCCATCCATCTGTGCCTATTTATGGAACATCAAATACATACCAAGTTTGGTTCCAGGAATATGGGGCAGCCAGGATAGATAAGGAACTTTAGTTCTAATGGTGGCAGACAAACAAGAATGTAATAAGCCAATTAAAAGAATAAACCTGAGATCTGGGGAGGGGTATGGTAGAACTGACATACATTACAATAGTAGTGATGAGAAGTTGAGAAAGGAGATTCAAACCTGTTGTGTGATTCAAAGACCAGGAACCCAATTGTATAACAGTTGGAAGATCAGCTACACAAAGGCCCAAGTTTAGGAAGTAGTTGGGGAGTCTGAGCACAGATGGAGAGTGCATCTGCAGAAGGGCAGTAACAGGGGAGTCTATGCTGTAAAGAAGACCAGGATTAGACAATGTCACTTTAACAATCCAAGAAAAGGGGCTTGGATTTATTGCTTAAGCCCTATCGTGGGGCTTGAACTCAGGGTCTGGGTTTCTTCCCTTAGCTTTTTCCCTCAAGGCTACCACCCCCACTTGAGCCACAGCCCCACTACTGGCTTTTGGGTGCTTAACTGGAGACAAAAGTCTCATTGACTCTCTTGGGCTGGCTTTGAACCATGAACTTCCAGAGTAGCTAGGATTGTAGGCTTGAGTCACTTGTGCTTGACAGGGGCTTGGATTTTATCCACATTAAAGGAGAAGACACTCCTCACATTTGAAATTTGCCCTGTCTGGCTTGCCTTTTCAAAACTTCTCTGTGGCTGCTGCGTTTGGAATGGATGCCACATGAGTTTGTGTTGGTAAAGGTAAGCAGGTTTAGGATGACGGTAAGAGAAGAATGGAAAAATTTATAGTAAGCTACTGTGTGGCTATAACATTTTTTGTGTGTGAAAGCCCAGGGAAGAAATGGTAAAAAAAAAATATTGTAAAATCTGTTCACTATTTCAAGCTACTCCATTCACTGTGTCTGAATTAGATAACAATGTTGATCTAATGCAAGCACAATTGTTTATCAAGTCTATGTTTTAACTTCTTCTCAGCCACCCCTGTGCCAATTATTTTTGGAGGTCAGTCATCTCTCTATATAACTAATGTCATCTCGGGGCTTTGATTCTAATTTTACTTTTAGCAGCTGCTGAGAGTGCCTAAGGAGGGCATGGACTAGGCTTTATTTGTTTTATTCCCAGCAACCAGCAGGTAGCAGATGTTCTATAATCATTTATTATGCGGATAAATTGACCAATGTCAAAAACATAGATAGAGGCAGATTTTATCTTTATCAAACATTTTATAACAGTAGGGGCATTAGAGGAAGCCAGTCTGTTGTCTCCCAAATCTGAATCTTCCACAGTAGAAGTAGCTGGGTAAGTGGACATCTGAACTCTATAGGAATACTATCTGTCTGTCTGTCTGTCTGTCTATCTATCTATCTATCTATTTATTTATTGCCAGTCCTGGGCTTTGAGCTCAGGGCTTAAGCACTGTCCTTGGGCTTTCTCAAGCCTAGAGCTCTATCACTTGAGCCACAGCACCACTTCTGGCTTTTTTCTATATATATGGTACTGAAGAATCGAATCCTGGTCTTCTCTCATGCTAGGCAAGCACTCTAAGGAAAATTATTTACAGGAGTAAAAAATTACGACAAAACAAAATGAAGTTTCAGGCATCTAGGTAGCTCTGTCTATCACTATCCTTTTGTGAAAATTATGTGGAGATTCCTCATCTTAGGGTGTCCAGAGAACACAGTGAGATTCTAAATATCCAGAGCTTAGATTCTCATACCAGTACCTCAGTTCCTCTGCTACAAAGATGAGGGTTGCTTTTATAAGGAAATGGAAAGTACTGGGAAAAATTACATTAAACAGTGGTTAAAAAAAGAAATGTATTTATTACCTTACTTATGTAACTGTAGCCCCCCTGTTCATCACCTTTACAATAAAGATAATTTTTTTAAAAAGACAAGGATTAGCAGAGTGCGGTGGCTCACGCCTACAATCCTAGCTACTCAGGAGGCTGAGATCTGAGGCTCAAGGTTCAAAGTCAGCCCTGTCTCAAAGGACCTGAGACTAACTTCTAGAAAACAAGACGTGGGGCTTGGCTCAAGGGCAGGGTGGTAGCTTTGAGGTGAAGAGCTCAGGGACAATGCTCAGGCCCAGGGGTAGGGTAGTAGCCTTGAGCTTAAGAGCTCAGGGACAGTGCCTATGCTGAGTTCAAACCCCATGAACCGCCCCCCAAAAAAGAAAGGACAAGGTTGTATTACTTCCTACTTCTCAACCAATAACTTCCTGGAAACCTTCTTTGTAGGATTAAGAAATGAGGACAAAGCACTTTTCCTGTACTTTATGAAATATTTTACCACCAATTTATAAACTAATACTATATGTGGCATATCACTAATTTAAGCAACACTCAAATATATAGTGAAGGTTGCCTTATAACAAGAAGCATTTAGTTATTCTGTAGTATTAGTGCTATGTTCTTTTGTTGAAAGGTCTAAAGTTGAGTAACTACATGCTGCAGCCTGATCTGTGGCAAGGCATGGACTGAGAGCAGCTTTTGCGTTCATTTCAATAGATTGGCTTAAGAAAGGCTTCATCGCTGCATTGCTATTGGTACCTGCTGAGGCCAGCGTATCTATGAAGCTTGTAAAAAGCATCAAATAATCACTTCAGAATGCAGAATAGATACTCTTTGGGTAGCGGTGCACATTTAAGTTCCTTCTGTGGTTCAGTACAGGATTTTAACAGAAGAGAAAGATGGAGAAATAATTCAGTCTTAACCAAAATATTCCTACAGTGCTGACATTAGATTGTGTATCCAGATGATTGCCTAGATAAAGCAAATGTTATATTTAGTATGTTAGATTGATCTATTATTTCTGAAAGTGTTATCTGTTTTCTGCAAAGAAAATGAACTCTTCTTGGACTTAGTGAGTAGAGATATTTAGACTAACTAGTTGGTGTTTGAAGAAATTTTTTTCAAAAAGAACAAACAAGCAAACAACCTCAAACCAACCATAACAGCACAGAGTGGTAGGGATGATATGGGATCTTGTTTCTTTTTCTGAGACAAACAAAATAAAATAAACTTTTCCAGTGTAGTCTTGATGATTATATCTTCCAACAAACCCCCAAACATAGATAAAGTACTTTAAGTGCCAATTGGAATTTGGCAGGCAAGCTGAACTGCAAATGATCTAATTTATCTCAATTCAAATCAGCTTAGCAAATCTGGAAGCTGCTATGTGAAAATAGGTAGCATGAGAGTCACAAACACATGAATTTTCAGGTCTTTAAGTGAAAGTGACTTTCTAGGACAAACTACTTCCTATTATCCCTCTAGTAAACAGGATGATGCAGAAACCAGAGGGACAGGACAGGGTACTGGGTAAAAAGCTTTCCTACTTAAATGCTTGGCTCAAAAAGAAGAATTACAAGCCACCTGCCTTCTTTTCTGAAGAAAAAGGAACTTTGAAAAGGCAACAATCTCCCTGAAACCCTAGGAAAAGTAGGAGTACAAAGAGAGGTCTCAGTGGGAGAACACAGTAATTATTCAATAATTATTGGCAGTGAATAAAATGCACGAAATGCAGGTATAAATTATAATGCAAGAATGCCATCATATTCTAATGGCAGGGCCTGCTTAGTCCAGGAAAGGGCACCCCCACAGATTTCTTCTTCAAACCCTTTACTTTGCCAGGGGAGCTTTAGAAAGCACCAGCAGATTGTAGATTTATAAAAAGTCACAGCAAATTTTACAAGGGGATTGAGGTTGAAGTTGCCTAAGAATTTTGGAACTTCCATCTTACTTTTTGCAAGTTTGGCAATGTTACTATAAAATGTAAAGTACAAATTGGTGAATTGGTTCCTTCACCTAAAGAAATAACAGCAACAACAAAAAGCCAAACTGACACAATACAAATGTGTATAAAGAGCAGCAGAAAAAGAGAACAATGAGGCCTTCAGGCCTGAGCAAGTCTAGGCCACTATTTTTATGACCCGGAGGCCCACTGACAAAACAGAGTTAGTTTTACACAATGACTGCTGTTGATATATTTATTGTTTCATGGTTTAGACAGAGCATTGATAGCTATTTCCTCTGGTGACTCTCCCAGCAGCCCTATTTAAGCCTGGAATCGCTAGATCAAATGAAGCCATAAAGTCTCTAGCATCTGCTTGGCACATAATTGATATTTTTCAATTTAGAATGCTTGAGTACCCAAAAGTTAGGTGTAGTGTCCAAGGTCATGGTTTCAATGCTTGTCAAAACCACCTCTCAAATCAAGGGCTTCTGACTTCAAGAATAAACCATATTTCTCTGCCACCTATTGCTGGCAGGGATCTCAGGGCACAAAAAGAAAGAATGTGAATATGTCTATGAATGCAACCTTATGTTAGCTAATGGGTAATGCCAATTAATTTACATAGAACCTATTTATTTTAGTTTTTCCTTCTCTTACAGATTATAGAGGAGATGATGAGGGAAAAAAAAGATGAGCTATGAAAAGAAGAGCTCATTCCTGTAACCATAGCTACTCAGGAGCCTGAGACCTAGGGATCACGGTTCAAAGCCAGCCAGGTCATGCACAAGACTTATCTCCAACTAACCACCAGGAAACTAGATTTGGAACTGTGGCTCAAAGTAATAGAGCACTAAGGCTAGAGCAAAAGGACTCAGGGACAATATCCAAGTCCAGACTTCAAGCCCTATGAAAAAAAGAAGAGGAAGAGAATTATCAATCTAGGACTAACTGATCATTTCCTGCTGTACTAAAACAAAATGGAATTTTAATTCTTTTCCTATAGATAACTCTTTTATCTACATGTCTCACCTGGACATCTTCTCATCTGCAGATCCCAGTCCTACAAGTTCCTGGTCATAATCACTGGACAGCCCATAGACATTACAAAATCAGCATGATGACATTCATCACCTCTTCTCTCCTGCCTCCTGTTGTGACTCACTGTCAGCACTTGCATCTTGAAGAATGACTGACCATTCACTGGTTATTCTTGCTGAAGCCACATGGGATATGAATGGACTGTGGAAATCCATATTCTCTCAGTGGAAGGCAGTACCTGTGCAAACTCCATGGGCAGGTGGAAGGGCTCCAACATGATACTGACTCTAGTCACAAATTTTATTTCATCCTCCAAACTCTTTCCTCCAGTCTCTTCCATCTGCTTTATTTCTGCCACACTAATCAAACATGTTTGTCTAACGTCAAATGATTTTTCCAAATGCAGTTTTATTGTGATTGAGTGACACCTTTCAGTTACATATTGTCTATGGTACTGACAGACACGGTGTGATCATAAGGCCTAATGTGTTTACAGTTGGACATTTTACAGAAAATATTTGCTGACCTTGTCCTACGAGAACATCAGGTTTAATTAACGCCAGGAATCCTTCCATCCTTTGCCACCTCAGTACCTACAAACAGCCTCCACCTCCCAGGGCAATATCCCTTTGAGAAACCTTCATCTAATCCTCACTCCCCCACTCCCCGAACCCCTAAACCTTACAGCTGGATATTATGAAGCTTATAGTGTGTCATTAGCAACATTCACTAAATCCTCCACTTCAACCTGCTCTTAATTTTGTTCTTAACAAAAAGCTATTTGTTTATGGTCAATTGGATAAATGTACAGGAGGAGGCCACACTAAATCTACCATCACAACCATATGTTCATTGCAGCATTTTTTTTACCATAGGCAAGATATGGAATCAACCCAGATGCACCTCAGTGGACAGATGAATCAAGGAAATGTAGTATATATATCCATGGAAGTCTGTGCTTCCATTTGAAGTAAGGGTATTGCCCCATTTGTAAAGAAACAGAAAGACTTGGGAAAAAATGTATTAAGCAATGTAAACCAGACCCAAAGAAACATACGTTGCATGGTTTCCCTCATTTATAGTAATTACAGTGTGCCTAGAAATTACACTTGGACATAATAAGTTAAACGGAATTGAAACAATTCACACACACAGTGAATTGTTTCACACAGTGTAACCTAAAGAGGATTTTATTAGGAGAGGATCACAAAAGTTCAATACCTATGTGTATACAATCATATAAATATGCATTTATTTGAAATAGGGAAGGGAAGGGAAGGGGAAATATATGATGATTGGGAGGGAGTGGAGGGAGGGAAAGTGGAAGAAAAACATGGGAAGAGGTATCAGTATTCAAGAAGTAACATACCCAAGTAGGATAGGGGGGAAACAAGATGAGGGGTGAGGGGGGATGGAAATGGAGACCAAGACATGAGAAAGGGTATCAATGTTTGTGAAGTAATGCACCTTCTATCTGGTGAATATAATGTTACCCTTCTATAAATTACAATAAAAATATATGAAAAGAAAAGAAAAAAAAAGAAGTAACGTACCCACTATCTAACCCCTCTATATGTTACCTCAACAATAAAATAAAATTTAAAAATGTTGTTTGTCTCGAGCAGAGATTTGCAATAGAGCAAAACCTTGATAGAAAAGGCCATATAGTAGGACGCTGAATGAAAGGATCTCTAGGATATAGAAACATAAGCCATATAATGAATGATTGTTGTTCTTAAGGTACTATGTTATCTCTCATCTCTTTGGCTGTCCCTTGGTTATCTCATATTGTTACAGTATCTCACTTTGTTACCTGATATATCAGATATATTTGTATTTGGTTATTTGAAATTGGATAGGAAAGGGGGGAAAACAAGATGAGGGGTGGGAGTGGGGGGGGAGTGAAATGGGGACCAAGACATGTGAAAGGGTATCAATGTATGGGAATTAATGCACCATCTGTCTGGCAAATATCATGTAACCCTTCTATTAATTACAATAAAATATATGAAAAAAATTAAAAAAATGTGGCTATTAAATCCAAAGAGTACAAGAGCAAGGACTCAATATCTGCATACCCAATGCTATGGACATGGTAATTGTAAGGTCAGCCGAAAGGAAACTCCACGCAGTTCAGGAGAAGAGGGTTTATTGCGTGAGTAAAGAGCAGACTCCTGCCACCCAAGATGGAGTCCAGGCGAGCAAGAGGGCTTAGGGCGGGAAGTGAGTAATTATATAGGGGGAGGGGAATAGACACAGCAGAAGTGGATATGACCTCAGAGGATGGGGAAATACCTCAGTGGGGACCTCCCACTGCCCCAGGCATGCCAGTTGCCAGGGTTACAGGTGCTGGGCGGGGATTTCCAGGGTGCAGGGGGAGAGAGCCAAGGGAAGAAGTCATTTCTTCCAGGCAAACTTAACATTCCCGCCTTCTGATAGTTGTAAAGGGGCGCCAACTCTTTCTGGCTACTTCCTGCTGACAAGGGGCGTCGACATTGAGGGTAGAAGGAGGGGATGCTGTCCGTCCAGAAGGAGCAGTAAAAGTTCCATGGTAGTGAACGTGCATATGTGTCCTTGGATGAAATTCAAAAGAAGTCTTAAGAGGCAGGGTGCCATTTTCTTCAGGGATGCGAGATACCTTGGCGTTATAGAAGGGGCAAGAGCAGAAGCCTTTTTCATTGTTGACAGAAGAAATCACTGTGGCTAAACTTTAAGCTAAACTGCAGTGGGAGTGGTCAGCAGGACCTGATGAGGGCCTGTCCACTTAGGATGTAAACCAGACAGATTAAGGGTCTTAAGAAAGACTTGATCCTCAGGCAAAATTGGGGGAGAAGGAAAAGGGCTTTAAGGGCTGAGGGAGCCTTGGATATGGGACAGTGGGGTAAGATTAGAAAGGAATGTAAAAAAGGAAAGTTATCTATTCTACATGGGTAGTTACAGAACAAGTAAGAAGGCCATCTGCACCCACCACTGAGATCTGGGAGGGAAAAGACAGGCTGGAATACTCAGGTAACAACAAATAACTGGCTCCCATATCCAAAAGAAAGGATACAAGTAGCTTGCCTGCAATCTGGAGACATACCCTGGGCTCCTCCATCGTGATGCTTGTGGGATCCAGCGGCTCTGGGCAGCATCACACTTCTGTTGCCAAGCTGAGTATCTTAGATAAGTTGAGCTCCTCACCACGTGTGGGGGGTATGGGAGGGACTGGCCCACCTTGTAGAGACGAGGAGGGATAGTCGATTCCCCAGTGTCCCGGCTACCCACACTTTGACAGGGTCCAGATGGTGGTTTTAGAGTAGGACAAACTCTTGCCCAATGGCCTTCCTTGCCACACTTAAATCATGGTCTGGGTGGTGTGCGTTGGGTGCTTCTTCTTTGAGGAGCCCGAAGGGCAGCAGCCAGGAGCTGGCAATTTTTCCTATTACGGGCAGCCTTATCAGCTTTTTTCTGTTCCTCCCAGTTGTTAAAAACCTTAAAGGCCGCGCTCACCAGATCTCCTTGAGGGGTTTGAGGGCCATCCTCAGCCTTTTTCAATTTTTTTTTAATATCAGGAACTGATTGGGAAATGAAATGGGTATTAAGGACCAATATACCTTCTTTTGACTCCGGGTCCAGCTTAGTATAACGCTGGAGTGCCACTGTAAGGCGATCAAGAAATTCGGCTGGGTTTTCAGTAGGTCTCTGGGTAACCTCCTCTAGTTTATCATAGTTGACTGCATGGTGGGCTGCCTTCTGGAGGCCAGCTACCCAGGCAGGTTACCATCCTATTTCTGCTAACCCTTCCAGGTGCATTATTTTCATAATCCCATTTGGGCTCTTCTCTGGGCACAGCCGTTGCCCCTACTGGGAAAGTATTGTCTAGGCAGTGGGTTTCATCAGCATGTGCCTGGGCTGCAACCCCAACCCTTTCCTTTTCTTCAGAGGTAAGGGTAGAGGACAGGACTGTATATAAGTCATGCCAGGTGAGGTCATAAGTCTGAACAAGGTATTTAAATTCTTTGGTATAATTATTGGGGTCTTGGGAGTATGATCCTAGTTGCTTCTCAATCTGGGAAAGATCTGTCATTGAAAAGGGGGCATGCACATGAATGACCACTTCTGCCCCTTCCACTTCCCGCAGAGGATATAAGGAGGCTGGTGGAGGCTGTGAGCTACCAGTACAAGATCGAGTATGAGTAGCAGGAGGTGAGTCAAAAGGAGATGAAGGGGGAGGAGAAGGAAGGAAAGGTTCAGCTTGGGGAGGAGAAGCAGAGTCTTCAATGTTGAATAGAGGATCAGGCACTTTAGGTTTAGGAAGAGACGCCAGGCTCTTAGGTGATTTGGCAAGGACAGGATGCCCCTGTGCCAGTAGGACAGGGGAAGTTGAATAGGATTGGTAGAGAGAAGGGCAAGCATGGAGAGCAAAGAAAGCCTGAACATATAGAAACTCTGGCCATTTACCATTGCGTCGGCAGAAACTGTCTAAATTCCTGAGAATAGTATAATCCAAAGTCCCATTTTGGGGCCATTGAGACCAATTGTCTAGCCTATACTTTGGCCAGACACAATTGCAATAAAAGATGAGCCGTTTTGGCTTTATGGAGTCTCTGAGTAGAAGAACATCTAAAGAGCATAAAAGATATCCCAAGGGGGTGTCCCGGCTTGGGTGAGACTGATGAGACCCCATTGTAATAAGAAACACTAAGAGGAAGTGAAGTCTGTGAGGGTGGGGGGTGGTCAGTGAGGAGGTGGGGGAAGAGTTAGTGAGGACATGGGTGGGGGGGGCAGTCAGTGAGGACACCAGGGGAGGGGTGGAGTCAGTGGTGATGGGGGGGTGGAGTCAGTGATGACAGGGGGTGGAGTTAGTGACGACGTCATTGGATAGAGTCAATAAGGATGTTGAGTGGGAAAGTAGAATGTTGGGGGGAGTGGAGGAATCCAATCTCACCAAACAGATTGGGGGGTGGGGGGGGTCTTAAACTAGACACAGGGAGAGAGCCCTAGGCAGGGGTGGTTAAAGGAGCCAGAAAAGAGGCCTGCAGGCAGGAGTCACTTACCAGGTGCAGACAGGAAACATTGTAGCGAATGCACCTCCAGCAATGGGAAAGGCGGAGTCGGGGAGTGGAGTTTCCTTTCTCTGGTCGGAAGTGGGGAGGGGGGGGGAAGAAGGTGGATTGACCCTCGAGAAACGGAGGGGATCCAGCCACTCTTGACCCTCTCCCCCATCCGAGTCAGGCACCAAATGTAAGGTCAGCCAAAAGGAAACTCCATGCAGTTCAGGGGAAGAGGGTTTATTGCATGAGGAAAGAGCAGACTCCTGCCACCCAAGATGGAGTCCAGGCGAGCAAGAGGGCTTAGGGCGGGAAGTGAGTGATTATATAGGGGGAGGGGAATAGACACAACAGAAGTGGATATGACCTCAGAGGATGGGGAAATACCTCAGTGGAGACCTCCCACTGCCCCCAGGCATGCCAGTTGCTAGGGTTACAGGTGCTGGGCGGGGATTTCCAGGATGCAGGGGGAGAGAGCCAAGGGAAGAAGTCATTTCTTCCAGGCAGACTTAACAGTAATGGAAATATAAACATAACTATATAGATATAAAAACCTATGACTCTATAGACATAATGTTTTATTTTCTAAAAGTAATATGTTTCTATGATATACAAACCCTTAGCCTAATTTTGATTGAGTTCTAAATTCTAAGTCCCAGTGATTGTAAATAGAGATTCCCTTCTTGAACACTGGTTTGTTAAACCTGTCATTTAAAATATGATGTAAAAATCAACGTTAATAAAGAAAAAAATAAAAAAAAATGATTGTCAAAATGAACGCAAAGAAACACAAGAGGTATTTTATTTTCTTTTTTGTGTTTTTTTTGTTGTTGTTTGCTTTTCCCCCTTTGCCACTGTTATTGATTTCTATATTCTTTGTATTGTATGTAAGATTATCTGTTTTGGGAAGGGTAAGGGGGAGCACAGAAATGATGGGATGAAGTTTGAACAAATGCATCGGTGAAATTCACTAGACACTGTGTTAAAAATGAACTATACAACTTGTGGGGTAAGGGAGATGGAGGGTAAAACTGTGAGAAAACAAGGGAAGAGGTGACACAGTTGAAAGAAATGTACTCATTACCTGATCTACATAACTATACCCCCTTGTACATGACCTTTACAATAAAGATTAATGAAATGTTAAAGAAAAGCAATTTGTGCATCAGTAACAGTGCTTTCCCAATAAATCTCTAACAATGGTAATTTTTCTTCAATTAATCTATGTACTATTGTGGTGATCTGTATCACTCCCACAACACTATTCCCCTTGGCTTTTTCCTTGCCCAAAAGTCTTTGATAAACCTCTTGATATCCTTTCTCTCAAGAATTCCTTATCCTCTCTCTTGTATGTTCATTTGTTGAACGGAGGTTCAGCTTACTAGAAATATCTCCACCACAGATATACTATATGTGTATGGATAATATTTGCCTAACATGTTCTTATCAGCAGTAATTTTATCTTTCAAATACAAGAAGGGGTATCAATGTGTGAGAAGTAATGTAGCTATTATCTGGCATACGTAACTATAACTCCTCTGTACATTACCTTGATAATAAAAAATAAAATGAAAAAGAAAAAAAACCTGAGAACTAAAAAAACTTTTTCAAAAGCTGGAAGTGGAGCTATGGCTCAAGTAGTAGAGGCTCTAACTTAGAGAAAACCCAAAAATGACAGTGCTCAGGCCCTGAGTTCAAGCCCCAGGACTGACCAAAAAATGCTCCAAAAAATAATTGTATCTTTCATTGTAATCTAAACCTATGAGTGCCTTCTATGAATCACACAATTCTCAAAATCTTGAGTTTTTAAACATCTCATTCTAATCATCATCTTCTATTTTTTCTAGCTTACTATAACAAATTACAAATACCTCCAAACCAATGGTTTTATTATTCTACCACCACCTTTCCACTGAGAAAACCTCTTCTTATAGCTACTCCTCTATCCTCTCACTTTTGTCCTTTATCCTATTTAGATTCCATAATCCATACTTATCATTGCTTTCTGAGGTCCACCCTCAAATCTCTCCTTCCCCTCTCTCTCTCCACTGTAGCTTTCATAAAATCCAACCTTTCACCTTCTCCATTAGTGCTGTGAAGCAGCTGACCGTGGCTGAGACAAAACACTCTGCTGCTTGGAAATTAATGAGTACAAACCTCAAGAGGCTTTCAACATTTCCCTGGAAACCTATGACACTGTTCTAGTTGATGCATTTACTTACTGTCTTAAATAAATATTTCATACTTGCTCTTCTCTTCTGTGGCCATCAGCACCCATCATACACACGTGTGGGTGGGAGTATGCACACATACACACATATCCACATCCCCACCTTCAGAGAGAGACAGAGAGAGAAACAATACCTTTACTTCTGATTCTGTCAGAGAAATAAGCATAGAGAATTGGTCTCCCCATTAACATAAGAGAAAGGTTTTCTTCCCCTATCAAGAAAAATCCTTCCATTTGTTCACTGGACACAACTGCTTTCTTGCATAATCAAGGTCATTCTTGCTTTTAACTCCTTCCATTCCTGAATCATCCATTTCCCATCTTCACTAAAACACTCCTATCCATAAGCAGATCTGCCAAACATCTCTAATGTATACAACAACACCAAAACCCACAAATCTGCTGCAAAAATACTTCTTATGAACATATAATGTTCTTCCTTCTCCTATTTTAAAAATAAATTCCTTAAAAATGTTCTCACCACCACACTGAAAATGAAACTTCCATATTGTAATTTAAAACACGTCAAGGAAAGAGCAATCAATCTACTGAAGTTTTTCAACACACTGAGAATAAATTCTCCATCCGTTCACAGTTTAGAGTGGGACTTACAGAGACCCTATTTGACTTCATTTTTATTCCTTCTCTCTCCAGCCATGCCTTCCATCTGTGTACTTTCCTTTCTATCCCAGTCATTTTACTTAAGTGTGATTGGTAGAATGCTAATGCCCCAAAGATGTCCCCAGAACCTTATCCCCAAGTCTGGTCACCATGTTACCTTACATGGCAAAAGAGACTTTATAGAGTGATTAAGGATATTGAGATGGGGAGATCATCCTGGGTTATTCAAGTGTAATCAGAGAAGCTGTGGCCACAGAGATCATGAGAGGCCACTGTGGAAGAGCACCAGGGATCCTCTAAGGGTACCTGGGACTCTAGAACCTGGAAAGGCTTCTAGAAATAGGTTCTCAAAAGTAATGCTGGCCTACTGTCACTGTCACTTAAATCTATTTTAAGCTTCTAATCTCCAGAAGTATAAGAAATAATTATGTGGTATTTTGAGCCCAATTCTGTGGTGGCTGGTGATAGCAGCAATAGGAAGCTGGTACCCTGGCATTAGTTTGTATTCTTTATCTGTTTATTATCTGTCTCCTAACACAGTGGAAACCTGATCAACTGAGGAGTTTTCATTCTCATTTTCACTGTAATGTGCCTGGCAGAGAGGACGGTAGATATACATTGCATCAACACATGTTTGCAGAAAAATGTGCCTTGGACTCATTCACTAAGGCCTGCTAATTTCTCCTCCAACATGTTATCATTGGCTGAAATGGGCATTCCATACTCTGTGCCTCTAGTTCTCGACATCAAAGCCACCAAATTTAGCTCACTGCACTTTGTTGATGTGTCTGCATTTCTATACTCTGTCAGTCTAACATATCAGAAAACCAAGTCCTTCAAAACTAAAGTCTCTCCAGTGCCTAGCTAGTTTCCCTCAGGAGATTATCTTCAGAATATTAAACCAAAGAGTTTGTTTGGCTTTCTAGGAAGTTATCCAGAGCTGTACTTCAGAATATGTAAGAAGACAGATTAATAGGAAGGGCACTAACTGGAAATTAAATGAGCCTGAAACTCAGTTCATCTCATTTATTTTCTTTCTATCTCCCTAAAATATAGGCTCAGGAAGGTCCACAATGTCTTATTCGCTGTTTTATCCTTAAGGCCAAGAAACATTTTTGGTACTTAATGGGCTCTCACTCAGAGAGTAAAGAATGAACAAATTTTCTTTGATTCTTTTTTCCCCCCTCAGTGCCAGATTCAATCTCCAAGTCTGAAAGATTCTTTCTGTCAGCGTGTGTCAGTCCATTATCTCCCCTCCATTTCCACTTCTCTTGCCTTAGTTCAGGGCTCTCACTGGGATGAATTGCATATCTACATCTTGAAACCTTTCCAGATGCTGCTATCAGAGGAATTTTCTCAGAGCTGGTTCATCTTCCCTCTCTGTGACCTCTTCAATAGTTTTGAGATGGGATCATTAGGCCTTTGTGTGGCACTGAAACCATCTACAGCCTGCTGCAGACTCTATAGCCTATCCAGTGCTTTCCTTCTCTCCCCTTCCTTAGCCACAGTGAGCCTGCAAAACCCATGTAGCCCATTGTCTCCATGTTGCTACTTAGTCTTCGTACAACGTCTATGCTGTATTTATCTGCTGCTATGTAAGAATTACTGCCAAAATGGTATGATATAGAACAAGGAGCATCACTTCTCATCAACTATTGCAGTAGAAACTAACTGGATTGGGTTAGGAGATTCTTGCTGGTATTCCTAGGTTACACTTAGTTGGTGGCTTGGATTGGAAAGTTTGTAAAGGTTTTCTCATTCCTATGTGTCATAAATAATGCTGGCTGTGCAGTGTAGTGATATGTGGGCTTCCATCTTAATGACTAACTCCTGTTTGTCCTAATGCATTGTAAAATTTCTTATGCAAAAGTATGTGAAAGGGTATCGATGTATGTGAATTAACGCACCTTCTATCTGGCAAATATCATGTAACCTTTTTATTAATTACAATAAAAAATATTTTTAAAAAGTTAAAAAAAATAATGCTGGCTGTGGGCTGGTATGTAAGCAGGGGCCATTAGGTCCCCTTTCTTTGAGAACCTCTCCTTGTGGGCTTTCTCACAGTCTCCAGCCTGGGTTCTAAGAGGAAATATTCCCAACAGATTGAGGTGGAAGTGAATAGCCTCTTCTAATTTTGCATACTTCTGCTACATTATATTGTTTAGAAGTAAGTCACTAAATTCAAGCCCTGTTGATAGGGGATAAGGAAATTCGTGGCCACCTTTTCAACTGAGTATCATGTACATATGAAAAGGGAAGGAATAGATAGGCACAATCTTTGGTGATTAGCTACCCAGTACCTCCTCCTTGTTCGTTTGCTTATAGCATTGATTTACTAGAGACATGCTACTCAAAAATAGAGCACACTGGCATTTGACAAAACACTAGAAACAAATAAACCTCTTGGGCCTTCTCCTGTACTTCTCTTCTTCAATAGGCATAAAAACAATCTGATTTTTCTCTGAAACTTGCAAAAGACTCTTATTCCAGACCACCTATACCACTCCTGAAAATGAATATCCTCATCTTCAAAATACAATGATGCTAATGGTAGGTGTTAGTAGAAAAGAAGCCAATCAGAGAATGGTAGCCTATAGAACTAGTAGATGGAAGGGTAAGTTGATAACCACAAACTCCATGACAACCACAAAGGGGCAGGGAACTACAAAAAATGAAGTAGTTAAAAAGGACCAAAAGCTGAGGAAGTTATGGCTGGACATCTCAACCTTACAGGAAACAGAAGAAGATCCACTAGTCAAGTCTTGCCCGAATTCTTCTTTTGCCAAACACAAAACACGAATTTCATTTGTCTTAAAATTCTCAAAATTTACGTTGCATGTAAGCCAGAAAATTAGGAATAAAGTAACTTTTTTCTGAGTTGGTCTTATTAAATATAGTTTGTTAATTTCTCCTCCAATATATTATGATACATTATACCTCACTGCCCAATAATTATTCTGAAATGTTATCCATTTTTCATCTAAGTTATCCTACAATATACTCAGGTTTCCTTGTTCCCAGGCTTTCATTTCTGAAGGTCTCTATATTCCATGTAACTTCTACTAGTTGCCTTCTCTTGTGAAACGATCTTTTGCAATTGTTTCTCCAGCCAGGAACTTGGTGACGTTGGGGAAAGGGATCTTTCACTGTAGCATAGGCAAGATATTATGTACATTCCCTGTGTCTGCTTCAGTATCTCAGTGAGTACTTTGTGACCACAGTGCCAGAGAAAGAACCAGAAACAAGTTAGGCACGTTCAGGAGGGGAGAGGGGAAGGAAACAGACAAACAGAAAGTGTCTTTGTTTTCAAAAAATAAATAACTCCGACATAAGCTTTATGCAATTGATATTTGAGAGAGGGAAATGCAAACCAAAATGCTCACTGGTGAGTTTTAAAATCTCATATTGGAGGCATGCAAACCTGGGGCTTCTTGAGATTTAATATGCTTTTGGGCACGTTTAAAGCATAGAAAGAACAAAATATCTTCATTGTAAGGAAATATTTTAAACTCATTTGAAGAGGTTAGGAGCCACAATATAAATGAAACCTGCTGAAGAAAAAGGAAAATTTTTCATTTGATCATCCTGACAATTGCTTTTTGGAGGTAGAAAAAGCTTTAGTGCATATATCTCTGTCTCTCTGTCTGTCTCTGTCTCTGTCTCAGTGTGTCTCTGTCTCTCTGTGTGTCTCTGTCTCTGTATCTCTGTCTCTGTCTCTCTGTCTCTCTGTCTCTCTGTCTCTCTGTCTCTCTGTCTCTCTCTCTCTCTCTCTCTCTCTGTCTCTCTCTCTCTCTCTCTCTGTCTCTCTCTCTCTCTCTCTCTCTCTCTCTCTCTTTCTCTCTCCCTCCAAAAACTGCAGCGGCTTGTGGTGGGAACCCACAAGGCGCCAGGGCACCCACAGAGATAATGGCCAGGCCCTGCAGCTCCAGCTGACACCACTCCTAGGAATTATCCCAGAAGTTTACTGACTGATCAAGCGCATAATAAATTAAGAAAACGTTTAGCCAGGAGTGATGAGACCATCTAAAAAGACTTCTCTGTTCAGATTTAATTTTCCAAGCAATAAAGTTTCTAATATTAACAAAGGTGGTGGAGCCCTAAATTATTTTTTTAATCTTTTTTAATTTCTTTGAATATCTCATTCCAATGACTAATCAGAAGGTGACACCAAAATAGCAGGTGAGTGGAATTGTTCCCATCAGTATTACAAAGCCAACATTTTAAGCATCTAGCCCTTTTGGATTTAATTTCCTAATTAGCTTTTTAGAAGAGAAGCACAAAGGTTAAAAGCTGCTGCCTTTCTAGAACTCGAGTATTTAAAACTCTACTGCGGCTGTGGAAACTTAATTTCAAAATTAAACAAAGCAATCTGTACAGAGCATCAAAATAAATACCTAATAAAATTCTGTTTATGGATTAAGCAAGCTGAGATTCATGACAGATCTTACGATCTGCTTGTTTTTACATTCAACACTTTGCTGACATAAAACGTTTTCTTAAACCTCACAAAAAGGCATAAGTCATAATGGAGATAAGGTGTGAAGCAGTAATTTTATGAATATGGCTGATATTCTCTAAACCAGTCTTGTAGATCAGACTAACTAGTGGTGATAGTGTTTGATCAGAGAAGCAGTGCAGAGCTAGGAATGGGGAAAAAGGAGGCAAGGAACACAAAGATGCTTGTATCTTTTGAGCCTCACACCTAGGGAGAGCAGTTTTATTCCTTAATTTAACTCATCAAATTTGAAACATGTTCAGCCATCAAGTGTATGCATCTTTCTTTGATTCCTTTCATAATTTCATATTTAGATAGCTCCCAGATATTAGACAAAACCCCCAGATATTAGAGAGAAGTATATATTTTCTTTTTAAGTTTTAGTTACTTATATTTCTATTTAGATCCAATTCATAGTGAAAGGAGTTTGCAGAAAAGCTGATGGATAGGAAATTCTGATCTATACTGCTTGTATACCATAAGGCCAGATAAACCTCCCCTCCAACAATGAGATGGGAGAGGAAGCTACAAAAGAATGAGGAAGCAACAAAGAAAAAAAGAATGTGAAAATAAGAAAGAAAAATTTAAATCTTTGGCACCAAGATTAGGTAGCGAGCAGAATGGAGAGCCACCAGTAAGAACATGGTCTTGGAGCTCTCTAACTGTCCTCACTATTTTTTTATTGTAATTAATAGAGGGGTTACAGTTATATTCGCTAGATAGAAGGTGCATTACTTCACACACATTGATACCCTTTCTCATGTTTTTGTCCTCACTTCCCTCCCCTTGCCCTCTCCCCTCATCGTGTCTAATTCTCATTATTAAATCCAAGGCTAACCTCTACAACAAAAAAGATGGTAGAAGGTGGCTGACAGGCTGAAGTGCTGTCTGCTCACGGTGTCTATGCCACATGCTGTTTCCCTGCCATGTTTCTTTTCTAATAAAATTTCCTATCATCTTTAGTATGTTTATATCTTGCCTGTATTCTTCTCTTGCCAGAAGCAAAGGCTGAGGTCAACTTAGCTCCTTTAAATTTCTGATAACAATAGGACATAAATTGGCAATTCTCTAGTCCCAAAATATTTTACTATCTCACACCCATGAAGCAATCATTCTCCATCCCATACTCTTACCTCCTAGCCACTATGTATCTGCTCTGGTGTCCGATGGATTCACCAATTCTAGGTATTTCATTGAAATGAAATCATATTGTATGTAGTCTTTTCTGCCTGGCTTCTTTCATTTAGTATACTGTTTTTGCAACTCACACTGTAGCTTATATAAATACTTCTTCTGACATTTATGCTTTTAATCTCATTTATTAATTCTAGTATATTTTTAGTTTATTATCTAACATTTTTCTACATAACAGTAACTATTTGGAAATGAAATTGTTCTCTCTTTCCCAATAGCTAACCATATCTTTTTGTTTAGTTAGAACTTTCACAATAAACTGTTTTCCTCATTAGTGTACCCCCAGTGCCTATAAAAAATGTACCTGAGTTGACTTATATTTTGAGGTATAGATTTTGCATAATTATTGTGATAATAATTCTTGCTTTATTTGGATTTTAGTATAAATGCTCATAGTATTTTGCCATTGAGTGTATTGCCTTTAGGTTTGATATAAGCGAAAATAAGACAGAGGAACTTTTGGATAGGTAGGTATAAAATGTGGTAGACATCATGGCACTTCTTGTTCCCATAGTGCCTTGGGTTCATGCTCAAACACTACTTTTTCCCATAGTGCTCTGCATGTCTGCTCAGCCCATGAAAAGTGTCAGGGTAGCACATGTATAAGACATCAAACAATTAGCACAAAGACTAGGGGAGGAGATATGGGAGAAACGTCATACCATAAAAACCATCCTAAGAGGACCCTGTTTGACTCATCTTTGGAGCCCCGTTCTTCAGAAAGTCTTACTGCTTTCCTTTCATTTTCAAATTCTCTTGCAATATCTGCTTTAAACCCCTTCCTACCTTTCAGTTCTTTAATGAATGGAAAGTTGAGCCTCATTCCTATTCTTATGAGAAAAAATATGCCTTCTCCTAATTTTTAGACTTTAAGAAATTAAAAATGAGAGCAAAGTTTTATCAAATTCCTCTTCAGAAAACACAGAATGTGTCCTATTTCTTAGATGCTACTCACTAGCAAATTTCCTGTAAGGATCTATGCTGGGTGATAGTAGATTATTATTTTAATGTACTATGAATTAAATTCCTAGCACTTTATTTGAAATGTCATAAAAATGTTCAAAATGAGTTTGGTGGGTATGAAGTACCAGTGCTTAAAACTGAGTTCATTTCCTGCCTTCCTGCCCCATGGGGCATGGCCCTGGTATTCTTGGAAGGAATGGAAGTGAGTCCTGATATTGTACATGGGATTGATTTGCTTTTTCTTCAAGTCCTCTAAAGCCACAGACCATCTCAAACTAGAGATGCCTAATGGGTATAGATAAAACAAAGGTCTAATTGCCTGCAGATTTTACTCGTTTTTCGTGGTGATTTCCTTGAAGAAGACTTGAGCTATTTATGTTTCCCATTCTGTGGAATGGTTTTATTGTCCTTGTTTCTTTGAGAGTAGTCTAGAATTGGTGTTTGCATATATTTTGTTGGACCTTTGGGGTCACAAGCCAGAATACAGAGAAAGGGTTAAACTATACATGTGCAGAACACAGCACACACAGCAGAACACAGAGTGACCTGAGTAGACTGCCACTTGGCTCACTTCTGTCAGTATTCTGATGTTGTGTAGTGCCAAAAATGAGCAGTACCAAGAATACATGCAAGTTCTGTTATTTCAGAGGACAGAACATCTTAGAAATGGAGAAAAATCACTGAGTAATTTTAAGGGTGTGTGAATGTCTCACACATAACCAATTTTTTGGCTATCACTGTTTATGACGGTATTAAACAGAATATATGCATATTTCAGAACACATCTCACTGACAAATGACTATTTTTAACAATAGACCAAGTTAGATGATAGAAAATATTGCTTCCTTGCAGATATATAAAGTTGATTATCATCTAGTTTCACTTCTAAATGAATATTGTGGATATAGAAGAGGCCAAAATCATATTTGGATTGCTAAATTATCTTTTTTTCTTGTCGGTCATGGGGATTAAACTTTGGGCCTGGGCGCAGTCCCTGAGCTCTTTAGCTCAAGGCTATCACTGTGCCCCTTGAGCCACAGCACCACTTCCAGTTTTTCAGTGGTTAATTGGAGATGCTAGTCTCTTGGACTTTAGTACTGGAACTGGCTTTGAATCATGATCCTCAGATCTCAGCCTCTTTAGCTGAGCCACTGGCATGGGCATGAGCCACTGGCACCTGGCTACTCATTTTTGTACCACCAGAACATCTAAAACAGGGACTGAGAAAAAAAATCACGAACTTCTGTGAAAGCACTTAAAATATTATAGCCAGTGCCATGGTAAGAGTTTCCAAGAAAGTTATACATTCAAGTTTTAACTGAATACATTCCCTTTCCATTTATCTTCATTTACAGAGATAGAAGCAAGATGGGGTATAATTTCAAAATGGACTTTAGGAAAAAATAACACAAATGATGAGCAGGTTGGATACATGATTATCAGGGAAGCCTAAGAGAATTAGGACTTTAGACAGATGAAAGGAAGAATAAGGAAAACAATATTGTCTTCAAGTTTATAATGAGGAAGATGCTGACAGCTGTTCTTTACTGTCACAAAAGATAGGACTAATAATTCTTTCTAGAGAAGTAAGAGAACTTCATAGTGCGAAGCTATCAAATACTAGTCTCTGCTACAAAAATGGAGTGAGGGGCAGGAGAGCTGAGAAGGACAAGATTGCTGAGTGTTTCTCAAGTATAGACTAATAGACCAGCATTATTACATTAGAAACCAACCCCAGACCTGTGGAATCAGAAACTCTACAGGTGGATTTCAACAGTAGGTCTTTGTGTTCAACTTCCCTCCCTGCATCAAAACCCCAAAGATAAATGATTTTGAAAAGGAAAGGCTTGCTTTCATTCACCATGGTTTCCTTCCCTGGTTGCTGGGTGAATTTGCTTTCAGCTGGTGGCAGCACAGTACCTCAGGCAGGAAGGAATCCATGGCAGAGGATGCTGTTCAGCAGTTAGCATCCAGAAAACAAAAAGACAGAAAGGAAGAAAACAGCCTCGCTATGCCCCTTTCAAAGGATGACCTCAACACCCTTCGTCCTAATAGCACTGTAGGCTGGTGTCTGTAGCAGCTGGGAGGAATACTTAAGATACAAGCCATAGCAGTTTTTAAATAAGCTCTTAGGTGATTTCAGTGGGACTATTAGGATGGATAAACTCTTAAAGATACTTCGCTTTCAGATATTTTTGAAAAGCAAGGGTCAAGAAGAAATGAAGACTTTAAGCCTCTTCATACAGTCTTTTGTGAAGAAAAGATATCCATTAAAACAGTTTATACCCATCTGTGTTAAAACCTCAAGGGATAAAAACCACTTGCCTAAGAAGAGAGAATTGGTGAGTATAGTGGGAGAATTTATAATAAGCAAAGGCAAAAAGAAAAGGAAATTCTTTTTATTCAAGGAGTTATTGAAAATACTGCAAAGAATGACTGGCCAGGGCTGGGGGGAGGGGGCTGGGATGAAATAAGCTGTCCTGCCCAAGTTAAGGTTTCTCAAGATATTAAAAAAAATATATATATGGACCACAAGGGAGTTGTTATGGTTAGAGAATATTCTTCAGAAGCAGAGTTAATGAAGAAATAAGTGTGAGATGTTGAGGAATGGGGTGGAACACTGTGAAACAAGTCCACTTACATTAGATACATTAAATATTATTAGATGAATTTAAAAGGCTGGAACAAGTCTATCTGGAGAAAACAAATTAGCAACATTTAGTAAGAATCTTTAAAATGCCGTTCACTTCATTCATTTACTAATTTAAATTTAAAGAATTTAGATCAACAATGGAATGCTTCCTAAAATTCTTGTTGCTGTTTGGTTTGCAATAGTGAAAAGGTTTTAAGGAAAAGAAGAAACCCAGAAACTACAAAGGAAATGACAGGCATATATTGATTTATGTAAATAAGAATTGAAGTGATTATTATAGAAAACAATTAAAAGACAAAATGATTTCAGCAAAATAATTCCAGCTGCCAAGAGTTTGGCCTAGTAGTAAAGTGCTTGCCTAGCATGCATGAAGACCTGGGTTAGATTCCTTGGTATCACATGCACAGAAAAAGTCAGAAATTGTGCTGTGGCTCAAGTGGCAGAGTACTAGCCTTGAGGGAAAAGTCCAAGGACAGTAATGTTCAGTCCCTGAGTTAAAGCCCCAGGACTGGCAAAAAAATAATTCCAACACATATAGCATATGATAGATTAAACTTGCAAGGTATAATCTTGTACAAATGAGTAAAGTTGAATGAAAAATAACCCTATATAGTGATTTAAAAAAGGTATACACAGATAGTTTACAAAACTAAACTGAACACATTTAAAAATTTTAAACTTTACTAATAGTGCAGAAAAGAGGAATTGAAGTAACAATGAGAAAGAATATTGTCTCTCGTTAGACTGAAAAAAATCCAACCGTGAGCATAACTTTTATAAGATTTGAGGGAAAAAAATCTTGCTCTTGGGTGGTAGAAATTTCAGTTATGAAAATTTTCTTGGCCTAACAACTTCACAAAAAGCATTTGAATAAAAATACACATGCAGGGATGGGAGTTTGGTCTAGTGGTAAGAGTGCTAGCTCAGCATGCATGAAAACCTAGGTTCGATTCCTTGGTACCACATATATAGAAAAAAGCTGGAAATAGTGCTGTGGTAGGGCTCTAGCCTTGAGAAGGTCCAAGGACAGTGCTCAGGCCTGGAGTTCAAGGCTCAGGACTGGCAATATATACACACACACATACATGCAGTCTTTAACATAATAATGAAGTTCCTGGAAAAAGAGCCAAAATAAAGAAAATGTTCAGTCATATAAAAGAGATAGCTATGCGATAAATAAATAGATAATTAGATAGATACCTAATGCCATCATCAAGGAAATGATTAAATACAATTCAGTTATAAATATCATGGAACATTATGCTAACATTAAAAAGAATGGTTGAAATTGAATCATTGGCTTGAAGGATTTTCTAGAATGCATTGCTAAGAGAGAAAAACAAGATGAAGGGAGAAATGCCTAACATACATTCCTTGAAGACAATGATAACAATCTCATGTATGTGTACATATATTCCTTTAAGGTTAGACCAAAATGTATATTTAGGAAAGCAAGTAAAAATGTGGTAAAAAAGGAAATTTGACAAGACAAAACTAACATACAGAATGGTCCTATTTATATAAAATTATACAAGAATTAGTTTGCTAACAATGATCCCCTTTGAGATGTTGGATTTAGGTGAGTTCTGCTTTTTCTTTATTCTTTTAAATGTTACCTGATTTCTTTTTATAATTAGCATTCAAACAAAACATAAAACATGTTATTTAATTTTAAAAAGAAATATAATATGAAAAAAGTATAAAGATAAGCAGAAACCCTACCTGCCATCACTTAGGAATTAGGAAGCAAAGAAAATGCTGTGTTGGAAAGTATAAATGGCAAATTACTATTTTTCTAGAGATATGTTTTCTTGGGAACGACCAGCTATTGACTTTCTGGAGATCTAACACAATCTAAAGGAGTATTAGATAAGGCTGAATGGAAAAGAAAAAGTTACAACAGAGAAGAGGCAGAGACAGTGATTTAGACCATTTATAGTTTAAATATGGATGGTGAGAAATGGGATCGTAAGTGTGGAATTGTGTTTATAGAGCAAATTGACTGGTTTAAGGATTGCCAAGACTACACTAGCAGTTCTATTGGGAAAAATCTGAGTCGGGGCGTTTTCATGTTGATTCCTAACACCAATGTCACCTGTCTTCTCTGACTAAATTTCATGATTCTTCCCTATGAAAGGTTGCTATTTCTTCAATATCATATGTTCTTCATATGTTGGGGATAGCATTGGGGAGGAAGATTCCATCTGTAAGTAAGGAGCTCTTATGTGGATTTATGCCTCTATAAAAGAGGTTGATGGAGCTGCCTTTCTCTTCTGCCATAGAAGTAGAAAGCTTTGAATCTGTGAAGCAGAAAGCAAGTGTTCACCAGGCACTGAATCTGATTGCACATTGAGCTTGGACCTTAGATTTTTAGAAATCTAAGAAATAAATATGATTGTTTATACATTACCCAAGCTAGTCTCTTTTCCTTCAGCAATCCAAATGCATTGAATGTTCTTACTCCTGACTAACAAAACCTTGACCATTCTCTACTATTTCCAACTTGTTTCTCCACTAACTGAGATAACCAAAATGAGGTGGAAGGAATAGTATTGTGCTACGGTTTGATTGTCTCCTCCACAGATCATGGTGAAATTTAATAGTCATTACAGTAGTATTAGTGTGGAAAGGCCACTAATATTCATGAAAACACATTTATCTGAATGGATTCCTGATGAAAAGATTATGTTCAACCAGGTGCCAGTAGCTCACACTTCTGATCCTAGCTACTCAGGAGGTGAAATATGAGGATCATAGTTCCAAGCCAGCATGGGAAGGAAAAGTCCACGAGTCTCTTATTCATAATTGACTACAAAGAGCCTGAAGTGGAGCAGTGGCTCAAGTGTTAGTTAACCTTGGGCAAAAGGGCTCAAGGTTATTGCCCAGGCCCAGAGTTCAAGCCCCAGTATCTGCAGTTGCACACACACAAACACACACACACACACACACACACACACACACACACACACTGTTTTATTCAGCCTGATTTTTCTCATATATTTTTATTGTAATTAATAGAAGGGTTACATTATATTTACCAGGTAGAATGTACATTACTTCACAAACATTGATATCCTTTCTCATGTCTTGGTCCCCATTTCCCTCCCCCTGCCCCACCTTTCATCCTGTTTTCCCTGTGTGATTTCAAATAACCAAATAAGCATATATATAATATATCAGATAACAAGGTAAAATACTGTAACAATATGAGATAACCAAGGGACAGCAAAAGAGATGAGATATAACATAGTACATTAAGGCCAACAATCACTTATTATATGGCTTTTGTTTCTATATCCTGGAAGTACTTTCATTTAGTCTCATTCTATATGGCCTTAGGTATCTAGGTTTTGCTCTATTGTAAATCTCTGCTAGGAGAGCCCAAGATTTCTACTGATTATGACAAATGAGGGAAACCATTGAGCCTAAGTTGCTTTGAGTCTGGCTTACTTCACTTAATATGATCTTTTCTAAATCTTTCCATTTCCTTACAAATGGGGCAATGTCTTTCTGACAGCAACATAGAATTCCATTGTGTACAAATACCACATCTTGTTGATCCACTCATCAACTGAGGGGCTTCTGGGTTGGTTCCATATCTTTGTTATGGTAAATAGTGGGGCAATGAACATTGTTGTGCTAGTGGATTTAGTATGTCCTTGTTTCTGGATGATTGGGTAAATGCCAAGTAGTGGAATTGCTGGGTCATAGGGGAGTTCTATGTTTAGTCTTTTGAGGAACTGCCATCCGGCTTTCCATAGTGGTTGAACAAGTTTGCACTCCCACCAACAGTGTAGTAGTGATCCCTCCTGGCCACATCCCCTCTAGCATCTTGATCCTGGCCATTCTAACTGGAGTGAGGTAGAATCTTAGAGTTGTTTTGATTTGCATTTCTTTTATGGCCAGAGATGTTGAGCATTTCTTCATGTGTCTATAGGCCATTCTTATTTCTTCTTCAGAGAAGACTCTCTTTAAGTCTTTGGCCCATCTTTTAATGGGATGGTTGTTACTTTGGAGATTAGTTTTGGATTGATTCAATTTTTGAGCTGTTGACATATTTTAGATATGAGGCCTTTGTCTGTTGTACAGTTAGTGAAGATCTTCTCCCACTCTGTAGGCTTGCTAGTTCGTTTGCTAGCTATGTCTTTTGCCATACAGAAGCTCTGCAGTTTAATGCATCCCACTTATCCAGATTTTCTCTGATTTGTTGTGTTTCTGGGTCTTTATTAAGAAAGTTTCAACCTGCGCCATGGAGACCTAGTGTATCTCCTATTCCTTCTTGTAAAGTTTTCAGTATATCTGCTTTTATCTCGAGTTCTTTGATCCATTTGGAGTTAACCCTCGCACAGGGTGATGAAGAAGGATCCAAGTTTAGTTTTCTGCAGGTGCTTAGCCAGTTCTGTCAGCACCACTTGTTGAAGAGGCTGTCTTTCTTCCATTCTATTTTTTTGGCTCCCTTGTCAAAGATTAAGTGGCCCTAGGTATGTGGGTTAATATCTGGGTTCTCAGTTCTGTTCCATTGGTCTTCAGGCCTGTTCTTGTGCCAGTGCCAAGCTGTTTTGGTCACTCTAGCTCTGTAATAGAATCTAATGTTTGGTATTGAAATTCCTCCTGTGCTGTTCTTTCTGCTAAGAATTATTTTTGCTATATGGGGTCTTTTATTATTCCATATGAAATTTTGGATTGCCTCTTCTATTTCTTTAAAGAATGACATTGGGATATTGATGGGTATTGCACTGAATTTGTAGATAGCCCTTGGCAAGATTGCCATTTTCACAAGGTTGATTCTTCCAATCCAGGAGCATGGGAGGTTTTTCCATTTCCTCAGTTCTGCTTTAATTTCCTTTTTCAGATTTTTAATGTTTTCATCAAAAGTTTGTTTACATTCTTAGTTAAGTTAATTCCTAGGTACTTTATTTTCTTTGATCAGCCTGCTTTTTTTTTCTGTCCCACATACTTTCTTCCCCTTCAGCTTAAAAGTCTTCACCAAAAGGGCTTGATGGAGGGAAAGTAGGAGAAAGGGGTATGAATGTTCAAGAAATAATGTACCCATGACCTGACCAACATTACTGTAATTCGTCTATACATTATCCTGACAATAAAACACAATTTAAAATCTTCACCAGATGTAGACCCATGATCTTAGACTTCCCAAGCTTCAACAATCATAATCCAAAGAGATATCTATTGCTTACCTATGTAGATATTACCTAGTCTGTGTTGCTCTTTTAAAACAGAATATGAACAGTGTCCAGAGGAATATTATCCATTTTGAATCTCTTTCCTTCATCTAGTCCTCCACTAGTGGGACTCCCGTAATCTTATGGCATTTGTCATTTTCCTGGCTTATTTGTTGTTTCAATATCTGTCTATTACCTTTGCAGTTCTTAACTTTCACAATAAAACACTATAGAAGGTACAGCTCTGGTTCATCTGTTCCCCAGGGGCTGGATTAGGGCACAGTCAGGTAGTGCAGACAGGGCCCAGATAACATTCTATTGGGAAGAGGCACCTACCAGAAGCAGCTGTTATGTGCTCTCCTGTCATCCACTTCTCCACATCTCCATCAACATCACACATCCACATCTCCATCCATATCCACATCTCCATCACATCTCCATCCACATCCACATCTCCATCAATAATAGATGTTTTGTAGTTAATGTACTACATGTGAAAAATAGGTTTCTGTTATATGTAACTTAGTCTGCTACAATAATGGGAGAAGAATTAGGAATGAGGTGCCAATTGTGAAATCAAAAGATTAATATATGTTAATTATTTTAGAACTAGTATGAATAGAGCATACAAATCCAGCAATGCCTCTAATTACATCTTTAAATGAAAAGTAAATTAAGGCCAGGCGTGGTGGTTCAAGCTTGTAATCCTAGCTACTCAGGAGGCTGAGATCTGAGGATCTCAGTCCAAAGCCAGCCCTAAACAAGACCATGAGACTCTTATCACCAATTAACCACCAGAAAACCAGAAGTGGTGCTGTAGCTCAAGGCGTAGGGCTGTAGCCTTGAGCTGAAGAGCTCAGGGACAACACCTAGGCCCAGAGTTCAAGTGTCATGACTGACCAAAAAAAAGAAAAAAAAGTAAAAAGTGAGGTTTCTATCCATAGGCTCTAGATTCTTCCAGACTTTCAGGATTATTGAATCCTGCCTGTGGAATTTTATAATTCTTTTACAATAAGATTGCCAAGCAAGGTTTCTGGGTCAGTGGAGCTGAGGACAAAGAAAACTGAGACCTTCTTTAGTCTATGAATGAAGTTTCCACACGAATTACTTCTTTTAATACTAGCCTTGCTAATTGTATTTAAGTTAATATGCATCTGGTGAATTAATTACTAAACAACTCCTGAAACCTGTTTTGGGTATAACCCCTCATAAGGAAATAGCTGACCCTTTCCTTTTCAAACTTCTTTATGGATATTTTAGTCTGTAAAAGAGCCTGGTAGCTATAGTTATGGTCCATAGGTCAGTTTGTGATAGTTAGCCTTGTTTATTGTCTTGCTCCTTAATGGGTAAACTCTTCCTAGTGTTGGATGTGCCATGGGGAGTGTGTGGGAATAATAGATGCTTGTCAGGAATCTGTTTGCTGAGCTCACCAGACTCATTTCTATGTTTTGTCAGTTATGTGACTGAAAATAATCAAGGTAGCTACACCCTTTGAAGCTGTAGAGAGCACAATCCCACATTTTCATGGGCTCTGATAGGAAGGAGGTGTTGTGAGACTGAGTTAGGGATTTTGTTCTTGGGTTTGGTGGGGGGGGAGAGAGTAAACACAGGCCACATGTTTATCCCAGATTCTCTTTTGCAGAGTTTGTGGCTGGCTGGCTAAGAAGAGATGGAATAGTGTAGTGATGAGCAAGAGAGAGAGAGAGAGAGAGAGAGAGAGAGAGAGAGAGAGAGAGAGAGAGAGAGAGAGAGAGAGAGAGAGAGAGAGGCGGGGGGGGGGGACCATGAAACAAAATATCCTAGTGAAACCTCGGTTCTTAGTACACAGCTATTTCCTCAGTTTCCTTCTAAGGTAGGTATTACAGATTCCACTAGATTAAGAGAATATACATGAAAATTACTCAAGGAAGTAAGTGTCTGCCCTGCCTGAGGTAAGCTCTAGATCCTTATTACTTCCTTATTACTATCATTATTTGTCCTAGAAACACAGAGCTGTGAATAAAGTATTTGGGTACCAGATTTTTTACATAAGCATTCTCAAGCGGTGGAACTGTTAGAGCCAATCTGAAATGTCTATAAGTACAATATTCAGATTTTTCAGTCCCTGCCCAGGAGACTGGTTCAGAAAATCTGAGATATGTACCCAGAAATTCCCCTCTGGTGATCTGAAGATTCGGCAAATTTGGAAAACACAGCTTTCAGAGAATAAAGCAATGAATTTCTAAGCCTGCAATCAACTAGTTTAAAGTTGGCTTGTGATTAAGAAGGCTGCCTAGGGCAGTCTTAGATGCCTCGGGTACTTTTTGGTAGAGAGAGCTAATTTTGTATCTTTGAAGGAGTAGGTTAAGAGACTGGACTTTAGATTCAGAAACACTTGAGTTTGAATCTTTTATTTGGAGTGTGACCTGGGACCTGGTTCAGTGTCTATTTCCCTACATGTAAAATGCTCAGCATTGCAGTTCCTTCCACTGGGATCCCCACTGGGCAAAATGGAATACTCTCTGAAAAATCTCCATTCTTGTTTCAAGCAAGGGCTCTCTAAGTTATTATGAATTATTGTCAGAATTGTTGCATTTTTCCCTTCCAGTATGGCTGAAGGGTTCACAGTAAACCTCACCCCCTGGCCTAATGAAAACTAGTCTGCTGGGCAGATAAGAAAAAACAACTCTGGTCATGACCCTGAGAATGAATATTTTTTTTTAAAGGCAGATTCTAGAAAGAAGTTCACAGACATGTAGGAAAAGAATGAGTTAACAGCTTAATAGTGTTAGTCTGAGAGCAGGCCAAAGTTGTCATCACTAAGATATCATTAGAAACCCAAAAGGTGGAAGATTTTATTTGTCCTTTCACCATGAACGAGAGCTTAGCTGGGCACAGTATTTTTGGTTAGTTATTTGTCTTTAGCTATGACTCAAATAGTAGAGAGCCAACCTTGAACAAAAAAGCCAAAAGCCCTAGGCCCTGAGCTCAAGACCCAGTACTGTACACACACAAACACACACACACACACACACACACACACACACACACACACACACACGCAATGATGGAAGAAACTTCTTTCATTGTTGTTATTTTTCAGTCCAAAGAGGAGCTGAAGAAACTATTAGGTAGTTAGCCAAGCTCAGTGAAAAAATGCAAAGGAATTTTAATAGTTGCTGAGATCACAAGGTCTCTGAGAGAAAATATTTCAATTAAACTTTCAACTGAAAGCTTACCTAGACCACCAAGGTGATGGAATATCACTAGATGAATATTTTTGAGGACTCTACCTACCTAAGTATTAATGCTATCTACTAGACTCTGGAGAGACAACCTTCTGAATACTTTGGAAAAATATATCCTTAACTTATAACTTATACTTTTAAGCCAACAAATAATGATCTAGAGGTCCAATGTAATTCAACAAACCTAGTCGACCCACAGAATAGTGACTCTGCCCCAAGTTTAGTCTGGCTGAGCAGCTTAATGCTTTAAGCCCTTTACATGTCAATAAAAACTAGTGCATCCTGGAAATGACTCATTTTTAGTCTATTGAAAGTGTCTTCATCTCTAATAAACTTATCTATGACTTTCACTAGTTTTACTTCTTGCTGGAACTCTGTTTCTTCCATTCTGTGGTAAGAGCAACCACAAGTAAAGACCAGAGTATAGGAAATCACAGAGAGTTTAAAGACAGAGGCTGCTCTTGCTCTGTTATAAGTGTTAAAGAAACAACAAGCTGTGAATGTGTGGAACAGATCCAGCTAAGGATGAAAGAACTGAACTGAGCTTGAATGTATTCCCCAAGAGGGAGTGTTTGTAGTTTATGTCCAACCAAATCATTGCTTGCTAAAATGGGAAACACACTTGTCGTGAGGCAGTATAGAGAGGACAAGATGACAGGAAAATCAAAGCACATGAGGAAATAAAAGAGTTGGGAACTAAGGAGGAAAGAAATCACTAAAAGATTTAGATTTTTTATATATAAATAGAATGTCACACCATGGCAAAAGTGATTCCTCCAGAGTTGCCCTTGACTGAAAGATCTTTACCCTATTCTAAATTCTAAAGAAAAGCCATACCTAAATGATTAAGGATGTTGACTGCTACAGCTTCTTTTAGAGCAGTTAAATGAATAGTTCTAAGAAAATAGTGGCAAATCTCTCTTCCCCTTTTCTTTTAAAAATTATGCATATAATAATTCCCTTGGCTGAGTTCTGTTCAATAATCATGACCAGAAAGGACTGCTGAAGGTCAGCATCTCTAACTTCATCTTTAGTTTATTAGTACCAGTGGCTTCCTTGCCTGGGAAATACATCTCTTAAAACTTACCATTACTGTCAGGAGACAGTGGCTCACACCAGTAATCCTAGCTACTCAGGAAATTGAGATCTGAGGATCAAGGTTCAAAGCCAGCCCAGGCACAAAAGTCTGTGAGACTCTTATCTCCAATTAACCACCAGAAAACCAGAAGTGACACTGTGGCTTAAGTGGTAGAGCATTAGCCTTGAGCTGAAGAGCTCACGGACAGTGCCCAGACCCAGAGTTCAAACCAAAAAGAAAAGAAAAGAAAAAGTGAAACAAAACAACAACAAAAAAACGCCTTACCTTTACTGGGTGATGACAGTCATTTTTTTCTGAAATAAAATCTTAATGGTGCTTTAACATTTCCTTGGTAAAATAGGGCTTCTCCAGCACAGTTGAAGCTTCTTTTGAAATCTAGAGTCATTCTGACTTGGATTTATCTGGATGTATGAAGCTCATTTTGTGCTTAGTTTAGTTTTGTTTGTAAATTCTCACCAGTCACTCTTTTATTGGTGGCACTTGGGTTGAACACAGGCCTCCCCATTAATATGCTTCCTTACTGGGCTGGTACTCTACCATGTAAGCCACATTTACATGTTCTGCTTTTTGTTGGTTATTTTGGTGATGGTGTCTCACATAGTTTTCTGCCCAAGCTGGCTTCTAATCACAGTGCTCTGGATCTCAGCATCCTGAGTATGTAGAATTATGGCAATAAGTCAGGTCCTGGCTTCATCAATTGCTTGCTTTGTTGTTTCATGACACCTGGTTTCTCCTTCTTGCTTAGATGTCTTTTTTAGAAATTTATTAAAAAATTAACTAACCAACATGACAAGTATGACCTTCCTTGAGAAATCATCCCAGAGAATATTAACAATATGATTAATCATATATTTGATCATATTGAATCAAATCTAAAGCATATTATTTTCCCTTTCTTATCATTCCTGAAATCAGGATACTTTTAACTTTATTAGCCAACATTCATTACATAGTTAGAATTTCTTTTACATAGTAATAATTGATTATTATTCATGAAAGTATTCCTAGACAACAATCAGCCATATATTCAGTAAATGCATGGAGCCATTCAAAGGACTGAGAAACTTGACTGAAACTCTTGTTGATGATTTCTCCATGTTCAGAAAAACACTTATAGAAACTTTCAGGGAGTACCAGTAACTCGAAAGAAAATTTTAGAAATGAGTGAAACACTCTTTTAAGAATGTTCTAGATGATACAGAGGATTATATTGTGCAGAAAGATACAGACATAGATAATGGATTAAAACATTGTAATGAAGATTCTTGCTCTAAACACAATGAAGTCTTAGAAATACTGTTTACTTCACTTACATTTTCTTTTCTCTCTCTCTCCTTTGGTCATAGAGCTTGAACTCAGGGCCTGAACCCTGTCCCTGAGCTGTTATTTGCTCAAGGCTAGGGCTTGAACCAAAGCTCCATTTCTAGTGTGTGTGTGTGTGCACACGTGTGTGTGTGTGTGTGTGTGTGTGTGTGTGTGTGTGTGTGTGTGTGTATGGTTAGTTGGAGATAAGAGTCTCATAAATTTTCCTGCCCTGGCTAGCTTTGAACTGTGATCCTCAGGTCTCAGCCTCCTGAGTGGCTAGGATTACAGGAGTGATCCACCAGTTCCTGGATTATATTTTAATATAATTTTGTGTTATGTTAATGTGTATTTTTGTGTATCTGAATGATTAGAACAGGTTCCCTTATTAAATAAAATAATAAAATTCTTTAACAATAAAGTACTGTGTTATTTCTTGGGCAGGAGTCTTGATGGCATGTAAAATAATTGCATACTTTATAATCCAGGGTATCTTAGATTGTAATGAAATGCTATTTATGTTTATCTGTATACTCTATTTTTTGTGCTTTTCCTTCAGTATTTATTTTATTTGGTCAGTGTCTGTTAGTGTCTTTTAGCTGAAAGATTCTTAAGAAATAGGTGGTATCAGGTGTGTGTGTGTGCACATGCGTGGTGTTTGTGTGTGTGTGTGTGTGTGTTATGCAGCTGAATTGAACTGAATTGATATCCCCACTATTTTTCAAAAGCCAGAGTAGAAATAATTTTATATGTCAGAATCTGTCATTTCATTAAACTAGTATACCTCTAATTTTCCATGTCTTAGTTTGCACATTGTCAGTTTTCCCTTTGCTAAGTCTTATGGAAAAGTAGGCTAAACATTTGAAGAGGTAAAAAGGAATTTATGCAAAAAATTCAAGTGCCCTAGTACTATACTTAGAAAGAATATAAAGATATTTACTATAGTAGAACTGATAGTCTTATTAACAAGAGTTAAAATCAATCAGTGTGTTGGGGCTGGGAGTTTGGCCTAGTGGTAGGATGCTTGAAGACTTGAGTTCAATTCCTCAGTACCACATACATAGAAAAATGTAAGTGGTGCTGAGACGCAAGTGATAGAGCACTAGCTTTGAGAAAGCCCAAGGACAGTGCCCAGGCCCTGAGTTCAAGACCCATGATTGGCAAAAAAAATCAGTGTGTTAATAAGTACATTTTGAGATATTGTAAAATTATCTTGTGAAAGTTATTACTAAAACAGTAAAACCAAGATAAAAAGTTTTCATATGTGGCTTAATTGAAATAGGATAGGGAAGGGGGGAAATCAAGATGAGCGGGGTGGGGGAGAGAAATGGGGACCATGACACGAGAAAGGGTATCAATATTTGTGAAGTAATGTACCTTCCATCTGGTGAATATAATGTAACCCTTCTATTAATTACAATAAAAATATATGAAAAAAAGTTTTCATATGGGAAATAATTCACTCCTTTTATACTAAGATACAAAAGACAATTTTTTCTTGATTTCTCATTTTTACTTTGTAACAATGTAATATCATATGTATGTAACATTCACATTATCAAAATACTAGGTACTTTACAAAAAGTTATGACATTCCTTAGATAAACAGGCATCATGTATATGATGTTTCTGTATAATACATATTTTACATTTGGTTTTTGGGAATAATTAAGTAGTTTTCACTTTAAAGCATAAGAAATGCCATCACATCTGAATATTGATGCAAAACTTCTCAACAAAATACTGGCCAACCGTCTACAACAACTCATCAAAAAAATTACAGGGAGGCAAAGCTGGTTCAACATATGCAAATCAATTAACATAATTCAACACATCAACAGGAACAGGAACAAAAATCACATGATTGTCTCAATAGATGCAGAAAAGGCATTTGACAAGAGCCAACACCCCTTTATGTTAAAAGCTCTGGAGAAACTAGGAATCCATGGAACATTCCTCAATATAATAAAGGCTGTGTATGACAAACCCACAGCTAGTATTATACTTAATGGTGAAAAGCTAAAGCCATTCCCTCTAAAATCAGGAACGAGACAAGGATGCCCACTCTCTCCACTCCTCTTTAACATAATATTAGAATTCCTAGCCAGTGCAATAAGGCAAGAAACAAGCATAAAGGGAATCCAAATAGGGAGAGAGGAAGTAAAACTTTACCTGTTTGCAGATGGCATGATTCTGTATTTAAAGAATCCTATAGACTCCACTTCCAAGCTCCTTGAGCTGATTCAAAACTTTGGAAGGGTAGCAGGGTATAAAATTAACCCTCAAAAATCAACTGCCTTCCTCTACACCAACAGTGAGAGGAATGAGGCAACAATGAAGAAAGCAACTCCTTTTGCAATAGCCTCAAAGAAAATAAAGTACCTAGGAATTACCTTAACTAAGAATGTAAAGGACCTTTTTGATGAAAATTTTCAAACCCTGAAAAAGGAAATTAAAGCAGAACTAAGGAAATGGAAAAACCTCCTATGCCCCTGGATTGGAAGAATCAATATCGTGAAAATGACAATCTTGCCAAGGGCTATCTACAAATTCAATGCAATACCCATCAATATCCCAATGTCATTCTTTAAAGAAATAGAAGAGGCAATCCAAAATTTCATATGGAATAATAAAAGACCCCATATAGCAAAAACACTTCTTAACAGAAAGAACAGTACAGGAGGAATTTCAATACCAAACTTTAGAATCTATTACAGAGCTATAGTGACCAAAACAGCTTGGTACTGGCACAAGAACAGGCCTGAAGACCAATGGAATAGAACTGAAGACCCAGATATTAAACCACAGACCTATGGCCACTTAATCTTTGACAAGGGAGGTAAAAAAATAGAATGGAAGAAAGATAGCCTCTTCAACAAGTGGTGCTGGCAGAACTGGCTAAGCACATGCAGAAAACTAAAGTTGGATCCTTCTTTGTCACCCTGTACTAGAATTAACTCCAAATGGATCAAAGACCTGGGGGTAAAAGCCGACACTCTGAAAACTTTACAAGAAGGAATAGGAGATACACTAGACCTCCTTGGCAGAGGTCGAAACTTTCTTAATAAGGACCAAGAATCACAACAAATCAGAGAAACTCTGGATAAGTGGGACTGAATTAAACTGCAGAGCTTTTGTATGGCAAAGGACATAGCTAGTAAATTAATTAGGAAGCCTACCGAGTGGGAGAAGATCTTCACTAACCATACAAAGGACAAAGGCCTCATATCTAAAATATATCAACAACTCAAAAAATTGAATCAATCCAAAACTAATCTCCAAAGTAATAAACATCTCATTAAAAGATGGGCCAAAGACTTAAAGAGAGTCTTCTCTGAACAAGAAAAAAAAATGGCCTATAGACACATGAAGAAATGCTCGACATCTCTGGTCATAAAAGAAATGCAAATCAAAACAACTCTAAGATTTCACCTCACTCCAGTTAGAATGGCCAGGATCAAGAAAACTAATAACAACAGATGCTGGAGGGGATGTGGCCAGGAGGGATCACTACTACACTGTTGGTGGGAGTGCAAACTCAGTTCAACTACTATGGAAAGCAGGATGGCAGTTCCTCAAAAGACTAAACATAGAGCTCCCCTATGACCCAGCAATTCCACTACTTGGCATTTACCCAATCATCCTGAAACAAGGACATACTAAATCCACTAGCACAACAATGTTCATTGACCCACTATTTACCATAGCAAAGATATGGAACCAACCTAGATGTCCCTCAGGTGATGAGTGGATCAACAAGATGTGGTATTTGTACACAATGGAATTCTATGCTGCTGTCAGAAAGAATGACATTGCCCCATTTGTTAGGAAATGGAAAGACTTAGAAAAGATCATATTAAGTGAAGTAAGCCAGACTCAAAGCAACTTAGGCTCAATGGTTTCCCTCATTTGTCATAATCAGTAGAAACCTTGGGCTCTCCTAGCAGAGATTTGCAATAGAGCAAAACCTTGATACATAAGGCCATATAGTATGACGCTAAATGAAAGGATCTCTAGGATATAGAAATATAAGCCATATAATGAATGATTGTTGTTCTTAAGGTACTATGTTATCTCTCATCTCTTTTGCTGTCCCTTGGTTATCTCATATTGTTACAGTATCTCACTTTGTTACCTGATATATTGGATACATTTGTATTTGGTTATTTGAAATTGGATAGGGAATGGGGCAAAACAAGAGGAGGGGTGGAGGTGGGGGGGAGGGAAATGGGGACCAAGACATGTGAAAGGGTATCAATGTATGGGAATTAATGCACCATCTATCTGGCAAATATCATGTAACCCTTCTATTAATTACAATAAAAAATATATGAAAAAATAAATACCATCACAAATTTTGTGCAATCAATATTCCTACATATGAGCCCCAAAAGAAAGCTACTTAAATGATTAAAACTCAATCAGTCTGGAAACTAGCATAGTTTTACATTTTATTAATAATAGGTAGAGGTATTATGCTTTTCATAATGTAAAGATTAAAGAAATATTTCAGGATATAAGTAGATAGAATAATTTTAAGTCTCTTATTTAATAACATATACTCAGTCCTACAAGAAATCATGCAGAAGTTTATTTGTGGGTTCTAACTAATCTATCTTGAAAAATTTCGACTTCTAGATAACATTTCAGTCACATTTAAAAGGTCTGTACCACTAATCATAGCATTTTTGCTTATGGAAAATGCTTTTCTTTGGATGAAGGAAGCTGCTTTCTACCAGCTAATAATATGTCTTAGGGATAAGCACTGAGAATAACTGAAAAGAAGTGCTTACATTTAAATATATAAAAAGACCAGTTTTAGTGTTCAATATTTCACATGAATGTTCTTTTTTTTATTTTAACCTTGCTCTCAACAAATCCTCCCTCATGAATAATGAATTCTTTGATAATAGGAGAATACAAGAGTCAAAGTCATTAAATAAAAGCGATCATTACTCTTACTTTATTTCATTTTTATTTTTATTGCCATTAGCCCAGCTTTACTCTTAATATGAATTTATAAGATCCAAGCAGGAACCCCAGTTTCTTATTTTTAGTGCCTAGCTTCATCCTTATTTGGGGTACCTACAGGAAAAAGAGACAGGAAGTCCTAAGAACTCACCTTGTCTTTTGTAGTTCTGGAAGAAAACCACCTCCAGTTTTCTGTTTTTATTTGTTGGTGCTCTGATGATTTTTACCAATGAGTTAAAGGAAGAAATGAGGGCCCAATTTTGGAAAAGTGATAAAAAAGGGTTATTGGTGAGCATAGATGTATATTTTCTGAGCAAAGAATATGGATGAAGACTGATAATGTAGAGATTTGTTCTATGAAAACTATAGGAATTCCTTGTGTTTTGGACAATCTTTGTGTTCTCCAGAGATGTGCATTCCCAGCTTGACCATTCATGTATAGATCACTGCTCTAACTTACAGACCTTGAAGTCAAAGTAGGAAAAGAATAGGTAAGAGCACTGAGGTGATAAGTGCTCAGTGAATCACAGACTCATGAGTAGTAAGCGAAACCAGAAAACTGCCCATTTGGAAAACTTACAGTTGCCTTTTTTCCATAGTAGTTAGAATAACCCTATTTTTTTTCTGTGCCTGCTTGCTGAAATCTTGACTCTTCACAAAATTTACATGGGAGTTAATGGGTACTAAATTAGAATTTGAGTTCCACTGTGGAGTCTATGTGGATAATAATGAACTTCCACAAAACTAGATGATGCAATTTGCTACATTTTTATCACAGAGAAATGATACATGCTTGAACGGAGATCTATGCTTAACCTAATTTGAGCATTATGCAATGTATTCATACATCCTATATCATCCTATTAGTATGGATAGCATTTTTTAACAACTGTATTTTATTATGGAGGTGATGTATAGAGGGGTTATACAGTTACATTCATCAGGTACCGGGTACATTACTTCTTGAACATTGATAACCTTCTCATGTTTTTATCCCAGTTTCCTTCCTTCCACTCCCTCCCAATCTTATTTTTCCCCCTACTCTTCCCTATTTAAAATTAACACATATATAATATCCCAAAGTCAGATACAGTAACACCATGAGATTAACCATAAGGAAAGAGGGGGGAAGGGAAGGAGAGAGAAGGGGGAGCAGAGGGATGGGCGAGAAAGAGAAGTAACCTCACACAGTAGGTTAAGAACAATAATTACAAAGATAAACCTCGTTTCCATATCCTGGAGTTCATTTTGCTTAACCTTATCCTATATGGCCATATGCACATAGCTTTATATCATTTATAACAAATAGTTTAGATGAAAATAACACATGAGGATAATCATCTATATAGAGAGGTTTCAAAATTTGGTGGGAGGTTACAAGGGTCAGTACCTAGACTAGTTAAATCAAACCATGAAGCCTTCCCAGGTGCATCCAGTTCTCTTAGATGACTACTTCTACTTTTGTTAGCCACACTGGCATTTGAAGAAGATAGAAAGATCTTGCAGGGTTCTTAACTAGCACTTAGCATTTTTGTCACTGGGATTAAGATCTCTTGGTCTGGGACTAGCAGCCGATAGTGTATAGATAGCATCCACAGATAGAAAACCTGCTTAGTTCTGTGTGTCCTAGCAAAGAAGATGTCCTGGGTGAACTTTATTGTGACCACTCTGGGTGGGCATATCTGAGGCAAGAAGATAGGCCTCTTGATGCTTTAGTTTAAAACATCCTTAGGCTGGGTACCAGTGGCTCATACCTGTAATCCTAGCTGCTCAGGATGCTGAGATCCAAGGATCTAGGCTTCAAAGCCGGCTTGGGCAGGAAAGTCCATGAGACTCCTATCTCCAGTTAATCACAAAAAATCTGGAAATAGAGAAGTGACATAGGGATAGAGCACTAATCTTTTGAGTGGAAAGGCTAAATAACAGCACCCAGCTGAGTTCAAGCCCTAGTACTGGCAGAAAATCAAAACCAAACATGCCCAGGCTTCTATTTACAATTTCATTAGTTTCTTCATGAAAAATACTTTGACTAAGCTGTAATTAATTGATGGTAGGGGATCAAGACAACAAGCAATGTGTTTCTTTTTATATGTTATGGCCCAGTGAATTAATTCTAATCAATCTGTATGTTTGAATTTACATTTGTTCTTTTCTCATTCAGGCTATAGTGGAGGTGAGCTTGAGAGAGAGAGTTTATAGAGATCCTTCTTAATGGACTTAACGTAAAGCACTACGAAAGGGTGTAATAATTTTAATTGATAATGAGGAAGCAGAGGAGCAGAACAGAAAATACTTTCCTACTGTTTAGAGACCTTGAATTTATTGTTTCTTTTGTAAAGTCTATTAGTCACCCCTGACAAGAAGACTGCAATTTCAGGTGTTTGCAGTCGTCTGACCCTTCAGAACTACTCTCTGTGGGCTCTTTATGCAGCCTGGCTGCTGGAGTCTGTGGCTGTTTCATATTCATTATTTGATTAAAGACTCAACAACTTTATTAGGGAGAAATGTTCCTCATTTTGCATCTAGGAGATGTAGAGAGGGAAATTCTTTGCTATGCGGCACTGTCGTCACTGTTAGTGTTGAGACTGAACCCAGGTCTGCTGTTTCAGACATTATTATAACGTTATTCTAATAGCAACCATGGAAGCAAAGGACAGAACGAATGCAGATAGAAGTCCTCAGGAGCTGACAGCTTGTGTGGAACAGAGAACAGGCAAATAGCCAAGAACACCCACCACTTCCCACTGAACAGTGAGTCCCAATTGGTTTCCTAGATTTCTGGCTAGTATGAGATGGTTGACCTCTAGTTAGAATTCCCAGACTGGCTCTACACTTCCAACCCATCTCTTAGAGGTTGACTTGATGTCCTCCACAGACACTTCTCCAACATCCCTTTCAAAATGGATTTCCAGATCATAACACTTAACAAATCATGGTTAATTATCTTTAGCCTTCCCAGTAGACCATCAGATTTGTGAATGTCTTGTTAAATGTTTTCTCAGTCCCTAGCAAATATACCTGAGATGTATTTTTTTGAATCAGTGAAGACTATCATTAGCTTATTGAGTGATTTGGTAAAGTTATATGATTCTAGGTTTTAGTTTCCTCTAATGTAAAATGAAATGTATTTTTTTCCTCAATGGTGTCTATAATGCTGATCTTGTGTTCTATTATATGAACAGACAGTAGTCAATAATGGGCTCCTTAACCTAAGTTCTATGAATATGTTCATGTTTACTTCAGTAAAAGATGGAATGGATTCAATCTTCTTGTTGTTTCTTATACCCTAAAGTGAATATTTGTTTGTGTATATATTTATCAGATGCATGGATCTTTAGTTGGTAATATCCAATTTACAAAGACAACAAACTCTACTTGATTTGTACAATCATATGGCTTTGTAAAGGTAGTGTTGTACATCTGGCTCTGAGACAAAGTTAAAATGCTTTAAGGCTGATTTCATTTAAAGGTAGACAGAGATAGTAGGAAAAGACTCAGCTCTACACTACATCACACAAATGCAGGCCTTTTGTGGCTTCTAGTACTCCATTGACATTTCATAGTTGACAGTAACAGAGATCATAAGAATTGGAATGGTTTTGCCAGGGCCTGATAGGCAACAAATGGCACAGCTTAAAGTACATCTAAGGACACTGAAACTAAGTCCTGTGCATATTCTACCTCTAGTCTAGCATCCTGAAATTCCATGTCAGTGATCATATAACCACATATAACCTTGCCTCTTAGGACATCATTGTAATGACATTGAGAAGCAAGCTACAACCATATGTATTCATAGTCCATATGTACCACTATGTTTAATACCACTGAAATTCCTCCTGGGAACCAGGAATTTTCCATGTGTCCTCACTTCCTTCAAGAGGATCATTAAATTGCTCTGCTATATCCATCAGTAGATCTGTGCACTTACTTTCCAATCTGTCAGCTCTCTCGGGGTAGTGAGTGACCATGAGCATCCTTTAAAATCCATGCCGCTACTAACGGTCACATAGGGATACTTACCCATGGATGCTGAATGAATGAAATGGCCTAGAAACTGAAATGATTTGTCTAGATTGAAGTAACAATGATGGGAGTTAAATAAACATTTTGTGACTAAACAGAATTCTGCTTGTAGCAGGCCACCCAGTCACGCTGGCTCCTTTCACTGTTAATGACTTCCTCTTAGGCTTTCTGAATTTGACTCTTGAGACTGAAGTTCCATTGGCTACAGTTCTGTGGATCCCATCTCTCCTGCTCCATCAATTGTCAAGCTGCTTCTCTTTTAATGCAGCATAACAAACTATTTTAATAATGCATTTGTGTTACAATATGGTCCTCTTAAATCTCATTCCGATCGTTGTTTAGAAGCACAATGTGCTTATAGTCTTCAATTTGTACTGTTGAAGAGAGCCTAAATCTGAATATTTCTCTATCCTCCTGGTAAATTTCCATCATGGATCCTCATGTGAATAGGACAATTTAGCCAATGGCCTCTTATAGATAATAGACCAATATATCAGAATTAAACAGAGCTGAGTCCATGCATCTTTTAAAATCATCAAACACAAAGTCCTCCTGGACACATAAATATAAATGAAAGCCTGATTGTATCTCAGTCTGCAGGCGTACAGTGCTTGTGATGAGAGCCGGCACGCTGGCATAACCTATTGATTATTCAAGACAGATAGGATTTTCTCCAGCAGTGACTCCAGAGTTTAGCTTGGATTCTTTGGTTTTCTCTCATTGGCTATATTTTATAAAATTCACATTCTGCCCCTACTATCCTGAGGGGGAGAGGTCTTTCTCAAGAATCCCTAAGAGTGCCTTGCACAGTTACCCAAGGTCATGCTGGAAGAATAGCTGTTCTCCCTGTCACCACCATGTGATGGCACTGTGTCCTCAGCACAAAAAGACCTCTGTGGCTCTTGCTTGGGGTGGTCCTGGGTAGAGGAGTCATCACATAATTCTGACACAAGTTGGATTACAGATGGTTTTTCCTTCCTTCTGTTTTTTAACCAAGGTACCTGCTTTGTTGTTCAGAATTCCTTATTATTTGTCCTTCAACTCAAATTTTTTCATATATTTATTATTATAATTAATAGAAGGGTTACATGATATTTGCCAGATAGATGGTGCATTAATTCCCATACATTGATACCCTTTCACATGTCTTGGTCCCCATTTCCCTCCCCCCCACCCCCACCCCTCCTCTTGTTTTGCCCCATTCCCTATCCAATTTCAAATAACCAAATACAAATATATCTGATATATCAGGTAACAAAGTGAGATACTGTAACAATATGAGATAACCAAGGGACAGCAAAAGAGATGAGCGATAACATAGTACATTAAGGACAACAATAATTCATTATATGGCTTATGTTTCTATATCCTAGAGATCCTTTCATTTAGCATCATACTATATGGCCTTTTGTATCAAGGTTTTGCTCTATTGCAAATCTCTGCTAGGAGATCCCAAGGTTTCTACTGATTATGACAAATGAGGGAAACCATTGAGCCTAAGTTGCTTTGAGTCTGGCTTACTTCACTTAATATGATCTTTTCTAAGTCTTTCCATTTCCTAACAAATGGGGCAATGTCATTCTTTCTGACAGCAGCATAGAATTCCATTGTGTGCAAATACCACATCTTATTGATCCACTCATCACCTGAGGGACATCTAGGTTGGTTCCATATCTTTGCTATGGTAAATAGTGGGTCAATGAACATTGTTGTGCTAGTGGATTTAGTATGTCCTTGTTTCAGGATGATTGGGTAAATGCCAAGTAGTGGAATTGCTGGGTCATAGGGGAGTTCTATGTTTAGTCTTTTGAGGAACTGCCATCCTGCTTTCCATAGTAGTTGAACTGAGTTTGCACTCCCACCAACAGTGTAGTAGTGATCCCTCCAGGCCACATCCCCTCCAGCATCTGTTGTTATTAGTTTTCTTGATCCTGGCCATTCTAACTGGAGTGAGGTGGAATCTTCACCATCCATACAATGGACAAAGGCCTCATATCTAAAATATATTAACAGCTCAAAAAATTAAATCAATCCAAAACTAATCTCCAAAGTAACAACCATCCCATTAAAAGATGGGCCAAAGACTTGAAGAGAGTCTTCTCTGAAGAAGAAACAAAAATGGCCTATAGACACATGAAGAAATGCTCAATATCTCTGGTCATAAAAGAAATGCAAATCAAAATGGAAATCAAATTTATTGGAGGGAAATCTCCTAGGAACAGGGGGAAGCAGTAGAGTAGGTAGCATTGGGAGAAAACATGATGTGTGCTCATCTTCTTCATCATCTTAGGAAAGGACATATTTTGTACAATAGTGTCTCCAGAAGCTGTACATACTATATTGAACTATGTAAAATTAACTTCAACTTAACAATTCAAGGTGTTTTTTTTTAAAAAATGGGCCAATATAAAAGAAGGGGAAACAAAGCTGGAGGAAAAGCAAACAACTTGGATGTGAAGACTTGGGAGATTTGGGTTTGCAAAAAAAAATCACATAGTTATATTTTTTCCCTTATATTTGTTTGAATGACTTGAAGGAAGCCCTTATATAAAAAGTGATGTGTGTGTGTGTGTGTGTGTGTGTGTGTGTGTGTGTGTGTGTGTGTGTAGCTGGAGCTCTCCTTAGCCACTCTATGGCTCTACTGTTTATTCAGGGCTTAATGGAAAGAAAGTAAGAGAATGAATGGTCCTGATATAAACATTTATAATCAACACTTGTCCAGAGTACATTTCTACACACAATTTCCCTCTTTTCTCCCCTTTGAAGTCTTCCTATCTTTATTTGCCAGTGACCTGAAGAATACAGGAAGAAAAAAAATCCATCAGGAATTAAAAAACAAAATCCCTAAAAATACATTGGCTATAAATAGAGTAAAAATTCAGTGAAGCAGAATCAGGCAATGAATCATATCCTAGCAATTTTACCAGTGTAAGCACTTAGAGGGGAAATTTGTCAATATAAAATAGTATATTTTAACAGTCAAAGAAAACACACTTTAGATACTTGATGGTGATGTATATCTATTCTTAGTAGCACAGACCATATTACATGGTATGGATAGGATTTCCTGACCCTTCTTAGGGCTTTTTCATCCTTGCTGTCCACTGCTTACTCTCAGCTTCTGTATGTATACATCTGTGTGAACAATGGAATGTATTTATAATATATTTTATCAGAATATAAATCCTGTGATTTCCCTTTCTTTACCCTTTTACCTTTTTATATTTCTGTTTCCAAGATTCCAGTATAGATGTCAACTCTAGCACCAGTCCCTTAGTGAAAGGTAAAGATGTTCTTGTTGGCACTGGTGGCTCATACCTATAATCCTAGCTATTCAGCAGGCTGAAATCTGAGGATTGTGATTCAAAGACAGGCAGAGCAGGAAAGTCTGTGAGAGTCTTATCTCTAGTTAATCTCCAGAAAACCAAAAGTGGCACTGTGGTTCAAAGTGATAGAGCCCTAGCTTTGAGCACAAACATTTAGGGACAGCACCCAGGCCCTGAGTTCAAGTCCCGTGACTGACAAAAAAGAAAAAAAAAGTTCTACACTTGTATGACTATAGTCACAATCCAGGGCCTTCATAGGCCCTTAGTGCAGATTCTGAGATATTAGACTTTTTTATTCTATAATTGTAAGCTTCTGTAAGCTTAAAATTACATGGGGCATCTCTACCCTTTACCCCATCATCAAAGTCATAGAACTCTTTCTCCCTTTCTTTTTTGTTTCTTCTTCCTCACTGGTTCTCCCCTTACCTCCAACCACCATCACCCCCACACCCCAGCCCTTCTTTTTCTGTTGTATCTACTTTCACTGATCAACTATTTCAGTCTTTAATCACCTTTGTTTTAGAGTTTGGACATCATTTCCTATTGGTGTTTCTCACTGCCTAATGGCCAGGATGAACACTAATTTTAGAAGTGGGTCAGTTACTCCTCTATGCAAAAGCCACCATTCTCCACACTCAAGTCATCATTGGACACAGGAGCCTTTACCATCCCCTGTCACCTGTAAGATGATTTACCTCTCACATTGCTCTTTCGTGGTCATTGCCACAGATATCAGGGTGTTGCATACCTTTTCCCTCAGCAGAGGCCCCTTCTTCTTCTTCTTCTTCTTCTTCTTCTTCTTCTTCTTCTTCTTCTTCTTCTTCTTCTTCTTCTTCTTCTTCTTCTCCTTCTTCTTCTTCTTCCTCTTCTTTTTCTTCTTCTTCTTCCTTGTTTTTTCTTGTCTTTTCTCTTCTCTTCTTTCCTCTTTCCTTTCTTCTTTCTTTCTCTTTTTCTTATTACATTAATAGTGTTTCTTTTCTTGCTATGTTGTCATGCTTCAACCACAGCTGGTGTTGGACCTACTCCTACTTTAGGATGACAACTGAATTTCAACAAGTGATGTGAAACTTTGAACAATGAGCACAGAAGAGTAAAAGGGAATTTGACCTGCTGTAATTGTCTTCTTTTCTCTTTCTTTCTTTGCTTCTTTTTTTTGGGGGGGGGGGGAGTCTATAAACTCTTTGTGTTAATATGTTTCTCTCTGGAGAAATGTTCATCCTTTTATCTACATCTTTAAATTAAATATCCCAAAAGGATTACAAAACACCACTAGAGAAGAAATAAATACTAGAGAAGTGTGTTGTATGTGTATGTGTTCCAACTACTTCTTTTTATTCTCAGAAAATTTCCTTCCATTCAAAACCCTTTCTAATCACATGGTGTTTTCTTTTGTACATTCCTATTTGTGACTCAAAAACTCTTCACTGAAATTTTAAGCCATTCTTGATCTTTTCAATGGTAATATATTATTAGTAAAAACAGATGTTCAACAGTCCATTGAGAATGTTTAAAATCTAATCTTCAAAGTTTTTGAAAGATGTCAGATTACAGAAATGTTGACTTTTTTCATAGATCTATTACTAAAGATCAAAGTCAGAAAATTTATCAACACAAGTTAGAAAAGGATAGAACAACAATAACTACCACAAGAGATATCATAAAATATCCAACAGGGTCAAAATGTGGACTGCAATCTATTCTTGAAAACATATATTTATCTAGCAACATAAAGCAAATATATAGGTATGGAAACAGAATAAAATCCTGTGCAATGATCAGTTAAAACTCTAACTACCTAATAAGACTATTGATATGAAATATGATCTTTATGTTCAAAGAAAAATGACCTTCCATAGCAGCTGAAACTGAGAGAATTTGTAAAGAGTATATTATGGAATTTGAAAACAATTCTGATAATTGAATAGAGCTTTGTTGTGAAAGAATCAAAGTTGGAGCTCTAAAATATAAATGATAAAGACTGATGATTTTATGCCAGATAAAATAATTAATGTAATATTCTCAAGGTTTAAAAGATCTTTTCTTTCTAATAATATCTGTTACTTGAATAGTATTTCATCAATGAATTGAACTCTATAGAACTTGAAGATGGTATGATAAGCTGATAAACTAAAACCTGCCAGACAATGAAATGAGGGCATGAGACAATAAAAGAATTGGGAAATAGGAAGGACAAAAGAATGAGGAAATAAGGATAACACAATAAATCTTTGGCGTCACAATCTTAGAGAAGACAGAAAGGAGACTCACAAATCAGAAATCAGTTTTCAAGGACTCCAATTGTCACTGCTTCATCCAAGATCTCTAATGAAGAATATAGACTAGATTAGGAGCTAGGGTAAATTACTGGCCTAATTACTGGGTAAATTACTGTGTTCTCTTTCTATGCCTATGTTCTCTTTCTATGCTGTATTTCTTTTCTAATGAGCTTTCCTATTACTTTGCTATTTTTTTCCTTTCTTCGTTTTTTTTTTTTAACAACATATGATACATAAGGGTTAAATGGGTGAAAAAACATTGTTCTCAAAAATTCAGATACAGACGATGTTTCTTTCCATTTGTGTAAGGAAAAACATGGTCAAAACTACAAAGATAACAAAGAGTGCCATGTGAAGAGGGAGAAGAAAGAATTAGAAGAAGAATAAAGAAGGAATAAAGAGCGGGAAAAAGAAAGGGCGATAGCCAGAGAAAAATGTTGGCTGGAGGAAGAGGAGTGCATCTGTTGTAGCTTTAGCTAGAATATCTTACTTATGATTGATGTGTGGTTGAAGAATTCCCAAAATCATATCCTCTGATTTCATAAACTGCCTACAAAAGGATAAAAACATATTATAGAGGTAAGATCCCAAAGACTATCCTTTGGAATAACAATGAAGATGATTGTGAGGTGAAGCCAGAGTTCACAGAACAAAGAATGTATTTCAACTTAAGAATCATAAGGCAATATGCTCATGCTCTGGGATTCACTGGTTCTGTTATATGCACTACTGTCCAGAAGGAGCTGGCTTACTTGTGTAGTTGTATGGTCCGTTGAACACAGAGTTACAAGTCTGATTAAAAACACTTTGTGTAGCATATGTGCTATTATATAATAAATAAGTTTGATTTAAAGCAGTAGCCAATATCTGGTGTCATTTCCTTCATAGCTGGGAGTTGGTACATTTCACTATTATAATTCTAGGCTCAGGGTATAATAACAAAACACCTACTTATTATAGATGGTATAGTTTACTTATTATAAACAGTGCTTTTCAAAAAAATAGAAACTTGTTTTCCATAGTTCCTGAGACTGGAAGTCAACAATTTTTATAGAAACAACATGGTTGGTTTCTAGGGTGCACCCTCTTTTAAGTTGTAGACAGTTGACCTCTAACTTCACATGAAGAAGAAAGCTTGAGCTAGCTTATAATCAGGTTGCCCCAATAGCCTTTCTTCCCTCTCTTTGTATCTTTATAATCTCCTAGTTTATAAGTGATAGCAACCCTGAGAAAAATGTTTCTCCAAGAAATGCAGCCATGTTGGAAGTAAAGGTTATTTACTTAACCATATGTTCCTCTTGCTTCTGGAAAACAGGCAAAAATAAGAGTTTTGTGTTAATTGAGGAGATTGATCCTTAATACCAATGAAAACTAGGACTTCTGTTATAACATGGAGACAGAAAATATTCTATATAGAAACAAGGGAATCCTCTGTGATTTTTTCTAGCTTTTCTTTATCTTACTGAATCAACAGGAAACATCATCGAAGGCGTAACTATTTCAAGCATCAAATTTGGCCCATTCATCTGGGTAAATAAGCTTGACTAGCTGAAGAGCTACACTACAATTGGTTCATGGAACAGGTAAGAGAAAAATGAGCTAAAAAATTTGATAAAGTTGGGTCTAGGTTAGAGATAAAGACTTTACTTACATTTTCATTTGCTTTGCTGTTACACACATATATTTGTGTAAACATAACTTTCTGCTAATTGCTTTCATCTATAGTTTAACTTAAGTGAAGTTTACAGTGTAGTTTACAACTCACAGACTGTCCAGACAGAACTGTGATAGATATAGAGTACTTTACCTTCCTCAGAGATCTTGTGTTAGAAATGGAGGTAGTGATATTGGATACTTCTCCTTTGTTAAGATGAGTCCTAGGAGGAGTGGATTAGGTGGCACAATTTTGTTTTCCATGATGGTGAAACATGTTATTGAATTTCAAGGTGGAATAAGTCTAGGTGTGTTATCAGTGTTAGGCAACTGACTCCTTTAGAAGAGAAATGCCATGTTTGGGGGCTACCAACTATATCTTTGTACCCTTCTTAGATTTGGGGGACTATGCAGCATTATGAATTCTCCCTCACAGATGAAGAAGTCAGATATCTTTTCCCCAGATTAGTAGTTAGGAGACAGGCAGTGAGCTACATCCTCCCAATGATAACATTTCATTTCAATTTAGAACAGAACTCCACTAGGAAAGAAGCTAAGAAGAATCCATATAACAGAAGATGACTGCTTGAGTATTTGGCTTTGCTATGAGGTCAGACTCCAGGTCCACAGTGTTGAGGATGAAAACAGCAAGTACAGTTGCGTCAAGCTGGGTTTCTGGTTGATGTGTGAATGCATCATCTCAATGTAGTAGAAGATTGCTGTTGATGATGATGGTAATCATCTCAATGCTTTACAAATGGGTTTTGTGATGAGGTTTGAATAATTCTCCAGCATACTTAGCCTGAGTCCATTTCTATGTCCTTTCCTGTTTTATCACTGGAGTTGGTATTTCTTGCTTATCATCAAGACATATCAGCTACTGTCCATTTATTCTTCTGACTATGAACCTTTATTAAGGTGACCAGAAGGATTATTGGATCTCTGAAATTGTAGGCAATTGTAGGTAAGTTTTTAGGAGACAGAGGTTTGCAAAGTTGAAGTGCTTTAATCAAGATATCATTTGACTACATGGCAGAACTGAGACTTGTCCAGCAAAGCTATTCTCCTTGATGTGATAGAGTAACAAGCATGCTTACTTTTTCTTTTTAATCTCTAGTTCCTGGCACAGAGTTCTAAAACGTTTGGATTTTCTTGAGTAAAATGAGTGAGAGGAACATCCGAAGTTTTGCAAGCCCCTATCAAAAATAAATAAGAGAGCCAGGTGCCAGTGGTTCACATCTATAATCCCAGCTACTCAGGAGGCAGGGATCTGAGGATCATTGTTTGAAGCCATCCTGGGAAAGAAAGTCTCTGAGACTCTTTTATCCAATAAAACTACTCAGAAGAAAAAAAAAACGTAAAACAGAAGTGGCACTGTGGCACAAAGTAGATCAAGGACAGGACCCAGGCCCAGAGTTCAAGTCCCAGGACAGCAAAACAATAAAAATAATAAATAAATAACTAAGTGAAATTAAAAAGTTTAACTCTCAAAACAAGCCTCTTTCCAACAAATCTGGGTTTATGGTAATCAGTGACTTGATAACCCATCGTAAACCTTCAGGATGGATGCTGATTGCAGAAAAAAGATCCATCCTATATTTAGAAAGTTAGAACTTTTAGTTCTATCCTCCAAATCCTGAAGAATTGAATTAAACACCATGGCCAATAACTTAATCAATCCCATCTACCAGATGGATCTTCCCTAAGAATGCTAACTAATAGCTCAGAGAGAGTTTGGGGCACCAAACTCCATGAGGACAAAAGATGCTGCACTTGAGATCTGTAGGCATTTCCTTATTTACAAAAATCTCCATTTGGACATTGTAATTTCCTTAATAGTAAATGAAAATAAGTTGTAACTGCAAATAAAATGTTTTCTTGAGTTCATTATAACAAATGCTCCATCTGAGAATGGGGCTGTGGAATCCCCAATTTGTATACAAGTCTGACAGAGTGGATAAGCTTGGGATTCCTTGTGATTGACACTTGGAAGGAGGTGGTCTTGTTGGACTGAGCTTATGAAGTCCATACTAAAGCCATATAATTAATGTCTGAATCAAATTGAACTGTAGGGCACCATTTTGTTTCCATACAGAATTTCTTGATATAAAAAACTCTCATCTTTGGTGCCAGACAGGTTGTGAATAGAGAAAGTTCTTTCCTTTAGTGATTCTATTGTGTAATTCTTTTACTACCCAGAAGAAATGGGAGGAGAACTTGTCTGCTAGCATGTGACAAATGCAGTGTAAGTTAATCATTGTCAAAAATCATTACTATTCAAAAAGCAAATGTGTTTATCTGCAATGAACTTATTTCTCATAGGATCTGTTATGAGACACCACAAGAGAATCAATTCTTAGAGTACGTTAGGAATATGGGTCAGAGGTATCTATTAAGTGTTTTCTCTAATATATGATTGGTTTCTTTTTTGATTGTCCCTCCTAAGACCAGAGTAGGGGGTGGATTCTGGAAATAATGTCCTTCTTGTTCGAAAGACAAGACCTTGCAAGCTTGGACTCAGAACTAAAGGAACCCCTGGGGTCTTTGTTGGTGTTCCTGAACTTCAGGTCTCTGCTTTCTTTACCTCTTTGCTTTGTTAATGTTTTCTCTTAAAATACAATTCTTCTCTCTTCTTTTCTTACTTATAGAAAGGAAGGTCTGAAAGAATCCTCTTTCCACCTAATGCTTACATGTAATAGCTTTTGTCTGGACAAAATGTTTTCTGATATTTCTGAAATAAAGTCATCTTCAATTCTGTTATGTCTAGTTCAAGCCTTTCTGTAGGCGAAACAATTGCTCTTCGTAGTGTTTGTACTTTTCATATAATTGCAGATTATTATCTACTCTTGAAATGACAAATATTTAGCCTCATTAACCCTTTTATTTATATCACCCTAGGTGATTTCCAGTGTAACTTTGTTCTCTAGTCCCAGACACAGGAGTCTAAAATATGCATGCCATGATTGCCACCCATCCCAACATGGGCCATAGAGGTCATCAGGAGGAGAAATCCTTTTTCAAATCAGGGTGTTGGGTTTACGACATCACAGAAAATCATTTTGGGACATGAGACAGATATCAGAAGAGTTTATTAATAAGGCAAAGCAGGAACAAGGCCCCCCAGTACATTCCAGAGGTGGGGATTTATGCCCTTAAGTGGTACTTATGGGGAAATCCCTGGATGGAGGCATGGCTTACACTTGCCTTAACATAAGTGTTTGTCTTTGTTGAGTGAATGACTGAATGCTCTGATAATTGTTGCTGTCTGTCCCACTGTTTCAGTGTTCTCAATGGGGCCCAGGATCTGTTCAGTTTAATAAAGGTAGGCATTGTGACAATGATGTCTGTTTTCCTCACCCTTTAAAGAAAAGGTGGGTTTCCTGAGGTGCTCCTTTGACATCAGGTTCCTTCCTTAAGATACATACATTTCCTGTGTGAACCCTTCCTTTTTGTATGACACTGAGACTTGAACTCACTACCTGATGCATTTACTCATTGGTCAGTACTGGAGTTTAAGGCAAACCTCCAACTCCTTTAAATATATTTGTGATCAGAGTTATTTCCCCAAATGTTTTGGTCCCAGGTTGAGTGTATTTCTTTAAGATATTATTCTTCATTTTTCTATAGTTTAGTAATCATTTGAGCAAGTAGGCAAAGTCAGAGGGAGAGATGAGATTTTGATTGGTTTCTTAAGAAGGTTTGCAGCCCAGTGAGTGGAAAGCTGCCTGTGAGTGGAAAGCCGAAAGAATGCTGTGTGTGTGTGTGTGTGTGTGGTGGGGGAAGGGGGTGGTGTGTTTGTTTATGTGTGTATTTTGAAGCTATTCAATAATATAAAATTTTCATCTAAATTCCTCACTCATTTTTTCACATGCCTTAATTTCCCTGCTCTACCCTGTCTCTCTATTGGAGTTGGGAGGAAGGAACAACTTCTATCTCACGAAGCAATGCCGTCATTTACTCTAAAACTGGTCTCCTCTTTGTTGGAATAGTAGCTTTCATGTAACATCCCAAAATGTGCTTGTTCCATGCCACTTTTAGATACTTTCTTCTCTCTTTTTCCCTTTCCTGTATTCTTATCCACCATAAGTATAATTATTACTGATATTAGCAACAGTTCTTAATTTAGCATCATCTGCAAACTTTAAGTACCATTAACTGTCTCTGCAAGATCAACCTTAGCTTCTTGGAAAGTTGCTATGACACTTCTTCATCTACAGGAAGAAGTGAAAGTGGTAGAGAAAGTTTCTCTGTTGTTAAGATATTAAGCTCCTTTCCTACTTTGCTTAACTCCAAGGCCCTCCCCAGTGTCTTCTGAAAGGCAGCCACCCTTGAAGCAGAGACTGGGCTGCATGCTGCTTCTTGTCATGTTTTCACTGTGTTAAAATGAGTTTTCCTAAATAAAAAAAATGGCTGGCTTGTGTTAAATTGACAGGAAAAAATGTCAAATATTTCTAAAAATTTGAAATGTTGATATTTGGGAAGTCAGATAGGCAAAAAACTGAGAACTGATGAATAACAACATTTGTCCCTAAAAAAAAAACCTGGTTTTGATGGAGAAGTGTATATTCTCAGGAGATATGGTATAAAACTGCAAAAAGGAGGGAGGAAAGGAAGAAGGAAAGAAAGAAAGAAAAAGGAAGGAAGGAAGGGAGAAAGAAAAGAAATAAGAAAGGAAGGAAGAGAGAATGAAGAAAGGAAGAAAGAAAAAAGGAAGGAAGGAGGAAAGAAAGAAAAAGAAAAGAAGGAAGAAAGGGGGAGAAAGAATGGAATGAAGGAGGAAAGGAATGGGGAGAAAGAAGGAAAGGAAGGAAGGAGAGAAGAAAGAACAGGAAGAAAAAAGAAAGGGAGAAAGATAGAGAAAAAGGAGAACCTATTTCAGGAGACTGAGGCTGTGATTTTGATGAAATTCATCTTCTCTCATTCTCACTTCTGCTTCATGGCCCTTCTGCTATTCTATATTAATCTTATTTCCTTGGTCTAGTTTTTACACACATACCCTCCCTTCCCACACATCAACATTTAGGTCACCCTAATTATTTTAAGCCATGGGCAAATTTTGTAGGTATAAGTTAAATAAGTAAGTATTTACTTTGTACTAGTGTCCTCTGGTCTTCCCATCTCACTCCAGGGAAATTCTTACACAGAGACATCAGTAAAGTATAAGTTATGTTATCTTTTCAACTTTCCAAAATCTTGTCATTAACCAGGAATCAAGAAACTATTTTGGAACTGGATTCCAAAACAGATACTCTACATGCTCAAACACTCCCAACCTTGAGAATTCTGCCAGCCAGACGGAATGGGGCTTGGCGTCAGATTTAAAAGGTTGCATCAGGGCCTTGATTGCAGCCATCAGTTGTTCATGTACATCAGATGCTTATTTTCTTCCAGTGCCAAGAGTACTCATCCCATGTCATGCACAGAGCACAGGAATATTGTTGAGACTACACAGACACCTAACATGGGTCTCATCCTAGCACAACCAGAGAACAGGTCCCAGGAACCCTGCAACAGGACTTTCTGTTCTTCTGGAGGATACACCCTTCAAGAGATGTACAATGTCATTGTACATATGCCACAACTTTGACATTTCTATGAGCTTGATTGGATTTGAGCCCCTATCCTATCCCAGTCCTCCCTGTGAGATCTCACTATAAAGGAAGAGGGTTATACTGTAGAACTGTTGGGGAGACACTTATACCATTCGCCTTAGAAATCATGATTAACCCCCAGGGCAGAAAATTGAATTAGTGACTTAACAATTGTGTTTAGAATTTTCCCACTGAGGAAGTACTGGGCATAGAAAAAAATACAGACTGAAAAAAATTAAGTTCATCAGTGAAACTTAAGAAGTCTTTAATATATTTGGGATTGAAAGATGTAGTCCTCTTCCATAGAGTGTTCATGTAAATGGTCATTTAGAGACAAAAGAGATGCAAAATTAGAAAGTAGTTGAGGCATTGTTCCTAAATAAAATGAAACTCTTAAGATAAATAACAAGATATTTAAGATAATATATTACCCAGCTTCATTATAAATATTAATATTTAACAAATACTTTATTTGGAGAGATTAATAATAAGAGCTCACATTTATAAAGTTCTTACTCCACACTATACATTTTATTTCCTCAGTGCATATATTTATGTAACGGAACCCTTAAACAGTCCTAACTGTGATTTCATTTTGCAAAGAGAAGATTAGGGTTTAATTAAAAACATTCTTTTCAAGGATTCAGATATGGATAACCCCCCTTTTTATATTAATATCAAAGTATATCACCTTAGTAAAACATCTCTTCTGACATGTCAGAGTGAAGAAGAACACCCTCTTATATAAATCATGGTAATATTTGTGCTCAGCTCTGTTAGTCCAAGAACTCCAGAGCCTTGTCAAGTTCAACCTGGTTATTTCTAGCAGTGTCCAGGGGTTGTTTGATGTGTGTTAATGACTACACCTCATTGGCCACCATGTGGTGCAGCAATTACTTGAGGTCAAATAATTGAAAGGACTCACAGGAATCTAACAAGGTATACTCATGAAAGATTTATGAGAGGCACAGACTACGCAGCACCAGAAGCAAGAAAGCATAAAGCAACAAAATGAAGACCTTGAACATCTGAGCATGGCTTCCGGGATCCTCTCCTGGTTACACAGGAAGTGTTCTAAAGATCCAGCAACATAGCCATACAATGTCTCAAGGAAGATGAAAGCATAGGTTTACTGGAAAGTCTCCTAGACATCATGGATCACACAGTCATTCATCAGGCTGAATGACCAGGTAATGCAGATCTGACCCATAGGCTAATTCACTTGAACAATGTGGACAAGCTGGTAGTGGTTATCTATCTCCAAAGGGGAAATTTAAGCTTTAAATAGAACAGGATCTATTATTAGCTAATAAGATTCCTTTCCTATCTTGGTCAGAGATGTGTATTCTAGCTCTAGGTGTCCTTGGAGATGCATGAAAACTAGGTTTAATTTGATCCTCTTCTTTCATATGTGAATTGTCATATAGGAAGTTCTCTTGTTTTAGGGAGAAAAAGTATTTGTTCTTCTTTACAATTGAGGAGAATGAAATCAAAGTTTTATATGTGCAAAAAAAACACCATGGGTAATGTATAAATGAATGAGCCTGGCTATTTTACAGTTTTAAAAATAAAATTCTTCGATCAAGTTAATTAAAATAACTTTTTCCACCATTAGTTTAGCATGTCCAGAAATAGGCTTTTTTTTTTGTAAGTAACAAATTCAGCTTTTTTCTTTTAGCCATTCCTGGATTTGAGTTCAGGGCCTGAGCACTGTCCTTGGACTTTCTCAAAGCTAGAGCTCTACCACTTGAGCCTCAACATCATTTCCGGCTTTTTTCTATGTATGTGGTACCAAGGAATTGAACCTGGGTCTTCATGCATGCTAGGCAAGCAGTCTACCACTAGGCCAAACTCCCAGGCCCACAAATTTGGCCTTTGCCTTTAAATAACATTATCGCACTATTCATTTTATGTTTTAGACTTTATCTATGATTATATGGAAGAGGAAATTGTGGTTCTTCCATAAGCACCTACCGCTACCATATCCAACCCACTCCAACTCTGTCCCTCTTTTCAATACAGCTCTAGTGTAATTTTGACCTGGTCAATGTTACATTTAGATTTGGATATCACCATCCAAGCTGAATCATGCACAGTTATTTTTCCTTACAACTTCTTGTGTTCTATGAAGTTAGTACTAGCTATTTTGTTTAGTGTGGTTTACCCCATTTGCTTATAATTAATGGCCACCTAGAAGCCTCCCTTGTTTATGTTTGACTTGAATCTGTATCAACAAAAAGATGATTTAAGCAAGTTATCTAGTCTTCAATCTATTGCTAGTATTGTTCTGATCCTTGGTTCTTTGTATAAGCCAAAGATGACCAAATTATTCCCCTCTTTGCTTTTGTGCTACAACAGCAGAGTTGATCGTTTTTGACAAATACTATACTATCCCAAAGCCTAAAATTCTTACGATATAGCTTTTTACAAAAATGTATCCATTCCCAATATAAATCTTGGTTTATTTCTTATTTATGAGTTTGTAAATATTTTCTTTTGTCCCCAATGTTGTTTTAATGTAGACCTGCATGGTGAGTCTGCACTTATTCATTGAGTACAGCATCATCCTTTATTTCTGACTTATTACTTCATGAAGACGCTAACTTCATGAAAGCCAACAAGCAGAGATGTGCAGGAAGGAGATGGGGTCTCCACATCCCTATCAAGGAACAGTTCAATCTAATGAATGAATTTAAAAATATTACACATCCTAAGATTAGACAACCTTCTAACAGTGCTTTCACCACATTGGTCTTACAAGGGGATGCTTCCAGACTATGGCACAATTATTTTACTTTATTTTCTGGAATATTTGTGGAACTGTATTCAAGAATACCTAGGATTTTAGCTCTACTGTTTTATTTTATTTTCTAATTTCCACAAGAAAGGAATGCATTTTAGTATATTACCTTTTCTTTCTAAGGATAGTTATTCTTTTCAAATATTTCCTTTTTCATTCACTTTTTATGTTTGGCTTTATGTTGCTTTCTTTAAAGGCCAATAATACTTAGATCATATTTAGTGCAACACATTAATTTTTTTTTCAGTCGTGTGACTTAATTCTGGGCCTGGACATTGTCCTGAGCTCTTCAGCTCAAGGCTACCTCCCTACCCCATGGTGCCACTTCCAGTTTTCTGGTGGTGAATTGGAGAAAAGAGTCTCACAGACATTAGTGCCTGGGCTAACTTTGAACCACAATCCTCAGATCTCAGCCTCCTGTGTAGCTAGGATTACAGGCATGAGCCACTACATCCGGCTTACGTATTCAATAATTATTTAAACCCTTTTGCTGTTGTTACTGGGCTTGCCAGTGTGGGCTTTTCCTGAAAGTGATCAGAAAGGTTGGAAAAAACTGAAGATGTATCTAAGGCATTTCCTCTTGAGTTAGTACTATTCTCTAGGGAAAGCTCTTCTGACTCTTCCAATATCAGATCTAGAGAGTTTAAAACCTGGCTACCAACTGAGGGGGTGATAAATGTGTGAAAAAGGGTATCTTAATTTAATGTGTCCATTTTCTCTTAACTCCCTTGTTTGATGAATGATGTCCCAGATCATCAACTGGGTGTGAAGACCACCTGTTTTATACTTCATCTTCTGACTACACAATCACTGACAATCACCCTTTAGCACTAATAGGGACTGGGATCTGAGATGTGCTCAGAGCTAGATTAATGGGCTGGCTAATAATTAGGGTTACTAACAAATGGCTATTAGACTAATGAATAGCAGTTTTGTTCTACCACTCCTGTTCTGTCACCAGCCTTCTATGCTGTGTGTCCTATTGCTGGGGCTAGAGGCCCAGGAACTACATCCCTAGAATCATTTGCTCTGGATGAACTTTTCCAACAATAAACAAAGCTGTAAGATTTGGAAGGTATTAGAAAGGCAGAAACCATATTATGTCTTGCTGCCAGCAGAAGGCAGTTTTGTGGACTTCAACAAGTACGAAATTTTACAATACTACTGGGAAGCTTTCTTGAGAATCATTTGCTATGATGCTTCATATTACTGTGGCTATCTCTGACAGTTTGCTAAAGTTCTTGCACTGACCTGACTTGGAAAGCTTATGACAAATCTCAGGAGTGATTCTGGCTTTCCCTGCTCTGGGTTTCATTAGTAGTCCCACCAGTCTTATAAGCAGCTGCTTCCTCGAATTGAGTCCTTTCCTGCCTTGGCTAATGTGATACTTTGTGGACTTTAAGCAGATCTTTTCAGTTTTAGCTTTGTCTTTTTCCCAGCTTGCACTGCTGACTGTTATATGCTTTACTTTGGCCTGCTTTAGGCATGCTTAATGTAACACTTTTTTGTGTTTGGGGACTAATAAGTTCAATGAAAAAAATATTTTTTCTGTCTTATTCATAACACACCTTTGAAAGGATGCCCTTACATCATGTTTAATCTATAATTATCACACCAGAAATTACTTTCCAACCCTCTCCTAGGTGCACACAGGCCAACCCTCCAGCCCTTTTGTACTGACCTTAGTTGATAGCCTTTGAACCAAGGAAAGTCTTTCCTGCTTTGTGATATTTTGCTGTTGTTGCTCATACTTTTGTTCTTACTTTGCCTGGTAGTCTTCCTCCTCTACCCCAGCAGTCTAGCTTATCCCTACTCTTGACTTCTCTCATGAAGGCCCCTGACCATAGGTATGGAAACATTAAATTATCTCTCCCTTTATTTCCTCACAGAATGCATCTCTTTCCCTTTTCATACATATATTTTATGTAGTCATATGAATTTGTTTATTTAATGTCTGTCTCTTGCAGGAATCTAAACTTGGTAAACATAATTGGATCTTTGTTAATAATTTGCAAAGCAGAGGAAAGTTATTTGAAATGAAGCTTACACAAAGGAAATATTATGTATGGCCTTTTCCTGACTGTTAAGATAGCAGCAAAATGATTCAAATAGAAAGTGACAGTACAAATGCTCTATTTTGTAAAAGACTCACCCTCAAAATATACATTCCCCATCCTGTTTTAATTCCACAAACTATCATCAACAAAAAATGAGAACAGGACCAATTTATAAGCTACAAGGTTTAGTATTGTCATAAGCCCATCCTTCCTTCCTTCCTTCCTTCCTTCCTTCCTTCCTTCCTTCCTTCCTTCCTTCCTTCCTTGCTATTCATTTTCTTTTCTCATCCCTTTAGGCTGGAGTGTTGAAAAAGCATCTTTAATAGTGTTCAAATGTAAAAAAAAAAACTAAAAAAGAAATAGGAAAAGTGATGAGAAAATTAATATAATGAAATAATCAGTGCAAATGACATTCCATTGTCCAGAAAAACCCTCAATCAACTCTCTTAGAATTACTGAATCTGATGAGTAATTGTGGCTTAATCTCTAATTGTAAGATCAAGGCACGCTGTCAGAAGAACTGCCAACATTAAATAGATATTTTACAGTATTCAGTTTAAGGTAGAACTTTAATGAAATTGAAACCTATTAATCAAAAGCATAAATCATGCACACCAAGTATTAATGGAAAAAATCTCTAAATTTGGAAAAACTGAAATTTATATTCACCATCAAATGATACTCATCAGTACTTATTTTTCTAGTGTTTTCAAATGCAGGAAAAAAGTTTGCAGGAGTTTTTTAATTTATAATAATCTCAAACTATATCCTTAACTAATGACTGAATTCAAAGTAAACACAAACTAAAAAAAATCAAGCTTCTGGTTTTGTTTTTATTCTTTAGGAAGGATGTCCGAAAGAAATTTATACTAATTGTCCAATAGATGTAAAAATATATTGATCATTTAAATTCACCTGGTAAATTGTTTTGGGGAAACAAACCTCATGGAGTTTCTTATATGTGCACATACACACAAGTTTGTAGTTTATGAAATGTTTCCCATATATTATACATGTCACAATACATTCCATGTTTCTGATTTCTTAATCTCATTAGACCTTATAAAACAACCTGACTGGATTAAGCAATCATTAAATTTCTTTCTAGCTTTGCTGCCACAAATGTTCTCAGACTGTGACTCTTCCTAATCATATGCACAGCTTTCCCTTTCCTCTGTGTGTTTCTGTGTTTGTCTCTGCCAGTTCAGTATTCTCCCAGTAGACACATCTAAGGACATGCTGATTAAATTAGTCAAATTAACTCTTTGCCTGACTCCATCCTCATTAGGCTAATGAGCAGAGTAGGAGTACATCTGTGTGTCTCAGTTGTCTTAGGTCAGAAGTGCTGTCACTAGGAGCACCAGTGAAAAGTTGTAATTGTGACATTCTTTTTGTGTTTTTTAGCTGGCAGCTCATTTTCCATCCTTTCTCAAGAGGGAGCATGTGGCTCAGCTGAGTAAAAGCAGTAATGTGTTGGGCGATCTCATTTTCTCTGCTGGATCATTGGAAAAGAAGGTGTAATTTTATTTCCTCCCCCAGGAAAGAGTGTCTTGGGAGGGCAAGTATGAAAGATGTTGAACAAGTATTAATCAAAGGAGGGAGATCTTATTATAACCCTAAGGTGATATGAAGTGATAGATCCTTGTGATGGAGGAGCTGAGTGAGTTGCAGCTCTATGGATTTGTTTATGATGAGGTGTGTGTGAGTGTGTGTGTGTGTGTGTGTGTGTGTGTGTGTGTGTGTGTGTGTAGGGGAAGCGAAGTACACAGAGCAGAGATAGATGGAGGGGAAGGACAAAAGAGGAAGGGACAGGTAACACCAGTTTCCAATGGGCATACTTTCTCTTTTCCAAATGTTATGCTAGTGTATTGATTGAACTAAGTGACACTTCATATGCATATTAAGCAACTGACTATATTTTAAAATGAACTTCTAAGATATTTTTTATGCTCCAGTATACTGTAATTGTAAACCTTAAACCACTAAGCATAGACAGCAGAATGACAAGCATGTGGTCAGTGCCAAGTACTCTGTGTTTTTGACTGGACAGAAGGCCCTGGTGAGCAGGGGTTGTGTTGAGGTATCCCAGCCAGCCCGATCCCAGTGGAGACTGGCAGTTAGCCACACAGTAGCTTCCTTTGGCTGAACAAATAGTGTGAATGAAGATATGGCAATATATCCAGGATTCTGGTTCATTTATGACCGCAGCTTTGTTTTGTTTGTTTGTGTTTTTTTTAGATGGAAAAGAAAATTCTGTCTCTAACTCCTGGAGTATTGGGTGAATGAAAACCTCTCATTGAGGGCTCTCAGGGATGCAATTCTAGCAATGCATAAAAGAGGAAGTGTGACTATATATAATACATATGTATACACATATATGTGTATATATAAATAAGCAAATGTGTAATATTCTGGAAATTAAGAGAAAACCATGAATCTCTGAGGAAAAAAACGAGCTTTGTAGGACATCACTTTATTGTAGTTTATGGACTCAGTTCCAACTGTACTACTTTCCAGTGGTGTGACATTCTCTTCCTACCAGAGCACTGATGGGTGGATCCCAGGGCTGTGTTTATGGCTCTGTGGCAGTTGAGTAAGTTTTCTGTTGGGAACTATAGCAGATCCAAAGAGTGCCTGGCAGACTTCCTGTGTTAACAAAAGAGTAAGTTTCTACATTTCCAAATTTTTTATTTGTCCAGATCTTGCCAAAATGTTGAGCAATTGTGGAACACCTAGATCCATCTTTGCAGTAGGGATCAGGCCTACTGTAGAGACAAATGCCATGGGATAGCAAAGGCTTTTAGAGATGGAATATTCTGTCCTCATATTGTTTCAGATTTTGCCAGCTCATTCATGTTCTGGCTCTACCTCCTGCCATCTGTCTGTCCTTATCATGGCGCTCTTCAACTGTAAAATGGGGATAAATAAAACCACCTACATTTTAACACCAGTGTGAGAATTAAAGGAAATGTCATGTTAGAAGATACATATACTGTCTGCACATAGTAAGCCCTTGATAAGTGTCAGCTGCAATTACAGATGCAGTCCATGGAGGCTATGCCTAGCACAGTTCTTCAGATTAAAATATTGCAAGGGTTACCTCCATTATATATTTAAAGTTGATAATGTGCAACTTTTTTTTGTAGAAATTTAAGCAAGTACCTTATGTGAAAATGGAGCTAGGAAAATTGAGGGGATGAGTAGCCTTGAGAGATATGAGGAAGAATGATGAAAGAGGTGATACTGATCAAATACATTGCATTTATAAGCTGACACATTGACTTGAAACCCCTTTGTACAACATTTAATAAAACATTAAAAATAAAGATAATAGGACAAAGTTTAAAATCCTAATTTAATTGAATGGAGTTCTCTTAGCTAAGAGTAGGCTTTATTGGTATTGTGGCATCTTCATGAATGGTAGCAACCTTGTCATTCTCAAAATGCAAAAGATGATTTATTTTCTATGTTGGCAAGGCAACCAAGAAAAGTGACTTTAATTCAACAGAATTAACAATTCAGTGATGTATATAACCCTTTTTGTGAATACTAGTGAGTACTTGCCCAGAAGATTTAGAAGAATGTATTTTTAAAGGGCTACTGATGTCGTAGTATATTGAGTATATTTATTGAGCATCACTATACTCTGACTCCAGCCATTTTCAAAGCCTGAAAGTTTAAGAGTACTAGGTAAGTAAGTTCAGGGAGTTGTGAAGAGAAAGTCCTGGTGATTTGTTACGTTGCTCACCAGTGAGGTGTAGCTCAAGAACATGGAAATAGTGATTTACCCTCTAAGGGAAATTGCAGAACAAATGGCTGATATAGAAGAACAAAGATGAATGATTACCTTAAAGAAGAAAATAATATCCCAAGCCAAACTTATGCAAGTATTCATATGGCAAGAAGAAGAAAAAAAATGACCGAAAATGAAAGCTGGTTGATCAGTAGTTTGCCCGGTGACAGGGGATGCAGATAGATATCTGTCTCTAATTCTGTCCATGGTGTTTTCAAACCATGAGCTCAAGGACCTGTCTCCAGCAAAACAGGTGTGCCACAGCGTGGAGTTTATCACCACAGCAATTATCCAGAGCAGGAATGACTCTGAGGTTCCATAGTCATCAAGAAACCTTCTGGTAAGGGTTGCCCTCCAGATCTACCAGTGGAGCATCGTAATTTTGATACTTAGTTAATATATGAGTATTCTGGAGTCTTCATATCAGGTTTGAGAACTGGCTAGTGTGAGATTTCCCTGAACCTACTTCCTGTTGCAGGTTGCCTGTTGCCTACTGAATTTCCAAAGGTGGTGTCCAAGCCCACACTGTGGTTCCCATTCTGTGTTGGGAGCATATGCGAGTCCAGCAGCATGTCTTTCCCAGGTAGTACTACCCTGTTATCTTCAAACTTCAATGTGCATGTGCCATGACTATTAGTGGACATTGGTAGGCTTAATAGTTTTTGTTCTTAGCACCACTGAAACCTTTCTGAAGGGATTATAAAACTTGCCTGTAAATTTGAACAACTTCCCCAAAAAGTCTTTCAAGTATTAAAAATGAAATTTCCCATAGAAAGCTCATTCTACTTCCAGCAAAACAGGAGCAAAAGAGAAATCTCCCTGTATAAATAAACTGAATTTACCAGTTTATGTCTTTATCCATTTATTTTGGTAGGGCAATTTGCTATTTAAAAATTCATAGATAAAAGTAATACATTTTTGCTTCTTTCATATTTTTGATATTCATAAGGACCAATGAGGTTATGGAGAAGGAAGTGATTATTATTCCCCCTTGGAAAATTATGAAAGTAAGAGTTGAGTTTCTTGCTTTCCTCAACACTAGAGCTTGTTAGTGGGTTAGTTAAAAAAGTGTATGAAGCTTACCCATTTCTTAAGTATGTTTCACTACTCATGCGCAACACAGTCTGCTCATGTTCATTTATGTAATGACATAACTGATGGCAGAAGGATCTCTTGTAGATAAGAACTGTGAGTTTCTGGTGCTGTCATTGCAGTCTTAGGTCTATAATCATATGCTGTGTTTGTCCATAAGTTGTGACAGAATCAGCACTATGTGATTAATTCCCTCTTTTGATGAGGTTCATCCAGGAATGGAAGTCTAGTTTGTTATGATGGAGAGGGTTGGATTCCCACAGAAGCATCATTCTGTTCTTTTTATTATAGCCTCAGACCCAAAAAAATATCGTAGCATTTCCAATACATCTCTTAAAATGGCTATGTATCCTTTTTAAAACCCTTGTTACTTGGTTGCTGTTTTCCTCTGAGACGTCCTGTTTTCCATTGGATTCTACTCTGGACTGTTGAAAATGCTTAAACATTTTCTTTTTCATCAGATCTGCTCTCTTCAAATCCCTCTGCTGCCTTTCTCAACCACACTTAAACTTGGTGAAAATTTTTTTCCCTTTAAGACTCCTATCAAACTAAATTTTAAAGCCAATCAAAAGAAATAATAACTATAATATAACTTCTCAATTTTCAGCAATAAATAATTCTGGCAAAGAAAAGAAAAAGAAAATTAAACTACTGAATGCATTTCCATACCATGCTGAGAAGAACAGCTATAGGAAATTATTAGATTTTCTTCTGTAAATGTCTTAGTACAGAACCTGGCATTTTGCTAAGGTTTTCTTTTCTTTCCCTCCCCAAAGGGTGCGAATTATCTAGCACAAAAATTTTTATAAAGGTAAATGAAAACCAGATAGTTATAAATAGAGTGAGAGAGCCATAGGGACAGGGAGGAGAGTGGAGTGGGAAGAAACATTAGAGGGGCAAGTAAGGGAGCTGGGAGGTAGGGTAGAAGGGAGAGACAGAGAGCAAGAGAAAGGGAGAAGAGAGAGAGGGGGAAAGAAGGGGAAGGAGAAAGGATTTGGCAAGAGTTTAGAGAAAAAGAAAAAGCTCAGGCTTTGGTGGTATGCAGTATTTTGACATGATTCTGTGTAAAAGAAAGATAGGATAAGGATTTTTTCCCAATATCTATAGTAGCAGAATGCTTTGAAATGCTCCCCTTCCTGTAGACTAGCATGGAATGAATCTGGCTTCTGCAGTTCCAGTGTTTATCCCAAAGTCTAAGATCTGATGTGTTAGAAGCACAGAATTGTTCAGTGGAGACTTGTAACCAAATTTTAAAAATTGAGTTTAAACTCTCCCATTTTGAAAATGTACCATTTATTGAACAAAATGCACTCCACAAATGCATTATAGGTATTTCTATAGGCAAGTTGTAAAGGATATTGCCTCTGGAGACAGATGCTTGTGCTTTCTGTAAATATGGTTAAGGTCAAGACCTGTAGATCTTTGACTCCCTGGCCTTTTCAGATGCTAAAAGAAATCTGATATGAGTGGGGGATGATGTAGTAAACAGGAGTCCATTCTGAGCCCACAGAAATGTTGAACCTGACATCTGAATATACAGGATAGAATGCTACTTCAGTCATGTGAGTGTTCCATTAGCAGGAGCAGAGTGCAATCAGCTCTAGATTTCCAGAATTACTTCATGGAAAAGGACATAAATCAGAAATTAACATTAAGACAAAGCACAATTTTGACAAAAGTACATTACAATTAGCATTAATGGTATTGATTGGTCTATAACACAGCATTGTGTACCAATGCAATCGAGATGCATTTGCTGTTCTGTAACTGCTTACTTAGGTGGAAGTTTATGAGTTTGTGATTCTAAATATCTTGTCTTAAATCTGTTTTTCTTTCACATTTATAAACAGGAGTAAGAAGCTTTCTCATGTATAAGTACAGACTAGAAAGAGATCAATAGAATGCTACTCATATATTTTTCAGGATTAATAGATGTTAATAAAAGGAGGTGATAAAATTGCTAATTGGATTCAGAAGGTGGAACAGTGGCATGGAATGTTTTTTAGAGGGGTTTAAAACATTATTCTTTTTATTGGAAGGAGGTAGATTGGAAGACACCCTTTGTATTGGGATCTGGAATGATCTAATTTTCTTTGTTAAGTTACTACTTACTCCATTAATCCTGTATCCATAACTTCCTTGGAGCCACATGCTCAGTTTTCTCAGATTTTCTTCTCTGTTGCAAAATGATAGGGTTTAAAATTACTTGATTTAAATTGATACAATTTTCTCTGGAAAGCTGCAAAAAGACAGTAGGCAGCAACTATTTTTGCATTTACTATTTTATTGTTAGCGCCCATATACTTATCAACTGGAACAGCTATGAATAAACATTTCATATTTGTCAACCTTCACAATGAGGTTTGGGGAAGAGTAGCTATTACTACTTTTGCACATGCGTATACCGTCATATGCATATGTATTTCCAGAAAAGAATGTTCTGTACAAAGCTGGAAAAATTTCAACTTAAAAGATGTTGTAACTTAGGTTTTTAAGAAAGAACTAAAGATAATTCACTTAAAAATGTAGTTTTAGGAGCTGGAAGTTTGGCCTACTGGTAGAGTGCTTACCTAGCATGCACGAAGACCCGGGTTCAATTCCTTGGTATGACATACATAGAAAAAAAAAAGCTGGAAGTGGTGCTGTGACTCAAGTGGTAGAGCACTAGCCTTGAAGAAAGCCCAAGGTCAGTGCTCAGGCCCTGAGTTCAAGCCCCAGGACTGGCAAAAAAATGTAGCTTTAGATCTAATGTAGAGGTCTACAAAAATTATAAACGTTTCTTTAACTGTGTTATTTTTAAAGAATTCATCAGTTATTTAGTGGATTAAAAATTTTTGTAAAGTAAATGAGTCTTACACACATTTGTATTTGCAACAACATCTTTTTAAAAATTATTTTTCCATATATGTTTATTGTAATTAATAGAAAGGTTATATCATATTCACCAGATAGAAGGCGCATTACTTCACAAACACTGATACTCTTTCTCATGTCTTGGTCCCCATTTTCTTCCCCCCACCCTCACCCCTCATCTTGTTTTTCCCCCCTTCCCTATCCTATTTCAAATAACCAATTAAGCCCATATAAAATATATCAGATAACAAGGTGAAATACTGTAACAATATGAGATAACCAAGGGACAGCAAAGGAGATGAGAGATAACAAAGTACATTAAGGACAACAATCACTCATTATATGGCTTTTGTTTCTTTTTTTCATATATTTTTATTGTAATTAATAGAAGGGTTACATGATATTTGCCAGATAGATGGTGCATTAATTCCCATACATTGATACCCTTTCACATGTCTTGGTCTCCATTTCCCTCCCCCCACTCCCACTCCTCATCTTGTTTTCCCCCCTTCCCTATCCAATTTCAAATAACCAAATACAAATATATCTGATATATCAGGTAACAAAGTGAGATACTTTAACAATATGAGATAACCAAAGGACAGCAAAAGAAATGAGAGATAACATAGTACCTTAAGAACAACAACCATTCATTATATGGCTTTTGTTTCTATATCCTGGAAGTACTTTCATTTAGCTTCATACTATATGGCCTTATGTATCAAGATTTTGTTCTATTGTAAATCTCTGCTAGGAGAGCCCAAGGTTTCTACTGATTATGACAAATGAGGGAAACCATTGAGCCTTTGTTCCTTTGAGTCTGGCTTACTTCACTTAATATGATTTTTTCTAAGTCTTTCCATTTCCTTACAAATGGGGCAATGTCATTCTTTCTGACAGCAGCATAGAATTCCATTGTGTATAAATAGCACATCTTGTTGATCCACTCATCAACTGAGGGGCTTCTGGGTTGGTTCCATATTTGTTATGGTAAATAGTGCTGCAATGAACATCATTGTGCTAGTGGATTTAGTATGTCCTTTTTTCTGGATGATTGGGTAAATGCCAAGTAGTGGAATTGCTGGGTCACAGGGGAGCTCTATGTTTAGTCATTTGAGGAACTGCCAAAATTGCAACAAAATCTTAAAAGAGGCCTGAGAACTTTATTTGGTAATCTACAATCTTCTTATTTTAAACAAAAATGTACTTAACATAACTCACTGCAGCAATCATGTATAGATTAGATTCAAAAGCCAGATGGATTAACATTTGATAGGTAGCAAAGAGAATTATCCCTTCAACTTCGGACTAATTCTGAATTCTTCAACTTTTGCTCTGTTTCCTGGCTAATAAGAAATAAAACATGATCAAATGCAAAAAGTGAATCATAATGACAAGAACAACAAAATCTCTTACTGATAAAAATAAAAGCTTCTGAAATGCAATCATCATATGGATCTGAATGGGAAGCATATTGAGCTGTATGAAATCTATCTTGCAGAGCAGTTTTTGAAAAGAGAAAGTTCTTGCTATGTTTATTTTTATATTGATTCAAGAAAAACCCACAGCTTGTCTACTATTAAAATGTAACCCAACAGTCATCATGAATAAAAATGTTGTATAGAAAAACATTGTGTAGAAAAATTGTCACATCCTAGAAGTTAGATGGCTGCCCAGAGAGTTACATAAAACAATAAATAACTGCAAAGAGATCAGCATAACAGCAGAAATTGCAAACATAAACTCATGCAAAATCAGGACTAAACAAATCTGCACCCGGGAAATAGTTGTAGGAAGGTTCCGGGCCTTGACTTGGGCAGCCATTCCTGAGAAAAGTCTCCTCCATGTTGAGAAGGGTTTTGCTAGAATTCTAAGCTTTTCTGACTGCATTGGGTAAGAATTCTACCCAAAGCAATATTGAACTCCATCCCATTCTCCTTACCCTGAGGTAGGCTGTAGATGAAACATCTTTGATCTGAATGTTATAACTTATGATATTCCTATTGGTTAAATTCTTCCCACCTGCTTCCAGCCCCAGTAGGTCCAATACACAGTTCAGTCCATGAAGTCTTCCTTGACTTGCCCAAATTGTAGGCAAGTGGTAGCATACTGGAGATTCCAATCTCTGGCTTCAATTAGAATCACTTAATTTGCGTTTGAAATGTACCAAGGTCCATATTCTAATTTAGAATGTTTAACATGTTTGCTTTGGTTGTAATTGGTCTGGATAAGGCATACTCATACAGAACATTTTAAATTACCCAGGTGACTTTAATTAGCAGGTAATAATAAAAATCTTTGTCCTGTATAGTTTATTAAATCTCTGGATTTGCTTTCCAGGATACTTACCTATTCAGCTTAATTAAGTATTAAGTACTATGTGTAAAGGAAAACTTGAATAGTGAGTAAAACAGGCAAACATCCCAACTTTGTGGAGCTTACATAGCAAGAAATGACAAATATTAAACAAATTCATTCTAAGTGCTTAAGAGTATTTTAAAAGGAACTTTACAGAGTACAATGGAAACCTGTGATGAGAAGGTTGACTATAATGCAATTCTTGATGAAAATGCTGTATGAGAATTATACATCTGCTGGTCACTGTGTAACTTTGCAGTACTTTGCCACATTGGGCACATTACTACTTCATTGACCTTGAGTTTGGTCATGTGATTTAGTTTAGCCAATAGGAAGTTAATAAACTTTCTGGACAGGAAGCCTCTGATGTGAGCCACTATGTAGAAAGCATGCTCTGAGAAGACCATGGCCTCAAAAATTAACCAAAGGTGTCTTAGACTTGAACCTCACAAGGAGGAGTTATGCTGAGCCAAGCTTTGCTGCAGTAGAATTTCCCACTGGATCACAGAGCACAGCACAGACCAAGGAAAACTAACAAACCATAAAGAATCTGCAAATCTATTGGCAAGGGGATAGGCATGAGTGTTGATGCTTATTACTTTAAGCTACCAAATTTGGGGATGGTTTGTTCTATAGCATCACTTTACGGATAGCTCACTGATATACCAGTCTGGAGTTTGGAGCACACTGTACTTAAAATAACCTAAGTTTACCTTGGGTCATCATTGTGCTTCCTGTATCACACTGTGTGATATGTAGCAGGTGCTCACAAAATATGTTTTGAAGGCTAGAACATATGGCTTCCAATCTAATCTCACAGGCTAGTGTGTGAGACACTTCTTGGAAAAAGGATTGCAATGTAAAGTGACAAATGCAGTAGAAGGACTTGAGAGAATGTAGGTGGAAAGTCTTTCATGTGATGTTACCTATACCAAGAAAAAGTGTCAAAAAAATCAACACCCAGATTTGAACAGAGTAAAAGCAACTTCTTGTAATGCCAGAGGATTTTATGAAGCTTTCTGGTATAAGCTGGGCTACTTTAAAGTCACATACCCAAACTTACAGCTCTGGCCATGACTCTATAAATCATGTGTCCCCAAATTAAAGTGTACATATACTGAATAAAATGAAATATAGAATATCAACATATGTCTAATGTAGCAGTAGACTAGAATATATGTTTAAACACCTTGGATTTATAAATCAAAATGAGAACTTGAGAGAAATGATTAATGAAAGGATGTGTGGAGGGAAGATCACAATAGAAGATGTATCAATTCTTTTTTTAACTGTTATTCATTAAAAACAAAGGTTCCCCACAATAACAAATGAGTAGCTGATCCATTCTCTCTTCCAAATGAGCATTCTAACCCTGATCTAACCCTCTTCTGCTCTATTCAAATGGAAACGACCCTGAGTTTCTTGAGTGTCTTTGGCTTATAGCCTAGGCAGACAACCTTTGAGTCTTGTAGCTATAGAACCCGAGAAATAGCTTGTACCTCCAGAGATGTGAAAAGCTAGAATCTTCTAGCACTAGGTGCTCAGGCTTTAGCAAGCTCTGGGCCTTGAAAGTCAGAAGCTTATGGATGTAGGTACCTTACCAAGGCTGGTGATTATGGCTCTTTTATTAAAGCCAGTGACCTGTAGCATAGGCGCAAGGGTCAGAGACTTTATTGTTCCGCTGTTTGCAGATCAGTGGTTCTGTACTCACGTGTGTGAGTCCTCAGCTATTAACTCTTGGCAGCTCTCTGGTGTTCTCCCAGCAATCAAGGCTCATTGCCTCCACTCTGCCTAGTCTCTCACCATTTCCCCACATCAGTGAACTATCCATTGCCTCTGTTCAGTTACCTCCTGGCTGCTTCTGGAACATGAAGCTGCAGCATTCTGCCTGTATATCATGTTGTCAGCCTGTGCTACTCTTGAGGAAGACTACAATCGTGTAAATGGAATACTCTAGCGAAATTTTTATTGGGTGTAATTATGGGGTGGGGTAGCACACACGTGTTATGACTACCAGATTAATCCTGAAATTAATGAAAACAACTTGCTTCTAAGGCCAGGACAGGGAGGTGTCATGATTGTGCATAGATTGTAATTCCACCAGCCACAAACTTCCATGTTCGCACCTTCTAGATCCATCCATCGGTATCAAATAAGCACCAATCCCAAGGTTTTTTTTTTTTTTTTTTTTTTTTTTTTTTGGGTCATGAGGCTTGAATTTGGCCTGGGTGCTGTCCCTGAGCTCTTCAGCTCACAGGTACCGTGGAGCCAAGCCCCACTTCCCATTGTTTAGAGGTTAATTGGAGATAAGAGTCTCAGGTCCTTTTGTGCCTGGGCTGGCATTGAACCTTGTTCCTCAGATCTCAGCCTCCTGAGTAGCTAGAATTACTGTGCCCAACTCCAACCCCAAGCTTTGTGCTGGGATTTACTTAGCAAGTGCTCCTCCTATCTTCCTGAATGAGACTAGGTGAACAAGGTGTGACTTGGCAGGAATGGAGACTTGCAGAGCCAGTGCAAGTGGTCAAGAGCATTTGGGCCTGGTGCAAGGTCTCCAGCAACAAGAGCTGTGTGTTCTGAAGTAAATAAATAAAGCAGGGACTCTGTCAGAAAGTCTCACCAAGGGAGGTTTCATTTATTTCGAATCTATGTGCAGTTACTCCTTCATTTGTAGCTTTTCAGATTGCAAGCAAGTCTTTTAGATTATAGAGGTGAATGCCTACATTTTTGTTTCAGATGTCAAGTTTCTCAGCTCACCTGTGAGGGTTTGTCTATATACAATTACCTTAAGCGACATAGTGATTTTTCCTCAATGCCCCCACTCATAGACAATAGCCCTTGAACAAAAATTTAAGTTTCATGCTATGCTCTTCACACAGTTTAATTCCAGACTGTAAGGTAATGTTGCAGAACAAGGGTCTTGTTGGGATGGCCAAAGACAGCTGTTTCCATAAGAAAAGTGTAGACAGGAGCGTAGAGACTCCAGTGGGATGGAACTTGGTGTCTTTAAAAAGTGGAGGGAAAATTGTAGTGGCTGATACTTGAGGAACATGACAGTTAATCACACAGCACAGGACTGGAGAGTTGTGGCCTTCAACAACCCCATTGTTCAGTGACCCAGATCTCTGACTTGGCATTCTTTACTCCCTAAAATGTCAGTCTTCAGTTTCCAAGCATTCAGGGGTAGTAGAAGATTAATTTAGAGGGTCAATAAGTAAAGAACAGTTTTTATGGTGGTGAACCCATTCTATAATGGTAGATAGGCAATGATATGCTTTTTCAACTGCTTATAGAATATATAAGCACTTAGTATAAATTATGAAGTTTCATTAATAAGGAACTGTCAATAATAATGCCATTAACTTGACTTAATAATTATAACAAATGGCCCATATTAATGTGAGATATAAATTGGGGAATGGTGTAGAGTGAGTAGATAGGAACTCTAGAGCTGTGTCTAGAGCTGTAGCAGGGAAGTACAAAATAAGTCTGGACCATCCTTTCAATCCTGAATGTAAGAAAGTGACCAGAGGATCCATAGACACATTTTAAAAAAGCAGGGGTCACCTTGAGGTGGCTCTGATTTGTATAACAGTCAATTTTAGATAACAAAATTAATCAGGATATAAAGTAAGAACAAAATAGAAATCTATGACTCTATTCTCATAATAATAAGATGGTAAATAAAAATGAGTTACAAGAGGACTCTTCTGTATAAAGTAATAGAGATAGACGAATATAGATGGATTTGGAAACTCACCATCTTTCAATTATCATAAGGATGATTGGTTTAGACAAGCCTTATCAGTAAATGCTAAGGATATTTATATGTTCTCAATATTAATCTATTCTTAGATTACTTATTAGCTTCAAAGATGAACACCAACGAGTAACATCACTTAGTATAAATCTGCAATGCAATCCAAAAGTAATATGCGATCTAAAGACCGGATTCTGTAAGTAAAAATCTTATGAAGTTGATAGTAAATCTTCTGATGTTGATACAAAGAGGACTGCCATAAGAATTTTATTATTAGGACTTTATTACTATGCACTGAAATGTTGAAGGAAATGGAGTGACATATGCACCCTATTCTCAGGAAATTTGGAAGGAAATGTTTATAACTCACACACAGAAAGGCAATGATACAACAAATACTGCAAATGTTAATACCTGGTTGTCTGTGCAAATTGTATGTTCTGTATAATTTGGGCAACTTCTTCATAAGTTTGGGATTATTTAAAAATAAGCTTAATAGTATGTAAGATGAAACAAAGTTAATTCAAAGATGGTCATTTCATGAGAGAAATTTCAGTTGGTGGAAAGAGGAAACAAAAAGCCCTTGGAGTAGAGATAATGAAAAGGGAATACACTGCACATTAGAAGAACAAAGAGTCAGCAGTACTAAAGCATAGAAAAATTAGAGAGATGGCTGTACGCTGATGGCTTATGCCTGTAATTCTAGCTACTAAGGAGGCTGAAACTGGAAGATTAACATTTAAAGTCAGCCTGGGAATAAAGGCACAAGGGATTTCATGGCTCAAGTGGTAGACTACTAGCCATGAGACAGAAACAAAACAAAACAAAAACAAAGAAAAGAAAAAAAACTGTATGGGAGAACATTGTGCAGAGTTCCAACTCCAGCATGGATTCTCTCTCTCTCTCTCTCTCTCTCTCTCTCTCTCTCTCTCTCTCTCTCTCTCTCTCTCTCTCTCTCTCTCTCTCTCTCTCTCTCTCTCTCTCTCTCTCTCTCTCTCTCTCTCTCTCTCTCTCTCTCTCTCTCTCTCTCTCTCTCTCTCTCTCTCTCTCTCTCTCTCTCTCTCTCTCTCTCTCTCTCTCTCTCTCTCTCTCTCTCTCTCTCTCTCTCTCTCTCCCTCTCCCTTCTCTTCCTCTTCCTCCTCTTCCTCTCCCTCCTCTTCCTCTCCCTCTCCTTCTCCCTCCCCCTCCCCCTATCTCCCTCCCTCCTCTCTTTGTCTCTGTCTCTCTCATGGATAGAGATAGATCTACAGTCATCACTCAAGGAACATTACAATGAATATCTAAGCACTGATGATCAAGAAGTATAAAATAAATCTTGTAAACAGTGCATCCATTCTGAATACATCAAAATATACAATAGGAGTTATCAGGGATTTTTAAAAATATGATTTTAGGAAAGACTAGGTTTAGTTCTTTCTAAATCTAAATAAAACCCAATCAAATAGAAAAACCTTAAATATGCTGCTAGTATATTTAATTATAAAATTCAAATTAAAATATGCTGCTCAGAAAAAATAACAGAGGCAGGTGGACCTAATTCAAATTCCTTCAAAATTTCTATTTTAAACTAGTATTTGTTAAATTGCTGGAAAAAAGTTTTTTGAAACGAAGTCTGAATTTTCTAATCCTTGATAGTTTCACCAGGTATTTCAGCCTGTGCCATCAATTCTTTATTCAGCTTTCCTATAAAAAAAACTGATTCTCATCTCAAGGCCCCTCTCAGTTGAGAGCTACTTTGTCTCATGCAGCCAGCTGCATGCCTGCTCCTCAACTTTCCAGGCTAGGAACATTTCAGCTGCCCTTATGGGAGCTATCAGGTGATCAAGGGAGAGAGAGTTTCATGAGCTCAAAAGCAGTTGTAAGGTATAAGAGGCTAAGGCTAGCCCAAGAGGCCAGGAGACTTAGGCCCCAGGAGGAAGTCATTGTAGCTTTGTCCTTTAGTAGAGTAAAGTAGGTAAAAGCCGGATTAGAAAAGGTCAAAGAAAGATTGGAAGGAAAGAAATGTAGGGCTTTGTGTGTGAACTTAGGGCCAAGAAGAATTACTTGAGCAAAAGAACCAGGATAGGAGAAGTAATTAAAGCCCAAGGAAGCAGGAGGGCTGTGACACTCTCCTGGGTCCTCCTACTTCTGTCTACGCCAGAGCAGTGTAAATGGGATGGCAGTCCAGCCAGACAAGGGGGCTGAAAATAAAGGCTATAAAAACAGCTACTGATTATGAGACAGAATTGGGAAAATCAGACCTGGAGAATTTGGATCCAACCGAGTGTAATAAGAAGGGCATTTAAATCCATATGTCAGAGTGGTTAATGGATTAGAAGCTGTGAAAAGTGCAAGGGGGACAATGAAAAAAAGAGGCGAGAGTGTGACTAAAGCAAAGGAACTGAGAGAGGTTTCCAGGAAGAAATATTTTATGTTAAAAACAGTCCCCAAGCCAACAAAAAGAACGCAGCACAATGTTCTTTTATAGGTGCCCATAAGATTTGTTATTAAAAAGAAGTTTTAATCATAAAATGTTTGCTTCATAAAAAAGGGTACCTTTAACATACATGTAAAATAGGAAACATAATAATAAAAACGAATACTCATAAACCTACTCCCTGTCTGAGAACATTCCCCACACTTCCAAGTGGGGTAGAACATTTACTGAACAGCCCTTCCCCTTCCTGATGACAGAAGCTGAATGTGGTCTTCTCACAGCTGGCTTTCCACATGTGGGCATCTGAAGACACCATGCCATCTACCTTTACTTTCTCTGAACTTTATAATCATAGCACCTCAGTGCCACTGACCTTAGCATGTGGTTCTCTTAGGTATGTTTCTGCTTGTTAGTCTAAACTATACACATACACACATACACACATTGTGTATGCAGAAGACATCTAATACATATACTGAAATATATGTGGGTCTTTCATTTGCCTGGCAAGAACTCTGCTACTTGAGCCATACCGCCTAACCTGGAACTGTGATCTTCTCATATAGGTGGGATTAGAGATGTATCCAATGTATCTACATCCATCTTACTTGAGATGGAGTTAGATTTTTCTAATTTTGTTTTTCTCAAACCATGATCTTGCCTATCATTGACTCTGACTTAGCTGAAATTATATACGGGTATATCCAGCCTCAACTTCTTTCAAGAACTTTTTAGCAATTCAATATTTAAGTTTGAAAAAAAAAAACAGGCTTGTTGGGCGCAGTGGCTCATGCCAGTAATCCTAGCTACTCAGGAGGCTGAGAGCTGAGGGTCACGGCTTGAAGCTAGCCCAGACACTAAAGAATGAGAGACTCCTATCTCCAATTAATCACTAGAAAATGGGAAGTGGGTCTGTGGTTCAAGGGGTAGGGTCATAGCCTTGAGCTGAAGAGCTCAGGAACAGCGCCCAGGCCCAGAGTTGAAGCCCCATGAACCACCAAAAAAAAAAAAATTAAAAAAGCAAGTTTAAGTATGAAGAGTCAATTCTTTTGACCCTTGGTAGCCTTTTTCTTTGGTAGCCTTTCTTTTCTTACATATTTGTATTTTTTCTCTAGATTATTCAAAACAGAACTGAGGCAAGCTTCATGAGGAGCTTGTAATTGTTATGTGGTTAGTATAGTGGTAGGCACTGGGAAAGGTATATCATTGTGGTGGCATGCCTACACATTTAATAATGAAAAGTCTAGAGGAGAGATATGTAAGCAGGCAACTACAGGTAGTACTACTACAAAACAAGTACAGAGTATAGGTCCTCATGTAGGCAGGATACCCAGTTATATCACTGAGATTGGAGTATCAATAGGACACTTTAACCACATATGCTAACTGTATTACATAGACATGGTAAAGACAGGTAGGTTTATGCATGGATATGTATGTATAGTGTATCTAGTAGATATTCAAATTGGAACCTGGAATTCACATGTCTACCTCCCTGGGGTCATACATAGTAGAAGTTCTTATAATACAGCATTTTGATGGTGAACTTCCTTTTTCTTGGTTTGGCCAAAGGATGCCACAATAGTTGGTAAAATATTATTTTTGAGTGTATCTGCGAGAGTGTTTCCAGAAGTGATCACCATTTGAATCAGTAGACTGAATAATCACCCTTCACTATAGGAGTGAAGAATAGGAAAACAAAATAGGTAAAGAAATTAAGAACATAGTGAATTGTCTCTGTCTATTGAGGTGATTAGACTAGGACTTACCGCCATCATCCCCAGAGAATTATATCACCCACTTGAACATGAAATCTTGTGATATTCTTGTCCTCTACAACTACGTGAGGCTATTTCCATAATAAATCCGTGTGTGTGTGTGTGTGTGTGTGTGTGTGTGTGTGTGCATGGGTGTGTGTGTACATGAATACTTCTTTTTGTTTTCTGTTTCTCTGGAGAAACAAGAACAATTTCCCAGGGCTTTTGTAGGGATGAGTTTCTTCTTGATCTTGAAAGTAACCTATCTTGAACCAAAGGTCTCAAAAGAGGGCACACTTTTCACTCTTGCTCACAGGTGGCCCAAATTGAAACCTTAATAGCCTAAATTGTTTCCATCTGCCTAAAGTTGCAGGAAATCACTTATGTAAGTTTGCCAAGTATTACAGTTATTTATAAATAATTCTATTTTAAAACAGTAAGCATTTAGCTTCATACTATATGGCCTTATGTATCAAGATTTTGCTCTATTGCAAATCTCTGCTAGTAGAGCCCAAGGTTTCTACTGATTATGACGAATGAGGGAAACCATTGAGCCTATGTTCCTCTGAGTCTGGCTTATTTCACTTAATATGATTTTTTCTAAGTCTTTCCATTTCCTAACAAATGGGGTGATGTCATTCTTTCTGACAGCAGCATAGAATTCCATTGTGTACAAATGCCACAACTTGTTGATCCACTCATCAACTGAGGGACATCTAGGTTGGTTCCATATCTTTGCTATGGTGAATAGTGCTGCAATGAACATTGTTGTGCTAGTGGATTTAGTATGCCCTAGTTTCTGGATGGTTGGGTAAATGCCAAGTAGTGGAATTGCTGGGTCATAGGGGAGTTCTATGTTTAGCCTTTTGAGGCACTTATCTCATATTGTTACAGTATCTCACTTTGTTATCTGATATATTGAATTTATTTGTAGTTGGTTATGTGAAATTTGATAGGGAAGGGGGGAAAACCAAGACGGGTGGGGGGGATGGGGGGGAGGGTAATGGGTACCAAGACATGTGAAAGGGTATCAATGTATGTGAATTAATGCACCTTCTATCTGGCAAATATCATGTAACCCTTTTACTAATTACAATAAAAAAAAGATAAAAAGGAAAAAAAAACAGTAAGCATTTAACTTTCTAGTAGTAACTATTTCTTAGCCTATTGTTTCTCTGCTGCATATTTGTTAGCAAGTATGTTTATTAAGAATGTAAGATATTTCCTTTGCATAATTCATTTTCTATAGCTACTGTTTATAATCAGGTCTCTGTAGCCTGTAGTAAGTGTCTGTATGGGAACACATGACTACAGAAATAGGCTAAAATTCAATACAGAAACAGTGAGCTTCAGAGGAGCTACTGGGAAGATTTATTTTAGCAATATAGCTCTATGAGTCTGCTGCCTGGTACTTTTTATCTAGCTTACAGCATTTTATCTCTGTATGCTGGCTAGAGTTAGTCTTAAGAGTAGGATTCGTCTTTACAAAACCTTAGGTGGCAATAAACTACACTGGTCTTATAGCCCCATGAATTCTGAGAAGTATGGCACACTGCTCTAGTAATGTAATGGTTCCTTTAGTCTTTACCCTTCAACTGCCCCTTCTGTCCATTGTCTGTCTCACCATTATCTGTGTCATAGTACTTGTCATGATACTTTCAATAGAACCACAGAAAGCAGGAAGGAAGAGGACATTGAAAAGAGATGAAGGCTATTGAATGAAATCTATGTCCTAATCTTTCGGAGCATACAGGTGGTCTCTACTTGTCCTACTTCTACAACTCTAATTGGCAGTCTTAGGATGCCATTTTACCCTTATTTCCAGCAGGGAATAAGAGAATATCTAAAGCCGCATAACAGTTCCATAGTAGAGTTCATCAAATATCAGCAACTGATACTCACTCAGCCTTGTTTACTTCAGCTTTCAGCATTTTCCAGTTTAGTATATGTGTGCCAGCACCTTCTCTGGCCATTGCATTTAACCATGAACACCTTAAGTATGAATGTACGGAAAAGAATGTGTGTGTGTGTGTGTGTGTGTGTGTGTGTGTGTGTATGTGTTTATTTGAGTAATTCGTCCAACATTAAAGAGTAAGAAACAAATTTTTACAAAATAGACTCATAAAAAGAGGCAATGCAGGAGAAAACAAAAATCTATATTCAATATTTTCTGAGTAAAGCAATACATTATTTATATGACAAATATAAGATTCTATAAAGAAGAAATAAGCAGTTAAAAATCAATAAAAATTAGAAACACAAATACAAGTGTGATTCAGGTGGGAGAGTGCCAGCCTCCTTGAGCCAAAAAGCTAAGTGAGTGCACATGGAACCTTCAAAACTTAGTAGGGGTACCAAAAATTTAGAAATATGGTAGAACCGTGAACAATTCAATGCAAGGTTTGGAAGATAAAGTAGAGAAACTCTCTAAATGGAATAAAGCACTACATAAAATGAAGGAAAGGAATAGAAATTAGAAGATCAATGCAGAAAATCCACTATTAATCTAATCAAAAAGAAATTAAAAATAAATATAAAAATATAAAAGAAATAAAAAATGTTTTCCCAGATATACTAGCACCAAAAAAAAACCCAGGAAGGGGTGGAATTAATCTTTCCTATGTCCCTAGTTTTAGGAAGAGCTAATAGATGGTATGATTACACAAACCAGAGCATATACAAAGAGGAAGATCAGGGGAAACCATTCATCTAATCAAAGAAGGAAGAAAGGGAAGCCCAAGGAGGTACTTAGAGGGGAAAATGACTATAAAATATCTGTAAAGAAGCCCAACATACAGTGGTTAATGCTCATAATCCTAGCTACTCAGGAGGCAGAGATCCAGAGGATGGATGTTCAAAGCCGAGGCAGAAATATCCAAGGGATTCTATCTTTAGAGTAATCAATAAAAAGCCAGACTGGAGGAATGGCTGAAATGGTTCAGTTGAAGCAATTCAAGCGAGTGTGAGTTCAAACTCCATGACTAAGGAAATTTTTTTAAAAGATAGATATCTAGAAACATTGGGAAGATATTAAATATGATATAGGCAAATGATTGTACAAAAAGATAAAAATAATTATAACTGTTCTTGATTTAACACAATACAAAGTGAACATTGTGAAGACACAATATTTAGAGGAAGGGATGACAGGAAACAAGAATGAGAAGAACAGGTAAGTTTCAGCCACAATAACATCAATATATGATACCTAAATTTGGTGATCAAGAGGTAGCTGAATGTGCATCTTATTTAAAAAACACAACATACCATATCAGAAGCAAAATCAGAGTGGAGGGGAGGTGTTTGAGGAATGGGTACATGGGCACAGAAATACAGGGAGGGGTTGTTCTATTCACCATAATTGTTGGAGCCACCTTCATATTTAAAGTATGTGCACATTTTCACTGATGGTGATGAGAATTCATGTTACCAGGATGTGATGGCTAGGCATTGATGCACGGGCATGGTGGGTTCTCATTCTCTGATAGTATAGAAATAATGCTAGAAACTGAGAAGACAATTATAGTAAAGTAGTGAAAGGTTCATTTGACAAAGACGAAGTAAAGGCTACTCAGAAAAGCAAGCAGGCAGACCCAGATACCAGTTGGCCATCCTGGGGTCTCTGGGCTATTGATTATCTTATTACCACTACCTTTCTTTCCTCAGCATGGTAGTGTTCATCTTCTTCAAGTCCAACGCTTGGAGACTGACGTGAGAGGATGTGAGTTTGAGGCCAGTTGGGACTACATAGTGAGTTCAAGGCATTGTTTTTTTGTTTTGTTTTGTTTTGTTTTGCCAGTCCTGGGCTTGAGCTTAGGGCCTGAGCACTGTCTTTGGGCTTTCTCAAGATTCCCAAGGCTAGAGCTGTACCACTTGAGCCACAGCACCACTTCTGGCTTTTTCTATATGTATGGTACTGAGGAATTGAACCTGGGTCTTCCTGCATGGTAGGAAAACACTCCACTACTAAGCTTAACTCCTGGCCCATCAAGGCCACTCTTATCTCCAAAAACAAAGAGCTATTCAGGAGAAGAGCACCTGCTCGGTGTGGAAAAGACTTTGAGCATGATTGACAACACTCAAAAGAAAATGTGATAGAAGTTCTTTTATAGATATTACTGTACATCATTGTAATTTAACTCTAGGGTTGATTTCTAGAAATAAAACTACTGAGTTAGAGAATTGTGTTGTTTTTGAAGTCATTTATATATATTCATATTCCTCATTCTTTGGCAAAATTCATCAGCAATGCTTATTTTTCTTGAATCCTATCAATGTAAGGCATCTGTATCCTTAAAAAAATCTTTGTCTGATGAGTTAAAAGCTAGTTTAAATTGGTTAAAAACTATTTGGGGTGCAATGTCATTCTTTAAAGAAATAGAAGAGGCAATCCAAAATTTCATATGGAATAATAAAAGACCCCGTATAGCAAAAACACTTCTTAGCAGAAAGAACAGCTCAGGAGGAATTTCAATACCAAACTTTAGACTCTATTACAGAGCTATAATTATCAAAACAGCTTGGTACTGGCACAAGAACAGGCCTGAAGACCAATGGAATAGAACTGAGGACCCAGATATTAAACCACAGACCTATGGCCACCTAATCTTTGACAAGGGAGCCAAAAAAATAGAATGGAAGAAAGACAGCCTCTTCAACAAGTTGTGCTGGCAGAACTGGTTAAGCACCTGCAGAAAACTAAAGTTAGATCCTTCTTTGTCACTCTGCACTAGAATTAACTCCAAATGGATCAAGGACCTCGAGGTAAAAGCAGACACACTGAAAACTTTACAAGAAGGAATAGGAGACACACTAGGCCTCCTTGGCACTTTCCTAATAAGGACCAAAAAACACAACAAATCAGAGAAAGGCTGGATAAGTGGGACTGCATTAAACTGCAGAGCTTCTGTATGGCAAAGGACATAGCTAGTAAATTAATTAGAAAGCCTACAGAATGGGAGAAGATCTTCACTAACCATACAACAGACAAAGGCTTCATATCTAAAATATCTCAACAGCTCAAAAAATTGAATCACTCCAAAACTAATCTCCAAAGAAGCAACCATCCCATCAAAAGAGGGGCCAAAGACTTAAAGAGAGTCTTCTCTGAAGAAGAAACAAAAATGGCCTATAGACACATGAAGAAATGCTCAACATCTCTGCTCATAAAAGAAATGCAAATCAAAACAACTCTAAGATTCTACCTCACTGCAGTTAGAATGGCCAGGATCAAGAAAACTAATAACAAGAGCTGCTGGAGGGGATGTGGCCAGGAGGGATCACTACTACACTGTGGGTGGGAGTGCAAACTCATTCAACCACTATGGAAAGCAGTATGGCAGTTCCTCAAAAAGCATAGAGCTTCCCTATGACCCAGCATTTCCACTACTTGGCATTTACCCAACCGTCCAGAAACAAGGGCATACTAAATACAGTAGCACAATTATGTTCATTGCAGTACTATTTACTATAGCAAAGATATAGAACCAATCCCTCAGGTGATAAGTGGATCAACAAGATGTGGTATTTGTACACAATGGAATTCTATGCTGCTGTCAGAAAGAACGACATCTCCCCATTTGTTAGGAAATGGAAAGACATAAAAAATCATATTAAGTGAAGTAAGCCAGACTCAAAGGAACATAGGCTCAATGATTTCCCTAATTTGCCATAATCAGTAGAAACCTTGGACTTTTCTAGCAGAGATTTGCTATAGAGCAAAACCTAGATACATAAGGCCATACAGTATGATGCTAAATGAAAGGATCTCTAGGATATAGAAACAGAAGCCATATAATGAGTGATTGTTGTTCTTAATGTACTATGTTATCTCTCATCTCTTTTGCTGTCCCTTGGTTACCTCATATTGTTACAGTATTTCACTTTGTTATCTGATATATTGGATATATGCGTATTTGGTTATTTGAAATTGGAAAGGAAAGGGGGGAAAACAAGATGAGGGTGAGGGTAGGGGGGAGGGAAATGGGGACCAAGACATGAGAAAGGGTATCAATGTATGTGAAGTAATGCACCTTCCATCTGGTAAATGTAATCTAACCCTTCTATTAATTACAATAAAAAATATATGGAAAAAAATTATTTGGGGTGCTGGACGCTGATGGCTCATGCCTGTAATCCTAGCTACTCAGGCGGCTGAGATCTAAGAATCAAGGTTCAAAGCCAGCCCGGACACAAAAGGACTTGAGACTCTCATCTGCAATTAGCCTCTAGAAAATGGGAAGTGGGGCTTGGCTCAAAGGTAGGGTGGCAGGCTTTAGCTGAAGAGCTCAGGGATAGCACCCAGGCTGAGTTCAAGCCCCATGACCCACCAAAAAAATGAGTTGGGGTCCATATTTTATCTTGATTTTTTTAGTGTTTTAGAGAATGGCAAATGATTTGTGATTTACATATGTAGCAAGATTAAAGCATAAACGTGACCTTTCAGCTTTCTGTTCTTATTCTCTTGCTCAGTGTGGCTAATGCTAACAATTTTCATGACTTTCTTTCTATTCATCTATCTACTTGTCATTCATCTATGTATCTATTACTTACTTACCTACCCACCTGCCTATGACAAATGCTTATTTTTAAATAGATGGAGTCCTGCATCCTATGTTGTTTTGTAAGGTGTATTTATGTTTATGAATATGGACTATCTGATAAGCTAGATGTAGTATCCAGGCATGGCAGTATACACTTATAACCTGAGCTATGCAGAAAGTATAGAGAAGGCATAATTCAAGGGTAGCCCTATAAAAAAACATGAGACAGGGACCAGGAGTTTGGCCTAGTGGTACTGTGCTTGCCTAGCATGCACGAAGACCCAGGTTCGATTCCTTGGTACCACATACATAGAAAAAGGGGAAAAAGCCAGAAGTGGTGCTGTGTGTCAAGTGGTAGAGCTCTAGCCTTAAGAAAAAACCCAAGGACAGTGCTCAGGCCCTGAGTCTAAGCCCAAGACTGGCAAAAACAAAAACAAAACAAAACAAAAAACCACACAAAACCATGAAACCTTATCTGAAAAAGAACAAAAGAAAAAAAAAGAGATGGCTGGAAGCATAGGTCAAGTGACTGATCAACTTGTGGAGTTGAATTCAATTACTGTTTCCTCCCCCCCCCCCCCCCGACACACACACCAAATTAAAATGTAAAAATCTTGGAAATCGGGGCCGGGAGTCTGGCCTATTAGTAAAGTGCTTGCCTAGCATGCATGAAGACCCGAGTTCGATCCCTTGGTCCCACATACATAGAAAAAAAAAACGGAAGTGGTGGTGAGGCTCAAGTGGTAGAGCTCTAGCCTTGAGTAAGTCCAAGTACAGTGATCAGACCCTGAGCTAAAGCCCAGGACTGGCAAAGAAAAAAATCTTGGAAATCTTCCTTAATTCATCTTTAAAAACACATTCACTCTTAAGTCTTTTAAGCGACCCAAAGTTTTCAACCCATAGAAGTGGATTCTCAACTCAAATTTAGTTGATCATTATACAAGCACCAAGAGATGTGCAGATTTATTTACTTACGTAAGGTACTCTCTGGAAAGAGCAAGGGAGACTTCCTAGCTGGTCTGAAAACAGTCTCAGAAAGTAGAGAAACAAGTTTGTGGTGTTTTTTTGTCTTGTTTTGTTATTTTTTTTTGTGTGCTAGTACTGGGGTTTGAATTCAGAACTGTGTGCTGAATTCATTGCTCAAGGTTAGCACTTTACCATTTGAGACATAGCTCCACTTGAGCTTTTTGCTGGTCAACTGAAGATAATAGTCTCACAGATTTTCCTGCACTGGTTGGCTTCGACTACAATCCTTAGATCTCAGTGTCCTGAGTAATTAGAGTTATAGGCATCAGCCACAGATGCCTTGCTCGGAAGGGAGATTTTACAATGTTGGGAGAGCTGTGACTGGAATAAGGGTTCTCCCCACTAGATTGTGACATATGTGGCTGGAACTTGAAGGAGGGAACACCTGTCTCTCTCTTACTTGCTCAGTTATAGGATGGGGCTTTGAAAACTGTCTCTAGTCAAACATCAAATCATGGGGTTTGACTCTTTGTTATAGAATGTTTTCTATTCCTTGAGAGTTTTGTCATAAAGATCGTCTTTACACTTGGAAAATAATCCTCACAATTCAAAAAACGAGACCAAGCAGAGAGGCACACTAAAGGTACTGTATTTGCGTTTCTTGTAGGTTTAGTAACCTCCTGGGCATGATAGCCATGCAATTGAATCGCCTTGACAAGCCACAAGCAGCATCCAGCACCTTCGAGAGCCTCCATCTGGAGAGGTGATACCTTCCTGCTCCTCTGCCTCTTCTCTCATTTTATTCTTATGTCAAAGGAACCCACCTCATTTTTAAGTCCCTGTTGCCAGCTTGCTTGTCTTCCAGTTTTCTTAGGTGACTCTGTGCTACTTCAGGTCTGTTTCATACATGCCTCTGGAGGGCTTTCTGTATCTCTATTATTAAAGTGAGTTAGATTCTGCTTTGGTCCCAGAGGGAGGACTCAGCTTTGGTCTTCCCTGCTCAGGTCCCTGCTCAGGACACCACAGACTCAGAGATTAAAAGTAGAAGGAGGTCTAATGTTTTTTCCAATCTCAAAACTACAGGACTTCTTGTCTACCCGGCAAGAGTGAAGGGCAAAAAGAGGATAACCAAAACAAAATATACCAATCCTAGTCTAATCATTGAACTTTGGGAAAAAGCTTGGAAATGGGGTGTTGATAGTACATAATCGCCTGAACAATTATTGTTGCCTTAGCAAAGAATTCAAATTAATGTGGAAATGTAAAAGAAAAGCCTGACTTGAGAACAGACGGTGGAAGGCAACAAGATCTTGGCTCTCCTCAGAGCACTAGGAAGTGTTTAGGCCCAATTTGACATTTCAGATCAAGCAGATTAAAGCCCATTCCCCCCCCCCAACCTGGCATAATCCTAGCCAGTGGAAACCACAGTTAATAATTATTGCTGGGAGCCTAGAGAGAGCTCTACAATAGAATCTCTTTTATTCTGGCAAACTGAAGGTAAATGGTGGCCAGGTTTTTCAAAGCTGGCACACAAACATTTGGCTTGCACTGGGCAAAGCTCTCTTTATTACCATGAGAAGTGTTGTTCTTTTGCCCTTAACCACTTTCTGACCACCTCTGTCTTTGTATCACTAATCTCTCAATTCCACCTGTGTGCATTGCACTTCAGGCTGAGTGTGAAACAGAAAGGGCTTGTGGATGTGGGGAGGATAAAATGCAGATAACGCTTTGAAAGAAAGGAGCTATCAGGCAGTGCCATGGATGGCTTGCTGCTATGAACTAACTATGCTCTCTCATCTATAAAGGACATGGCTTTGCTTAGCTATAGACAAATAAGTCTTCGAAGATGGGTAGTAATGTATGAGTTACAATTTCTTCCCTGGATATCCAAAGTTATAAATGCCATCAAAAAGGATAATATTTATATATACAACACACCACTGAGACACGGTGTTCACATAGTTACCTTGATGTACTGAAAGCTGCATTTACTTGTCTGTCCTTTCTATCAGTTTACATCTTCCTTCCTACCCATCTTTCTCTGCCTTTTCTTCCTTGATTCTGATGTTATTCTTGGGTACTTCTCTATGTTAATGCCCTCTCTCCTGCTTTGGGCTGTGAATTCTTGAAGATAATGTCTATGTTTCTGTTCTTCTTTCTCCTTTTATTGACTATATTAGTGCCTGATGATGGGATTGATTTAAACACATCAAAGATGAAGTTAGAACTCATTAGGAATTGTCCATTTCTGTTACCTTTTCTCGCCACTTAAAGCTAGGCAGGACCCTACGTCCAGTGCTCTTGAACGTCCCCATAGTCATCTTGCCCAGCCCTGCACGTGTGAGGCATGTTGGAGAAAGCAGAGAAAGGAAAGAAGACACTGGGGCTGACAGATAATGGCTGACTCCGGAGCTTTTCTAAATTTTGTGGACTTTAAAACTGAAGAAAATCATGAGGAAGGTCTGCAGTACAGGAGTGGTGAGAGCGTGACTCTAGGGGGAGCTTTTTCTCTGTTGCTTGAACTCAAGATCTACAACAATGATATTGTAAAGTTAAGAACTGACTGCTTTTCTTTTACTTATACATTTATTAATTCATAAATTTATTAATTCAAGAAGCATTTTAAAAGTTATTTTGATAATACATGTTTGGAAAGAAAGTTGGGTAAGAGTTCTTAACATAGACATAGAAATTTGCTTCCTTTTTCTGAATGAAAACAAGATAGAGAAAATACTTCATCTTTACTATTTAGGTCTTCAGATTCAAAATTCCTCATAACCATCATCAATCTGCACTCTTTAATGTCCTCTCCATTCATCTTATTCTATCAATTGCCTCTATTAAATATTGTTTATCTCAGCTAGACACCGGTGGCTCATGTATAGAATACAAATACTTGGGAGGCTCAGAATAAGTAGATTACAGTTCTAGGCTAGACCAGAGATAAAAGTTTATAAGATCTCTTCTTAACCTACGACTGGGTACAGTAGTATATGGGTATCATCTTAAGCTATGTAGGAAGCTGAAATTGGGTAGTTTATGGTTCCCAGCAAGCCATGGCAGGAAAGTGTCAAAACCCATTCCCATGAAGGGAAGCTGGATCCTAGCAATAACGAAAAGCCTAAAGTAAACAGATTGTAGCTCAGGTATGCATCTGGGTGGAAAGTAAGACCCTATTTTAAAAAAAGGGGAGGGGGGCTGGGAGTTTGGCCTAGTGGTAGAGTGCTTGCCTAGCATGTACCACATACATAGAAAAAGGCTGGAAGTGGCTCAAGTGGTAGAACACCAGACTTGAGAAAAGTCCAAGCTCAGGCCCTGAGTTCAAGCCCCATGACTGGCAAAAAAAAAACCAAAAAGCAAAAAACAAAAAACAAAATCTAGCCTATGAGGATCAGGGATGAATGTGTGGCCTAAGCAGTAGAGGCCCAGACTAACAAGTACAGGGTCCTGAGTTCAAAAACTCAGTACTGCTGAAAGTGGGGGAAATTGTCTCTTTTGTGAGATGTATTTAGATTTGTCATTCTGTCATGAAATCTGTGCCAAAATTGTTTGGAATGTTTGAGGGCTTATTTTCTGTTATATATCATTTCCATTGTAACAGTATTTCCCAAAGAACACGATTGTTCAGCTCCACAGAATGACCTTGTATGGTGAAATTTTCAAGCATAAAACCAGACTGGTAAGGATAACTTTTGGGATAAAGAAGGAGACACTGCTGAATGCTGGGTATTACTTTTTCTCTGGGAGCAAAGCTTCAGCTTTTGTTTGTGACTCTGAACAACCAATGGAGAAGCTCCATTGCCTGTGCAAAATGAACTCCTGGCTGGGACGTGAAGACACTTGGATTTTAATTCCAGTCAACTTCTAGCTAATAACTTTAGGCATGTCTGAAAAATGCACATAGGGATTACATAGCTTACAAAGTTCTTTTCAGTGATGACTCTCTTTTTGTTTTCCTGTTTTCTTTTAACAAGTGACACTGAGATTTGAACCCAGGGACCCATGTTTTGTGATCTGGCATTCTGCCACTTGAGCTTCTCTGTCAATCCCTGATTCTGTGGTTTTCTGATGATAGGCTTCATGGGACTTGATTTAAACATGGCAGTGAGAGCTAATCAAATGGTCCTTAGAGGAGAAGGCTGTGTGAGTAAGAAGTGCTTCTGTCAGTCTGATAGTTGTACTTGCTCTATGTTAAAGGCAGCTTCGGAAGCAACTCTTCCCTAAGCTGCTGTAATTTGTATGGAACTTCGACTTCAGAAATAGAAAAACCCAGCTCTAACACTTTCAATTAAGTTAACTGACTTCATGTTCTGTTAAGTTCAGGCTGGCCTAAAATTTCATGACTCTTTTTGGACTTCATTACAATAATGCTTAGCACTAGGTTCACAGGGTGATGTCTAATAGATAATATTTTCATAATTGTACAGCTATCATCAAATTAAGTTGATTCATAGCTGCATGGAAAATGATGGTGAATAGTATAATTGTGGAATTTCACAAGGCAATGGCATTTGGGTTTAGAGCAAGGAAAATTCAGCAAGAATGACTATTGCACTGGAGGAACAGTTGTGAAGACTTCATGGAAAAGTTCACAAAAATCAAATGTAATTAAGCATGAATTAAACATGACAAGCTAGGGCTAATTCTAGCACTGCCGACGCTTCATTATGGAAATCTGCTTCAGAAATATGACCAGCTCTTTTTTTCTTAACATATGTCAAATGCCTAACATATGGTCTCCTAAGGCCTTCAGCATACCTTGGGTGATTCAGGGCAGTCAGCGTATGCTTGGCACTGTTGAAGGTCTAGCTTATTGAGCCAAGAAGCTAAGAAGCGTAATGGGAAATCAACCCATGCTTGTCAGAATCTCGCTGCTTCTTCTAGTTGTGAACAAGTATTATAAATTCAAAGAGAAATTCCTGCCTTTGTAGTATATAGTGCTGTGTTCTGACTTTTCATGCTGAGGCAATGAGTAACAAATCATGAGCAAATGCCTACTTACAATTAATTTATCAGAGATGATAACAAAGCAAAGAGACAAATGTGAGCCACAACCACAAACCAAATCAATTGCTTGACAATTCAATCTCCTACATATGTTGTGGGACGTGGACAACTTGAATAACAGTTTATAATATTATCCTTATCCCCTGACGTCCTCCAATCTTTATTTTTTTAAAAGTCTTTTCTTTAGCCTCCAACAGAAAGAACAAGAAGCTAGGGAGCTGAAAGTAGAGCGTGAGGCTCAAATCTTTCATTGATTGCTGTGTGGGAATCAATATATTTCTTTTATTTGTAGTTTCTCTAAATATAAAATTAGGATGTGTGTGTGTGTGTGTGCGTGTGTGTGTGTGTGTGTGTGTGTGTTGTTGGTGGTGGTGGTCATAGAGCTTAAGTTCAGGGTTTGGATGCTGCCCTGAGCTCCTTTGCTCAAGGCTAGTGCCCTAACACTTCAGCTACAGCTCCACTTCTAGTATTTTTTGAGTAGTTAATTGGAGATGAGTCTCACAGGAGCTTTTCTGCCCAGGATGACTTTGAGATCCTCAGATCTCAGCTACAACTGCAGGTGTGAGCCACTGGGATCCCGCAGATTTTTATAATTTTGTATACCTATGAGGGATCTCAGTGAATGTAGTGTTATGATAAATGCAAGTCTTTTTCTGTGTGTACTTCAGTAAGAAGATAAACTTTATCTTGGTTGTGGTGGCTCATGCCTGTAATCTTAGCTACTCAGGAGGCTGAGATCTGAGGATTGTGGTTCAAAGCCAGCTGGTCACTAAAGACCATGAGACTCTTATCTCCAATTAACCACCAGAAAACCAGAAGTGACACTGTGGCTCCAGGGATAGGGTGGTAGCCTTGAGCTGAAGAGCTCAGGGACAATGCCCAGGCCCAGAGTTCAAGCCACATGACCCATAAAAGAAGAAAGAGGGGGAGAAAGAGGAGGAGGAGGAGGAGGAGGAGGAAGAGGAAGAAGAAGAAGGTGGTACACTTTTGGCTGCCTGTTTTCTGGTTATATCCCCAATTGGCTTGGAAGATACAATCATAACAATGATAATAACAGCATCAGTGATGATCGTTTATGGTTCTTACTATGTGCAAGATACCATTGTAAACATCTTGCATTTTTTTCCGTATATATGTGGAGAATTCAGTTGTATGATATAATGTTTTCTGAATCCTAGAGCAGTAAGGAGTAAGGAGAATAAATGGCTGGATGCCAGTGCCTTGTGCCTATAATCCTAGTTACTCAAGAGGCAGATAATAACAGTTTGAAACCAGCCCAGACCAAAAGAGTCCAAGACTCTATCTTCAAAACAACCAGTAAAAGCTAGGCTAGATGAGTGGCTGAATGATAGAACTCCAGCAGAGCAAGTCAACTGACCAAGTGTTCAAACCTAATATTGGCCCAGACAAACAAACACCTCTAAAATGTAATAACTAGTCTTCACATTCTTTGTTTACTATTCTATTCAACATGTAGGCAATCTTTCTATTTGCAAGAGGTTATTTTACAATCTGAGAAGCTTTATGCTCCCAAATAGTACACTGGAGTAACATAGCTTGTTGGTCTGGTTTGTATAAATAATAATGACAGATCACTAATGGAATGTCAGTCAAGTCTTGAATGCCAATATGAAGGAGCACAGAGATGTTCTTTTGTCACATAAATTTTACTCTGTCTGACACATTGAAAGAGACAGGGTCTGTCACCTGTGAACCCACAAGATGACTGTATTATCATGTAAAACCTTAAGGTTATATGGGTTAGAACTGTACTTCAACAAGTTTATGTAATATAGATGTGTGTGAAAAAGGATCTGTTGAACAGAGGATTCACTGCTATCATCAAACTACCTTCCCATCATCAAAGAACCAGGAGGCACCTGTTATCATTTGTGTTTCTATGCAAAGCAACACAATGCTCATTGTATGTATTTCTATACTGGAAGATTTTGAACAAATGAAAAGGAAAAGAAAGCATTTTTAAATCCTTCCCAATTCAGGTAAAGGCAAGAAACAGACAAAGGAATAAATCTCATGGTTAGTGTGCTTTTATGCCAAAGTGCTCTGTTCACTCCCATGTGAGTAATAATAAAAGAACAAATTTATCTTTCAACCATTGAAGGCCTTAAGTGGTATCATATCAGCATTTCTCTCCCTGGTAGACTGGAATCTAAAGTCTGCTAGGATACAAACCATCTTCTACTGAGTGTTTAATTTTGCCATTTAGTCACTAAACACTTACTGAATTCTTAAGAAAATATTATCTATTTTTCCTGGATATTTTCTTTGGGAATTTCTTCTAAGGGTTTTATGTATACTAACTCATTTGTGACTCACAATAGCTTATGCCAAAAAATACTATTGAGCTTACACTTGTAATCCTAGTTACTCAGGAGGCTGAGGTCTAAAAATCGTTCTTTGAGGCCAGTCCAGGCAGAAAAGTCCATGAGCTTTTTTATCTCCAATTAACCACACACAAACAAAGCCAGAAGTACAGCTGTGGCTCAAGTGTAGCATGCTAGCCCCGAGCACAAAAGCTTGGGGATAGTGCCCAGGCTCAGAGTTTAAACCCCAGGATCAGCTACCTCACCCCTGCTTCCCCCCGCCCCCCAAATAAGAAACTTTTATTCCACTAGCATTTTCATCATGAGAAATAATTGTGTTCTTGAAATTTGGAATCATCTATGTGATATATTAGGAACTTTTGTGATTTTCCCCTCAGTATATATAATTTTTATTTTTTATTATTATTTTATTGTTAGGGTAATTTACAGAGAGGTTACAGTTACATTTGTCAGGTAATGGATGCACTGATACCCCTTTTCATGTTTTTGTCCCCGTTTCCCTCCCCCCATCCTCTCCCAGTCATCTATGAGTTAAATCTGAGACACAACAAATCAATTATAGTTCTGGAATGTCCAAAGAGAAACTTTAGGATGCTCTTTGTATAGAGTCATGTTTAATAAAAGAGAACAGAGCTGGCTCTGTGCAAGTCCTCTGTGCCTAGGAGGTGGTATGGATGCGATTTCATAAGTAATAATATATGTATTCTGAGAAGAGAAAGGGAGGAGAAGAGGAGACATTAGTAAAAGAGTCTGTGAAGGAATGGAGAATGAGGATATGTTTAAGAGAGACTTCAGGAAATGTTGGTCCAGTGTATCAAATGCAGTGGGTGAAGTAAAGGCAGGTAAATATTCATTGGTTTGACCATGAGCAAGTTATTTTAACTTGGTGAGGATTGTTTCGATTTCACTGAGTAGCTGACAAAATAGACTTTTACTGGGGGGAAGGGGATGTGTGTAAAAGAATCTTTAAAATCATCTGGGCATGCTGAGAAGTTTTATGAGGCAGAAAGAATGCCTGTAAGACTCCAGGTAGTTTTCCAGGTCAAAGAGGAGAGAAAGGAAGTATTTTCTTGTCCCAAGACTTTGTTTCCTTTGTAAAACACTGATGCATTGAGCACAGGATCCTGGTAGGAATAGAACTTGCTGGGAGTAGAAAAGGTTTAAAGATCCACTGAAATATTAGTAATTTTTTGAATAGGACCTTGAGAAAGGTGATTGGGCACACTAAGATCTCAGATGGGGTTAGGGTAGGTTATTAATTAATCACATCGTCCTGCATATTTAGGATGATTCTTCCGTAAGGAATATGATACCAGACAAGATATATGAGAGGATATGTAGGGTTGAGTTGATCCAGGGTTGGAGGATTTTTCTAGCAGATTCATCAAAAGAACAAAGATCAGAAAATGAATCTGTAAAGGGCCTGCAGTCTAATGGAATCTCAGTAAGAACCAAAGATAAATGGTGGAGAAAAAGTCTACCTCCTTGGTTTTTTTCTCCTCTCTGTTTTTCAACTTGCCCTTTCCCCATTCACCAATCTCATATACTTGGTCACACCCCTTGATTGTGCTTAGCTCATTTTTACTAACCATTTCTTAGCATTGGATCCTGTTCTGTCATCTTTCACAGCCTGTGCTTCAGGAGCCACCTGAGAGCCAGGACTTGTGCCACCTGCAAGTTCCTAGTCAGATTCAGCCAACAAACTGGGACCAGATCCACATCTATTGACTCCTTTCCAGAGCAGGTGAACATTCACTCATTCATCCTGGCTCTTGTATTTAGCCTCTTGGTGGTTTCCTGAAGGTGCCATCTTCCTAGTCTAGATTGGTTATTTTCCTGCCATTCACATCCCACATGACTTTCCTGTGGAGTTAGAAAGAGGGTCAAAAAGCAATGCCCTTGTTTTTATCTCAGTGTCTCCATGAAATGCCAGGAAAAAAAATAATCACCTTTAAAGCATTTAATCTCTTGCTCTTTGAGGTTGAAAAGATGAGCACATTATCAGATAATATAGAACAGTGATAAATGATCATATATTCAGATATTGGCCATATATTCAAATTGTCTGGAATGATCTCTCAGAAAGCAGCCCACCCCCTTTCTGTATCCATGTTTTACTGGACCTGAGAGGGTCAAAGACAAAGCTAACTGTGTTTTATGGATGTCAACAGGCTGCTGGCTGTCTCTTCTGGAGCACTCTCCTGCTTTCTGCTTTGTATGCGGGTCATATCACAGAAGCATTTTGTAAGGCTGCTGCAGGGTTTCCATCTGTCTTAAGCTCTGCAGAACTCAGGGATCACAATAGGAGACTCACATGCACTGACAGGATTTTTATTCTACCTGCTGTTGATGGCTGATAAAGAAGGAGTAAATGGAAAGTCCAGATATTCCGGTTATTCCTTCTCACTCCAGTCTTCATTCACTAAATACCTATTGATCATATACTAAGTGCTAAGTATTCACTTTTCCAGGGTCTCCTAATACCACAGAAAAGCAATCTGGAGGGTAGATTCAAGGCAGGAGAAGAGGAACCATCACAGTAGTTCACTAACAGGAGGCTGTCCAGGATTTTAGTCCTTGGTCCCTCTCTACCTGCAAGAGGGATAGAGAGAACACGCCCAGACCAGGATGAGCCAAGAAAGGAAAGGGCCGCCTACTGACCGCCCTCACCCAGCCCACCCTGGCAGAGGACAATCAGACTCATCAGGGAGGCCAGTCAAGGCAGGAACTCGTTTATTGAGGAAGTACATTCAGCTAATATAGGATGCAGGAGCCTATGGGCACAAAGGTGGGCAGGGCAGGGGGAGGTAGGTGAAGAAGGGGAATCGTGTGCTGAAGGGCGGAAGGGTTTGGGGCCTATCCCAGAGGTAGCCTTACTTTACATCACAAACCACAGCCATGCCTTCCAACCGGGCAACAGGCAGCTTGGGTCCCAAAACCAGGGAATGAGCACTGGGCTGTGAATTAGGCCTCCTTTTACAGCATAGGTTTCCATTTCCCTGATGTGATGTGCCCCACAGGAGGCTGGATTCTCATCATGGCTGTAGAGAATACAGATACATTCATGCTTCACGTTGGAACCAGAACTAACAATGATAAAGTGAGCTGCCCCAGTTTAGAAAGAAAAAGAGGAAGAATAGTGATTTCTATGTTATTGACAGGAGATCATGTGAATGGATGAATGATCTTTAGTGCAGAGTCAGAAGACTAAGAGTGAAACCACTTTGGTTAAATATACCCTAAAATCAACACACTATGATAACATAGATTGTTTTTTCAAAACTATGAAATCATTCATTCTTTGATAATTTGGAAATAGGTTATCCATTAAAAATTTATCGGCTGGTAAATTGACATCAATAAGTTGATATTGATAAATACTGATTTATCGATATCATCCCTTGAAAATATGTGTATCAAAGATAGAGCAACTGCACTTATAGCAAGAGTTACAACATTAGTATGGAAATTTGTAGAAGAAAAAGTCAGGTAAGAGTTTATTATTTTTTTGTCTGTTGTGGGACTTGAACTCTGGGCCTGGGCATAGTCCCCAAGCTCTTAGCTCAAGGCTACTGCCCGACCCTCTGAGCCATAGTGCCACTTTCATTTTTCTAGTGGTTAATTGGAGATGATAATCTCATGGACTTTAATGTCCAGGATAGCTTTGAACCGTGATCCTCAGATCTCAGCTTCCTGAATAGCTAGGATTACAGGCGTGAGCCACCATGCCTGCCAGAGTTAAATTTTAAAGCTCTCAGTTATGAAGATGTGGAGAGGGGATGTCGACTGTGTGTGGGAGTGTATGTAGGCATATCATAGCCCACATATGAACTTACTGCCTAAGTTACCACATCCAGATATCGGCTGTAGTCTTCCCCCAAACTTAGAGTGTTAGAAGTATTGTAAGCCTGGTTCTCCTCAGTAACAATAGATTGAGACAGATTTGTCTCCTTACTGGTTTTATGAAAATTTCTTCTCCACATATTCTAGAATAATGCTTTTTCTTTAAGTTACTGTAAATAACCATTTAACTTCAATGGTTGAGTATTACAGTTATTCTTTTTTCCCCTCTTCTAATTCATTGCTATTGCTGTTTTGTGTTAGGTGGGGCACTGGGTCCAATTATAGCTCAGCATTTAATTACCAACTTTGCATATGTGTGCATTAATTAGAAGATTTTATTGCTTTGTATTTTATGACTGGAGGTTGTGAACTGTAGCAATCCAATATACTACTTAAGGGGATAATACACATTTAGAATAATAAAAAGAAATTTATAATGATCATCTCAAGCATCTAAAGTATTGTATAGAAAAATAATAAAGCATAAATACAATGTATACAAGAGCCAAATCCATTCTCTTTTAATGAAGAGCTTTAATCTTATAAAGAAGACATTTAAAGATTGGGTACATATTTGACTCTTATTTAGGCTAAGCATGTAAAAGCAGTACCTAAAAGTAGATTCCTAAATTCTTGTTTAGATATGCCTGTCCTAAAATATAATACCTTAGGTGAACAGTATTTTGACAATATTATAAAGACAAGAACAACAGTGTACAAATAGTGTAATTTAGTTAGTAAATGTGCTTCTCACAGGGTCATGAGTTAGAAATTCTGAAAGTCTTTGTATGTATACCAGGATTGAATAAACAACTGAATACATTTACTTATAAGATAAATATAATGGATATTAAAGTAGATAATAAGTTATGTTTCACCTATTGCAGAACCACTTTACAATGATGTAAAGTATCTAAAATCAAACTTGTGGTGTTTGATTAGAAATGAGTTATTGTTATAAACTTATGGAGATTGACTGACACTCTTACACACAGATATACACACATGCCCATATACAATACATAAACACAAAAATGTAGGTAAGTGTATATGCATGAATTAGCAAATACACTCTGCTAAAGGAGCCTAGGAACCATGACATAACCATACAAGTATACTTGGCACCCATATTTTGTTTTTTAAACACTACTCTTCCAGCAAATAAACAAAAAAAAATCCTAGACATCATAAGGAAGTGATCAGTTCCTGAACTGGAGCTAGAAAAAGAACAAGATTAACCTGAAATATTTTGAGTGATAAGATATTGTATAAAAGAGTCCTCTCTATAAGAAACCATAAGTCAGCCAGGAACTCATGAGGGCTGAAGTTAGAATAATTTGGGCAATAGAATAGATAATAAAAATATTAGATTATAATGCTTTCTTCAGAAGAGAAACATTTGTGTGTGAGGGGGGTTCCTTTTTTCTTTTTTTTTATGAGAAGATCACTAAACACTATTAGGAATTCCAAGGAGTTTGATATCTAGGGGAAGGAAGTGGGTAGAAGTTGCCTACATTGCTGCAATTGACCTGTGAGGAATTGTGACATGGGATGCCTAGGGTAGGAGTTTAAGACAAAGAAGCTTAAGGCTGAATGTGCTCCTGTGGGAAAAGCTCCCTGGATTGAGATAGATTATTGTAGCAAGGTATCTCACTATATCAATTTCAGGTGAACAGATCAAATGTCCCCCTTATTTTCTTCCCAAACATGAAGAAAGATCTTTGGGAAGTAAACTAGAAGGGCTGATGCCTGATGTGAATAGTTCTCCAGTTAATGTTTTCCTTCTGTCTGAAGAGGGCTTCTGAAAAGAGACCTTGAGAGATCTGGTCACCTTTTTCCATAGGCTTATGAGAACTCTGAGAGTAGTACATAATAAATGAATATTGTGAATTATGTCACAGAAGTCTTACATTAGTTTTAAGCAGTATGATTTCCTATTGCTTTTCTATAAGTTCCATTCAGGCTTTTCTAAGTGGAGTTGTATGAACAGCCAAACATCAGTATAATGGCTTTCCTTACTTCCTTTATTGCTCCAATTAATTTTTTTACAATATTCCAGTTATTTCCAGTATAAAACCTCTTTTTATTAGCATATAAACTTCAGGAACATAGTTTCTCAAATTTATAAAGGTATAAATTATATAAAGTTTTACAACTAGTAAAACAAAACGAATTAAATAAAATGACTAGAATTGGTAGCATCTGCAATCATTCTTTTTATTCTACATGATGATAAGATGAATAACTCTGTGAAGAAAAATTTCTACAATTCTATGTTGGGTCAGGATAAAAATAAGATTATCTGAGACCAGTAACTCAGCTCTAGGAATCATCATAACCAATCTCTTGTCTTTCCAAAGTTACCCCAAAGACAATGATGATGGGTAAGTGAGATTAGGAGTGAGGCCATAAGTTACTTATCCAGCATTGACTACATCATCTGTACTCAATATGAACTCAGTTTTGTTCATTTCCCACCTTTTCTTACATAGGTTATTTGGCCTAGGGAAAGTGGATCTTATCTCTAGTACCATGGACTGGACTGACTCTAGGCTTGTAACTTGTTCATTTCTTTAACAAATAATGAGAAAGACATTATATTTCAGGTGAATGGAAGAATCATAAATGATAAAGCTCAGTGGAATTGACCTCCTAGTGTGTGAGGGAAGAAGATGTACATATAACAAAGCAATCCCAAGTGATAAAAGCAAAGAGAGAGACATGTCTTCCCCGAGGGCAGAGGGAATGCTGGGAGTCAGTGTTGGGGATAGCAGCTATTCTCCAAGCACGATCAAAAAAAGCCTTGATGAGGTAGCAGGTTCTCATTCCATTGTCTGATTGAAAATCAGATCAATTCTGCCAACACAGAAAAGTGGGGTCTACTGTATAAAAAATGTGAGGAGTGTACTGTACAAAGAAATCTTATCCCTTTGATGAAGATCATGGTGCAGGAAGCAACAATTACTCTCTTTCCTCTGGATGTGATTATAATTGAATATGAAGCCATGATGACTGTATATCTGTAACCAGCTTAATGACAATGTTAAAGGAAAGAAAATGGGAGAGAAGAAGGGAGGGAGGGAGGGAGGGAGGGAGAGAGAGAGAGAGAGAGAGAGAGAGAGAGAGAGAGAGAGAGAGAGAGAGAGAGAGAGAGAGAGAGAAAGAGAATTAGGACCTCCTATATTTTCCTGTGCTACAAAACTAACCTCCCCTACAGTTTCATCTGGGTTGGTGCTTTTCATATCATATATGAATTTTAAATCAGGGTTTCTTTTACTTGCAGCTGAAGGCATCCTGCCTACTATAGAATAGCACTTGATAGCTTTAATGGACTGCATTGTGCCAGTTTTAAAAATTCTAAGTACATAGGGATGGTAACTGAAGATATTTTCTCATAATGTCATTTTTCTCTCTGCAGTTTTATATGTAAGCTTAGCAGCTTCTTAGAGTTTGAGGCATTTGGGCTAGAAAAATGACTGTTAGACCTCGTTAGCCCTACACAAAGAATTCCAGACTCTATTCTTGAAAACTAATATTTGGGGACTCATGGTCCTAATTTACAACTCAAGTATGTGAAAGAACTATAGAGGGGGAAAGCTACAGAGATGTGAGTGAAAATTATAATAGATGAGAGTAGAAATTTGTCTTTTGGCTGATATAGTGCTGATGTACAGGGGAATTGTCTACAATGAATTTGCAGTTAGTCCCTTAAAAATTCCCATCACTGCGGGTTGGAGCTATGATCTCTGGTTTCACTGATATAAGCTGTCAACCATGGTAGGCGGAAAATTAGGGCTCACTTTCCTCAAGATGTATATCCTATTTCTATGAACATACTATGTTATGTGACAAAAAGGGACTTTGCAAATGGAATAAAATTTATGGATCTGGAGATAGGTAGATTATCTGTGATTATCAAGGTAGGCTTAATCAAATCACATGCATTTGGAAAGCAGAGTTGTTTTGTTTTTCCTGACTGAAGTCAGAAAAAAATGATGGATAAAGAAACAGAAGAGATATGAAGCATAAGATGGACTTGATCTACCTTTGCTGCTTTAAAAGATAGAGTGAGAAAATCAGGGTAGAAATGTCTTCAATACTCCTCCAAAACGACCATAAAAAATCTCAACTGGAAGCTTCTTCCAAGTGATAGAATGCCAGCTTTGAGCAAGAATGCTGTGTAAGAACAGGAGGGCCTATGTTCAAGCCCTGATACTGGCTCTGTGTGTGTGTGTGTGTGTGTGTGTGTGTGTGTGTGTAGTGTGTTGGAGGTGGAGGTGGAGCTGGAGAAGAATAAAAGAAAACATCTAAGAAACTCAAACAACCCAGGGGTCACTGACATAATTGAATTCCCCTTTAATTTTTATTCTTTCTAAATGCTGGGATCCGAACTCAAGCCATCACAAAAGCCTGAACAGTTGTGTGTGTGTGTGTGTGTGTGTGTGTGTGTGTGTGTGTGTGTGTGTGTGTGTGTGTGTGAATGCTGGTCATAGAGTAATACTCTTTTTGAAGGGCCTGAGCTTCATTTTTTGGAGGACATTATATACAACTACCCTCGGGAAACAGATGGTCTAGGGGAGGGAAAGAAGGTGGCAGGCACAACTTCCCTTGCTCATTTCATGTCAACAAATTGCTAGATAAGCAGCAGTCCTGGAATTGTTACAAGGATTGGTCCTAATGATGTTGCTGTGAAGTTTGCTGCAACTCCTACTCTGAGACTTGCTTTGTGCAGCCTTGATCACCTGCACATCTGCTCACTAACATCTGTGTTCGCTCTTTCAGGTGTCTGGAGAATCAATTGTCCCATGCAGAAAGCAAAGCAGGAGTGCAGACTTCCAGAGGTCTGCCTCATCCTGTAGTCTAAGCCTCCTTCACACCCAATAACGAAGCGGTGTCGCTTTTAAAACCCATTTCACATTTTAAAAGCAATTCTGTTAAGCATGACTTCAGCTGTCATTTCTCGTTATTTTGGGAGAAGCCTGATGCTCGTAGGTTTGAAACATCACATCCATTTGTTCAATGGGCTTCTGATAACCATTCGTGCCCACTGGGTACTAAGTCGACCCCAATTACGCAGCCGACTGCCTTAACAACAGAGGATTTTAGAATGGGCCGTGACTTTGTCTGGCTACAATTGTTCTTGTGCTTGCTTTGTTTGGATACCTGGCTCTTGCTACTCTTGAAATCCAGGACTTCAAATCTGTGAGATTTTTTTTTTTTTATCTACTGCTGCAAATGAAGAGCACAGGTGGAATTTGGGAATGGGACAAAAGTTGACAGTTGGCTCAGGGCTGTCTGCACTGCAGACGTGGTCTCTAACCCTGACTGGAATCAAAAGCAGCAGGCTTTGCAAACCATTGCTACAGAAGCCTTGTTATCAGGGAAATAGACCACTTGAGATGGAAGTAGAGAGGAATTTGCTGCTGATGACAGCTCACCAGGACCAGTTCTCCATTCAGGTACATTGATATGCATATTCACTCTACTGGAAAAAAAAATCATCTCCTCTTCTACCCTGGGACCTGGCTTCTGCAGGCTCTGGAATCTGCTATTTTATACCCACCTGCTGGTACAATATAAGCAGCTGCAATAGGCATCAAGCTATGAAAGGCTCCGAGGAGCACTATTGCGGTGTGAATTGCTTCCTTGCTCTGCACTGTTTGGTGATTGTAAGATGGATTGCTAGATTAGCACAGGCACACAGTGTTTGTATAAGGAACAGGCAGCGTGATTTTTTTTCCCCCTGCTTCTCCACCATCCATTCTTCCCAGTCTCTTTGCCACCTATGAGAAAGAGAAAGGGGGGGAGGGAGAAGGAGAGAGGAGAGAGATTTGTTAATATGGGGTAGTGGAAGCTCAAAGACCAGAAGCGTTGACTGGAGTCCAAAGGAAATTGCTTTGTTTTCTTTCTTCCTTCACATTCCCAGATAAGAGCTTCTGATGCTATTGGCCAAAGAAACCCACTGGCCCACGAGCGAGGATTATTCACTCATATAAGCTTCCAGCATAGCAATGTGCTGCCCTCCATGCTTTCTATCATGAACCAACTAAATAAACCTAGCCACCTATACCAGTTGCAGAAAGTTGTTCCCAAAACACAAAGACAAGTTACAAAACAAGTACAAGGAAGCAGGAGGCATGGAAATGGCCTCAGTCTTTGAGAGACTTGTGCAGTCGTGTGGGTAATATATGTTAACGTCTTGCCTCCAACACACTGACCTCACTTTGATTCAGACATTCTAGAGGGGAAAAAAAAGGATACATTTCTTCTCCATTTCAAAGCTGTTTATCAGGCTTAGAAAAATAGCTGATTTAAACAGAAGTCTTTACACTTGTCTGGGTAAATTCGGTTCCAATTTTTGTTTTGGCCACAAGTCAAAGATAACAGCTGTGTGCTGGTGGGTTCAGTGAACTCTACGTGCTTGTTGGCTATACCGCCGACCAGAGGGAATAACCAATAATTAGAACATTTCGGGTCATCTTGGGAAGAACAGAGTTTTCTCATGTTTGGAAAGGTGATGTGACCTCCCTCTGATTTTTCCAAATGTGAATCCGTCTGTGACATTACGTGCAGCTGAATGCACAAGCCCAGACTCATCACCATTATGTCCTTTCTTCCCCAAAATAGGACAGAATAAATGGAGGCTTACAACTGTATTTAATGTTTTTCAGCTTAACAGCAGTTCCACAATGGGCCCAGGTCAGGAGAACAAGAGGAAGCACTCCTGTATTCCCAGCTCATCAGCATTTCTGATCATAATGATTTGTGACTCAGACCTTGAAAGCTATGGGGTTTCTTCCTAGTTGAATCAATACAAGTTTACATAAATATATGTTTGTGTTTTCCTTTTGTTCCTGCTTCAGCATTCATGTTTACTTGCTGGCAAATGCAGACAACGGAAGTAAGGAGGAAAAAGAAGCAGAGAGAAACAGAGATAGAGAGAAACAGAAACACACAGAGACAGAAATAGGCAGAGAGACAGGGACAAAGGCAGAAACAGAGAGGTAGAGAGAGAGAGAGAGAGAGAGAGAGAGAGAGAGAGAGAGAGAGAGAGAGAGACAGAGAGAGAGACAGAGAGAGAGACAGAGAGAGAGGGACAGAGACACACAGAGAGAGAGAGAGAGAGAGAGAGAGAGAGAGAGAGAGAGAGAGAGAGAGAGAGAGAGAGAGAGAGAGAGAGAGAACCAAGTAAGTTATTTGGGTGGATTCATCTTTCCTGATTATGACATTTTAGTTAGTAAATTTTACTTGTGAAGGGCAATTCATTGAATTTGTGTTTACAAAAATATGTAACCATGCCAGATGCTTGTGGCTCACACCTGTAATACTAGGTATTTAGGAGACTCATTTCTGAGAATCAAGGTTCAAAGCCAGCCTGAACAGAAAAGTCCCTGAGAATCTTATCTCCAGTTAATTACTATAAAAAGGGGGAAGTGGAGTTGTGGTTCAAGTGATAAAGGACCAGCTTTGAGTAAAAAACCTCAGGGAAGTTGAAGTTGAAGATCCAGCCCATTACAAACAAACAACAAACAAAAAGCAAAAATGTATCCTACGCATTGGAAGACTAGGTTCAATCCCTGATACCCCAAAACAAAAGACAAAGAATATTTTCTCATTTATATTCAAAGGAAAATGTTAGAAAAAGTCACTTGGAGTTTATGTGGGTATATTAAGTTTACTTTATTGGGCAAGTATTGGATATTTAAGTAGATTCTTAAAGTGTAATCTAGATCAGAACTAATATTACTGATGGATAAGAAGGAATCCTCAAAAAGCTTTAATGAGAGAATATCCATAGAATATCCCCCCATCCCAGATGGTATGAATTCAGAGCATAATGCACACCGCCAAGCAGTTACCAACCATTCTACCCCTAAGGGCTCTAAACTTGCCTGGAGAACAATGGACTCTGCATATGCCAAGACAGTTTGAAACTTTCTTGGAGGTGAACTGTTTAAGACTTTCTTCAGAGGTGCAATGTATGAAATCACATATATGAGCCACATTCTTTTCCTTGAAATAGCACACACACACACACACACACATACACACACTCCACACTTCTGGATCATGTTTCTTTTCTGCTTGGAGGATTCCTCTAGCATTAAAGCAACAAAGGTATAGGACATTCATGAATCCCAGAGATGGTTGTGCTTGCACATTATTTCCAGTGTCAAGATTTAGAATCTGGAGAAAAGACAGGGAAGTGTGCAACAAGGATTTTTTTTTCCCCCTTTCTTCTTCGGCATTTCTAACAATAGACTGGTGTGAAAAAAAATCCACTGTCCTGCAAGAGCTAGGTGTGGCATCATGTAGGATACTTCAAGAAAGCCTTTGGTTCACATAGGTGGTCTTTATCTCATGAGCCTTTTTTACTGGCTTTGTTCATTATCTTTATCATGTTGTCTTAGAGGAAATAGCAACAGATTGCTGATCCTTTTCTACTAATATGCTTAATCTGATTTAATTTTTATTCTAGGGTCTGTCCTAGTCTTCAAGAGGCCTTTTTATCTCTTTCATTTGTGTCATTACCACATAGGTGCTCATTTAATGATGAAAAAGTGCCTTGGGACACATTCCCCAGGTACTATTTTGTGAACTTGAACAATCTAATGACTACCTCACAGCAGATCTCCTACTGACACTCAGGAATAAATCACTACTCAACTTGCCAGGGCAACAAAGAGAAAATGTATATAGACTTTTCTATGAAAGAGACAGTTTCATCTTATATGTCAGAAGATATCTACCATAAAAAAAGGTGAAAATCATAGAACAGTGTCTGCTTTGGAGCATGATTATGCAGCCTCACTCTACCTCCAAGCTCATAGATATTCTATGAATAAGGACTGAATTTTACAAACATCCTGGAGCCAGTTATTGTTCTGATGACTTAATAGGTATCTATCCACCAACCTTTTAAACATTTGCTATTTGTTAAAAGAAGAACATGTTCCTTAAGAACTGGTATTCTTATCCAAGGATTATAAAAGCCACCTGAAGCTTGGAGCTAAGCACAACATGGCTTACTCAGAGCAACTGACTCCAAGCTTGCTAGCAGGCACAATTGTGAGAATACTTAAAAATTGCGTGAGGGATGCTTATTATGCAGAAAGAGTTGACTGATACAACATGCCTTCCAAATTCAATTCTATTCAAGTGAGTAAATGGTCAAGATGGCCTTATGAGCTGTTCCTGGGGCCAAGTTCCTTTTTCCAAACTGTAATTTTCTATAGAGAAAACAGTCAATATACATTGAATGAATTTGACTCAAATGGATCCTATTTGCTCTTATTGCACATCAATCTAAGTGAAAAAACGAGGAAAGACCCACTTATATATGGGAAGGGTCTCCACTGCTGACGGAGACACATGCTGGGGAAGGGGAGTCTTGTTTAAGCCTTCCTCTGCACTTTGTATTCAGATAAAATCCCCAAACTGCTCCAGCTTACATTCAGAATAAGACACTTAGAAGAAGAATTTAACACTATTTCCATGGCATAACATTTATGTTTCTGCTGTCTGTCATACTGAATCATTGAAACAATATGAACATTTCTATTATTTCTACAATGAAGGTCATTATTATCTTATTGATATCCTATTGCTCAGATTGGTAGCATTTTTTTTTGCCAGTCCTGGGCTTGAGCTCAGGGCCTGAGCACTGTCCTTGGACTTTCTCAAGGCTAGGGTTCTACCACTTGAGCCTCAGCACCACTTCTGGCTTTTTTCCTACGTATGTGGTACCGAGGAATCGAACCTGGGTCTTCGTGCATGCTAGGCAAGCACTCGACTACTAGGCCAAACTCCCAGCCCCTGGTAGCATTTTTTAAATAAAAAAGCAAACACAACAAAAACTGCCATACAAACTCCCTAATTTAAAGGTTTGCTATTTTGTTCTAACTTTCTACAGCATTCTAACAGAACTTTCCATAAAGAAAGCCATGTTATTTCAGAATATATTCCAAAGAAAGAAATAGGGTATTAAAATTTAAAATGAATATCATTCTTTCTGATGGAAGCATAGAATTCCATTGTGTATATATACTACACTTCCTTGATCCATTCACCCTGAGGGGCACCTGGATTGACTTCATATCTTAGCTATGGTAAATAATGCTTCAGTGAACATAGTTGTGCTGGTAGCTTTAACTGGTAGCTTTGTGATCATTTGGGAAAATGCCAAGGAGTGGGATTGCTAGGTCACGGAAAAACTCTAATTTAGTCCTTTGAGGAATCACCATTCTGTTTTCCAGAATGGTTGAACAAGTTTACATTCTCACCCAAAGTGTAGTAGAGTTCCCTCTCAGACACATTCCAGCCAGCATCTGTTATTATTTGTTTTCTTGAAACAAATAACTGGAGTGAGGTGGAATCTCAATGTAGTTTTGATTTGCATTTCTTTCATGGCCAGAGATATTGAACATTTCTTCATGTGCCTACTGGCCCTTCTTAATTCTTTGGAGAAGTGTCTCTATAAGTCTTCAGCCCACTTATTAACGGTGTTGCTTATTTGGGGATTTGTTTTTGGGGGGGAGGTTAATTTTTTGAACTCTAAGTATATTTTAGATATGAGGCCTTGTTTGATCTCCCATTCTGTGGGCTATTTTTGCTTCTTCTTTTTTTCTCCTTCATCACTGTTTTGATTTCTGTACCTTTTATCTTTTGTGTATATCTGTTTTGGAGAAGGTAAAGGGGAGTAGAGAAATGGTAGGTCAAAAGGTGAACAAGGATCCAGGAGTGTGGCCTCCTGCTGGAGTGCTTGCCTACCTGTGCACAAAGCCCTAGGTTCAATTCCTCGGTACCACATACACAGAAATTGCCAGAAGTGGTGCTGTGGCTCAAGTGATAGAGCACTAGCCTTGAGAAAGCCCAAGGACAGTGGCTGGGCCCTGATTTCAAGCCCCAGGACTGGCAAAAAAAAAAAAAAAAAGAAAAAAAAAGAAAGGCACTCATTATCTGATTTTATATAACTGTAACCCCTCTGTACATCAATAAGACTTGCTTTGAAAATATAGTAAAATACAGCAACAGCCAATGTTTTCTGATCTTCACAATTCCTGATGGCTCTCATAAACCTCTAGTCTCTTCTCTTTCAGTAGATTTACATTTTTACAAAGAGCCACATGCAGTAAGGAGTAGCAGAGATGGGACTTGAACCCAGTCTCCATTTTTTTTCCATAGTTTAGATGTGGTTTTTCCTTCAAAGGTTCATGTGTTGGAGGGTTGGTTGTTGGTGGGCATTATGAAGGTACTAAAAGGCAGTAAGTCATTTAAGAGAATATCAAATGGAAAGACTCCTAGGGGTATAGCCTTGGAAAGCCACTGATGCTGACCTTGTGGCAAACAGCTTGTGAGATCAAGTTGTTTAACCACAACAATAAAAAGGAAAGACTTGTCCCTGCTCACTGAGACTTTTCTATCTTGTTGTCTGCTCTTTTCTTGTACACCTTTCTTCCATGAAACCATCCCCCATGTGGGGTACAGCCCATTCCATGGGACCCTCACCAGAGCTAGAAAGGATGAGGATGTTCCATCTTGGACTTTCAGCCCCTAGAACTGTGAGTTGAGTAAAGCACTTTCATTTATGAGATTCCTGGTTTCAAGTACTTTGGTGTAGTAAAAATAGAATACTAGGCTGGCGCAGTGGCTCACACTTGTAATCCTAGCTACTTGTTCTGAGGAACAAGGTTCAAAGCCAGCCAGGGCACAAAAGGACCTGAGACTCTTTTCTACAATCAACCTCTATAAAACAGGAAGTGGGGGCTTGGCTCAAGGGTAGGATGGTACCCGTGAGCTGAAGAGCTCAGGAACAGCACCAAGGCCACCAAGTTCAAGCCTCATGACCCCCCCCCCCACAAAATAATAGAGTACTATGAGATAATAACCATTATGAATTGCTTACGGTTAGAAGCAGAAGCAAGAAGAATCAGTGACCAGAGTCCTGACTTTGAATGCAGACCATTTAGTTTCAAATTAAATAGCTAAGTGAACATACCTCCTCTATACCTCCCTAGATTGCAGTTTCTTATCTGGAAAACAGTGATTAAGATGCCCAATACTGAAAGACTATTTTCAAGAAGCAAATGAAATGGTGAGCAGGGGCTGGTATTGATGGATCGGCTCTTGAGTAAGATCTTTATATTCACCAGTTGAATTCAGAATGGATTTGGATATTGGTAGCCACTCAGCATCATAGAAGCTGAGCAATGGATTTACTCAATCAACTGAAGATCCTATATGAAAAAAAAATGTTTTACTTGCAACATAGTGGGATAGGCCCTATATCCACCAACTTACAATTTAAATGTTAAGGCATGATGAAAAGAACAGTGTAAATATGAAAGCTAACCCATGAAAAGCCTTTTGTAAGGTAAATCTTTAGTAACTATTTCTGCGGTGGTAGTTATCAGTCAGGAAATATGAAAGCATGTGTTTGGTATAAGAGAAGTCAGGGCAAGTGAAAAATCAGCATAAATTTGTAAAGTATCTCCAGAGGGATGGGAGTTTTGATTCATTTCATGTTCTCAATATCTCTCTCTCTCTCTCTCTCTCTCTCTCTCTCTCTCTCTCTCTCTCTCTCTCTCTCTCTCTCTCTATCTCCCTCCCTCCCTCTCTCTCTCTCTCTCTCTCTCTCTCTCTCTCTCTCTCTCTCTCTCTCTCTCTCTCTCTCTCTCTCTCTCTCTCTTTCTGTGGCGTCTGTGTGTGTGTGTGTGTGTGTGTGTGTGTGTGTGTGTGTGTTAGTATTGGGCTTGAACTCTCTCAGCTCTACTACTTGAGCCATGCCTCCAGTCCACCATTTTTTATACATTAATTGGAGATTGGATCTCATGGTCTTCCCTCCCTTGATTGGCTATGAACAGTGGTCTTCCACATCCCACCTTCCTTAGTAGGTAGGGTTACATGGGTAATCCACCAATGCCTAACTTACTCAGCCTTTGATGCCATTATACATTTTGACGACAGGCAAAAAAGGATATTTTGAGTAGGTGAAAAGTTTTCTTCCTTGCAAGGATATTTTTCTGGTTAATTTCAAATACGTGGGAAGGCTTATTCATGTACTATTTGAAATAAAAATTTTAAATGTGACTAAGGTGGTAAATGTGAACAAAATCACAGTTCTCTAAATGTCACTCATTCTACAATGTACGCTGTGTGCATTCCCCTTCAGCAAGTCATAGTCATATGAGCAATATCACACACACACACACACACACACACACACACACACACACACACACACACACACAAGGCTGACACATGGATTTGTCTTTGAAAGTACACATCTTTGCATTAAGAATCAAATATATATGTGTGTGTGTGTGTGTGTGTGTGTGTGTGTGTGTGTGTGTGTCTAAATGCTGCATTCATACCATTTGGCCCATTTAAAATGTGCTAAGAGAAGCTTAGATGTAAAACATCAATATTTCTATGATATTATGATTTTACTGGTGATGCTGTCTTGTGCCACCTGTTTCACAGCTAAATTCAGAAGGTAAGTCATAATTTTTAGGCATTATTATTTATGTTCAGAATTGCTAGATAGAAAAAAATGTTATGCCTGAGTGCTGGTGGGCCATGCTTATAATCCTAGATACTCAGGCAGCTGAGATCAGAGGATCATAGTTCAAAGATAGCCTGGGCAGAATAGTTCATGAGACTTTTATCTTCAATTAATCAGCAAGAAACTAGAAGGGGAACTGTGGCACAAGAGGCAGCTTTGAGTGAAGAAGAGGCCCAGGGATAGCACCCAAGTTGTGGTACAAAAAGAAAGAACTTCAAAAATGACTTGATATGTAATTCAGTCTTTGCAAAATTTATTAACAATTTTTGTTCTTCAGTCAACTTTCCTGAATTCACATGGTTTTTGCTTTTTGAAAAGCCTACAACTCTTAGAAGAAATACAAAGTATATAATTTTTCTCCTGAGGCCATCTGTAAGATGATTTCCCAAAAGGACAAAAAAATTGTGTTTATACAACGGATAAACATGGAGCTTTAGAAACTGATTAAACTTCTCTAAAAGTTTTCAGCCATGGCAAAGGGGACAAGAGAGGCTGTAATGGATTCCTCTTGCCGGCAACACCATATAGCACTTGCTCTCTTGAACACTAACTTCAGCTGTGATTTATTAGGGGACTAAGTTCATGTCATTGCATCTGATCTTCAGAGACCTGGCTTCAAATCCTGATTTTACTCACAATTGAAAATGAGGCTGGTGGTCAGGTCCCAGCTCTGTTTGACATGATTGTCAGCCCACACTCGGGACAACAGCAGTCTGGAAAAACAGAGTGTTAACTTGCAGGTCAGGGACTCAAGTGCATACCAGTGGAGTTTTTATCTGCAGTGAGGCTGGAGGACTGTGGCTCCTGACCCTCTCAGTGGGACATTTATTAAGCTGCCTGACAAACAGTCCTAATTTCCTCCCAAGCAAGCTTTTGTCCTTTGCTGGTTTTTTTTTTTAATGTAACAGCTTAAGAAAACGACTAATTATTAAAATTTTGAAAATGCAATAGCTCTGGGACTGAGAATGTCTGTGAATAATCTTAAGAGACAGACAGCCAATTTCACTTTCTGCCATTTACTGGCCTTATGTAGCTAATAAATAGTCTTCATGCGGCTGCTACCTCTGTATGGACCTCTGATAACAGGATGGGGAAATTAGTTTAGTAGAAGTCTGTCAGTCTAGGGATAATGAGTATGCTGAGATGGAATTCTCTGTGAAATGGACTGTAGAAAGAAAGTATTTGCTAACTATGGTGGAGAACAATAGGGAAAGAAGAGATTTGCAAGCGTTCATTTTGTCATCTGAGTCGAGACAAAAATACCACCAATTTTATGAGGTTCAATGTTAAATTTAAGGAACAGAAAAGACTAAGCTGGAGCATTAATACTAATTTGTCATTGCATGTTAGAATTGCTGGTCTCTTCAGTGAGGAGTTCTCCGGCTTTTGCTTGATTATCTATTATATTTCAAGAGGAAGGGGATAGTCTTCATTGTGGCAAGTTGTGCCACCTAACTGGGAGGAAAAGGAACTTCACAGCTGTCTTTATTTGCTTACATAAAATCAAAACATCAAGCGCTAGCTAGGAATGTAGCTCAGTGGTAGAGGCTTTGCCTGGCGTATGCACAATCTTCTTTCCTCATCATTTGGGGAAAAAAAAAATAAAACAACAAGGAAACGGAGAAAACAAGAATACAAAGAGAGAACCCACTGCAAGAGTGCGGTTTTTCCCCCTACATGAATCAGGAAGTGAGTCCTACCTTACTATCCAGCTGGTAGTTGCTACTTTTTTTTTTTTTTGTATGTATGTGGTACCAAGGAATCGAACCCGGGTCTTTGTGCATGCTAGGCAAGCACTTTAACTACTAGGCAAAACTCCCAGCCCAGCTGCTACTTTTATACTGAGGAATCTGTACTATAGTTACTCTTTCTTTGATAGTCTCCCTCACAAATATGTTTTGTGGGACAAATTTTATACTTTAAGGACTGGCTTTGGTGCGGGCTTGACCTATCTGCTTGATTGGCAGTAGAAATTCAAAGGTACCAAAATGAGTTTATTGGCTGAGTGGGACAAGTTGTGCTCTCAAGTTTCTGTGAATTTTCAGACTATGCTAACTGACAAAAGACTTCGTCCACTCTTTAAAACAGAACTAGAATTTTGTGACTGATTTCTGAGTTGAAATAGCCTTACTTTATACTTGTCAAACAAATCAAATGATCATTAGAGATGCTGAGGTAGAAATAGAGAATAAAAAAATTGGATTTTTTATTGTGAGAAATTACCCCAAATGTCTATTAAATATTAGCTTCACAGAAGAAACTACAAGGACATTAATTGCCTTTGCATTTATTTTCCCAACTCTAAGATGTTTTAAAAATTAAAAAGAAAAAAACAAAATAGGAGAAGCCATGTAAAAGAGTTTCCTTCGTATTTATCCTGCTTATGGTTGGTGATAAGCTAAATGACAGGACGTCATAGTTGCAACCCTCCCTTACGAATAGCCAACCTTCCACCCTGTGCTGAACAGGCCATTCTCAGTCCTCACTCCAAGCACCTCTCCCTTTTTCTGGCATCTTCCAGGCATGTCTACTCACTGCCAGCTTTGGTAATGCACTATTTTCATATGATTGTCTTGTGTCTCTCCCACCTACACACACACACACACACACACACACACACACACACACACACACACACACACAGATTTTAATCTTCTTTCAGCTCTCCTTTTGCTCTCCACTTCACAGTTTTGTTGTAAAGATCAGAAGATAGTGGTGGCTGAGGAGGGAGGAGATAACTGAGGATTAAAATTGGCTCCTCTTCTCATTTCTAGATGCACTGCTTTTTCTTATCTGCTTGTAGGCAAGGGTTAAGGTTTACTCTGCTAGCAAGGAGTTATTTTCTGGAGTCCAGAGGATTTTCCAAAAGGAGTGGGCTGGACTGTTAGCTGAAGCGGAGATTACCAGTGATCTGGTGAGGGTGTTTGCAGCTCTGACCTCGAAGTATGGGTTCTTGTGTGAAATTCAGCTTCCTTTTGAGGGTTTCTCAGGCTAGACTATTTTTCCATTTGGTGGGTACATCACTATGTGAAAAAATAAACTCAAAATTTGAGAATAACCATACCCTTGACAAGATGTATCCGTTTCTAAGGAGGTTTGCTGCGGCTGTCTAACAATGAATTACAACATTTCACAGCTGCCTGGGCAGGAAAGAAAGAAAATGATGGCAGCTATCTTAAAATGGGTGTTTGGGGAGTGGGGGAGGGTTGTGAGTTGCCAGAGATGGTTCTAGAATGAGGGCACTGGGTCTACCCGATTATAGGATTATCCTATTATAGGATCCGGAGCGACTAGATTTTAGATCATCTTAAAAAGTTTGAACTATCTAAAAATCAGCTAGCATGGATATGTGTGTGTGTGTGTGTGTGTGTGTGTGTGTGTATGTGTGTTTGTATGTGTCTATAGATATAATGAATATATATAATGTAAATAATGTATCTATATATATATTTCAGATAGTGAATTGCGGTGAGAATTATGTTATTTTGGTCAATGACTTGTATTTGTTCCTCATTCTTCCATCCAATAAATAAATGGCATTAAGAAAAAAAATGAGTAATTGTCTTAAAGTTAGTATGATGGAGCTATATCTACATGGAATCATTTACTAATCACCATTCCCAAGTTATCTATTCTTATCTATTTCTATAAGACATTTTTAATGGCCACTAAATGGTTATCTATGTGTCCTCCACACACTTTAAAAAGTTTCATATTTCAAGCACAGTTGAGAGAAGAGTATAGTTGTGTTCTCTTATTTGCTGTCATATCTCACCACTACCTGTAGAGAGAAACAGATTCTATGTCCATATATATATATATGAATATATACATGCATATATGCATATATTTTTATTTATTTTTTTTTGCCAGTCCTGGGTCTTGAACTCAAGGCCTGAATAATGAATGTCCTTGGGCTTTTTCCTCAAAGCTAGCACTCTGCCACTTGAGCCACAACACCACTTCTGGCTTTTTCTATGTATGTGGTATGGTGGAATCAAACCCGGGTCTTTGTGCATGCTAGGCAAGAACTCTACCACTAAGCCAAACTCCCAGCCCAATGCATTTATTATCAGGGCACAGTAAATGATTAACAATACCTAATAACACAATGGAACAGTGATAGCATTGAACTGAAATGAATACAGTTCTCTCTTTTACTTCAAAAATACCTTATTGTACTTCTAGGTTTTCATTCAAAGGAAGTACTTTAGGGCTTCTGTTCAAATCATCCAAATGGCAAGAATCAATAACTGGTGCTCTAGGGTTATCATTAAGCAAAGATTATTTGAACAGAGCACTGTGCTACTGAGATCATCACTCATAACTGAGAAGGCTACTAATGGGGAAGGAACTTATGTGGAGTATATATGCTGGGTAATGGGAGTGATATAGGTCCCAGGGATGGCATGAGATTTCACATGTGACTCTGGATGATACACCATTTAAACCCATGAATTGCTTACCTATTGTTATTTTAAGATCACTAGTGATGCTGAGTAACCACACAAAGTGAAACCATGGAAAAGGAGTCACTACTGTAATTCTCTCCCCTAAGAAACCTTCAATGGCTCCTCATTAGTTGGCAACAGCATTTCTTAACACACATATGAATTACCTAGGAATCTTATAAACATGCATCCCTTGATGCAGATCAGTCTAGGATGCCTCAGATGTGTTTTGGTGATTGCTCTTCCTTTGACCACACTCTTCAAAGTGTGGCAACGTTCTTTGGGTTAGGCCTAAAAATTATGAATCTGTAGTCTTTTCTTTAAGCCTCTAACCCAAGCATCTTGCTTTTATATTCTTGCCTCTCCATCACTGTCCATCTATTTTCTGGTCTTCCTAGGTCATTATTAATTTTCTGGTTACATACATACATAATATCTGTCTTTTTTAATATCTATTTTGTTTTGTAGTGGTAGTGCTCACCAAAATCCTATGTTCTATATTTATTCAGAGAGCCCATCTTTTCCACAAGCCTCCCACATATGTGTCTCTAACCCACTCAGCCATTAGAATCTCTGTATCCTTCTCCTGTTCTCTTGCACTTTGTTTGGAAATCAATTTTCCAACTTCCAACTCTCTGCCAACCTATACATATTAGATGTGTCCCTGTCTTTGCCAATGAACTGTGAATCTCTGGTGGACAGCCATCTCTTTCTATTTATCTTTGCCTTTTCTGCAGTATTTTGCACAATTTCTGCATAGAGCAGGTGTCAGAAAAAGTTTGCTGGAATTGAATAAATTTCATAAATTGTATAAAATTACTTTTCTAGATGGCTTTCTCTCCAATAGTTGAAACTCAGTGACATTCAGATAAACCTCTTCAGTGTTCTTTTCTGAAAGGCTATATCTTACTCCTTGGTAGTTAGGGATCACTCTTGGGTGTTTTTTTTTAAAAAAGGATCCTGATTTAGAAGATCTATGAATGTGACTATGTGGGCTAAGCTTCTTAAAGGGGCTACCCAGCTGAGAATCATAAAAGAAAGCAGAAGGCATTGCCTTTGCCAACCATACAAGCTGGGTTTCCATTGTTGCTAATGACTTGTGTTGACTGTCTACCAAGAAGTACTTTAATCCTTTCTCATTAGACTTCTAAAATTAGCCTGGCTTTGCCCTGCTGTAAGAATCATGAGACGTGTCTCCTTTTCAGATCCAGGTAGGATGATAAGAAGAAGTAAAGGTCCCTTCCTAGAATCTAGAAAGAGGTTTTCAACTGGACATTAATGAATAAGCTTTGTGATTCAAAGTGACCTGGGTTCTAACTTGGGTGCTATAATTCATTAGCTTTATTCACTTAAATCAGTTAGCTTGTTTGAGTCTTGTCAGATTTCTCAATTCCTACTTGATAACCACCTTGAAGAATTACTGAGAGTTTTCATCTGAAAAATATGTGACGATTGGTTGGCAAATAGGTACACGGGCACCTTGCCAGTCTTTCTGGCCTGTAAGGGAAAATTGCATCTTCTCTGTACCAACTAGACAAAATGGGTTTTCATTCACTGCTATGTTTAACATCTCTGCCTGCCCATAAATGGGTTTGTAGTTTTCCAGAAATCAACTGAGTAGTTTATGATTCAACTCAGTCTGATAATGAATATCTGGAGACAGCATTAGATTCTACTTTTGAAGAACTCACTTCCACAAGAATGTCTCCAGACCAGATGCCACTCACAAGCCCAGCCTGTCACCTATGGTTTTGAACAACTGGCTATAAATTTTTTAAAAAATCCTTTCTTACATTTCCTAATTTGCTAAATCAGCGAACAAAACTTGGAATACATTTTAGCTACTTTTCACCAGTTTATTACAATAGATACAACTCAGGCATAGCTAGATGGAAGAGATGCAGAGGACAAAAGGCATGGAGGAAGGGCAGGGATTTTTACTCACCTTGGCCAGCCTGCTCCCCTCTCAGGCCTTCATGTAGTCATCACCTCAGAAGCTCTATGAACTCCATCCCTTTGGGATCTGATGGAGGAATGATTAGAGAGTATGTCATTAGCCATCAATCAGCTCCATCTTCACCCCTTTCACCTGAGGTAAGGTGATGAAGCTGGTGGGCCAGGGCGTTTGGCCTTGTTGTAGAGTGTTTGCCTAGCATGCATGAAGAGTGAGGTTCCATTCTTTGGTACCACATGCATAAAAAAGCCAGAAGTAGTGCTGGGGTTCAAGTGGGGCAGGGCTCTAGCCTTGAGAAAGTGCAAGGACAGTGCTCAGGCCCTGAGTTCAAGCCCCAGGACTGGAAAAAAAATGAGGCTGGTTCTAACCCTTCAGTCACATGGTTGGGTTCCCCCTCACCACTGGCTTTTATTTTTTTCTAAGACTACCTCATTAATATAAACTCAGGTATGGTTGAAAAATTAGGTGCGAAGAACAAGGTATTCCTTTAATCATAATTATGAGAGTATGTCAGCGACCTACGGACTAAAGATCAAATATCATAAACTCCATTGGCTCTGATTCATTATGAAATTACAAGGGTAAGATCCCTGGGCCAAGAAGGGTTTTGTTTTTCTTCTTCTAAGTTGTATGTGTCTTAGGGCTCAGCATCTATCAGTGTCTATCAACAACATCCCAACTGTCAGAAGGTGGGAATGAGAACAGCTGTCTACTCCAAACTATTTTTTTTTTGTGAGTGGTCAGTCCTTGACATAAACTCTGTTATGGAACTCCTAGCCGCAGAAAACCTGATGAAGTTGGTGACATTGTAGTCCAAACCCATCCGAATCAGGACTTTTAATGTCTTTTGTACTGTGGACTCCTTACAAAATCTCATGATAACTATTAAACTCCAACCCAAGGGAAGAATACATATATTTATTCAGTTTTACTTTTATCTTGTTTGGATGAATGGATCACAGGATAGATTATTGGTTCCTGGATGTGCTTACAAGTGTCTAGTTTCTCATGAGGCAAGAAGCCAGGAATGACACAACACACGTTACATTGGCAATTGAGTACTGGGAAGGGAGTGAAGGATATAGACATTCACACATCCCTTCCCAATTTGCTGGTCAAAACCAAAAACAAATAAACAAAATGCAAAACCTAGAAGCAACACGAGAGTCAAAGAAAATCCTATATGGAGAATTATTGTCACTCAAACTTGCACCTGAATATTTTACATGGTTGCTGATGTAACATGATAATCTCAATAAGGCTTGTGATAAAAAATGAATAATATCCTAAGTCAGGAAACTTATTCTGTTTTGGAGTAAGTGGAAAGAAAGTTGCCCAAGCAGCAAAGTATACTGTTCACCATTTATCTTGGTCCAGGTGGTAGCTCTGAGTGCAGAGCCGAGTTGCATTAATAAACATTAGCACAGTGGATGTGGAAACATGTCCAGGCCTCGCTCATCAGTTCCCATTTTCATACTTCCTGAGTAGGCTGGGAAATGTGGAAGGACAGCATGAATTCAATTTAACAGTCCAGTAAGTGCCAAAGAAATGATCACATCTCTGAAAATAAGTGTTTTAAGCAAGATTCTTTCAGATGGTAAAGAAAAGACAAATCCTTTGTTGAGTAAACAGCAAATACTTTCTGCATTAATCATCCAGCAGACATTAAGTATAATCGGGGTTCCTTTTAGTTCAAATACAACTTATGTTCTCCAATTAATTACTTACAGGACTATGCAGCTTGCATTTTAAAATAAATGTTCTGCTTCCCAGATGTCTTCTTGTGTGCATGCTGTGACCCTTCTTGGAGAGGCAGGTTCTCTTATCACAGTGTTTGCGAGGCCTGCTGGGGAATAAGGAAACTGATATGGTGTAAGTACCACCTGCTGTATTGGACCCAGTAAGGAATTTGTGGAGTTGGAAAGCAGTTCCTACACTTAAGTAGGTTATATTCTTGGCAAAGAGGCTGTGAGTTAAGATGATGTAATTCAAATTTGATTTTTTCCAGAGAAACATTATTATAATGGAGTTATCTTTCTGACCAGGGGTCAAGTTTCAGAGGATTCACAGAAATGAGACTATCATACTAGTAAGGAATCTCAAAGCCAATCTGGGTCAGTCCTCTTCTTTGCGTCAAAAGGTGTTATTCTCAATATACTGGATAAGACAAGTAATATTTATATAGAGATAAGTATTCTGCTAATATGCTAATAAGGGATAGGCATTTTGGAGGGTACCAGAAAGGTATGGAACAGTGCTATCCCAAGCTATTTCCAAAAGAATTTGTATAAAAATTAAAAAATGTCCTATTTCTGCACCTTTCAGTACAGTAGTCATGAGCCACAAGCACTTGAAACATGTGATATTGAACTATAGAATTCACATAATTTCAATTAAATTTACATCTGCCTATTCTCAACCAGATATCATAGATGAAATGAACCTAATTCCAGGCACTCTGAATGGCAGGAGTGAGGATAACCAAGAAAATAAATTGGCGTGAGCTGTTTGAGCTAGTTATTTCACAATGAACCCAAGGTTTCTACTGATTATGACACATGAGGGAAACCACTGAGCCTAAGTTCCTTTGAGTCTGGCTTACTTCACTTAATATGACTTTTTCTAAGTCTTTCCATTTCCTAACCAATGGGGCAATGTCATTCTTTCTGACAGCAGCATAGAATTCCATTGTGTACAAATACCACAACTTGTTGATCCATTCATCAACTGAGGGACATCTAGGTTGGTTCCATATCTTTGCTATGGTGAATAGTGCTGCAATGAACATTGTTGTGCTCGTGGGTTTAGTATGTCCTTGTTTCTGGGTAGTTGGGTAAATGCCAAGTAGTGGAATTGCTGGGTCATAGGGGAGTTCTATGATTTAGTCTTTTGAGGCACTGCCACACTGCTTTCCATAGTGGTTGAACGAGTTTGCACTCCCACCAACAGTGTAGTAGTGATCCCTCCTGGCCACATCCCCTCCAGCATCTGTTGTCATTCCTTTTCCTGATCCTGGCCATTCTAGCTGGAGTGAGGTGGAATCTTAGAGTTGTTTTGATTTGCATTTCTTTTATGATCAGAGATGTTGAGCATTTCTTCATGTGTGTATAGGCCATTTTTGTTTCTTCTTCAGAGAAGACTCTCTTTAAGTCTTTGGCCCATTTTTTAATGGGATGGTTGTTACTTTGGAGATTAGTTTTGGAGTGATTCAATTTTTTGAGTTGTTGATATATTTTAGATATGAGGCCTTTGTCCCTTGTTTGGTTGGTGAAGATCTTCTCCCACTCTGTAGGCTTCCTGATTAGTTTACTAGCTATGTCCTTTGCCATACAAAAGCTCTGCAGTTTAATGCAGTCCCACTTATCCAGCCTTTCTCTGATTTGTTGTGATTCTTGGTCCTTATTAAGAAAGTTTCGACCTGTGCCAAGGAGGCCTAGTGTATCTCCTATTCCTTACTGTAGAGTTTTCAGTGTGTCAGTTTTTACCTCCAGGTCTTTAATCCATTTGGAGTTAATTCTAGTGCAAGGTGACAAAGAAGGATCCAGCTTTAGTTTTCTGCAGGTGCTTAACCAGTTCTGCCAGCACAACTTGTTGAAGAGGCTGTCTTTCTTCCATTCTATTTTTTTGGCTCCCTTGTCAAAGATTAGGTGGCCATAGGTCTGTGGTTTAATATCTGGGTCCTCAGTTCTATTCCATTGGTCTTCAGGCCTTTTCCTGTGCCAGTACCAAGCTGTTTTGATAATTATAGCTCTGTAATAGAGTCTAAAGTTTGGTATTGAAATTCCTCCTGAGCTGTTCTTTCTGCTAAGAAGTGTTTTTGCTATATGGGGTCTTTTATTATTCCATATGAAATTTTGGATTGCCTCTTTTATTTCTTTAAAGAATGACATTGGGATGTTGATGGGTATTGCATTGAATTTGTAGATAGCTCTTGGCAAGATTGTCATTTTCGCAATGTTGATTCTTCCAATCCAGGAGCATGGAAGGTTTTTCCATTTCCTTAGTTCGGCTTTAATTTCCTTTTTTAGGGTTTTAAAGTTTTCGTCAAAAAGGTCCTTTACATTCTTAGTTAAGGTAATTCCTAGGTACTTTATTTTCTTTGAGACTATTGTGAAAGGAGTTTCTTTCCTGATTATTGCCTCGTTCCTCTCACTGTTGGCGTAAAGGAAGGCAGTTGATTTTTGAGGGTTGATTTTATAGCCTGCTACTCTTCCAAAGCTTTGAATCAGCTCAAGGAGCTTGGGAGTAGAGTCTATAGGATTCTTTAAATACAGAATCATGTCATCTGCAAAGAGGGATAGTTTTATTTCCTCTTTCCCTACTTGGATCCCCTTTATGCTTGCTTCTTGCCTTATTGCACTGGCTAGGAATTCTAGTACTATGTTAAAGAGTAGTGGAGAGAGTGGGCATCCTTGTCTCGTTCCTGATTTTAGAGGGAATGGCTTTAGATTTTCACCATTAAGTGTAATACTAGCAGTAGGTTTCTCATACACAGCCTTTATTACATTGAGGAATGGATTCCTAGTTTCTCCAGAGCTTTTAACATAAAGGGGTGTTGGATCTTGTCAAATGCCTTTTCCGCGTCTATTGAGACAATCATGTGATTTTTGTCTTTGCTCCTGTTGATGTGTTGAATTATATTAATTGATTTGCGTATGTTGAACCAGCTTTGCCTCCCTGTGATGAATCCAGTTTGATCATAGTGTATAATTTTTTTGATGAGTTGTTGTAGACGGTTGGCCAGTATTTTGTTGAGAAGTTTTGCATCGATGTTCATCAAAGATATAGGTCTATAGTTTTCTTTCTTTGATGAATCTCTGTCTGGTTTGGGCATGAGGGCTTCATAGAATGAGTTTGGTAAGGAACCTTCATTTTCAATTTCGTTGAAGAGCTTGAGGAGTATTGGTGTGAGCTTTGCTTTGAAGACCTTATAGAATTCAGCTGTGAATCCATCTGGCCCTGGGTTTTTCTTAGGTGGAAGTTCTCTAATTGCCATTTCTATTTCAGAGCTTGAAATAGGCCTGTTGAGTTGGCTTAGTTCTTCTTGGTTCAGTGTGGGTATGTTAATATTGGCAAGGAATTCATCCATTTCATCTAGATTCTCAAATTTGTTGGCATAAAGGTTTGAGAAGTATTCCCTCATGATGTTCTGGATCTTGGTAATTTCTGTCGTGATATTACCATTTTCAACTGCGATTTTGTTTATTTCGATATGCTCTCTTCTTTTTTTTGGTAAGATTTGCTAAGGGCTTGTCAATTTTGTTAATTCTTTCAAAGAACCAACTCCTTGTTTTGTTGATTCTTTCTGTAGTTTTTTTGGATTCCAAATCATTTAATTCTGCTTTGATTTTAATTATTTGCTTTCTTCTACTGGGATTAGGCTTGGTTTGTTGCTCTTTTTCCAGGAGCTTAAGGTGAGACATTAACTTGTTGGTTTGCAATTTTTCCACCTTGTTGTTGTAGGCACTCAGCGCTATAAATTTTCCTTTGAGTACTGCCTTTGCTGTGTCCCAAAGGAGTTGGTAGTTTGTGTGCTCCTTACTGTTAAATTTCATAAACTGTTGGATTTCTGTTCTGATATCTTCGATGACCCTTTGGTGATTCAACAATGTGTTGTTCAGTCTCCATGAGTTACAGGGTTTTCGTTGGTGGAGATGTGTGTTCAGTTCCAGTTTGATGCCTTTGTGGTCTGAGAGTGTGCATGGAATAATTTCTGTGTTTCTGAATCTGTCCAGGTTTGTTTTATGGCCTAAGATGTGATCTATTTTGGAAAATGTTCCATGTGCTGCTGAGAAAAACGTATATTGTGTTGTTGCTGGGTGGAATATTCTGCAGATGTCTGTTAGATCTAGGTGGTCTATATAGTTGTTCAGTTCTAAGGTTTCTGTGTTGAGTTTTTGCCTTGTTGATCTGTCCATAGGTGAAAGTGGTGTGTTACCGACAATCACTGTATTTCGATCTATGTATGGTTTCAGTGTAAGTAAAGTTTGCTTGATGAAGTTTGGAGCTCCGGGATTGGGTGTGTAAATATTTAGGATCGTTATGTCTTCCTGGAGGAAAGATCCCTTTAGTAGTATGTAGTAACCTTCTTTGTCTTTTCTTACTAATTTTGGTTTGAAGTCTATTTTATCTGATATGAGGATGGCAACTCCAGCCTGTTTATGGGGGCCGTTAGCTTGATAGAGTTTATTCCAACCTCTCACTTTCAAAAGATGCTTGTTTTTTTGGGTAAGATGTGTCTCTTGAAGACAGCAGAACGATGGCTCTTGCTTTTTGATCCAACTAGACAGCCTATTCCATTTAATTGGAGAGTTGAGTCCATTGATATTGAGAGTTAGGACTGAGAGATATTTATTAGGTCCTACCATTTTTAAAAGCTTTTATTTGGGCCTGTGTCTTGATAGTTCTTGTGGTCCTTAGGTGGTATGCTGTTTAGGTGCCATTTCTTTCCCTATATTGCATTTATTTTGGTTTTCTATGTATAGAACATCTTTCAGAATTCTCTGTAGTGTTGGTTTTGTTGCGACATATTGTTGCAGCTTTTCCCTGGAATGGAATGTTTTTATTGTTCCCTCAGTTATGAATGAGAGCTTAGCTGGGTACAGTATTCTTGCTTGGTAGTTATTTGACTTAAGGGCATGACATATATGCTACCAGTCACTTCTTGCTTGCATGGTCTCTGCTGAGTAATCTGGGGTTATTCTGATTGGTTTTCCTTTATAGGTTACTGAACCCTTTTCCCTGGCTGCCTTTAGGATCCTTTTTTTGGTTTCCACTGATCCAGTTCGGATTACGATGTGGCGGTGAGATGTTCTTTTCTGGTCAGGTCTGTTTGGGGTTCTAAAAGCTTCTTGTATCTGGATGGGTCTGCCTTTCTGGATATTTGGGAAATTCTCTGAGATGATTCCCTGAAGTATATTTCCAATATCATTGACCTCTTTCTCCAGACCCTCCTCAATACCAATTAGCCTTAAACTAGGCTTCCTAATTGTATCTTGGACCTCCTGAATCGCTCTCTCATTTTTCCTAGATTTGGATTGACTCATTTTCTGTTCTTTCTCTATAATAACTAAATTATCTTCAGCCCCGGAAATTCTCTCCTCTGCATTGTCTAACCTGCTATCAAAGCTATCTACTTTATTTTTCATCTCCCTTGCTACTAATTGCTCATTTTTGATGCCTTGCATCTCTTCTTTTAGATCATGTATGGATTTCTTTAGCTCCTTGATTTTCATTTGAGTGGTTAGCTCAGTAGCTTTATTTTCTTTGAACATTTGCTGGAGTTCGTTCACCTTTTTATTTGTGGATTCTATGAATTCATCCATCTTTCTTTGAACAGCCTTTATTATGGCCTCCTTTATGGCTTCTTCTTTTTTACTTATCACCTTGTTTATGGTTTCCTCTTGTTCAGCTATGGCTTCCTCCCTTATCTCTTTCTTTATATTTTCACATTTTTCATTAATGATGTTTATCAATTGCATTTGTGTAGCACTTGGAAGACTCTCCTCTTGGTTTGCCAGTGACTGTTCCATTGGCTGTTTACATTGGGTGGGGGAGGTGGGAGATGTTGTTTCTTGATTTGACATTTTTCTTGAGTTTCTTGTTCTGCCCATTTGAAAATGGGAGCAAGATTAATACTAGACACGATTATAGTTTTTCATATATAACCAACCTAGACCTCTGTAGCTGGCAGACTCTAGATGTTCACAAGTTTTGATTGGTGTTATCACTCTTTCTTTTTGTGCAGTTACCGACTAGTCTAATTATTCACTGATAAGCGATTTATATCCAAAACAATAAGCCTCTCAATCCAATCTCTATTGTCTTTAAGTCCCTCTGAGCCTAGAGAATGATTAAACACCTAGATATACAATGTTGCTCAACAGCCATCAAGTGTAGATCCATGCAGTATAAGGGTTGAAAGAGGAGCAGAAGTCCAGAGATAGAAAAATAGAATGAGAGAGGTCAGGGGGTAAGTAGGTAGAGTATTTGAGTACAAAGTTTGGAAACTATTAGAATAAAACTTATGTGTTGCTGCGCGACTAGCTCTTAGCCCAACCAGTGGCCTCACAGTGGACCATGGGATGGATCTGCGAGCTTCCATCTGAGCATGGTTGGTGGACGTTTTCCTGTGCTGCTTCCAGGGGGGGCCCCAAGCCAAGGGTGTGGGGATAGAGAGTTTCAGGAGCTCTCAGCAGGACCAGCAGGAGGCCCCTCTGTTCCCAGGGGTGGGGCCCAGCTGGGGAAGTGGGCTCCAAGGGCGGAGCCGTGCCTTTTTGGTTCTCAGAAGGGGAGCTTGGCTGCTGGTTGGCCCTTCAGATCTCTGCTGTGTTTCCACTGCTTTGTCAGAGTCTGTGACTGTGGGGGGGGGGCCCTCGGTGGTGTCTTGCTCAGGATTCCCAGCTGGAGGATGCCCTGCTCGAGAATTGAGGGGGGCAGATGCTGGCTCCTATTTACCCGCACCCCCTACCCACTTTTGTAAGTCAGGGTCCCAAAGCCCTCCACTCTCCAGATTCAGTGGCCTGGGTGAGGAGCCTGGTGGGCGGGTGGGAGCTGGGACAGCTCCGCCTCCCCTGGTGGGGTGCTGAGTCTTAGGGTCCGCCCGCTTGTCAGTCTCCAGTTAGAGGGCTGGGGGTTGAGCCCGTTGGGCGGGTGGGAGTTGGGGCAGCCCTGCCTCCCTTGGTGGGGTGCTGGGTCTTATGGGTAGCCCGCCTGTCAATCTCCAGTCAATGGCCTGAGGGAGGGGGCTGTTGAGGGGAGGGACAGGATTCTAAATTCCTTGCCCCCCTGCTCCTGCCAGTCTTTCTCGGGCGGGGTGTTGGGGTCTGAGTTAAGTTCTATTGCTTGGCACCCGCTCCGCTTTCCCGATGTGTTTGGGGATGCGCTGTATTACTCACGCCTCTGCGTCCATCTGCGGGTGCTCCACGGTGGTGGGGAGTCTTTCACTCCCCTCGGGTCTCCGCCGCCGCCTGTGTTCTGTGTCTGGGTTCCGCTGCTTGCTGTCTGGTTCCGCGTCTGGGTTCTGCTGCTTCCGCCGTTCACTGGCCCGGTTCTGTGCTGGTTTCTGCAGCCGTTGGGCTCCCAGCCTGGCGCCCTCCACTGCCGCCGCTTTTCGTGGGTTAGAGCCGGTGCCCGCCCCTCTTTCCCCAGCTCAAGCCGCTTTTCGTGGCTTGGTCCAGGGCCAGCTGCTGCTTTTCGTGGCTTTCCGCGGCTTTGGGCGAGAGGTGGGGGAGGGGTCCTCGCGTTCCGAATTCTTTGAGAAAGTTGGATGTGAGCTTTATCTGGATTTCTTTTCTGGTTTGAGTCCTTCTCCATTGCTTTTTGAGTTTGTTGTTGTAGATTTCTTTAGATAGTTGGCTCGTGGGACTCCCTGGTTCTCTCTTTTTGTCAGAGAAAGCTAGGCAGCGTCCCTATTGTCTCAGCGCCATCTTCCTTCTTGCATAAAATCTTTTCTCATGTTTTCACTTTCAGTCTATTGATGTCTTAGACTAGAACCCAGTCTTTTGTAGACAGTATATAATTGGATCTTTGAATTATTTTTCTGTTTGTTTTTAATCCGGTTAGTGACTTTAGATTATTTTGATTGAATAGTATAATCCTTTTGTACCTCTTTTTTTTTTAAATTTAATAACTCTTTTGTCTTTATTTTCTCTTTTTATTTGTTTCCTTTCTGTTTTGTTGTTTTTCTGTAGTACTATATTTTAATTCCTTTCTTCTTCTCTCGTGCATATTTTGTTGTATTTTCTGTATGATTGTCATGGGTTTTATGTAAAACATCCTATAGTTATAACAATGTCTTTTAAACTGATACAAATTAAGTTCAATCACATCTAAAAGCTAAATTTTACTACTCCTGCTCCCCCACTTTATATTAGTGATGTTGCAAATTACTTCTTTTATATGATGTCTCCATTAACATACTTTTATAGTTATAGTTATTTTTTATACTTGTCTTTTAAATTCCATACCAGAATTAAAAGTGATTTATCTACCCATGTTACAGTATTACAGCATTCTGAGCTCAATGAACATCTTTATGACAGTTACTTTGAGTTTCTTATTAGGTAGTTTATATACATCTTTTTTTTTAAGGGTTGGTATCTTGAGATTTACTTTTTTCCTTTAAATGGCTATTTCACTCTGTTTCTTCATTATTCTTGTAACTTTGTATTGGCACCACACATTTGAAAATTAATTACATTTCACTGGCTCTTAAAAATCTCTTTATCAAGGCTGGGTGTTTGGTCTAGTGGTAGAATGCTTGCCTAGCATGCACAGAGACCCGGGTTCAATTCCTCAGTACTACATACATAGAAAAAGCCAGAAGTGGTGCTGAGGCTCAGGTGGTAGAGCTCTAGCCTTGAGAAAGTCCAAGGACAGTGCTCAGGCCCTGAGCTCAACCTCAGGAGTGGCAAAAAAAAATCTCTTTACCAATATTGGGCGTTTCAAGTTATTTTGATACTTGTGTCTTTTCTACATTTGGGTATATGGATTATTAGTTATACAGATTAACTGGTTTTTTTTTCCTTCTGGAGTTTAAATTCTTTCTCATCTGATGTCTGCTGATTATATCACAGGTCCTCTGAAATAACAGCATGCCACTTAGGTTTTTCTTGTTCTCTTAGGTTTCATCAGCACCCCAAGTCAGGCTAGACAGAACTCAGTTCCAAGGGGAGAACCTTGAAAAGTCAAATTTCCCTTCCTTTCCCTTCCTTCCTTCCTTCCTTCCTTCCTTCCTTCCTTCCTTCCTTTTCCTTTCCCTTCCCTCCTTTCTTTTCCTTTCCCTTCCCTCCCCCTCCCCTCTCCCCCCTCCTCCTCCTGCTTCTCCTCCTCCTCCTCTTCGTCGTCGTCGTCCTCCTCCTCCTTCTCCTCCTTCTTCTCCTTATTCCTCTTCCTTTTCTCCTCCTCCTCCTCCACTTCCTCCTCCTCGTCCTCCTCCTCCTCCTTCTTCTTCTTCCTCTTCCTCTTCCTCTCATGCTCAATCACTTAGGAAGTGCATACACTCTGTTCCAAGCAGGTTTCATGTCAGTTTCTCCTTTCTACTCTTACCTGTTCAGGGGCTTTGGATTGACTGTAGCTCTGTAACCTGTTCCTATACTCTTTACTTTTCTAAACATCATTTGCAGCAGGGTGATTTTTTTCTTTCCTTCTTTTTTCTTTTTTTTTTTCAGAGCTGAGGACTGAACTCAGGGCCTTGCACTTGCCAGGCAAGAGCTCTTCCAATGAGCTAAATCCCCAACCCCAGCAAGGTGATTTTTAAAATGCAGCTGTGACCAAATACTCTCATGTCCTAAAACTTTCTGAATTTATGACATGTTTTTTTGCCTTGATGCTATAAGCTTTTCTTAATACCATCCTCCCTTTGCAAGGTTCTTCTGCATTTCTCCTAGGTTGCAATCAACCAAATTGGGCTTCTCTCTCTCTCTCTCTCTCTCTCTCTCTCTCTCTCTCTCTCTCTCTCTCTCTCTCTCCTTCCCTCCCTCCCTCCCTCCCTCCCTCCCTCCCTCCCTCCTTCCCTCTCCTTCTCTCTCTCTCACCCTCCTTGCCAGTCTTGGGGCTTGAATTAAGGGCATGGGCACTGTCCTTGAGCTTTCTCAAGGATAGTGCTCTACCACTTGAGTCACAGCACCACTTCTGGCTTTTTCTGATTATGTGGTACTAAGGAGTGGAACCCAGGGTTCATACATGCTAGGCAAGCACTCTACCACTAGGCCACACTTCCTGGCTCCGGCTTCCAAAATTTGCATGAATAGACCCCAGGAACTGCAAGTCATTCTCATCTTTGCTAGTTGATTGCCTTCCTGCATTGTTCAATCTTTTGTCTTTGCACAATGAAATCCTTCTACACTTTGTCTCCTTTACCTAGATCCTTGCTTCTCTCTCCTGGCATGATATTTCTTGTTGTGTCTCAAATGTCGGTGAAACATTTATTTGCACCAACCTCATTCTAAAGAAGGATATGACTATCTTTATAGGCACCATTGTCATTTAGTGCTTGTAAACTACTTTCTGGCTCTGTGTATCAGGGCTCCAAACAATGAGGCAAGCACTAAGTCTTATCTCATGAAATAAGTTGCATGATACTTAAGGTTCAAGAATTATGAACGGAATCAAATGATGAATGCATATAAGTTACAAATATTAGTTCCTACATGTGTGTATGTGTTCAGATGCTAGAACTAAATAAACTCCAGAACAATACCTATGTACTAAATAATGTGCAACCCTTACTCATCATTACCTATGCAGTGAGGCAAATAAGGTCTTGCCTCTTAGGATTGTGGTGGGGATTTTCTGAACCCATAGCTGTAGCATAACTAGGACATAGAAGACAGGCTCACAAAATGTTCATTTCTATCATTTTTTCCCTAATTAAATTTTGTGGGACTGCTTTAATCTAGAAAGTTTGCACAGCAGTAAGGGAAAAAAAAGCATTTGGTTTTCAACATTTTATTTAGCTACCAGGTATAGAAACATTTTGTGAATTAGAAAGTGAGAAGCCACATCTCCTAGGAAACCTTTTAATAGTCTTAGACAAATCAAAAGAGCAATGAATAGCCACTGATAACAACAATAACCCACTAGGCACCATACTCTTTTGTCTTGGCAGAATGGTTTAAAATGATTGCCAGTCTTGGTAATTTTTCTATGAAGTAAAGCTCCCTGCTATGATTCAATTTAAGGAAGGGCTACCAATTCCATATAGGTGACAGAGACTAAAGAAGGAAGATAAAGTATGGTACAAATGTCAATCACACAGAGATTATTCAAATGTTACTCCTCTTCTTTTTCCTAATAGAATGTCAGTAGCAATGAGTCAAGACAAAAGGCATTGTTCTCTTTATTTATCGACTAGAGAGACTCCTAAGTAAAAGTGTGCCTAAGGATTATCCATCAATTTTGTTAAAAAGTGAGAAATTTAGAGTCAGAAATTGTACAGTAGAGCTTAAGAATCTGATGCAAATAATTCTTGGATTGCTTTACTGCATTCATATGCAGTAGAGGCAATTAAGGGTCAGAGATGCAAAGTGGTTTTCTGAAGGTCACCAGCGTGGAAATAGGACAGAGCCAGGATCTCAGCTTGGTTTTTTGATAACAACCTTTGGTTAGTTTGATTCACAGCTATTTCCAGGTATCTAAAGCTGGGTGTTTAAAAATTAATGTACATATGAAAGAACCAGAAAGCGTGTCAAAATGTGGATTGTCAAACAGTAGGTTAGAGAAAGTGCCAGAAGTTCTGTCTTTCAAAGGGGTTTCTCTTGATGCTCTTCATGCTGGTCTGAGAACCATACTTTGAGAAAACAGGATCTACAATATGTGCTTGAGCATGATTAAAGCATTGGAAAGGACAAGATCTGTCCCTAGACTTAATTTTTGTGACTTGTAGCCTCATCAGTACTAATACAGAAGGGAGCACTGGAGATGCACTTAGGAAGAATAAAATTTACTTGCTGAAAGATTCATTAGAATCAGTGAGGTGGCAGGTCCAAACCCTCTTGCCTTGACACTTCTTGTTGCTGTTTTTATGGTGTTCTGTTTCCTTGGGAAGTCAAATTTATTGAGATGGTCTGAGTTTCTGTTTTGGGTGTTGGGCTGGATACTGGAGATATTGCATTGATAAGATATGATACTTACGTGTAAAACAGGAAATAGATGAACCAAAAGATAGCATAGGAAAAAAAGGAACAAATAGAATGGCATAATAGTGATTAAAAAACAAACAAACCTAGATACATAAGGCCATATAGAATGATGCTAAATGAAAGGACCTCCAGGATATAGAAACAAAAGCCATATAATGAGTGATTGTTGTCCTTAATGTACTATGTTATCTCTCCTCTCTTTTGCTATCCACTGGTTATCTCATATTGTTACAGTATTTCACCTGGTTATCTGATATATTGGATATATATGTATTTGGTTATTTAAGTCAGATAGGGAAGGGAGGAAAACAAGATGAGGGGTGGGGGTTGGGGGGAGGGAAATGGGGACCAAGACATGAGAAAGGATATCAATGTTTGTTAAGTAATGCACCTTCTATCTGGTGAATATAATGTAACCCTTCTATTAATTACAATAAAAATATATGAAAAAATGAACAAACACACGGATATCAAGCCTAGGGTGACTTTATTATTCCTGAAAGTATCATCTGCAGACCAGGCCTTTTCAGCCACAGTGGCCTCTTAGCTGCCAATCTAACCATATCAAAACCATTGTGTTTAGAGAAAACAGTCATTGTAGATGTGCTTACATTAAGATGAGCTCATCTTCAGTACTAAGTCTAGTACGGTTGATAGCTTTATATAAAAAAGGAAAAACATGGTCACAGGGAAGAAAATATCAGAGATCAGAATACTAGGATTTTTATCAACTAGCAATAGAAAAGGCAAGGAAAGACTGAAGTATCTTTGGAGAAGCATGGATCTATCAGCACTTGGAGTTTAGATTTCTAACCTCTAGTACTATGAGAAAATACATTTCTATTGTTTCAAGTCATTACTGGAGTGTCAACTCAACTCTCTACCTTGATACTTTCCTCTGGAGAGACAAAAATGTTCAGAGAAGACGGTAAATATAGTGAAAGTGATGGGAAAGTTTATTCATAAATTTTAATAGACTGACATTGGGTCATCCCTAGGGAGAGAGTGACAATGATTCTTACCCCCACACAAGTTTTTATCAATGGCTACGAAGTGTGGAGTTTCTTGATCCTTCCCTAGGACTGGTCCATACACAGAGTTCTGAGGCTAAGGGTTTGTTTGTTGTACTAGAACTTGGTCATGAGAAACAGAGAAACCATATTTTGAGAGCTAGAATCAGGAGTCTTTATGGGATAGCTGGCCATTGAAAGTTGATTCTTGTCACAAAGATCTGCAGCCTCTCAAATATACTTAAGACTCAGCCATATACTTAAAACTGAGCCATGACAGTAGTAAAGCAAAGAAAGCAGAGAAACAACACCAACAAACCAGATCACTTTCAACGGAGAACTGAAGATGAATGTCATGGTCACCAGAGAAGAGCCAGGAGACACGAGACACAGGGCACTTGAGATGGTCTGGTCCCAAATTATGTCAGGGTTTTGGCTAGGGTCATAGGAAACTCAAGAGTCTTGTGAGTTGGAAGCACAGGACTGACAGATCCAGTAACATATTGTCCAAGGCCCTGCCCCTTCCTCTAGGAATTCAGGCATGCCGGTTACTTGGGGGTGGAACTTCTCTGCCTCTATCATGAAGACAGGATGGCACCAGTTATACCTAATATCATTATTTCATACTGAATTATATTTGGTAGCTGAGCATAGTTTACTGGCTTGAGCAGGTAAGTGAAAAATCTATTACTCTTAAAAAAAAAATCTGTTTGCTGAACCTACCTTAGGCTAGAATGAAACTTCTCTAGGAAGCCATTCCATAACATTGATGGGCCTCATAGGCAGGTCATCATTAGGTTAGAAATTTCAATTACAATGTTTTCTCTCAAAGACTTAACCACACTACCTAGCAGCTGTCCAGTTCATAGTGCTTTGAAACTATTTCTGTTGGCATGGTGGTTTTGTAGTATTGATTGATTAGACTGTGAACATTTCACATAATTTTTTCCTGTATGTTTCTTTTCTTTTTTTTAATGGTTGGCTTTGGGGCTTGAACTCAGGACCTGGGAGCTGTCCTTGTGCTCTTTTGCTCAAGGCTGGTGCTTACTGCTTTATTACATGGTACCACTTGCCGTTTTTCTGGTGATAAACTGAAGAGCCTCAGACTTTCCTGCCGAGGCTGGCTTTTAACTGAGATGCTTGTATCTCAGCTTCTTGAGTAACTAGGATTATAGGTGTGAATCACCAGCACCCAGATCCTGTATATTTCTGAGTAAGGTGTGCCACAGGCATATTTTTCTGCATACTGTGGGGGCACAACCATATTCTCAGCTGTATTGTTTTTATAGTCAAAAGGTCACCAGGTGCTTTCACAGCTTGTACACATTGATGCTCACCTCCATGCTTACGTGGTTAGTGTAGCATGATACTATAGTTGAACATGCAGGTGTTCTAGCATTCCCTCTTCTTTTTTGGCTTCTCTTGACTCTTGACCCAGGTGTGTGTTATTCTTTATGAAGAAGGCTCTCTCTTACAGGAGGTAGTTAAAGACTGACAGATTTCCCTCACTTTTTATCTATCTCCTTTCTTGCCTGCCCTGCAGACATCAAGCTTCAGCAGCAGGTGTAAAGACAATGGCCTTGCAGAGAACAGCCTTCATGTATGTGTAAAATTAAATCCCTGTAATAAATTGCTTCTCTGGTTAGACTCTTACAGCCACAGGCTCTAAGGGCCGTATAGATTAGTCCCAACTTTTCAGGCCAGATCAGCAATCCCTGTCTACAGATGAGACAGCTATAATTAAAAATCTTTGCACCTGAGGTTCTTGAACATACCAGGTGAAATGCCAAGTGGTATTTTATGTGAACTTACTTTTAGTGGCTTTCAGCCCCCAGTGAATCTAGTGGTTCGACATAAAGATCTCTTATTTCCTCTCCCTCCCCTTTGTGACACTTCTTTCCCTTGCTCTGCTATCATAGACAAAGGAAATTACAGCCCGCTCCCACTGTTCTCTTCTTCAGCTCCTGCCAGGAGCAGTAGGCTCCAGGGTTCATATTCTGTTTTATAAAGGCTTTTCAGCCACCATTCGGGAAGACCTTGGCTCGATTGTCAGTGTAGAGAGTGGCTGTCTGCAGCTGGAGCCTCAAAGGAGAGCCCCTGACTTCTCAGTGGCAGCCCCTTCCCTTCAACCTTGTCCTACTTCTCTTTCCCCAGAGTCAGACAATGAAATCTGAGACATCCTGGTGCTGATGGGAAGATGAATCAGTGATAATGGGCACTGTTTTTTTTTTTTTTAAACCACTCGCTTCCTTTGTGTGTAAAAGTTGGACATGACATTTGCAGCTGGCTCCATCAGGCAGTTCTCCTGGTGCCAGTGCTGAGTACACTGGGATAATATGGTCCTCGGTGAAAGCTTCATGCAATTGTAATGAAGATCCTGTAGCTAGAGTGAATGACTCCATTCATTGCTGATGTAGAACTTGCTATGGATAGTCAATTACATTTGATGCCACCTGGGCAGTATAGAAGAGCAGGTGAATGGTGATGTCAGCTTGGGCAAAGGAAGGTTAGAGTAGGCAACTGAGAAGCCTTGCTGTTCTTATTTCAAGTCAACATGTCACTAGAACGATGTCTACAACACAGTATTACGCTGTTAAAGACTATTGCCAACAGTTTTTGGAGACCCTTAAATAGGTCCTATTAACCTAAAAACTTAAGTCCCAATTCATTTGCCTAGCTATACATTTTTCTTTACAACCCAACTTAATGTCTCTAAATGACTGACCATTCCTCAGAATTCTTTTTGCTTTTAACCCCCCCTTTAAAAAAAGTATTATTTTACAAGGACATTCCATGCCTCTTCTCTGCTTCAGAAATTCCTACTTGTATTTTAAGAACTATCATAAACATTATTACCTTTGATGCTCTCACACAATCTCAACCTCTGTTCTGTTGACATCTTCTAAAAGCAGCTTGCATTAATCTACAGTACAAATCTCATCATTTGCTTTCCTGTTAATATTTAGATTTCATGTGGGCATGCATGATTCATCTGAACCTAGAATTATTTCTGGAACTAATATGAAATACTTTTTTTTCTTTTTGATGAGAATTAAATGGTATTGGGTAAAGAGTGAATTGCTTGGGCTAAACAGCATTGAAATAAAGGCTTTGGCATCTGAGTTGTAATCCTATTTTATTATTCACCTGATGACTTCACAGATAATTGATAGCAGATCCTAGCTGAATGACACTGAGAGGTGGGAAAACTTTCTGTTCTTGTTCCAACTTGCTAGTTGGCAAATATGATAAACATAGTTGCTAACCTCCAGGTGTATCTTAACAATCATATAAAAAGCATAAGACACCTCCTTTCCTTGCCAATAGAGCATGGAACAATACTAGCAATAGTCAATAGCTCTATATACCAGCTTCAGAGGAATGGGGTTTTATGTGTGCCATTCAGCCAATGTCTCTTCCCTTTGGCAGTTTGCTGTGGGAATATGCCTGCTAGTACTGGGGGCTTGCTTCTTTGACACCAGTGATTGATGGGACAGAGTCTCAGTAAAGGCCTTGGGACTCTGAAAATTAGAACTCAACTGAACTTAGTTTTGAGTTAGTTAGATGATTAGTTTGTTGTAGGCTTTCTTTGCTCCCCTCCTCACCCCCAAGAACTCGTATGTCCTAATAATAACACTGGTAATCCAGAGGCAGGCATGGGTTGGAAGAGATTCTTATTGCTCTTGAATGTATAGCTTGAGCTGACATAACCATTTTCTTTAGAAAACAGGTTAAGTATAACCCAGGAAAAACCAAAACACTAGACAAAAATGGCATTTGGTGGTCTTCTCATTTCTATATATGTTTTGTAATTTCCTTATAGGCTCCTTCCTTTACTTCTAAGGATGTAGGAACAGCATTCTCTTCCTACATTGTTCAGAAAGTATGACTTCTCTCTTGCTTTTCTCTGAATGATAGGAAAAAACCTACTAATTTATTGCTCTGATTATGGAAAATGATCTCTCATTTAGATATTGACATTCTTTCCAGGCATTTCTCAGAGTAAGTATATATGTAGTGATATACACTATAAAGGGATGTTTTCTTTCTTTTTCATATTTTTTATTGTAATTAATAGAAGGGTTACATGATATTGGCCAGATAGGAAGTGCATTAATTCACATACATTGATACCCTTTCACATGTCTTGATCCCCATTTCCCTCCCCCCCACCCCCACCCATCATCTTGTTTTTCCCCCTTCCCTATCCAATTTCAAATAACCAAATACAAATATATCCGATATATCAGGTAATAAAGTGGGATACTGTAACAATATGAGATAACTAAGGGACAGCAGTCCCTCAGTTGATGAATGGATCAACAAGATGTGATATTTGTACACAATGGGATGTTTTCTTTTGACCATCTCAATACCTTTGATAAAATAGTTTTAGACACCTATACATTTGATTGTGATATTTATTGTCAGAAATTTAGAAATTTTTCCTGTGGTTTTGGGGGACTTCAGAAGCTCTCAAATTGAAACTTCTCAAAATGAGGCTCCTCAACATAATTCTTGCCTCTTTAGCAAGTTAGAAGGCAATGTTCACTGGGACTTGGCAGGAAGGTGGTAGAAATAAGATAAAAGGGGCAGGGTTTGTTTTGTTTTGTATCAGTAACACAGATAGTCATACTACTGAAGAGAATCGCATTTTAATAAATTACAGTTACATTAGCAGTAACAAAGAAACTAGGAATGAATGCAAATAAAAAGCACTATACTTCATGGAAGTATTCCTAAGAATTGCCATTAACACGATGTGTATTCAATTGGTCAACTAAAAGTAAAATTTGTTAACAGACTTAATAGCCTTTCAGAAAGCATATGGTAAGAATTTGCATGTTAAGTAGAGAAAAAAGAAGAGTTTTCCAGTTACGAACACAAGGTATTTGTATCTCAATTACTAAAATATAAAACTGACTAATAGGTGGTAGCAGTGTCGTATCAATCCCATCAAGAATGCCTTCATCGTTGTAATTCTGTAAAAATGCTTCTAAGTGTGTTAGCAACATAGACTAAAAATATCCTTTTGTGAAAAGGCATGATTTATTGCTGTTCCTTAGATGGGTATGGTTGTGTTAAAAAGCAGTAACAAACACCTGGCATTTGCTCATCTCTACCTTTTCTTTTGTCCAGTTTTTCTCTCCATTCCGTAGTCCCTGAGCTGGGAAGAAACAGGTCCGATGACCTCGCTCATGCACTTATTTGATGCTTGGATCATTCCAAAGAAGACTAAGCACAAGAACTGCTCTGGCAAGTGACCTTGGGAGGCATGTTTGACCTTTGCAAGTCCCTGCCCTGTTCATCTCCCTTGAAATGTCCCTGGCTCTGCTCTTTAGGGCTGTCTAGAATAGTGCCAATTCTTCTGGAAAAAGACAGTCCTTCAGGTCTCCCATCAAGTCACTTGGGGCAAATTTTGTTTCCTCAGACTATTCATTTCATATTTTCTCACATGACAAAATGAAGAATCTCTTCACTTTTCTCGACACTTTCTTCTGACTCCAGAATGATGCCATCACAACTGAACACAGTGCTCTATGGATGCTCCAATCAAGTAAGATAGGACTATTAGGTTCATGAATCTGCACAAAACGAACATGAATCAGTATTGCTTGAAATTAGATTAACCCTTTCAAAGGGAAGACTTTGAGCTTCCTTTTAATCAGCTACTGAGGTGTTTTCACACCACTGTTTTCATATGTCAGACATTTTATTTGTTCCTCTAAAAGTTTGTTTTAGGTATGATTAATAGTTCCCACCAATTGCAAATTTTCAAAATACAGGGAGAGTAGAAATTATCTAGTATAATCTAGATCCTGAGATTGCATTGAATTTCTCTGATTATAATTCCAGACTTTTCTCCCATGTAATAATCTTTTGGCTTTCAGAATATTGCCTTTCCTCTTTGGACTGATGCACACTCATTTAAGCTTGGATAACTACTATAAAGCATCATTGCAAAAGATTTGTTCTCTTTCCTTTTAAAGAAAAAACATTAAGGAGAAACCCATCCTCTTTATGAGATATCTGGTCAACTCTTTACCTTTTGAGAGACAAAGTTGATCATCATGTTGACTAGCTGACAGTTTCTTCAAAGAGCAGCAGCCCTTATAATGATAACAATAGAAACACTGACCACCTTATGGTGTTGAGATGAAGAAAATACTATTCTAGCTACCCTATCATTTCCTTGGGCAAGTGATTTAATCTTTCTGGGCCTGAGTTAGTGAAAAGAAGGGATTATATGGTCTCAGGAGTAGAGCTTCAGCTATTTTTAGACATGGCACAGTTACTTTAGTAGGAAAAAAAGTTTAAAATTTCATCATTAGATTTAGTGCTCTGTGCTCAGTTAAGAGATTTTTGCATTCTGATCTGAAAATAGCACTGGAAGGATAATACATTTAAGTTAGCTGCTAATACTTCAGGGTACATCTCTTTGGAAGGCTGCCAATGAGCCCGCTAGCTGAAAGAGGATCCGAATCAGTTAAGATTCACAGTTAAGAAAATATAGGTAGAGATAGCTGAGAAGTGCTACATCGGGGAGCTGGTCTGGAATCTGAAAGCCTAATAGGCTATACAGAGGAGATGCCTAGCAACTTCGAAGCAGTGAACCGAAGTTAGAAACTCCATGACAAATTATTGTAGGAACTGTATTTAGATAAAAACCATCCAGTTCCATCTCATTTAGGGATGAGGAAACTGAGACCTAAGTGTCTTGCCCAAGGACACACAGCTGGCTATTAGTGGGATTGAGTCCAGTGTTCCTATGAGGTACTTTTCCTTTACATCATGAAGACAAACTACACAATTTTGCCTAAAATGGCATGATGCTCAGGTTCCCGCACCATGCCAAAGTGAGCAAGATTGATGAGGTCGTTGGAGCAGTCTATTTGGGAGTAGAAAATGCCTGTCCCTGAGGCTGCACAGCCATCCTCTCTATAATGCTTGTGCAAATGGCTCAGTGTAGTCTGTCTCTGTAGAGCCCACAAAATAGATTCCTCTTAGACCGTTATTCTGTGGAGATAGATAGGCCTGATTAATTGGATTCCAAGTCCTGGTTGAGGATATTCACGGAATGGTTTTTGTGGCTGAACATCTAGTCAAAGATGAAGATAAATATCACATGGACCCTACATGGCTAGAGGATGTGAAAGATATGTCTGTGAACTCTGGAGAAAAGTCATGGGCTCCAATTTCTCTTCTCTTGTGCACAAGATTTCCTCAGGATTTCTGTTGAATTGTCCACCTTGTACTGTTGCTCATGGCTTCTATTACCCTTGCTGTTCTTTTAGAGAAAAGCCTTTCAGGGCAAACCCCACATTGACTTAGCTCTCTAATATATTTTGTGCCAAGAGAGTATGTATGTATGTATGGATGGATGGATGCATGTATGGATGTATATTTTTAGAGGCCATCTCTAGAGGCACTTCTCAAGCACAAACAATTTCATGTAAAGCACATAATCACTCTACCACAATTCAGATTCTAATCCCATGTGTCTAGGATAGGTGTCAAAAGATTGCTTTACCAAACAACCCCCTAGTGGAAGGTCATGTTCTTGGTCCATGGATCACCCTTTGAGTAGCAAGACAAAGTCTCAAGTTAGCCTTCAGATTGACATGGGAAGAGGCTGACATAGGTGAGATTCACTTAGGCAGATTTTTGTCGAATCCAATAGTATTTAACGAGGATTTCTCTGGACCTGGGTGGAAAAAAATCATTGAGCCTGTTAAGGTACTAGCAGTGATCTTTGCACCTAAGCTTTCTTAATCAAATCTGCAATATTTGTGGGTGGGACTGTTTGCTTGCACAAACACCCTATACTTGCCCATAGTAATTAGGTAATTGAATTGCAAACAGTAATTAGCTGCCTAACTGCTTGCTTGTTCATGCAGGTATCCAATTTGCTTTTGAAATGTGGGCTTATACTGGGGAAAATGGAAGCTACTGTTAAAGATTGCTGACACAATTAAGAAGGCCCAGGGAAAACCTAGTCCTAAGTGAGTGGCTGGTGCATACATCTATCTCCTTTATATAATTTGTCTCCTATGTCAACTACTTTGATTACATTTTCTTTGTGACTCAGACAATCTCCATTCAATTGTGCTATTTAAGAAAAATGAGAGCTGGTATTTGGACTCCTCTCTCATGCCTTTGGAATAAAATTAACAACTAAGTGTTGTGCAGTAGAGTGACGACAGCTGGTCTCCTGCATCTTTAGTGAACTGACAAGCTTGTTTGCTTCCTGAGAGTTGGTGCTATGCACAGTCCATCATGGAAACAGGCAAAGGCTTCTGATACTGTCTCTCCCACACCAATGGCATGCATGCTTTAACGTGGGCCCTTATAAATACAGCTGTGTTTTACCTTGTGATCACTTTTGTAATGAAGAGAAAAACTACTAGAAATCAGGAGCAGAAACATCTGCTCTTCTGCTGCAGTGAATCTGTGTTCATGCTTCCAAAGAACCTTTAGAGAGAATACTAGTTTCTTAATTCTCTTAAAATATGTGTCACGGTTTCCTTTTCCTTCTCACTTCAAATGTGTGAGATCCACCTTCTCTTTTATCCCTGGCTGTAAGTCTTTGTCTATGCATCCCAGCATACCAGATAAGGTTCTGCTAGGTCAGTACATCCATCTAATTCACATCATGCCCCAAAGCTCTTCTGAAGCTGCTTTTAAGGAGTGACCTTGAGCCTAGTGTTCAGTGGAGTTGGCCAATCTTTTCTTTTTTTTCCGTATATTTTTATTGTAATTAATAGAAGGGTTACATTATATTCACCAGATAGAAGGTGCATTACTTCAAACATTGATACCCTTGCTCATGTCTTGGTCCTCATTTCCCTCACTCCACCCCCACCCCTCATCCTGTTTTCTCCCCTTCCCTACTATTTCAAATAACCAGATAAACATGTATACAACATATCAGATAATAAGGTAAACTACTATAACAATATGAGATAACCAAGGGATAGCAAAAGAGAAGAGAGATAATATAGTACATTAAGGACAACTATCACTCATTATATGGCTTTTGTTTCTACATCCTGGAGGTCCTTTCATTTAGCATCATACTATATGGCCTTATGCATCTAGGTTTTGCTCTATTGTAAATCTCTGCTAGGAGAGCCCAAGGTTTCTACTGATTATGACATGTGAGGGAAACCATTGAGCCTATGTTCCTTTGAGTCTGGCTTACTTCACTTAATATATTTTTTTTCTAAGTCTTTCCATTTCCTTACAAGTGGGGCAATGCCATTCTTTCTGACAACTGCATAGAATTCCATTGTGTATCCACTCATCAACTGAGAGCCATTGGGTTGGTTCCATATCTTTGCTATGGTAAATAGTGCTGCAATGAACATTGTTGTGCTAGTGGATTTAGTATGTTCTTGTTTCTGGACGATTAGGCAAATGCCAAGTAGTGGAATTGCTGGGTCACAGGGGAGCTCTATGTTTAGTCTTTTGAGGAACTGCCACATCCCCCCCAGCATCTCTGTTTTTATAGATTTCTTGATCATGGCCATTCTAACTGGAGTGAGGTGGAATCTTAGAGTTGTTTTGATTTGCATTTCTTTTATGTTGGCCAATCCTTTCTAACAGGTGAGAAATCCTGAGTGTAGATCAATGTAAAAGATTTTTATTTATTTTTTGTTATAAAGTAAAGTTTTTACTTTACTGATTTGCTAATTCCCTGTGCCTAGTCATAAGTCTTTTAAATTCTTTTCAACAACAATAGGTTTGACTGGATTTTAAACAGAAAACATAATTTTTCCAAAATGAGTATCACATTACATTTCCCTCTCCTTCTTTCTCTTCTCTCTCGTATTTAGTAATTGGCATATAGACCATCACGTGCGCTCCAGTTTGAAAGGATATCTACATAAAAGGATTTAGGGACATTACAGCATGATCATTGAAATTCATTTAGTTTCAGTTTCATGATGAAGGACTGCTGGTCAAGGCTGTTGCAGGAATATTCTGAGGCAGAAATCTGAAGCAACCTGACAGAGAAATGAAAGGGAAATGTTCAGCATGAAAGGATAAATGAGAATGCAGGAAAAAATGTGGCTTAAAAATAATGAGAAAACAGCATACATGTTAACATGAGCAACTTCAACAGTAAAGATTGTTTATCTGTGAAATAAAGAAGTCAGGTCCATCTCCTTAGCATTATTCTTATAAAAATAGGGTTGAAAAAATGTCGAGAAGGGATTCTCTGAGAGATGACCTCTTCCTCCCTCTCTCTCTTCCCTTCTCTCCCTTCCTCTCTCCTTCCCTCCCTCCCTCCCTCCTTTTCTTCCCTCCCTCCCCTTGCCTCCTCCCTCCCTTCCTTTTTTCCTTCCTTCCTTTCTTCCTTTCTGTATTTATTTTGGTAATATTGGACTTGAACTCAAAGCCTAGAGCTCCTACTTAACTTTTACCACTCAAAGCTCTTGTCCAGCTATGACGATTTGTTTTTTAAATTTTTAATTTTTAAAGCTGGTATTATAAAGGTAACATAAGATGGATTGCAGTTACGTAAGTCATTTCTTTTTGAAAATGTCACCTCTTTCCTTGCCGTCTCCCATACTCACCCACAGGTTGTATAGTTCATTTTCAACATAGTGTCTAGTAAATGCTGCTGGCGCTGTGGCTCAAGGCCTAGGGCGATATCCTTGAGCTGAAGAGCTCAGGGAGAGCATCCAGTCCTAGAATCCAAGCTCCATGACTGACAAAAACTGGAAACAAATATCTTGTGTGATTGTTGTTCTTAATGTACTTTATTATTTCTCTTTTTTGCCCTTATGGTTTAAGCTCATATTGTTACTCTATCTGACTTAGTTACCTGGTATATTGTATATATGTTTATTTGTTTAATTGAAATAGAAAGGGAAGGGGGGAAAACAAGATGATTGGGAGGAGGTGAGGGAAGGGAAATGGGGATAAAAACATGAGAAGGCATATCAGTGTGTGAGAAGTGGTTTACCTACTACCTGGCAAATGTAACTGTAACTCCTCTACACATTACCCTAACAATTAAAAAGCAAGAAAGAAAAAAAAACATGAGAAGGGGTATCAAGGTTGGAGAAGTAATAGTAATATACCCATTAGCTCGTGATTATAACTGTAACCCCTCTATACATTATCCAGACAATAAAACAATTTTTTTAAAAAAGAAAACTTCTCGTTTCTATTTCCTGGAATTCATTTTGATAAATATTTTGTAGGATCAGAGAATTTCTTTAAAAACAAATGAAGGAGTGGCTTTCCCCAGCACATAAGACTGACCAAATAATTGAATATGACTTGGTCTTTTTCTCTTTCTGGGAGTTACTTTGATTTGGCAATCTTTGTCTCTCTACAGGACCACAGTACTCTCAACAGACAGTATACATCCTGTGTATACTGACACAAAATTATTTCTTTAAAACGTAAATCTTCACATCTCTCCAAAGACTTCCTGAGCCTCTGTGGAGGGAAACAGTACCATAGCCCATAATGCCAGTTTTTTGGGGGGAAGATGTCTCCAAATCCCCTGTGTGCCTATTTACCCAGCACCTTTGTTGTTACACTAAACTTCTCAACAGGAGATGGCATGTCTTCTCATGGTGCCATATCACTTGGTCCAGTGGATTGGGAATTATACTGCACTTAAAACAGGAAGCAGGTGAGCAGAATGGGCAAAACTTAGGGAGAGCAAAGAACTTATAAACAGATAATTGGGGGTGATTGCACTTTAATCCTTTCAAAAGTTTATTGAATAGAAAGAACACTTGTCTAAATAAGCTCAGTGTATAACCATTATCCATATCACATTGCTTTATAACCAACAATCAAGGAATTATATTAGCCCCGGGGCTACAGAGCATATGGAAGTCCAGATGGGTGTAGGTTTTTTTTTCCCCTCTCCCTTTTCATTTTGTTCCACTTGTGCTGACAGTATCAGATTTTCCATCTCCAGAATCATTGCTTGTACTTATAAGTGCAGTGAGTTCAGTGGAAGAGTGAGGAGGAAATGTAGATATGTGCTTTATGAAGACAGGACAGGCTTCATCTACCTTCTTAATGTCTAGCCATGCAAAAGTATCTGTGAAGATCAGCCCCTCTGTAGTAGGAAAAAATCATGCTTTGGTTCTTATTAAGAAAAACTTAAATTTCTAATATCTTCAACTTTGTGGAGCTGAACTAATTTGGGGGTTAATGAGTTAATTTTTCCCTTTAGATAATCTCTAATCTGAGAATGAGAGTGCACTTTTTGGAAACAACATCTTGTTTTTTTGTCTGTTTATTCCTTTCTTTATTCTGGATTCTTACAAGATAAGTCAGTGGCACTTGGTCCTCAGAAAGAAGAATGAATGACCTTCACGTTCAGGAAGTGAGAAAAGAGGAAGAAAGGGAGCTTTGCTGGCACTGAGTTTCCACTTGAAGTTGTATGATTCTCTAATGCCTACCTATGTTTTCCTCCTTCCTGACTTTCTGGATAAAACAGAGAAGATGCGGAATTCTTACACTAGGAAATAGAATCAGGCATTGTAGTTTTTATGATCACAATAGAGACACACCTAATTTACATAGGTAAACACGTGTTCCCTCAGTGGTTATGAAGACACTTCTTTGGGGTCACTTTGTTAAGGATTTTAATGAAATGGAGTATGTGAGATACTTAACTAGAAGAAACAAAAATTACTCTGCAGTATTACAAGGTTAAAAGTACCATTGCTTCAGTACATGTGTTCTTCGTGCCACCTGATAAGTCAAACCAAAGACAAATTCAATCAATAGAAAGTCATTTTCAGAATGATCTCCTTTGACTAGAAAAGAAAGCATTATAAGCAGAATGTACAGAATGATGGGGGATAATACCCATGATTTATGACAGCATTCAATTGCCTTTCTTCTAGCTAGAATGGGTAGAAAAAACTGAATCAGATTGTTCAGATTAGCCAAAGGCAGTGGTTTAGGAATCATCCAACTTGTCTCACTATGACTATGCCAGCTCTAGAACTCCTCTTAGGAAAAAGTAAATTCACTTATCTAGATGGTTCTAATCACATGATTTCTGAGTATCTGCCACCATGCTGGGAACCAGAAAAACCATAAATAGGATTTACCCCCTGCTTTTATATGGGCCACTATATGGGGCAGAAAGTAGCCACCATATTAAGAGATACACTGTTCAGAGCTTTGACTTGTGTCAGACACTTCCTTATACCAGGCTTTGAAATCTACAAGTACATCCCATGTTCTAGCTTCAGAGTTCCAAAGCTTTGATACTTTTTTCCCCCAAAGCTTTGATTCTTTTTTGTGCAATTACTGGGGCTTCAAATCAGGTCCTGGCTTCTGTCCCTTAGCTTTCTCAGTTAATGTTAGTGCTCCACCTCTTGAGCCACAGCTCCACTTTTGGCTTTTTGGTGGTTAATTGGGGGTAAGAGTCTCAAGTACTTTTCTGCCTGGGGTGATTTTGAACAATGACCCTCAGATCTCAGCCTCCTGAGTAGTTAGAATCACAGGAGTGAGCTACCAGTACCCCACCAAAGCTTTGTCTCTTAAAATCCACACTGAAGTGATTTATATCTCATTTTCTCTTTGTTCTTGATGTGGAAGGGAGAGGATGCCAATCTTGGTCTGTCACATTCTATATTTTGCTAATTCTTCCTCCATTAAGGAAGATCAGTGACTTACAGCTTCTGAAATTGAAGAAGACAAAGCCTCAATCCGTCCTTCAAGCAGGAAGAATGTGAAAAACTTTAGGAATTAGATGACTAAGCCAATCAGATCATTACCACTTTGCTTGTTGTGATGTGATCCCTTAATTCTTATGCTGTAGCTTTAACTTCCAGAATCCAATCATGACTGTTTTAGAGACAGGGCTTTGGAGAGACAATTAAGTGAAAAGTGAGGATGTTAGAGTAGACTCTATCCAACCTGACCAATGTCCTGATGAGAAGAGAAGAAAACAGAAACTAGGGATGTGCACACCAAGACAAGCCAAGGAGAGATGTTTGCAGCACATCATTCCTAATTGGCCCCAAAAGGAAATTAACTCTCCAGGCAAGCTGATCTTGGATTTCTTGCTTTTAGATCTGTGGTAGGATTAATTTCTGGCATTTATATCACTCAGCTGTTTGTGTGTGTGTGTGTGTGTGTGTCTGTGTGTATGTCCAGTGATATTGCTTTGTATCTGTTAAATATTCTGTGGTCCAGTAACCTGATTGATTCTTCTCCTCACCAATAAAAGCTTTGCTTCCCTGTGCTTCTCATTTTGACAAGGAAAGGTCTTCAGATTTTTTTCTCCCTCCCTCCCTTTCTTTCTTCCTTCCTAACTTCTTTTTTTTTTTAATGACTTCTATTGCTAAAAATGTAGATTTGTTTTTGAGAGGAGAGGATAAAAATTTTCTAATGCTGGATAGTTCTAAACTTCCAAATAATAAACAATCGTCAGTTCTGAAAGGATTTCTTCCATTAAGGGAAAATGTCAAAAGTTCATTGAGAGTAAGCAAAACACTAAAAGTCATATAATCTGGATTCATTTCACAGATTCTAAGATTTGTGAGGTGGTAGAGATTTACCACTAAATACACTAAAATGTACCACTAAAATACTCTAAAATACATTTTAATTCAAAAATCAGTTCAAACATACAAGTCTATTGTTATTATTAAGGTGTTATACAGAGGGACTACTAGTTCATAAATCATAATCAGCACATTTTGGGGGGAGGGGAAGGCAATGCCATACCTTCCTTAGTTTTTTTTTTTTTTTTTTGCCAGTCCTGGGCTTGAGCTCAGGGCCTGAGCACTGTCCTTGGACTTTCTCAAGGCTAGAGCTCTACCACTTGAGCCTCAGCACCACTTCCGGCTTTTTTCTATGTATGTGGTACCAAGGAATCGAACCCGGGTCTTCATGCATGCTAGGCAAGCACTTTAACCACTAGGCCAAACTCCCGGCCCCTTCCTTAGTTTTTTCTTGAGTTTCCCCCTCTTGTTCCTGTCTGCAAGTTGTACAGTTCACTTTTGACATAGTGTCTACTGCATGTCAAAACTGCATTTGTTGACCCTGTCTCCCTCCCATCGGCATCTTCCAGGCCACCCCTCAAAAAAAACAAAAATCAACAACAACAAGAATACAAAAATAACCCCAAAGAAAAACAAAACACAACTCCACCACTGTTACCACCAACAACAATAGCAGCAGCAACAACAACCACAACCAAAAATTGTCGGGGTTTTTAGTTCTTGGTCCCTCTCAACCTGCAGGAGGGATAGAGAGAACAGGACCCAACCAGGACGAGCTGAGAAAGGAGAGGACCCACTGACCACCTGCACCCAGCCCTACCTCGCTGGAGGACAAACAGACGTGTCAGGGAGACCAGTCCAGGCAGGAACTCTAACCCTCCTTTTGAGGAAGTCCCTCCAGCTAATATAGGGTGCCCGAGCCTATCAGCACAAAGGTGGGCAGGACAGGGAGGTCCACGTGTTTACCCTCACTATAACCAATGGTAAACAAGTCTTGTGCCTTGCCTCTTGTACCTTGCCTTGTCTCTTACCCCTTGCCTCTTGCGTGTTGCCTTGCCACTCAGCAGAAAGTGATTCACAATACCGATGACATAGCTCAAAGTTAGACATGGCGTTACTCGGTTCCCAGCAAAAAAATAAACTGTTTTTATTTCCTAGAATTTATATTGATAAATAGTATTTTAAGTGTTCATCAGAGCTGCAGCTTATGATTCCTCTCCTAAAAGTATCCTTGTTTAGTCTCACTATTTGTGTGTGAATGCTGGGAGTTGTATTTTAAATCTAGCTTCCATACATGACAGAAAATATACATCAGTCTCTCTGGGCTTGGCTTACCTCACTTAACATGATGTTTTCCTGCAGATAACATAATCTTTCTCCTTCAGATGGTTGAGTAAAATACCATTGCACATATGTATCACATTATTTAATTCACTTATCAAGTGTAGGGCATCTAGCTCTTTCTATAACTTGGCTTCTGTAAATACTGCAGCAATGAACATACATATACAAGTGTCTTTACAACCTGACTTCTAATGTACAGGATAGATGCCAAAGAGTGTTTTCTTTTTATTAAAGAGTAGGACTTGAAAAGTGTCCTTGTATCTGATATTTCAATATTGGCATGCTTGAAGCGATAATTCAGAAATAAATGACCACTCAGATATGTTCTGGATCAAAATCCATAATCATAACTTGAAAGGCCTTTGATCTGCAAGACATATATATGCGTGTATATATATTCAAATATATCTGAAATATCACCTGTGATTGATTCTATTCAATGATGTTGAAAATCACATAGATAATACTTAATAATCAGAACAGCATGTAAATCACTATTGTTTGGGGGGAAAAAAACTCATTGATGCAAAGATACAATTTTCTTTCACTTCCCCAAAGCAGTAAAAAAGCAAATAACCACTTTCTTGTATTTCTGTGGTTAATAGATTACAGATCTGTGTTGGGAGATATTAAAAATGCTTTGTTTTAGCTTACTGGTTGATAAAGTGCTGGATGGAGGTGGCTTTTTACTGAAATTCATTTCCTCTGCTTAATGACTAATTGCAGTGAAATAGACATGGCTTCAAAATCATATCCTTTCTATTTGCAATTTTCCCTTCTGTTTCTTAGATTTAAAATTCCAGTTGTGCCAGAAATCATGATATGCCTAACACTTTTTGAAAATTATATAGATCAAAAGAAAAAGCATGTACATAAGATGCTTTGATAGTCTCCTCCTAATAAACCCTCTTTTAGATGTTTTTAATTTATACTGAGAAGTAGTGTTCAGTTGGGAAATGCTCAGATATTGTGCTTTAAAGCCTCAATTTATGTGATCAGTTTGATTCACATGGTGCATATTATCCCTAACTTGTTGGAAGAGGGAAATATTTAGCTCGATGGTATTTCCCATTCTTCATGAAAAGAAAATATACTTATTAGGAAACCAGGGAGGTAATTCTGGGCTGTGTCTTGCATAGGTATGTGCCCAGTGTATGAAGAATTGCTGTGGGTGGGCGAAAGAGATCTTTGCTTGTCTAATTTTCTGTTGTTTTGTTTCCTAAGAGATTACTAATTCCTTTCTTGTTTTATAGCCAAATCCAATAGCAACAGAAGACAACATCTGCGTTCAATAGGTATATTTCTGCCAGCTCACATTAAATAATTCATTATGAATGTTTGTAGGGCTGAAATTAGCCTTTATTAAATATAGAAGCAGGCATCATCACTATTCCCTGATGAGAGCAATCAACCTCTTTAATGACTTCTCTCGCCAAGTGGTATTGTCAGGATTTTTATTTTTTTAAAGCATTTCTTAGTCACCAACTTATTATGGGTTGAATTGTGACCCTTCAAGAGATGTTGGAAGTCCAGATTCTTGTGCCTGTGAATATCTTATTTGCAAATTGAGTCCTTATGATCAAGTTAAGATGAAGACAAGGTTGTGTTGTGCTAATCTGATATGCCTCTCATCTCTTACAAAAAAGGGAAACTAAGCCACAGATGAAGATATGCACAAAGGGAAGATGGGGAGAATGTTATCTATGAACCAAGAAAAGCCTGACACTGCCAGAAGCTGAGGGAGTAGGGGTTCAAGGTAAGGAAAGGAAAGAAGGGGTGAAGGAAAGGAAGGAGAGGAGAGAGAAAATGAGAATGAGAAGGGAAGGAGAGGAGAGAAAAAGAAAAAGAAAATAACAGGAAGGAGGGAGGGAGAAGGAAAGAGAGAGAGAGAGAGAGAGAGAGAGAGAGAGAGAGAGAGAGAGAGAGAGAGAGAGAGAGAGAGAGAGAGAGAGAGAGGGAGGGAGGGAGGGAGGGAGGGAGGGAGGGAGGGAGGGAGGGAGGGAGGGAGGGGGAGAGAGAGAGAGAGAGAGAGAGAGAGAGAGAGAGAGAGAGAGAGAGAGAGAGAGAGAGAGAGAGAGAGAATCAGAGAGAATCAGAGAGAATCAGAGAGAATCAGAGAGAATCAGAGAGAATCAGAGAGAGACAGAGACTTTAATGGCCCTCAGAAACTTTGGTAGAGTGTTAACTTCCAGTACTATAAAACAATGACTTTCTATTATTTAAGTCTGAAGTACTTTGTTACAGCAATCCCAGGCTAATATCAACTCCAAGTCTGTTAATGACACCAGGGTTGGATTATTTTCATGAATTTAAAATCTTCCAAGTCCTTGGGTTATATGGGTTCCAATTTTAAATAATCATCTTATTTAAAATTGCACCCTAGTTCTTCCTGTATTGTCATGTTCTAGTTTTCTCCTACCAAATTACTATTGTTTGCTATATCCTCTATTGTATTGATCTTTGTTGGCCATTCTCCCCTACAATAGAGCAGAAATTCCACAAGGGTGGGTTTGGTGACTTCATGTTTAACAATGTACTCCAGCAATGTACAAATTGAAACTTAGATATTTGCACAATGAATGGACAAATAGATTCCTTTTCTTTGTCATCAAATTTCTTTCCCCATACATTTAAGCATTTATTTACTCCTAAGAATAATCTATGCACAGAGACTAGTAAAAGGAAAAAATTAATAGAAAAAATAAATGAAAAGAAGTTGCATACAAGATGCTGAGAAATTTGCAGAATCTAGGATATATTACATTTGAATTGCAAGTAGTAGAGGAAGATTATTATTCTTTAGTACAGATGTTTTTAATCTTCATTTCTCTTCATTCTTATAACTAGATGTCAGCCCATTTTAAGTCTGTTGGATTTTGAGTGACATTTATTTCTTAAAGGACTCAGTAATTTTGAATGTCCATATTTTATTTGAAATCTCTGATTTTTTTTACTAACTTCTTGCAGAGAATCATGGATCTATAATATCCTTGAGTTCAGATTTTCATCCAGTATACTTCAGTAGGCTCTATGCATGAGTGGCTGAATCATCAAGACCCACGTTAAGGTTCTGCGAGGTTTCTCATGACTGTGAATTACTGTCTCTGAGAGAATGAAAAATGCTGCCTTTATATTGGCCATTCTCGGCAGGGTATTCGACTATTGACATGGAATTACAGTGCCCTGGGCTGCACAACTTCTTTAATCTTAGCTAAGGTAGAATACTAGTGTTTGAGCTTCACAAAGGGTTTTGTTTTATTTTGTTTTTATAATTTCTCTTAGGATTAGTTCAACATTACTACTTAGTTGACCACCATGTTTTCATGTTGCTTAAATTGAAATTTATAATTCACTTGTGGGTTACATTTCCAATTCCCAGACAGAGAAGAACAATGGTTTGGAAACAGAAAGACTTACTACCATTTGCTGAATGTATGGCCTTGGGCAGAATATTTTAGCTTTTTGAAGTCTCTTTAAAAACAGCAACAACAACAACAAGAATAGCAATAGCTAATCCTACAGGATTATTGTTTAGGGAGGAAAAATGAAAGTAAGACTCTTGAACAAGATAGGTGTTCTGCAAATGGCACATATTGCTATTTCCCCTGTAGGCTGGCAATTTTGATACAGCATTTACTTAACCTATAGATCTGAGCTGTTCAGTCTTCACAGCAATATTAACAGTGGAGCCTTATCCCACAGGCCCGGGCAGTGAAAGCTTTCACAGTGCAGATACGATGTGATTCTGTACGGGAAATTTAGGTTGCAGGTGTCAACAGGAGGGACGATGGATACAAACGTTCAGAGAGAGCCTCAAGGACTCTCTCAGAGTCCTCTGTCAAATTCTACTTGGAAAACTCTCTAGTGACAAAAGCCTTCCTGCTTTGATATTTACTGCAACTGTCCCCAACCCACCAAGCGATTTGTAAGTTCACTGCACTTGCACTTGGGCAGAAACACCTAGGGTGTCCTTCAACAACAACCTCAGCTGTTTTCACAAATAGCACTAACTCCCAATTCCACTGAGGTGATAGGGACGCTCATTAAAACATCCCACTGGCTCACAGAGTAAAAGGAAATCAACTTGAAAGGCAATTTATGGACAACCTTTTTTTTTTAAGTCTGAAAATATGCCAGCAAAATCTAATAGAAATGACTCTGGTTTTTATGGATTTTTGTCTTGGTGGGGGTGATGGTGGTGGTTATTGTGTGTCATTTGGATATAATAACCACCCGTCATCATTAACAGGCCCTATGTCTAGCCCAGGGTCTCAAACATCTGCTGCTGCACCCAAAATATCCCTGAACAGAATTCAGCTTTATGTCCCTGAAATGGGAATTCTGCATCCCATTGTTGAAATTATGTGTATGCCTTCTTCAGCCTGCGGTCTGGTAAATCTCTACCACAGCTCTGTGGTCTTCAAGGAGTGAGTACCACCTTATTCCTTCTTACAACTGTGTTTTTGTTTTTCAGCTGTTCTCACTAGTGTCTTGTCTTTCCTCCTGGATTTCAGGCTCATTGAGGGCCAATATGAAATCTCCTATGATTTTATGCCTCCATTTAATGTCAACCAAAGTGGGGTTCAAAAATGCTTGTGGAGTAAATTTTGCATGAGTTCAGTTCTTAGACACAGTCATACCACAAATCATGAGCTGGTGGGGGGTAGGGTAGACAAAAGGATGAGGGAAGGAAATGAAAATAAATCAGCTTCCTCCTTTCTTTCACTGTAATGATTTTTTTATGTAATCATAAAAGCAAAGGTCTCAAATTATCTCATCAACTCAAAATAGCCCTACTTATAAGAAAGGGTGAAAATTCCACATTTGGTTATATTGGGCAGGTTTTTTTTTCCTTCCACCCTAAACATAGGTTCTGAAAATAAAGGTAATAGACTGCCTTCCCTTTTTAAATGGTTTATCTTGGAAATCCTTTTCTCCTAAGCCGAACTCGGTATTAAATGGCACTGCTGCTCATCAGTCTCATCCTCCGTAAATTATCTGGAGATTCCCATAGAGAGGCTCAGAGGTTTAAAAGATCTTAACATTCTAGTATGATGCTTTTTTTTCCTGGAAAGAGGCTGATGTAATTTGACCTTAAAATATGAAAATGTGCTCTTCCATTTAGCCCAAACAGAGGCTCCATATCTCATGGACCACATTTCCTGTAATACCCTATGTGTGTTGGGGAGGATGTAGGCTCAGGTCCCTGAATGAAACCTGAGAAACCACGCATGTGCTTAGAAATGCTTTGAGTTCAAGCATTTTGTGATGCCCTCAAAAATAATTTACAAATAAGTGCCACAATTTAGATATGATTTACTATCTAGGTGGCCATTATTTTGACTAAAAGAGATTTTTCACTTTTGTTTATTCTTATGAACAGGAGACATTATAATTGTGAATTCATCATAGAACGAAATGTAAAAAAGAATAGAGGTGAAGTCTGTGTGAAATTCATATGCAGTTTCATAGGATTCTCTGGCAAGCTAGAGTCACTGTCTTGACCTTGACTCTGACTTTTGTGCAGGCATAGCATAGGAAATTCCAGGTGAAAAGCCAGACAGAAGCAAGGAAATAGAGAAGTATTGTCTTTCTTAAGAAATTAGCTGCAAGCATATTATCTACAAAGTTGAGGACAATGGGTCCCAGCACCCTTCTTTAGGCTTTTCAAAATAGTTTCCCTAGCATCTTCTTGAGCTCAGAAAAGATACGAATGAATCTAGACAGGGCCGGACACTGGTGGCTCACACCTTTAATCCTAGTTACTCAGGAGGCTGAGATCTGAGGATTGCAGTTCAAAGCCATCTTGGGCATGAAAATCTGTGACACTTTAATCTCCAATTAACCACCAGAAAATTGGAAGTGGTGCTGTGGCTCATAGCGGTCAATTGCTAGCTTTAAGCTGAAGAACTCAGGGACAGCACCCCGGCCCAGAGTTCAAGTCCCATGACCGAAAATCTAGACAAAGAAAAGTATTTCTAATATCAAGTCATTAGAGATGAATGAGAGAAGTATGTAATATTCCTTTCCTGTAGGTTCAGGATTCTGGACAATGTCCGTCTATATTCAGAAAGGCAAAAAATTAAACAACAGAGAAACCTTGTGATAAACTTTATCTTTTTAAGTTCATTTATCTTGTGAACAAATCCAGGGAATGAGGGCTGGGATATAGCTCTGTGGCAAAGGGCTTGCCTAGCAAGTGCAATGTCCTGGGTTCAATCACCAGTACTAAAAAGAAAAGACATTAAAAAATCCAGGGAATGAATAACCTAGTGTATAGTGTTGTATGTCTGGGTTTCATGTGTGCTATATATGCATATATATATGTGTGTGACACAACCTGGATATGTGGTACTTAGTTATGGGATAATGGGAAGTGTGTTTCAGTATGCTGTATGCATATTTATATGGTATATATACACACATCACATAAGTTTAAGTGTATGTGATGTATAGATAAGTACATGTGTGTTTGGGATATGACTATATGCTGTCTATGCTATGTTTTATTCATACATATTAATTCATGTATGCATATTTGGGGTTTGAATGTTTATGTGTAGCATTGAGGATGGTTTTTTGCAGGTATATTTGTGGAAGATTATCTGTACATATGTTTTTAGTGAACAAATATTGCTTCCAAAATTTATATCCTCTGGTCCACATCTGCTCCAAGCCTATTCTTACAACATTCCTTTTGAGCTAAGTTTATTCTTTAAAAAAAAATGGCCAGGAATTTAGCTTAGTGGTAGAGTGCTTGCCTAGCATGCACAAAGACTTGGGTTCAATTCCTCGGTACCACATACATAGAAGAACAAAAGCCAGAAATGGTGTTGTGGCTCAAATGGTAGAGCTCTAGCCTTGAGAAAGTCCAAGGACAGTGCCCAGGCCTTGAGTTCAAGGCCCAGGTCTGACAAAAAATAAAATAAAATAAGGGCCAGGGGAGACAGAAGAATTCGATTCCCAAAGCTCAGATTTTTTTATTGTAATTAATAGAAGGGTTACATTATATTCACCAGATAGAAGGTACATTACTTCACAAACATTAATATCCCTTCTCATGTTTTTGTCCCCATTTCCCTCCCTCTTACCCCTCCCCTCATCTTGTTTTCCTCCTTCCCTATCCTATATAATAAACATATATACAATATACCAGATAACAGGTAAGATACTGTAACAATATCAGATAACCAAGGGATAACAAAGATAAGAAATAACATAGTACATTAAGAACAATAATCACACATTATATAGCTCTTGTTTCCATATCCTGGAGGTCCTTTCATTTAGACTCATCCTATATGGCCTTATGATCTAGGTTTTGCCCTATTGTAAATCTCTGCTAGGAGAGTCCAAGGATTATACTAATTACCATTGAGCCTATGTTCCTTAACGCTTTTCAGCCTAGTCCTGTGTTAACTTTGTCCAATAGACATTTGTTGTCTAGCTTTGTTGGCGATAAAGGTGTGTGGGCTCCAGGACTCAATGGCTCCAGGGCGTGGGAGGCTGTAGAAGTTATAAGCTTCAGAATCAGGGCATAGAATTCACCACTGCCATTGACTAGCTACTTGACTCTGGACAAGTACTTAATCTTTCTGAGTTTTACTCATTTATATTGTGGAAATAGCCAGTAAGGATCTAATTGTAAGGGTGCAGTTAAGTTAATACGTAAGAAACACAACACGATGATAGGAGACAGTTATTATCTATATCATCTCAGAAAATCGTGCTGTGGTCTCCATAGACATTATTTCACTACTCTGGAATACCTTTCTTCCTTTTATACAACTTGAAATCCCTCCTGGCCCAGTTTAAATGTCATCATAGAACCCAGCTATCATATCTGAAGGCAAGAAGCTCTATATCAGTCAGTTAGTGGTTTAGTGCTTGGATCTGGAGTCAGATAGGTAGAGTCAAATGTAAGCTTTGACTCGAATCAAGTTTTTAAGTAGTAGCTTTCTCACCAGGATGCTGGACCTAATATTAGATCTGCCCTCCTCAAGGCGTTGTTAATGATAAATACACTAATGGTGTGAAGTGTGCACAGGAGTGTCCCTCTTCCACTTTTAAAGCCTCACATTTTGAATTCCTTAAGTTGATTTCTGCACACAACCATCTAATTAACTGCTTTGTGCTGTTCTAACCTGGATGCCTGTCTAGACTGCATCAGTTATTGTTCTTTCCCTTCAATGCCTAGTATAGTGCTATGTCCATAAGATCCACTCAAAATACATTTGTTTTAGACTAAACAAATAATGAGAGAAAAAAAAAGAAGCCAGAAACTGCAACACCAGTTTCTAGGGTCAGCCTAAAAGCCATTACTGTAAAAACATACAATGATATTGATAAACATTCAAAGGAATGTCTTTAAAAGTTTGATGGCTCAAAGGTACACTGAAACCTTTGGAAGGCAGAAAAGACTTTTAAGAACCTGCTTTAATTTGTCTTCATCCTCTATTTCTTTTGTTGTCATGTGGTGAGGAAGGCTGATTCTCAGGGTCATTGCAAATTGATTTTGTGCTGTGTGCACTTAAAAGAACTGAAGTAGGTTCTTAGAATTTTGTTCACTATTTTTGCTCCTAAAGATTCTCATTCTGATCATTGATTTAATTTTTTTCACTTCGTAATAGCTTTTTGAACTACCAAAAATTACTTTAGGAAAACTATTAGCCTTGTGGATAAATGGTAGAGGCTTTTATTCTGGTGTTATGAAATATATTTTAAAATACCATTACTCATATGAATTTCAAAGATCAAATACAACAAATATGATGTGTTTCTGGTAGTTAGGTTTTAAAATGCCATTAAAGGTCTTTGGATAATTTGTTGTGGAAACTTTCATGCTCTTGCAATAGTAGTGAAAATGTGGAAGGGTAAGGTGTGTTTGTAAAATACATCTTACCATCTTGCTATATGCATACCTTACAGAGTATTTTTAAAATTTTAAATTAATTTTATTTCTTAATATTTTATTATTCTGAAGATGGCCTTCAGGTTGCCTGATCTAATAGTTTATAGCAGAATCTAACAATTGCCTTTGTAAATATCAGAGCTGGTACAGAAACTCCAGAGGGACCCTACACTGAGAGATTGATTTTATGAATTGGTATTCAAAGTTGTTTCTTGCCTTGATAAAATGTAGCATCTTCTTTTACCTGAATAAGCTTCTGTAATCCACCATTTTCTCAGATTCTTGGGCTGCTTTTTTCAGATAATATTCTTCTGGGATGTTGTGTCCAGCCATCCTACAAAAGAGTAATAAATAGACTTCTTGCCTTTTGCTGGAGTTTTAGGCAGCACCTTGGAGAGCAGAGGTTAAACCATTAAAAAAGGAAGTGATGGCAAATAAAAAGGGAATTTTCACAAGGTGATAAAAAATCGTTCCAATTATAAGTGGGAAATGTACACAAATGCTTCATTGATGAAATGGCTTTCCTTACTGTGTGAAAATTAAAGAATCTCTGAACCCAAACACCTTTAATACCCCCAAAACAAGACTCCTGCCACTGCAGGAAGTCAATTATCTCCATGGCAACCCAAACAAATAGTGACTATGGCCTTAGCAGACATGATGGATAAAAAGGTGCATCTAAAATTAATTTATGTCTTGGGATCAGACACTTGAGATGAGAGACCTGGTCTATAAAGTACCCAGGAGAAGCTATTAAAAGAGAAACAAAGTAAGTCCCTTGTTGAACTCCTAAGGGAGCTATGGTTGAAGCATCTAAATCCTGTTTGCTTCTGCCTTTAAGGAGGAAATTGGTCAATATGTCCCCATTTACATGGCCACTTTGATGACGGCCCCCTGTAAATCTCAGGCCTGCCAAAGAATGTTTATTAAGAAGCTCTTTCAAGAGAGATCTCTTAATCCATCCTCCTGTCCACTTGGGAAGGATGATTTTTGTGTGTATATGTATATATATGCATATATACATGTATATATGTATTTTAACACACTGAAATGCCCCACCAAAGATGAAAGTTCAGATTTTTTTGAGTCAATAAAAATCTTACATTCAAAAAGAGGAAAAAAAGAAGAAAAGAAAAAGATAACTTACTGCCACACACACACACACACACACACACTCCTCAGAAGCAACTGTGCAGCTGTAAATTTTTCATTAAGTATAGAGATTAAAAACACTAATTAAACTACTATTTGGAAAATAACTCCAAATATTAAAAGAAACTTTTCAGTGCTTAAAGAAGTCTCTGCTTTTTCTGTGCCTGGAGATGTGGCTTTTGAAATCAGAGGCTTCTGAGAGGAAGTCTCCTTTGAGATCAGCCCAAAAACAGGAGAACCAGGAGACAGGCAGCCTGTGCAAGATACCAACTCCAAGAATTATGACAGAGCTGGTCTGCCTAGAATGGCATCGTAATTAACTCTTCACCTGCCTTAATCTACCTCTTTAAAGCAGTTTTGCTGCATCTTTCTCACTCCCTTTGACTGGGCTCACAGTTTCGTTCTCCACACACAACGTTCTGTCCGTTCCACATTCCAGCTGTGTCTTTCCTCCTGAGATCTCTCTTTCCATTCCTTCAACCTTCCTATCAACCTTTCTACTGGGCATTTCTAATCAACCTTTCTACTGAGCATTATAGCCATTTACCTGGATGTGTTTTCGCCCTTCTCACTCCCATCTTTTCCTTGAAATGGTTGGATTTATTTTCCTGGAAGATCATTGTAATGTTTTACCCTTTCACTCAAACAATGATTTCCTGTTGCTTATAGAATAAACCCCAGATTCCTCTAGATGGCACTTCTGGTTTTCCACTAGCTGACCTATCTGAACTCTCTTATTTTTCGATGCCATTGCTTTTATCCATCATTAGGAACATTACCACAAATGCCTACTGCTCATTGCTTTTCTGGAAGTTCTTTCCCCCATCCCCCACTCTCAGCCATTTGCTTCATCCTCCTTCCCAAGGCCAAGTACCTAGCAATATTTCATCTATCTCTTAAAGTCCATTTCAAAATTACCACCATGAATGCATGCTAGCATCTCAGCAAGGTTAAGTTCTCCTTGTCCCTGGAACAAGAGCATTCAATATCAGTAATGTGCAGAGGAACCTCAAAGTTCTCTACACCCCAATCCTGGGAGCCCGTGATGTACTACTTTATCAGGTACAAAATTTAAAACAAGAAGGTAGCCCTGGATTATAATTAATTATAATCTCCAGTTAATCACTGGAGCTCTTCAAAGCAAACCAGGTAGTCAGAGAGAAGTGGCAGGAGGGGAGGCAGGAAAGACAGCAGAAGCAGAAGTCAGGGAGATGGTGAGTGTGAGGACTGCTGCTAACTTTGAGATATAGGGGTCCAGCTGTGGGTGGAGCAAAGGGTAACCATTAATTGGCAACCAACAATAGGATGGATCCTCAGTCCTGCAATTAAAAGGAATTTCACTTTCTCAACACATGGATGAATTCGGATGTGGAGGAATTGCTCACGTGGTAGAGCACAAGCTTAGCAAGCAAACTGGATGAACTCAGGAATGGATTTGATTTGGGCTTTTGTAAATCCTGAAGCAGAAAAAGAAACCAGTCAATCTGACTGAGGCTTCTGACTTGTAGTATGGAGTCACTAAATTTATCTTGATATAAATCACTAAATTTTTTTTAGAAGCAGAAAAACTACACAGTATTCTGTACAGTTCACAAAATTTCCTGATGTTCAGGAAAAATGGATTAAGAATTTGATGGTTGGCCCTGAATTGAGATTCACTTCTTAAGAACCGCAGGACCTTGGACAAGTTACATACCCTTTTATGTACTACAGTTTTCTAACATATAATGATACAAGCTACTACTCACTTATAATAATTTATAGGCTTATGATGAATATTGTTAGATACTACATACAAAGACATTTGTATTGGCTAGCATAAACTAGTATTACTAATGTTTTGTCTTATAACCATTTATCTATGATACATTTTGCATCTAGATTCTAAGATTCTGAGACTACCGTGCTAGAAAAAAATCTGTGTAGCTGATTGCCCATTGTTTGATTCATGATATTTAGGAGGCTGAGCTCTAGAGGATGGTAGTTTCCTTTTCTTTCCTGCCTGTGCAGAAAAGGCTGAGAAAATTCTATTTTCAAAAATAACCAGCAAAAAGCCCAACTGAAGGTGTGGATCAAGTGGAACAGCACCAGATGAGCAAGTAAGCTGAACAAGCATGGAGCCCTAAGTTCACATATTGTCAAAACAATAAACATAGATGAATAAAAGGACTATTAAATCTTAGTATTTCTTCCTATGAAGAAAGAAATGTGGGCTGTTTATGAGTTTTATTCAATAGAAGATGGTACATGGTATACAGTGGGAGATTTAAAAGGTTCTGTAGATTTACTCACATTTCTTTGGATTTCTTCTGTCAGTAGGTGAAGGCCATGTGCCAAGAAACCCAACCATCTTTGTCACTTTAGAAATTCCAATGTAGACCCCAGGAACAGTGATGGTTTCAGCATCTACAGCAAGCTAGACCATTAACTTTGCAAAAAGCCACAGGGGCTAAGTGAGACCAGGGGAAGACCTGTTGAGTCACCCCACAAACCCTTAGAATGTCATAATGGTTGGTTTTTAACCTAGTCCATTCTTTTTTTGTTTTTGTTTTTTTGTTTTTTTGCCAGTCCTGGGCTTGAGCTCAGGGCCTGAGCACTGTCCTTGGACTTTCTCAAGGCTAGAGCTCTACCACTTGAGCCTCAGCACCACTTCCGGCTTTTTTCTATGTATGTGGTACCAAGGAATCAAACCCAGGTCTTCATGCATGCTAGGCAAGCACTTTAAACACTAGGCCAAACTCCCGGCCCCTAGTCCATTCTTTTGATGTTTTCTTTTACCTTGTTCTTACATCAACACGTGCCTAATACCAGATACTATATTACTTTTTAAATTTTTTCTTTTTCCAGTCCCAGGGCTTGAACTCAGGGCCTGAGCGCTATCTTTGGGCTTTCTCAAGGCTAGAACTCTACTACTTGAGCCACAGCATCATTTCTTGCTTTGTCTGTGTATGTGGTACTGAGGAATCAAACCTGGGTCTTTGTGCACGCTAGGCAAGCACTCTACCACTAGAGTAATATAGGGTACTCAGGGCCCTATATTTAATTATTTATTTCCTTCTTTCTTTTTTTTGCATACTTTCTAGCATCCACCTCAGAATTTTGTCCATAATGCTTTGTATTACAAATATTTTTAGTACAATTACTGCTCACTCTTTCCTTGAATTTTTTTAGTACTTTAACTTGGTTGTAAAGAAATTCCAACACATACAGAAATTTCATAATGTGAGCAAGCATATACTTCTAAATTGGGTTGTTGATCTAAGACATAAAAGAATAATTTTACTGACTAAAATAACTGGAAATGTATAAGCAATGTACTGTTGACTTATTAATATTGATTTTGTGCATGTCATCTAACATACATGGACCTTTATTAGTTCCTCTGTAAGTTGAAAAGGCTCATGTCAAGAAGCATTACAATGTCTTACAAGCCTCCTTACATTCCATCCTGGAGTTCTCTGTAACAACCACGGGGCCCTGGTAAAGGGACAGGAGATACTGAGTGCATTCTAAGTGTACAGCCATATCAGAAAGGAAAAAGCTGTTGTTCTGGGGGATAGATGACGTGACCTAATGGGCCCTGCTTTAAGTGACCTTGCTTCATGACATGTTATTTGTTATTTGTTGGAAAGGAAACTAATAGGTCATCTTTGCCTAGCTCCTTGTATCCATATCATAAAATGCATTACAATTGGCAGATGACTGGAAGCATCTACAGGGATGGGAGATTATGGAATCATGGGAAGAATGAATGGACTTTAGATGCTTTACCCAATATAAATTCTCTCACATTTGCATTGCAATAAACACATGTTGTAGCAATGCGAGGAGATGTAGATTGTTCTCTACTCAGTGAGGAACAGTGAAAAGGTAATTTTCTTAATGTAACCTAATCTAAATAATGCCTGATGCCTCTCCAGAAACAGTTTATGAATACAGATGATTATTTTTCATACAATTATACATACTGGTGATCACAAAAGAAAGAATAATCTCTCTCTAGACAAAATATCCAAGTATCCACTATTAGAGATTCAATAGGTGTGGGAATTACACTGGGACCAGCCTCAATGCTCCATCTGCTCTCAGGTCTGAGGATACAATGAGCTGCTCCTTCTTCTTTGGGCTTTTCCTTAGACCCTTTTACTGTAGTTACTCCCCTGGTCTCTAAATTCATAGACACACTACTTACTTAATCTTGCCTTCTTCCCCTTCACCATTCTCATTCAAACCATATCATCTGCAGTCTGAGAGCTTCTGCTAATTTATATTTACAGCAGCAGCACGTAAGACGGGTCCTTTTTCCACACCTGTCACTGTTTCCTGTATTTTGCCATTTTCTACAATAGTCATTGTATCTTAAAGGAGATTATGATTTACTCTGGTCTTGACTTTCGTTTTTTTATTTATTAGGGACAAATTAGCATTGTTTAATAGACAAACATTCCAGTTGCATGTCTTCTGTTCAGACTTTATATAGGTAGCCATTTTAAATGAGATTGCTTGCTCGATTTCTTCTTCAGTTAGTTCAGTATTGGTATATGAAAGCTGGTATTTTTGTGAGTGCGTATGTTGATTTTATATTCAACAACTTTACAATTTTACTGAATTTGTTTTCCAGTTCAAACACCCCTTTCATGGAATGCTTAGCTTTTTTCTGTATAGAACTTCATGTCATCTGCAAGTAGAAGTAATTTGACTTAGATACCATGTCTCCCTTCCCTTTCCTTCCCTTCCCTTCCTTTCTCTTTCTCCCTCCCTCTCTTCTTCACTTCCTTCCTTCCTTCATTTCTTCCTTCTTTCTTGCTTGCCTGACTGCCTGCTTGCTTGCCTTCCTGACTTCTAGGTATTTTGCTGAAGTCTGGAATATAACCACTTGAGGCACAGCTTCCCTTCCCTTTTGGTGGTTAATTAGAGCTAAGAGTCTCATACTGTACCTCCCCTCCACCCCTAGGAGGGGGCTAGCTTCAAACTGTGACCCTCAGATCTCAGTTTTCTGAGTAGTTATGGTTATTTGTGGACACCAGTGGCACTTGGCTAGATAGTTTTTGTTTCTTTTATCTTGCCTACTTAATTAAGATTTCCCAAGCTATTTTAAACAAGAATTGTCAAGTGGAGAGCCTTGTCTGATTCTAGATCATAAAGGTGGACATAGTCTTTTTAAATCATAGACCACTACTGTGAATAACTTAAAAACAAAGGTATAAGTGAACTGAATTGGAAAAGGTGTTTCTAAAGCTTCAGATTCTCTTGAATTACTTCAAAAGTTGTCTGCACTTGTATTATCCCATACAATAGTGCTCTGGGTGCCATTAAGATCACTGATGGTACAGCTCTCCTCAAAGAGCGATGAACTATTGATTCGGTGATTCTCTTTCAAGTTACTGTCACTTCTGAATTTTGATGTGAGCTCTTTCAAGGAGCATAAATGTGCAGACAGTGTCACTGTGCTATGCCTGCCACCAAGTCCACTGTAATTATAATATGGCATAGACATTAAAAATGCATTCACATTCCAACCATACTAAAATGTGAGGAAATAACATATTTGAATATAATCTTTGGATTTTGAAATAAACATTTTAATTTGGGGGTAATATGGAAATTAACAAGAATAGAAAGACCTCTATATCATGAAGACTATTGAAAATGGCTTGAACTCAAAACTGGGCCATTGTCCTTTGGCTCATAGTGCAAAAGCATTCTACCACTTGACCTACACCATCATTTCCTGCTCTTCATTGGCTAATTGGAGATAGGCAGCTCATGCTTTTCTGCTCAGATAGGCTTCAAACCATATTCTTCAGATCTCCATTTTCTGAGTAGCTAGGATTATAGGAACTATCTGGTACCTGGATAAAAGATTGGGGGAGAGGGTTGCATGGGGCTTGAAGTGAAAGCCTCACCCTTCTGCCTCACTTCTATGTGAAATGCTGGTGTTGTATGTACCTCTTGAGCATGCCTTCACTTTCAGAGTAAAAGTTCAAGCTTCAATGTCAATACAAAAGCCAGCTAAAATAAAATAAATTCTATCTAGTGTCTGCCTCCGGTCAAGCAACAGGGCTAAGTTATATTCTTATATATTAAGGTTATATTTGGGGGATGCTTTATATGTGTTGGGATTATTCTGTGAGCTGTCAATAGAAACTCCCTTAATTATCTGAATGGGAAAGTTACTGACATTTTTGCATGCCATCAGTAAAGCATACTGGCATATTTGTGACACACTGACAACATGGCGAATAGTTGACATTTCAGGAACTCTCCAGGAATCTGATCATTCCTGCTCCTTTAAGTTGAGGAGCATGTTCTCAAGAGTCAACAGTCTTTGAATCCAGTCTGATTCTATCAACTACACATGTTAATGTAATTACAGAATTCAGTAAATATAAAAAATTTGATGAAATAAAAATTTCATAGATTAAAGATATGAAAAAATTAAGTCAAGTAGAAAGATGAATCGATTTAAATTTTTTAGAAAATACTGTAGAAGTAGGTAAATATGTATAATGATCTGAACTTTTGTGTGCCATACAAATTTATATGTTGAGGCTTAATAATGACTGTATGGGTGTTAAGAGTTTAGGCCTCTAGGAGGTAATTAGATCATGATGGGGGATTTGTCATGAATGAGATTAGTTTGGCTTTTTTTTGAAGAAGATACCTTACCTCTTCTATCATGTGCAAACACACATCACCTATTAACCAAAACCTTAGTCTTGGATTTCTCAGCCTCCATATCAGAAATAAATGTCTTTTTAAAAATTTAAATAAGCTAGTTTACAGTATATTCTCACAAAATGATTGACAGCTTAGGACAAGGTTGAATCAACCCCATCCAATTTGGAAACTACAAAGGAATCTAGAAAAATTCTTGAATTTGTTTCTAGAAATTTTTTTCTCCCACTCCAAAGGAATCCATCTCTTTGGAGGTATAGTTTCAATGAAGAATAATGACTAGGAACTCAATAAGGGGGTCAATACTCAAATGAAAGGCCTTAACCCATGCATATAAAGGGATATTGTATATATAAGTAATAGTTATGGATGAATAATTTGTGTTTGAATTTTGTATGTCTTCTTAAACTTGCCTTTATCACAACTGATAAGATGGTTTCTAATCTACTATGAAAAGTAAAATATGTATAATGTTTTATAGTATTTTATAGAGAAAGAAATAGAAACTAAGAGCATAAATATACTTGTGCTCATACAGCTACCAGTTGGTGGAGACTGTATGCATACCTTGGCTGTATAGGTCCAGAATCCTCCACTCTCAAGTTTAATGGCCTCTCATTAACTTACTGAGTGAACATTTTCTAGATGTGTGGGTTTTTAATCTGTAATATATGGCTTATTTCACTACCACATAAATAATGTCTCTGATAACTATCTTTCTTCATGAATACATTCACTAGACAGCTCTTCCTGCCAAAAGTTGTGTCAGAAAAAGGTTTTGAGTCTTTATTTAAATGGCCATAACTTCTTACTGATTGGAACATGGCTGTCATGAGACAGTTCTTGTAAAAATGATATTGACTATCTCCTTGATAATCTTGCAGTTGAGTTTCAAAACCTTATTAATAAGAATATGAAACTCAGGTAAATGTTAGGTTAAACCAACTAGAGGCTTATCATTGGTAGAGTGAAGACATAGCTCTGAGGCCGTGGGAAAAATGATTACATGGCCAATATTGATCATTTGAACCCTTCTCAGACGTCTTAATAATACTATTCAATTTTTTTCTTCCTAGATGCAATAGTTTTTGTAGTATGTTCATAACCTATTCGTGTTGGAGTGTTATTCATCTTTCCTTGACTTAAATAATGACATCTAGCAGTCTGATCATATAGCACTTTCATGTGAATTTCACTCCATGCTAATCAATATGCATTAGGCATTACTATTTTATTTAATTACTGTACAACTAAAACTTCATTATTTTATTTGGTTAACTTTGCAAAGTATTTAGCATTGTCATTTGCTGTCGGGTAGTAGATCAAAGATGGGATTTTTTCCAGTTTATGAAACTTTATATATTCAGGTTTCTTTACGCCCTTATAAGTACATTGAACTAAAGCATATATAAAAGTAATTATATTAATTAATGCAAGGCATCATTAAGAATGTTTATAACATTAATAAAACAAATAGAACCAGGAAAGTTCAATTTTTACATAATTTCTCATAATTTATTATTTGATTTATGTCATAGAATTTTCTAATTAGTGCTCAATTAACTTTTGGACACCCTTCATTGTTTCTATTTCCAAAAAATAAAGCACATAGCAAGAATAAACTTTTTCTGAATTGTTCCATGTCCTTACATTCTATTAACTTAGCCTGACATTGTCTTTAGTTGTTCATGAACCATGATCTCAATGAAATTTTAAAGATAAACATTAGTTTCTCCAAAACATACTAACATCTGTTTCTAATCAAGGTAATAGAGCTGTAGTCAACGGATATAAACAAATCATAGGAAAAGTCGTGCTGAGAAAGACCCTTCTGGGACAATTGAAGGATGGATTTTCTGTTCTGTTGGTATCTTCCATATAAGAGCTGGTAAAACATCACAACTGGAAAACAACACAGATTAGGGCTGATACCAAGATGAATCTCAGGCCCAATCTAAGATCACCTACCCACAGAGCTTTGTTTATTTTTAAAATGGATTGTGCAGATATGGCATTCTTTTCAGGGGGAAAAAGGGCTGTAAATAAAAGAGACAGGGGTAGAGGAATGGCTTTCTCAGATAAGCCTGAAAAATTTATTAAACATTGTTTGACCTTAAAGGTTTCCCCAGGAGACTATAAGCATAACGTAGACTTCATTCAGGGTGTAGACTTAGGAAATGAAACAAAGGTATCAGCATATTTATCTTTAAATGAGTTCTTTAGTTATTGAACACACACACACAACCCATACGAAAAATTTTAGGCTTTATGAACAAAGGAGAGCATACAGAGTAAATTATTAGTGAAGGAAGCAGAATTAAAGTTATATATCTTCTTGCTTTTTCCATGCTGATGAGGCTTATTTAATACACTTTGGAGCATTTCTGGGTCCAAATGGCATAGGTGTGATTATTTTCATGTAAACCTAAACAAGGCAATGTGTTCTGGGATGACATTATTTCCTTTCCATCCTAGAAAAATAACTTGGGGATGCTTGTTGATCTCATCCTAGTGGATTTCTTTTTTATCAGAAAATGCAAACTATGAGAGCCTCTGAAGTGTATGGACTTCAGAGCTGCCAGTTGACTGGTTCAATTTCATCATTCTGTGGAAGAAAAAAAAAAAGTTAAGTTTAGACTTTGTGAAGCATATAGAGGCTCTGGGAATAGTTTTGGGTAAACATTGTCTTTAGTTCCATGACTTCTTTTCCTTCAGCACCTTGTAATTTAAGGGGACTGACATCTAGGTTTTGAGGGTTTGTTGTGTCAAGCTTTTTTAGCCCTACCCATCCTTGTTTATGGTGGTAACTGCTGCTTGGGGTAAGTTTCTTGGCCATGAATTCAAGTTTCTCTAACTTATGTACTACTAAAAGCCTTTCCCCTATAGCAAACATACATAAGCTTTAGAAAATACATTCTCTTTCCTCCTGCCTGGAGCCATTTTTTTTTTTTAACTGAGAGATCACATCCTGAATGAAAATAGTCTCGAGGTTCAGACAACTCCTGAGCTGTTTCTTTTCTATTCCTCTCACTGCCTCAAACAAGAAAGACCTTTCTGAAGCTGGGGTTGTCCTTTCCGTCAAGTTTAAACGTGAACTGTGCAAAGGGAGCATGCATGTGTGAGTGTGTCTTTGAAGAGGTAAGGAGAATAATATCTTTTGAGAATTGCTCACAATAAACTGTTAATTGAAAATGTTAAGAGTTCATTTCGGTCTCAGGTGGGAGGGAGAGTACATGGAAAAAAACAGATCCCAAATAGATTCTTCTAGAACTTAAATGGGTTTTTATCCTTTAATTACAAGAACATTTTTTGAACATAGGGTAAATTCTGCACAGTGCCATTTAGTTATTGTAGTAGTAATTTTTTAAATGGCACCCTGGTGACTTGACAGATTTCATATTAGTTTTGAAAAGTGCCAAGCTGGCACTCAGACTCAGGAAAAAATCTGGAATGCTATCTACATAGACTTTACTCAGCTACTCCCTCACAAAGAGACTACAATTATCAATGCAGTACAAAAACTAAGGTTTCTGTATATGTTGTCAGTGTTACCTCATTGAGCTCTGAGGAGCAGTGACCTCTCTTCACCTTAGAACTATTATTCCTGAGCTCTGTGTTTTACAAAGGGCTTCACCTCCACTGTGCTGCTTCAGTGCCAAGCTCTTATCTCAGTGGAGAGGGTCTGTGCCAGTGCCCCCACTAACATTTCAAGAGGGCAAAGGAAAGAACTTGCAGCTTAGGTCAGAGATGTCAGGATCCAGAGACCTGAACACCAGACTCCAGGCTAGAAATCTGATATGAGCATGACAAATCAAGACAACACATGGTCAAACATTGCAGTACTATCACTTACCAAGTCACTGCTGTGCAAAAGAAAAAGAAAACCTTTGAGGGAACAGATTGGTTTAACCTGGCATCGAAAATACCAGTCTGAAAGAGAAAGAGTAAGAGAAGATTGCAGTTTGAGGATTTTTTTTTTGCCATGCGTTTAAAGGTGGTGAGCTGTAATCCCATCTTCAAAGCATTATTATTCCTTTTAACTTTTCTTTCTTTCCTTTTAACATCAATTTTTGGTTCTAGAATTTATTTGTATCCATCTAAGGTGTAGAACTAGTTGGAGACTAAAACTATTGCCGCACTAAAAGGCTTACTGAGTCACATTTTCACTCCAGCCTGGTTCACAAGTATTTTCAGAGCCAACAGTTAACAGATACCTATCAGAAATAGTCAAGCTTTCACAAGGTGTGACACTCACCCACTGATCAAACACTTTTCGAAGCAATAACTAACAGGAATAAGAGTACAACATTTATTTCATTCCTTTACATCGGATATACCCAGCAGACCTGCAATTCAGTGAATTCCCAGAAAGAAGGATCATTGCAGCTACATCCTTATTGTGTGTTGAGAATGAAATATACACACACATCCCATGAATTGAGCCCCACATATAAATGATACAGCAAGTTAGTCTTTATGGTGCCCTTGACTCCCATTGCTTAATTACACAATAAATGTCTCTGTGACTTGACATTCCCCCCAAGCCCAATTTTTTAAAGAGTTTACATTTTCTTAAGAATGCCCTATGATCTTTCATAGAGGATCCATATATAGGACTTGGGTTCCCAGAACAGCTTTCATCTAGATCCTACTAGCTAGAAATGTGGTGATTAATTCTGCAAGGGAAATTTTTTTGGGGGAAGCTGAAACTCAGGACTACCTTTTGCCAGCTGAGATATTCATGAGTCTAAGTATTGGGTGGTGGCTACAGATTGGATTTGTCTTATTCCCTGGGAAAACAGGCAGCCATTATTTAAGATGATTTTTTTGAGTATCGGATTTACTATTAAGCAGGATAAATCTTTGTTATGGGAGGTCTGTGCCATTGTAGAACATTTAATAGCATCACTGGTCACCACTACTCAATAGATGTGAGCAGTACATTTTTCCTGTGACAATCAGAAATGTTCCTAGACATTGCCAAGTACACCCTTGGGAGCAAAATCTCTTCTACCCCCACTCTGCAAATCAATGGATTAAAGGAATGTTTCACAGCAACCTGCTGTTAGTACTAGGAATTTCAATCTCCTCTGAGTTAACACATTAGTAACAGTGTGTTGCATTTATAATTTGCAAAGTGTTTTTCACATAGAGCACTATATATAACTCTCACTGAAGCCTCAGATACATTGGTTGATATTCTCTTAAAGATGTTGAGAAGGGTTTAGACCTAGTGACAATCTCTTAAAGTGACAAATGACAAAACACTTAAGTGAGAATTCTGAGATATTCACTTTGGTTTCAGTCCTCAAACCCCATATTTCAGAGGTTCAATTTGCAATATTACTATACCTTGGACTGTCTTGCTCATTTCTCATATGTTAGGTCTGGAAAGAATCTTAGTGGTTTCCTTGTCTATTTCAGGGGAAAACTAGGTTGCAGAGGAATTAGTGGCTCCAGATAACAAATGTAGTAAAATCAACACTTGGTAAAGAAAAAGTCACTCATGATTCTTGTTAAAGAATAGTGAGACAGACTTTATTCAGGCACAGTACAGTAGGGACCACTGTAATGAAGTTTTATTATAGAGGAAAGATATTGGAAGCAATCCTGAAATAATAAGGAACAGTGGGAATTTATAGTGGGCATGAAGGGGGGGTTGAGACAATCAATGGATAGAAAATTATTAAGAGGAAACCTCAGAGCTAAGAAGTGGGACAGTGAAGAGGGACCTAGCAGGTAGCCAAATATCTCCTAGGAGGGTGTGGGGGCTAGGGGAGGAAATAGAGGTTGCGGAACCTGATCAGGTATGTAGTGTGATTAGATATTGATAACTGAAGACTGAGTAAATTCCTTTAGCAATGTAGAGGCTATCAACGAGGCTTGCAAAGTCAGGATCTAGTCGAGAACTGTTTAGAGGAGGCTGTTGTTTGATCGGGGAGAGACTCTATAATGTAATCCAAATAGAATTTTTAACCAGGGTTTTTCTAATAAGGGGGTTAGGTGGTGAATTGACATGAATGAATTAAGAAATGTGATTGGTAGCAGCTATCCATGAGTGATGTTAGGAATCTTAAACTAGAGAATGGGACTACAAGGTCTCTGAGAAAACAATAATTCCCTTTAACTGTCCTGACACACATGGGACCGCAACTCTGTAGTCTGAACCTAGAGATAGGAAGTTTTCATGAGAAAACTCCGTAAGTACTCATGGGACTAAGGCTGCCACTCCTACCCAGCATACTTTCAGTATGTAGAAAGTATATTGTTAGCTGGTACTTAAACGGTTCTTGCTGCCACAAATTAATGAAAAAAAAAATGGGAGAAAAGCTTGGATGAGGGAGGAAATGGTAAGTTGGCAAGAAGTTACCACCCTGCTGGCCAAAGTGTAAGAACTGGCCAGTTTTTATGCTCCAGATCCAGTCTAGTCAGCATGGAGGATGCTCACTGTCACTTTCCTCCATATTCTCGGTGTGGACATCCCACAGCCTGAGAAGAGGGAAAGTAATCATAGAAGAACCATTCACTCTGGTGTCTTCAACTGACAGAAAGGCCATCTGGGACCATTAGTTGTTTGGGTCCTGTGTGCATGGAGCCACCATCCACCTCTAACCTGAACTCCCATAGTAGTGAACCCAATCAGTAACATCCTGACTCTGTGGTTTTTCATCTCCCATTGCTAGTCCCTCAGGAGAAATTCCACAAATGTCTACTTGGGCTTCTAGGAGACTCTATAGGGATGAAAATGGAAAGTTCAACAAGTTTCATAATTTCACCAGAGGACCAGCCCAGCAACTTGTGCCCAAAGTGATTTTGTGGAAGTTGCACGTGTGTGTGTGTGTGTGTGTGTGTGTGTGTGTTAAAGAGCGGAGAGCCACTGTGTGAACTCTCCAGCTTGGTATGAAAATTCCAGGATCATCGGCAGCAACTTTTAGCCTTGGAAAGAACATCAGAAGAAAAAGGGGAATAAAGAGGAGGAGAATCCTTTAGGAAAGACTAATTATGGTGCTTAGGCAGAAAACCTTTCTAGTAAACCTCACTAGCCTCCAGCTCCCCAACCTATTTCCTTACAGAGGATGAGAAATTGTCAAATCCTTTAAACTCCCTTTCACAGTGGTAGTGAAGGTGGCGGATTGTTTGCCAGGCGAGCTGTCTGAGAACCTGAAAGCTCTATGCTAATCGTACTCTTGTCATGCACACTGAGGCTTTGTTTCTGTGCCCCCAAAGTGTTTGCTATGCAAATCAAACCACAGGGACACTTTAACATGTAAATCACATAATCTCCCTCACGTGGGCTGAATGGTTGGATTTTAAACTCCTTGACTGTTGGGAGGTAATGAACGTACTTATTTAACCAGCATTATTGCACCGGGCACATCTCCTACTCTGGGCTTTACTCTGTGGCACTTTCGTGCCAGGGGAGAGCTGGTGTGATTATTTAAAAAAAAGGCATAAGTTGGGCTTGAATTAGGGTAATTCTGACTCTTTGGGGGAAGGACTATGTCTGCCTAGGGAACCAAGTGCAGCTTGGGGTCCTGTGATTAGTGGATTAGTGAATGATTAGGGAATCTTTCTGGGGATAAGCCATTTCCAGCCTGTTTTACAGGTGAATGGAGCCAAGGAGAGGTAAAGAAAAACGGGTTTCCTGCCCCTGCAGCTGGGAGGGAAGCCAGGTTGGGGTACCCAGCCAAGACGAGCCCCATTGAGGCTGTGAGTAGCTGTGGTGTACAGCTGCCTGCTGCTGCAACCTGATGGCTTCTTTGTGGGTTCAAGTTATCTCATGCCAGCTTCCTTTCTGTAAAAGAAGGATAATGCTGGGGATTGGATGGAGGGAGCAGTGGCTAGATCCTGTTTGTCATGACAGCTAGGCTGCTTGGACGAAGTCGTGTTTGTTCCAGAAGTGAAGTGTGATTCCATTAACACGTGTGATCTCTTGAAGCAGCCTGCCTTGTTTTGCAGTATGTGGTGCTGGATCTATTTGTTGGGAACAAATTGATGGGAACAATATTTTGACCTCATGGTGCCAGTTTAAGGAAGGCCTGGTTTAAAAAGAAGAATTTTTACTCTTAATGGGCTTTGCTCTCCCTGTATGTGTTTGAAGGGTTTGACAACTGTAACATGCTCATTTCAACCATTACTTGTGTGCATTTTCTACCTGGGCATGATTCCAGAACTTCTTTTGTGCCTAGTGGAACACATACATTTTCCCCCCATAGAAACAATGGCTATAGGGCTTTCTTGGATGATGCATAACAATTGTAAATGCCGCAGAAATACAACAATGCAATGAAAACTAGCAAGAGATGTTGGAAACCAGAATTAGAAATTGTCATTAAAAATAACGTAAAAAATGTGTAAATATACCAGAATATTATAAAATGAAAAGCAGGTGATCTAAGCTTACACAGCTGCCTAGTTGGACACATTAGAAGGAGTGGAAGCAGAAGACCCCTTGGGAAATGTCCTCATCACATCAAGGACTGGTAGGAGCAAGGAGGACAATGACAGGCTGAACCTGCATGGAAAAGGGAGGGAGAAAGGTTAGCTAAATAACCTAAAAGCAGGTGGGCTTCTCATATGACTGGACTAAGTGAAATGTTGCCACCTTCACCTGTTTCCAGTTTAAGAAATATGCTCCTGAAGTGCAGTGGATAAACCCTAATGGCAGGGGGCTTATATCTACCTGAGTCTCTTTCCAGAAATATTCACTCTCTGCTTGTAGGGTCTGCCTTGCCCAACATTTTGATCCTTTCTTGCAGTATCTCTCATCAAATGCTGAGAGGCTGTGGTTTGATAAATCCCTGGCCATATTGCCTTAACTGGTGAGGGACTGATGCTGAAGAAACTTGCTAATCTAGGCTCCCTCTAGTATGAGCCTTTATTGAAGCACATCTAGTTCAACTTTTTCTTCTACCTTATATCCATCTACTTTACTTTCTTGCACGTAGTAGTCCAAATTGGGTTACTCAATATATCAATAAAGGCAAATCTCTTCCTTTGAGACTTTATAGTGGTTCTGACCTGACTGATAAGCAGGCAAGCAAATGTGGGAATGAAGATGTGGTTATTGAGAATAGAGGGGCTGAAAGCTGTTTCAGAGGAAAACGAGTTCTGTAATACTATAGATCCTGGCAGAGAAAATATGGCATTGGAGATTCTGACTATTCTGGCTGGGAGTGATGGTGAGAGATGGGAACAAGGGTCATAAGTTGAAAGCCAGCCTGTACAAAGTTAAAGGGATCCTATTTCAGGCAGAGAGAGAGAGAGAGAGAGAGAGAGAGAGAGAGAGAGAGAGAGAGAGAGAGAGAGAGAGAGGGAGAGGGAGAGGGAGAGGGAGAGGGAGAGGGAGAGGGAGAGGGAGAGGGAGAGGGAGAGGGAGAGGGAGAGGGAGAGGGAGAGGGAGAGGGAGAGGGAGAGGGAGGGAGGGAGGGAGGGAAGGAGGAGGAGGGAGGGAGGGAGGGAGAGAGGGAGGGAAGGAGGGGAAGGGAGGGAGGGAGGGAGAGAGGGAGTGAGAGAGGCAGGAGAAACACAGACACAGAGACACAGGGACACAGAGGCATAGATAGGCAGATGGAGACCGAGATACAGAGATATAAGTGAGACAAAGGCTACATGTTTTCTTTTATATATGCAGGCTGGAACTAATTTATAAACATACATGTAAACACATGTGGTGTTGGATGTAAGGACTCACAAAGGTATCAACCAAAGTATGGCATTTTCAGGGGAGAGTTCAAATGATCTCATTCCTTAGAAAAATGAGTTCATCTAACAACATGAATACCAGGATGCTGGTACTTAAAAAGGAGGAGAAGAATAAAGGTTGGGGGGGTATGTAGTTATACAGTTTAGTGCATATATTATAAAATTTAAAGAATGAGGGGAGGGGTTAATTGGGAGGGATGAAGAAGAATAATGAAAGGAGGGATAGTAATCAAGAGACATATTATTCTGAAACTGATTTTTGAGTGGTATGTCTTTTGTGCATACAGTTAAACATAATAAAAACATAACAAAAGGATCAATCAACAGTAGTATAAAAAGAAATTTTCAAAAACTACTCTAGTAGAGTAGGTATTAAGTATTACTTCCTTAGGAAGCAATTACAGTGACTTGACCAAGCCACTGAAGAAGTCATATCCTCTGAAAGAGTGGTAAGGAATTCAAATATGGTAGTCCTTTAGGCCTACAATCTTGATCTTCCTCAAGATTTTCACTGAGCTTGTGAGATCTCCTGCTGACAAAGTTGGAAGCTCTGCTTGCTTTGGAAAACGATTGATTTTCCAGCTTGGTATATATCTCAATAGGTGTTCAAAGATTATTGGTCATCAGAACATCTCTCCTCCAAATGGCTTGTTGCCTCCAGCTATAATTTGTGATGCTGTTGGCTTGAGGGTGGAGAAGGCTTTCTGTATTGCCTAGAGTAAGAGGGTAACAGAGTAGCACTGGGCTGTATTGTCTCTTAATTTTGAAACATGAACTTTTTCCTATGTACTGGAGACACATGAAATAAACAAATAGTATGGAAAGGATCTCTCTGTCTTTATGAAACGATGAGACTGAGATATGTCCAGCAGGCATTAGTCTCTCAAAAGCTTGAGTTTGTAGTGCTATGGCTGTCTATGGGAGAATGCCAAGGTTCTTGAGGTCAGAGTGTAACTATCTCTCATGCTTAGTTAGGTAGAGAGACACATTCAAGAAACTAGCTGTCAGGGCCCATCAACTCTTATTTTCCTAGAGACCAAATGTGATGTAGTACGATTGCAGATCTTATAATAAAAAAAAGTGTGGAAAGCCAAGACAGAAAAAGAGAACTTGACCTGACATGATCAGTAGACCCCTGGCCAAAACATTTCATGCTCTGATGTTTAGCCCTTGTTTTCTAGAAGGATGGAAAATATGAATGTGTATCTAAGTAAGGACCTGGAGTTGTAGAGTACACACACAGCAGTTGCTAGAATATATGCAATTGCTCTAGGAACCAGATAGGAAGATCTTAACTTAGTCTTCCCAGTGCAACGCTGAGCATTGTTGCCTGAGGACACAATGGCTAAGCCTTAGACAATAAGGCTGAGATGTGGGTTCTAGGACAGAATTATGGGGGTTGTAATGGCAAGGTGAAAATGATAAAAGTCTCAAAAAAGTTTTTAACCCATTATTTAGTAAATAAATACTGAATACTAACCATGTGGTTATGAACAACTGTCTGAAAAAGATATAAAAGTAGAAATTATCTTCAATAGCATTTGCTTTTTTTTTTTTACATAGAACCAATAGCTCTAGTTATTAGTTTAAAAATCTTTGGAATAGTATAACATTCTTTTTAATGATCACAAAGTTACAACCCTATTTCTCATGAAGGTTTACAAAAGGCTCCTTGTAACTTTGGCTGTGTATATGCTTTTGCAGACTATACCCTCAGCATTATGCTCCATTCAGTGTGGAATATGAGTACATCTTACTGTCTTTGCTCATGCTCTTCTTTTACTTTGGGAAACCATTTTCATGTAACATCTTCCCATTTCCTTCTCAACACTTTATTTAACCAGCTCACTGGTACTCATCTTGAGGTCTAATATTTAATTTTTATTTCCTCATAGGATGCTTTCTGTGAACTCCTAAGTTTAAGTTTAGGTGCCCTAACTTTGATCACTGATGTTTTCTACATTGAGTTAATCTTCCATAAGAAAATATGGCATGTTGACTGACATGTTGAAGTATAAGTGCTTTCCTTTGTACCTGTAGGAATTCTATGCAAAAGAGCAAACACTATGGAAGGTAATTTATATTCCTATATTTTTCAGACATTTGCTCAGAACCACATGGTCAGTACTCTATTTGTTTACTACAAAATTGGACTAGGACTTAAGCTTTGTGTCTCCAGACAAGACTGTATAGAGCTGGGCTGGGAAGACTGAGTTAAAATTTTTCTGTGGAATTCAACAAGGTTACCAAAATATCCTTAGAAAATAGTGAATTCATACTTATGGATACTGACTTTTTTCCCTTTGTCTTTCTTTTCTAGGCAATTCAGTATAGTAAATACTTTGCATTCACATAGTATTAGGTACTATAAGCCATCTAGAGATGGCTTTTATGATTATGAGAGGATGACACTCAGGTTATATGTAAGTATTGTGGCTCAAGTCACCTTCAGAATTTGTATAGGTAATGGGTCTGGGACAAATCTCTGGAGATACCAAGAGCAAAATGTAGCAGATTAAGTTCCAACAGAGCTAGTTTCTAATACAGGTTCTTTTGACATCTTTCAGTGAGCTACATTTTCTCTGTCCTTTCATGGAAGAGAGGGAACTTACTGATATCGCTTCTAAAAAGAACACAAATCATACTGGATCAGAATCCTTGCCTCATGGTGTAATGGAACCTCAGTTACCTTCATGGAGGCCTTATTATGTAGAATACAGTGTGCATTGTGCCTTTTGAAATAATGTGTTCATTATATCATATTGTGGGCCAGCTGGAGAACTTCTCTGCATCACTTAACTGTGCGATGCCCTCTCTAGGATATTTTGTGATCTCTTTATTTTACAAATTCAATAAACTCACGAATAGGGTGGCCTTCCTGTATTTTTCTCTCTTTTCCTCTTTCTCTTATCAGAGAATCCAAACACGTGGGAGTCGTGAAGTTTCAGCAGTGAGAATACTCATGTCTCAATCAGTTGCTTTAGTTACATAATGAAAGGTTGACCACTCAGTGTGCTCCCCTCCAGACTCCCCAGGATTAAGTGAGATTACAAAAATGACTATTCTGAAGCAGAAACTCAAAAGCTATGCAAATACAGGACATTGTTTTGTAACTGTGGCCTGGTGCTAATAGCTTCCAGTTCTGTAATTAGCATTGGATGCACATTTTAAAGAGATGCACATTTTAATATTTTTATCGATGCACAACAAAATGGAATCTTGGAGTTCATTTGCAGATCAGTACTGTGGCCCCAAAGGAAGTGAAGCAGCCTAGTTTTATGGCTCATAGAAGCGCCAAGACAAGCAGCTTTGTGAGAAGTTTTCCTTTAGCTGTTAGTTCTCATTAGCTGAATTCAAATTCCAGTGGCGATAATACACAATTTTTCAGCCACATATAGATTTTGCCTCTATAAAAGGAAAAAAATCTATAAATGTAATCATCTCTCCCTTGTCAGCTAATGTAACACAGTGGTATCTATAAAACAGTTTTCTTTAGTTGCTTTTGTGCGATTTATTCCTCCTGGCATGGATCAGGATATGAGCAACATTATGTTTCAATAGAGCCTTTCTGTAGCTTTTAACCAGTCACAAAGGATGTCTGTCTGTATCTGGACCCAATCTTGCAATAGAAATGATACAGGCTTTTAAAGCTTGAAAGAAAGGAAAATAGAAAACTGGGTGCAAATTGCCATTTCATCATTTTGTAAGGCAAATATTATATATCTGGGAAAAAGATTTTTTTTTCCAGTGTGCAATTTAGGAGTGTCTAAAAGGTGTTTTGTTCAGTCCATTGTGTATGAAGAGTTTAAAAAGGTTGGGCCTATAGATTTTTAAGTGCCCCCCAGATAAGGTGAGCTTAACTCTATTGTAAATTATACTTCTCACACTGTGGTCTGGGGAAAGAGCTTGCACTGTTGCTTTCAGTATTTAAAACCTGAAATAATAGAGACAGAATTACCCAGGCATGTGCCTCTCAGCCTGGTGCTTTGTCACTGCAATTGAGATGGGCATGTTGGAAACAGTATCCTGTCCTTTAACATAAGTGATGAGGGGGAGGCAGTGCTGTCTGCCTTTATTCCAGAGGCTGACTGCTATATACTCCTCTGGAGTTTCTGCAAATGCACATTGCTAAAGAAGGAGACAGGAGAAGGGTAGGATTAACTGCTTTCTTTTTTTTTCTAAAAGAAGTTTGGGACCCTAGCACTTTCCTTAAAAAAGAGTTGGAAGTAGTTGTTTTTGTTTTTTTGGTTTTTTTTTTTTGCCAGCCCTGGGCTTGAGCTCAGGGCCTGAGCACTGTCCTTGGACTTTCTCAAGGCTAGAGCTCTACTATTTGAGCTTCAGCACCACTTCTGGCTTTTTCTATGTATGTGGTACCAAGGAATTGAACCCGGGTCTTGCTAGGCAAGCAATCTACCACTAGGCCAAACTCCTGGCCCAGGAAGTCTTTTTTTTTTTTAATAATTTTTATTGTGATTAATAGAAGGGTTACATTATATTCACTAGATAGAAGGTGCATAACTTCACAAATATTGATACCCTTTCTCATGACATGGTCTCAATTTTACTCCCCCCACCCCCTGCTCATCTTGATTTCCCCACCTTCCCTATCCAATTTCAAATAACCAATTAAGCACTTTATATATATATATATATATATTATATATATCAGATAACAATGTGAAATATTGTAACAATATGAGATAACCAAGGGATGGCAAAAGAGATGAGAGATAACATAGTACATTAAGGACAACAGTCATTCATTATATGGCTTTTGTTTCCTTATCCTGGAGGTCCTTACATTTAGTGTTGTACTATTTGGCCTAATGTCTCTAGATTTTGTTCTATTGTAAATCTCTGCTAGGAGACCCCAAGGTTTCTACTGATTATGACAAATGAGGGAGACTATTAGGCCTATGTTCCTTTGAGTCTGGCTTACTTCACTTCATATGATTTTTTTCTAAGTCTTTCCATTTCCTTACAAATGGGGCGATGTCGTTCTTTCTGACAGCAGCATAGAATTCCATTGTGTATAAAAACCACATCTTGTTGATCCACTCATCAACTGAGGGATATCTGGATTGGTTCCATATCTTTGCTATGGTAAATAGTGCTGCAATGAACATCATTGTGCTAGTGGATTTAGTATGTTATTGTTTCTGAACAATTGGGTAAATGCCAAGTAGTGGAATTGCTGGGTCATAGGGGAGCTCTATGTTTAGTCTTTTGAGGAACTGCCATACTGCTTAGTTGGAAGTAGTTTTATTTGCTTGGGCAAATTCTCAAGGGAATGAAAAAGTATCAACAAACATACTCCTTTAGCCTGGAACTAGATCTCAGGACATGATTTGCTTTTGATTTATCAACTGTATTTGTATTTCTCCCACGTTTCCTTCTCATAGGTGCCCAGATAGGAGGAATGCAGATAGTAGGAGCATTTTTAAAAATGTATTTGTTTCTAGGAGCTACCTTCTTTCCTTTTTAAAACATTTCAGACCTACAGAGAGTTTAGAGAGAAAAGAATGCATTGAGTATTTTGGGCAGTTGATCGTTCTTAATTATTTTTTTCTGTTGTGTGAAGTAGGTTTCAGGTATGACCATGATATTTCCTTTCCCAACATGTACACCATCTAAAAACATGGCATTACCTTTGCGTATACCCAATGGTTTTAACATTAATCTATAAATGTACCATAGCATACAGCCCATTGTCTTAGTAATATATTCTATTCTTCTTCTTCTTAGTCAAAGAACACTGCATTTAGTTGTCTTGTTTTGTTGGTTTGTTTTTTATTTTCCACTCATCTAGAATAATCTTTGTTACCTATCTGGTTGTTTACAACATTAATAAACCACAATCCAGGACAGATGTCCTGTAGAAAGTCCTACAATTTGAATTTGTCTGGTGTGATGCCAGTAATAAGGTTTAGACAAAAACTCTGTCCAGAACTTCCTTAATTACTTTTTTCTATTTTGGCATGTGATTTTATTATCAAGTTAATACATAGTTAAGTATCAGTTTTAGAATTTCTTCATGTCTTTATTAACATAATTTTTAAAATTTAATTTTATTGTCAGGGTGATATACAGAGGGGTCTCAGTTAAATACCTAAGGTAGTAAGTACATTTCTTGTCTAATATTGTTACCCCCTTTCACATTCTTTCTTCCCACTTTCCTTTTCCTCCAAGTACCCCCCCCCCAAGTTGTAGACAAGTTTTTCTTTGTGGTTATTGTTTCTAATGCACTATGTCAAGTTATTTCTTTTTTTCTTTCTGTTTTTTTCCCCTATTGTTTATCCTCTGTTGTCACTGTATCTGATTTTGATACCTGGTATATTATATATACATTCATTTGGATTACGGAAGGGGAAAAATAAAATAATGAGACAAGGGACAAAGCATGAACCAACATAACAGTAATGCTCACAAAACAATGTTAGACATGAACTTTAATATAAAGTTAAAATTTGAACATTACATGATTCAAAAGGTAAACTATGTTTAATTAGTTGACTCAAAATTTTTATTCCTGTTTTAGTCTCTGACAATTTCCATTTCCTCCTTTTGGATAACCATTTTTATTATGTTCTGATTTGTCTTTACTGCATTTCAATTTTTTCAAGAATAAGCAAATATACTATACAGTGATGATAATATGTAATAAAATATATGAATATATAAATGGGGGTTTAAGTATATCTTATTTGTATATGTGTGTAGAGGCAGGCATGTTTTTTGATTTGTTTTATGAGAAAGATACATGTGCAAATATTTATATATATGTAATAACGTATTGTTCTACTTCTATTTCACGTAAGAGATAATGGAAAATTTTCTATCCTAAATCTTGGAAATACTTCTTTTCACTAAATATTTCTCTTTTGGGTCCATTGGTTTTCTCAAATCGGTATTTATCTTTTCTCAATATGCTGCTGTTTTAAGTATAGCTTTGACTTTTGATGTAATGCCTCTGTTTTACTTTATAGTTAAGGGCCCAAGGCTCAGAAATCTTCAGTAATGTCCCTAGCATCCTATGGGTAGTAAATGGTAGACTCACTGTCTACAGGAAGTTATTTGAATCATATTTTGGTGTCCTCATAAAATTATCAAGAAATTGATGATTTCTGGAGAAAAGATACATGAACATATCAGGGAAAGCTGGGGAATTCACTTGCTATCACAAAGGATGCTAGCAGACAAAGGATGTTTCCCCTCCCCTTCTTCCTCTCCATGCCCAGGTGCTGTTCCTCTGCATTTTTGCTCAAGACTAGTATTTTGCCAGTTGAGCTACAGTACCATCTCTCCCCTCCCCTCCACTTACCAAACCTTCCTTTTCCTTATTCCTTCCTTCCTCCTCCTTTCCTCCTCCTCCTCTTCCTTGCTCCTCCTTCTCCTTGCTCCTCCTCCTTCTTCTTCCCCTTCCTTCCTTCTTTCCTTCCTTTCTTCTTTCCTTCCTTCCTTCCTTCTTTTCCTCCATCTCTCCTTCCTACCCTCTCTCTTTCCCTCTCTCTTTCCTTCCTTCCTTTCTTTCTTTCTTTCTTTCTTTCTTTCTTTCTTTCTTTCTTTCTTTCTTTCTCTCTCTCTCTCTCTCTCTTTCTCTCTCTCTTTCTTTCTTTCTTTCTTTCTTTCTTTCTTTCTTTCTTTCTTTCTTTCTTTCTTTCTTTCCTTCTCTCTCTCTCCCTCTCTCTCTCTCTTTCTTTCTTTCTTTTCTTTCCTTTTTTTTCTTTCTGGTTAACAGGAGATAAGAGTATTACAGACTTGCCTACCTGGATTAGGTTTGAGTAGCTGGGATTACAGGCATGAGCCACTAGCATCTGGGTTCATTCATTTTTCAAGTAGATTAATATTCAATCAAAAGTTTTTAAAATTATTTTATTTTATTTTTTATTGTCAGGGTAATGTATAGAGGGGTTACAATTACTCTTTCCAGGTAGTAGCTGCATTACAATAAAAAGTTATGACCTTGCGATTGTAGCTATGGCAGCAAGAATCTTTTATAAATGAGAAATTCTAGGAAAGCCTCTCTGTAGGAACATGGGATGAACAAAATGCAGTTGAGGTTCAAGGTAAATTATTTCAGATTTTAGGGCAGACTTCAGCTTCAGTGGAGCACTGGTACATAAACCAGGAACCTGGAGAAGAGATTAGACTTGGATGGTGAGAGCTGAGGAAAAGCCCCAGGAAGATTACCCAGGACTACCCAGGATGCTCAGCAGAGAAGACAGAAGCAAGCTAATGAGCGGCTTCCAGATACAGGTAAGGGCTGTGATCCAGTACAATGTAACTGTGAGGAGATCATTTCAACTAGATGGCATGTGAGGAGAGATATGAATTATAAGGAGGAGCTGCTCTTCAAAGAAGAGGGAAACACTCTACTAGGATGAGGAAAGAGCTTCTACCAGAGACCAAAAGGGCTGCAAAATGTGGGTACAACTAGAATGCATCAAATAAGGAGAAATAAGAGATGAGGACAAAGCCTGAGACAGATTAGGAGAGACTTTGTCAGTCAGAGTGGAAATAATTTGGATTTTATGTTAAATGCCTCTGATCATACTGGAGGAGGTAAGTACTGAGAGGCTTCTTCAATAATTGCGGTATAGTCTTAGGGAATGTATTTAAGTTCAGTTCTATAAAGTGTGATGAATTCCAAAGAGACAAATGCAATAGCTGCTGTTGATCACGTGCCTTTATTCTGAAGTCAGGATTGTGCCATAGACCGGAAGTACCTGTGTTCTCTCCTACTGAATCCATTTGTTGCAACTTCAAACCCTAGGGCCTGTGGGTGGTAATTATTCCTGAAGGAGCAGACTGCATGACAGGATTAGTGCTCCTATAAGGAGAAACTGAGAGGGCTCTCTCTCTCTCTCTCTCTCTCTCTCTCTCTCTCTCTCTCTCTCTCTCTCTCTCTCTCTTTCTCCCTCTCCCTTTCTCATGAGGAGACAAGGAGCAGAAGCCCACTGCAGATATCACATATGTCTGCATCGAGACTTTAGACTTCCAGTCTTTAAAACAGTAAGAAATAACCAGGTTTGGTGGTTAACATCAGTCATCGCAGCTACTTGAGACACACCTATTTTGCTAGCCACTCAGGAGGCTAAAGTCAGGAAGTTTACATTCCCAGTCCCCCCCAAAAAAATCACAAGAACTCCATCTCAAAACATAAAGCAGGATATGGTGGTAAGTGCTTGTCAGCCCCACGTAAGTAGCAAGCCTAACTAGTAAGGTCAGCCGAAGCAATAAAGGGAGACCTCGCTCAAAAACAACTCAAAAAAAATCTGTGTGGCTCCAGCAAGAGACTGCCAGGCTAATAAGCATGAAGCCCAAGCTCAAACTTTAGTAATGCCCAACAAAACAACCAAACCCAAGTTCCAAAGCTGTAAGAAATAAGCTTTGGTTGTTTAAGGCATCCAGTGCCAATGAATATTATTTTTGTCACAGCAGCTTGAGTTAACTTAGATAATTTTTTTCCAGGTAAAGCATCAAATGAAGATAGAATGGGAAGTTGGACCAACAGTTTGGGATAGAGGACATATATGCAAAAATGAGTGCATGGCTACTTGCTTTTACCACACCCAAATGACTCATGAAGAGGATTTTCTTCACATTGAAATACAAATGCACTATTTCAGTGATATATACACAGTAAACATATTTCATTTCATGGAAAGAGATGAGGACTTAAAACTATCTTGTAAAGTCCCTCATGTAAAAGAATGTATACTTCTGATGGAGTAAGATAGAACATACCTCTCCCCACCCTGCCCATCAAATTCGTGTTTTTTTGTGTGTGAAATCAAGTAACAAACTTTCTTTTGATTACATCTCTCATTTTGCACTCAGTGTTTTTGTTGAGTTTTGAAAATCAGACAGACTTAACATTAAGTGAGAAATCAAGCAAAGCTAAAGGCATAAATCCTTGAGAAGAGAAAAAAAATTGCAGCATGCCATATCTAATCATGAGACAGCTAGAATAAATAAATGGCAAGAGTGAGACTTACAAAATGAAGTGAATGACAGTAAGTATATTTAAAAAGTCATGACAGATGCATCAAAAATAAGGATAATTTAGTATACTAAGTCATCTTTATAAGAAAAACTTCCAAACATGATATTTAAAGTTAAACCAAAATTATAATTAGCTAAGTAAAATTTAAATAGGAACACTAAACACATGTAAATATGTTTTACACACACTTTATTTTAGGTTAATCTACATGGCAACTTAATAACCCATGTATTTTTAAACATCTAGGACCTCCAGGACATGTAGAAAAAATGGACACACGTTTGGCTCAACGTTTTAGAAACAAATTGAACTATCTCTTCCATAATTCTGTCAATTTGGCCTAAATAATTTACCTTGCAGACAATATGAAATGAAACAAAAAAAATTACCACTTGATTGCTGCTATTTTGTTATGGAAGATGATAGTTTATTGGAATAATTACTTAATAATTATTTATAAAGAAGTCCTGTGGAAATTTATCTAGTGGATGTTGTGGCTATTCAAGAGTAATGTCTGGCTGGTGGTATAGAAAATGACTCAAGTTCTTATAATGCGGTTAATGCAATTTATTGTATGTTAACAGCCTGTCCTTGTAGGGCCTAGTAGACCTTGTGGTTGAAAAAAGATTTCTTGGATTTCCAGTCTCCCCAAAGATGATGGTGTTCCCTTGAAATAGGCAGCTGGGGAGAGAAACACTTCAAGCCAGTCTAAGAAACTTGCTGTACTCTTAAAGGTTTTCTCTCTTGGCTTCCAAATGTTTTATGGAGCCTCTTGCTCCCCATCCAACATTCCCCCAGAGTACCACATTTTTACACAATTGCTGTGAGACTGGATGAATCACCAGAAGCTTCCCAGAAACCTTATTCCTATATATATCTGTTTCTAAAGGGTGTCACTAGATTCCTCTTACAAACAATGGTGAAGAAAGACAAGACAGGCCTGGAAGCATTTGCATTTGTCATGGAATTCAGAGCTGAACAATGGAAATACCAGTCTATAAACTATCCTCAGTAAACTGAAGCTCTTTTAAGGATAGTTATATCTACCTCAGGAGTATATGGACTTAATCTGATAAGTAATGGGGAATCAGTGTATTTTTTAAACCATTGTATACTAGTGAAGAAAAAGCACTGAGATAAAAAAATTGATCTTTAAGTAAAAATTAATGTACTTTTCCCTTCTTTCTCTTACTTTCTCTTCCTCTTTTTGTTTCTCTTTCTCTCTCTGCCTCTCTCCTCCCCTCCCTCCCTTTTTCTTTCGTTCTTTTTCTCTTTCTTTCTTTCATTATTTCCTCTTTCTTTCTTTTTGACATGCTAGGATCAAACAACTCTGCACTTTGCAAATGCTAGACAACTCTATCACTTGAGCAACACCCCATTCTCTGGTGAACTGTTTAGGGAGTCTTCCTTTCTCTACTTCTTTGGGATTTTAAGAACTGGTTATGCACTAGCTTGAGTCAGGGGCCTTTTGTAGCTGTTTTTTTTTTTCTGAGAGGTAATGAATGAGAGAAGTGGTTGGTGAATTTAGACACAGCAAATATGTTTGTTCTATAAGGCCAGCTGACACACACATGGAAGAAAATATAGAACTGAGATTCCCACACACTCAAAAAGACCTTGTATTTCAAGGATGGAAAAGAACTGAGTAAACTTAGACCTAATCCTCTTAAAGGGGGATCCTGGAAATAGGGACACAAAGATGTGCAATGCCTCTGTGCCAGCAACAGTCCAGAAGGCGGTAACATTCTTTTTTTTTATTATATTAACAGAAAACAAAACTTGAAATAAAACATTGCTAACTAGAATTTTGTTAACTAGCCCAAGGCAAAAAGGGACTTTAAATACATCCCTAGGGCTGGAAGAAGTGAGTAAAGGATGGAGTTATTAACATTTAGTGCTTTGGAAGGGCGGCTCTGTAGAGCTGGAGAACCTAAGGATGAGGGAACAAAAGTAAAAATGGAAAACCCAAAGGAGCAGGATGCAAACATGGCCCTTTTTTCCTCAGTAGCCTGCTGTCTCTTCTGCCACTGCCTCCCAGAGTGATAGCATAACAAAGAACCACTGACAAGAGAGAAAGAAAATTATATATATTACAGGTAAGTGGTGAATTATAATAATAATGTTTGTGGCACCATTTCATGAATATTTTTAATACACTAGACAATGATATGATTAGTTTAATATTTACCATAATATTACATAGAGTTTATGATACCTATTTTACATATGAAGACATAGGAATTAGTGTTGGGGCCTGACCTCCATCTCTGAGGCCTGATTCTGGCTCAGCGGCAATTAAAGGGCTTTGGCCAGGCATTCACTCCTTGCATACCTCTCTTAAGGCATCTCTATGTATGTGACTCCATTGAGCCCCCCACAGCTTCGCGGGTCTCGTGTGCTTTCCTGCACTTGTCCGGCCCAGTTCCTGAAAGTCCCCCCCAGACCCTTAGTGGTAGCACAGAGGCCCTCTTCCTATTGGCTAGCTTCCCACTTTCCACCTTCTCTCTCCCCAACAGTATATAACTAATTGTCTGATGCAATAAAGAGAGAACAGCAGATCAGATCAGAACAGCAGAGATCTGATGCGCTTTCATGGTTAACACTACTCCTGACTCAGTGTGGTTTTTTTCTTCCCCGGTAATTGGGGGAGGGATGGGTCATCTGCTCCCCAGAGAAGCAACAAATTAGGGGGAAAATATACAATACGATAGGTCAATCATGACTCAAACTCAAGTCTATCTGATCTAACAAAAAAAGAAAGAAAGAAAGAGAGAAGCTGTGAAGAAGACATCTGACAGTAGGAAGACTAGAAATAGTAGTTCACACCTGTAATCTCAGCACTCAGGAAGTTATTACAAGTTCAAGACCAACCTAGCCTATAGATGTTGTCTCAGGAAACCCAAACCAAACTAACAAATTTAATAAAACATACTTCTAACATCCATATAACACAATTCTCAAGATCTTTCTAACAAGATAACCTAACAAGTAATCTAACAAGGGTCAAGCTTCAAAGAGTGTAAAGTATATCATAACTAAGTATAACTTTGATTATAGCTGAGGCTACACTGATCAGGATGGCATATTTCCACTGCTCCATATCCTACTTGTGTATTTCATAAGAGAAAAAATGATGAGCTTGCTTTTTTTCTCATAAATGCTATATATATTTTGGTTTTCCTACAAAATATACTGTAGTCACCCGGGTAATTAAATGCCATAACTTTTGTGCTTTCACTCTTTGCAAACTTCTTTCTTAGCTCAGTGCAAATAGTAGTAACCACTGAAATCCAAATAAAGAAATGAGATATTAGAAAAATGAAAATGTTTCCATCTGGAATCTCTTCATATTTCAGTATGAATAAATTGGCAGGTACCTGGTGGAGCCCTCAGGCCAAAAGCTGAGCTTATTTGATTTCTGTTTTCATTTCTCCTTTTTGTTGTCAATTGAATAACATCTCTGCTGATTTTTTTATTCTTGGAGACTCCAGCCTTTCTGATGGCCATTTGTCACTCCCCAAGCTTCCATGGCTGCTGGCTATGGCAACTAAAAAAGCACCAAGGTGAAGAAGAAAAATCATGAAAGAACACACTTCCAGCATTTCAATTAGATCTGGAAACCTCAGCCAAGTGGCAAAGCAAAGAGTTTCTTTCCATGGATCTTCTAATTGCTGCAAAAAGACAGCCCCTGGGAACACTGTGGATTTTAAGTATTCAAGGTGTGTGACTGTAGGTTGGTCGTCATAAGGCAGATGGCAAAGAATCTGCTGGAAGGCTGAATTTCCACTGGTACCAAATAGGGCTGACTGCACAGTAGTTAAGTGGAGGTAGCTGTCAAGGAAGAGATGTGTTCCCTCCCCTACTGGGACAGTTGAACCACACACTTCCTTCCTTCTCTGGTTCCCAGTGGCCCTGGGCATTTTTCTCTGTTGTAGCATTTCACTCTTGAAATGAATGGCACTTAGCAGGGAAGGTGTCTTTGGTAAGTATTTTACAACAGTGCAGGAGTTAACAGTTTCTTTTTTCATTAAAAGTGAGTTTTTGGTGGCTTTGTGACTGGCAGCCTGGAAACTTCTTACTTCCCTTTGATCCAGTGATCTCATAAAGAGTCATCTTTCCCAGACATCTGCCAAAGGGAAGGTTATCTTCTTTTCTTCCCTTCCTTCATTCTTTGTTCCCTACTTCCTTCCCTCCCCAAGACTCAAAAGAGTTGATTTTTCTTTTTTCTTGTGTGTGTATGTTTTTTTTTTTGGCAAGATCCTTGTGAATATGGACAGTGAGGGATACTAGATAATTATAAACCACAAGTGCTTTATTAACTAAGGTGTGAATGTTTGCACATGCATATAAAAAAATGTTTAGCCAGGTGTCAGTGGCTCCTGCCTAGAATCAAGGAGGCTGAGATCTGAGGATCAGAATTTAAAACCAGCAGGAAAGTTCATGATACTCTTATCTCCAGTTAGCTACCAAAGTAAATAAACAAATAACTAAAAAGTTAGAAGTGGAGAGATAGCTCAAAGAGTACTCACCTTAACAACAGCAACAACAACAACAAACTCATGAACAGATCCCAGGCCCTGAGTTCAAGCTCTGAACTCACACACACACACACACACACACACACACACACACACACACACACACACGTGCCCGCGTGCAAAATAAAATTAGAAATAAAGCTTAGAGGACGTGAAAAAAATAATAGATAACTCCTTCAAAAATAGCATAAAGAGAAGGGAAGAGAAAAATAGCATTTGGTCACTTTATGATATCAGTGGGCATACCAAATGTAATTTTTTAAAAAAAATGTGGATCTGTAGCTGTTAATATTCCACTTACAGTCAATTAAATATTGACAAGTTACTTTGGTGGCAAAGAGGATAATGTAGTGGTCCAAAGTCAGAATGTGTCCTCTATAAGGACAGGCCTTATTTTACATTATATTACTGCTGCCCAGCCCTCACTAGGGGCTTGGCTTGAAGATGACACTGGATAACAATTTGTTAACTTGAACTGAAGAAAAAAAGTTAGTGGATCACTACCTCATGAACATCATAAAAATATTTATGAAAATTAGAATAATGATTGTATGATTTATCTGTTATTCTTCTGACCTGCACTTTGTTAGATCCATCAATGTTGTGTGCCACAAGACACCTGAGACGTTACAAGTACTTAAAGTGTCACTGGAAACATCCAAGACAAATTTGAGGAGTCTGCCGCATTTTAGTACTTTTTAGTCATAAGGGTGTTTCACTGGCCTCTTAATTCTTTGAGACTTAAGGAGTTTGTTGATGCGCTGTAGGATGCATTGCTGTAATCAGTCTGTAATGAAGCACTCACTTCTTGTGGACTGATAGAAATGTCAGGCAGACAGAGCTGGGTTGGATGGCTCCTGTGGATGATGTTGCCCTGGTGATCTGGAGCTTGGATCTATCACCAGTGTGAACTTTGTATCTTGTGTCTCTGTGAGATGGCAATGATAACTCCTCCCTCCAGGATTATTGAGAAGGTTAGAAAAAGTTAATGTTTGTAGACAGCTCAGGTTAGGGATCAGGATTTGGGACTCCTTGGTAAGTAGTGAGGATCAGAACAGTAGCATTGGGATGGCGTTCTCCACTTGTGAGGAGCTGTGATGGTTGTGTGGCAGTTGTACTGGAGAGAGGATAACTGGGCGGTGTGTCAACCCTCAGTTTATGTTCCTGTCCCATTGCTTGGAATCTTATAATAAGAAGTCAAGTCAGAGATGCCGGAAATACTTTTCTACTTTGGCAGTATGTTATTAGTATGATAGGTGGAATTAGTTTCCATGTATATTTTTTCTAAGTATAAGTTATGACTTTCTAAGGTAGATCTATATACATACCTGTGTATTTCCTCCAGTCCCACGGGCAATTTGAGATTAGTTCACTGAAAATGCCATCTGTTCTTTGTAGTGGGAAATGAAAAGAAACTCAGAGTTTTCAGCATCACTATGCGATTTGCATTTGAATAATAGGTGTCAGAGACGTGGGTACCCGTTTCTTTTAAGTGTGATGTTAAATGCTTGTGACTTCACTAAGTGTTTGGAAGCAAGATGTTAATATCATAATTATCTTTTTCCTTAATGAGATAATGTTGAGAAGCAGCTTTAGAAAAATGTACTGAATAAGATGCTGAGAATAAAAGCTGAGCTGTCTGCCTTCCCCTTCTTTTCTCTCAGTGGGTTCCTGGGTGGAGAAGTGAGCTAGGAAAACACCCATAGTGCTTTGTGGCATGGAAGTTCAGCCTAGTTTTTCTGGATACTTCACCACTTTTTGTGAATCAGGGCCTGGGCTCTGAGCAATTTTGCTTATAGCTAGTTCTCTATCACTTTGAGCCGCAGCGCCACATCCAGTGGTGGTTAATCGGAAATAATCATCTCACAGATTTTCCTGCCCAGGCTGGCTTTGAATCACAATCCTCAGATCTTAGCCTCCTGAATACCTAGGGAGAATCTATTTTTTGATGACAGTTGCTTCCATAGAGATAGAACACTCAAGAAATTGCTGAAGAATTAATGAAGAATTTTATACTCCCCCCTATCACTTCACATCCTTCAGGAGTCCTCCAAATGACTCATTTCTGAAACCAACAACTTCAGAGACTCCCCTCTACCCCGCTATCTTCCTATTGATACCTTTATGGAGAGTTTTCTATTGATTAGATTCAGTTAGTCCCTAGGACTCACAAGACTCAGAGAAGTTGTCTGTGTTGCTTCTCATTATTAGAAAGAATGCAGATTCAACTCAGTGAAAGAAAGAAGCTCATAGAGCAGGGTCCCGTAGAAAAGGTATAGAATTCCTGGTAGTCTTTTTCCAGGGAAGCTGTGTGGATGGCATCACTGGCTCTTCTTCTAAATAGTTGGTGAACAATAATACACACAGTATGTTTCTAACCACAGAAGCTTGCCTGAGATGCAATGCCCATTGTCTCGTTGAGTTTCACTGAAGTTGGCTTCAAAAACATGGTTGACCATTTTATGGCTGATTTTATCACTCCAGCGGTTGAAATGTTACCACATGGACCAAGAGTCCCGACCATAAACTACCCTATAAGCTTCCTCTGTCTGGCATGGCCTGTATCCTCTAGATGAACAGATATGCTTTTCAGACAGGATATTTATTACATGTGGCTACATGGCTTCTTGAAAGCTGAGGTCAAAAATCAGCCCTCACTCCGATGCTTTACTGTACTTACTCTTCACTCCACCAATAAAGACACATCATTTAAGATCCTAGCATAGAATTTAAGTGAGGTGAGTATATAAAGTGCATATATACACACTAGTATATTGCTCATTCCTTTGTTTATTTAAAGGGTCCTATAATTATTGGTGATTCTATGTATATAAGATACCTCAGAAATAAAGAAATTGACAAATTCTACAATTCTGCTGCTATTTTGGACCCAGGCATAACCTTACTACACCACAAAAGAAAGCCTATTAGTCTATATAATTTTGCTCATGGACATTATTGAGTATTCTGTATTTGTATTTGTCCCCTGTTTCAATTTTCATTAATCTGCCTCCTTCTCATTTGCAATCCCATTCAGATTTTATTTCAGCTTCTTGATATTCATTTTGTGAAACTGGTTGTTCAAAGGCTTTATATCCGATAATTTCACTCCCTGATAAAAAATATTACACTCTAGGTAGGTTGATAGTAGAATTATACACACACACACACACACACACACACACACACACACACACACACACATAGCTGTGTGTTTGCATGGCAGGTTGTACTTTTTGTCTATGATCCATATATAAGAGAACACATGTACTCTTGTCTTTCTAAGCTTGGCTTCCATCACTTAGTATGATACTTTCTAAATTCATATTTCCCTGCAAATGACATTATTTCATTCTTCCTGATGGCTGCATAAAATTTTGTTAAAGATATGTATGTGTGTACTTATATATATAGACACACATATATATATTCATGTATATAGCCTGTATACCTCATTAGGATTTCTTGCTGTTCATATTCTTGACGATGGTCATTCTGACCAACGTGAGGTATTGTTTTGATTTGCATTGTATTTATACCCATTTATGAAGAAATGCATGAACATTACTTTATTGGCCATGTGTACTACTTCTGAGGAGTGTCTGTTTAGCTTCTTATTTAATAATAATTGGATTATTGATTCTTTTTGATTTTAGTTTTTGTGAATTGCTTTTGTATTTCAGTTATTAGACCCTTTTCAGAAATATAGCTAGTGAATATGTATTCTGTGGGCTTTTTTTTTTACTACAGTTTGCTTTTATTTTTATATAGTATGTAATGATCTATAATGATCTTATTTATCTTGCTAACCCTGGGACCTTACTTATTTTATTTTGAGATAGAGTCATACTATGTGGCCCAGACTGGCATCCTCACTTGCCAGCCTCTTTCCTTAGCCTTCTGAATGCTGTGATTACAGGTTTGTTTACTCACATCCAACTCTTTTTAGGGGGGGGTAGATTCCTTTAGCTTAGAAACTATATTCTGTACAGAAGCTTTTAAGCCTGATGAAATCCCATTTGTCAATTCTCTCTTCTATTTGCTGACCTTGGAATTCTACTCAGCAAGTCCCATCTTATGCCAAAGAGTTCTACTGTTTCCCTGGTTCTTCCTGTAATAGTTTCAAAGTTTCAGGCTTAATATTAAGGTCCTAGGGGCTTTGAATTGATATTAATACAAAGTGTGAGACTGGGGTACGGTTTTATTCCTTTAATGCTGCAATTTTTTTACATTAGTTATCTAGTTCAAAGTCACACAAATGTAGTCTATAAAGCATATTAGAGAATTCACATTGATTATTAATCCTTAAGGATAGAAATTCTGCTTTCCACATTTCTAGCACATAGTAGGCATCTGCACATCTTTACTAAGTGAACAAATAAGCGAATCCTTGGTTGAATGACTTCTCAGGGAATGCATAGTGGGTTTTCTAATCATGTGTAGCTCAGTCAAGTGAGAAAAGATAAAGTATTCATAAGAAACAATGAGCATATTTTTATATTATAAAATAAGATGCAGAAGAACAGCCAGTGTTTGTGGGGAAGTAATTCTCTTGATAAAACTCCAGGTACTTGAATTTATGCAAGGTCAACCTTCCCAGTGAGATTTTTTAGAAACAGAGTTTCAACCAGGAATTGGGATAAGCACTCACAAGTTTGGGTGCTTATCCAAACTGCAATTAATCTCTGAACCTTTGGAGGTTTTCTGACTTCTAAAGAAAGCTGAAAAAACCAGAGAGGACAGAGAAATTGCAGAGAAATACCAAAGAGAGTGATCACAGGAAAAGCTTCTGAGGCCAGAGAGATTGCAAGGGCTGTGGGAACAGAGGAGGACAAATAAAGGGTTACAGAAATAGAAGAGAAGGATACCAGAGGAGCAGAGAAAGCTTGGAAAAAGCCAAGGAGGCCAGAGCAATCACAGAAGAGATGCTAAGGGCATAGGGGAGGTGGGGGTGGGAAGGGGACTGAGAAAACAGAACTGAGTGGAAACATTAGGCAGGAGCAGGGGTGAGATTGTGGACAGAGAAATCATTACAGAGGAAGAGGGAGAGAGAAATAAGTTCTCAAGAAGGGTCACTTTCCAACTCTTAGCTTAAAGAACTTTTCTAAGATGTTTCATTAAGTTTGTAGTAGTTTGCATCTTGGAAATATTTTTATCTCATTGTTCTCTTTTTTTTCCTACACTTCCCTTGTTTTATCTCCTGTAAGAGACGATGTATAGGTGGGGCAGGAAAGAAAGGAGGGGATGTGGACTTTTTTGCCCTGATATTTTTGTTTCATTGCCAATAGGTCATGCTCAATGCTAATGATTGCAACTGACCTGAAATGGGATTTTAGTTATTGTGAAAATTTTCCATCTCTCATGATTCAATGTGATGAAATTTCTTGAAGAGACCACATGCTTTTTTTAAAAATAAATAAAGAAAATATACTACTGATAGACTGCAAAATCAGTTTATTAAACAGTGCATCATCTACTGGATAGATTTTGTTACCTAGTGAAAGAGTAGTTTGAAAGTTTCATCAATATTACGCAGTGTCTTGTAAGCCATAGTTCCTGGGGTAAAGGTTTTAGTTGGTCTCCCTGGAGTTTATTCCTCTATTTAATTCAATCACATTTTCCTTAGATTAAAAACATAAAACAGACATCTAGAAAATTGGCATTCTAGCTATAGGCCAAATTCCTGAGACATTCATGCGTTCTAAAGCAAATTCAGAAAAACTACATTTTTCAAGTTCTGAGTCAGAATTTATTTCTAGGCTATGCTGAAGTATATTACCATATTTAATTGAGATTAAAAGCAAAAAAAAAGCAGTTGCTTTAGCCTGACCCTTAAACATTGGCTAAATTTCTAAGTCTGTTGGTGGCCCATCTGCCTAATTCTATTGTCACATATGGACAATAGCTAACCTTTTGTCTTGGCCTCTAGAAAGCTCTTGTGCATATGCTCCAGTTCTATTCATTTGGACTTGTTTTTACAAAGGTGAGCAGAGAAAAGAAAGATCACACAGAAGAAGAGTTGAAAATGTCCCTTCCATTACTGCTGTAACTAAAATTATAATATGTAAAGGCAGTTATCTTCATGTACAAAATATAATATAAAATTGTTATCATTATAAAACATTACTTTCTTCAGCCTGGCTTTACTAATAAGCAAATAACTAAATGAACACAGTCCTTATTGTTGCTAATATGTTTTCTGGGAAAGAAAGGCTGCTCTGAAATTCCATAACTAATTTTTATCCCAAATCATGGGTCTGCACTTACACGATAGAAACTTTGAAAATGAATCCTTGCTTCTGAAGCCTTTAAACTTGACCGAAATCTTCTCATCAAAATTTAGATATCTGATTCATTGGGTAAATTTTCTTACCCAAATGACTTCATTTGTTCTTTATGTTTCTCTCAAGAATGATTAAAACAATAATGCACATATATATATACATATACACAGTATTTATAAAAATAGTTACCTTCTGTGGTGGAGGCATATAATAAGTAGAAGGTAATAATTTTTCTATGTGTCTTCTGAAAGATAAGAATATCATCTTATTTGTCAACAGGTAGCCTTGTTTAAAGTAAAATATATTTAAAAAGTAAAATATATTTATCTGTGTCTGTCTTTTCTTCAAATATTAAGCTTTTAAGATTAGAATATTTGACCTCTTCTTACTTAACTCCTCACAGCCTATGCTATGGTGTGTTTAACCCAGTAATTGTGATTTTTTTTTTTTGACAAATAGTCTCTGCTCATCTTTTCCAGGATCTTGACTTATTCACCTGATGGTTTGAGAGAGCCAGTTTGACTCTCTGCTGTCACCATTTTTTTATTTTATCACTTTTCCTCTCCCTTCTGTACTTCTTTTAACTGATTGTATTGACTTTTGTCTTTGATATTCCCATGCTTGGTTGATTGCCTTATTGCTCTGAGAAAATAGCACCTTCTTGACTTCATGAGCTTGCGGGGAACACTAAGTGAAAATGCTGTATACACTTGGGGAAGAAATATAAAAATTGTTAGAAATGGACAGGAGTTTTACACAGCTGATGAGTGTTAAAGGAAAGATTGAAGACAATTTACTTATGAAGCAGCAAATAAGTGTATTAGCCATAAATTTTGTACCTAGGAATGCTAGCAATTCTGTAACAATTAAAAATAATTAGAAGCATTTTTAACCGATCAAGTATCATGTTATTTTTAGTCAACAATAGCTTTAGATTACTTGGAGATTCAATGAATTGTGAAAGGAAAATATTCAGGAAAAGGATTGTATCTGTACCAGACGTGCAAATTTTTTAAAAAAATGTTGTCATTATTCCCTGAACAATATGGAATAACAACTGTTTATATCTTATTCATTGTTGTGAGTATTCTAGGTATGATTTAAAGTGTAGGAGGAGATGTATGCAACTACTATGTCATTTTCTCTAAGGGACTTGAACATCCTTGGATGATGTGGAAGAATCAATGTGCCATAGATACCAAGCGATGATGAGATCATGAAATATGGCAAGGAAAAAGCAATTTTATTTCATCATTCAGTAGAGCAGAGATGTGTAATTAGATACACTTATGTTTTCATAATGCATAATCATTTTCCCACTCCGTTATCCTCACAGACTCAGTAAATACTGTTAGGTAGGAGGGTGGACACTTGAAACAAGATTGCCTTGGTCTAATCTGGCCCTTCTACTTAATAGCTGGAAAAATCCATTCTCCACTTGTCTCCTGCTTATAAAATGGACATATTGGAAATAAAATTACATAAATTTTGAGATTATTATGACAATGTCATGAGTTACTAGCTTCAAACTGCCTAGAAAAGGACCGTCAAACAGCCAACACTATGTCCTTGTTTATGGGAAAATTACTAACAAACATCTTCATTAAAGTCGAACAGTGTCACCATACAATCTGGTTTTTATTCTCCCAAACAAAAAAATACCTACTGTTATTGCCTGATATTTTCAACCCTGACTGAGCTTTTCTGGTAAAGACCTTGGGTTCAGCAGAGTGAAAAGGATGAGGATCCCTAAACAGTATACTGATTTAACAAGTGAATGTTGTATGAGGCGAACGTGCACTGGAAAACTGTCTTTGCCAAATGGTCAGAGGCATGGGAGTTAGATAGACTTGGGTATGGGTCTGAGCTCTGTCTTTTGCCAGCTGTATGCAATACATCTCCCAAACTAGGAGCCTGAAGTGTTATGGCTGTACTGAGAAGTTGGCAGGAACAGGGGTGAGTGAGCATCACGCATGACAGTTGGGCCATCCTGGATGTTGGTATCTCTTCAATTTGGCCAACTATATGTGATTCTGATTTCTCATGCTTTGAAAGAAAAAAAAAACATTTCTATTCCTTTTTCTTTTAAAAAAAATACCTTAGCACTTAAACATTGTCATTCATACAGTTGTCCCATTAAAACAAAGCAAGCCTAAACCTTACTGAAGCAGAGTCTGTTCGTAGGAAATAGCTTGACTGTTTCCACTCTGCCTCATCTGCCATATTTCAGTTGTTAATTAGAAATGGAAATGGTTTCCAAGTTTTCTTCTTCCCTCGGTATTGATCTTTTGGGTGAACATAAAGCCTCAACCTGTTAAGCCTTACCGCTATGCTTTTCCTACTTTATCAATTCGAATGGATTTAGCATGTATTATCACTATTTAGATCTTAGTTTTCTTTTTATTTCCTTCTCTTTTAAAGCAATCTGACTAGTTGAAAACCTCTTATTAGAAGAGATTATATGATTGTTTTTTTGGTTTAATAATCTGTTTGAAGAATAAATGACTGCACACTTGAGGATTTAAAATGATGTGGCAACAGGAAACAGGCTTCTCTGTTGCAAACCTGGTTTCTTACAGAGTTGTATATAATATACACACATATATATATGTGCGTATTCTCATATATATTTACATATATATTCACATATATATTTATAGTCTCATATATGTGTGTGTGTGTGTGTGTGTGTGTGTGTGTGTGATATACATGCTCAAATTTGATCACATTGCTGCCAGGATATTTTGTTTTATTTAAATGCAACCACACAAACATCTCTAATCTGGTTTCCTCCAATTCATTTGTGAGTTCCCTGTCAACAACGGTTTTATCAGCCATCAGCATCTAATTGAAGTGGCAGAAGTGGCAGTGCTGTTGTAGTCATCCAATAACGATAAAATAAGCAGACTGAAACTTCAGATGCATTTGAACAAAAGCCCTCAATGTAACATAAACAGGAGAAAAGGTAATTAAAGAGCTTTCTCTCTTCATATTTCAACATCACAGTTTTATTTCAATACAGTTCCAGCAGGAGACCAGGGGTAGATTGATTGATCACATTTTATTGGCTGGTATTATTCTGAAATGTGTCCTATACAGGGTAAAGAGGTTTTTTTTTTGTTGTTGTTGTTTGTTTGTTTTTTAAGTGCTACAATCAAGACATTTCAAGAGCAGGCTTTATTTTTCATGTGACAATTAATAATAGATAACAGAAAGCCCTGCCCTTTATTATTGGGCCTTCGGGTCTTTTGAGACTTGAGCTAATAGAACCCATTTGGAGTCTAACTGCAAAACTGTGATGTCAAAAGTTTACGCTGCGTTTCCTGTGAAACTGTGCCTAGGTTTTTCTACTGCTGGAGAAACGGACTTATCTGGCTATCTGAGGTAGTACTGCATGAATGTAAGCAGTTTAGCAATAAGAGATGCAAACTTTCGAAAGAGAGATAACAAAGCCCTAGGAATAAGCCCTGGTCTTGAATGTATATATAGTCCCCAGGCTGGTTGGCATAGCAACTATTTCTGAGAACCCTGGTGCTGCTTAAGTAAACAGCTAAAGCACAGAGCGTGCCTCAGCTAAGCTGGGTCCATCTGTGGTATCAGCATGTGAGGATCAAACAGGAACATTTTCTTCAGCAAATCAATGATATTTTGGTATCTCCTAATAACTCTGTTGTTTGCAGCACTTCATGGCAAGTCTCTGGTTCTCTCTATTTTTTGGTTTGGCTGTTTGACGGACAATCTGAACATATCAGTAAATGTGATATTAAGATGGCTTTACAATAAACCAAAGGATCTAAGCTCATTAGCTTTCACCTTCTCTTGGCAAGTACTTACAAGGAAAATGAATTGATGATCCAATAGCCATCCTTTAGAGGACCCCAAAGAAAAAAAATAACTGCTCAAGTCGTCACTTTAAATTTTAGAAAAACAAATGAATGCAAAGGTTTGGGAATAGGACAAAACATATCCCTGGTTTCTGGCTTTAAAAATCAGTGTGACACTGGGAATACATATATGGTCTATTGGATATAATAGTGATTCTTGCTGCAACTGTTTCCTTACCAGTGGGCAAACATTAAAAGAACTAAGAGTAATTCCAATGGAATATTTGTGGATGGAATCATACAATATATTTAACAAAATGCTCACAGATCCAATTGGGTTCTCACCCAATGACTGCTTTACAACTGAAAATACTCCTCATCTACCTTTCCCATATAATCCAACAACACATCCTACTTTGTATTAACTATGTTGGTCCAAGTCCCTTCACTAGTGATCGGTTTATGGTTGGTGTGTGATTCAGTTCTGGTTACTGAAACAGAAGACGAGATTCTAATAGGCGGATTAATGGTTACACTTGGAATAGAGGGCAAGAAAAATTAAAGTAATAACACAAAAATTGAATATGAAATTTGATGTAGTAGTCAGTAGATGTCATAAATATTTAGGACTTGTAGGTAACAACTGGAAATTTCTGGTGTGGCTGGACTTGATTTTCTGTGCTATTCTTCTCAAAGTCCTCTATGCAGAATATTGTGTTTAAAAAGTATTAAGCAGAGGGCACATGAGGAGGCTATGAAAAACTAGAAACTTGACTAATTCATCTGGGTTTTGTTTTCTGAGGAGAAATGACACAAGAGAAGAGCTCTCTGTTTTGGAAATTTTCAAATGCTTGGAGAGCTCTTTTCTGAAACGTGTGAAAACTGTAGGTAGAGTTGTAAACTGGTAGACCCCTGTCTTTCCTTGGGGAGTCTACTGTAGACCACCCATTCCTGCCAAAGAAAGAAACTTGAGTGAGAGTCAGTGCTGAGGCCAGTTTTTCTCTTATTCACATCAAAAAGTTGTGCTTCCTGAGAAACATGTATTGAGAAATGAGAACTACTGAATGTATGAGAAGAAAAAAAATTCTGAATGTTTTATATTCAGGCTCTCATGCTGATCCCCCTTATAAATCTCTTCCCCAGAAGTAGTCATTTTAAGTCCAGAGTGATTTATTTTTAGCTTGATATATATATATATATATATATATATATATATATATACTCCTGATAATTTTAAAGTGTTGAGTTTCCAAGAATCTGTGGTGTATTTTCATGAATCATATCTTCTTTTGATGACTATAAATTAAGGGTTTTCTTACTCTGAAAAATGCAGGACTTTACAAAGAAGGAGGAAAAAATAAAGGATGAAACGTGAGCCACAAGTTCCTCTCTTTGGGAAATTTTCTGAATAAACTGCCACTAATATGATGTATGATATCATCTTGGCAGTTTATTATTTTGAAGCAATAGCATGTAACACCTCAGAAGGCGCTATCATGATCTATCATATCAGGAATCCACAATTTATAGCTCTGTGTAGTTGGTAGTACCAAGACATTCCTTAAGCGTTAGAAGGCAAGGGCATATCTATAGTGCTAAGTATATAGTATAGTATAGTATAGTATAGTATATAGTATTGATTATTATACTAGCATTCTCCTAGCAGAGGATCACAATAGTTCAAAAGCTATGTACATATGGCCATATTGGATGATGCTAAGTGAAATGAACTCCAGTATATGGAAATAGGAATTTTATCTTTGTGATTGTTTTTAATATACTATGTGAAGTTATGTCTTTTTGCTATTTCCTCCGTATGATTTATCTCATGTAGTTAGTATATCTGACTTTAGTATCCGCTATATTGTATATACTTTTTGTAATTTACTTGAAATAGGGAAAGAAAGGGGAAAAAATAAGATGATTGAGAGGTGGTGGGAGAAGGGAGAGAAAAATATGGGAAGTGGTATCAATGTTTAAGAAGTAATGTATCCACTATCTGATGAATGTAACTAATCCATCTATATATCAATGTGACAATAAAATACAATAAAAAGAAATATCTTCATATAATTTTGTTTGAGTGAGATCTGGGATTAGGGTGGAAATTTCTTTGTTTACATGTTTACATTTTATATCAATATATAAAGTACTGTTTGTTTAATGTTGTAGTGAATTTCCATGGTAATCTGGTAAATGGCTTGAATTATGGATTGAAGATGTAGAGATGCAGAGATAGAGGTAGTCAAGATAACTTGCCTGAAATCACAGGACAGATGAGTGTCAGAGGCATTGGACCTCAGGTCTTTTGATTAACTATATTGATACATTGCCCTTCCCTGCACCCTCTACCCTCAGAACATTTTCTTAGTATCTGCTTTAAGTTTAGGGCTAACACCATTTAGTTGCATATTTTTTATTTGGTAGTAGAGGAGCTGGTGGTGATGTTGCTTTTATCTGTATTTTTAGCACCACAACTCAAGGCTCATAATCTCCTATACCTCAGCCATTTCCCTTAAGATTTTTTATCAGGGCTTCTAGTTACCCATCCATGCCACTCCAAAACCAGATGCCAGCCAGCTAGGCCAGCCCACATGTCCTCCAGCCTCAACTCAAGCCCTAGGAACTATTCAAATAAGCCAGGAGCCCCAGCTGACCCCATCTTGAATGCATTCTAAGCCAACTTTTCTCTACATCCAGTTTGCTGTTGCCTTCCCTTGGTCCAACCACGGCTGCTTTGTAGGAGTGTGTGGCATTGGCTGGAAGCTTCCTTTTCCCTTTTTTAAGTAATGAAGAGTTCCACCTTTCAGCTAGCTGAGCTTCACTGCTTCGTAACTTGCCTTCAAAAGAATCTTTCAATCTTATACCACACCTCTTTGTAGTTTAAATTTATCTCTCACCTTTTTCATTGAACTATGATACAATGGGAAACACTTTCGATAGAGGGACAGGTGACTGGCCTACTTCAGGAGATTTTTGTGGATCCTTAATCAGGTTTATTTAATCTCTTCAAATCTTACCACTTATCCATAATGTGAGCAACATCCCTAAATGCAAAGTTCCCTATTCTGGGTTGAAATTTTATCATCTCATGATGTGTCTTGGTGGTGCCAAAGTTCAAGAATTCTTGTACTTTGTACTTATACTAGGCTCTTTGTTTCCTCTACCACCCCTCGAAAAAACTTCTTGCTGAATGCAAAAGGAATGTTCTCTTGGAAGGCAATGTCTGTACCTAGCATGGTCTATTCACATGTAAGTCATAAAGAGATAAGGCAAAAGGCATCAAAAAATTATTCTGTAAAAGGATTTTTTTTTTAGAAAAAGTGCCTAGACCCAGTCTTTCACTAAAAACAGTACTTAAGTTGCTTTGTAGCCTGTAACTGTAACAAAGTGCTTGATTTTTATAGTATCTAAAATTGTCCTTTTTTAGAATATAACTTATGAATTCTGAGATGTGTTTGTTAATACTCCTTGGAGATTGTGTAGTTCTCTCTCTCTCTCTTGTCTTTTTTTTGGTCATGAAACTTCAGAAGCTGCTGAAGTTGCAGATTTTGGTGTCATTGACCTCTCTCCCTCCTTGTTTAGCAGTTGATGAATCTTTGGGGAGAAGTATCTGTAGCCCCTGATCAAGAGCCAGAAAATAGATCTCTGTAAATGGCAGGCCCTAGATGCCTGATTTTCCTGAAAGATAAACTCTTGATAGGCAAGCAAGGGCTTAATGATTTATGCCTGTATGCCTAACACCAGATAGTCAGACTACATCCTAAAGTGTGCATAGGAGGAAAAGCTATTACTGTACTTGGCTTGTCAGTGATAAATTCTATCAAAAAAGAAAAGAAGAGACATAGGTTATTAAAGAGCTTGTATTTGAAATGGGTTCCAAAATTCAGCAACCCAGGGATAATGATAATAATGGAAGGGGATGTCTTAAAACACTTGTGTGGGCCTCATTCTCTTCCCGCTATGATTTCTCTTTATTCGAGATTGAGGTCAAGGTTTTATGCAGTATTAGTGTTTTAGAACAAGAATGGCTGAAAGGCAGCTCTGTTGTTGGAACTTCTTGTCACCTCTTTTCTTTCTTTTTTTTGGAAAAATATATATGATTTTTTATTGCTCTCAGTTAAAGTCACATAATTACATATATAAATTCAGCAAATTTATGAATTTCTTCTGTGAATCAACTCAGTGTTAGGCACATTTCATATGTTCCCTTGTTTAACCCTATACTTTTGTTTATGTGCTTGTCTTGGGGCTTGAATTCATGTCCTGGCACTGTCTCTGAGCTTTGCTCAAGGCTAGAGCTCTATTGCTTAAGCCACAACTCCACTTTCAGCTTTTTGGTGATTAATTGGAGATAAGATTCTCTTCCTGCCCCTGCCGGTTTCAAACTCAGATCTCTGCCTCCTAAGCAGCTAGGACTATAGCTGTGAGCCACTGGCACTAGGTAATTTCTCTCTCGCTCTCTCTCTCTCTCTCTCTTCTCTCTCTCTCTATCTATATATATATATTTTAATGAGACTGTTAGTTTTATACATTACTGTATGAGAATTTGACTAATGTTCTGATGTCTTGTCACCTCTTTTCTAAAGAGAGATGATTCTGTTTCAATAACCCAAATGAAAAAAGGGAGGTCAAGATTTCTCCTAGGGATTAGAAATAGAAGGCAGAGTGTAGACGATGATTTCCAGTCATTTCAGGGTTCCTGGGAGGTTCTGCTAATTATAATCGTGTAATCTTCTCACGGTTGATTTAGCAAAATACTTTCTCTTCCACTAATTCTCTCATACAAAGAAGACTCAATACAGGTGAAATATGTTGCTTTTTATGGAACTTTCCTTCCTGGAACAGACATTGATATACATACCAATAGGTTCTCACATACCTTTACAGTGTGTGTGTGTGTGTGTGTGTGTGTGTGTGTGTGTGTGTGTGTGTGTGTGTGTGTGTGTTCCCTTGGCTTTTCAGCATCTTCTCTGTGACCACAGGCACTTGAAACTTCACTGTGTATTTCACTAGGAATCTCTTAAAGAGAGCAGAGAAGCCTGGGAACTTACCATTCTCTGAGAGTCCCTTTGCCAGTGGGTGACTGCTAGGGAAGTTTGGAGCTCATTTCCTCTGCTTCAGGATCATCTGTCTCTAAGGCATTAACTTCCTATTCCAGATTCCCCATGGTAGATCAGGCTGAAGTGATCTCCTGGGAGACTTTGAAATATTATTTGGGCATGACTTCTTTCTCTTTGCCAATCTGCATTCTCCCATTCTCTTCATTTAATTTAAAAGTATTTTCATGTAATGCCTATGGTGAAATCTGCTTCTAGGGACTTGATCTAAAACACAACTTTCCGGATACACTTTTCCTTTGAATTCATCTGATTTGCTCTCCTTTCATTCCAATGCGATTATGTTCTTTCTGATAGTTGGGGGAATCTGATGAAATATTTTTATTTTGTTGCTTTATTTCTCATCTGTTTCCAAAAGAAATCTTTTGGATTTTTTCCATTGAATGAATTAAAAGAATAAACCAAAACAAAGACCTTTGGACAAAAGCTATGTGGGGAAAGATAGAGAAAAAAGATAGACTGAAAAGAATAACTGAAATGAAGAATACTATTTAGTTTGTATGTCTTGACAAGGATTAAGGAAACAATTTTCCTAGCTAATATTCAATATTTAGTAGTATAAAATGGTTTTAGTCTTCAGTTGCTGTGTAACAATTTTTCCCCAAATCCAACAGCATGAAACAACAGACATTTATTATCTCCCAAGGTGCTTGGGGTGCAGAAACTGGGGATCCACTTAGTGGGGGCTGTGACTCAGTCTTCCATGAGAGAGCAGACAAGCTGTTGGCAGCAGCTACAATTGTGTCAGGTTTGACTGGGGCAGGAGAATTCATTTCCAAGCTTACTCATGTGGTTGTTGGCAAGCCTTGGGTCCCCCTGGCTGTGGTCCAGAGGCCTCCCTTTCTCACCACATGTGTCTCTCCACAGGCAGCCTGCATGTCCTCCTGACACAGCAGCTGCCTTCCCCCAGACTGATCTCAGAAAGACAGGAACCCACTGGTGGAAGCGGCAATCGTTTATAGCCTACTCTGGGATGACAGATTCCCCTCACTTTTGCGGCGTGTTGTAGCCTTCAAGGACCAGGTTAATGTGGAGAGGACTACACACTGTGTGAGGCTGAGAGGGGGAGATCATTGTGTGTGTGGTTGGGGAGGGGAGTCAACAGAGGAGGGACAGGCACAGTATCTTTGAGGATGGTGACCACAGAAGTACATCATATATATTCATTACATCCTTAATAGTATAAGGATGAAAATCACAGCTCAAAGAGGACTATGTATACTGTGTTTTCTATGCTCTATGTCCTTGTCATAAAGGAATGTCAATGAATATTTATGGTTATTCAAAATCTACTCATCTTCCAAGATGCTTCTCCATAAAGAGAAGTATTAAGGACAAAGTATGCTGTAGTGGCTATTGCAGTGAATGCTAATTCAGGTACTTTTAAGTCAATCTTCACAAAAAGAAAATTGTTACATGTCCTTCATTTCCACTATGTTTCCGATACACCCCAAGGCGATATACTCCCCATGGCAAGGGTGTATATTTCAATGGCCCTTCCCAATGCACCTCCTGTTCCCTTATTTTTGCCATTTCTGGGGCTTGAACTCAGGACCTGGGCACTATTCTTGAGCTTCTTGTTCAATGCTAGTGCTCTACCACTTGAGCCACAGTACCACTTCTGGTCTTTTTTGTTTATGTGATACTGAGGAATTGAACCCAGGGCTTCATGCATGCTAGGCAAACACTAAGCCACACTTCCAGCCCCTTTCGTTCAGATTTCACTAATCCTACATTTTGCTTTCATCATGTCAATGTTGCTTAATGATTCATTACTATTAAAATCCAAACTCCTTGACTTTTCGAAAGCAAAATCCATCAACCATGTCTATTGCAGGATTATTTACCATAGCTATGATATGGTAACAACCCAGATGCAGCTCAGTAGATGAATGGATCAAGAAAATGTTGATATATATATATATATATATTTATATGTAATGGAATTTCATGCTGCCATCAGAAAGAATGGCATTGTCCCATTTGTAAGGAAAAGGAAAGACTTGGAAAAAATCTTATTAAGTGAAGTAAACCAGACCCAAAGAAAGACTCTATGATTTCCCTCATTTGTAATAATTAGTATATGTTTAGGATAGTCCTAGCAGAGGATCACAGTAACTCAATAGTTACATACATATGGCCATCTAAAATGGTGTTAATCGAAATGAACTACAACATATGGAAACAACAAGTTTTTTTGTTTGTTGTTGTTGTTGTTTCTTTATGTATTGTATGAAGTTATTTCTGGTTTCCTTTGTTTTATTCTCGATGTCACTGATTTTTATTGATACTCTGTGTCTTGTCTATATACATTTATCTGATTTGGAGAAGGGAAGAGGAACAACAAAATGGTGAGACAAAGGACAAAGTGTGAATCAATGCAGCAGCAATGTTCACAAGCCACTATGTTGGAAATGAACTCTACAACTTGGAAGCAGTGCCTTGGAAAGAGTGAAATGGTGAGAAAAATGAGAGAGGGAATAACAATGGTCAACAACAAATGTACTCATTGCATTATGTATGTAACTGTAATGTTTCTGTAAGATCACCTTTACAATAAAATTAAATAAAAAAAAACCAAAGTTCATTTCTTTAAGAGTTTATTCTTGTTCTCTCAGCATGAACCATTTAATTCAGTCTGAAATTTTTCTCATTGTTTCCCAAGTTTCCTTGCTTATTCTGAACTCTATTCATTCTTGCTATCTTTTACTTACTCGGGATTTGTTATCCCATGATTAGGTGCTAAGTTCTTCTTGAGCCATTCTCTTGATTTTCCTCTTTCTTAATTCAGTATTAGTCCAGTATTTCTTAGGTGTATTATCATCTCAAATAATTTTTCAATTTCCTAGATTGTTCTTTTCTATCCTGCCTCCACACAGCACTATTGTTTTTACAACATGATACATGGCATATATCATTTTGCTTAAAGAATGAAAGCATTTTGAGAGCTGGTAGCTTAATAGGTTCTCAGTATTATATACTGAATGGCCCAGGAAAACCCCATTATACATTTCCCTAATGTCTCCCTGTAATTCTACCTGTCATTTTGATCTTTCCTTCTTGTGAAGTCTGTGATGTGTTAGTATCACTTGTGCTTGCTCTAACGATCATTTAATTCTTTTTTTTTCATTTATTCATTCAGCACTGTTCTTGAGTATCTATTATTTGTCTCACATCATGCCAGGTCAAACAAAAATAGAAGGTGGCTGCCATCATGATCTTTGCAGTCGAATTGCAAACAGACATAGAAGTTAATAAGGACACCAAGAGAATATGAACACAGCTTAAGGAAAACATTCTGAAGAAAGAGCTCCTGGTATGAAGACTTTTAAGCACAGGAACCAGCCCTGGTCTCCACATTCAGAGAAACAGTTCTGTGGATGTCATCTTTGTGCTGAGATCTGAACAATGAGTAGAATTCACACAGAAAAAAAGACACGGAGCCAGGAGTGAGGTTAGCTGAGTGTTTTGAGCAAGGCAATGGCATAGTGACCCTGTGATGGAATGAAGATGTTTACAAAAGGTCTAGGTGATTAGATTTGGCAAATAAAAGATGACACCAACAGGAAATTTGGAGCAATCTGAATAATGTATGGAATTTAGTTATAAGTTATATATCTGTATTGATTTCTAAGCTCTGACAATTCTATCACAGAAATAGAAGATAATAACTTTAGGGCATACTGAAACTGATAATTGATAACTCTGCACTATCTATGAGATGTTTCTCTAAATATAAAATTATTCCAGATGAAAGTTTATTAAATTATATTAACTAATTTTTGTTCCTATTGTGGGGCTTGAACTCAGGACCTATGTACTATCCTGAAGGTTTTTGTTGTTGTAGTTGTTGTTCAGGACTAGTGTGCTAGCTCTGATTTCTGGCCTTTTGGTGGTTAATTGGAGATAAGAATCTCATGGACATTCCTTCCTGGGCTGGCTTTCAACTTCGATCCTCAGCTCTTAGCCTCCAATATAGTTAGGATTACAGGTATGAGACACAGGCACTTGCCTAAAGTTAATTTTTTAACATAAATTCAGCAGGGAAAAAGATCAGGATATGAAGGGTAATCTAAGCTAGGCAGTGGTAGCTCACATATGCAATCCTAGCTATGCAGGAGGCTGAGAGATAAGGATTGTGGCTCAAAGCCAGTCCGGGAACAAAAGTCTGTGAGATTCTTATCTCCAAAAAACCAACAGGAAACCGGAAGTGGCAATGTCACTCAAGTGGTAGAGCACTAGCCTTGAGCTGAAGAGCTCAAAGACAATGCACAGGCCCTGATTTCAAGCCCCACAACTCTCTCTCTCTCTCTCTCTCTCTCTCTCTCTCTCTCTCTCTCTCTCTCTCTCTCTCTCTCTCTCTCTCACACACACACACACACACACACACACACACACACACACACAGTAATCTATACATATAAACTGAAGATTAAGACCCATACAAGATGTCCTGGGCTTCTGAAATACTACATTGTAACATTAGTCATTATTTTGGAGTAGAGAAGACTGTTATGGTATTGGATGGTGAATGATAAGCTGGAGCTACATATGAAAATATTACCATCCTGTGGACAGTGTGGAAAGAGGAGTGGAGGAGTACACAGTGAGTAAATGAGGCTAGGCTACTCTCTTATAGATTATAGACTAGTAAATGGAGTTGGATTAAAGGTAGGGCTAGAGTCTCTTTAGGAAGATATGTGGTTTAGGATTGCATTTATATTTTAGTTTAGTGCCTACCATAAAATTTGTACATAATATCTGTAATAGCTATAGGACACACAATCCTTGAATCAATAAATGAATGGACAAACAGGTAAATATAAAGGGGAAGATTAGGTTAAGCAATCTCTAGAATCTTTGGTATCTTGACCTTGTACAAAACTGTAGGGTGAAGACTGGTGATTTCAGACAGGATCAAACATCGTTTCCCTCTTGCTTTCAAGGATGCTGACTCTAGAATGAATGATTCCTTACCTTAGTTTTGGAATGCCTAGGACTTCCACAGAGAGCCCTAGGTGGACTAAGACACAACTGAAAGGAAACTGGAAATTGTTCAATAACCACAGATGAAAGAAGCAAGACAAAGTGCAGTGAGCCATCTACAACATGACTTCTTCCTTCAAGCGAATGTATTCTGCATGTCATTTGCACTTTGCCCTTTGACAACAGGAATAATCTTAGGGTTTTTTTTTTTCTTTTTTTCCCTTTAGAAGACTCTTGTAATTAGAGGTTCTTCTCTTCCTGGAGGGGGGGAATGTCTTAATTTTCAGTGGAGCAGAACAATTACTATGGGGACAAGGAAGTGCCTAGAGACCTTTTTGCTCAGTTCAGTTGAGATTTAGCAGAATAGACAGTGACTGGTCTGTGTTTTCTGCAAGGCTTTCTCACTTGAAAGGACACTACTGGTCTTTAAAGAACTATCTCTTGGGCTAATTAGAGTAAGGAGCAGGAAGAAACTGCTTGCTGCTTTTCTTCCAACTTAAAGGAAGAAGAAAATAAATGGTTAACCTTCCAATTATTTTATCCACATGAGCCTGATGATCCTAGTCACTCTCCTAGAATTATTTTTCTCTCTCTCTCACATTTATCCTCATCTTTGAGACAGAATACATTCTAACCATGTTTATTTTCTATCACATGACTAATTTTAGCCAATGGAGTTTATATCATGGATCTTAGAGGTTAATCTTTTCTCTTTCTTGTTTTCTCTCCTTCCCAGACATGCATTCATTTGACTGGCAGTCTGGAAAATTGAAAAATGCCACAGGGGTTATTAAGGTGGAAATCGGTTCTGCTCCTTGAAGCTCAGCAAGCTAGTTATTGCTGTACGTATAATATCCAGGAATCAGAGTAGCACGCATTGTTCTTAGCTTGCCTGACACAGACCCATATCAGCTGTAACACCCAGATAGAATGAAGGGGTTTCAAGATGTCATTTTTCGACTCTGAAGTATATCCCTTTAGTCGATTAAAACAGAGTCCCTGAAGTTATTAGAATGTATTCTGTGTCTTTGTGCACACATATTTGATTTACTTTTGTTCTTATTAAAATGGTAAGCCTAGAATAAAGGAGAAAAGGGAATCGTCCATAATCCATATTTTAATAATTGCCTGAGTGCACATGTAGCCTACAGAGACTTCCCTGTTTCTGTAACTATTTACTTGGCTCTTTTATGAAATGTGTATTACTTACCTGGCCTGGTAGACCATGACACAGCTTCTGGCCTATCGTGTAATCCTGCATTTGCTCTCTGAGTCCTTTGGGCATGTTGTCTGTCTGTAGGATGGAGATATTATTTTAATGGATCTTTTTCATAATAATGGATACATATTACATAAATTATATTGAGCTTTTATGATATTAAAATATGAATATTAAGAAAACTATTGGGAAAAGTTACTATATAATTGAGATAGCCAATTTTCCGATATTAGATTTCTTTATTAATTTTTTTCCTCCATAAAAATGTTGAGGGAGTTTCAATCTACATTAAACTTATAAACATATTTTAGAAATGCAATTGTTTTGTTACCCTCTCCCTTTCAATAATAGGACACACACAAACCCTCAGTTGAAAAACCTGTTTAAATGATCATTTAAACAGAACACAGAAACAAAGCATCCCCAAATCAAAATAATTCCTGGTTATGAGAGACTTAAGAGAGACACTTCAAGAAAGAGGTTTTGGTTTGCCTCTATCTAGCTTTAAGGGAATAATCTTTTTACCATGGTGCCCCAAGGAAAAGATTTAATATTAGCAGTAATGCTTGTTTTTGATAAAGAATAGGAGACAGGAAAATAAAAACCCTCTTATATAAATGAACTCAAATTCATGTTCTGCTTCAACCATTCCGTGCTTGTTATTGGTCTGCTATATTGGTATATCAATCAGGGTCTTGGCAGGGAACAGAATCCATTCCAGATGGCACCAATAAGACCTTAATAAAAGGAGTACTTACAAACAGGGAAATTTACAAAGGCTGGTGAGTCTGAAGCACTATGCTGTTACTACATTACAGGGCTGAGGACAAGAGAGGGAGAAATAATGCAGTTGGTACGCAGGGATGTGAGGGAGGGCTACTACACAGAGTTGCAGTCAGAGATGTGAACTGAAAACAGAATGCTTGAGGAAGAAAGAGCTGGACTCTTTTTTTTTTTGGCTGTCCATCTTATGCCTATGAGTTTGATGGTCAACTCCATTCAATAGACCATCCCCAAGCAGATCAGAGACATAGTCTGCAAGAAATATGTTCTGAACATCACAGGGCCCAGATAAAGAGGGTGCAGGAATTCAAAAGTTACTACCTATAGCTAAAGAGCTAAATTGTCATAAAAGATTATACTTCTTACTCTTTTTTAGCAAGAAACTAAATATTTATTTTATTTCGCAAGAGGTGAGGATTTCAAAATACCTATTAGCATATTTTTTTCTTGCTCACCAAAAAAAAAAATTCAAAACTTTATCTAACCTAATAGACTGTTCTTCCTCTAGCAAATTACACACTGCAAAGGACTTTATCCTGTCAGTATCTCACTGAGCCATAATGGAGGCCATTAGTTTATTCATTGTATAGTTGTACTGAGGCTTAGAATCCAGAATAAATTTCCTGATTCCCATATCAGAATTGGCAGCATCACAGATGCAAACCTAGGTCTCCTGATTCCAGATTCCAAATTTCTTATATTACATTTCCCTGTATTTTTTTCATTGAATGAATGTTGTAGATTGTGTGTGTGTGTGTGTGTGTGTGTGTGTGTGTGTGTGTGTGTGTGCGCACACACGCGCGCGTGCGCGTGTATGTGGGGAGATAAGGGAGCAGAAGTCCTGACTTCAAGATCTTATACTACCTCTAAACTTCTGTCTTCTTCAATTCTAAGTGTCCAGCCCCACATCCAGTTTTTTTGGTGGTTGATTTGAGTCTCACAGACCTCCTTTCTTGGATTGATTTCAAACCATGAGTCTCTAAGTTACTAGGACTACAGGCATGAGCCACCAGCACTCAGTTTATAAACTTCGGCAGAATTTCTGAAGAAGAATGGAAGTGTCTCTACCCTTCAGAAACTTCATATGCAGAAAAAGTAGTGTCTCTCTACTAGATAATATCAGTGTCAGGAAACAACATGGAATCCAATGCAACATGTCCAGTAGAACAAATGACATAATTGAATGATTTTGCTCTTAACTGGCTCCTTAAAGGACCATAGATTAAAGGCTTGGATATTAGCTCATGGTATCTTTGGGAGGTGGTGGGTGGGGCTTAGTGAATGGAAGTAGGTCATAGGATGAAGCCTTGAAGGAGATATTAGGATCCTGGTTATCTCTCTATTGCTTTTATTCCAAACTGCCATGAAGTAAACATGCTTTCTCCACCATGACTTCATCACGTTTGGCCTCATCACGAGCCCAAACAACAGAACCAATTGACTAAGGACTGACAACTCTGACACTGTTAGCCAAAATAATCTTTTCCTTGTTTCCTCCTCAGGTATTCATCCCACCGATGGAAAGCTAACTAGCACGTGCTAGGAGAAACACAGGAGAAGATTTGGAGGCAGAGGGCTACAACACATCTTAGAGTACTCTTCATGGATTACTTGCATTAGAATCACAGTTTACGTTTTGTTCCATTTATTGAAGTTCATTTTGATGAAACATCATTCTATGTGTACATATCTATTGAATCTTTGTGATCCTCTTCCAAGTATAGCCTCCTGTGGGCTCACTGTTGAATGTGTGCAGTCCTGTTGAAGTACTCATAACCAAGTGTAATTTTTTTCTTCAAAAATTTTTTATTGTGATTAATAGAAGGGTTACATTATATTCACCAGATAGAAGGTGCATAACTTCACAAACATTGATACCCTTTCTCATGACATGGTCCCCATTTTTCTCTCCCCCTCCCCCCCTGCTTATCTTGATTGCCCCCCTTCCCTATCCAATTATAAATAACCAATTAAGCACATATAAAATATATCAGATAACAAGGTGAAAAATTGTAACAATATGAGATAACCAAGGGATGGCAAAAGAGATGAGCGATAACATAGAAAAAATCATATTTAGTGAAGTAAGCCAGACTCAAAGGAACATAGGCCCAATAGTCTCCCTCATTTGTCATAATCAGTAGAAACCTTGGGATCTCCTAGCAGAGATTTACAATAGAACAAAATCTAGAGACATTAGGCCAAACAGTACGACACTAAATGTAAGGACCTCCAGGATAAGGAAACAAAAGCCATGTAATGAGTGACTGTTGTCCTTAATGTACTATGTTACCAGGTTACTTTTTAAATGGTGGGTCCTGGATCTCACTGGCTGAGAGTCATAATCTGGGTGAGAAGAATTTCACATTAGGGTTTGTTGATGTGCTTCCTCCATGAGCTCCACATCACCTCCTCTCTGTGCAACATATACACACAGGTTAAGGGCAGTTGACACAGAGCAAATTCTGGCATCTTGATGAAAAAGAGCTGCGTGATAGAACTGAAATATTTGGTCCCAGCTCAGTTTTTGTTTTTATGTTTTTTGGTAAGGCTGAATATAAACCATCTGATTACTTATCTATCATCCTAAGTTCTGTCTTTTTGCTTCAATCATACCTTTTAAATAATCTTTTGAAAGTGTGTTTTCTAATTTTATGCTTTAATAAACAAGGTATATTAAACACAAATTGACTTTTTAGGTTCTTCTCGTGCTTTGAGTTAAATATTTTAAACAGCAATTATGGTAAACATTGAAGATGCAAATGTACTAAATTGGGTTGAAACTGTTTTGATACTAAGATGCTTTTTAAAAAAAAGTATTCCTTACATATTTAATGTTGTTTGTAAAAAAAAAAAAGCAGTGTAGAGAAAGGACAGTTAACTTCTCAGGTACAATGATGCAGTTGCATTATTTTTGCAAAATGTATGAAGTCATCATGATGCTTTCTAATCAACTCTAAAAGTGATTTTATTTCTTTCTGTTTTTATCATTATCCTTTTGCAACCTTCAAAATAACACTCAATTTACCAGCATAATAATGAAATGCCTCACTTCAACTTCATTTCAGCTTGCTTTAAGATACTAGTTTTCAGGTACCAGATATCTGGAATAATAATGTTTGCAATGAGGAATTGCGTGTTGATTTTCATTGTTTTTATGGAAAATGTGAGTGGGAGAGTGGAACTTCATTTTTCAGAGTATGAATGCAAAAGTTTCTTATTCTATTAAAACTTTCTACTAGTTATAACACCACAAATAAAGTCATGGTCAAATAAATGACATTTCCAATTCTATTTAGTCATACTTTTAAAACGGAGCCTGGCTAGACTTTAACTATGATGATGGAGGCCATGTCTACAGATGACTTTTGTTAGCAGGTAAAGAGATATAGATAGCAAACTAAGGCTGGGCTTGAGCCAACTGGACTTGAGACACTATCATAATTTTTTTGCTTTTTGAAACTCAGAATGGGATATATATATATATGCATGTATATATATTTATATAATTTCCCTTAAGGGAAGGTGGAGTTATTGATTGTCACATGAACCGAAACATCCATATTGATTGACTTTTTCCCTCGAATAGTCATCTTTCAAGCGAGTTCTAAAAAGTTTTGAATTGTTTTGCAGCCAGCAAATATAACATGAAGTTACGCTATTACAGTAGTCCATCTTGGATTGCCTGTGGTTTTGATTTGACAGACCCAGTTCAAACCACCGTCCTTCCTCAGCAGCCATTCTCAGTTCCAAAGTGTGACCTTACTTGCAAGCTTGCAACCTATCCACTGGAATTACACTAATGTCTGTTTTAAAAAATTAAAGTCATTGTCTTTTGAAAATGTTTCTGGAATTCCAGCAATTACTTTTGAAATCATTTTACTATTATTTTTTTCTCAAGGACATACTCTTAAAAGAGAAGAAAACAGATAATAAAGGTTACAACATTGGTATGAAGATAACATAGAACAATCTTGACAGTGATTTCTTGTAAGTTGTTTTCCGAGAACTTGACAAATAATTGGGAAATGAAAATTAAATGTGATTGCCTTTATTTCTAGAGAAGCATGTTCCTAATGCCAAATAATCAATTTTATTGAATTTGTCCCCTCTGAACTGATGAGTTGTTTTGGTGCTATGTTTGTCACCTCAGCAGTATCCCAGAGAGCTCTATATAAACTGAGAGTCAGCAGGTATTATTACTGAAGCAGGACATTATATGTAAGGTAGCACTTTTATAAAGCCTTGGGTATTATTAATTCTTGGACTGGTATGAACCAAAGGATTAATTACAGCTGTGCATGAGTGTATGCCATTTCTTACACCCAATTTTCTTTGCCGTCTGGTTTGCTATTACTAGAAAGCAGATGTTTATTATAAATTACACTTCTTTACTATGTGACTTGAATAAAGACAGGGAGTTGAGATAGTCTTTTTTTCAACTTTTGCCTAAAATATTAAACTATACTAATACCAACTTTACAAGAATCTTTAAAAATAGGAGCAGCCAGGGTACAGTATTTTTAAACTGACTAGTAGAGCTTTCACATTGAGAAGAAGCTGGGAGGAAGGAACAATTGAAAAACTAAATGTGCCATGTCTTTAAAAAGCTCAAAAGGCATATAAAGCCTGTAAAAACTTCCTGTCCTATTCATTTCTTTCTATCTATACAATAAAGCTACTGTAAGCCTTTTGAGTACTTTCGACACTCTTTGCTGGAAATTTGTTTTCAAATTGTTAGAAATGTTTCTATTTTGTAAACAGAGACTGTATAACCTTGATTTGATCATCCCCTGAAATTAAAAAAAGCTGCTGTGTAGTTCCAAACTTTCATTTAAGTTATTCTCACTTGCACTGTTGCAAGACAAGTAACAAAGAGGCACTGATTCTCATCCATTTAGTTGACAGCCACTGCATCCTTTCTTCTATTTACCACTTGAACATTTTGGCGTCTTTCTCTCCATCTTGATGTGAAACAGAAAAAGCTTGATGTGACAGGAAATGGAAACGATTTATATATTTCTTTCCTTGTGGTTTAAAGCCTACACAGGGCTGTGCATTCTAAAGTAGCAGCTTTCAACTGAGGGGGTTTCATTAATTCTCCCCCACAAGCCTATGGACATTTAGTAATGTCCAGAGAAGTGTTTGATGGCCAGTTCTTAGAGCTGAAGGGCTGCTGGCATGTAGCAGGTAGAGGCCAGGGATATGACCAAGCATCTAAACCCACTGGACAGCGCTTACCCAAGTAATTAATTATCTAATTCTAAATCTCCAGTACTATGCTTGAGACCCTTCTGTCCATTTTCAGTCTCTAGGATTTTCCTGCTCTATTTCCTAGTTATCACTGGTCATGTACCTCCTGTCAGTGCCTTGTGAAAGACAAAAGGTTTTTTAAAATTCTTTTTAACTTTCACCTTGAATTATGAAGCCACGGATCCCCTGACACTTCTCTTTTATACGTTCATTTTATGTTCTTTGGTATCTCTCCAACATCGTTCTGTTCTCTAGATGCCTCTCATTTTTGTCTCCTCCCCAATTGTCTATGTGTTCAAACACTGATGTGTTATTAATTTGTGTACTTTTTTCTTGGTTGGTTGATTGTGGGGCTTGAACTCTGGGCCTGGACACTATCCTTGAGCAATTCAGCTCAAGGCTATTGCTCTACTACTTTGATCCACAGCACCATCTCCAATTTTCTTGTGGTTAATTGCAGATGAGTCTTCTGAACTTTTGTGCCTGGGCTGGCCTTGAACCACAACCCTCAGATCTCAGCCTCCTGAGTAGCTGGGATTATAGGTGTGAGCCACAGGTGCCTAGCTAGTTTGTGTATTTTTAATAGTCATGCTGAGTCCTGGAGTGCCCTGTTTGTGATAGATTGTTTGGAGAAGCGGTTCTTTATTTCATTTTAGTGTTGCATCTTGGGAGGGCCCAATTCCGGGCTCAGGAATTCATTTTTATTTCTTTGTGCCAGGACTGGAGCCTGGATGGTGTCTTTTAGCTTTTTTCCCTCAGGGTTGGCACTCTCCCATTGTAGCACTGTTCCATTTCTGGCTTTTGGGTGATTAATTTGAGATAAAAATTATATAGACTTCTTTACCCCAAGTTAGCTTTCAGATCTTAGTCTTGTTAGTAGCTAGGATTAGAGAAGTGAGCCAACAGTGAGTGACTTGAAAGGTTCAGCTAGGGGAGTCCCTGCAGCGAATAGAGAACTTTAATTGCTAATGCCGATTCTCCTTCAGACAGCAGTAGCTATACTTGTCAGACCCTGTGCAGGATGCTTTACATACATTTGGTTGACATTAATTCTACCATACATATGTGGAAAGTAAGCCTTAACTCTTCAAGATACATTGGAAGACACTGTTTTGCAGTGGGTAGAACCAGTACTTGAACTCAAGTGGCTAGCATAAGTTCTGCATTCGAGAGGAATACGTTGACTTTCACGGCTGTAAACAGGCTAAGAACATCCTCACAATCTGGGGATGAGCTTGGCAACTTTCTCTGCAATATGGAAAGGATTTCAACAGGCCAGAAAGGCTAGAATCAAATTGATCTGTGTGCTTGAAGCCAGAAAGAATTCTATTTTGCTTACTATTTTCTTATTTTCCTGGCTAGAGGAGGCTTGATTTTAATCACTTATTTAGTTTCCAATGTAATTCAGTAATTAGGCTTATAACTACATTCCTTGATACAGTCCCTACAATTCTGGGGTGAGGGCTGTGCTAATAAATTCTGCCACCTGACTAGTTTGGTTTGGTGGCATACTGAACCTCCATAACGTACTTCTTCTCAGCGACCTGGTCTTATTGAATCCTCAGTTCAGAGGCTCACCTTTGCGGGAGCCAGCTGGCAATGAGTTGGGATTTAGGGGATAAGGACTTAGAAAATAAAAAGACAAGAAACAGATGGGGTCGGAAGGGCTACAGCCCAAGACTGTAGCCTAAGACTGCAGGGCCATTTATTTCTAGTTCCAGTCTTATATATTTTCTTGAAAACAGGGAACTGCCAGGGGTTACATTCCTACAAAAGGGTGAATCTCAGATCAGTTAAGCAGAAGGTGAAAAAGCCATAAAGCAATAAAGAAATAAAGCAATAAATCTATAAGGTCAGGGAGTTCACAATTCAGACAATGTAGCTCAAAGTTCATAGGCATGGTGCCATACATGACAGCTGACATCTTTATGTGTTTGTCTTACTGACTTATGCAGATTCATGGGTCAGTCTGACTCTATACTCCGGCTCCCAGCACACCTTCAGATTAGTAAAGTGAGAGCATCTTAGGACTTCATCCATACTTTGTGGACATGGGGTAGGCAATATTTAATACTCTTCACTTCCCCTCAATTCAAGGAGGCAGGATCCCAGTGACTGGGAACCCAACAGGGCATGATTGCACGTACCTACAGCATTCAGAAACAAGATGCCTGGTCTTAAATAAAACAGATGTCACTTTTTTGATAACAGACCAGTTCAGAGATAGGATGAAATGCGGTACATTGGCAAGAGAATCCATAAGCAGATACATCCCACCCTTACAACTCACTTTCATAGTTTGTCACTGGTGGAAGTGTTTGATCCTTGTGCCAGAGAATCCCCGTGTACAGCATGGCAAACCATTGGCATAGCCTACTTCAGAGGTGGTTGTTCTTGTGTTATGGGTAGGAGCAGGTAGAGGGATTTTCCAGTGAATAAAAGTGTAAAAGTGTATTGTAAGGGTGTGGGTGCTTTTATAAATAAGATACTGTAGATGCTGTTTGTATCAACAGTTTATTTTTGTGCCCTTTTTGTTGGTGATGGTGTGTATGCTGTGGAAAAATCCTTCACAATATGATCAAGATCACTTTGCTTTCCCAAACTTATCTTACCATCCCTCTGCACACCCTCAGGCATTCTCAACCTCTTTCTGTGAGAGTTAGTTGGGAGTGCCAAACTGATCTAGCCAATTCCTTACCTAGACTTGCAAAATAGTTTTGTGTGTCTTGTGTGTGTGGGGGTTGTCATGGGGTTTGAACTCGGCCTGGGTGTTGTCCCTGAGCTCTTTAGCACAAGACTACTGCTCTACCCTTGAACCAAGCCCTACTTCCCATTCACTAGAGGTTAATTGGAGATAAGAGTCTCAGATCCTTTTGTGCCCAGGCTGGCTTTGAACCTTGATCCCCAGATTTCAGCCTCCTGAGTAGTTAGCCGCAGCCATGGCACCTGCTTAAATGGAATATGTGTGTGTGTGTGTGTGTGTGTGTGTGTGTGTGTGTGTGTGTGTGTGTGTGTGTGTTTGTTTGTCTATCATGGAGATTGAACTCTGGGTCTTGGCATTGGGCTCTTCAGCTCAAGGCTATTGCTCTACCACTTGAGCCACAGCACCACTTCTGCAAAATAGTTTTGACCCAAGAAATTCAAATAGAAACGAGTAGGGTTCAGATCTCTTTTCCTAATATTTTTTCTTGTCTTCTCTCTTCTTTCCATTTTCCCTCTCATTTCTATTTATTTAAAATCTTGACTGAAGTTATGTTTATTAGAGTTGTACCAGCCACCTTGTAATCACAAGGATGAACGAATAAAATAAAATAAAATTATAGCTCTTATCTACAGATTTCTGGTTATGTGAAACAAAGAAATATGCATTGCTTTGAATTGATGTCAGTCATATTTTCTGTTACTTGTAGCTAATTACATTCTGATAGGGTACCTCTAAATGACACAGCCCATTCACCTGTGAAATTTTGTAATCTTCCCCATCAATTCCTCTTCGGCTAAAAATTAGCCTTTTGGAAGAAAGCAGAAATGATTAAAGCCAGTTTTTTTTTCTAAAAAAATTATATTTTCTTTCCTTTCACAGGTGGTCTTCAAAGACTGCTATTGAGTGTTATTTTTTGATTTTGTGATCTTAGTTCTATTTGTTGCTGAGTTCTACAGTCAAGAATATTCTTCCTTTTATGTTTTACCTTTTGTCTTTCCAGACAAATAGTGAGTTGTAAAGTCCATGTTTTTGTGGATTCCCCCAGCGTGTGTATTATAGAGCTCTCTCATTAGACACTTCAGTAGGTATTTTGACGGATGGACCTGGCACACAGTGAATTGTGGCAGCTGCTACTAAGCAACCAGATAGGGTGTCAGTGTGTGGTGGTGTTCACACATGCAGGGCTCAGCCCAGACATACTTTCATGGTGTCACTTACTTCCACTGGGTATGAACCAGACTTGTAACTAGTTCCCCCCTTCTCTCGCTCAGAACTGCTTTTCTCAATAGCTCCCCACCACAGGATTCCTTTCAGAGGCTGAGCCCTGAACATTTATATGGCATGTACATTAAGAGAGTTCTTTTTCTTTTCTTTTCTTTCTTTTTTTCAAAGTATAGATCTTTTCTTCTTGATTTGGCATCTGACTGTGGTTATTTCTATTATTAAACATCAATGATTCATATTATATAAGAGTAGTTATTCAGAACGAGAAGGTATAATATAAAGTAATAAGGTACCTTCAGCTATACATTGCTTTATGGTACCTACGTGATTTAATATTTTTTCTTCAAATTTTATTCCTGGCTGTCCCTATCATTTCTGCAGAATAACACACACAATGTTTTATTTACAGGGAAAAAACCTTTTTATTCTTCCAGAAAAACATTGAAAAGGGCAATAGATTTCAACCCTTCGGATGTTGACTTCTTTTCTTTACACAAATACTTGAAAACCGTTGTTAATTACAAACAAAACAGCACCTCCCACATTCATTTTGCTTCTCAGTGTCATCGCTGACAGCTGGGAGAGACAAATATGTTCCCCCTCATTATTGGCACTGTTGAAGCAGTAAAGCTTACAGGGGAAAGAATGTGAACAATGCAAGGAAGTCATCAGTTAACTATGTTCATGGGCGGGAGCATGTACCATGATCCCATTTTACTCTGAGACAGGAAACTCCCAGCATCATCTGTTTTTTTTTTTTCCATATCACCAAGAATTGGACGTCTTAAATAGCTGGCTATGTCATTTCTTCAGGAACTGATTTAATATCCTTGTTTCTGATTTGAAAGCCATAAAAGAAAGCGAGACAGAGAGACTTCATTTTCCTTTTTTTAGATCAGAATGGGCTGTGAGCTGGGAAAAATGACTTGATTGGAATGAATTGGTGAGACTCATGATGAAGACACCAGCACAGTTTTTTCTAAACAAATCTCCCAAGCCTTCTTTGCCTTTCTGATGTGCTCCGCACAATTTGCAAAAAAGTCCAACTTCCAGAAGAGTTCCCCCTTTTGCAGCATTCCAGTGATGCTTCTGCTTAAAAATGCAGGAGAGATACCGACCAATGCACTGGCTGCACACGTGTACTCAGAGATGGAAGTGGCGTGGGCAGAGAACTGTGATCACACTCCTCAGAGTCTCATTTTCACTCGCTCCTCACTGTACTCTCCCAGCTGCCTGAAAATCCACTTGTTTTCATTGCAAAGCTGCAGTCAGCACACATACTCACAGCCTCCTGGTGGTTGTCTTTTCTGCCCTATCTTGATATTGCTTTGCTTTGACCTTCTTAATTAAAGAAGCAGAATCTCCAACCAGGCATGGGGGTGCATGCCTAAAATCACCACTAGTCTGGGGGAAGGAGAAAGGAGGATCATGGTTCCAGGCATGCTAGGGCAAAGATAGCAAGCTATTTTATCAGCAACCAAATACAAACAAAAGGAGACTGTGGGCATAGTTCATGTACTAATGCTTTTGAGCAGGACCCTGGGTTCAATCCCCAGTACTAGGTTTTAAAAAAAAGGCAGAATCTTTGACTTCTGTATTCCAGTCACTTTGTTGCTGATAAATGGAAATGCTATGAAAGGCTGTCTGGAACTGGGGCTGGAAGACACATCTGGTCACATCAGCCTCAGACATCTGCCTACAGATCAAAGCCTACAGATCAAAGTATGGCAGCCCATAGCCTCAGAACAGCCTAGCCGGAAGCTGCCACCAGTCACCTGTCACTGAGCAGCTAATATTTCTTTCTAACAAGTTCTCTCCACAGCTGCTGGTATCTTGTTGCATTCCTCATCTGGTCCAACCTGCCTAAGTACAACAGAGTGCAAATGACCATGAGCCTTCTGACTATCTCCTCATATTGCAGCTCTCTAATTGGGGTGGGTGTTTGGAACTTGACTTGAATAGTACAGCTTGATGGAGAAGATGTTTGAAAACTCACTTCGTAGTAGCTGATATCACATCTGTAAGCCATCTACAATTACAGTATCATTTTCTGCAGCACCTCATTGGACCAGAACACAGTCCAGTACACTATATGTCTTATAGAGTCAGTGTTCTTGCCCTTACTTTGAAGATTAGGCATTTTTAGATAAGACACAACAGTGGGGAAGGCAGAAGTAGAATTCAGCCTGTTAGAGCAGTTCACTCATTACAGTTGCATTCCACTTCATTTAGAGTAGGCATTGAATGGGTCTTTGAAATCTGATGCAAAATATGATGCATTTCCACACTGAATATTTTCATCCACTGTCAAGGTTTATAATCAACTGTGCCCACAATGATACTGTAGCCACCTCTAGGGATGGGAAAGGAAAGCAAGGGTGCAGCAACACAGCCCACCAGTGAAGCCTATTGCAATGGGAAATCATTCTAAAATACAGAAATTGCCTGTTTCTCAGAGCCTACTCTGAGTACGAATCCACAGAGCATTGATGGAGAAACACAAAGTCATGAAAAAGAATGTTGCCTGTGTACCTCTGAAATGGTTCATCTGGCTGCAGTAAAAAGTGAGAGCATACAAAAGACCGGGAGTGATGGAAGAAGTGCTCTCAGAGAGCTTCTGGAACTAAGAAGGCTTGAGTAGAACATTATAAAGATGGGAGTCATGAAATGTGACAAGAGAATCAACAGGGCTTATGGAAAATGAATATTATTATATTATGATTTTGATCAGCCTTAGTTTCTCCTCTGTGATAGAAGTGCCCTGAATTTAGATTGAGCAAACCCAAGGACTTGAGAGCCTGTGTTTTTTGTCTTCATTACTCTGTCTGGGTATCTAACTCTTCTCTGTTCTGGATCTTTAGTTTCTGTTGCTTATCTCTGGCCCCTTGGATAGTTTTTCTGTGAACTCACTGAAAGCTAAACAAAACTTTTGGTTTGTACCAGTCCAAGGACATAAATTCAGAGCCTGGGCACTGTCCTTTACTGAAGGCTAGTGCTCTCCTAGTAGTGGATCCACAGCTCCACTTCCACTTTTTTTTGGTGGTTAATCAGAATCTCACAGGATATCCTGCCCAGCTTGGCTTCCAAATATGATCCTCAGTGCTGAGCTTCCTGAGGTGCAGATTCCTCAGCTAGGATTACGGTGTCATCCACCAGCGCCTGGATGAAAGTGAAGTTTGAACCTGAAAGACTGTGCATCTACACAAAATATTTATGAATACTAAATTGGTAGAGAGTGGATATTTGACATTTCTTACTGAAAATGGTAATAGGCATTTGTCTGCACTTCGTCTTGTCTGACTTTACCTATTTTGACCATGCTTGTTTTATGCTTTTTCTTTGACCACCTGAAAGTCAATAGTGGTGTATGCAGACTCATTTGTTGCCCTATACTAACAGATAATTTCCTCCTAATTCTAACATGAAATATTCCTCCCCCCAGTAGAGTAGGTTCTTATTTAGCAACTAAGTAGTATTTAAATATCACAAAAAACGAAAAAAGTATCATTCTTCTCTTTTGCATTCTGTATTTGTGGAATTTGCTGTAAAATAATCTTTCTTTCTTTCTTCTTTCTTTCCTTTATGCATGTGCACAGGTAGCTTTATGTGTATGCATGTGTTCCTATAGGGTCAGTTTTAACAGAAAAAGGCAAATACATTTTAAATTTGTGTGTGTGTGTGTGTGTGTGTGTGTGTGTGTGTGTGTCTGGTTAGAGCCTAGTACCTTTCATATCCATGTAACACTGAGTTTGGTCCTTTCCAAGTTTTCAGAGTGACCTCTTTTCCAAGCTCCAGTAGTCTGCCTGCAAAGACTTACTGTAAATTCTGTCTGTTTAAATTGTGAAAACAGACTTCCCTGCAGAAGGAAGTCAGAGATGAAGTTAGGATATGGATGCAGAGTTGTTTGTGTAACTTGAAAAACCCCAGAGAGAGGAAGCAATTCTTATTTTTAGGTTTTCCTTTCTGGTTGTTTGCTTGTTGCTCCCGGGATGCGGCTGCTTCCCACACTTCCGTTCCTTGGCCTTTCAACACTTCCTCCCCAACCCGGGAAGAATAATGTCTCCATTGTAAGATCTATTGCCCTTGCCAGCTGGAAAGCCAAAGTTTTTTTCCTTCCAGCTTTCTCTATGAGAAAAGATCAGGTAAAAAAAAAATTACTATTAGAGTTACACCCTGTGTATTTCCAAATTGGGTATATACATAGCAAAAGGAAGGACACAGAGAATTTGAAGAAAATTAAAGCTGAACCTTAATTCAGAAATGATTTAGGAGGCTGGCTAAACCTGAAATGTGAAGTAAGTGATCTCCAATCTGTTTGGGTTTCTAGCAGTCTGTCAGCAATGAAGCACTGTCCTTATTGCTCTTTTCAGCATTGAAAGAGGTAGACTTGACTCTGGCTGTTGGCCTGTTTCATTTTACCTTATTATCGTTGAGCCTAAAATACATGAACAACATCTAAAACAGGTATCCTATTACTAACTGCAGTGAAATCATGATTTATGCCATCTTTTAAAAAATGTTCATATTGCAGAGCTTTGTTTCCCCTTTAATTTTCATTTTATTCCATTGTATAAGTTATACCTTAAATCGACATTCTTTCCTAGGCACAGAAGAATGATTTAACATCATTATTTTGAAACAGCATGCACATTTATATGAAGATAAATTGTTCATGAAGAAAAAGTGTATATTTTCTAGATTAACAGTCAGCACAACTTGGATTTGTTTTTCGAGATATAAGCTCAGTTCATACCACTGAGAGATACCTGGTGCGTGCGTGCGTGTGTGTGTGTGTGTGTGTGTGTGTGTGTGTGTGTGTGTGTATGTGTGTGTGTGTGTGTGTGTGTGTGTGTGTGTGTGGTGTGTGTGTGAGATGTACTTGCATGAGCATTTGCACACACCATGTATATTGCAAGGAGATATTGAATCTGAAGTCATGCTTGGAAAATAAGGACTTTTAACTCTAATTCTATTAAACTTTTCATGTTTAAATCATTTGATAGAGTTGAATCAGACCATGAACTCATGGTATATAATTATCCAGGTCAATTTCTCTGGAGGCAGTGTCTATAATTTGTTAATTTAGTATATAGACCACAAGAAACAAAGGCAAAAGGACTCAGTTATATACCATCGATCCACCTTGCCCCTGAAACAAGGTTCAAAGCCCTTCTGCCTCCTCAGTTCACTTTTTGCATGAGTAAATAGATAGGTGTGGAAGTTGGCATGGTTGGGGGGAGTAATGTATAATTTGTGTGTGTTCTTCAAATTTTATCAAAATGTATATCACATTCTAAAGATGCATGTATTTTTCTGAATTGCCATTGCCTATGTTTATGCAAGATTTTCATAAACTTAAACTTTTCTTTTGAATACTATCCACATCTGGTCTTTGCTCTTCCTTTTATTATTTTTATTTCACATAACTTAACCCGAGACAGACAATATTCTCCCCCAAAATTGCTGTGCTGAAGTGGACTTGATTATGATTGCATAAATATTATTTCCAAATAAGATTTTTTTGACTGGCCATCCGTGGGAGGCACTGAACTAGACCTTGCAATAAATGTTATTGAATAACTTCCCCCTTCATTCATAAGATTTTGTGCTGCTCAAGAGTAAGGCAAAAATTACTTCATATCCTATTCCTCCTGCTCTACTCTGAATATAGATTATAGTTGGATTCCTTTTCTCTACTTTGTGATCTTGGAACTCTCATTATGAAGTAGCTGTTCTTTCCATAAACTTGTTAGATCTCTGTGAGCTCTCTTTTATTACTTTTTCATGCATATAGGCTGTGGAATAAAGAGTCCTTAAGATTATAGCTAGGCCTATTCTTTTGCCATTACACAAAAATAGGACGTATCCTCATGTACAGGAAGAAGGCTGTTCCATTATGAATCTTACATTAAAGTTTCGGTCATGGAAAGTTCATCACTCTTGATTTGGCAACATTTCAGGATTTTTATCTTAAAAGTTAATATTATGTATAGCTATATGATTTTCAGGCACTTTTGATTAAAAATTACTATCCATAGATGCTCACTTAGGTTTTAATTTTAATTGAGAAACAATTTTGTGTGATGCTTGACAAGTATATATTATGAAATCATGCTAATTAACAAACTCCCTTTATCTCATATATTTGCTATTATTTTGGGTATGTGTGGGAACATTTAGAGTCCACACTTACAGCAATTTTAAATATGTATTATGATAAGGTCAATTATAGTCAAATCTGGGTGACAGATCGCTAAAACTTATTTCCTTCAAGTTAAACTTTATAGTCTTTGAACAATAACTCTCTACTCTTCTACTCTTAACCCCAAGAGTCTACCTTCTTCACCTCTCTAGATTAACTTCTTTCCAATTTTTCATGGTTGTGAGGTATTGTGGTATTTGTTTTTCTATATGTCTCTTATTTCCCTTGGCACAATGTCCTACAGGTCCATGCATATTGTCTCAACAGAAAAAAATTTCTTTCATTTAAAGGCTGAATACCATTCTAGTATTTACATGTATCATATTTTCTTTATGCCACCACTCATCTGGTGACAGATGTTTAGGTTGATTCCATATTTGGATTCTTGCAAATAATCCTTCCATGAACATGACAGGAGTTAGAATTTTTTAAAAGAGTCAAGCCAGTTTGTAAAGAAAAAGAAAAGATGGCTTGATGACACTAATTGCTTGTTTAAACTTAGCATCGCTTAGAAAATATATTGAATGGTTGGCTTCTTTTTCAATATTTTGAGGGTATAAGCAATTAATAGACATAAATGTGTATCCTCAAAGAGAGCATGGTCTCATTTTCTCTTTTGCTTTGTGATGGAATTGCATTCAGTTTTGCACTCAAGTTATGGCAATTCCAATCATGACTTTGTCTTTATTGCATGGCTTTGGGCATTGCAACCTTTCTGAGCCTCAGTTTCCTCACCTGAAAAACATGGGGGTAACAATATCCAGTTAGCTCATCAGCTGTTATAAGCATGATAGATAATTTAATATAAAATAAGTTATCAGTCTGTATCACATATATATATGTACATATATATAAGCAATTAGTGCAACTTTTAGCAGGCTTTGAAAGCGTGCTTGAAAAATCCTTTAGGCCTTTGAAATCATGTTTGATCTATAAATAAAATAAATCTATGATGATTAGAGTGATGTCCTTTTTGCTTTTCTCTTCACATTTTGATTTCCTTATATTACTCTCCATAATTGTTAGTTCATAGAACACATACAATGTATAAATACAAATGATGTTTTACAGGTATACATTTCAGAACTTAAGCATTCAAGTGAATCCTTGAATGTGCCCAGAGGCTAGCTGTATATTATATCACTATTGCCACACCATCACTGCTGCTCTAGAGAAGCATTAGGTGTTTAACAGGGCTTCCCTGTGAGTACTGCTTTCAAAGTCAACATGCAGGCCCCTGGGGAACTTCATTACATTAAGGTAGAGTCACTGCTTGTTGTATTGAAAGTAAAGCGCATTGGCTGGCTTGACTATCTGCTTTATTAAAATAAAAATCTATCCTCAATTACTTTTAGAACTTGCCCTTTAATTTCCTTCCCTTTCCCTTTCCTTTTTCTACCTTTTCCCTTCTTCCTTTTCCTCTTTCCTTCACTCTTTCCCCTTTCTGGGTTCAGTTTACAACACTAACTATTCTGCATTTTAATTTGCAAACTATTCTGCATTTAATTTTGATGGGTTTTGGAATCACATTTATAACACTTTGATTTGATTAGCTTTTAAAATAGGTTGAATTTATTTCCCTCTTTTTGTCTGCATCATGATATGATCAACAAAGCTCATTAATTTAGTGATTGTGTATAAATGTAAGAAATTTGAATAAACTAAACCTACAAGTGTGGGAGAGTTGTAAGTTAAATGATTGGTATTATTTTGAATTCACGGATTTGATATTATTTGTTACTATTTCTTAATATCATAAATACATTCAAGTTGTGGTTACACATTTGAGCTTCAGAATTATAAGATGGTTACTTCAACAGATTTAAAATGCTCCTTGGTTCCTTAGTACAAAGATGACAATACAATAGGTATAAATCTAACATATATCTTGTCCCTTAATTCTTGGCCTTTCAAACATCACTGGGCTGTCATGGTTTGAATAGTTGTCCTCTCTCCCAATTCATCAGAAGATTTTTCAAAACTAAATTAGTCACACTGTTTATATTAAAGGCTAATTCTTCATTGTTCTTCATGGAATATCGAATAATGATACAACATTGTTTAAAACCAGACAGATTTGGGACAGGCAAACATTAAATATTGGTTCTGCCACTCATTACGTGTGTACATTAACAAGTAAACTCTGCACCCATTTCTGCATATTTAATGACAATCTGTTCACTTTTGAAGGAAGAGGATTATGAAGGTTAGAACTTCTTTTTTATTATTTTATTTTATTTTATTGTTGGGGAAGTGTATAGAGGGGTTACAGTTACATTCATCAGGTAGTGGGGGGCATTACTTCTCACACGTTGATACCCCTTCTAATGTTTTAGTCCCCGTTTCCCTCCTGCAGCCCCTCCCAATCATCTTGATTTTCTCCCTTTCCTTCCCTATTTCAAATAAACAAATAAACACATATACAATATACCTGGTAACAAAGTCAGATACAGTAACCACATGAGATTAATTATAAGGGGAAAAAAAGAGAAAACAACACAGAACATTAAGAACAACAATCACAAAGATAAAACTCTTGTTTCCATATCCTAGAGTTCATTTAGTTTCATGCTATATGACCTTATGTGCAGAACTGTTGAGCTATTGTAATCCTCTGCTACGTGTGTCCTAATTGTGTACTAATTAGTACAAAGGGTAGAGCTTATTAGTATGGTATCTTGTATACCATATATAGCAAGTGTTCAATTAACAGTATTCTTTATGATTATGTCCACAGTTTAAGAAACAATCAAAAGAAGGCACAAAATATCTAAAAGTTGGGACTGGAAAGATTCCTGCCAATGTTCCATTCCTGAGATCTTCCCATCTCTAGGATGCCCACAGTGATGAGGCCTTCCAGAAGACAGGGTTCCAAGTACACAATGTTTCCATCACATTTTATTTGTTTGCTGCAATGAACTTCCAAATTAAATTTTATCTTATAAAAGCTTATTTCAGTAGAGTAAGCTTGGAAGCTATATGAGTTATCCAGAATTCAATTAGATATTTCAAAACTAGATCAGGCAGGCTGGTGTTCATATAATATTTACAAATATACTAAATGTCATTGACTATAGCTTAGTTCAGACTTTTATAACAAAACCATAACTGGGTACCTTGTAAACAACAGATGTGTACTCCTTGTGAAATGGAAACTAGAACTCCTGAGAGCAGTACATAAGCAGACTCAATGGCTGATGAGGTTGCCTTTCCGATTCCTTCTTGTCCACCCTGCTCTGCCCTCATATGTGAGGGGAAAGGCAATTCTCTGGAGCTTCTTTTGAAAGGAAATTGACTGTGTTCATATAACTTCCAACCTCAGCACCAAATTTCCATCCCAAATGTCTAACCTTCTAATACCATCACCTATTGAATGTTTGCCTGCCCAAATCTGTCTGGTTTTAAACAACGTTGTATCATTATTTGATATTCCATGAAGAGCAATGAAGAATTAGCCTTTAATATAAACAGTGTGACTAATTTAGTTTTGAAAAATCTTCTGATTTAGGATCAAGAAAAGGAACTCTAAGACATATTGAAATATTTGGAAGCTCAAATGGCAAGATAAAATTAGTTAAAATCATTGTTTTTAGAAGAGGCAATATAAATGCAAAGTGTGTTTTGCAGCTAGAAGTCTATGTGTCACAAATGCTTCTTTGAATAAGGTTTCTGAATTGAGTACATGTTTGCTGTAAGTGATACAATTTAGGTAATTTTCATAATCATGGCCACATTCTGGATGTCTTCAATTCTCACTTCTAACTGCTTGTTCTTTCCATCATCCCCAAGTGAGGTAACATTGGAAGATATGACTTTTAGCTTCCACAATTAATGTGATTAATCTATATGAGACAGAAATTAAATATTAAATTAACATATATTAGATAGAAATTAGATACTCCCTTTGAAGTTCCCTAGTGTGACGTTTTCTAAGCAGTGTTGTGATTTATGTAAATCATATGCTCTAAAAGACTTCGGAGGACTTAATTTAATACTCTACATTGAGAAGAATTTTCATAAAATTGCCAGAAGAATATTTTTTTAAAGTCTAAACTACTTAGAATTTTAGATATTCCACATGAGAATGTTCTTTAGGTTTTCCACATAATGTTTTCTAATGTTAATGTCATTTATTGAGCGTAAAATTTTTCTCATCTCTGGTCTAATTTTCTCCTTCTGCCTCATAAGGTTATTTCTTTTCATCATTTACTGGTATCTACTTGATAGGTAAGTCAGTTGTCATCCTGGCACATTTTCCTTGCTTTCCCTAGGCTCATGGTGAGTTCCTGGGTAACTGAGAGTCAGTATGGCCTCCTTAACCAGCAACTAGCTGCTGGAGTTCAAAATCTTGATCTTGGGTGGCAAACATGTCAGCAAGTAATTCTGTCTCCTAAACCTCAATTTTCCACTGTAAAATAAATATAATTATAACACAATGCTCTTAAGATGGATTACTAAATGGAGTTTTCCTTGTCAAAGAATGACTATAGGGCACTGCTTGTTACATTGTTCTCGATAAAAATGAGTCAATATTTTCTTCAATCTTTTTTCTTTTTGGCCAGTCCTGGCTTGAGCTCAGGGCCTGACCACTTTCCTTGGACTTTCTCAATGTTAGAGCTCTAGCACCTGAGCCACAGCACCACTTCTGCCTTTTTCTATGTATATGGTACTGAGGAAGTAAATCTGGGTCTTCATGCATGCCAGTCCTGGCTCTTTCTTCAATCTTTTTATCCTGGGACATTTTGTTGTTGCAAAGTTGATGACTCAGTGATTCACTGAGTCAACAACTTCAAATTCTCCTGATTTGTTTTTCCCTCCAATTTGTCCTGTGAATTGAACTATATACCATATCATGCACAGAGAAATTGACATTCATTCTGAATGTATTCTAATCCAGAAACACTTGAATTTTGGGTTTATCCAATGTCTAGAAGATGAATGTACTATTAAATCATTACATGGCTGCGTGTATGTTAAATTATTTTTACTTAAATTGTTTTCTGAAACAATTGGAACCCATTTATTGCTTTTTCACTGTCTATTAAAATTGACTGGCTCTTCTCATTTTTTATGCCTTGGGTCTTGCAGTAATGATAACCTTTCTTAGTTGGCTTTGGTTTTGTCCAAACGTAGATTTAGATCTCTTGATCAATGACACTTAGAGATTAAGATAACTCTGAGTTGGACAAATATATCACCTATTGCATTTGTTTATTTTCTTTCTTCTTTGTTTTTTGTTCCTCTATGAATTCTGAGTAATTGTGCAATGATTGTGTACCAGTGAATACTGCTTTTCCCGTTTGGGTCTAATGAATAGTGTTCTGATTGGTGGCTGCTGAAAAATCACCTTGCTTGCTTTACATGATCTGTCTATTAATGCAATCTGATATAGCATTTGCCTTTTGGCGACAGTATTACAGTGCTGAATCATATTCAATTTTTCATCCATTATTTCTTCCCTGGTGAATCACAGAACATTTGTCTTTATTAGCATTCACAGTATTGATTTCACCCTTTCTTCTATTGATATCAAGTCACATTTTAATGATATCTTCCTCACCTGATTTTTGTGTCTTAACATAAAAATATATCCAAGTGGGAAGCTTAAAAAATATGAATTTAAGAAATCTATGTTCTACCGTGAATAGAGAACATTTGGAATCTTAGGCAGAAATAGGAAGAGCTCAGTAAATGATTGACATTAATTTTCGTTTGCCCTCAAGAAGGGTTTTATAAATGTAATTTACTGGTGGCCATTGGTTAAGACTAATTTACCATAAAAATTGTGAGGATTTTATGCTGATGAAGCCAATAGAACAGGCAGGATTGTGCTTGTCACTGGATAATATTTACTGAATGACTACTATGTATTTAGAGCTCCATCCTATTTGCAATCTGGAATAGGACCGTTTTCTTCTTGTGATGATTTAAAAATATAACCCCCAGATTATGATTATAATGAGGAAAATTTTGGTATTTGTGTTAAGCTACTTTAAATGTTATAATTGCAGCACTTATGGAATAAAGTATTTTCAAAATACAAACATAATACACCAAGTAATTCCTTTTTAGTCTGAATATTAAAAACAACAACAACAACAACAACAACAACAAGGGCCATGAGTTTGGCCTAGTGGTAGAGTGCTTGCCTAGCATGCACGAAGACCCGGGTTCGATTCCTCGGTACCACATACATAAAAATAAAAACAAAAATGGAAGTAGTGATGAGGCTTAAGTGGTAGAGTTCTACCCTGTCCAGAGTTCTAGTTCTGTCCAGGGACAGTGCTCAGGCCCCGAGATCAAGTCCAGGACTGGCAACAAACAAACAAACACATGATCTTTTTGAGCCAGGCACTGGTGGCTTATGCCTGTAATCTTAGCTACTCAGGAGGCTGAGATCTGAAGGCAGCAGTTTGAAGCCAAGAAAGTCCAGGTGACTTTCATCTCTAATTAATTAGATACAAGCTAGAAATGGAACTGTGGCTCCAGTGGTAGAGCACTAGCCTTGAGCCAAGAGACAGTGCTAAGAGACAGTGTTCCAGGCAGTGAGTTCAAAAGCCCCAAATATTGGCACACATACAGTTTTAATTTATTTTTTAAGAAATACTGTTAGCTCTTGGGAACTTGTAAAAATGATTTTTATGGCAAATATTTATTTTTAAAGAATTATGCTGAATAATTAGTTAGCATTTAGATTTCAATAGAAATAAAGGATTAGAAATTTTCATAACGGGATTGCTACAAAAATTATTAATTGGATCAGGTTTTTTTTTGACATATGACTTTGCTTTCTTTATGGCCTCATTTATTTGTGGCCTCTAAAGGAGTATTTCAGTCAGAGCAGCTATAGGTAATTCATTATTTCCTTTTAAGGAAAAAAAGTCAAAATGACAACTCTTTATTTCGGAACAATCAACAGCATTGTCCTTGCTTTTTCTAATGATAGCTATTTGTTGAAAGTGACTGGAAATGCGGGTATACCCTAAAAATAATACTGGTTGAATCTTTCCCACTGTGAAGATTGTTCAAATAGGACAAGCTTAATTTAATTTAGTTTCCTGTGTTTGATATTAAAATTCACAGAACTCTGCAATAGTCTCAGGTGGACTCCATCAAGGACCACAGGCTTGAAGCATCCCTGTAAAAATCGACTGTATCTCCTAGGGCTGCTGTGCTTCAGCTGGGCTGTACTTCATAGAGAGGAGGTAAAATCTCTGTCTGTTTCTTTCGAGTGTAATTACTGTGCAACTCAAACTCAGACCTGTCTAATGGTCTGGGTAGCGTTGCTAGGCCAATGACTAAAGCAGCTGCAGTGCTCTGCATTTTTAGATTTATAAAATTTAATAAGCTGAGTCTTCATGACATTTTCCCCCCACCCCAGATCCTGCCTTTTTAATCACTGCCAAAAAGGTTGTCAAATGAGCATATGCTCATTGGCATAATAAAATCTTACTTTTTCCCCTCTTTTCACAAAAGCATGTAAATATACTCCTACTATTGTTAACTCATTAACAATGAATAAATTCTAGAACATTCCCCTTGCTGGATATGGTAATATATTAGTGATGAAAATTTTTTGCCATGTTTTTATGAAAATGATTTTTGGAGAGTGTCTGGCCAGTATAGTACATTTGAAGGTTAGATGACTTAACAGTTCTTCCCTGTATCATGCTCCTTAAAATTAATGCTTGTCGTAAGTCAGAGTCCCTTGTCATGATTTGAATGCTTATCTCATGTGTGGAGGGAAGTTACCGTATTTTGTTTTGACTTCTGTATCTTTGTTTTCTTTGAAACACAGGACTCTAGCAATTTTGCTTAAGAGGATACTTTTCACATTTGTCGGGGTTGTATTGCTTTGTAACATTCAGATTGGCCCTTTGAAGTAAAATTTGAGTCTCAAATAGGGAAAATAAAAAAGGCACTGAAATATTTCTAGCCCATGAATATAGACATGACTGTCACCATCTGGCTTCTGGTACCTTGGCTTTTCTCCCATGTGATAGAGTCAGCCAGAGACCTGGAATAGTCACAAGCTGTTCTACCTGGAATACCTGCTCAGTTGACAGTCTTTTAGTTAGGGACACACCTGGTAATATTATAGGCTAAACAAAAGGACACTATTCATCAGATGCCAGTGAGAAATAATCCAGAGGTTAGCTGTCACTGAAGGAATCTTCTTCCTGTTGAATATGTACCAAAAAATAACATATATGCCATTGTTTAACATTTTTTCACCCTTCCTTTCAAAGATTTCCTGATTCCAAAATAGTCACATACCCCTGATCCTTAAGGCACTTTGTCTTCTGTGTCCTGTTTCCTGTCTCCCATTGTTTTTATCTCTCCCATTTCTCGAAATCAACATCTTGTTTTCTGCATGACATGATTTGTGTTCATGTAGATTAGTTCTGAAGCTTTTTTCCCTCCCTCAAATTCAAGTAAGTCCAGGGTGAATTGTGTCCCTATTTCAAATGTATGCATTTTACTTAGGAAGATCGGCTTAAATATAATGATAAATGTGCAGAAATAGATATATTCTATTATCATAACCTGCCTGCTCCATTTTCTTTCCACTACAGGGAGTTTTCATGGGAGCATGGCAAAACAAATTGCAATCACCTGAGTGTTTTCCCCTCTGGTTCTGTCATCCTGAATGATGAATGTATTTATTCTTTTCCTGAAAATTAATATATCTATACATCTGCCTCTATAAGTACATATTTCTTCCTATATGCATGGGTAGATGATAAGCAATAATTAAAGAGAATAGGTTGAAAATATTTTTTTTCTGAGATCGATGAAAAAGAAATGTTCATATTTAAACATTAAGGCCTGGGGTAGGACTGCATTTAAGGTCAACCAGAGAGGAGGGGTTTCTCCCCCTAAGCATCTATCAACAGTCCTTGCAAGAGCAGTCAGCACTGGCATAATTTAATATGCCTTCCCTCTGTGAAGAATGCCTCTGACATCATGTCACAACTTGTGCTCTAACTGAAGATTTTCAGGTGATCAGTTTTGCTGCATTGATTTCCTTTTATCATGTTAGTCACAAACACTTTGAAATCCTTAGGGAAAAAAACCCCCAACTTATGTGTTCTAGAAATGGGGGAAATAAAGATTCATAAAAATTATATATTCATCAGGCACTCTCTTTTCACACTGGCAACAAGGAGCAGTTGCTCCCCTGCAGATGGCAGGCATTTCTGTGTCAGCATCTGCTGACCCTGAGTGTCACTTGTAGCTAGACTGTGGTGTGGCTCCTTGTGCATTAAGCAGGAAGCTTGACAAGCATAGCACAGAAAGAACACATACAATAGAGGATGAGTCTTTCCAACAGGGGCTGCTGCAGAGCAAAGGAAGTTAGGGATGTTACTTCAGTTAGTTAACCTAACACAAAGCATACTCAGTGCTGGTGGCTTGTGTCTGAAATCACTCACAGGCTGAGATCTGAGGATTGAGGTTGGAAGCTAGCCCAGGCAGAGAAACCTTTAACACTCCTATCTTCCTTTAACCAAGAAAAAGCTGGAATTGGAGACATGGCTCAAGTGGTAGAGCACCAGCTTTGAGCAGAAAAAGCCAGGCATGATAGCAAGGCCCTGAACTCAAGTCCCACTACTAAATTAACAGAAATCTATCTATCTATCTATCTATCTATCTATCTATCTATCTATCTATCTATCTATCTATCTATCATCTATCTATCTATCATCTATCTATCTATCTATCTATCTATCTATCTATCTATCTATCTATCTATCTATCTATCTGTGTATCTATCTATCTATCTATCTATCTATCTATCTATCTATCTATCTATCTATCTATCTGTGTATCTATCTATCTATCTATCTATCTATCTATCTATCTATCTATCTATCTATCTATCTATCTATCATCTGTCTATCTGAACATGTCAGAATACTAATGGTGTTGGGATACAAGACTTGAGAAAGGAGAACTGTAGAAGACAATGGACACAACTGAAACCACTAAGGGAAATAGTTTTTCCAGAAAGTTATGTTAAGACACAAAGCAGATATTGTATGTGTGTGTGAAAATGTATGTGTACACCTAAAACATATGAAGAGAAAAAACAAAGTCAAGCAGTATCAGGGGAGTTTAAGATAAATATATGGAGAATCTGTTAAAAACTGAGATTTAGAAGTATTTCTGGAAATCTAATGACCATAAAACAGTTGAGAAAAGACAAGACACAAAAACTTGAATAAATTATAATAACTATTTTTCCCATTGTGTCTTTTCTCATTGTTTCTCTAAAGGAGTTTTTGGTGCGTGGTAGTACTTTCAAGGTACAGAGCAAGGTACAGATTGGGTAACACAGTCATACACTTACGGAAAAAAGTTGTATTTATGGACTCTGGCTGTTGTGTGGCTTTGGATGCTACACCTGGGAATATAAATCATACTATATATCTTATATATAATATATATATAAGATAGTATATATGTGTATATGTGTGGGATATATATATATATTTGCTATTGTTGTTGGGCAACAACAATATATATTTGCTACAGTTGTTGGGCACTGTCTCTGAGCAATTTCACTCAAGGCTAGTGCCTTATTACTTTGAGCCACAGTTCTATTTCTGATTTTCTGATGGATAATTGGTGATGACAATCTCACAGATTTTCCTTTTGGGGCAGGCTATGAACAGTGATCCTCAAATTTCAGTCTCCTGAGTGTCTAGGGTTAGCTGCTAGAGCCTAGCTAAATCATATTTAGATGACATTTTTTCCTCTGTGCATGTGGCAGGGAAAGCTATTAGCATAAAAGTATATTTCTAGAATTTCTTCTTTTCACACTAGAATTCTATAGTTGTGAAGATGTGGGACAGAAAACACAAGAGACTTTGTCAACATACAAAACTGGGGAACATTGGATCCCTAAATGTGCATTTTTACAGGCAGCCTTTACTGAATTCACAGTATTTTGTGGTTATTGTGATAATGCAACAAGCAAAGGGAAATGAAAAAGTTAAACCACCTGTTGGGAGACTCCCAAGGGAAAATACTGGCTCTAATAGAAATGCATTGCCTCTATTCAGCAGTCAGGAATACCAGCTAACATGTCATGCGAAGGAAGGAAAGAAAATGGAAGGAACTGGGCGGTTTATCTTTATATAAATACTTACGTATGCACTGATTTTTTGATATCTAATTTAAACTGTTATTGATCAGAATTCATTTACAATGACATTTTGTATCTTGAAAGTGGCCCACAAAATCTTTGTAAAAATTACATGTTATCAATTTCTTTTTTTTTTTTTTTTTTAGTCATGGGGCTTGAACTCTGGGCCTGGGTGCTGTCCCTCAGCTCTTCAGCTCAAGGCTACTGCCCTATCCCTTGAGCCATTCCCTTCTTGAACACTCGTTTGTTAAACATGTCTTTTGAAATATGATGTAAAAATCAACGTTAATAAATTCTTTAATAAAAATTATATGTTATCATCCTTCCAGGTGTGAGCAAGGATTAGCTGAAAAATGGGCTGAAAGCTAATGTATGAGAGAATCAGGTTATAATAGTGGTATCATCTACGAAAGTCTTCAAGAATTCAATTCTCTTGGACAAAAACTTATTTAGCATCTACTAGGTTCCTGATAATATGTTAACAATTAACTAACAATTAACTATCATTACAGCAATAAGACAATATTGTCTTGAAGGAAGTGAGGCACTGGTAAGAGAGAAACTGGAGTTCAAAACTCTGTGAAAGTGTTACATAAAGGTGATATTCTCACAGTGCCATTGAGAGTCAGCCAGTGGTGATGTGTGTGTGTGTGTGTGTGTGTGTGTGCGTGTGCGTGTGTGTATATGTGTATGTGTGTGTATGTTAAGTATTGATCTAACAATGGGAAGTCAAAACAGATGTTTTATTGGAGATGGTGCTTGATTTTTCAAGAACTAATACCAATTAAAACCAAGTAGGACTTTGAGATACCCCTAAAGAAATTATTTTGCATATCACACCACCTGAAATTTCAAGATCCATTTCCTATGTGAGATTCTTATCTTCTGGAAGTTTTGGTATTAATTCCTCTAAGGACAGCTTGATGCTTCAGGGATTGAATTTAATCAGTCAACAAATGTATACAAGGAATTCTTCAGATAACATTTCAGGAAAAGTGTTCTTCATTCACTTACAGGCAAGCAGCAAATGCCTGGCATGGCACTGTTCTAGGCACTGTGGTGAGAGCTGTGAATAGACACTTTTCCTGTCATTTTTGGTCTTATATCACATTACATAGCTAAGCTTTAACTGAATCTATGAAAAAGAGCATTTCTAATTTAAATAACATTTTCTCAGCTGGGCTTCATTTCCTTCTTACAGCAACCTTTCTGTGATGTGGAGACACTGCCTTGCTCTCCCCCTTTGAGATAGTCTGAATCATGTGCACATTTATAATACAGTAAAAGTAAGAAAATAGAATGTACAAGCTACATCTTCTCTTCACTAGCTTTGATTTTCCTCATTGTATTTTTTCTTGATTATTATACAACTAGCCTCTATTCTTTTGGTCCTTCCTTCCTTCCTTCCTTCCTTCCTTCCTTCCTTCCTTCCTTCCATTTTCTCCTCTCACTATCTATATGCCTAACTATAAATGGCATATATATATATATATGTAGTTGTACAAAGGGGTTTCAATTCAACATGTCAAATTTAGGAAAGCAATGAATTTGGACTACTGTCATCTTTTCCACCATTTTCCCCTCCATCTGTCTCAACCCTACTCATCCTCTTAAGTTACCTGGTTTATTCTTCCATATGTCAGTTGGAGGCTATGATTGCATCCATCCTCTATTTCAGAACCCTTATGATTCTATCAGTTCCATGTGGAACACTCCATAATTTATTCCGTCAGACCTGATATTCTTTCCAGCTCTGATCTTATCACTTTAGCTACACTTTTATTGGTTGTATCACATGTTTTGCCATCACATCAAGTTCAATACACACAATCTTGAATTAATCACCCCTTGGATTCAGGTTCTTTTTGATGAAATGCCTAGATAAATCATTGTGAATGGAAGTAGAGGTTTCCTAACTTGCCTGGCCAGTGGAAAAACCTGGTGCAGAATGCAGAGGGGGTGCTCTGAGCAACAATTCTCATTGCTGCAACATTGAAGTACTAGGATGGAGAGAATCATCATAGTGATTAACCTAAGTTCTCTTGTGCTCCTACATGCTATTCATTGATTCTTTTTTTTCCATGTATTTTTATTGCAATTAATAGAAGGGTTACATTATATTCACCAGATAGAAGGTACATTACTTCACAAACATTGATACCCTTTCTCATGTCTTGGTCCCTATTTCCTTCCCTCCACCCCCGCCCCTCATCTTGTTTTCCCCCCTCCCTGTCCTATTTCGAATAAACAAATAAGCATATATCCAATATATCAGATAACAAGGTGAAATACTGTAACAATATGAGATAACCAAGGGACAGCAAAAGAGATGAGAGATAACATAGTACATTAAGGACAACATTCTCTCATTATATGGCTTTTGTTTCCATATCCTGGAGGTCCTTTCATTTAGCGTCATTCTATGTGGTCTTATGCATCTAGATTTTGTTCTAATGTAAATCTCTGCTAGGAGAGCCCAAGGTTTCTACTGAGTATGACAAATGAGGGAAACCATTGAGCCTATCTTCCTTTGAGTCTGGCTTACTTCACTTAATATGATTTTTTCTAAGTCTTTCCATTTCCTTACAAATGGGGCGATATCATTCTTTTTGATGGCAGCAGAGAATTCCTTGTGTATAAATACCATATCTTGTTGATCCACTCATCAACGGAGGGGCATCTAGGTTGGTTTCATATCTTTGCTAAGGTAAATAGTGCTGCAATGATCATCTTTGTGCTAGTTACCCATTGATTCTATATCTAATACCAATGTGCATTTTGGAAACCTGATATCTTCTGATGAGTGTTTTCTTATAAAAAATATCAAAATATTGATGTTATCTTATTGTTTTAATAATAAATGAAACTAAAAATGTAAGCCCTGTTTAGTGACATACATTTTTTTCATTCTCTTGCTTCCACTTTTTTTTTTCTGGTCTAGTTTCCACACCACTAACAAATTGATCTTCTGTATGTGTCACTTTTATTGTTATTCTTGTTCACAACTTCATTGTTTCCCCCTTAATACCTACAACAAGGATCCTCAGGACCTTGTTATAAAGGCAAATCTGTTCCTTTCAGAGCAATTTGTGTTGCATGAACGCCCTAAATTCACATCTAGCTCCCATGAAGGTGGAATTAGAAACATTGCCACTGGAACATATGATTGTCAATTATTTTGAATTTGTGTCATATTTTTCATTTAATATAAATAATGAATTAAAATCAGAATTATATTTCACATTAGTTCACAAAATGTATTTGTCCCTTTATAGCTAAAAACTGAGTTTACAATGAAGGTATTTAAAATAGTGGTAAAAGCACAGAGCAATTCAGAAGTATGTGCTGTTTTATCTTTGTGTGTTTCTCTGTCTAGCTCAGTAACTTCTGGAATAGGCCCTTGAGCAAATCAGCCAGGTCTACACTTGCTCTGAAAAATATTCCCACTAAGCTGCAAATGATTGATTTCAGATCAGTCTTTGAGCTGGTATCAGCAAGTGAGAGAGATAGCAAGAACATCTGGATGTCTGGATGAAGTGAGAAACAGTAACAAGAATAACTTAAATGTCTACTCGATTTTATTATACAGTCTTTCTGCCATCCATGCAAGTTGTGTGATTTTTACATTGTTGGGTACATTTTCACTTTGTTTATTTCAGTTCTCCTTAATCATCAAGGTTGAAGAGCTTTGTGATTAGTGATTTGGGGAAAAAGAACATTTTTTTTCCTTAGGACTCTCTAACTTTGAGCTCCCTCTCAGATAGGCACCAAGATTTTATGAAGATAGGATGGAGCCAGCTATTTTTTAACCATTTATCTTCCTTATTATATTCCTTGTTATATTTGGGCCTGAAATGTGGCTTGTTCACCATCTACTTGAGAGCACATCTACTGAGAGATATTGAATTAATTTTCTTCTTACTGTCAACAATGTTACAGTGAATATCCACACCTATGATGCATCTGTGTGCACATATGGAACTTTCTGGAAACATTTTGTTGGAAGAAGAGAAGCAGTGCTCTGTCTGGGCCAAGGTAGGTCTCAAACAAGCTCAATACTAAAATTCTTGAGATTCACATTTAGAGAAAAGATGCTGGTGGTAGAGTGGGAAAAATTAGATGCGAGTCGTTGCATTTGTGTTTAATTACTATGTATCTTTAAAGTGGAAATGTGCTAGTGGAGTTTTAAAGATAAATATTAGTAATGTAAGACTTCCATCTTCCAAGTTGGCAGGAAGAAGATGAAAATATTCTGGTTCTTGTTCACTACTTTACGGTCAGAATGGTTGACAGTTCATCACAGAGAGAGGAACTAGAGGCGTCTTGATCCCTGGACATCAATGGAGATTTTCCCCTGAGTTAACTATATGTTTTCCTCAAAATGGCAACCTTCAAATCTGCTTTTAGATAGGTCTTCCTTCATTGCACTTACCTCCTTCTACGGATTTATTCTCTCAGCTCTTCCACACCAGCACCTGCATCCTGCCTTTTACTTGCAGAGCTGGTTGAGAGCTGAAGCATTTCTGTAAAGTTTCCCATCAGGTCTGACTGATAGAGAAAGCTGGCTAACAAATCTGATGGTCACTTATGCTTTATATTGGCCCAAAAAAGTGACTTAATTTTTCAGAGCTTCAATTTCTCTACCTTACAAGAGATAATACAGAAATCCTTATCATACAGGGTTATAGAAGAAACTAGACAAGATATTCTTGAGGTAATCTGACACCAACATACTCTCTGAAATTCCCAGTGATGTGAGAACATGTTTTGATGATTTCTTATCTGTATGGTATGTGCCTTAGACAATACCAAATTACTTTCTCTTCTGGTACAACACACACTGTGAAAGAAGGAGCAAAGAAAGCAGGAGATGGGAGAGAATATTGAAGATGTCTCCTAATTCCCAGAGGTCTGCTTTGATCTCTTTTCTTTGTTGAGGATGCTTTTTTATAATGTTAGCCCGCAGAAAGGCAAGTAGACACCATTTTCAAAATATTGAATTCATTTATGTTTTCACAATTTTTCTTTTTATCCTCTATCAGAAAAGCCATTGCAATAGTCACTGTGGTTTGTATAAAAGGAAACTATTATGAGGGGGGGCCTAGGGTACCAACTCACCCTGAAAGGCTATCCTGTAGGACATCGTTCTTTAAGGGAACTGCTCACTGCATTTGTTCTGTTCATGCTGAAAATTGCTTCTTATTACTAAATTCAAAGCGAGTTTATCATTATTATTCCTTAATGGCCAGAATACATATTCCACAAAAGCTGAGAGATGAGAGTAAAAAAATGAGAAAGATATAATAATTACTTAGAAGATTGCAATCTCAAGATGCTTTGTGTGTATGTGTGTTTGTTTGTGTGTGCATATACATGTTATTTAAAAATTACCTTAAGTATTTGTACAAAGGAGTTGCCATTTAACAAAGCAGTTTATAAATATAACATATCTTGATCAATGTCACCTCTTTCAAAATTGTCAAACATCCTTCCTCTCCTATCCCTTCCTTATGTTTCTCAGGGTTTTTTTTTTGTTTTTTTGGTGGGTCATGGGACTTGAACTCTGAGCCTGGGCACTGTCTCTTGAACTCTTCAGCTCAAGGTTACAACCCTATCCCTGGGCCTGGGCATTGTCCCTGAACTCTTCAGCTCAAGCGTAAGGCTGGTGCCCTACCCTTGAGCCAAGCCCCACGTCCCATTTTCTAGAGGTTAACTGGAGATAAGAGTCTCAGGTCCTTTTGTGCCTGGGCTGGCTTTAACCATGGATCCTCAGATCTCAATCTCCTGAGTAGCTAGGATTACAGGCGTGAGCCACCACACTTGGCCTTATGTTGCTCAATTTTATAGGATACACATTGTATTCTTGATTGCATATTTTAAAAATAATGTTATTTCATCATAACATTTCCTATCAGACACGTTTTTGTGAGTATAAATGTTGTAAGCATTTTTAAAAAGTATTAATGCATAACACAATGCTATGCATTTTTGCATGACCAGTTTTATCCATATATATGAATTTACTTTAATAAATTCTTACATGGGTAAGAATTTTAGAAACTGTATTAAAAAAGACAGTATTTTAGTTTTTTTTTTAATCCCAGAGATATAAGCGGCTCCAAATTGAGATCATCTTACCTCAGTGTCCCAGTTGCTGAGATTTCAGGCATGTCTCCATGCCTAACCTGAAATAGCTTTCATGCATAATTTTTATAGGATTTCCATAAAGGCGCATATCAGATCATAAAAGACTTTGTAAGTCACTTATGTACATTTTATATTTAACACAAGAACCATATTGAGAACCAGTGAATTATTTAAAGCAGAAAATGTGATAAGGTCACCCTTAAATTTTAGATAGCTGTATCGGTCAGGGTTCAATAACAGAAAACAGAATGATCTTTGGTCAGTTTTAATAAGGATTTATTATAAAGTAATTAGCAACTGAAAGACTTTTTGAGAGAGGTGACGAAGCTGGACTAACCTGTTTCCAAAAGAAACAAATGTGTAAGTCACAGTGCCATGCTGGCTGGCCAAGGAATTGAAGCATGGACAGCCACCAATTTCTATGTAAGATCTACCCAGCCTTAGCTAAAGTTAAGAAAGCTGCTGAATCAGGAGCTGCTGTAGCAGCCATAGCTTAGATTTGTCCTAAGCTGGCTATCAGTGTAATGCTTTTCAACTTTGGATACAGATCAGAGTCACCTGAAATGCTTTTTGAAAAGTATCAAAACATGATCAGTACCTTAGAAATTTATTTAGTTTTTCTAGGATAGGGCCTAGGAGTATATTAAAACAATAAAAAAGTAAAACCTTTGGGCATTGTTTGTGCAAAATCAAGGTAGAGAACCACTGCCTAAGGGCTTCACTTCCATGAAAGTTACAAGGAAATTCCCAAATGGGCAGACCTCTGCAACTGCCACTGCACCATCATTGCTTCTGCCTTCTAGCCTGCGGAGTGATTCTGCTAGGAAATACCCTATGAAAATGCAGATGGAAGGTAGATGGACAAACATGGTCTTCAAGAATGTCAGCTCTTGTTCTTGCTGGTACTTAATGCTGAAGTGGTGCAGAGAAGACAGACAGGGATGCGGTAGGAGCCTTTGTTAGTATTTTAGGTAACTAGTGAACATGGATGACTTTGGACATTCATTTAAAAAAGTGTGGGAGTGGTTATTTGGGGAAACATTTGTAGAGTTTGAACTCCTGGACATGGTCATTTTGTTGATAGAAATGAAAAAGCAGGAGAGTTAGGACGCGGTCTTTGGCATTTTATTGAGTACTTGGACCATAGGGAAGAATGGGTTAGGATGTTAAGTTTAATGATGTTCAATTGGTAAAGTTCAATAGTTAACAGGAGGATTGGGAAGGGATGTAGGGAAGGGAAATGGGGACAAAAACATGAGAAGGGGTATTAGTGTGTGAGAAATAGTGCACTTGGTGAATGTATTTGCAACCTCTGTATACATTACCCTGACAACAACAACAACAAAATAGTTAACAATGAATGTCAGCAAAGAGATCTGAAGTTAGAGAATTATAAGAAATGGCCTTTTTGATTTTAACAAATACCTGGGAAGGGAAGAGACCACAAGAAACCAAGGGAAAAAATAGTATCAGAATAAATTGAATAAATAAATAAATGCAGAAGGAAAGGACAGAAGAAGAGTAACCCATACAGGAGATAGAGGAATTCCAGTACTATGTGTTCTAGAGAGCCAAGGGTGAAGTAGAGATTTCTCCAGAAAACTATACAACTGGACTGAGAAACACATGAAAAACTATTCAACATTACTAGCTATTATGAAATTGCAAAGACAAACCACAAAGAGACATGATTCATACCATCAGAATAGCTATAAATTAAAGACAGAATCAGCCTAGATGCCCCTCAATAGATAAATAGATCAAGCATATATAGCATATATACCCAATGGAATTTTACTCATATATTAGAATGAATGATGTTGTGCCATTTGTAAAGAAATGGAAAGACCTGGAAAAATTTATATGAAATGATGTAAGTCAGGCCTAGAGGGAAACAACATACATGGAAACTAGAATCATCTTACAAATTTATAAGTTAATACATTAGGTGCTATGCAAGTATATACAAATATCTTGACTGAAATATGGTAGATTCGAGGGAGAGAAAACTCATATAGTGTAATTCCTTAGAAAGGCCCAGTCAAAGCTCAACAAAACAAACAGAAAGCAGGTACTTGAAAAAGATGGGGTAGGGTCACGGAAAGAAGGGTAGGCAAATGAAGGTGAGAAGAAAAGAATGTAGTCAAGAATTCAATGTACACTCTGTAAAATTAAGAAAAGTGTTTTAAAGGGCAAGTTGAGAGAAATGGGTAAGAATTTTGAAAGATGTGACATTGATCAAATGCATTGTATTTATAAACTGGTTTGTTAAATGGCAAGTCTCTTGTACAACTACTTAAGGATAGTCAAAAAGAACATTGGCATAGACAGATAGTTACATGTTCAAATACTGCTAGTGTGGTCAGGCTGGAAAACTCTGGCAGTTCTTCAAAAAGCTAGCTAAACATAATGAAATCACATGACTCATGAAGAAGTCCATTTCTAAGTTTATATCCAAAGAGTACTGAAAAAATATTTACACAGAAACTTGTACATGAGTATTTATGGCAGTGTTGCTAATAATAGGCATCAATAGCAACAAAGTAAAAACAGCTCAAATGCCCATCAGTTGATGACTGCATTACCAAATATAATGTATCTATACTAGCAAATATTACTCATCCATAAAAAGGAATGGCATTTTGACATATGATATAATATTCATAACCCTTTCAAACATGCAGAGACTTGAAGTTAATGTTAAATACAGAGGCTACATATCATATGATTGCATTTGCATGAAATCCTCAGAATAGATAAATTCATTGAGACAGAGTAGATTAATGTTTGTCATGGGAGGAAATACATGAAATGACTATATGGATGGAGTTTATTTCCAGGATGATAAAGTAGATAATAGTAACACTGAGAATATGCTAAAAAAATCCATTAAATATATACTCTCTAAATTGCAAACTTTATCATAGATGAATCACATCTCAATACAGTTGTTATTAAAAAAATGCTTACAGAAAGCTTTCAAGAAAAACATCCAGAGGTCAACCTGTCAATTGCAGCCCCAAATGCCAGGCTTCTATTACAACAAATAGTATTGACAAGTACAGCAACTGTTATATGTGGAGGGTGAAAATCACATTGTGGAGTCAGTGGGAGAGGAAAGGAGGATAGATTTTGAGCAAAGGTAACACTGTCTTTTGATGAGAAGAGCAGGTGAGAAACAAGGCAGTAAGTGGAGGGGGTGTGGATAAAAAAAGAAAAAGACATGGATCTGGCTTTGTGAAGTTTTGTTTCTCATTTGGCAGGACACACACACACACACACACACACACACACATACACACACACTCACACACACACACACAGCCTAGCGCTGATAGGGGAAACACACATTGCTTTTCCTGAAAAGTCAGGAGCTGAGGTTTGGGGTTGGAACATCTGAAATCACTTCTTTGAGAAAAAAAAGAAGAGGTGGGAGATGGTGGAAACAAAGCTGGATTTGTAGTAGCATTTATTTATTTATTCATTCATTTATTCTTTCAGTGGTCACTGTACCAAGGATATGGGTTGCTTTTCATATTTTTCTGTAACTGAGTGCTGGAGTATTGCAGGGAAATGCATTGGTACAGTAGACATATAACAGGGTGAGATCTGAAGATATTGGCAGGACGGTGACTAAAGTGAAAGTGTGTATCATCTGGGTCAATAAAGAAAAAAATAGAAGAGAAGAAAAGTAACTGAGGGTTTTGGTGAGGTCAAGTAATCATAGGAAAGACTGTGATTTATTATGTTTCCTCACTGCTTTCATGCTAAATGTGATAAGCAATATCCTCCCATCAATAACTATTATTATTTATTAAAGGAAACAGAAGCTTGCAGAACTTAAGAAACTCACTCCTGTGTACACATCTTGCTGTAGTAAAGTTGCTGCTAGCCTAGAACTCCAGTGCTCTTGCTCTAACCATTGTGCTGATCTGAAGCAATGTGCATTAGACAAGTAACTAACCTAGTGAGGAAAATGGAGGAATAGGTGTTGTAGTTATTAGACTGTGATGTAAGAACAATTCAAGTAATGACAAAGGACAAGGGCTACTCTGTGGGATAGAGCATGCATAATTAGAATGGTAGGAAAGATCAGTGAGGTGACAGAAATACATTTTTTTTGAGGCCACCTTTGATGCATTATCCACTTGTCAGCTCAGGTTGCTGAGAATGATGATGAAACCAGGAATGAAGAAAATAATTGTGAATTATACCGTCCTTGGGTTGGCTGATTTTCTTTTGTCTTTTTTACTTTTCCCTCTCTTGAATAAAAAGACAGTGAAGTACCTACTCAGACATGAAGCAGATGTTTCAAGACTAGACTCATGGAGGATCTGGAGATTCTGATATAGAAGTGAAGAATTTCATGTTCTGTTTCATTTCTTGATGAAATCTCAGGGAAAACTGGTCTCTATCACATTAGGTTTGGGATGAAGTTAATGAATCTGTCAGTGGTGAGCAGGATTTGATGCCTACATACACGGATGCAGAGAGCAATAATTCACATAGACACAGAGGCTTCTTTCTACCAATCAAAAATAATATCACACACTTTTCATTCTTCAGTCTTTCCCCTTCTTCTCTTGCTTAGGACATTCATATCATTGGAATCTGTATAATTACTCTTTAGATCTCTACTGAAATACTCTCTTCTTAGAAAGATCTCTTGTCTCCTTTCAAATAATATCATCGAGTCTTCTTCCCAGGAGCTACTATCCCTGATTATTTATTTTTATTTTTTAAACTTTCCATGGTGCTTATCACCCTGTGGCATAATGGATAGCTGTTTGATATTCTCACTCTGCTTTACAGGGAGTGAGTTGTGGTCAGCCTTGTTCATGTCAGCTATCCATAGCACCTGAAGACATGTCAGATGCTGACAATGGTGGTGTGTACAGAGTACTAATGCTGTCTGAGTATCACCAGGAAAGAAAGGTTTGTGGTTCCCAGCTGCTGTTCTGAGCTGCTCACACATAAGCACTGCTTCAGGGTCTATGAATTCTGTCCTTTCCCCACACTTTGCCTCAAGCACAAACAAATGCTCTTTCTGGCTCAAAGGCTATCCTAATATATAGATGAACATATTTTTCTGTGTTTTACTAATCCTTTGCACTGTAAATCAGAGTCCTCAGGGTAGAACTTTAGTGGGTTGTTTAGAAAGTTTTAAGTTGTCTGGGTTGCAGAGAACAGAGATGAAAGATTTGAGGAGGGGAGGAATGGGGCATGGCCTGGTGAAAACAAGTAGCAAGCAGTTTGGGGGACAGAGGGAATGTATGACCAAGAAGGTTTACTTTGATTACTAACAGAGAAAAATGCTGTTTGAAGTGGCTGATTTAAAGCTTGCCACAGAATTCATCCCTGCCATTCTCTTAATAATGGAGAAGGGCTTGGTTCTCACAAAGTACCCAGGGTTTGAATTGCCCCCAAAGGAACTCTAATCTCTTGTAGATGGGAAATTTTAGCTCTTTGGTGAGTAAGTGGGGTTCTCTGTTGATTACATAGAGTACTGTAGGGACACATAACACAGTCTAGAAGTATTTTCAAATTGTCTAGTGCATATTTCTTTTAATGTCTTCTTTGCTTAGAACTTCTCGTAGAAGGACAGTGAAAAGAAGTACACCAATTTTGGGGGGGGGATCATGGGGCTTGAACTCTGGGCCTGGGCGTTGTCCCTGAGCTCTTCAACTCAAGACTACTGTCCTACCCCTGGGCCTTGGCAATGTCCTTGGGCTCTTCAGCTCAAAGCTACCACTCTACCCCTGACCCACAGCCACATTTCCCATTTTCTAGTGTTTAATTAGAGATAAGAGTCTCAGGGACTTTAGTGCCCGGACTGGTTTTGAACCACAATCCACAGATGTGAGCTTCCTGAGTAGCTAGGATGACAGGTGTGAGCCATAGTGCTCGGCATAAAGTACACCATTTCTTGTTTCCACTAATATGGAAATAAGAAAGATGAATTCAATAGGAAATCAGTGTCCTTTCATATCTACTATCATAATACTTTATTGACTTTATGTCCTGTTTGAGAATCTCTCTTCATTCTGAACTTCTAGAAGAGATTTTACTTGGTTTGTGGAAAAGATCCAGACAAAACAGAAGTATATCTTTTATATGTATTGTCCACAGTGATTCTTGTGTTACTTCTGTTTCTTTCTCTTTTCTCTTTATTCCTTTTTTGCTATAGATCTCTGTATGTGTGTTTGTGTGTGTGTGTATTTTAGTCATGGGGCTTGACTCTGTTCATGAGCTTTTTTTGCTCAATGTTAGTGTCCTACCACTGGAGCCAAAGCTCCACTTCTGGTATGTATATATGTAGTATGTATGTATGTATGTATGTATGTATGGATGGATGGATGGATGGATGGATGTATTTTCATAGTTTTCTGGAGTTTCAGCAGGAAATCCTTGAGACTTGATCCTCAGATCTTAGCCTTCTGAGTAGTTAGGATTACAGGTGTGAACCATCAGCACTAGACTCTATATACTTATAATTTCATATTTGCAAATCTGGTTAACATTTATTTCTCATTAGGCTATAGATATTCAGTAATCAACAATCATAATTATTCTAATTTCTTTTACCCAATATCTAACCCAGTAATAGTTATGGGTGGTTGTAAAATGAAATATGTCTTGCTTGATTAAATATGTGCTCAAACAAGTATTTTGATCTCTTTCATTCTTCCTTTGCATATTTTTTTTTGCCAGTCCTGGGCTTGAGCTCAGGGCCTGAGCATTGTCCTTGGACTTTCTCAAGGCTAGAGCTCTACCACTTGAGCCTCAGCACCACTTCTGGCTTTTTTCTATGTATGTGGTACCAAAGAATCGAACCCAGGTCTTCATGCATGCTAGGCAAGCACTCTACTACTAGGCCAAACTCCCGGCCCCCCTTTGCATATTTTTTTATGAAGAAAACATTTTAATTTGTTCTTAGGCAGAACACTTTCTCACTTGAGGTGGGAATATGACCATTTCTACAAAGAACAAATTGTACAAGATAGTTAATAGTGCATGTGTAAATAATTTATGAATTAAAAGTATCTTTTGGGTATTCATTATTCAAGTCAGATATTTGCATTGTTTAATTCTCATTGATATTGTTTGATTTTTCTCTTTGTTCTTATTGCTGATCTTCTATTATTCATTGCTAACAAAGAGAAATGAATTAAAAATGTGCTATGATTTGGAAGAGTACCTCTCAGACATCCACGAGTGAAGGCTGGGTCCCAATGCTGGCAGTAGTATTAGAAAATGCTGTGGGTGTTTGAGATAAATCGTAGAATGTCTGGAAAGAGGGAGTTGGGTGTGAGTTCTTCAAAGGGACTGTCAAACTCTATTTCTTCCACTTATGGTTTTTTACTTTTTGAGGTGAGAGTGTCAGGTGTTATCTGCCTGTGCTGGCTTTGAATGTTGATCTTCAGATCTCAGCCTCCAGGTGTGACCTTCTGTAACTGGCTCCATTCCTACTTCTTTGTTGAACCCCACTCTACTACATAAGGTGCTTTAGTTTCCATGAACCTATGGAATCTTTTCTTCTTGGAGTCACTAATGTCCCCTGTGTTGCCATTGCCTAGGGGACAATTCTGCTTTCATCTCAATGAACCTCTCTGACGTGGATGTCAATAGATTAGGACCTCTTTCTTGAAGTACTTTATTCATTTGGCTCTAGTTTACTTGATAGCTATCATTTTTGCTCTTATCTTTGTCTTCTTGACATTGACATACTAGAGACCTCTTGAGCTCAGACCATAGACTTCTTTTCTATTTTAACATACTCCTATGAAACTCTCATCCAGTCCTCATAGCTTAGATATATTTTATATCTTGCAAATCCCCCAAATTTCATGTCTATTCTTGACCTCTTTCTTAAACGCATGATAATATATCCACTGGTCTATCTAGTATTCCAACAAGGATGTCTAATTAGTCTCTCTGGCTAAATTTTTTAGAATTCATTGCCTTCTCTTTTTTTTCCTTTTTTTTGGTCAGTTGTGGGACTTGAATTCTGGCCCTGGATGCTATCCTCTGAGCTCTTCAGCTCAAGGCTACTGCCCTACCCTTTGAGCCACAGTACCACTTCTAGTTTTTTGGTGGTTAAGTGGAGATAAGAGTCTCATGTTCTTCAGTTCCTGGGCAGGCTTTGAACCGAAGTCCTCAGATCTTGGCCTCCTGAGTAGCTGAGATTACAGGTGTGTGCCACCGCATCCGACTAGTCCCCTTTTTATTCTTGATTTACTCTTCCCCAGTTCAGAAAATAGCACCTCCTTTCATGCCAAGGTTTAATCTAAACCCTTGAAAAAATCATTTTTATTTTCCAGAACTCATACTCTATTAGAAGTTGTGGTGCTTCCCATCGTGACCAGTTTAGCTACTTCCATAGGAGGCTGTCATCTCTACCGCCTCTTGCCTGCAATCATGCAATGGTTTTTATTTGTTTATCCCATATGTTCCTCCAAATCTCCTTTCCACAAAGAGGTCCAAGTGATCCTCCAAACATCACCAGAACATGATAAATACTTCCCAACTCACAAATGTCCCCAGGCCGCCCATCACAGAGGGAATAACACTACTACTATGGTATATATTTCCTGTACAACTTAGTTTACCATTTTAACCACAGTTATAAACTATTAACAGTCTTGCTTATCTTGTTTTTGCTTTCTTTATTTCGCTTTCCTGAAACTTTCCAGAATATTTCAGCCTGAAGATGTTTCATTTGCAGGTCTCTCTGCTTAAAATTCTTTCCTTGAAATATCCACATGGATTAATATCTCCTGCCCTTCATCTCTCTGTTATAACTCTTTGTGGTAGCCAGCTTTTCATTGCCATAATGAATAAGTGAAGTCATTAACTTATAACGAGGAAAAAGGTTATTTTAGCACACCGTTTGATGGTTCCAGCTCATGATAATGTAGTTCTAGTGCTTTAGGTGATAGCATATTACATAAGAGTGTGATATGATATGCTTACACAAGAAGTTGTGGTAGAACAAAACTGCTCACCTCATGGGCAGGAAGAGAAAGAGGGAGAGCTCCACTATCCTCTTCAAGTTCTCTCTTTTCTATTCTTTGCTCAGGTATCACTACGAACATGATTTCCACTAGCCTTACCTCCTGAAGGTTCTACTGCTTCCCGGAAGCCAGTCTGGAGGTCAAGACTTGGGCCTTTGAAGGATATGAATATTCTAAACTGTAGTAGTTCTCAAAACTATGTCTAGTCACAAAACTATGTTCGTTGAAGCAATTATTGCTGTCCAAAATTAAATTTCAGTTTATTCTTTGCTTTATACACTGCAGAGGGTAGTCCTCACTGTCTACAATAATTTTTTTCATCCTTTCTCCCTACACTAGTGCTCTGTATCTAGTAGTATAAAACAAAAATGTATCTAGTTTTTTGGATGATTCCTTTATGTTACTCTTTTTATGGGAAAGGTAATGAAGACTCAGAGTAGTCAAGTGACATTGTCAAGGTCATGTAATAAGTAAATAGTGCATTATGGATTCTTAGACTTGATTTGACAGTAAATCTTGCCCTCCTAGTCACTTTAATACAGCATTTCCATTTTTATATCATATTGTTTTCAGGAGTAGTGATGCACACCTGCACCTTAGCCACACTTGGGATAGGAAGCAGACATTGGAGAATCTCAGTTTGAGGCCTGCCTGGGCAAACAAGTGGGCATAAGATTTTGTCTCAAGTTAGTGAACAAAGTAGGCATGATAGTATATGTCTATAATCCCAGAAGTTTTGGAACGTTAAAGTAGGAGGATCAAGGCCTGAGGCCAGCACTGGCAATAGTGACAGACCCAATCTGAAAAATAAATTAAAGCCAAAAGGTTGGATGCATGGCACAAGTGGTAGTGTACTTACCTACCAAGGATAAGGCCTTTGAACTCAAACCCCAGTACTGCCAATCAAAAGAAAACAAACATTGGAGCTGGGAGTTTGGCCTAGTGGTAAGAGTGCTTGCCTAGCATGCACGAAGACCAGGGTTCGATTCCTCAGCACTCCACATACATAGAAAAAGCCAGAAGTGGTGCTGTGGCTCAAGTGGTAGAGTGCTAGCCTTGAGAAAGCCCAAGGACAATGCTCAGGCCCTAAGCTCAAGCCACAGGACTGGCAAAAAAAAAAAAAAGAAAACAAACAGAATTATTTTGAAAATTCAGGACACCAGAATTTCCATAAATGCTTTGTTCAGACTGTCAGAATAAAATGTGGGTTAACATGTCAGCATTTGCTACACCACACATACATAACCAACAGCTTATGTTTCAGCTTCCCTGAAGGAAGAGTTAAAGAGAAGAAAACACCTTTCAAAACACATCGATGCAAAAGATTGTTTAAAAAAATCAATAGGAGATCACTGACAATTGGATAAATGTACAGTTTCTAAGAATTTCAGACCGTAAAATGAAAGCGATAGAGTCAGATTACTTTTAGCTCTTTGATTGCAAGTTCAAGTTTTGCAAAGGCCTGAAGCCATGCTTAAACCTTAGCCCTGTTACAAGAGGAGCTATTGACCCTGGCATTAGAGAGGACCTAATGCTGTTATTGAAGCCATGTTTGTCTGAATTCTAACACAAAAAGATTTCTCTTAAAGGAGATCTGGCAATTGTATTTTAAAGATTTAAAGAAGTGAAGCCCAGTAGGGACTGTAGCTCAAGCTTGTAATCTTACCTATGCCGTAGGCAGGGATTGGGGAATTGTAATGTTAGCTCATACTAGTCATTAAAGTTCTAGAGACTTCATCTCAACCAATGTCTGGTTGTGGCAGAGTGTATTTGTTATCCCAAGGTACAAAGGAAGCATATGGGCTGGTGCGTTCATGTCATCCCAGCCACAAAAGAAAACAAAACTAGGATGGTTATAGTACAGGCTGGGCTGGACAAAAAAAAAATGAACCTATCTTGAAAATAACCAATCAGAAAATGGAATGGCAGAATGGAATGTCTCACGTGGTAAGCACCTGCTAGGCAAGTGTAAAGCCCTGAGTTCCAATTCTAGTACTGTCAAATTAAAAATGATATTTTTCCTTTTTAAATTATACCTATCCTCATTTTATCTATATTTAAGGAAACACTTGAGAATCGAGATCAAGAGATGCAACTAGTCAGCTTCATCTGGGATGCATACGTATGTGTGCGCTTGTGAGTGTGTGTGTGTGTGTATGTGTGTGTCGGTGTTTGGAAAAAAAGTTAAATAATGCTTTATCATTCTGACATTAGCCAGGAATGGGGCATATGAAGGTACCTGGATGGTTTTATATATTTGTTTGTTGTAGTAGCAATAACAGCATTTGTGGAACCCTAGCTTTGTTACTACTAGTCCTGTGACCTACTGTACAATACTTCACTTCTTTTCAGGGTATCAGTTTCTGACTTGCAACTGGGAATAATTCTAGTAGCAGACATATGAAATTTTGGTGGGGGGTGGGGTTTGAAGAGAAAAGGCTTAGTGTGTATTATTATCTATTGTTTAGGAGATACTAGCTGCCATAATGTGTGAAAGACCACTGAGCTGGAGTTGCTCTTCATTACTGATGTTGACATTATTTACATTTTGGATCAGATCATTCTGTATTGTTAGGTGCTGTGTTGTGCACGTAAGGAGGTTTAGTAGCAGCTCTTGCCTTCACTTACTAGATGCTAGCCACAGCTCCCCTCAGTCCCTACAGCTGCTCTTTCACAAGAATACCATGTTGGTTAAATATGGCCTTGATTTAGATGGTTTTTCATAATAGTTCTAGTTGATCAGATGCTCCTATGCAAAATTCTTATTTTATTTTATTTTAATGTATAGATGGGTTACAGTTATATTTGCCAGATAGAAAGTGCATTATTTATCACACATTGATACCCCTTCTCATGTTTTTGTCCTATTTCACTCCCCCTCCCCCTCCCCTAATCTTTTCCCCCTCCTATTTCAAATAAACAAATAAACACATATATAATATACCAGGTAACAAAGCAGAGTACATTAAGAACAACAATCACTCATAATTAAGCTCTTGTTTCCATGTCTTTGAGGTCTATTAATGTGGTCTCATCCTATATGGCCTTCTGTATCAAGGGTTTGAGCTATTGTAATCCTCTGCTTGGAGAGTCCTAGGTTTGTATTAATTATTACAAATGAGAGAAACTATTGAGCCTATGTTCCTTTGAGTCTGGCTTATTTCACTTACTATGATTTTTTCTAAGTCTTTTCATTTCCTTACAAATGGGGCAATGTCATTCTTTCTGACAGCAGAATAGAATTCCATTGTGTATAGATACCACATCTTGTTGATCCAATCATCTACTGAGGGGCATCTGGGTTGGTTCCATATGTTCGCTATGGTAAATAGTGCTGTATTGAGCATTATGCTAGTGGCTTCAGTATGTCTTTGTTTCTGGACGATTGGGTAAATGCCAAGTAGCAGAATCGTTGGGTCATAGGGGAGATCTATGCTTAGTCTTTTGAGGAACAGTCATACTGTTTTCCCTACGCAAAATTCTAAGAAGGCTGCTTACTCCTGTTCTATGTCTATAACCCATTTTCTTTCCTCTTCACTCTTTGTTGTTTTGCTTCAAAGCATAGAATACCTTTCTATTAGGAAAACCTAATCTGTGACTGAAACTTCTCAATTCTCATCAAGTATCATTTGCATACTCAAGTGGACATTAAAGCAAAGTTTCAGTTTTGAAACAGGCAACAGATACAACCTACATTTTTAGTTCTTGTCTTTGAGAGTAGCATCAGACTGATATTTCCTTCCCATTCATTGCAAGCTTAATTAAGAAAAATGAGTTGAGAAATTATTGCCTAAAGAATTCAACATCCTTTGAGGACAAAGTGAAGAAAAACAAACAGAATAATGCCATAAATTTATCTTTGCTTAAAAATTAAGGAATGCTCTGAATAACATGCAGGTATGTTGACTGTGGCTCTTGCTTGTATTAGATGTCAAAGACTATTTTATATTTTCTCTTAAATTAGTGAATAATATTGTATTCCATGTCTACATCTTGATGATCTGAGATTCAGGCTCCTCTTCACTTTTATTTCAATATGATTACTCAATTTAGGGTGGAAGACAACTGAGGCTTTCCTCCTTGCTTGGGTCACTAGCATCCACCCAATTGCTTAAAATAGAATTGACCTGTCTTTCACTTGTCTGTTCCCAATCAATCACTAGTTTTTTGTTGTTTTGTTTTTTGCCAGTCCTGGGGCTTGAACTCAGGGCCTGAACACTATCCTTGGGCTTTCTCAAGGCTAGAGCTCTATCACTTGAGCCACAGCACCACTTCTGGCTTTTTCTATACATGTGGTACTGAGGAATCGAACTGGGGTCTTCGTGCATGCTAGGCAAACACTCTACCACTAGGTCAAACTCCTAGCCATTTGTTTGTTTTTAATAAACAAATCATCCCTCATTAGGAGTTCTGACATCACTTCTCAAAATGTCATTAAGACAGGATAATCCCAATGCATTGACACTGACCTCAAAATATCCATTGACTTGGTTTCTATGTTTCTGTTACTTTCTGTTTCTTCCGCCCATCTAATGGGTGATATTCAAGCCATATTGAACTGCTTGTGACTCTGTATACCGAACAGAGTAGTTTCTACTTCCCTTCCTTGCTGATCTGACCCATAGTTGTGGAAAACATCTTCTTAATGATCTCATCCCAGGAGTGATAGGTAAATCTCATTGTTCCTATCACATATTGCGAAAGTCTTCCAATGAAGTTAGATGCCATTGAATAATTATGTTTCAATATAAACATTGGATCCTGTGTCTAGCTTTACTTTTAAGTAGAATCAATTATGTTAGCTGAAGTATCTTTGGTAGAGAATTAGGTGTTTCCTTTGCTTGTGACAATGATTTGTGCTTGTGGAAATAGATATCAGAGCAACCTTTTGTTCAATAGCAGATATGTGTGGCCAGTGGACTTAGATAGCAAAGTAGGGGTTTAGATTCCAGGCCAGAATTCTTAATCAAATCTCTTTGCCTCACCTGCCACTCTTCATGATATATCTCTTAGTATTACTTCTCAGTGAATATAGATGAGTAATACATTCCAACAACAAATGCAGGTGTGGGTTTTAAAAAATGATATTAACTACACCATTCCTCAGCCATAGGCATAATAACTATAAAGTTGCACAGTAGATACACAGAATATAGTTTTCATATTATAAAAGGATTGTTGCAAAGTTTAGTTACACATTAAGGTCTCTCTGAATGAAAATACCAAGTGAGTAAAAAATATTTTATTCAACTTTTCAGGAACAGATTGTCAATATTAGAAAACACCTGTTCTCTATGGAGTCATAAGTATACATACATTTTACTGGTGTTAAAAGAATCCCTAAATATTTATAATAGTTGTTGCTATATTTCACAGTGTTATTGTTGTGGTATAGTAATAGATGTTCTATGGCTTACACATAGTAGTTGAGTGTATTGCTTAAAGTGCTTTATAAAATACCATGGTTGGAGATTTGAGGTCTTGTTATTAGCCAGTGTTAGCCCCAAAGTCAAGAAGTTTCATGATTATTTCCTCTGTTGAAAATCTCTCTCACTAAGGGCTGAAATACATCCATACAGCAGTAAATGGTGGACTACAGATGTTAGGCTGTTAGCCCTCTCATTTGCACTCATTTTTAACAATCAGTAACAGAGCCTGACAATAGCTTTGTGACACTTCCAATCTATAGGAGGGGTAGAGGTACTGTGGATCCATTTCTTGCCAGAGACATTAGCATTAACAAGCTTACTCACATATTTCCTGGTGCCTGCAGTAGGTGACACTTGCATGAAAGCAGGTGCCTCTTGAGGTAGGCCCTGCCATTTCTATTTCCTAGACAGTAGTGATCAGAGGGATTTCACCTTATTAACATCAATATGAACTAAATGCAAGCTACCTGAATTCAGCCTCAGGTCTCCCAAGGGAAGCCTGGAACTGTCAGCAGAACCTATGTATATTACAAAAGGGGGGAAGGGAGGAAGGGAGGGAGGGAGAGAGAGAGGAGAGAGAGAGAGAGAGAGAGAGAGAGAGAGAGAGAGAGAGAGAGAGAGAGAGAGAGAGAGAGAGAGAGAGAGAGAGAGAGAGAGAATTTGCCTGTGGCAGATGAACAAAGAAGTTATTAGCCCTTCCCATGTCGACCCCATCAGCTAACACTGTTGACCTCACTAGTTTGAAACAACATGAATAAATCAGAGTGGTATGGTTTTCTTTTACAGATGTCTGCTGGCTGCAAAACAACTTGTGTTTATTCATTAAAACAATTACTTTGATTTTCAATCATGTACATTCTCTGAGATCTACTAATATTAGTAATATGTGTGTGTGTGTGTGTGTGTGTGTGCGTGCGTGTGTATGTGAAAGAAGGAGGAGAAGAAAATTACTGTATTCTTCTCAGTGTGAAAGTTCTCTCTGTTCTCAGTGGGGAAATTAAGCTCTCAGAGCAAATGTGACCCCGAAGAGCTGTTTTTAACAGAAAAAAATATATATTCTTGCATTACTATTTATTGAAATTTTTACAAAGTAGTTCTGATTGTCAGAGCTTTGCATAATAAATATTAAATTCATCTATTCTTTACTTCTTGTGAATCTCATGGTTCTTTGTACTTTTGGTGTCAGATTAGGATAATATCTGATCAATTTGCTCATTATTGATGGTCTAGAATACATTCCAGTATGATTTCTTCTTGCTTTGAAGAATGAATAAGCATTTGGGAATGATTATAAGTATTCTTTCAATTTGTGGCTGCACAATGAAAGAATACAGAGTTGGAAATTGAAAATTGGTTATTTGTCTTGGTTTAGTCGAAAAGAATGAAAAGGGGAAGATCCCATGAATTGAACTTGTATTGTAGAATGAACTGAATTAGCTTCTTATTGAAATCACAAATTAAAACTAGATTGGATATACATTTTTCAAGGAAACATTAGTCTTACTTCAGGAAAATAGTTGCATATTCAATTTTCCCTATTGAAAATAGAGTTCTGCCTTGCTTTTTCATCATTTACAAAACAATACCACCAAATCACTTTTTCCCCCCAAGGAAATAGTTTTATCATTAAAGTCAGGAAGTGGGTAAACGCTGATGTAACACAAACAGATTCCTTTGTATATAAATAAGCCAATTTAAAGTAATTTACTAAAGGGAAGACTCTATTGCTTTAATTTTTTTCCTGAACATTCTGTTTCACTGTAACATGTACTTGGCCTATGTGTTTTAATGTTCCTTTCCTTTTTACATACCCCTCTGGGGTTTCAGTTCACTAAATTCAAAAATCATTGCCCTTCAGTAATTTATTGGCATTTAAAAGCATATCCCAACATCTTGCAAATTGCAGTTGCAGTCTGTATAAGGTAATGGTCAATAAATAAAGGAGAAAAAAGAGAGCTAAAGCTAGATTGTGATAAAAGAAAGGGGCAAAAAAAAGCTTACTACATTCTTTCTAAACAAACAAAAAGGCATAATTGGAAAAATTCATTTTTATGTTTTCTTACATTAGATGAGACCGCCGAGTGAAACATTCACTGATGAATTACTCCTGTAATCTGTGTAGGAAAAACAGCTACTGGCAAATTAAAGAGTCCTGGAACGGAGCCATGAGAACTAAATGGCTAAAAATGAAAACAGGCAAACATTTGAGTGTATTCTACAGAATGCAGATCTTTCAACACCTCCCCCTTTCCACTGGCTAATTCATCGTCATGGAAACTGAATTTATCAAAATGTTCTTGCTCACTCCTGGTGACCCGGTGAGGAGACTTAGAGAGATAGGGAAAGGTAACTCAGGCCGAAGCAATTTTTACAACCGATATGCTGCACTTCATAAATTGTGGATTTTGAATCGTACCATTGTGCCACTTGAATGGGGTTCCAAGTCTAAAGGGTTTATTTATTTTATTTTATTTTGCTGTTTTGAAATCTGCCAGGCAGAGAACCTAGAAGCCTCTGTTAGTAAATGAGCTTGTGCAACTAGCCCCGTAACTCACCTTTTCCCCTCGTTTTTTTTTTTCCCCTCTGGTCTAAAAGATGTTCAAATCTTGAATTTAGTAGCATCTCTTTGGCTCATTCATAGGCTTCAACAACTCTGTTTGCCTATTCTGTAGCTCAAAGACACAAAAATGGAAAAAAAATCCTCCACTTCTCATTGCAATCAATTCTTACCTGGAGCAGAAGTGAGGTGTTGGCAATCAGAGCCTGACATTCCTCGACAGCTTTAAACTGACACTCATGTCAGATGACCATTAATCTGGCAGTGGAGTAGCTTCTTGAATTCTGGAAAGTGACGTCAGGGTTCCCTAAGAGAAAGTGCCCTTTCACTGTTGGAAAAAACAACAATAACAACAACAAATAACAAAATAGAAATTAGACATCATTTGTGTAGCTGCCAAATTCAGGGAAGGTTGATTTTTTTAAAACTATGTTTGCAATTAGTAATTTGTCGTCATGGAAACCATGTTTCAGATGATTCTTGAACTTAAATGGCTGAATGTGATCAGACAGAAGCAACCTCCCCACCCTTCTTTTTAGGCTCACTAGTCAATGTGTCTTTGGTGATTCTGATAACTGAATCACATAAAACATCTCTCAACATGCAAAATAACAGCACAGGGCAACATCAATTAAAACTGAGTGTTCAATAATTCATTCTTTAATTAAGGCTCTTTCCTCTTTTCCAGAAGCTGTAACCTTTCAAGTGTTAAAACAGACATAAGAACTCAATCATTTAACAAAAGAAATCTCCTCTCATTAGCAGTTTTGTGATACACTAATGAAGAAGAACAAGATTTGAAATTCCTTTTTGGTTTCTAATATTTGAATACAGGGAAGAGAATGAAAGGGTTCCATTCATAAAGTCTATTTAAGGCAAAATAACTATGATAGGAGGCTGTGGCTTTTGTGTATGCATTTCTTTTGTCTCTGAGTAAGGGAAGATGAGCTTTATCATGGAAACAATACAGCCCATTCCTGATTACTGACAGCCCCAAATAATTAATCTATGTGAAGGCTGCAGGCAGGGCCTGTGTGTGCATATGTGGCGACTGTGTGTTGCAGCTGAGAAATGTAAACCTTCAACAATCAGGACACCTCATCCTTAAAAAGGAAAAAAAATCAAACTTTCAGACACTGTGGATTTATTTGCTGACCTCTGTTGGAATACAGAATTTCTTCTCTCCAGAATTTCTGTTATGTAGAGCATACATTTTACTCAGTGTGTATATGAGTGTGTGATGGGAGTTGTCAATATCTTTCTTAATGCTAAAATTTGAGGATGAGAGCACTTAAGTAAAGTAACCAAGCCCAGTCAATTTTACGATTATAATTTAGGAAGTATTTTAAAATAAGTATCTTCTACCAGTACAAAATATTTTAAATTAAGGGTATATGTTCATAACAATTTTTTGTAACTGAGATGAAAAGAAATATTTGCATTTATGACACTATCTATCTGCCTGTCATCTATCTAGAGCATCTATCAGTGTTTCTGAATTCTAAAGGAACATAACAATTGTACTTGGTATATGCAAATGTAAGTGAAATAATTTGTTGGACAGTCATTATCTCCTACATGACCTAAGTTTCACAAGCATACTTGATTTCTTAGTTTTAATAAATCATCTATCCTCTGTATGACTCTGTTTCTTCATCTTTTTTTTTTGTCAGTCCTGGGCTTGAGTTCAGGGTCTGAGCACTGTCCTTGGACATTTTCGAGGCTAGAGCTCTACCACTTGAGCCTCAGCAGCACTTCCGGCTTTTTTCTTTTTTTCTTTTTTTTCCATATATTTTTTATTGTAATTGATAGAAGGGTTACATTATATTTGCCAGATAGAAGGTACATTAATTCACATACATTGATACCCTTTCTCACGTCTTGGTCCCCTATTTCCCTCCCCCCCATCCCTCATCTTGTTTTCCCCCCTTCCCTATCCAACTTCAAATAACCAAATACAAATATATCCAATATATCAGATAACAAAGTAAGATACTGTAACAATATGAGATAATCAAGGCATAGCAAAAGAGATGAGAGATAACAGTACATTAAAGACAACAATCACTCATTATATGGCTTTTGTTTCTATACCCTAGAGGTCCTTTCATTTAGCGTCATACTATATGGCCTTATGTATCTAGGTTTTGCTCTATTGCAAATCTCTGCTAGGAGAGCCCAAGGTTTCTACTGAGTATGACAAATGAGGGAAACCATTGAGCCTATGTTCCTTTGAGTCTGGCTTACTTCACTTAATATGATTTTTTCTAAGTCTTTCCATTTCCTAACAAATGGGGCAATGTCATTTTTTCTGACAGCAGCATAGAATTCCATTGTGTACAAATACCTCATCTTGTTGATCCACTCATCAACTGAGGGACATCTGGGTTGGTTCCATATCTTTGCTATGGTAAATAGTGCTGCAATGAACATCGTTGTGCTAGTGGATTTAGTCTGACCTTGTTTCTGGACAATTGGGTAAATGCCAAGTAGTGGAATTGCTCATAGGAGAGCTCTATGTTTAGTCTTTCGAGGAACTGCCATACTGCCCTTTGGGCTTTTTTCTAAGAATGTGGTACCGAGGAATTGAACCCGGATCTTCGTGCATGCTAGGAAAGCACTCTACCACTAGGCCAAATTCCTGTCCCTATTTCTTCATCTTTAAAATGATAAGTGACCATTTCAAGTTCTCAAGGTCATTTACATAGCTTATTCCGATCTTAAGGCACTCAATACACATTTTGGTGTGTGAATGAATTGAACAGCAATGTTAGATTTGTTTTATTAGTTTATATAATGTTATGGAGGAAATCTTCAGTTCTTGTTCGGTAAAAATTTATTCTGTGAAATGTATAAAATGTGAAATGGGGGCTGGGAGTTTGGCCTAGTGGTACAGTGCTTGTCTAGCATGCATGAAGACCCGGGTTTGGCAATTCGGTACCACACATAGAAAAAAAAAGCCAGAAGTGGTGCTGTGACTCAAGTGGTAGAACTCTAGCCTTGATGAAAGCCCAATGACAGTGCTCAGGCCCTGAGTTCAAGCCCCAGGACTGTCCAAAAATATATTTGTCAGGTGCAGTGGCTCATACCTGTAATCCTAGCTACTCAGGAGGTTGAGATCTGAGGATCAAGGTTCAAAGCCAGCCGGGGCACAAAGACTCTTATCTCCAATTAACCAGTAGAAAATGGGAAGTGGGGCTTGGGTCAAGGGTAGGGCAGTAGTCTTGAGCTAAAGAGCTCAGGGACAGTGCCCAGGCCGACTTCAAGCTCCCTGACCCACAAAAAATAAATAAAAAATTTAAAAAAAGAGAAAAAGAAATGCATTTTTCATGGTGATGTAGTCGTCAGGTTCTTAAGATATGTGGGACATAGAAGACACATTTTGTCTTAAAAAATAAATTTCTAGTAGGAAGCACAAGGTATCGCTCCACTTCTTGCCAAGAAACAGTATGCATAGAGGACAAAGAAAAGATATGTGGTTCACCAGGGCACTTCTTTTGATTCTGAGGCCAGAGAGAGTTAAATGAAAACAGGGTTCCTATACAGAGGTAGAGCGAAGCACTCCACTCCTCCCAGAAAAAAGGTGCCCAGGAAGGTCAAACACAGTGGAGAACTACAAAGCAAGATGCTGTACTCAGTGCCTCTTCCCCACTGCAGTGTCTTATGCATGACAGAGGAGAAGTTAGCTTAATATGACCCTTTACAAGCTAGTGAAGAGGAAGCACATTTGTATTTAACTTGAATCCAAGTGAAAAGTAAGCACAATAGAATACTCTGCTTTCTTCCTACATTGATTTTTATCTGTTTCAGGAAATTAGCAGCCTAAACTGCAGATGGGAAACACACTTTTTCAAATACTTTTTTTTTTTTGGAGGGGAAACACACACACACACGCACACACCGCCACCACTACCACCACCACCACCACCACACACGCACACACCGCCACCACTACCACCACCACCACCACCACCACCACACACGCATCTTTTTGCCTGCCTACGTTTCCTTTTCTGTGATATCAAGTTACTGTTTACTACACACTCAGTGAAAAACATTTTGGGACAGCTGATATGGAGAAATGACAAGACACAGGACCATTAAGGACACGTACAACTGTTATTGAAGATATCACATCAGTATCTTTCTACTCTTTTTGTCATTTTTTGGGCCTCTCTCATGTTGCACTGGTAGATCTGAGAAGCCTGGCCTTCGTTCCAGTGACTCTCAAGAGTTTACTGCAGGATGGTCATTAGCAGTGCTCCATTTCATATTCCCTGTCTTTGTTGGTGGTTTCATACTCCACTGGCTAGATACAACTGAGAAAGATTTGTCATGTGTTTCCAATTACAGTATCTACATGCCAGAAAGGGAGCTCAAGAGGAGATGGTACATACTGATTCCATGTTACTAATGTCTTTGGGAAGTTAACATTGCTTTATGCAGTATGCTGCCTCATAGGTGAGAACTCAGTTAAATTCATAACACACAAAATGAGCATTTTTTTCAATAGTCATTTTGAAACATATGAACTAGAAAGCCACTTCCTGATTTTTATTCTTCTTGTCATGTAACCCTTGACTTCAGAGGTGACTGGATCAGGGGTTGAATAGCACTTAAACCAAATAAAACTATATTATATTTCATTTCTGGTCTGATCTGTTACCCAGGAGTTATTCAGAAGTGTGTTGTTCAGTTTCCATGTGATGGAATGTTTATTGACTTTGACTACATTGTTCAGAATTAGTCTGACTCCACTGTGATCTGATTGAATGCATGGGATTATATCAGACCTCTTGTATCTGCTTAAGTTTTCTGTATGAACTATTATATGATCTATTTTGGAGTGTGTTCCATGTGCTGCTGAGAAAAATGTAAAAAGTTTCGCCGTTGGGTGGAAGACTCTGTATATCTGGGCTATGGTGTCATTTAAGTTGATGGTGTCTTTGCTTAACTTTTGTTGAGTTGACCTGTCATTTGTTGAGAGTGGTGTATTGAGGTCTCCCACTATGATTGTATTTGAGTCTATCTTGTTCTGTAATTCTAAAAGAGTTTGTTTGACGAATTTGGGTGCTCCCGTGTTGGGGGAGTAGATGTTTAGAACTGTAATATTATGGGCATGGACTGTACTCTTTACTAATATATAATGGCCATCTCTATCTTCATGTACTGATTTTACTGAGAAGTTAATTTTGTCAGAGATTAAGATTGCTACTCCTGCTTTTTTGCATGGTGCATTGGAGTGGAAAATTCCTTTCCATCCTTTCACTTGGAATTTGTTTCTGTCTTTGGCAGTGAAGTGGGTCTCTTGGAGGCAACATATGGATGGGTGGTGTTTCTTAATCCAGTCTGCTGCTCTGTGCCTTTTGATTGGATTGTTCAGCCCGTTCACATTTAGGGAGATTATGGAGAAGTGATCAGTGTCCATTGTCATTATTTATTTTTACTTCTAAGTTTCTTTCTCCCTCTTTTTTCCCCCTTTTGTGTTTAGTAATTATAGATGTTTGCTTCTTGATGGGGGTTCTTGATGTTCTACAATTTGTTCTCGATTAAGTAGTATTCTTTGTAATGCTGGTTTAGTGTGCATGTATTCATAAAGCTTCTCTTTGGAGTGAAATATTCTTGTTTCTCCCTCAAATGTAAATGCTAGTTTTGCTGGATATATCAGTTTGGATTGGCAGTTGTTGGTATTCATGACATCAATGATGTTTTGCCAAGCTTTCCTTGCATTTAGGGTTTGCATGGAGAAATCTGCTGTAATTCGAATTTTCTTCCCATTATAATATAGCTCCTTCTTTGTTTTTGCAGCATTTAAGATCAATTCCTTGGTATTCGGGTCTAGTGTCTTTACTATGGTGTGTCTAGATGAGTTCCTTCTAGGATCTTGCCTGTTTGGGGTTGTGAAACCTTCAATAATGTGAGTATTTTCCCTTTTGAAGTTGGGGAAGTTCTCTGCTATGATTTTGGTGAATAAAGGATGCATACCTTTGTCGTGAAATTCGGCCCCCTCCTCAATCCCTATTATACGAAGATTAGACTTTTTTGCTGCATCTGCCAGTTCCTGGAACTCTCTCTGGTAGATTCTGACTGATTTTTCCAAGGTGGCGATTCTCTGTTCCAGCTCTGTGTTTTATCTTCTGTTTCTGATGTTCTATTCTCCATCTCCATCAATCTGCTGCTTAAAGCCTCCATTTTTGCTTGAAGTGTGGACACTGAGCTGATCATGTCTGCTCTGAGGGTATTAATCTTTTCTTCCATTTCACTTTTGAATTCGAGGAGCTCTTTGGTGATTTCATGCTTATTTTCCTGGAATTATTCTTGGAATTCTGTTTTAATCTCTTTAGTCATGTGCACAGTCATCTCCTTGAATAGGGTCATGTTTTGTGTCTCTTCAGGTGTCATTTCTTGGGATGATGACATCTCTCTCATCCCTTCACTCTTGTTTCCTTTTGGGCTTTGTGTGGGACTTTGAATATTTATGTATGTCGTGATTCTTCTTTGAGCTCTCCTCGGCACCGAGAACTGTTGTTGTAGTTCACTCTGTGGTCAGTAGGTAGCGGTCTTTACTTGGATTGGGACCAGTGGTTCTGGGAATATGTGAATACCTGTGGTTCTCGGCCAAATTGATTCCTTTGCTGACTAGGTCAGAGTCTGCAGTTTTTGCAGGTGTACTGGCCTGTTCCCAGAGGCTGTGTGCTGCTGCAGGACTAGCTCTCAGCCCAACCAGTGGCCTCACAGTGGGCCATGGGATGGATCTGCGAGCTTCAGTCTCAGCATGTACACAATGGAATTCTATGCTGCTGTCAGAAAAAACGACATCGACCCATTTGTTAGGAAATGGAAAGGCTTAGAAAAAATCATATTAAGTGAAATAAGCCAGACTCAAAGGAACTTAGGCTCAATGGTTTCCCTCATTTGTCATAACCAGTAGAAACCTTGGGCTCTTCTAGCAGAGATCTGCAATAGAGCAAAACCTTGATATATAAGGCCATATAGTATGAAGCTAATTGAAAGGACCTCCAGGATACTGAAACAAAAGCCATATAATGAATGATTGTTGTCCTTAATCTACTATGTTATCTTTCATCTCCTTTGCTGTCCCTTGGGTATCTCATATTGTTACAGTATCTCACTTTGTTATCTGATATATTAAATTTATTTGTTTTTGGTTATTTGAAATTTGATAGGGAAGGGGGGAAAACCAAGATGGGGGGGTAGGTGGTGGGTGGGGGGGAGGGTAATGGGTACCAAGACATGTGAAAGGGTATCAATGTATGTGAATTAATGCACCTTCTATCTGGCAAGTATCATGTAACCTTTTTATTAATTACAATAAAAAATATAAAAAAAATAAAAAAAGAAAAAAAGAAAAAAACCCACAAAAGCCTAACATTTAAATTTTGCTGGCACCTGAAAATTAGCTTTTGTGATATTCGAAATAATAATGTCTCATTGTGAATAAATAAATGAATAATTCTGTTTAATTCTGGTTTTCCTGTGCTGCTTCTAGGGGCGGGCCCTTGCCAAGGGTCTGGAGTTTGGGAGTTTTCAGGGGCTCTCAGCAGGACCAGCAGGTGTCTGCCCTGTTCCCAGGGGTGGGGCCCAGCTGAGGATGTGTGCTCCAAGGGCAGAGCTGCCCCTTTCTGACTCTCAGAAGGCTGAGCTTGGCTGCTGGTTGGCTCTTCAGTTCCCTGCTGCTTTGTCAGAGCGTCTGTGACTGTGGGGGGCCCCTCGGTGCTGTCTTGCTTAGGATTCCCAGCTGGAGGATGCCCGGCTCAAGATTTGAGGGGGACAGATGCTGGCTCCTATTTTCCCTGCACACCCCACCCATTGTTGTAAGGCAGGGCCTCAGCGCCCCCCACTCTCCAGACCCAGTGGCCTGGGAGAGGAACCTGTTGGGTGGGTGGGAGCTGGGACAGCTCCACCTCCCTTGGTGGGGTGCTGGGTCTTAGCTTAGCCCGCCTGTCAGTCTCCAGTCAGAGGCCTGGGAGAGGAACCTGGTGGGTGGGTGGGGGCTGAATAACTCCTGGGTAACAGATCAGATCAGAAATGAAATTAAAAACTTCCTTGACTGTAATGACAATCAAGAAACATCACAAAGGTACTTATGGGACACAGCAAAGGCAGTTCTAAGAGGCAAATTTATCTCACTAGGAGCGCATATTAAAAAGACAGAAGAAGAGCATGTAAATAACCTTAAAAAAAACCCTGAAACACCTAGAGGAGCAAGAAAAAGTTAATTCTAAAACAACTACAAGGACAGAAATAACAAAAATAAAATCAGAAATTTCAGAGATTGAAATAAGATCTACTATACACAAAATTGACAAATCAAAAAGTTGGTTCTTTGAGTCTACAAAATAGACAGACCCTTGGCAAGATTAATCAAAAAAAAGGAAAGGGGAGACTCAAATAAACAAGATTAGAGACCCCACAGGAACAATCACAACTGATTCCCAAGAAATTCAGTCCATAATGAATAGGTACTACCAGGGCCTATATTCAAAGAAACAAGAAAATCTAGTAGAAATGGATGATTTCTTAAATAAATATAGGCTACCCACACTGAACAACGATGAGGTAAACAAACTGAACAGACCACTTTCTTACAACGAAATTGTGGAAGCAATCAGGGAAATGCCAACCAAAAAGAGCCCAGGTCCAGATGGATTCACTGCGAATTCTACAAGACGTTTAAAGATGAAATAACACCTACACTCTTGAAACTCTTCCGAGAAATAGAAACAGAAGGAGCAATACCAAACTCATTTTATGAAGCTAATATTACTCTCATCCCCAAACCAGGGAAAGACCCAACAAAAAAAGAAAACTACAGACCTATCTCTCTAATGAACACAGATGCAAAACTCCTCAATAAAATACTAGCCAACAGAATCCAGAAACAAATTTAAAAAATCATACACTATGATCAAGTGGGCTTCATCCCACAAATACAAGGCTGGTTTAACATTCTCAAATCAATAAATGTCATACATCATATCAATAGAGTTAAGGATAAGAATCATATGATAATTTCTCTGGATGTGGACAAGGCATTTGACAAAATACAACATCCATTCATGTTGAAAGCACTAGAAAAAATAGGAATAAGAGGTACATTCCTCAAAATAGTGAAAGCCATATATGAAAAACCTACAGCCAATATTATACTAAATGGTGAAAGACTGGAACCATTCACCTTAAAATCAGGAACTAGGCAGGGATGCCCACTCTCTCCACTTCTCTTCAATATGGTGCTGGAACCATTAGCCAGAGCAATAAGGCAAGAAAAGGACATCAAAGGGATCCACATAGGGAAAGAAGAAATTAAACTATCCCTATTCGCAGATGACATGATCATCTACTTGAGTGACCCAACAAACTCCACTCCCAAACTTCTAGAATTAATAAACCACTTTATCAAAGTGGCAGGATACAAAATCAATCTTCAGAAGTCAGTAGCCTTCTTGTATACCAACAATACACAAACAGAAGGCCAAATCAAGAAAATGATCCCATTCGCAATAGCCCCCAAAAGAATAAAATACTTAGGAATATACTTAACCAAAGATGTAAGGGAATTATTCAATGAAAACTATAAAAGCCTAATGAAAGAAATTAAAGATGACACTAGGAAATGGAAAGACATCCATGCTCATGGCTAGGGAGAACCAACATAGTGAAAATGGCTATACTGCCAAAATTGATATACAAATTCAATGCAATCCCCATCAAAATCCCAAAGACATTCTTTACAGAAATTGAAGATATAATCCAAAGATTCATATGGAACAAGAAAAGACCTAGAATAGCCAAAACAATTCTAGGCAAAAAGAGCAATGCTGGTGGTATTACAATACCAGACTTCAAACTCTACTGTAGAGCCATAATAACAAAAACTGCTTGGTATTGGCACAAAAACAGACCAGAAGATCAGTGGAACAGAATAGAAGACCCAGAAATAGAACCACATACCTATAGGCAACTTGTATTTGACAAAGGAGCCAAACATATACAGTGGAACAAACACAGTCTATTCAATTATTGGTGCTGGCAAAACTGTGCAGCCACATGCAAAAAACTAAAAATTGACCCTAGCCTTTTGCCATGCACAAGCATTAACTCAAAATGGATCAAAGACCTCAACGTCAGACTGGAAACCGTGAAACTGCTACATGATAAAGTAGGAGAGACACTGGAACTCATAGGCAAAAGATTCCTGAACATAATCCCAGGGTCACAACAGATTGGAGAGAGACTCGATAAATGGGACTACCTAAAAATAAAAAGTTTCTGTACAGATAAAAACATAGTCGCAAAAGTAGAGAGACAGCCAACCAACTGGGAAAAGATTCACCAACAATACATCTGACAAATGCTTAATATCCAGTATCTACAGGGAACTCAAGAAACTAATCCTCCGAAAACCCAATAAATCATTCATTAAATGGGCAAGGGAACTAAAGAGAGACCTATCAGAAGAAGAGATTAAAATGGCAGAAAAACATATGAGAAAATGTTCATCATCTATGGTCATAAAGGAAATGCAAATAAAAACAACCCTAAGATACCACCTTACCCCAACAAGAATGGCCAAGATTTTGAACTCAGACAATGACAGTTGCTGGTGGGGTTGTGGAGAAAAAGGAACCCTACTACACTGCTGGTGGGAATGTAGACTAGTTCAGCCACTCTGGAAAGCAGTGTGGAGGTTCCTTAAAGAAATAGAAAATAGACCTTCCCTATGATCCCGCCATACCACTTCTGGAAATCTATCCTGAACACCATGGCCCAGGATATTATAAAGACACCTGCTCAGCTATGTTCATCTCTGCACTATTCACAATAGCCAGGCAATGGAAACAATCCAGATGCCCTACTGCAGATGAATGGATACAGAAAATGTGGTATATATACACAATGGAATTCTACATAGCCAACAGACAAGATAAAATAATGGCATTCGCAGGGAAGTGAATGAATCTAGAGCGAATCATGTTGAGTGAGACAAGTCAAGACCTAAGGATCAAAAGGCACATGGTATCCTTAATATGTGGCTATTAAATCCAAAGATTACAAGAGCAAGCACTCAATAACTGCATACCCAAAGCTATGGACATAGTAATGGAAATATAAACATAACTATATAGACATAAAAACCTATGACTCATAGACATAATATTTTGTTTCATAAATTAATATGTTTCTATGACATACAAACCCTTAGCCTAATTTTGACTAAGTTCTAAATACTAAGTCCCAGTGATTGTAATTAGAGATTCCCTCCTTGAACACTTGTTTGTTAAACTTGTCATTTAAAATATGATGTAAACATAAGCCATATAATGAATGATTGTTGTTCTTAAAAAAACTATATTATAAGTTGGCCATTAGTACAGCTTGTGGTTTAATGAATGGGTTGTATCCACCAAGGATGCTTATCCTAGAGTGTGATTAACCCAGTTATGTTGCTTTTTATTGAGTAGAATAGGGAGATGTAGAAAGGCACAGACTAAATTGGTCAAAAGGCTAAAAGTCACATAGAGAAGGGTAGTAGCCAACAGTTTGTGAAAGCTATGTAAACCAACAATATAATTCTTTAGAAAGACTAAGTCAAAGCCCAATAAAATGAGTACCAGGAAATGGGTTCTCGCAAGAATAATAGGCCAAATGGAAAGGGGTAGAATAATGAAGGGCAGAAGAGGGAGGATTGGAGACAAGTATTCATTTTATATACCACAGCACTGATAAAAAATAAAGGAAGGGGTAGGTTGAAGTGGGGTGAAGCTGTTTAAGGGATGACACAGATTAAGATACACTGTGAATACGAACTGCTTTGTTACACAACAAACAATTCAATACAAACCCTAAAAACAAAGAAAAGTAAGAGGTGGGTAGGGAGAGAGCGGTGAGAATGTTGAAAGGGTAACATTGATTAAGACACACTGTACTATCTGCTTTGTTGAATGGCAATACCCTTTTACAACTACTTAAAATAATAAAAATATATAAGAATATAAAGGTAGAAGGGTCAAAAGAAGGAGGAATGAAGTGAGAAAACGGACAATGTCCACTTATAGCAGAAAATTACATATGAAAATAGTGATTACTAGCTTGTATTAGGTTGTTTGGGTTGTGATAGGACAGAAACTGTTCTAATTCTCCATGAAACTTTTTCTGTTGATAGACTCCTACTTTCTAATTGAAATCAGTCAATTATTTTTTTCTGCTCAGGCTTTTTAAAAACATTTTTCTTTCTCAGCTGTTCCTATTATTTGTATTATTTGTATTATTTAGCATCTGTCTCACAGTTCTTACATATTCTGTCCCTTCTATTTCAGTTGTTTAAAATGTACGTCTCTGTTCTGGAGAAATTCTTTTGACATTTCTTCAAGCTCACTGGTTCTTTTCTTGACTGTGCCTATTTTTTTGAGGAATTCTTTAAAGTCATTCTTCATTTCTGTTACACTGTGACTTGCATTCCTACCATTTCTTCTCTATCTTTTCTCAGAGGAGCTATCTCTCTTTTTGTAAGACCCATCTGTTCTATCTTGTCTCCTTTTTCCTTTAGAACCATCGGTGCCATCGTGAAATTCTTTTTTTTTTTTTTTTGGCCAGTACTGGGCTTGAGCTCAGGGCCTGAGCACTGTCCTTGGACTTTCTCAAGGCTAGAGCTCTACCACTTGAGCATCAGCACCATTTTTGGCTTTTTTCTGTGTATGTGGTACTGAGGAATCAAACCTGGGTCTTCGTGCATGCTAGGCAGGCACTCTACCACTAGGCCAAACTCCAAGCCCCTCCATTGTGAAAATTCTAGATCTACCAATTGCCAAATCCTTGTAGTATCTTTGTCTAGCATTATCTTTTCAGACTCCATTTTCCCCCATACATCTCCTTTTATTTTAAATTTTAGTTGTTGGAAGTGAAACCTGATGTCTAATTAAAGAGGAATTAGGTTCATTAGAAAGTTTGCATGAGGATTTGTATTTCCCATTTGCTATAGAAGAGAGGTCAGAAACCAAGATTTCTATTGTCCTGGTTTTAGATTCTAATGTTTATGTATTTCCCCAAAATCTTTCATAAGAGGGGTCTGAGACTTGCAGTTTTTTTTTAAAAACTATAATCCTCTGTAATTATTCAGGATCTCTGACTATATAACATAGTCATTCCATGGCTCTGTGATTAGACTGAATTTTCTAGTTATCTCATTACACCCTTGGTTTTGACCAGCACAAGGCTTTGTTATTTCTGGTTCTTTTTTTTCTTTATGTTTCTTCCCCTTAGAGAAGATAGGAAAACTAGATTTGGGCATTTTCCTTCCTTTAGGGCTGTTAAGAGTTTCGTAAAGCTGAAGTCAGGCTTCAGTAAAATAGCTTTCTTTAAAGAAAGCCTTAGTTAAGAAGAATAGAATGCTGTGGGCATTTTTCAAAAGGCTTCCTCTCTCTCTCTCTCTCTTTCTCTCACTCTCTCTCTCTTTCTCTCTCTACTGGAAGTAAGAGGCGCTTTTTCCCCCTGATTACTTAGTAAAGGGCTGGAAAAGCTACCCAAGGTAAAACTCATAAAACTGTGGATATACCCTTAAGGTGAGTCTCTAGGAGTTTCTATTTGTTAAGTTTTCTCCTTAGAGGTTAGTCAGTCAACTACCTTTTAATTATTCATAACAGGTGCTGATTCTAGCTAAGATTTATCATCATGGTAAGCTATTATTCTCTGTATTGCCTATTTCTCACATGTTTTATTGTGACCTCAATGCCTGATGAAATTTAAAAGATTTCTTTCAAGCAAAAACTCTTAGTTTATTTGATCATAGCTTATCATTCATCATTTATACATCAGAACATTCTATCACATACCCAAACATTCAATATTTTAGATTGATACATAGTAATGCTGAATTATGAGATAAAGCCCAATTTACTCCTATATGCATACACTGTATAATGATGGAATAAGTGCAATTAGTTTATCACCTTAAACTTTTATTTTTAATTATATTGAATTAATTCAAATTCTCTATTCAAGCTATTTTTCAAATATATGATGTAGTGTTGTAACTTTGTTCATACTAATGTATCCCACAGCACAAGACAAAGTCCTCACATCTCCCTGTCCCCTTAAGAGACCCCAAGGACAACTATTCCACTGTAATCTCATATGCAATCATTTTTTTTGTTTTAAGATTTTACGTATCATTGAGATTTTACAGTCTATCTGGGTGATTTTATTTATCACAATGGCTTTTCAAGTCCAGCAAGGATGTCATAGGTATAAAAATTCCATTCTTTTTTTTAAATATTTTTTATTGTAATTAGTAAAAGGGTTACATGATATTTGCCAGATAGAAGGTGCATTAATTCACATACATTGATACCCTTTCACATGTCTTGGTACCCATTACCCTCCCCCCCACACCCCCCACCCGTCTTGGTTTTCCCCCCTTCCCTATCAAATTTCAAATAACCAAATACAAATAAATTCAATATATCAGATAACAAATTCTGCCAAATGAGGTAAAATGATATCACACAAAAATTCCATTCTTTTTAGAATAGTAGTTCATTGTGAATACACCCCACACTCAATTATCTTAGTTTGTTGTTTTTCATTTTTTACCTTCTTGAGTCTTTTATTCCATAGTTTTTCTGTGTGCAAAAACATACTGATCAGAATTTATGTATTTCTCAGTTTCTTTTTTTTTTCCAGTCCTTGGGCTTGAACTCAGGGCCTGAGGACTGTCCTTGGGCTTTCTTAAGGCTAGAACTCTACCACATGAGCCTCAGCACCACTTCCAGCTTTTTTTTTTTTTTCTATGTACGTGGTACCGAGGAATCAAACCTAGGTCTTCATGCATGCTAGGCAAGCACTCTACCACTAGGCCAAACTCTCGGCCCTCAGTTTCTTTCTTAAGACTATCATTTGATCATTAGATATTGTGGACAATTTTTTTGAAAACTCTTTTTTTATTGTTATTGTGGGTTATAGTTACATAAGTCAGGCAATAAGTAAATTTTTCTTTGAATAATGTAACCTCTTCCTCATTTTCTCCCAGTTGTTCCTTTTGGTCCCTACATACAAGTTGTATAGTGCATTTTCAACATAGTATCTTGTTAGTATCACTGTTGTATTTGTTCAACTTTTGTCCCACCATTTCTGTGCTCTCCCTTACCTACCCTCAAACAGAAAAACTTACATACAAGACAAAGGGTACAGAAATAAAAAGCCCAGTGACAAAAGAGAAAAAATAAAAACAGACAGCCAAATAACAAAAAGCCCCTTGTTTCCATTTCTCAGAGTTCCTTTCAATAAACATCATTTTATATGTTCATGTACACATAGCTATGAAAGGAAAGGAGTTTTGAGATAGAGTCTCAGTATGTTACTAAGTGGTCAGGCTGAGCTCCATCCTGCTGCCTGACCCTCTTGAGTGTCCAGATTATAAGCCTGCACTACTTCACCTAGCTAAGAGTTGTTTAACTTGTTTTCTTGTGAGGTTAGGGATATTGATTTATAAATTCTTTGCATGTTAAATTAGGAGCTGGAAGAAACTTCTGTCCTTTGAAATAATTTAAATTCTGTCTCCTTTGTGCCCTATGAAAGTCTCCAACACAAAGGGGAAAAAAGAAAGAAAATTCTTTACATTCCAGTTAAGGACTGTTTCTTTTAAGTCAGCAAGGTACAGTACTTCTTTTTTTTTTTTTTTTTTTTTGCCAGTCCTGGGCTTGGGCTCAGGGCCTGAGCACTGTCCTTGGACTTTCTCAAGGCTTAGCACTCTACCACTTGAGCCTCAGCACCACTTCCAGCTTTTTTCTATGTATGTGGTACCGAGGAATCAAACCCGGGTCTTCGTGCATGCTAGGCAAGCACTCTATCACTAGGCCAACTTCCCGGCCCTACTTCTTTTTTTTTTTTTAATTTTTTTTTTATTGTAATTAGTAAAAGGGTTACATGATATTTGCCAGATAGAAGGTGCATTAATTCACATACATTGATACCCTTTCACATGTCTTGGTACTCATTTCCCTCCTCCCCCCCCCCCCACATTCCCCACCCGTCTTGGTTTTCCCCCCTTCCCTATCAAATTTCAAATATCCAAATACAAATAAATTCAATATATCAGATAACAAAGTGAGATACTATACCAATATGAGATAACCAAGGTTGAAAATCATTGGCCGGGAGGTTGGCCTAGTGGTAGAGTGCTTGCCTAGCATGTACGAAGACCCGGGTTCGATTCCTCGGTACCACATACTTAGAAAAAGCCAGAAGTGGTGCTGAGGCTCAAGTGGTAGAGCTCTAGCCTTGAGAAAAAATACAAGGACAATGCTCAGGCCCTGAGCTTAAGCCCAGGACTGGTAAAAAAAAAAAAAAAAAAAAAAAAAAAAAAAAGAAAATCATTAAGTGTTCACAATCTTGTCTTCATTGAGTCTGAGCTTGTTTCCTTTTCATTGGAAGAGAAGAGGAAAGAAGAGAGGAAAAAGAGGGAGAGAGAGGCAAACAGATTAAGGTAACAAAAGATGACTGATAGAAATTCATTTATAGGTGGTATTTAAAAAAAGTATGAAGTATGAAGTGATATTAAATCTAAATAAGATGATCTTCCATAACTTTTGTGACTATTTTGAAATAGCTTTTTCAGAATACTTAAAAATTCTAATGTGATGCATAGTGTCATTTAATAAGACATTTAAAAAATTCTTTGCTCTTCTCTTATTTTCAGATATGGCATTGTTACATGTAACCTACAAGTTTATAGGATCAATCCTTGGGTAGGTATAATATCACATCTGACAGGCTCTGAAAGGCAGTTTTTGAAATATATGCTATCACATCAGTAATCATTTTTACACTCTAAGTAACATACAACAATGAAGACTCCATAACTTCCATTGTATTTTGAGCTATTTTTCTTCTTGTACTCCTATTTTTTTAAAAAAATATTTTTATTGTAATTGTTAGAAGGGTTACATTAACTTCGCCAGATAGAAGGCACATTACTTCACAAACATTGATACCCCTTCTCATGTTTTTGTCCCCATTTCCCTCCCCCACTCCTTCCCCTCATTTTGTTTTCCCCCTTCTCTATCCTATTTCAAATAAACAAGTAAACATATAAACAATATATCAAATAACAAGGTAAGATACTGTAACAATATGAGATAAACAAGGGACAATGAAAGAGCTGAGAAATAACATATGTACTCCTGGTTTTGCTTACTGAATTCCTCTCATGAACTTAACAAATTTATCTTATGCTTTAATAATATGGGTGAAGAAAAAAATATGGGTGAAAGGAACAAATTTACTAACTCAAATGTACAAGGAAGGAAGCTCTTGCCCTTGAATTTATTTCACTGTTACTGCTTTGTCACATCTTTCTTTAAGGAGAGAGAAAGACAGAGAGCAACAGAATGGCAATGTTTTTGGTTTCCCTTTTTATTTATGTAGCTACTAAGTAGCCTTGAAAGATCAGCTATGACCCAATCCTGGAGATATTTTTTCTGTTTATTTAATTATTTATTACTTTGGGAAAATAAAATGGTGTGTGTAAAGAAAAATAATTAGGTGTGACAGGTTATTTGACAGATTGCTAACACAAATTAACCTTCTTTTAATAACAGCTGCATGTGAGCATTGAATTTGTGCTGGCATGGCTTGATGGTGTATCTCAGTTTGCTGAATTATCTTAGAGAACTTTAAAGTCTGGAGGCTGACAGTGCCACTTCTGTTTTATTCTGAGAGCTGTGAAGCTTTCCATGAACAATACAATGTTTTTGCTTGGCTTGGGATCTGTCTATTGATGTGTTCATCTTAGAGCCATCTCCAGAGGATAGGAGTACTTTGGGCAAGAACTCTGTGTTCTCTTCTCATTTAATGGTTGACGAAACTAATGCACAGCGAAATGATTTTAAAGGTTGGGCAGTAAAACTGAGATCAACCTTCATCGAGCTTTGTTTGAATCCTGTTGTTTTGCCATTAGCCACCTTGCTTGTGGTGTTTTTGAGTTCAGAATTAATATCTTCTTTCCTGGAACCTCTGAGGCTCTTTATCTATATCTCTTTTAAGGCACATACCACAGTCCACATAATGTATTAGGTACTTACAGATCTCTTATTTCCTTGCCTATTCTGTGGGGGAACCACAAAGACAGAAGAAACCTATCCTTCATGCAAAATGTCAACTCCAGCCCATAAAGCTCACAAAAATAAGTTATCTTCTATTCAACAGTTATGTAATTCAAATGACTAATTTATCATTTATCTTCTGAATAAGAATTCCAGATCCTATCTCACTAGCATTCTGATAATTATTATTTATTTTATGAAAAGAAAATGTAGACACATAACCTTAGTAAGAGCCACTGAAGAACACTGGTAAAGTGACAGACTAAATATTCTGTTCTATGCTTGAACATGAAATTTCTGGGGCCAGAGTTTGGAAAAAGATACTTTTTTTTTACAATGCATTTGATTCAAATAGTCTTCTTCAGCTTTCAGCTGAGTCCTAGAGTGTGTTGAGGCTTTGTCTCAATTTGGAGCATACATTGCCTGCTTTAGTACCTAGCTAACTCTCAGTAGGCACATCAGTCTCTGACTCCAACAGCACAAACTTGAACTAACCCAACTCTTCTCCTCTGCTGATCCCATCACCAATCAGGTGAAAAACTGATATCCCCACTGTGGTCATCACCAACCTTCCTTTTATCCAGCATGTCAGCATCTGACCTCTCCCCTCCCTGACAGCCAGGTTTGAGGGATTTGAAGTTTAAACTGTATTTTATCTCTGCACCTTCCTCATATTGGTAATAGAATAGGTTGGCTGGAAGACAGATTGTGAATGAGAAACTATTTTCTTCCAGAACTGTGAACCTGGCTTTATACTCTTAAAAATCTAGTCTGAAAAATGACTTCTGTGCTCCTGGTTTGGGGGTAACTGCAGCTCTGACCATTTTCATCTTACCTCTTTGACACAGCACCAGTTGTGGAAGCAGAGAAAAGTGCTATAAGTTCTTTACAGGCTGTCTGCCCTTCTCTGTCAAACCCAGTGATTAGTTCTGGATTAAAGTTACAATGCCCTTGCTAGTTTCACTTCCAATTTTTTCCCCTTTAAAAATAATGATCTTAGGTAACATTTATTTTGGTTATTATCACATCCTGTGGGCTCAATATATCTGATTTTAGCAGGTAACCAAGTGAATTAGATATCATAACACAGATGGTATATATCTCATTGGTGTCACCAAAGCTTAGTGAGGAGGATATATTTGAAATATGATAATGGAGAAATAGCTCCAATTCAGTTGGAACAGATTTTGTTTAGTAGAATAAGTCACTATACTATTTTGTGTTAATATCATTTATGCTTGCTCAGGAATCTTAAATCCTGAGTAGAATTTAGTGGAGATCATTGGAGTGCGAATGAAAGGCAAAAGAACAGATGTAATATGATTGTGAAGATGCACTAAATATCATTTGGATCCATGTAAGGAATAAATGATTATTTTGAATTTGGATCATATGAGTTGACCATGTAGAATATGTAGGAAAAAGAAGAGTTTCAAAATTGGGGCAGTAGGGGCTAGGAGTTTGGCCTAGTGGTTAAAGTGCTTGCCTATCATGCATGAAGATCCTGGTTTGATTCCTCGGTACCACATACATAGAAAAAAGCCGGAAATGGTGCTGTGGCTCAAGTGGTAGAAAGAGCTTTATCCTTGAGAAAAACCCAAGGACAGTTCTCAGGCCCTGAGTCTAAGCCCAGGACAAGGAAAAAAATGGGTTTTTCATGTAATGGATTTTTCATTTACTCAACAATGTATCATTTGACAAGTTCTTTACTTGCATTGTCTGAAACAGTATGTCTCAGAGTTACTGAAAACAACTAGGAATAGTAATTTCTCTGTTTGTCTTTGAGAAAGAAAGTAATTTTTGATTGGAAAGGAGACAGCCACATGATTTCACAAGGGAAGAAAAAAGTACACACAGTCATGCCTTTCTCTGAAGATTCTAGAGAAGTAAAATTTCCATATATTCAAAGTGAGTTCACCATATGTAGCTCTGGAAGGGCAGCTGTCTCAAGAGGAGATGACAAAAAGGAACTCATCATTTATAAGAAGAATGGAACTGCCAAGTACGGTTGTAAAGATCAGAGCTAGAATGAGTGGATAGAATCTGGTGAAAAACATATTTCAGTTTAATGTAAGAAACAACATTCTAACTTTCAAAACTGTTCAAAGATATAAATGGGCTGGTATAGGAAGGAGAGAGTTATTCATCATTCAATGTAGCCAAACATAAACTGGATGCATTCCTACCTAAATATTCTGGTGAAGAGTTGAACATCAGATGAGTAATTGGATTGGCTGATTTATGATTTTTTAATACTGAAATGTGCAAATTTCTGACAAAACACTTGCAGTACAGTATTGCTTGATATCGGGCTCATAATTTCTTCTGTCATATTAATAATTGTTAAATACTGCTGATTAATGCTTCTGTTTGCCTGATTTCTTCAAAGGATACATACTTAGTTTTTACTGGTTCAACTAGACACAGTTTATCTAGTGGGGCACAGCACTGACATGATATTGTATTGGCTATTGTATTGTCATGTAAAGAAGATGGACATTTCAGCAAATTCACATAATTTAAGTCTAGAGATAGAAAAATCCAGAACTCCACAAAAATATTAGAGTCCCAGCTTCCTAATAGCTTTCTCTTCGACCATTGTCAAGATCACAAGATGACTTTTAGAGGCAAAGATAATATGTCTCCCTTTCGGATAAGAAGAAATGAAAAGTGCAACGTACAAGAGAAATACAGGCAGAAAATAAAAATTCTTCATTTAGGCACCTTGTCCAAGATTTTCTTATAGAGCATGCAAAAAAGGAAGGAGAGATAGAAAGAAAAAAGAAAGAGAGAATGAATAAATAAATATGAAAAGTAACTTCTAGTTTTGTCATAGGCAACTAATTGTGCATTTCCATAGTTGGGCAGACCTGATTTCCTCATATAAAATGTTCAGTGACAGGCAATAAAGTATAATATAGATTTGAAGATTTCCTGAGTAAATTTATAATTTTATGTCCTTTGATAAGTATTATTCTCTAGTTAACAACTGGGTAAAGACCATACCGAACACAGTGAGGAAGAAAAGGAGAAAAAAGAAAGATATTAGCTATTTGGGGCACCCGGGATTTCTTTATATATCTGAAGAAAAGTAACAGCTTTGCCGAACCTTAGCTTGTTACCCTTTTCAGAAAGATAAAATATCTATATCCTCCTGAGTTCCTTTATACGGTCTTTTTAGTCTATCAGTGTATTCATTCATTTATCCATTAATCCAGAAACTATTTACTGAGAAGTTGCTGTGTGGCTTAGGCACATAGAAGTGACAGAAATAGACACAATCCTTTTCCCTTTTTCTTTCTGTCAGTTGTTCTGGGGAAGATATTTCTCTATCTTTTACCTACCATTTCATATTTTGAAGCCTGAAATTACAGATTGGTGGCTGGAGATGCTGCTCAGATGGTGTGCTCTTTCTTTGGCCCTTTATTTAATGGTGGCTTCTAGTGATAGTTCATATATACTCCATTTCTTTTTCTCCCTCAGAATCCTGATGTACCCTCTAGCATTTCTTAAACTTCAACTCTGTTCCAAGCATCCTTCCAAACAGCTAATCTCTTTAACAGACCCTATTCTTCAAAATTATCTCTCTCATCCTCCCCAAGAATTCCCTTGAAATGCCCTCATTTCTTGTCCCAAAGTCTGCAATTTGGATACACTTGGGTTTTATAACTTCTTATTTGTTGCTCTTACTCACTGTTAAGACTTCATTGAATCTTCACAAGAAATCCATGGAATTGACAATAACCTTTGCATTTAAAACTTGGAACTAGTAACCAAAAGAAAGTATACGGAACATTCGAGGTCATCATATAGTTTGCTGAGCTGTGACTTCAATCTGCCAGGCTCCAAAGCTCTTCTCCTAACAAATGAAGATATTTTCAATACCTGATGCGTTCAAAACAGTATTTGGATTATATTTCTGTTTAAAAGGTTGACTATTAGCCTAAACATACAAATGACTTTGATGCTATATCCTTTTCCTTCATCTGCATACTGTTGTGCAATGGTTTATTTTCCAGATGATGATGATACGAATGTAGGTGGCATCTCTTCTTTACTCTTGAGAAGGTGAACATCAAGGATTCAGAGGAGATATGTGTGTAACTTGGAATGATATAGGCAAATAGTTACAACTGAGTGACTTTAGTAGACAGCAAACTTACAATAGGACTGTGTGTGTGTGTGTGTGTGTGTGTGTGTGTGTGTGTGTGTTCAGCCAAAATGAGCTAAATTTAAAAAGGGAGAGAAGATGGAACAGTGGAAGGAATATGGATTTTAGAAATAGGAAGCTTCAAGTTTTTTTTGTTTTCCAACTTAATAAATCTAGAAGTTCACATTATTAGACGTGCTGAGTATTATTTTCTCCATAATAAAATTCACATAACAGTATCTGCCTATTAGCCTTCTTGTGTAGACAAGGGATTGTATTTCTTAGCAAATTTTCCATTAGTTGGTTTGTGGTAGGAGCAAGGTATCAACATTTCAACAAATTTCAGATAGAACAAATAAAGGTAAAATAAACTCAACATTAGACAAACACCACAGTAAACTGTGAAAGACAGGATCACAGATGGATGCTAAAATTAGTATTTATAAGTTTAAGGAGAAATGGAACTTTCAGGTATTAAGTATTATCCCTAAGATGTGAATTTTAGCTCCAATGGGAGAGAAATGGAGCTATCTTCTGAATGTAATCTTAACTCAGCCTATCCTTGACTATGGTATTAAGAAATAAGGGCAATATCATGGGCCCCTTGATATGACACAATGAGAAGAATACAACACATTTCTTCCATTCTTACAAAAGTGCACACAACACCATTCTGATAACAAGGAGACATTTATTATAAAATGAATCTAGAAAGTAATGGATCAATCTTCTTCAAAGGGGTCAAGGATTATGAAAGACAAGAACAGATTGGAAAAAAACATCACAGATGAGACCAAACTAAGAAAATCAAAATCAATTAAATGTAAAGCTAAATTAAGAAAAACATGAGTGACAAATCTAGTAAAATTTTGTGAGGATCAGTAATTTTGTTCATAGTATTGAACCAGTGTTCATGTCCTGATGTTGATCATTGTGGTGGTCATTTGGAGGGCTAGTGTCATAGGAAGTGGTGACAAATAAATGCTTGGTATTATTGAAATTAACTTTTGGTACTTTTTACAACTTTTTGATAAGTCTAAATTTAATTCCGGATGAAAAGTTCAGCAATCACAATGTCTCCAGTGGTCCTAACATGCAACCAGCACTGAGAAGTCTAGCTTAGAAGCTAGTAGAGAGTTTCCCACAAATAATAGCTGCCATTAATGTTGACTACAATGTCATGTGTGACTTGTCTGTCTTTCTGTTAGGGAAGAATGAAACTTCAAAAAAAATGTATGTACTTGCCTGACTTTGATTTGTCTTTCCTCACAGTGAAGTTATTTAGATATAGTATAGCCTGGAAAAACAGTTTTCAAAGTGACTTCTGCAGGATGTAACTTAGGAAATCTACTTCTCTAGACAAGAAGAAGAAAACTCCCAACTTTTCATATCAAGAATAGTAGTGTCCTTCTCTGTTTATTTAAAGGCTGAGTTCTCTCAGGTAGGAAGACAGGAAGGGATAGTCTTTAAGTCTGTTATGGAAACACACACGTGCACACTAGCACGCGCGCACGCGCGCACACACACACACACACAAACACACACAGAGTGCTATCTTTAGTCATCTAGCATTTTTTTTAAGGGCAGAACAATTACCTTAGTTTTATCATCAAGGAAGGAAGGAAGATGAGCTAAGAAAGGGAAACTTCTGTTTATTTTCCTGGCTCAAATTTAGAAATTCCGATTGTTTCTCTTAAGTCGAGAATGTTAAGTAAAACATAACTGTTTTCTTCAGTATGTATCATCAACAAAAAAGCAGGGGAACTTAGCACAGTTATTACTTTATGGAATTTTATTTTTTAATTTTAATTGTTATTGCTATGACAGCAGTTCTGTAAGTCAGGTAATCAGGTAATGAGCACATTTCCTTCCTTCTTTCTTTCTTTTTTTTGCTAGTTGTGGGGCTTGAACTCGGGGCCTGAACACTGTCCTTGGATTTTTCTCAAGACTAAGTATTCTACCACTTGAGTCACAGCACCACTTCCAGCTTTTTTCTATGTATGTGGTAGCGAGGAATCGAACCCGGGTCTTTATGCATGCTAGGCAACCACTCTACCACTAGGCCAAACTGCTGGCCCCAGTACATTTATTTTTTTTTTTAATTAAGGAGTTTATTAACATTGATTTTTCATCATATTTCAACTGACGTATTTAACAAAGAAGTATTCAAGAAGGGAATCTCTATATACAATCACTGGCACTTAGATTTTAGAACAAAATTAAAATTAGGATGAGGGTTTGTATGTAATAGATAAATAGTAATCTATGTAATATAACAGTGTCACCTCCTCTCTTGTGTTTGTAGAACTTTCACAATGACATATAGTCAACACTGGGCCATTTGTAAATGGAGATAACTTGGAAAAATGGTTTCACTCCATTTAGTAGCAGCTTAAAGTTCTTTTTTTCCAAAAGAATCTCCAAACAAAAGAATACTACTTAAGAAAAAAAATAAATAATGCTACTTTGTGTTTTAAGTAGAAATAACTTTAATTGTTTTAATTGGAAATAGGTTTTTTTCCTCTAGTGATAAAGATTTTTCATCCTTAGATTCAAGTATATATAATCAGTAGCTGTGAACATAGCATGGTTATCTGTACCAGTTGCCTAACAACTTTGCATACCTTTCCTTCATTTGAAAATGAGTCTAATAATAAAGATTTCCTTACAGCTTTGAGGTAAAGAGCAGTGATATGTTTTCTAAAAGTGTCTAACAGAGTACTTGATACAGGCTTAAGTACTAAATATATATTATTAATTTTTTTCCAAGAAAAATTAAAGAAAGATATATTAATGGAAAAAATCTATACTTAGCTTTGGAGAAGGTTTAGACAGTAGTCAATACCTGTATTCCCCTGAACTGGATATATTTGACTAGATTTTGACATATACTATGAGTTCAGTAATTATTGCAGATTAAATTAATATAATCCTACTTTTATAAATGCTCTCATCCCGTGAGCCTTCAGTTCATTCTCCATCTTATAATAATCCATGTTTAACTGAGTCCATACAGTGTCTCCTCGGTTATATTGGAGCAACTGAAATATGGCTGGTGCAAATTACATGGCTGAGCTGACTAGTCTCACTTCAAATTATGACACGTCACGAATAGACCCTCAAAATTACTCAGAAGTTGTTTCCTCAGTAACTCTGCTTCTCTACCCAGCATGAGTTTAATTTCAAAATCTCAGTATTCACACCTCCCACCCTCTCATTCTTAGCCGAATACCTCACTTCATTTTTCATTCAGAAAATAGAAAACAGAATGAAAAACCCATCTGCCCATGACTAAATCTGGAAACCTAAGCTCATTTACCCCATCACAGTTAGAATGTGTCTACCTTTTACCATGGAGATCAGTATCTCCCCAAGCCTCATCTACTGACTCTCAAAGACATACTTTATGATTCATGCATATTTTGTTGCTGCATCAATGTCTCTCCTTTCCCCCCGATTATTTCCATGACTATGTAAACATGTCTCAATACTTCCTCTCTTAAAATATGTTCTTCCAGTTAATTGACATCCTCTTTAGTATGGCTCCCCTTCTCAATTATTTTTTCATGCTGAAGGATTATTTGTCTATGTCCATTCATTTTCGCTTTTATGCCCTTCATCCCCTTCTAGTCTGATTGCACCTTTACCATTTTATGGAAGAGGGTAGGTTTATAATTTGTGGAAGGGGGTAGTAATTCAGCTTTGGAAAACATTTTAGGCAAGTCCTTAAATCCAAATCCCCAGCTTCAGTTTTGTCTTATCATGACCCATGTATAACTTCATTGCTAATTTAGATTTCCCATGTAGGACTCAAAAAAGGAAGAAGAAAATGCTATTTGTGGTCCCTCAAGATCCAGCATCTTTATGAATTGGCTAAAGAATACTGAATATAGACCAGGAGTGGACATGAAGACAAGCCTTTCTAGTGGCTATTTGATATTAGTTAAGTGTGGCTCATGTTGATTTTGGCTTTGGGGTGGCACAGCAGATAAATACGGTTGTGTCTTGCTAATCTAGGTTAGGTGAAGGCCTTCCTAAGCATAGGCCTTCTGGACAGGTTATAGCAGCAGATGCTGACCCCAGTCTGGCAGGTGCAGTTTTGATCTAAATGGCATCACTGGTGTGTGGATTAGATTAACTGGAAAATAATCCTTTCATCCTAATTAAGATGGCCTCAAAACAAGCAGAGCTTTAACATATGGAGTGAAAGTAATTGGATTTGAAGGAACTCAAGAAACTGACAGAGAATGTGTCAGATGGCAGACAAAAATGGAGAACAGGATTGTGAGTCAAAATAGCGATTTGTAAATTTGGTTGAAATTTTCTGTGGAAGAAGACCAAAGAGTGTTTTCAAGTTTGAATAATTTCTGTGAAGTCACTAAAAAAATAATTCTGGTGTTTAAAGTTGTATGTTGGCTGTTTGGTAAAGTGACTGACGCTAATCATCCCATTTTCTAATGGTGCTGTTGGCTTGCCTTGTAATCCATATCTTGAATATAGAAACTGCTTCAGTTCCAGCCTTGGGTATCATGATCTTTTACCTAGGCTATTGCAATAACATCTTGGTCTCTCTTGTATTCTCACCCCTCTAGAGTCTTCTTCCACACAGCAGCCAGAATGACCTTTTACAAATGTAAATCAAATCATACTACTCTCCTGCTTAAAATCCTATGGAGGTTCCCATAGCAATTAAGTTAAAATCCGCATTAGTTATCATGACTTGCAGGGATCTCACATATTCCCTTCTCAACCATTCATCATCTCTCCCACCCTGACTATAGGTTCCAAGTATAGTGTCAGATCATTCTGTTTTCAGAGACAGAACAAGTTTTGTTCCATCTGCCTTGGCACATTTCTTTCTTCTCTCCTCTCCCTTTTAGACCTTAGTTCAAATACCATCTTCTCAGAGAGGTGTTTTATCCAAAGTCATGTCTATTCTCATCCTCTCACATGGTTATCTTCTTATTATATTAAATTTTGTGTTTTTCTTGTGGTGGGCATGTATCATTTGTTCTAGTAGTAATTTAAAGCCAATAGATCCAATCATTAAGTGTTTTTCTATGATGCCGAGGGCTTGTACTTATTATTCTAGTTAATTAAGAGATTGAGATTGAAAATGGGGACCAAGACATGAGAAAAGGTATCAATGTTTGTGAAGTAATGCACTTTCTATCTGGTTAATATAATGTAACCCTTCTATTAATTACAATAAAAATATATGGAAAAAAGAGATCGAGATTGAGAGGATCATGGTTTAAGGCCTGCCTACCCAAAACGAATAGTCCATAAGACCCCTTCTAGACCAATAGTGGACATGGTGGCCCATGCCTGTCATCTTAAGTTCATAGGAAATGCAAATATGGGGATCAGGATTCAGATGTGTGTCAGGGCAGGAAGTAAGATGTTTCCTCAAACATAACTAGAGCAAAAAAGGTCTGGAGGCATGGCTCAATATATGCACAGCTAGCAAGTGTGAAACTCTCAGTACAGCAAAGCATTTATTTTAATTAATTAACTAATTAATTGCTGAAGTAATATATAGAAGGGTTATAGTTTGTCAGGTAATGGATACATTACTTCTCAAATCTTGGTACCCCTTCTCATGTTTTGGTCCCTCTTTCCCCTCTCAATCCCTCCCAATCATTTTGTAAAACATTTTTAAAAAGTCATAAAATGTTCTTTTCTTTTTTGACTCTCCCTCCCCCTGCCAAGAAAGCTCCTTTTTCTCTCTATGAAACAGAATGTCTATAAACCCTTGAACTGATCAACATAATCCCTTGCTTATCCATGGCTCATTTAAAACAGTGGAAGAGCTGTCCAGTAGAAGGGAGATCTCTGGATTTCTGAAATGAGGAATTGTATATAAGTATGCTTTGTTGCTACTGTCCTTATCTGACAATGGGATAGGGTTTACTTGAAATTATTAGGCTTATAATTTCTGCATGACATGGAGCCAAAAAAGAAACTACATTTCAATGACTTCTTTTCTCTGAAGGACAAAGATATTTTTCTGACTTCTTAGAATCTGGGTTAAAGGATAAATCTATCAAATCAATGAAAGCTGTAAATTTCATTCTATTTTTCTGCAAGAATACTAAAGTAGATGACCCTGAAGAACAATTTTTTTTCCCTAGGAATATTTATCCAGGGAAGAAAACAGTTTCTCCTGGAGTGGCAGGGCAACAATTTTAACTTCATGGATTGATTCTTAGATTGGTTATTAGTGCCCAGCACAAATTCTGTAATTGGGGCAGGAATTTCCACTGACAAGACTAGCAGAAGAAACTGGAATTGGATATCAGGCAGATCAGCAAATTATCTGGCTGGAGTGGTTTTCAGCTAGGGTATCCTGGCCTTCAAGGATATATGCATACCCTGGCCTCAACTTGTTACCTTCTAATTCAATGACCTTTTCTTCTTTTCTTATCACTCAGAAACCACCCTTCTTACTTATGTATTTACTTACCATTTGCATTGACTCTCAAAAATGGAAGCTGTATGAGGAGAAAGATTTGTCTAGTCTGTGGTTATGTCACGTGTGTAAAACCACGTTCGATACTTCATGAGGTTTGATTTGTTGTTTGCTCTATTATTATGCTATTGGGCTATCAATATCAAACTCACTTTTTGTTATACTGCTTAATTCAGTTAACATTAGGACCCTATTAATCATGTTCTGCTGTCAGCCTCTTCAATTGGAGGAAATAGGAGCTATAAGGCTGGGGATGGAAAAGCCTTTTTTTTTTTTTTTTTTGCCAGTCCTGGGCTTGAGCTCAGGGCCTGAGCACTGTCCTTGGACTTTCTCAAGGCTAGAGCTCTACCACTTGAGCCTCAGCACCACTTCCGGCTTTTTTCTATGTATGTGGTACCGAGGAATCGAACCCAGGTCTTCGTGCATGCTAGGCAAGCACTTTAACCACTAGGCCAAACTCCAGGCCCGGAAAAGCCTTCTTTCTCCTTGTTTTTTTCTCATGCTCCTGTCAGCACCACTGCTTAGGGCTTCTTCACACTGGCAGATGCAGTTGATTCAGCAGCAATTGTGTCTACTTCGCAGATTTTTATACCACCAGAACCAGCCTCATCACCCCTTTCCCAGTACCCAGAAACCTTCCCAAAGATTGTGTTCAAGCTCCATGCCTTCTAAATCAGTAAGCCATCACTATCCAAGAGAGAAAAAATGAAAGCTACCTACAAAATGTAAAGATACTGGTAACCATATTACGCAAGTCAAACGAGAAATAAACAGACATGTTATCTATCAAACCCATATATCAAAAGTATTTTAACATGTAGTTGATATAAAAATTGATGTTTTTAATCTTCTTGGAGACCTAGTGCAGGTTTTCCTCTGTCAACAGAATTGACTAGTTGTATTTCAAGTGCTGTAAAGCTACATGTGGCTACCATTTTAGACAATGCTGTTCGAGACTTAGTCTCCCATCTGTTCTCCTTATTGTCCAGCCCCAGGGAGGGAAGTGACTGTCTTCTGTTTCTACTTCCTCAGTCTTTCCATATTGACCATTTAAAATGCATACCAATTCCTTGCAATGACGCCTCTTTTCTTGAAACAGCTAGAACCTAGCTGACATTATTAAACTAGTGTTCAATGAATTAATGATAAAATTAGGAAAAGTGAGATTTGATATCTAAAAAGGTGACACACAGAAAATCTTTTCATTATATGTTTGGAACAAGAGAGAGAACTTGGTATTTTTGAAGAAACAGCTTGACAAAATGGATATATAATCTGAGGTCTGCTACGCTGAGCTGGGAAAACTTGTCTTTTCTTTGAACTGTGTACTGATTCTTATTTGATCACTTTCTCCATTACTTTCTTTTCTTTTTTTAACTTCACATCATGTAGAAAGCTGTGTTATTATCAATGGATTTTAGCCCAAACAATGTGCTTTGCTATCGATTATCTAAGGGAGGTGTAATATCTTTGCTCTTAGCAACTTGGGTAAATTTTAAAATGCTTACTTCTTGTCAGTTCTATTTTCAGGTATATCTATGTGAAGTTTAGATGATTAAACTTTTCAAATTGAGTTGATAAACAAAAGAACTAACCATTTGCTTATTATAGTAGCCTGTAAATGCACTGAATTATGTTCCAAGTTTCAACTCAATCCTGCCAAATTGCTTTCTTGTATTCAAATAGCAGTTTTTATTGTCAGTGTATTTTAAGTTAGGAAATATGAATATGAGTAAAATATTCTTTTTTCCCATATGCCAAGAAATGAGACCAGATCCCTACTTGGTTTGTTCATATTATTTGTCATAGCAGGAAGGTATCAGGCTGGGTTACTACTAATTTCATTAAATTAGGTAAGAACATTTTTCTGTAAAATGAACTGGAGACTTAAGGATTTTTCTCATAGTTCCTATTATAGGTCCCATGAATTCTACATTTTTAACCCATCTCTCACTCTCTTTAACCTTTGGTTCTTTGGTCTCTTTGTCTACCATTTTCTGAAATTACTCTGTTGCCTTTTCTTTTCTTTCTACTCTGCATCATCTTAGTTTGTTTCCTGATAAATATATATCCATTTAGACTTTGAAGAGAATTTCCCAGCCAACACCAATGGAGAAAGCCTTTTTCCCCCTCCTGGGGTTTTTAGACAACCTTTCCCTCTTCCTCCCTGATACCTTATCTTTGTAGTGGATGTCTCCTTTTTCTGGCAGACTAACTTCAATTCCTATTTCTCAGGACTTTCTGTAACTTGCCATTCTTTGTGCCATTCTCTCATCTTTTCCTTTCGATTAATATAAACTTTCAGCACTTAAATCAAGACTTTTCTCTTCAAGGCAGTCTGTGAACTTTAGTTAATCCTCAGTGCAGGCTCTTTATTGCCACTGTTAAAGAAAGCAGGGGGGCAAATGGAGACTCCCTTAGCTCCCAGAAGGGTCAATTTGGTGACTGATCTAGAAGTCAGATAGGCCTTATGCGTAGTTCCTTATTAAGACTAGGAGATAAAGTTTCTATCTCTCTAATATAACAGTTACCTCAATTTAAACAGTCCCCTTTTCCAGGGAATCCAGAAGCATCTGAGCATACATAGCCCACAACTTCACAGGAAATAAGCAAGGAAATAAATGTTGGCCACTCTTCCTGATTCTTAACAGAAGCAGAGAGGATAAATAGGATTTACTCAATGGGATTCAGTGAGATAAATGTGGTAGTCTCTCTTTGCTTCTTTCATCCTTGTTTGGATCTTCCAAGGAATCTGTGTTTATATAAGACGTCCTCATGTGTACTTACTGCAGGCAGATGCTTGCTTTCTTGGCAGAGTTGCAGTGATGGTATGCAAATCAGTAGTTCTGGGAGATGCAAATCTCACAGGCTGAATGGATTTTCTATAGGCCAAAGGGCACTTACAAATTAATTGCAAAGCTACCCTATGGCACTATTGTTTAGCAACTTGCCCAAAGTCACTTTGCCTCTGAATGGTGGGCCTGAGAGTCCTCCCTAGCACTAGATACTGGCTTCTTTCTCTTATAAGTGAATCTTATGAATTGCTGTACCAACAAAATGCTTCCAGTTATACCTGGCAGGAGTAATTTGAAGCTGAAGGGATACAGTCTCCTACCCATTTTCTAGCTGGTTGGATTCTATACATGCTGAATTTCCTCTGGTGTGCGTATACTCAAGAGACTGACTGTGCTCAACTGCCTTCAGTTAAAGCAATTAAAACTCTGTCTCCTTTGTGGGGTTACCAGCCCAAGGCCCGGAGCTTTTTTTTCTTTTTTTTTTTTTTTCTGCTGACTGAGCAAAGTCAGCAAGGAGAAATCACTCCATTCTCCACTATGCCCAAGGCATCTGTGTGAGCCTCCAGTGGCTGTTCCCACAGGTTACTTTTGCCTTGTGAGCATTCTCCTCTTACCATTATGAAGTCTGGAGCCCCGTAATGTGTGGGCAAGGTCATCTCTCTTTTGGGAGGCTCAAGAAGAAAACTGATTTCTTTTTCTCCTCTGGTTCCAGGAAATTCTTTAGTATTTGAATCATCATTGTCTCTGCCTCCTTCTTGGACATATTCCTTCTTCCCCTACCCCTCTCCTCCCCTCCCCCTCCCCCTCCTGCTGCTGCTGCTGCTGCTGCTGCTGCTGCTGCTTCTTCTTCTTCTTCTTCTTCTTCTTCTTCTTCTTCTTCTTCTTCTTCTTCTTCTTCTTCTTCTTCTTTTCCTATCTGCCTTTGTTTTACAAAGACATATGTATGAGGCCTATTCACTTCATCTAAGATCATTTGCCCATTTCAAGATCATTGATCACATAAACAGACTCATGTCCCATAAAGTGACATTCACAGGTTCTAGAAATTAAGACCTGATATCTCTAGGAGGCAATATTCTTCCAAGGTGTAGTATTAGATCAAAACACTTTTGTCCCACTTTTCAATGCTCTAAAAAACTGCAAATCACTTAAAAAATTCTCTTCCCTGGTGGATCACTGGTGCTTACACATGAAATTCTACCCACTCAGGAGGTTGAGATCTGAGGATCACAATTTCAAGCCAGTCAGGGAAGGAAAGTCCATGAGATTCTTTTTTTTTTTTTTTTTTTTTTTTTGGTGGGTAATGGGGCTTGAACTCTGGGCCTGGGCACTGTCCTTGAGCTCTTCAGCTCAAGGCTACCACCCTACTCCTGGACCTGTATGTTGTTTGTGAACTCTTCAGCTCAAGGCTATTACCCTACCCTTGAGCCAAGTCTCACTTCCCTTTTCGAGAAGTTAATTGGAGATAAGAGTCTCAGGTCCTTTTGTGCCCAGACTGGCTTTGAACCTTGATCCTCAAATCTCAGCCTCCTGAGTAGCTAGGATTACAGGCATGAGCTATCACACCTGGCTTTCCATAAGATTCTTATCTCTAATCAACCACCAAAAGACTGGAGATGAAGCTGTGCTTCCAAGTGGTAGAGCGTTAGCTCAGGGACATTGACAACTGTCCCTGCATCTGACAAAAAAATAAATCCTCACCTTTCTCTTATTTTTCCCTCCCCCTTCCTTTTTTTCTTCTTTGTTATTTTCTTTTTTATTTCATTCCTTTTTTCTTTTTCTTTTCTCCATCTGCCTTTCATTGACTACTCATTAGAGACTTTCACAAAACTCCTAATGCTGTATAGTTCTTTTGTTATGACTGGAGAATTTTTGGTCATGTTCTGTATTTTCTGGGCTAGATCCAGGGGTTGCAGTGTGAGGATATTGTTTCTCCCAGCTCCAGCCCTAGCAAGATGCATTTACTGGATTTATTCTCTTTGACCATCCCAAGGAGTAGTAGAGAAAGAATACAGTTCTCCTGAGCATTCTGTGGGTTGGCTTGTTATGTGGGGCTTGGGGAAAATTTTTTCCTCATGAACAACTCCCTTGTTCCATCTCCCTTATGTTATATAACTGATATTTTTAGTATCCATGGCATTTATATCTCCCCAAAAGTCAGTCTTGCTTTTATTTCTTTAAAAGAGACTCTCAGGTTTGTGTGTTTGGATTTTCTTTGTTATTCTTCTTTGTTTCTTAAGACACAAATTATAACTTCCTTTTTTTTTTTGGTCTCATGGTTTGTGTAGTAAAAATGAAGACTGAATTATAGTTGGGATATTTTGAAATGTGCTGGTATCTTTGGTTGAGAAATCACTTAATAGCGATCTGTACTCACTGCATTTATGCAAATGTGAGGAGGATTTCAGTGTAGCTTCAGGAGACTTTTAGGGAAAAAGCCAACCCCCCTAAAAGTGTATGATTGGACTTGAGATTTGCTTGCATTGTAGGTTCAAATACAGAATCATGAAATTTGAACTCATGAAATTTTAGTTATAGGAATGTCTTTGAATTTGAACAGCAACTGCAACAAATTTAGAAAGATATCAAATTCACAGAGGCATTGATGGCTGTTTTCTCAGCAACTGATATGTGATAATAGGCAAGAATACTCACACTCTTCAGTCACTGTTCTCAATCATTAGGCATTTTTCTTTTTCTTTTTTTCACCTAGATATTGAGAAGAACAGATTCATAGAGCAAGGAAAAACTTTATTAAGTATCTAAAGAGATTCATTTCTTTAAGTCTGCTTAAATCATCAATATTAATGAGTAGAGGTCTAGATGCTTTGAATGACTTTGTGGGATGTTAAAGCTGCTATAGTCATTAGATCCCACAGACAATAAAAAAGCAAAAGGGAAAACAGGCCAAAAAACCCCAACAACACCACAACACAACAACAACAGAGATGAATACCCCATAATCTAAAAATACCTAGAATTTGGGTACCAGTGTTTCATGCGTGTAATTCTAGCTACTTGGTAAGCTGAGTGATGAGGAGTGTTTGAAGCCAACCCCAGAAGACAAATCCATAAGACTGTCTCTAGTTAACTAGCAAAAAAGAAATAGACATGGAGATGTAGCTGAGCACCAGCCAGGAGAGGCCCTATAGAGGCTAGGGCTTAATGAAAGCCTGAAGTCGAGTTCAAACACCACTATATACTCCTCCCCCCACACACACATCTAGAAAGCATTTCCCCCTTCTTAGTCCATGTGTACAGATCACATCTCACCGTGGCTTCCTCCCAACACACATTCAGTTTATCCATGGGTGTCAAGTCCTCATTAGTCTCCTGTGTCAAGCCGTCATCACCTTTGACCTGCGTTATTAGAACAACCTCTGAATGGTCTCTTAGCTTTTTTCAGTAATAGCCTGTGGTCCTTCTAAAACCCAAATCACTTGCTTAAGAGCCTTCGGTACAACTACAGTCCTCAGAATAAAACTGGGACTCCTTACATGGTCCCTTCAGATCTCACACCCTGTATCTTTCCTGTCCCACCTCCTTTCTTTTCTTTCTTTGCGGCATATATTCAGTACAATATTCTGCAATGTCTATGTATCCCCCAAATAGGCTTTTTTTGCCTTTGCAAATACTCTCTCCTCAGACTGGGAAACCTCTCTGCTCTCTGATTCTGTTCCCCATTTTTCTGCCACATTAAAAAAAAAATCTTCATTAGCTCAGTTTAACCCTGACTCTCAGCTGCAAATTCTCACTAAACCCCCACTCTCAGAGTAAATTATATTTGGATCCACCTGCTTCCTCAGCCCAGCACTTAGCACATTTTGATCTTATCTTTGATTTATTTTTATTTAAAATCTGCCTGCTAAGCTTCAGGGCAAAGAATAATGTTTTATCGTGTTAACTATTGTGTACACATAATAGAAATGCAATAAACATTTATTGACTGAAAGAGAAGCCCTAGTCAAATAGGTTTGCCATGAAAATGAGATGGGACAGGAGAAAGACAAAATGCTGAATGGAAATGTCAGCTGTTTCATATTTGTCATCACTGAGAGGAAACTTCATGTTCTTTGCTCTGCTTTCTTTGTCAAAGGAACATAACTATTAAGATCACAGCACAGCAGATTAACAATATTTGATTTCTAACATCCTTACTTGTATATGGTTGTCTAAATTAGTCTATTACTTCCATAATATTTTCCTCTAGTTTTAAGTCATGGGAGTTATCCTTAATGTTTTCATGTTTTGAGGGTACTTTGGGTTTTTTAAAATAAGAATTTAACATAGAGCTCCCTTATGACCCAACAATTCCACTATTGACATTTACCCAAATGCCCAGAAACAAGGACTAGAATAACAATGTCCATTACCGCACTATTTACCATAGCGAAGATATGGAACCAACCCAGATGCCCCTCAATAAATGATTGGATCAAGAAGATGTGATACATATACACAATGGAAATCTATGCTGCCATCAGAAAGAATGACATCGCCTCATTTGTAATGAAATGGAAAGACTTGGAAAAAATTATAAGTGAAGTAAGCCAGACCCAAAGGAACATAGTCTCAATTGTTTTCCTCATTTGTAATAATTAGTACACATCTAGGACTCTCCTAGCAGAGGATTACAATAGCTCAAAACTTAGATACATAAGGATCTCTAGGGTATGGAAACAAGAGGTTTATCTTGTATGACTGTTGTTCTTAATGTACTATGTTATTACTCTTCTCTTTTCTGCCCTTTGGTTAATCTCATATTGTATCTGACTTTGTTATCTGGTATATTGTATATATGTTTATTTGTTTATTTGAAATAGGGAAGGGAAGGGGGGAAAACAAGAGGACTGGGAGAGGACTGGGGAGGGGAAAAGGGACAAAAACATGAGAAGGGTATCAATGTGTGAGAAGTAATGCACCTACTACCTGGTGAATGTAATCTCTCTGTACATTATCCCAACAATAAAAAAATTTAGAAAAGACTTTTGCCTTTTTTATCTTTTTAACAGAAAGTTTTATGTTTTAATAGCAAACTTGCAGGAAGACTACAGAGCAGATGAAATTAAGGTATCTAGTTTCTTGTAGGACAACTCAGAAGAGTACAGTGAATGAACAGATGGAACATATAGTAGGGTAAAAATACTACCAACAACACATAGTTGTCAGTAAGACATTTATTGTTTTGTCAAAATCTACATGCTGGCTTTACCCAGAGAACATTAGCAGGCTTATCTTCAGTTATTATCAAGTTGGACTGTAGAAGCTTGTCCACTTACATCCCAACACTAAGTAAAAGTGTACACGAATTTAAAAATACAAAAGTGTAAATGGCTAATTGCTTTTTCCTGTTTCTCCATTCATAATCACATGCGTGATTACCTTTTGACTATGGAGGTAAAAATATCTAACTTTTAGAGTGATAAATAAGAAAAAATATACTTATATATAAATGAATGTACTTATATTTATATTTAATATATAATTTAACAGTTATAGTTAAATTAATTTAATTATTAATTTAATTTAGCATATTTATATTTATTGATACATAACATCTTAACTCAGCATATATATATATATATATTAGAATTAAATGTTACATACCATAATGAACTTCTGAACATTTCTTCTGCCTGTGTGGCATTCTAGCTAGATATATTCTGGCATAATTGTGACACATTTGGCACAGATAGCACCTAGGCTATTGTCTTTTTTAAAAAGTCCAGCCAGATAGGCATCACCTGTCTCCTCCAATGCACTAACCCCTGTGGTTCAAACAGAAAGACCTGTTCTGAAGTCTGTATAAGAGGAATCTGACAGGTAAAAGAGGAATCTGAGAATCATTTCAGTGGACTTCTGACAACATCAAGTTTCATAGAGGGCCACAGTACTAGAGATACACTGATGAGAGTGTTTTTTCCCCAAAACCTCCAGTAGGAAGCAAAGTGGTTTTTGTAGACAGGCCTCCTGGGTGCTTACCACCAGTGGATCTGTAGGCAACCTGCTTTGTAAAAACCATGGTAGAGTCCTTCTCATTCATCTTCCTTTCCTTGTTGAAGCTAAGCAAGCTAGGGGATCAACTGCTGTTTAGAGCCATTGGCTGCCCTGGAGAAGCTGCTAACACAAGTCAGACTTGTTCATTTCATAACAAACATGATTCCATGTCTGGAACCATGGCTATGGATAGAGCTGTCTGGAGAGAAAGCAGCTACCAGAATGCTGGAAGAACACAGCACTTTCCCAATGGACTAGGGCATTTAATACCTTATAAATATAGTCAAATTTATCCTTGCTTACATTGTTTTCTTTAACTATGGGATTCCACAGGCCTCAAGCCAAAGTAAAGATAGTTATATATTTAATAAAAATGGCCATTTTATAGCCATATAGGATGAGGCTAAGAGAAATGAACTCCAGGATAGGGAAACAAGAGGTTTATCTTTGTGATTATTGTTCTTAAAGTACTATGTGAAGTTATTTTTTTCTCTTTTTCTTCCCTTATTGTTTATCTCATGTTGTTACTGTATGTGACTTTATTATCTGTTATATTGTATGTGTGTTTATTTGAAATAGGGAAGGAAAGGGGAAAAACAAGATGATTGGGATGGGACGGGGGAGGGAAAGTGGGAGAAAAACATGGGAAGAGGTATCAATGCTCTAGAAGTAATACGTACCCATTACCTGAAAAAATATAACTGTAGCCCCTCTATATGTTACCTCAATAATAAAATATCATAAAAAAGAAAGAAAAGAAAAAATAAAGAAAAAAACCTTTTTCTTAAAGTTTTTTTTGCTTTCTTCTAATCAGTTAAAATGCAATTTAGAATGTACCCTTTGGATATTGAATTGTACCTAGGTATTTTAAAGCAGTAATAACTAGCAAGGAGATGGATAAATAGATAAGCCATCCTCTGTCCTTTGTACCTTATGGATCTATTGGGCATTTCCTAGTGAATGTTCTGTTGAAAAACTTAGTTTTAAAAAAGGGTCCGATTCCTCATTCCCTCTTTTCTTTCCTCCCTCCTTTGTTTCCTTCCATCTTGTCTTCCTTCCAACATTTACTCAATCTACATATACATTGCTCAGTTCTACTTGAGAGATGGCTAGAAAGTTCACGAAACAATCTGTTTAGGGGAAAACAACGTTAACTAACAATTGAAAATGAGCTTGACAAATACTGAGTTAGAAAGATGTATAGATAACATCAGAAGAATTTAGATATAGCCTAGTTTCCATGGTGTGATCACAAGAAAGTGTGAGGATTAAGGAAAGCCATGTGGATAAGCGAAGTATGTCCTTAATATATTAAATAAAGAAGGGAACCAGAAAAGGGGGTGCAAAGACAGTGTGTAGTTGTAAAGAGAAAGAGCAAGGAAGGCTCAAATAGCTGTAAGTAGGTTAAGAAGTTTGGAATTAGAACTTGTATGAGAGGTAGGTAGGGGCTATGATAGGAACCAAATTGGAGAAACAAACAGAATCAGATATAGAAGGGTTTTATACAGACCAAACACACACACACACACACACACACACACACACACACACACACACACACATTATATAATATATATTAACACTTAAATACTTAACTAGGCAGTGGCAATACAAAAATAAATTAGAAAAAGGAGACATCTGACACAAAGAAACCTCCAGCTTTACCAGGATAGAAAGACCTGGCAAAAACAATTGCAATGAATATGATCCTGCAAAGTATTTGGATGTTATCCTGGAAATGTTTGTCCATTGTAGGAGCCCTGTGAGACCTTACTTTCTCTCTTTCCATTGAGGAAGAAGACTGGTTATTTAACTTGATCAGAATTTGATACTTGTTGGATTATTGTTTATTAGAGCTATAGGCTTCTATCCTTAAAAAAACAAACCAGGTAAAAGACTTCCCCTTCCTTTGCCTGTACTTGTGTGGAAAGGTTTCCTCTGCATCCTAACTCCATCATTGTCCAGAGGACCAGTTCTCTGTTCTTGGGGCATGTGTCTGATTTGGTTTCTCTGTCTCTTCCATATACATCTGAACTTGTATAGTTGCTCCGTGATCCTGACTCTAAATATGTCCTGTGGACACAGTAGAATCTTGAGGTGAAAAATGAGAGTGCTCATAGTAAATATCCAATATAATTCTCCAAAACTCTCTATTTCTGAGTTTCATAGCCATATCATCTCACCAGCCGTTAACAACATTGATGTCTGTGGGACAGAAATTTGGAGTAAAGAGCTGGGCCCCAACTTCTTTTTGATTGAGTCCCATTCACCAAGTCTAGAGAATACAGAGTTAACTTTTTAATCCCTTTATACCTTTCCTCCATTTTCCTTTTCCTCTCATGCTTGATAGGTAGCATCTGCGATGAGTCTGGTTCAATAGCTTGATCATCATCTGTAATTCTTCCTTCTCTCTCATCAAGTTGCAGCAATTTCATCCTTGAAACCATCCTTGAATCCATCACTTCCTTTCTATTCCAGTCATCAAAGTTCTGGTATAGGATCCTATTATCTCCAGATGATTGGCAAAGATTTTCAGCTTGTTCTTTTTGCCTTTGATCCCTTCTTACAACTTCCAGAGATTTCATTAGTGAGATGTCTGATCATGTCGCTTTTTTCTCTCAACATTTTATACTCATTATTGTGCATAAAAGCCACCTTCAACAATGCAATGCCAATTCACGTATCTGGCTTAGAAGGCAGAATATATAAGTTTGGATCTGGCCTGAACTAGTCATTCTTGTCATCTTTACAAGTCATTCTAGATACTTATTTTTTTTATAAAACAAGAGAGAAGAATTACACTTGTCCATATTTTCTTTCCCATACTGACATCCTGAAGAAGTCTGACTCATATCTTAAGACCCAGGTTACGTTCTACTTTCTCCATGAATCATCTCATGATCCTTCAGGAATCCTTCACACTCACCTCACTTTTGTTTAGAAGTCATGAAGGTGTTGGAATTCTTTCTCTCCACAGCTATAAGGTCCATGTGTATTCTGATTTGGACTTCTGCCTTTGCTCCTTCCATGTGATGTTATCTTAGGCAGACAGTATCTGTTGCTTAGCAGAATGGTCATGACAAGTATGCCATTCTTTCAGGAGAAAGTCCTAGCATTCAGTCATTATTGGAAACTCTCATATTTTAGACTTAACTGACACATTACCAAGTGAATTTTTGAAGCTTGGAAAAATAAAATTCAGCCTCAATGTGTAAATACAGGACATAGTACATGCTACTGTTTATATTAAATTCCAAAACAAAGCTTCAAAAATGCCCAGGGAAATGAAAAGAATGCTTGGAATAGGTATAGTTTCTTATAGTAACATAAATGAACCAAACTCTCTTTTGGCTGTATATTCCTTGAGCTTATTTTTTATGAAATCACTAATGACATATTTATTTGTATTCCATAACCCTCCAAAGACAGTTGAATAACTTTTCTTATTTTTGAAAACTATTTTCTGCTGAAATGACCTATTCATGTGGAAACAGGAAATTGCCTGGTCAGCACACTTTGCATAAGCTCTTATTTTAATGTTGAGACACTGAGCATGGTAGTGATTCTTTACCCTGAAATACTCTCCAAGTTGGAGTGAGACCACACAGCTCTAATTTTGTCTTTGAACATAGAGGAGACTGATTAATTGCTGCCTATTGAAAATGCCAGCTAATGGAATGAAAGAGAAGCCAGGCCCCCTTTGAGATTGCACTTCCTTATTTTAGGGCCAGAGATGCTCATAGGCCTCTTGCCTGATTTAGGTTCTTTAGATGGGGAGATAAAACTTCAGCTATTTGTGTCTTTCAAAGGGATAAACATGTAGGTCTTTCTCTGGGTTTCAGCAGAGAGTTTTTGTTTTGATGATATTTGCCATCTAAAATTGCACTGCTACAATCAGAGTAATTTTTTATTTAGGAGCTTCTAGTCGCAGCTGAACTCTGATAGAGCACTCCAGTCCTCTGGGCCTTTGTAACTCTGGGCAGGGGGGTGACAAAAGAGGAAAGAAAGTCTTTTCCTATCTTCCCAACTAATTGATTGAGTGGGAATCATGACATTCAATAGACATCCTTATCACTTGCCTTGTCTTGTCCTTAGTCCATCACTGGACCACTGTGACATGGAAATGCAATTTCTTTCTATGGAGCTGCTTAAGTAATCCCACAGCATGGAATAATGTCCAGTGTTCGGTCTGTCTTCCCAGCATGCTACTTTTATAGCTTTGTGCCCTGATTCTAGTGAATGACATTTGTTTTTGAAGAACATGGCTGTTGTGTGGATAATTACAGAAAGGAAGGAAGGAGGGAAGGAAGGAAGAAAGGAAGGAAAGAAGGAAAGAAGAAAGGAAGGAAATATTATTTAATGAGACCTAGTGATCCTATCCTAGCTACTTGAACTGTTTAAAAATTATTGTTAATAACTAGTGCTAAGATTGCTAAATTTTACAATCAACACACAGAGTTGCATGTTGTATATTAGGCAGAATAGAGTACATGCTACATTTCTTCCTCTCTCTCTCTCTCTCTCTCTCTCTCTCTCTCTCTCTCTCTCTCTCTCTCTCTCTCTCTTTCTCTCTCTCTCTTTCTTCCTCTCTCTTTCTCTCTCTCGCCAGTCCTGGGTCTTGAAATCAGAGCAGGAACACTGAATTTGGGCTTTCTCAAGGCTAGCACTCTACCACTTGAGCCACAGCACCATTTCCAACTTTTTCTATGTATGTGCTACTGAGGAATCGAACCCGGATTTTCATGCATGCTAGGCAAGCACTCTACCACTAGGTCAAAATCCCAGCCATTTTTTCATTTTCTCACCAGCAGTTCTTCTCCTTTCTCCATCAACATTTTGCATTCAACTCTCAATGGTCATTTTCCAGTTCAGGAGCTAGTGCTTTGTGCCAAAATCCATTTCATTCATGGTCTACTACTTAAACATTGGGAAGGAGATATATAAGTGCCAATGAGAAAGCTATCTTGAGATGAAATTAAGCAAATGGTGAGTAGATGAGAAAAATTAGAGAACAAATTTATGCAGGGAGATAAAAGCTGAACATGAAGGGATTTGGGGACAAATAGTGGATGTATCAAATATCAGTTACTAGTGAGTCAACACCCACTTACTAGCTTGCTGGGAGTAATTGGTTGAGGGAGAGGATCAAATAATTTTAGATGCAGAGATGATAGAGAAGGCTCAGACCAACCCTTATTCCTATGGAAAACATATTCCAAAACTGATTTTTAAAATATAGTACCATTTTGGTCATTTGCCACATTAATTTAGAAATACAAATTTATCCACATAACCTAATCTGTGAGAGAACCTTGGTTACCTAGCCTGAGTAAATGTCAAATACTGTTCTTTACATTTCCAAACCTATTTCTTGTTTCCCGGAACAAATAAATTGGTTTTCTAGAAGTTTCTACAAGTAGACTTTGGAAACACCACTCTTTTGCCTGTTGACTAGCCTTAATTATTTTTTATTTTTCTTCAGAGGATCAGCGGAGTTGGCTGCTTTTTCTCCTTGAGGATAAAGTAGGAACTTCAAAATGCCCAGGAAAATAAATGTAGTTCCGAGGAGTTGCCAAAAATAATGCCACTGAAATCATTTTTGATCGTTATTAATGCTGAATTATGCTGGTAAAATGGTCTGAGATCTTATGATGAGAGGAGCTGTGTAAATATGAAATCATAGTGTTAAACAACACCAGCATCCGCAAAGGATATTGGAAATTCACTTATCTAGATTTAAATATGAGAAAAAGCATGAAATGTGTTAGCTTTTGAGATAGGGATGTGGATAAGTTTGCAGGTTCATATAGAGAGTTTATTTGAAGTCTATTCTGATTTATCCAGCTGCCTCTTCCCTCCTGAATTGATAGGAGATTTTAATATACTGCATTTCTTTCATCTTTCAGCCGCCTATATGCCTTATGCCATTAAGGAGTATGACACAAGGTGTGCTCTGGTAACTACTGACCCCCAATCATCCAAGGTTATCATCTTTGCTCAAAGTAAATAAAGTAGCAGCAGCAGGCTTAATATGTTACTCTAAAGGCTTCATATTTGAATTGGAAATGTGGAAGCATTTCATTGGGAAAAACGTTCTTTCATCTTGAATTTGTTTCAAATTCTTATTAGGGTAAAGAAGTACAGACTATTTACCCAGAGCTATAGGGCAGGGGGCCGGGGAGGAAGGGGGGAGGTCCATCCTGTGAGACTCTCAGCCATGTACAGATATTATTGTCTTGGGGACAAAGGTGTTTCTCTTTGTCACATGACCCTCTTAAAGTTACCAGATCAGTCCTCATTCTCATTCCATTTCTACAAGTTTCACTTGAAATTGTGGAGCAGAGGGAACAGTGGAGTGTTTAGAACAAAGCAGAGAAAAGATGCCTTAGGTATCCATTCATTGAGTTCAACTCCACACTTGCTTTTCCTGATGCCATTTTAACACAGAAACGTAGAAGGCCTTTAGACCTCACACAAGTTTTTGAGACATTCATTTAGATTTTTTTTTTCTTGTATGATCGTCAGAATCAAGTTAGTCACCTGTACATCTCTGTTGGTTTTCTAAACTTTACTTCAGGATTAGGTTGTCAGGTACAGAAAATAAAAATTGAACAAATTAAAATGTTTCATAGGATATTTTTGTGTTAAAATATTGTCTTAATAATGAAATACTGACTGGACAGCAGTTTGGCCTAGTGGCAGAGTGCTTGCCTAGCATGCATGAAGCCCTGGGTTCAATTCTTCAGTACCACACACACAAAAAAGCTAGCAGTGGTGCTGTGGTTGAAGTGGCAGAGATCTAGCCTTGAGCAAAAAATTGTCCAAGAACAGTACCCAGGCCCCGAGTTCAAGCCCCAGGATTGGCCAAAATAAATAAATAAATAAGTAAATACAAATAAATAATGAAATATTGGTAGAAAATTCAAATACAGTTGCCTCTCTTGTATTATATTTAATAATCTTATGTGGAATATACATTTTGAGGTTATTATCATCTTCCAGTTTCCTTAGCTTGGACTTGATGTGTTCCCCTCAGAAAAACACATAGTGACCAGCTTGGTGGGGGATAGGAGTGAGAATTCATCTGTGTCATTGGATGTAGGCCTTTCAACAGCCTCTTATTCCAAAATTGTTCTGATAAATATGTCATGAGCCCTTATCTATAGGACAGATGTGAATATATGGAGCTTCCTTTAAAACTCTTCCTAGGCTTTCGCAAGCATTCCCTTTTGTCTCTTTAGTTCCCATTAGAGAAATGGGGAGCAGAGGAACAGTCATTGTTGATGTATCTTCTCTACAGCCTGAAGCTTGGGTGGTAGATCTCATGAAGAGGGTGGGGCACAAGCCCCAGGTCCAGGGAAGCAGAGTTTAGGAGAACATCTATGCTTGGAAAGGAGACTTTCCTTCTCTTGTTTTCCTACTTCAGAATGAAGGAAAAGCTCTCGCCTGGAGCTTGCTCGTCAACACTCCTTCTTTACATTACTTGGAACCATTAGGTCAAGGCTTACTAAGGCCTTTACTGGTGATCATATCAATTACCAAAGAAATGCTGGAATCCCAGGTCACTCCAGATTCCTTACCTTCAGTGGTCTGAGGTTCTCCTCAATGTTGGAAGCAAGGCATTTTTGAGGAATATTCCCCATATCTTCAATCTTTCCTGTACAAATTCCATTTACTTTTCTTGTTTAACTAAAGCCTACATGTCCTCTAATGGCTTCACTGCTACTATATACAGTTTAGTATAGTTTTCTTTCCTGATGAAAATGAGACTGGCGGTTTCCTTGTCCCTCTTTACTGCTTCTTTTTATTGCTGTGTACCCTAAAAATAATAAGCATTTCTTTTTTTTCATATTTTTATTGTAATTAATAGAAGGGTTATTTTATATTTGCCAGATGGGAGGTGCATTAATTCACATACATTGATACCCTTTCTCATGTCTTGGTCCCCATTTGCCTCCCCCCCACCTCTCATCTTGTTTTCCCCCTTCCCTATCCAATTTCAAATAACCAAATACAAATATATTCAATATATCAGATAACAAAGTGAGATACTGTAACAATAATAAGCATTTCTTTCCTTTTTTCTTTCTTTCCTTTTGTTTCCTTTTCTTTGTATCAGACTACAGTGTATCTGTTGCATCCCTGACTATCTGCTATCCTACTTATTCATTTGGGGAGTCACTCTGCCATCATTTCTATAATATTTTAATTTTAAGCCTACTGTTCCTCATTCCTGTCATAGAATTAAGGATTTCAGAATCCATTGATTATGATTCTTTCTAAGACTGCATACATATAGTTTTTCTGATTCCATTGCACCTTTGCCAACCTCTCCTAAGTGTGATGCTTATATTACTCAGGCTAATCTATTATCTTAATTTCAAACATTCCATTTAATGGCATCCCAGTTTGCAACAATGCCACTTATGTTATACTATCTTTTCTCTGTTCCTAACCTCCTCTCCTAATCCCTTATCAATTTTAAATTCTGTACTCAACCATTATACTCATTTACTTGCAGATACTTTCAACTCCCTTGTCCCCTCTGTCTTTGTTATACTCATTTGGTTAAATCACAAACATCATTAAAACAAGCTTTCTGATTACTCTGTGTTGAACCCAGGCAACTGAAGTAAAACATACAATCAACGTGGCTGGTTCACATTGAAAATAGGATCATTAGCATGGAGCTGGACTTTAATGAGGCCAGTCATCCTACCAGTGAATTTACTTCCCCAGTCTCTTAGACCAATGTTAAGTATTCCTTTCCCACCTATCCTCTCACTTGATACTACCCTGTTTCACTGGTAAAATATTTTAAAATATCAGAAGAAACATCCACATTTTTTCCTCACTTAACTGATGTCTGATCCGACACACCCTGTTAGTTTTTCACTGACTAAAAATGGTTCATTCTTATTCCTGGCTAAAGACAAGCACTTTTGGTATGCTTGGGTTCCCTCCTATCTTCTCTAGGAAAGACAACACTTAGAATTCTTCACTTTCTTCTGTGGCTTCCCAACCCTCCAGCCTCTGTTGTGTATCGAATCAGTTTACAAACATGTTATCATTTTCCCAGCATTTAAAAAGAACATTCTTGTGAATTATTTCTTGTTCTAGATGTTTTTTACATCCCCTTAAGTTATCTATATTTGCAGTTTGCTTTGCCATTGCCGATTACTGTTCTTTCTTGGTGGATCCCATTCAAATCATCCGGTGGTTCCCTGTACATTGTAGAGAAATCAGTCATATCAAGATCCCGGTATATCTCTCCTACCTTTCAATGGACTAGATTTGTCACCAGCATTTGACATGGAAAATTAAGCATCCTGCCAATGTCTTCTTCACTTAACTGCCAAGACAACATACTTACCTTAACTTTCTTATTAGTTTTCTCAACATTCCTATTTTTCCTCACTGCATTGACTATCATGTCATGTACTGGAGATCACCATGTAGGTATCATCTGTTGGCATTAGTTATCATTGACTGTCATCTACATGCCTATAAGGTCCCTTTTTGTGACTGCTGAATGGATTGCTCCTGTGAGCCAATATGCATCCAGTATCCTAAATATACAAATGACTACTTAATCTTCCATTAACAGACACCACACATTTAATATAGATTTACTGATATTTCTTTACCTCCAGTTTGCTCTTGTTTTGTATGTCACTGGTAGTAGAGAATTCATCTACCTACTTGATGGCCAAAATTTCTTTGTTATTCTTGGTCTCTAATATTCTATCACTCTATTATCAGATGTGTCTCAAATTCTGTTTTCTGCATTCAAAGTCTAATCTATATATATTCCATTCTTCATACCCTTACTACAGCTTTTGAATTACTTGTCCAAATTGATGCCAATAGATTTCTAACTTATCCTCCCTTGCCCTTTTTGTTTATTTCCAACTAAGCAGATAGAATGTATAAATTAGATAATGTTTTCCTTTGCCTAGGAGGCACTTCATGTCTTACCAAATCTTAGACTGTTGTTCCCATGGTCTCTGATTTTTCAATTGATTCTACTGCACTTGTCCTCATCCTCCATTCTGTTACCACAGGCTTGCTTTCTTGTTGCTAAAAAACATAACCTTGGCTCCAGTGCAGGACCTTTGTACTTGCTTTTCCTTTATCTGGAATGCTCGTCCCTCAGATTTCAATTAATGGGACTTGAACACAATTGTCATCTTCTCAGAGAAGCCTTAGCTAATCACTTTACCTAAATTTACCTCCTTGCCACCATCTGAACACTTCTTTTCCTCATACCCTAATTTATTTTAGTTATCAAACATTCTGGAATTTCCTAATAATTTTGCTTGCTATATATTTCCCCACTAGAATCTCAACTCAACCAAGACAGGAAACACTGTTCTGCTTTATTTTCTGCTATATATCCTTACTGTTTTGGCACATAGAAAGTGTTCAAACATTTTTTGAGAAAGATGAATGAAAGTATAAAAAAATGATATGAAGATGTTGCAGAATCTGTGAGGAATCCAAAATGAGTACTATTGTGGATTTTACTCACTTTTCTTCTTAGTGTTTTATGGCTGCAAGCATGCTTTTTCAGATGACTAGGGAAAAGTCTCTTGTAGAAGTTTCTGTATTAAGGATTATTGCTTGGGGAACAATATTACCTAATGTGAATAAATATTGTTTTTATGAATACATAGCAGTCTAGGAGCATAGACTACTAGAAAGAAAGGGCAGATTGATCTAGATGTGGAAGAACATTTAAGCAATGTGACAGAAGGAGGCTGACAAAATAGGAGGATGGAAGGGGTGGATAAACTAACTAGACCTATTTAGCTATACTGTACCATCTATGCGTTAAAAAGAACAATGATAACAAAAACAACAATAACAACCACCACCATTCAGGGATCAGAAAATACAAATGCCTAAACAGTAATGAAGCTGAATTTCTCATTTGACATGTGTTATTTTTTCAAATATTAGTATCTTCTGTACCTTGACTTCCTTCACTGGTGTCCGTGAGTATCCATTGGTATGGTCATGGAAAGATATTGTAGCTTCTGGAAAGCTCACAAAAGCAGGAGATTAATTTTAGAGCACCACTACCAAGAAACGGTCCAATAGGGAGTATGAGGCAATCAAAAGTCAACAGAATGAAAGTCGTCATTTATCTGGGGGCTTATTGTCAGCTATTAGGGAGAGGTAGTATGAGGGTAAACCAGCATGTGTTGATGGATTATTGTGGGCTTCACTGTATAAGAGGTTAAGGCAAGTGACTTTAAATCTAATGGAATTTCTGTGTGCAGTTTGGAGTCTGCACACAGTAACTCCTTGGGGCTATAATGTGATTTGAAGTGGTAGGGAGGGAAGACATAAAGTAGGCAACAGGAATCTGTGTGCAAAGTAAACAGTACTTGGCCCATTGCTTTGGAGAGCAAGAATGCCAGGAAAGGTGTCACTGGAGAGTTCATGAAAAACATCCTGGTAATGTTATAAATATGAAAGACAAAAGATGGTAGGACAATACCAAACAACACTGAAGTTTATGGACTTTCAGGTTGAGTAGATCCTTAGTTTGGCCCATAGGAGCCACAAAGCTGAGAAAAATGTGACAAATCAAAACACGTGGACTGTGCCCACCCAAGGGTCTCATTACCTTTGTAGTTAAGAAGTTTTTCCTCATTTCTAAACTCTTACAGCAATTTAAGCCTGTCTCCCCTTTTTATAGTGGTCATAAAATTATTCAGCCTCTTTTTAAAATACAGCTACTGGATTTGACTCTGTGATCTCCTGCAGCGCTGAATTCTGCTATGTGCCGAAGTATTTTATTTTATTGCTTTTTAAATTTTCTTGCCGCACCATTCTTATGAATACTTATTCTCATATTGTGCAATGGCATTTTAAGCTTGCAATTGATCACTTTTGCTCCCCTTATACCTTCCCTAATCTTAATAGTACAATTAAGCTTCTTTCTAACTATATTCTTTGTCAGGCAGGAGAAACCAGAGCTTTATAGTCTTTCATAGCATGTCATTGCTGCCAGACACACCTAAGCTGATCTTTCCACTAAGCACATGGTGCCCTACCCTGTAATCACACCAGACAGCAATTGTGTGATACTTGGAAAATTGAGAGGTCATTACTGGACAAAATCTTATATTTAGGGAATGCCCAAAGATACTCATTGTTCTTTGGCAACCATTTTGACTGTGCAGACAGCATCCATCTTAGGAAAAGGAATGTGCACGTCAGCACATGTCAGCACAGGCATTCTTCAGAGGGGTTCAACCCATCTTCGTGCTTCCCTCAGAGCAAAGTGTGAGGGGTGATAAAATGGTTTTGCTGGTCTTGTGGAAGGGAGCAAGAATGGGCTGTCACTTCAAGCTGGTCGTTTAGGGTGGCCAGCCAAAAGCCAAACAATAAAACCAAATAAAATAAAACAGAACATCGAGAGGTTGCTAGAGGCAAAGAAAAGTATCAGTCCAGCCTTTATGATGGCTTTGCTTTAAGTACCTGTGCATGGAAGAAGTCCTGGATGGGTGCTAGGATGACACTGTGTAATTTGAAACAGGTAAAGCACAGATGCTGGTTCTTATTAAATGACTAGATTTTAGGAGTCTGCACACCTTTCAATGATAAAGAAGAAAAGTCCCTCCAAAGAGGTTTATAATTCATACAATTCAACTCAATTCCCAGCCTTTCTTCTCTCAGTGATGGCTTGTTTGACTAACCCTATTATGAAACTGCTTTGTGAAGGTGAGGAACTTGTATTTGTGAGGACTTGAATTTGTGCTTTGTAGTCATTCAATACTTGCTCTTCAGGGATAATACATGGCGTAAGCTTTTTCTTTTACGCTGTAGTAATGTAACCCAAAGAAGCAGGAAATGGTTTTACATTTCAGATGATCTAAGGTCTAAAACATGCAGATGAAATTTTACAAAAGTCACCCAAATAGCCAGTGCCCAATTCTGAAATACAAGTGAAGGTTTGGTAGAACTGAGGAAGGGGTGAGTGTGTGAGTGTGTGTGAGTGTGTGTGTGTGTGTGTGTGTGTGTGTGTGTGTGTGTGTGTTTATGCTGGGTGCTGTTCCTGAGCTTTTTTTGTTCAAGGCTTGTGCTCTGCTACTTAGGCCACAGCTTGGCTTATATTTCTTTTTTGTTCTTCTGATTAATTGGAGTTACAGTATCATGGACTTTCTTGCTCAGGCTGCTTTGAACCATGGGTCCTTGGATCTTAGCCTCTTGGGTGGCTAGGACTACAAGACAGTGGCACCTGAGATGAGATTGGTTTTCTCCTTGAACAATGAATTTAAGATAGAGTTAATAAGCCCAGCAATGAATATAAATAATATTCCAATTCAATATTGAAAAAATCATGCAAAATCTATGATTATACAAAGTAAAAAATAAAATTGCATAAAAATATCAGCAATGTTATTGATTTTCCCTTTTAGTCCCAGGTTTCAGTGTATCTGGTCAATGATACAAACTTCTGCGCTTTCTCATCTATTTATACAAGGTGATAACCCAATTTCTCTTTGCCATGAAGCCTCATTATATTGTACTCTGCTTAGAAATATCTAAGGTTTAACACATATGTCAACAAGCAAACAAATTACTTAGAGTTTGTCTCTTGTTTCCTAGGTTATTACACTTCTATTGACATTATCAATTCAGTGAATTGATAACTATGCTGCTTCATGGCATTTGTTCTGAAGGTTTTGGGTGCTATTTCTTTGTCGTGTGTGTGTGTGTGTGTGTGTGTGTGTGTGTGTGTGTGTGGGCGCGCGCGCGCACGTCATGGGGCTTGAACTCTGGTTCTGGGCGCTGTTCCTGAGCTCTTCAGCTCAGGGCTACTACCCTACCCCTTGAGCCACAATGGCACTTTGGTTTTCTACTGGTTAATTGGAGAAAACAATCTCAAGGTCTTTAGGGCCTGGGCTGGCTTTAAACAGCCATCCTCAGATCTCAGCCTCCTGAGTGTCTAGGATTACGAGGGTGAGCCACTGCACCAGGCAGGTGCTATTTCATTTAATATACTTTTAATCATAGCTGATATATGCTGTGGGAAGGCTTAGAATTTTTTAAATTTTTTTACTTTTTTCATATATTTTATTGTAATTAATAGAAGGGTTACATTATATTCATCAGAGAGAAGTTGCATTACTTCACAAACATTGATACCCTTTCTATGTCTTGGTCCCCATTTCCCTCCCTCCACCCCTACCCCTCATCTTGTTTTCCCCTCTTCCCTATCAGATGTCAAATAACCAAATAAACATATATATATATAATATATCAGATAACAAGGTGAAATACTGTGAAAATATGAGATGCCCAAGGGACAGCAAAAGAGATGAAAGATACCATAGTACATTAAAGACAACAATCACTCATTATATGGCTTTTGTTTCTATATCCTGGAGGTCCTTTCATTTACCATCATTCTATATGGCCTTATGTATCAAGGTTTTGCTCTATTGCAAATCTCTGCTAGAAGAGCCCAAGGTTTCTACTGATTATGACAAATGAGGGAAACCATTGAGCTTAAGTTCCTTTGAGTCTGGCTTTCTTCCTTAATATGATTTTTTTTCTAAATCTTTAATTTCCTAACAAATGGGGAGATGTCGTTCTTTCTGACAGCAGCATAGAATTCCATTGTGTATAAATACCACATCTTGTTGATCCACTCATCAACTGAGGGACATCTGGTTTGGTTCCATATCTTTGCTATGGTAAATAGTGCTGCAATGAACATCATTGTGCTAGTGGATTTAGTGTGTCCTTGTTTTTGGACGACTGGGTAAATGCCAAGTAGTGGAATTGCTGGGTCATAGGGGAGTTCTATGTTTAGTCTTTTGAGGAACTGCCATACTGCTTTCCATAGTGGTTGAATGAGTTTGCACTCCCACCAACAGTGTAGTAGTGATCTCTCCTGGCACATCCCCTCCAGCATCTGTTGTTATTAGATTTCTTGATCCTGGCCATTCTTACTGGAGTGAGGTGGAATGTTAGAGTTGTTTTGATTTGCATTTCCTTTATGACCAGAGATGTTGAGTATTTCTTCATGTGTCTATAGGCCCTTCTTATTTCTTTTTCAGAGAAGACTCTCTTTAAGCCTTTGTTCCATCTTTTAATGGGATGGTTGTTTCTTTGGATATTAGTTTTAGAGTGATTCCATTTTTTTCTAGTTTTTTATTAAAGAATTTATTAACATTGATTTTTACAACATATTTCAAATGACATTATATAGTTTAAGTTCCAGTTAATAACAGTGTTTTGAATAGTGAAAAAAGTATATTGTCCTACTTCTTTCTTTAAAAACGCTCTTTGGTTATTATACATATTAGAAAAGATCATACTATGTTAACTTTATCCACTTCTAGCTATTTTTCTAAAGTAATATATAGAAATACTGGAAATCCCTACATATATGCATAATTAGATATGAAAGATTATTTATACATGTAACTCAATGGAAATCTCTGAAACTTCACTGAATTTCTACTCTGAAAGTTACTTAACTTATGGATTTAATATTTAAAATCAATTTGCTCCCATAAAAGCAAAGACACTTATGTGTAGAACTTTTGAAATGCTTGGCATTATTAAATCTAGTGTTTATGGATCCGTCATATTTGGAAGACATCCAAATACCTGTAATTGAAATGAAGTTAGGCTTACCTACTTCCTAAAATTATTAAGGGATAAACTACTTAGAAATACATATATTAATTTGGGTCATATGCAGTAAGGTTACAGTTAAGATTAATTTAATTTACTGATATGGCATCTGTATCTCAATTAATACATCTCGTAAGTTGAAGAACTATATAGAATTTTGAGGATATAACCATTTACAATGCCAAAGATATACAGTATGTTATTTTCCAGAGGTCAAATAATAGAGAAATGTTTCTTGTATTTGACAAATAGGAATATGAGTTGTGCTGGAAGCTACAAAATGTTCGTGATTCTCTAGTTTCTTACTAGGTGCATTTCTTACACATTCAAGTGCACAGAGAGAAAATTGGCTAACTCAACTAAGCAAATTTATCAACCTAGAGTAGATGAATATGAAGATATACAGTAAATATTGTGCATTTATCAATTTTGGATGGCCTGATAATTAAGAAATCTATTGTTCCCATTATGAGGGCCAGAGCAGCAAATATATCTTTTGACCATTAATTTAACTTATTATTTTGTCACAACATGCCCAGAGTTTATTTTGTATTATTCACCATAGCTTTTTTTCCCCTACATAATTAGTGGAAATTAGTAAATTAGCAGAGGCAGGGCAAACAAACAGAACCAGTTAATATAAGTCAGTGTGGACCTGTCACAAAGCAATTGTTTCCCTATGACAACAGTTTCAATATTTCAACTATTGTCCCTGGAACTTGCCTTTACCTGGATAAAATGAAAGTTGGTCTAGCATTAAATCATAAGTATGCATGTTTATATGTATATGCATATATATATATATATTTAAAGTAACACTGAAAAAGGTACAACTGGGCTTACCAGAAGTTACCTGTAGGGTTGTAAGTTGTGATACTTCATTCAAGATTAATGAGGTAGGGTCACTGTGATTTTGATCTTGCATAAGTAAAATAGCCTCAAAATAAGTATGAAGGGGAGTCAGAGGGCTTATGTAAGCACATTATATCTTGTGGGTCTTATTGATATTCCTTCTATATAACTGCTTCTATGTACATTGAATTTATCTGCCAATGAGAAAGAACTAAATCAATACAATTTGCCAAAAGAAAGAATGCATGTGATGCTCTTGACTGCAGAATTTATTGCCTAAGTTGATAACAAGTAAGTAATGTTGAAATACAGCCAATTTTACCACACTCTAGCTAGCAAAGAGAAACTGAGAAAGCTCAATGACACAGGTAAACTTTAGTGTTCTATTACTTGTGGCCTTGATTAACACTGAGAGCTTGTATTGCCAGTGGAAACTCTTGTAATCTTGAGATGAATAACACTCAAACACTCAATCGTGTGAGCTTTGATGCCAACCTTGAACTTTTGGATCTTGTTTCCTTGTGTGTTAATATGAGTAACCTTTCTCTAGTCATTGAAAAGAAAACCTGACAGTATTTAAATTAAAAAAATAATGTTAGTTTGTGTCTGTCTTTCACACTTTTGCTCTGCTGACATTTACTAGTAAATAAGGGATTTATTAAAGCATCAGTAGGACAGCTTGAATCTTTGTTTTCCCAAGAAGAAGAGAACTCGTATAATGTGAGACTGACCCAGTGACTATGACAAATCCTGGATGCAGTAACCTCAACAGAAGTCTTTTTCAAGACAAGAATGTAAATATGCAGAGTCAAACCATGTGTATTCTTCCTGTGTTTGAAAATTTCACTGGATCTTTTCTCTGAACACCTTTTGACTGCTTGAGAGAGCAGGTGGAACTTTACAATATTTTTGGTCTCACAAGAGTTCCCTTCTCAAAAAAGCATCTTGTCCTGAGGAAGTATTTGACGATCCTTGACTATGTTATAAAGAAAAGTGCTATGCAAGAAAAAGCACATTTACTGATACCTCATCAATTGGTGATGCCAGGAAACAAGTCTAAAGAAATAAAACATTTCTGCTTGGTTTGACTTAAACTTCCTCTGCTAGGGAACTAGTGACTAAATACACACATTCAAGTTGCATCACAAGGACTCTCACATACACACATATGGGCTCACCTTCACACACAAGCTAATTGAAGATACAATCAGAGTACTAAGTAAAATTTGCTATCCCCTTGTGAGTGTCTGTAGTGGCCACTTTGCAACAGCTTATCATTTTTATTGCCAGTGGGAGTCAGCGATAGGCAGAGAATTATTGCCTGGTAATGACACCATTACTGAGTATCACCACTGTAGTTGGACTTGGGGCTATTTGTAACTTGTTTGATTCCACTACCAAGCAGTCACAGAACAGGCTATTCTAAATGTGCACATTTGTTATCCAGATACCATAGTTCAGGGTCAGCTGGGAAGCATCAGACAGAACATTCTGGGCTGTTGTACTCATGTTGAGTTATGTCTGCACACCCAACCCAACACCATTTACTCTTGACATTTTCAGGTTGCACCAGCCTCAGTGCCTGTAATTTGTGCATATTTGTGATTGGAAGTAAGTCCAGTAAGGTTTGCCATATGGTTTGCCATTCAAGTCTGATACATTTGTGAAGTAACAGATGCAAAACCAAGCACACCTGGAATTTAGAGGCAAAAGCCCTGACAAAGCAATCTGCTTTGTAACATCAGGGATGCTGGAGGATTCGTGGGAACAAATTCCCTCCAGAAATAACCTGCCCTGCTATATAGCCCATGTCTTCATACATAACTTACAATGGCTGTTGGGTCTTTATTTTTCATCGCTGGCTACATTTATACTCTCATTAGTTTTGTGTGATGGAATAAATATGGGAGCACCAACAATTTATTAGAGGAAATAAAAGGAATAGGAGTTATAATTTGCAAATATAGGCATTGCCTTAGCTATATTATTTTGCCATGTTATAGTGTGGTTTATATGAACATAGAGGGCACTTGCATATAGTAGGAGGTATGTTTCAGTACTGCCGAGTTTTGGGTAAGTAATTGAGGTATGTTTGGGCTGTTTTGTCTTGAGAATACATGTGGGTGAGAGTGAAAAGATTTATAGAATATGCCAGGTGAGTAATATATCTGGGCTATTTAAGACAAATATTGTTATATGAAGTGGGACTTCACGGGACTGTTCAGCTGAGTCACTGTCTAGTTTTAGTACATCTGGCAGTTAAAAATTCCTGTATGTTGAGCTCTCCTGTGACCCACCAATTCCACTACGTGGCATTTACCCAACCGTCCAGAAACAAGGGCATACTAAATCCACTAGCACAACGATGTTCATTGCAACACTATTTACCATAGCAAAGATATGGAACCTACCCAGATGTCCCTCAGTTGATGAGTGGATCAACAAGATGTGGTATTTATACACAATGGAATTCTGTGCTGCTGTCAGAAAGAATGACATCTCCCCATTTGTTAGGAAATGGAAAGACTCAGAAAAAATCATATTAAGGGAAGTAAGACAGACTCAAAGGAACATAGGCTCAATGGTTTCCCTCATTTGCCATAATCAGTAGAAACCTTGGGATCTTCTAGCAGAGATTTGCAATAGAGCAGAACCTAGATACATAAGGCCATACAGAATAACGCTAAATGAAAGGACCTCCAGGATATAGAAACAAAAGCCATATAATGAGTGATTGTTGTCCTTAATGTACTATGGAATCTCTCATCTCTTTTGCTGTTCCTTGGTTATCTCATATTGTTACAGTATTTCACTTTGTTTTCTGATATATTGTTTATATGCGTATTTGGTTATTTGAAATTGGATAGGAAAGGGGGGAAAACAAGATGAAGATGGGGTGGGGAGGATTGAAATGGGGACCAAGACATGAGAAAGGGTATCAATGTATGTGAATAATGCACCTTCCATCTGGCGAATATAATGTAACCCTTCTATTAATTACAATAAAAATATATGAAAAAAATTCCTCTATGTCTTGTTGAATGTTAATCGTAACTCTAACTGACAGAGTGGTAGGAAAGGCACAAAAAGAAATAGATATGTTATGATCAAAATGTGTCCATAAAAGGCTCCATTGACTTGAGAGTTAAAATCAACATTTGAGCTGCGTATGAGGGTTCATTATCCCATTTTTGGGAAAAATACTTTAGGTTATTTTTTAAAGTAATACAGCAGAGACAAAAAGCAAAGATATTTCCTGTTGTCCTGTTGTCCAAAGATGTGCTGTAGTTTTCAGCAATTGTGTGAAGGAAATGACACTGTGTAAAGAAATTCTAACTGTTGGTATTTTATGTAGTTTTAGATTAGAATTATAAGAGAAGTAGCATTCTTTTTAATACTATATTTTAATAATAGCTGTAAAAGGTGAAAAAAAGGGAACTTGTTTTAAAGGTAAAATGAGTAATAGGTCTTTTTCTCTAAATGAGAAGATATAAAATTTTAGGAACTTCTTTAAAGTACAGAGACCTGAATTAAGAAGTGGGGAGAAAGAACAGAAGTCTATAGGACATATCAATGCTGCATTGCAGAGTGAGAGGAAAGATGAGGAGGGGCTGGGTGTTTGGCCTTGTGGTAGAGTGTGAAAAGCCCACGGACAGTGTTCAGACCCTGAGTTCAAGCCCTAGGACTGGCAAAAAAGTAAAAAAAGAAAAAAAGAAAAAAAGAAAAGTTGAGGAGAGAAAAGCCTGAACCTCTGTGCGAGTTTTCATTACTTCAAATGCAAGGCCAGCTAGGACCAAGAAATACTCTGATTTAAACGATGCTTTTGATGCCTTGTTTTCTTTTTACTTTACGATAGTGGCATTAAACTAGGAATAAACCATGCATATTTCTGGGGGATGATGGGCACCTGATTACTTTATCTTTGAGATGATGGGAATTTGAGATAGTCTTGTCCTCTGAACAATACAATTAAGGGAAGACTATTACCCATGTGAATAGAATTATGAAATTCTGGGCAGCAATGGATTCTAGGTATTTATTATGGAAAAATGGGTTGAGACTGAAAATTGATGGTGTTGGTAAGTAAAGGTTTTAATTAAGTATAAACTCTTAAAATTCTTGAAAAGCAGCAATCACAGGAAATTAGAAGAAAGTGACTGTTGAGTATTTTGAAGATCAGTGGTCAGGGAAGGTTTCCAGAAGATCACATGTCAAGAAACGGACAGCATGACAACTATTTGGAAGAAAAGTTTGCCAAGAAGGAAAAGTAGGGAAGCAATTTAAGATAGAAATGGTCTTGGAAGGTCAATGAACAAGAGGATGATTTTAGCTGGCCTGACCTCATAGGAGCTGTGGTTGGAAAATACAAATGGCATATAAATCATGGTGAAATATTTGGATCTCATTTTTCAAAAGTTCAGCAGGTGGCAAGAATTAGAATTGTACTCACTTGTTTACTTTTTCAAGTAGGAAATCAGTATGTAGTCATGAACACAGGATTCTACATAGTACAAGGATTCTAATTTCTTAAAATTTTAGAACTTTTCCTTAGAATATTGATATCTCATGTGATAAAGAAAACTTTAAGTTCCATATTCTCTCACTTTCCATTTATTTTTTCTCTCCTCTGACAAATTCAAAGGAAATGTAATACTTGCTTGCTACAAGAAACATGCGTATGATTCTAGCTTTGTGAAAACAATCTTGGTAACTCTCTCATTTCTCTTCTTCCTTCCTTTCTCTTCTTTTCCCATCCTTCCTCTTATGTACGTGGATATACATAAGATATCTGAAGGGATGTTCAACAAGTAGCAACGATGACAATTAATAATCATAGACTTGTTTTAGCATTAATTTTTCATTACTGTTATTTTTTCAGTGTACTGGTACTTAATTGTTATTCTTATGATATTTTTGTTTATTCTTTTGTCTTTGCTAACCTCTTCTGAAATGCAAGTATATTTTCTGTGGGACTATAGACACAAAATAGCTATTCAGGGCCGGGAGTTTGGCCTAGTGATAGAGTGCTTGCCTAGCATGCACAAAGACCCAGGTTCGATTCCTCAGTACCACATACATAGAAAAAAGCCAGAAGTGGTGCTGAGGCTCAAGGGGTAGAGCTCTAGCCTTGAGAAAGTCCAAGGACAGTGCTCAGGCCCTGAGCCCAAGCCAAAGACTAGCAAAAAAAAAATAGCTATTCAATGTATTCCTATTGGATTTAGTCTACATTTAAAATAACTCCAAAGTATTTAATTTACTATTTTACTATATGGACTTGCCTTGGATTAAAAAAAATAAATGTTAATTCCTTTGCACAAATGATAACCTTAGATGAATGAATGTTGACTTTAAAATTTATATTATTAAGTTAAAAATTTAGCCTTTGTGTAATATAAATACAACTTATGCAATAGGAAGGCCTCTGTGAGGTTAGCAGCTTACAGAAATGAGTGCCAAGATACTTACTCCTATGAGTTACTTGTTAGTCAAAGTAAGGTCACATGGCATTTTAGCCTAGAGAAGGAGGGAGATAGTAAAGAGAAGAAATGGGTCATTGATTCATTAGATAAAAATTAAATCTGAAACAAGATTACAAAATGATAATTATCTACAGACAAGCATCAGTGACTATAAATAAGTCATTTAGATGCAAGGTAGTTAGATATAGGTACCTGTGGAAAATAAGTTATACTTTGTGCTGTTGATAAAAAAACAAGTAAATTGAATAAGTACTGATCATTAGTGTGCACAGTAGCTGTTACACTTGATTTCTTCAGAGTTAAGTCATATCCTACACAAATATTTCAATCCTGTATGCCTGGTAATATTATGAGAAGTGAACATTGTAGTGCTAGCACTGCCTTTGTGGAACTCACAATTTTGTAGGGAGATACAAACACTGTCTTTAAAAAAATTTTGTATTATATTTTTTTCCAATTTCCTCAAACACATATTAACTCCTTTCAATCTCAGGTCAAGATCCTATCACTAGTTCCACATGGCTGTTACCTATTCCTAGAAAGCTCTTCCCGTTTCTCTTGGCAGCCAACTCTGTAGTTGTATTCCTATAAAGAAACTGAAATGAGAGTAGAGTAAAAGAAGTAACAGTTTTGTAGAAACTTGGGGGGTAAGCAAGAAGATTTCATAAACAGAGTCTTTTGGAGGTGAAAGGAAGTTGAGATGTCTAATGCAGAGAGAATGAGGGTGAGTGCAAGAGCCAAGACATATAGGGTGGATTGTACACCATTCAGAGAAGGAAACAGAATTTGTTGCAAGTACAATAGAAAGTAAGGCAAGTTAAGAGCTCTCCTAATTAGATTCTACTTTGAAATCTTTATGTGGAGAATGGATTGGCAGAGATCCAATGAGGAAGCTAAGGAGCTGTTGGCCAAGTACCATAGAGAAATAACTGTTGTCCTAAAGTTGAATGACAGTCATGAAAAGCAAAATGGAAAAATCTTAGAGATTTTAGATATGGAAGCCTCAGAACTTGGTGATGGATTACATATTTGCTATGACTTAGAAGTAATACATAAAGACAAATTCCAAGTACTGCGAAGTCAAATAGCAATAGTGGGAGGAGATGGCTGACTAGATTTCTAGACTACTGTCTGGAAATATGCTTAGATGACTGGTTAAGAATAGTATTAATTTAAAGAGGGGCTTTGATTATAAAAAATGAAAACTCACTAAAGAATAGACAGGGCACAGTAGCAGGTAAAACATGGAGAAAAGAAGCACAGACAAGCAAAAGTCTAGCTGGGTCATTTTCACAGTCTGTTCTTAGACCATGGACCTATTCCACCATCACGTTTTAAAGCAGCACCAAGTAGTCAAGTCAGGATGTGAAGCAGCTCCACAGAGGAAAAGCGTGAAATGCAAAGGGGTTTCCCATAGTTTAATAACTATTCACTAGTTGCAGGCTGTTAAATTATTTGGCATTATTTATAAAATAGGAACAAAAATATTTACATAGTATGTGCTTTTTAGGATATTAATTCAACCCATGTTTACAAAATACTTTGTATATAACAGGTGATAAAATGTAATTCTCTTGGCTTACCACTGTGCAAATTAATTCATATCACCCAGAGCTCTCACTCATTCAGCTTCATGACTTATTCTGTGGGTTTGGTTCTTGTCCAGTTCATTTCAGAAAGGATGGAATTAAGAGTTATGATATATCCTAATGGTATGGTATAATCGAAGCCATACCATGTTAAATGCTATATTACATGCTGTTACTGATATTAGTTAATCTGGAGAAAGTATATTACTTGATTTGTTTTTCTTATTTTAATTTTTATTGTACAGGGTGGTTGCAGTTACTTAAGTCAGGCAATGAGCACTAATTCTTCAGTGATATTTACTAAACATTATATTAAAAATGAACTATACAACTTATGGGGAAAAGGGCCAGGGGAGGGGGAGAAACTAAGAGAAAATAAGAAAATAGGTGACACTATTCAAAAAGAAATATATTTATTACCTGACTTTTTTCATATATTTTTTATTATAGTTGATAGAAGAGTTACATTATATTCACCAGATACAAAGTGCATTACTTCACATACATTGATACCCTTTCTCATGTCTTGGTCCCCCACCCCCGCCCATCATCTTGTTTTCCTCTCTTCCCTATCCAACTTCAAATAAGCAAATACACATATATCAAATATATCAGATAACAAGGTGAAATACTGTAACAATATGAGATAACCAAGTGACAGCAAAAGAGATGAGAGATACCATAGTACATTAAGGACAACAATCACTCATATGGCTTTTGTTTCTATATCCTGGAGGTCCTTTCATTTAGTGTCATACTATATGGCCTTATGTATCTAGGTTTTGTTCTATTGTAAATCTCTGCTAGGAGAGCCCAAAGTTTCTATTGATTATGACAAATGAGGGAAACCACTGAGCCTATGTTTCTTTGAGTATGGCTTACTTCACTTACTATGATTTTTTTAAGTCTTTCCATTTCCTTGCAAATGGGCCAATACTGTTATTTCTGACAGCAGCATAGAATTCCATTGTGTATAAATACCACATCTTGTTGATCCACTCATCAACTGTACCTGACATATTTTAAAATGCTGGTGCTGGGGCTTAAAATCAGTGCTTTGTGGTCTTGCTTGGCTTTATTGGAGGAAGGCTGGTGTTCTACCACTTGATCCACAGCTCTTCTTCCAGCTTTATGCTAGCTTATTGGACAAAAGGGTCTCAGAGTTTCCCCCCTAGATTGGCTTCAAATTGCCATTCTCAGATCTCAGCTTCCACAGTAACTAGCTAGATTACAGGTAAGCCACCAGACATATTAGTTGAATTGTTTTGGAGATCTGAGCAAGGTTATGTAGCGGCTGCCAGAAGAGATGGGATTGAAATCTCCCAAGTCCGGTGCTTGTATCTGACTGACTTTACCTGGCACAGTTGTTGCAAAAGACAGTATTTGCTAAACTTTAGTCCTAAAGGAGGAAATTTTCATTATCAACAAATTAATGCTTTTGTTTTCTGGGCCTTTATTTGTGGAGACTGATTGATGAGAATGTATAACTTCTTTGAATTTGGTAGAGTTGAGTTATTCATTTATGGAATTCAGACTTACTAATTTTTATTTATGCTATGGAGAACAGCTAATGTCAGACAGCCCGTGATCATACAGCTAGAGCTATTTGCTTTTTGGAGCTTAATAGTCCCTCAATATTTCCATGTTGCATTGAGCATGCGGTTATTTTCTTGTATTTCATGTTTCAATTCTCACCAGCAGCAACAACTTTTCTAACTAGTATGAGTAGTGAAATAAACAGACAAACACAGATTCAGACACACCCATGCGCACACTACATGTTCCAACCCACATATCTCCTCTTAGACACCTAATTGACATCTCAACTTTGACAACAATCAAGACCAATCTCCTCATTTCCCTATTTGAAGCTTCTGCCTGCTCCCATACTTTTCCCTGCCATAATTAATATGGTGGTTCCCAGACTTGAACCATCAAAATCTAGAATCTGGAAATGAACTTCCCATCTGTCAGTTCCATCTTGACCTCATTGCTTCCCAGGCCCTATCAACACCTCAATAGTATCTTTTGCCTGGATGGCTTTAAACCCTCCTGAGTATTCTTCCTGCCCTTGCTTTGCTCCTCAGCCTCTGATGTTCCGTTCCTTCTTCAGAGGAGCTGGTCAATCCATTATAAGATGTTACATCCACACAGAGGCCTCCTAGTTCTGCTTGGTTTGTAGTTAAATCATACTCTGCTTTTTTCTGCCTTCCACTTTGCTGCCATCAAAGTGACTGCCTTTTAGTTTTCTGGTCATACAACCTGTCACTTCAACGACTTTGCCTATTGCTTTTCTTTACTTGCTATTGTTTGACATGCCCCTGATAAGCAAATTGCTGATTTCCATAGCTTCTTGATGTCTCTGCAGAAATAACACTATCTGAGAAAGTCCTTTCTAAATTACTCACTATTTAACAACAGCATTCCTGGTTTTCAACTCTTTCCCCATTTCCTACTTGTAGTTTTCTCCATGGCACTCATTATAATGTAGTACAATGTATTTTTTATTCTCTCCATTTCTCTCTTCTGTCTTGCCCACTAGTTCAAAGAGGACAAGTACTTTAACTTCAGTTGGAAGGAACTCAATTCATCTCTTTGTGTTCTTGTTGAAAGAATAATTTAGTGCTGATATTTGTAATGCGAGTGGTCATTCTTATACATTGAGTGGAAGTTCGTAGGTAAATATTTAATTAATTCTTTTACCTTTGATTATTTTTAATCCTCAGACCATTGGATTAATCATCATTAACCATGGCTCTCATAGTCTTTTTCATATATTTTTTATTGTAATTAATATAAGGGTTACATTGTATTTGCCAAATAGAAGGTGCATTAATTCACATACGTTGATACCCTTTCTCATGTCTTAGTCCCCATTTCCCTCCCCCCACCCTCACCCCTCATCTTGTTTCCCCCCTTCCCTATCCAATTTCAAATAACCAAATACAATTATATCCAATATATCAGATAACAAAGTGAGATACTGTAACAATATGAGATAATCAAGGGACAGCAAAAGAGATGAGAGATAACAGTACATTAAGGACAACAATCACTCATTATATGGCTTTTGTTTCTATATCCTAGAGTTCCTTTCATTTAGCATCATACTATATGGCCTTATGTACCTAGGATTTGCTCTATTGCAAATCTCTGCTAGGAGAGCCCAAGGTTGCTACTGATTATGACAAATGAGGGAAACCATTGGGCTCTCATAGTCTTAAATTTGTGAAATAGCATTTTTGTAGCAATTCTTTACTAGTGAGTAAACATCACAAACATGCAATTTCTTGGAAAAAATAATATGTGATAAAGTACATCTCCTTTGAGCTCATTTTTGTGTGGAATTTTTCAGTTTTCCCTGGTAATATGAGATTCTATTGCATTTATTTCATTTGTTTTGAAAGCTAATACATATTATGTTTGAGGAGACAGAAATGAATAAAAAGGATACTGTTCTAATGCTCTCAATAGATGAGCTATCAAACATGTTTTTTTTATCTAACATGTAATAGAGCATGTAAAGTTTTTTTCTCACTCAGTTTCCATTGACAATTATTAGTGCTGCAGAGATGAAGTCTGTATATTACCTTGTGTTTCAGACAAACAAGGACTGTCTCGTATTTTTTTTGGCAGTCCTGGGCTTGAGCTCAGGGTCTGAGCACTGTCCTTGGACTTTCTCAAAGCTAGAGCTTTACCACATGAGCCTCAGCACCATTTCTGACTTTTTTGTTTCTATGTATGTGGTACCAAGGAATCGAACCCAGGTCTTCGTGCATGCAAGCAAGCACTCTACCACTAGGCCAAACTCCTGACCTGCTCATTGTATTTTTAAACATGTGCACGTATAATTGGAAGTTCACTGTGTGGTCGGGAGAGCCAGAGGTGGCCACTTCTTGCCTCTTCCTCTGTGCTGAGATTCAGCTAATCTCAGCTGACTGCTTGAGATACTTGTTACTGCCATAGTCTAAATGAATTTAGAGTGGTAATCAATTAACAGTAAATAGGTTTCTTTGTCAATTTGGAAGAGTCTTGATGAAGGTATAGAGAGAGTGGACTAAAGTGATAAATAATTTATAATTCTTTCTTCCCACTTGTAGATTTTTAGCTGTGGTTTAGAGGTAACTTTGAGAGTAATAACCACAACAGCAAAATAAACTCACACCTAGTAAATTAGCTCTATTTGAGAAAGATATTTAAATTTAAAAATGTATTAATTTTGCTAATGACCCCTGGATTTTTATACAAATGCTGTGATTGCAAAAGGCCACTTCACTCTGGTTCTCCTAAACAACACTTGGCATTTCTCTCTTGCTGTTTTGCTTTTTCTTTTGATGCTTCTGAAATTATATCCTCATTAGCTTGCGTATCAGTTTATACTGACAAAACACACTTTCTGGTGTAGACACATAATGCTTTTCTTGTTATCTTCCAGTATTTCTCTCTATATGTGTACAGTGTCACCGCTCCCTTTATTAGTTCCTTGATAGCTTGGAGATAGTGACTGGATATTTAGAACCCTGAGGTGTGGATTCCTGATACTTTTTTTTTTCAGCCCAGATACCATTATCTACTAATTCTCCATCTACCTTGCTTGGGCCTGAGTTCAGCTAATAAAAGCTTGTCGTTCCAGGCTTAATCCTTGCTACAGTGGCATCTTGTGGGAGAGCTTTGGTTTCCCCCCCCCCTCACCCCCTACAGCCCACCTTTCTCATCCTTACTTCACACCAAGGTATTGCTCCCAAGGGGTCCCAGCATCCTAGGACTGACACAAGCCTTCACTTGCACTCTTACGTCGAGGGACTGACCCTAATGTGTTGAGATGTAGAAAACCTGTCTGGGTTTCATCTTTCAGATCTTCTAATCCCTTCACCTGGGTTTAATCACATCTGTGATTGTTTTTTCTCCTTTTTTTTTACAGTGTCTCATATGAATTTCACATGCATGGAGCTCTCATACAACAAACTGAGAACTGTCCTACCCTGTGGATACCTGCCTTACTTCTGAATCAGATTGGCAATAGAGACTCTGGCACAGTGTTGTGCTGAGGCAGGAAAGCCCTGTTTCTTTCCACAGGAGAAGGATGCTCACCCATGTGCATTTTTGCCCCATTTAACATTCAGGGAAAGGCCAGTAGCATCTTATGAGTAAAAGCCAGAGTCACTGCTAATGCTCTTACAATACCTGAAATGGTTTCCTTCCTCTTTTTTTCTTCTTTCTGCCCAGAAAAAAACACCTGGGTCAAAATATTACTAGTGCCAAGATTGTGTAACTCAAGAACACTGAAGAATGATTAAAAAACCCTACTCTATGAAGAGATGACATGGATTATATTATCAATTATGAGGAGAAGCATGTCCAGGAAGGATATGAAATAGATAATGAATGAATGTATTAGTTTCAGTGTGATATTTCTATGTTTTGAAGTATAACATTTTTTTTTCTTTCCGAGCAAACCTGGTTCGTCTATGTAATCTTATATTTTTACTCTTAAAAGACACTCCTGAAAATTCAAGAACCTTTGTTCCATAATTTGTAATTCAACTTAATTTAGGATAAGAAGGAAAAAGAAATTTAACATTAGAACATTTTTTACTTCACTATGATTATGGCTCTCTTCATTATAGTTTTCTGGGGGTACAAACTGGCAATCTAAAAACGTTTAGTGAAGTTTGGTGAAACTGAACATTTTTATAAGTGGACAAAATGCTGTTATTATTGTATATGTAGGCAGGAGATTTGGCCTTTCCCACTAAATCCTCTTTGCCCTTTGCAGAAGATTTTCCTAAGCTTCTGAATAATAGAGCATTCACATCATGTATCCTGGGGTTTTTTTCTTGGCAATGTGTATTCAGATTGGTGTCATCAGTGACATAGCCACAATCTTTACCTCACCATTGTACAGTTAATTAGCCAGTCCTGCAAATTTTACCTTGAAATATCACAAGTATTTCTTATCCTATCCTTATCTTAATTCTGTTTTTCATCATCCCTCAATGAGACAGCTGATCGACTTCTCTCTTATTTTGATTGTCCACTCCCACTTCACAATTTACACACTTAAGGTGATCTAATTATTTTCTTTCGGTTATTAGATCTACTTTATCTTTATTTATGGTTATGGTCAGAGAGATATCTGACCAAGCCATTCATTACAGGTTAAGGTCATTTCAGTTTTCCTTTTTTTCTATTTCTATTGTAAATGTTTAGAACTTATTCATTTTTCCATGTTTTTATTGTAATTAATAGAAGGGTTACATTATATTCACCAGGTAGAAGGTGCATTACTTCACATACATTGATACCCTTTCTCATGTCTTGGTCCCCATTTCCCTTCCCCCACCCCGCCCATCATCTTGTTTTTCCTGCTTCCCTATCCAACTTCAAATAACCAAATACACATACATACAATATATCAGATAACAAAGTGAAATACTGTAACTTTATGAGATACCCAAGGGACAGCAAAAGAGATGAGAGATGACATAGTACATTAAAGACAACAATCACTCATTATATGGCTTTTGTTTCTATATCCTGGAGGTCCTTTCATTTAGTGTCATACTATATAGCCTTATGTATCTAGGTTTTGTTCTATTGTAAATCTCTGCTACAAGAGCCCAAATGAGGGAAACCATTGAGTCTGGCTTACTTCACTTAAACGATTTTTTCCAAGTCTTTCCATTTCCTTACAAGTGGGGCAATATCGTTCTTTTTGACAGCAGCATAGAATTCCATTGTGTATAAATACCACATCTTGTTGATCCACTCATCAACTGAGGGACATCTGGTTTGGTTCCATATCTTTGCTATGGTAAATGGTGCTGCAATGAACATAATTTTGCTAGTGGATTTAGTGTGTCCTTGTTTCTGGACGATTGGGTAAATGTCAAGTAGTGGAATTGCTGGGTCATAGGGGAGTTCTATGTTTAGTCTTTTGAGGAACTGCCATACTGCTTTCCATAGTGGTTGAATGAGTTTGCACTCCCACCAACAGTGTAGCAGTGATCCCTCCTAGCCACATCCCCTCCAGCATCTGTTGTTATTAGATTTCTTAATCATGGCGATTCTAACTGGAGTGAGGTGGAATCTTAGAGTTGTTTTGATTTGCATTTCTTTTATGGCCAGAGATTTCTTCCAGCATTTCTTCATGTGTCCATAGGCCATTCTTTTCTTCAGAGAAGATTCTCTTTAAGTCTTTGTCCCATTTTTCAATAGGATGGTTGTTTCCTTGGATATTAGTTTTGGAGTGATTCAATTTTTTGAGCTGTTGATATATTTTAGATATGAGGCCTTTGTCTGTTGTATGGTTAGTGAAGATCTTCTCCCACTTTGTAGTTTTTCTATTTAATTTGCTAGCTATGTCCTTTGCCATACAGAAGCTCTGCAGTTTAATGCAATCTCACTTATCCAGACTTTCTCTGATTTGTTGTGTTTTAGAACTTATTCTTAAGAAGAAATCTCCTGAAAAGATTCAGCATATAACACTGATCCAGTTGAATGGGAGAAAAGGCCCAGAGTTTCTCTTCTTATATTATTCTTGTTTGTGGCTCTAGGGTGCCATATGCTTGCTTCATAAAGGAATATGCTAGCAAATGAATTGTAAAGTCATTGTCAAACATGCTAGAATACGAGATAAAAACTAATGGTAGAGTGCTTGTCTAGAGTGCATGGAGCCTTGGGTTTGATTTCTTGGTTCTACATACACAGAAAAGTAGTCCTGTGGTGCAAATGGTAGAGCACTAGCCTTGAGAAAGCCCAAGGACAGTGCCCAGGTCCTGAGTTCAAGCCCCAGGACTAGCAAAAGAACAAACAAAAACAACAACAAAATAGGAAGCAAACAAACAAACAACAACAACAAGGGCTATCCCAAGTATCCCTAGTTTATCTAGAGTATAATTTTCAGAAAACATTTGTAAATCAACCAGTAATGTTGGCTTCTACATTTCTTGGACACATCCTACATCTAGAGGATTCTTATTATAGGGTACAGAAGGAAGGTGTGGTTTTAACTATTAACACTCTTGAACATGAATGACTGCTCTCTCCTTCTTAATTGTCAAGAGTCTATCCCTAAAGGTATCTGCCTTGCCTGATATTGAACTGGAGTACTCTTGGGTAGACACTTGAAAATTGGATAGAGTGGAAGAAAGGAAGGAAGGAAGGAAGGAAGGAAGGAAGGGAAAGGAAAGGAAAGGAAAGGAAAGGAAAGGAAAGGAAAGGAAAGGAGAGAGGCAAGGAGGGAGAGAGGGAAGAAGGGAGGAAGTAAGAGGTTGAGCTTAAGTGTAATTTTAATGGTTGTCTCTGCTGAAAGCAAGAAAGACCCATAAGCAAGAGTGACCCTTTAGAATTGGCCTGAGTTGGATCAGGAAAATCAGAAGTATTCTGGCCAGTTTAAGAATTCTATGGCTTTGGAGAGGTCAAAATGTTATCTACATTGGAGGTGGTCCTCAAATAATGAGCTGACCTTGAAGGCTAGTTGTCTGCTGGTAGTTTCCCAGCATCTGAACAGTGGCACTGTTGCTTCGAGAAGTTTTCATGAACATATCTTGGTGTTTGGGCATGAGTGAGGATTCTGGTTTGTGTTAAATCAGATCAGGGCAACTTTGCACTTAGGGACTGGATTTCAATTCACAATTCAGCACTCATTATGTAGGTAATAGATCAGAAAAAACTTATACGTGAGACCTCAGAACACTGTGTGTGTGTGTGTGTGTGTGTGTGTGTGTGTGTGTGTGTGTGTGTGTGTGTGTTTTATTTTTTTTCGGGGGGGGAAGGGATGTGGGGATGGAGGTAGGAGAGAGTTTTTGTTACTATTTTGGAAAAATTGGCATCTATTGAGGTAATTCTTTTTCCTTATTAATAATACGGGGGCTTGAATTTAGGAATTCACCCTTGCTAGGAGGTATTATTTCTTGAGCCATTCCTCCTGACTTTGACTACAAATACTTTTTACTATTTCTATTAACTATTTTCTCCAATTTATTTGCATTCTCAATAGGTTTCTTAATATGAAATAAAATTTGAATGCACAATGGGCTGGGAGTTTGGCCTAGTGGTAGAGTGCTTGCCTAACATGCACGAAGACCCAGGTTCAATTCCTCGGTCCCACATACATAGAAAAAAGCCAGAAGTGGTGCTGTGGCTCAAGTGGTAGAGCTCTGGCCTTGAGAAAGCCCAAGGATGGTGCTCAGGCCCTGAGCTCAAGCCCAGGATTGGAATAAAAGAAAAAAAAATTGAATGCACTGAACTAAATCTAGCAATATTTGTGGGTGATTTTTGAAATATATTACATTTATAAGATTTTACTTATAATTCTCAAATCTATGTACATATACAATTGTCATGATTATTATTTTTTCTACTTTTATGATTTTGGTTTAGTATAATTTTTTTGAACTGAGGTCTCCCTATGCAGACTACACTAGCCGTGAACTCATAGTCCTCTTGCTGCCTCCTGGGGGCTGGAATGTGAAGAATGGCTATTTTTATATTTTTATATTAAGATTATACAAAAGATTGTTAATTGCATTGGAAAGTTCATTGTGTGTGTCTTTATGTACCAGAGGAGCTTATGTAATATAATAGTTTGTTGTTTAATTTGGCACCCTCTTTCAAAGTGATTTACTAATTAACTTTCAATGTCTTCCATGGCATTTATTTCTTCTGGGTCAATTTTTTTAATTACATTTTCCAGGAAAAATGTATATTTCAGTGATATTTTTAAAGTGCCAGCATAGACTAATGTATGGTATTTTTAAACACCTTTGTTCTTTGATAATATTTTCTTCATTCTAAATTTCTGTGCTGAGATTTTGTTTTATTCTTTTATGAAGAGCAGTTATTTTAATATTTCTCTTTATGGCCTGATTAATTATGCTTTTTACTTTTCATCTTTAATTGCTAACTTTTGCATTTAAAAGAGAAATTCTTAGATGATTGGGAGCAGGTGGGGTTGTAAAACAGGCACAAAACATGAGAAGGGGTATCAATGTGTGAGAAGTAATGCACCCTCTACTTGAAAAATTTAATTGTAATCCCTCTATACATTACCACGTCAATAAAAGTTTAAAAAATAGAAGTTCTTTAGCTTTTTTTAAAATTACTGTTTTTGTGCTTCCTCTCCTATTTTATAGGATTAAAAATTTTGTTAAGGTTTTCCTCTCTCTCCTTCCTTCTCTCTTTTGTTTGTTTGTTTAACATTTGGTATTAACAATTTTTTAAAGTATTGATTACAAAGAATATGTTCAACAGAATATCTGGAGAATTCTTCTGGATCTAGTTACATATATATGAATTATTTCTGAAAGTTCTATGATCTTTTAAAAATTATATTTCCTTTTACCCTATGTAATTATATATAAAATTGATAAGAAACTCTAATTAAATAATTATATTTTTCACATCATTTGCAGTCTAATGTAATTGTCCAAGCCTATTAATGTTCTAATAAAGTCTTCAATTCCTGTTTTCTTCTTACTAATTTCTCATTGTTTTCTCCATGTATTTTGTATTTTATTATATAGTATAATCATTTAGCATTCTAATATAATTATGATGAACTTTATGCATATTTTTGATTTTTGTTGGATATTACCTGCTATTAATGCTTTGAATGTTTATTCTACCTTAGGTTTGACTGATGCATGTTTGTGCAAACATTTGTGTCATTTTGCTTTAGGGAGATCTACTACTATTAGATTTTGATCTAAGAGTTGTCTTTCAGCAGATTTGTTTATTATCATAACTGTTATTTTGGTATGATTTTCTCATGTTTGCAGATTTCTATATTTTATGGTTTGTATGCTCTGCTTGTTTGTAAATTTTTCTTTTTGTTATAAAATACATTCATTTTGATTTTCTTTAATGGTTTGACACATTGCTGAAAACAAGCAAGGTGCAGGTGGCTTATGTCTATGGTCCTAGCAACTAAGGAGGTTGAATCTCAGAGAATAACAGAAATAACAGATAGTCAGTAGTTGAAGAAAGTCTTTTATTTAATACAGACTTGAGTCTCTATCTGCAAAATACCTAGCAAAAGCATGGGAAAGTTCCAGACAATGACTCATAGACCCTGAGTTCAAAGCCTGATTCAGGAAAATAAATCACTGAGAACACATGAGAGTATGTAAAATGAATATGTATATATATTTTTATATTGAATATATTTATATATATTTCCTGATTATTAGTGTCATACATAAGTCAGACACTTTTTGCCCCTTCTAATTTACCAAATGTCCAATTTTATTTACTTCTCTGCTTGGTAGATTTCTCATATGAAACTTTGGAATGAGCCAAATTATTATTGTATTTTACACATAACTAATACTTACTAAAGAATAATTCGACATTTTCTTAATGTTTTATATGGATAGATATTTGAGTTTAGTGTTTATGATAGATACATACATGTTTTCTTTGGGTTCCCCAATTCTCTGCTCTGCTTTCTTAAAAAGTTCAATTTCTGTTATAAAGGTGATATACAGTCTTTGTCTGTTTTGATGGATCTTTAGGATTAGCAGTTCCAGAAAGATCCTCCTTTGCGTTACTAATAATAAGTTTGTCTAGTTTTGTTACCTCACTGGTAACTTAGTCAAGCACAGGCTTTCTTATGGTAACTCTTTTTTCTTGCAAAACTTTTTTAAGGCTTTTTAAAAATTATTTTATTTTCTTTATTATTTTGAAAAGTCTTCGATGTTATAGAGAAGCTCCATGGGCAGGCCACAAGTTTATCTCTGTAAAGGTGATCCCCTCATGACTTGCACACAGCCTTGGAAATATATGATGTTGATTTTTTTCTTCCCTTAAATTTCAAATTTTCAGTGGAATATGGTCAGAAAATGGAAATATTTTTTGATCTAAGTTTTTCCTTGGGAAGTTTCCTCCATTTTCTTATACAACTTTGGGCAAAACAGAGACTTTAATCCATTATGAAAAAATAATTTATTAGAAATGTTTTTATACTATTTTACTTGTTTTGTTCTTTTCTCTAGGAAATCCATTATCCATTTGTGACATATATTTTATTTTCTATTGTGCACTTGAACCTTCTTTAACTATGATTTTTTCCCCTTGGTACTTGAAACATTTCTTAAGTTTGTCATCTACTTAATGCTCTGTAAGATTACTCTTAATATCTTAAACTTTGTTTTTATTTCTCTCCATTGGTCTTGGGATTTAACTGAGGGAGCCTGGGTACTGTTTGAGCTATTTTGCTCAAGGATAATGCTCTATTAATTTGAGCCACAGCTCACACAGTTTTCTGATGGTTAATAGGAGATAAAGCCTCATGGACTTTCCTGTTCAGGCTGGCTTTGAAGTACAATTGTAAGATCTCAGCTTCCTCAGTCACTAGAATTGTAGTTGCAAGCCACTGGCACCCAGTTTCTTGCTCATCTTCTATTATTATTACTATTACTATTATTATTATTATTATTATTATTATTAGTAGTAGTAGTAGTAGTAGTAGTAGTAGTAATGTGATGTGTGCTTGTCCTAGTGTTTGAACTCAGGGTCTGAACACTGTCCTTGAGCTTTTTTGCTCAAGACTAGCACTTGAGCTACTTATTACTCAAGCTGTACTTCAACTTTTAGTTTTTGGTAATTACTGCAATTGAAGATTGAGTCTTACGGTCTTACCTGTCCAGGCTTTCTTGAACATCAAGAAGAATAAAATTCTATCAAGAATATCTGTCATTTTATTATTTCATATAGGGTATCTATTTCAAAAGTATGTTTTAATTTTGGTTTATGGTACTTAGGTCCTCATTTCTCTTTGCAGTTTCTTGAATTAGCACAGTGCATTCTAATGATATTTTTTCCTGCAAACAGTATTGGTGTTTTCTCTTGAATTATCATCTCTTTTAAAGTGGAACCTAATGATTGTGGTATGCAGAGTTCTAGACATCTTTAATGTGGTTCAGTTAGCTTTGGAAGTTTCTATTTCTTGGTCCAACCGCATTATATTGCTGTAAGTTAGGGAATAAATTCCTGGCTAATTGAAATGGTCTTTAGTACTTGCCAGAAACAGTTAATAAATAATCAACAATATTGCCACTGCTCTCATATCTCTCAAGCTCAAACTCTTCTCTGTGGCTTCATTGATCTCCCTAGAGATCATGCATCATATTTTGATGAACTCACTTTCTTCCATTTCCTGGCATTATGATGTTGCAGTAAATAGAAAGAATGGCACCACATTCTCATGACATGAATCACAGGAACATAGATAGATGCTGCCAACAGATCTAGCTACCCTGAAAAGCAAGCTGTAAATGCATACATGAGAGTTTTCTCCTTATTGGCCAAGATTGTCTTCAGTTTGGTGGAGGCAGAGATCTTGAAGTGGCTCAAGGGCTGCAGCAGGAGTCTGCCAGTAGCAATTCTTTTCCATTTAATTCTGACTCATTTAAAAGATCAGGAAGATTCAGAGGAGAGACCACTCATCACCAATTAAACAACTAAGACATATTTTAATAACTTGCCAATGATAAGGCAACAAAAACATCTATATTCCTTCTGCTAAACTCAGCATTTTCCTTATAACATAATTAGTTAGATGCAGTTACTTGTAGATTAATTCTAAAGGGAATTAAAATTGTCATCTTTGAATTTTCCAGGGCCTTTCATTGTGAAATACAAGGGGACAGAGAGAGAGAGAGAGAGAGAGAGAGAGAGAGAGAGAGAGAGAGAGAGAGAGAGAGAGAGAGAGAGATCATAGAACAGTAGAAACTGTTAGAATATTGTTTTGCAAAGATGGAAATAGATGAAATTTACCACACCATGTGACAAGAATCTTTATTTTATTTATTCTTCTGTTTCCTGCCAGTGTAATTTGCTATCCTATACTTTCCTGTGCATTTCCTATCCTGTAGGAAATAGAGTTATTTCCAAAGAACTGTTGGTTACAATCTTGGGACTGGTGGCTTAGCTCAGTGGTAGAGTGTTTACTTAACAGTATGTGTGAATGTCTGGGCTAAATTCTTCAACACTGCAAAAAAATTGCTACAGGAAAAGAAACTACTCTATAGATTTGATTTCCAACTCATACTTCCAATCATCTGATTATAAATTGTGAGGGATATTTAAAATCTGTTTTGTCTGGACCCACAAAAGTAAAAGTAGAAGAAAACTTGACAGCTCTGCCTTCATTTTCTGTATGATTTTGCTCTAAGCCATTCTCTCTGCAGTCACTGTACACTCATAATTTGAGTAAGACAGGATTGATCAATATTATAAAGGGGAGCCAAACCTCCCCTAAGGAACAATTGAGCTTTTTCAGGACAGACAATCCACCAGTAATGATGCTGGTGAAGACAGTGTTAACAGTGTCTCTGGAACCCCTAACAAAACAATGTCTGGAATGCTAATCAGCTTTGATTAGGATTGACTATCCCTAGTTGTTTTCTCTTGCCTATAAAGCTTATGTCTACACCCCGAAGAATGAGATGATGTGTAGAAGTGGTGTCTCCCCATGGTAGATTGCTGTCCCATAATCAATCTCCTATCTCTGCCCTTCACTATATCTTTTTCTTTAGTGTAGAGGGCAAGTGGCCAGGGCCTGATATGTAGAACCCCTAGAGTCCAGACAAGATCTCAAAATCACTCACTACTTTGCTCAGAGTTGTTATGTTCACTTGTGAGCATGTGAATCAGTAAGTCAAATGGAGGGTGTGCAGAAGCTCTGTATATTATCACATTTAAAACTCTAGATTTGATGCATACGTTTTTGAATTTCCTATAAGGTTATACACGTATTGGAGCACTGGCTCTGGTAGAGTTTTCCTTGTGCAAGGCCTAACCCTAAGATTACAGTTCTGCTTAACTTTTGTGCTCCTAACCCTATGTGCCTAAGAACATCACAGTTCTGACAAGATAGGAAGACTGTAACATCACTGAAATGAAAAAGTGAAAAAGAGAACTGCTAATAATTTCTTCAGGATGAAGAGAGAACACTGGGATAATCCTAGGTAATGTCAGACAAATGATGACAAGAGGACCCAAGTGACAAGAGAACTAAATACAGTGACATGCAGAAAATACAGGGCTGCCTAACAGTAAACACAGATACTTTAAAAGCTAGCCAAGAGGCAAGTGACCATGTTCAGATTCAATCAACTATAAGAAAAAGTTTCGTACATACATTTAGAAATTGTTTACCTAAACAACAGCAAAAAATAATAGTAATAATAATATTAATAATAACAATAATAATAATTTTTTGTGCCTGTACTGGTACTGAGCTCAGGGACTAGGTGCAGTTTCTTAGTTTTGTTTTTTTGTTTTTTTTTTTTTTGTGGGTCATGGGGCTTGAACTCGGCCCGGGAGCAATCCCTGAGCTCTTCAGTTCAAGGGTGCCACCCTACCCCTGGGCCTGGGCAGTGTTCCTGAGCAATTTAGCTCAATGTTACTACCCTACCCTTGAGCCAAGCCACATTTCCTGTTTACTAGAGGTTAATTGGAGAGAAGAGTCTCAGGTCCTTTTGTGCCCAGGCTGGCTTTGAACCTTGATCCTCAGATCTCAGCCTCCTGAGCAGCTAGAATTACAGGCGTGAGCTACTGCGCCCGGCCAGGTTCTGAGTTTTTTTTATTTTTATTTTTTTTACTCAACGGTAGTGCTCTACCACTTGGGACATACCTCCACTTTCTGCTGTTTGGTGGTTAATTGAAGACAAGAGTCTCAGACTTTCCTGCCTGGATTGGCTTTGGACTGTGATGCTCTGATCTTAGCCTCCTATGTAACTTGGATGATAAACCTATAGAAAATTATTTTGCCTTGCTATGAGAACATAAATATGAGGATACATTTACACATTCCAGAGAAAAATTTAAATGTTTCAAAAATATTTAGTTAGAAAAATATCAGCTCACAATTTTTAGAAAAGAGGCTTTGTATTCTGAGACTTAACTCATAAAGTGCTTTTTTTATGACATGTGCTTTTAGCTGTCTACTAAAAGGAAAGATGTTTATCTCTGATAATAGCCCTTGCAATGCATTTCTCTATCCTGGTTTATTCTCAAATTCCCAACCATGTTTAGTGTGTAAATTGCTCATGGTCCTTCCTTAGGAATCCTTACCTGCAGTCTAAGCAAAGCACAGAAGCATTCTCTTCCATTTTTCATCAAATACTTCCCCTCCTTCTTTCTTCTCCTCTATCTCACACAGACCTTTATCTGGCAGTAGAAAGAAAAAAAAAACACATCTTATGAAAGCTTTGGAAAAGGATTCAATTCTCCACATCAGAGCTACACTTCTCCTGGGACCTCATTATTTCTTTGTGGTACTTGCCCAACAAATCAGGTCTGTCCTAGTGGCCGTCCCTCCTGGTTTCTGCAGCCCTTTCCTTCCCCGTCAGATTTCTCTGGATCGTTGGATTGCACTGTTTTTCTGACTCTGGGCGATTCCTCAATAATGTAATTGTATTTCTAATGTATAAAACAGCATGTTAAAATAGTAGGATATTTGGAAATTTCTTTTTATAGAAAGCAAACATCTGTGAAGACCAGGAAACCTAGAGCTTAAAGAATTTTCCTAAGACCAGAAGATCAGGGGGACACATAGACTTGGGGAAGTTTGATTTTTCTGTTAAGCTCTAAACAAACAATGCAGAAGGCAAAGAAAACAACGTCCTGACAAATGTTGCCAGCAGCCTGAAACCAAAGAACACATTTAAACGCCATGTCTGCTCAGGTGAAAACTTGACAGGTGGTACCCTGAAGGTAGCTTGGACCTGCTCAGCATGCCCTGCCCAGTGGCTTCTGATGTTCCTTGAGTCTCTCCCCAGCAGCCAGATCAGGTGGCATTTGGACATAGGATAGGCTTTCTGCCCACTCTTTCCACGGTATCCGCACCTGGAGGCAGTTCAGAGGCTCATTCTCAGCGGAGGACATTTTCCCCCCTTTTCTTTCTTGTCACTGATGGTGCGGAACCACTTCTGCTCATCACTCTCTTTTAATCTGGCCCAGTGATGAAAAAGACCTAGTGGGGCCTGCCTGGCAGGTGAAGCATCCAGATGCTAAGCTCCAGGATTAATTTTGCTGGCAGTGGCTTCTGGGAGTCAGCTCCTTTCCCCTGGCTTGGCTAGCAGACCGGGTTAACCCTTGGTGATCCAAAAGGCTCATTTGATGTGTCAAAATAGCAGTCTATTTACTGTTCTTGGCAGAGAGAGCTGGAATCTGTATTTAAACATCCAAACCTTGAAATTTTATCAGAGCCCTTATCTCCTGAGGGACAAAGAACAATGGTCCCTGGAGATGATAAGAAGAATGGATGATGTGTATGCTTTTCTCACTAACACCTGCAGGATGTATTTTGAACAGAGAAGGTCATTGTCAGTGTCCATCAAAGGAAAGGAAAGGCAGAGACTTGGAAGAATTTCCTCCCAAAGTGGGAATGATTTAGAGATAGAAATATTGCTTGAGAAAGCAATTAGGTGCTCTGGCATTTCTCTTCCTACCACTGCTGCCAATACAGAGATACACACACACACACACACACACACACACACACACACACACACACACACACACACAGAATTTGCCACTCACACTTTCCACTGGATGGAAGTTTGCTACTGTTTCATGAACCTGTCTTCCTTGTCCCTAAAAGTCAAGAAAAAAATTTACAATGTAAGTCTGCCTTGGTGAAATCTTGCCTCTGCTGTCGTGGGTTTTATTTTGGGGGGGGGGAGGGTTGTTGTTGTTGTGGGAAAGTTTACGATTGAGTGTCTGCAAGCAACAGTAGTTTTAGAAGGGGCCCTAAATATTAAACTCATTTCAAATGTGACTTGAGACTCAGGCAGACGGCAGGAGTGGTAAAAATTTATTATTCTTCAGTAGCCCTAAAGCAGAGTAAATATAGATTTGCCAGTGATAATATGAGAACAACAGATCAATTTGATTTTAAGTAAATCCTTCCCTTACAAAACCAGAATTTGATTAATCCATCACTCCTTGGTAGAATCACTGGGAACTAATTGAAACATGGATGAGTTCTCATGGTGTAAAGATATCTGGCTAAAGAAGAGAATATAATGAACTTTTTATTTTGTTACTGCTAGTACAGATTTTTTTTAAAAATATATTTCAACAATTGCTTAACTGTCAAATTTGGGCATTCTAGTTCTAGTTTCCAAGCAGCTTAGAGGCCGAAGATAATTTATTCGTTATGTATGCATAAACCTCCTGTATCATCCAATAGTCACATAATGGAATCTGAGTATATCCAGACTTGGCCCCAGCCTGTGTGCAGAAATGTATGTTTGCAATTGCTCTCAAGGTCCCAGTAACCCCCACCCAATTTGTTCTACCTGTGACCTAAGGATAGAAAAGCCCTGTAAATTCCAGAGAGAGGTTGAATCAATTTACTGTTGTGAAATCTTTCTTGTGCTTTAAATTCATAAGCTGCCTCCTGTTCTGAATGTCTCAGGGAACTTTTAAAATATTTATATATTTGACAAATACATATTTGTGTCTGGTGGAAATCACCTCAGCTTTACAGGCAGGAATACTGAGTTAAATAGATAGAGGCATGTTTAGTAGTACAAGAGTCAAGGCCAAAGTTGTTTGGAATTAAACTATCCATGAAGTCAACTAAGAAGCCAAGTTGAAAGATAATAAGAACTTGATAAAAGTGAGGGAAGAGCCATTCTTTACATTTTCCCCTATGTTTCTAAATTTGTTGCTAAGGTCTTCTCCTTTATTGCCCAATAGTTTTCCTCTACTTTGAGCCTTTTAGAATATTTGATATAGGGAGTCAAACATTGTTTATATCTCTTTATAGAAAGCAGCTGCTAAACATAATATCTACTTAATTCAGGAAATTTAAAAACATCTATTTTAGAATTCTGTTTCATTTACATTCATGGACTCTGACAGTTAATTTACTTTTTTAACCCAGATGTGGCCATTATTTTGCTTATTTTAAGTAATAATGGCAGCAATGATATTAACTTCACTAAGTCAAAGGGTTGAAGGGTGTCTGTAATAAAGCAAAGTCTTCATATTTAGGCCTGATTTTTATTCTGGAGAAGCTGATGGATATCCTTTTATAGAGCTATTCTTGAGAGTTAAGTGGGTATTTCCTGAAGGTGCCATGCAGCTCTGATTCTATTTATCTGAAAAGAGAGAAATGATTTATGCACAACTGCATATAAATGATACGTGCACTATAGCCCTGTGTGTCCTGGAAGCTCTATTGCTTTTTAATATTACTTAATAAAATTGAATATGAGGTTCTTTTTCTTTTAAAGGTCTTACTTTGCTTTGCAAAATAAAGAATAAGTCCTGGTGGCTTTTGTTCTGCTATAAATTTCATCATAACTTCAGGAAATTTCCCCTCTATCACTGTGTTGCACACTCTTTTTTTAGGTGGAATATGGGGTGAAGGATTTGTCTTTCTTTTGATCCTACCATGCTGAAACTTCTCAAGTGAGAAAAGTGATTGTAGGAAAAGGCTGTAGAACTGTGCTTAGACTATTACAAGGAAGGGAGTGTCAGTGAAAATGTTGACTAATGAATTTTGCCCAGTGAATTATGAGGCCTTATCAGTCTGCTGCTTCATCAAATCAAGTTAACTAACAGTTTTCAGCACTATTAATCCCTGGTTGAGGTTCAGTGCTTTGTATGAAAGCTCTGACCCATGTGGAGGACATAAAATCCAGAAAGTGAGTCCACTTTGAGGAAGATTCTCTTAAGGTATTGACAAGCCTGGACCTTCACAGGCCAACAATTCAGAGAAAGATATAAACCCTGAATTAACTTCCAATGACTTATGCACTTTGAAATCTCTACTGCACTAAGGTTTTTTAGAAGTAATTGAGCTAAATTATGTAAACCTAAGTGAGTGGATAGATGTGGAAAGCAGATTCAAGCACATGAGCTCCTTCCTTCCCTCCTGCTCAGAGGGTACTGGTGATGCAATCTGAAAAATAGCAAGAGAGGATATTTAGAAGATAATTTTTATCTTTCTAGAACAGGACAATGTGGAAGAGATGAGATTCTGCTTTGTTTATGTAGATTGGAGCCAAGCTTATGAGAAAATCCTGCCTGTCTTTCAAGGCCTCCTATAAATGCATTTACACCATTGATCCTCTGATATTTCCTGTTATAATTTTAATTTAAAAATTTTAATATTTTTTAGTATTGGGTACAGAAAGCAGGACCATAATAGAGAAGGATTTGCTCAATTACCAAGCTTTATAACTCCATCTCTTTCCTCAATGGTAATTTTTGATTACTTAGATCTTGCATAACATTTTATTTCTATCCCTACAATGTCATTTACCATACCCAATTTGATTATGGTTGTAACATTAGATGCTTTCCTTTATTTTTAGATGTGGAGGCAAGCTGTGTTTTATTTATTTGAGAATACAAATGGTATTTAATCTTATTACATACACTTTATACATAATTTATTCTCAATATATATTTGTTAAATACATCAATAGATTTATACTATAACTGAAGTTTTATCATTAACTGCCCTTCAAATAAATGTTAAGATCTAACCAAATAATAAGACTAGAATATGGTCATATGTCAAATATGATAGAATGATAAGTACATTATTTTCTTTCATAATAGATATATTGTAGTAAAACGTAACACATTTGGAAGAAAAATTTGACTTTCTTATATGTTTTCATTTTTAAAATGGAATATGAAATAAGTCCTGTGGGGGAAGTGGTTTCAAAATCAAAAATTTATAGTTGGAGAATATATTATATAGCATGATGGTTCTTTTAGTGTCATATTATATTGATTTACATTATTCACCCATGTCATTGCTATTGTTTTAGTGAAGTACTTTTTCACAGAAGAAATCTTTGAAAACTGTGCATTCTACAGGAAAAATAATTTTTGAAACAAATAATAAAATGAAACTTTACAAATATACACTGTGCTGAGCCATGGAATTTGAATGATTCTATTAGATGAGAAAGAAGAATTTCTCTGCAAGACAACAACTCAGCTTTTGTGAGGAGTTGGTTTGCTTATTCCTTAGGTAGTTTTGTATAGTCATAACTATAGTATAAATTACTCTGTGGGAAGAAACTACCTTACTCAAATGTGGTATACCCATTATGGGTCAACTCTGGAGGTATGTATTTTCTTCTCACAGGGTACCCAGACTGACCAAGCAGTTATTTATTTGGTTTTTATATATCAGAAGATAAAAATCACAATTTGATACTGAAGCAAGTCTTTATAGGGGAGTTTCTTTTGTACTTATTAGAGTAGGGATTGGATGATTTATAAAATGAAAGTGTGTTTGTATCCACTACCAGACGCATGCCTTCTGGGGTAAGACTGTTATTGACTAATTCACATCCATAGGATGTTAGTTGTAAAACTTCATTGTCTATTGAGTGGCTGAGGTTCTTGAGCAGTTCTACAGATTATCATACAACCATGGCTGTAGAACTGTCACTGCTGATGGTTCAATAGAGTTTGATACTTGTTGTGGTGGAGTCTTGAGCAGGTTTTTTTGCTGAGTGAAAATTTTTACTATTTTATTTTTCCATGACATTTAGAGAGGATGGTAGAATCATCAGGAGGATTTTCCAGCTTCTATTTGGAAGTGGCATATATCATTTTTATTCATGTTTCTATTCTCAAATAATCTTGAAGGTAAGCTTAACAGAAAGGGGGAAAGAACTAGTCAGTAGTGAGAGGCAGTGTTTTGAGTAATAACAGGATCTACTACCTAGGTAAAAGGTTAAGTAGAAAGAAAATGCATTGTAACTATATAAATAGAAAGGATATAATATCTCTTTCAAATATCAGTAAGCACTACTAATGATTTACTTTCCAAAAGTTTTGAAGATCATCTTCTTGGACATGTCTTTCTTTATAGCAGTGAATACTAAAATCATGTGGATAAATAGTATAAGTTGTTCTATAATGTGTATTCTTTTCTTAATGGAACACCTTGTACAAATCTTTATTTTCTACTCCATCTGAATTATAAAAAGAAGAATATGAACCAATGAAAGACCACACATAGCTGGAAAACCAGCTAGTTTAAAGATAATTTCCATCATTTCACTTCATGTTTTACCACAACATGGCATGATTAGAGTAGGAAGCCCAACATCTTGGACTGACACTTCTGGTTTTTTTATACTGGTTTTTTAAAATTGTTTTCTTACAATGAGTTTAATAGCAAATTCTGTTCTTTTTGCTAGTATTGAAGAATCTTGGAAAGAACTTTCATAGGCAGTTTCTCATTTAACATCACACACATTTTTGCTTTATTGTTGACATGAAGACCAATGAGTCAAACAGAATTGGAGAAATTAGATGTTCTCATTGTACGATAGGCAGAGGAAGCAGTATTTCCTTCCAGTCCAATGTACTTTCCTATAGTGTGTTGATCCAAACAAATCTCTATTGCTGAGTTTCTTCTTGACTTTTAATTATACTATTCCAGTCTCCATTGTGGGAGACAAATGGTTCATAAATCAGTAAGGAAAGTGATGTCATTCTATCTAGGTTGATTAGTTGACAAGATATGTCAATATTGACAGCTGCTGATATGGAGCAGACTTTGTTTAATTAGCTGTTTACTTAAATTTGGACTTTGAGATATTTTCCTGAGTTGCATTGTGCAATATTTGTTAGGAAAAAGTAATATATTTTCTCAGTTTTTCATTGTTTATAGATTCCTAAATTTATAAAGAAACCTAAAGATAGTCATCTAGCTGTACACCAAGAATATGTGGGGTTTTTTTTTGCCATAGCAATGATGTTATCTGGCATTTACTGAGTACTCACACTGTGACGCAGCCTATATTTGCATGTGTTTTCCTGTGCCATGTTGGTTACAGTATTGCATATGAGATATGAACTGTATAATCTCTCTTTTGCAGATAAGCCTGGGAAGAAATAAATAGCAAGATGATATTTGAATTTAGGTAATTTAGTCCAGAGCCAAAACTTGTAATCTAAATCTCTGTGTCTTTCATGATAATAAATGTTCACTGATATATATATATATGTATATATATTTGTATGTGTATATTTGTGTATGGATATATGTATTCCTTCACATATTTTTTTATTTTATTGAAGGTAGGGAAGAATAGAAAGAATGAATTCAATGGAGATTATCTAAGAAGCATACCAGTTCTGTATGTGACAGTAGTAAGTTATTTATGTCATTACCTGTAACTCTAACACATACACTGAAATTTGACAGACTGAACTTGGAAAGAAAAAATCAGAAGGGTCACAGTTCTATGTCAGCCCTTGCCAACAATCATTGAGAACTTTTAACTAGCAGGGCATGGTGATATGACTCTGAAATTCCACCTACTTGCAAGATATTGGTAGGAAAACTGTGACTCGCGGATGACCTATAATCACAAATCTTATCTGTAAAACAGCTAAATCTAAAATAAATATTTGGGCTGTGATTTTAGTGCTAGCATATCTACCTAGCAAAAATGAGGCATTGAGTTCAAAATAGAATTAAAAAAATCCCTTACATGTAAGGATTCATAGGCCTTATATGATTTCAATCAATATAATTTCAATGGCAACTATATTTGTCTGATAAAAGGCCACTTCTCTACACATTTTTCCCCTCTCTCCTGTCTCCTGAATTATTTCTGACTACTTCTCTCTGGTACACAAATTGCTGAACAATTTCCTCTTTGCATGACGTGCTACTAATGGACTCCAGACACCACTATATGAGATTAAATTGCCCAATGCCAATAAAATCCTCACTTTCGGTGTCAAACAGTGTGTGGAATACACTCACTTTCCTTCTACTTATTGGTGGACGTTATGTATAGACTATATAAAACATAGTACTTGGTATGAGAAAACATACTTTTCAGATAAATAGACTATTTTATTATCTTCATTTTTCTTCTCTGCATATTTTTTCTCAAAAATATTTGAAATATGTTCTATGATTGAACATTGAGGTTGGCTTCTTTTAGGATGAACAGGTTTTTCCATTTTCAAGCAGACAATGAAAAGAGCCCTGTGAACCTGCCTGTAGCAATAGCCCGAGGGGAGGAACAAAGTCAGTTGCCCAGTATAGGTATTCTTTAACTTAAAGGTCAAATAAAATTGTACTGGAAGCTTTGAGATTAGCTTCAAGTTGCTGTTTTAGGTAGGTAGACTGACCTTGGAGAATTGGTGAAAAAAACATGATATTATAAAGCCAAGGTTCTTTGTTCCTTCATTTTTCTCTTCTTCATTTTAAGAAATATGACACATGGACTGGCCTGTGATTCTTCTTCTCTTCTTTAAGTTAAACAAAGGGACTGACTTGGTATTTATTGTTAAGATGTTTTTAAGAGTGATGGACTATAACCCCAAATATAGGGCATATTGGTATATGGATTATTTTGAGCTAGCAACTTGTGAAAAAAATGGCAAGATGTAAGGACACTTGAACATCTTTCTTTCTTGGTGAAAATGGGAAATAAAAACTCCCATGTGAAAGATGCCCTCTATAGATTAAGTGAAAACCATTATTCATGAGGGAATCATATATACCACAGAATTTTGTACAAATAAATTTCATTTGAATCCTTCTTATCTTTGTATAACCTACAGATATTTTTATTTTTCCACAATTACTTATCTTGGTTTAATGCAATATCAAAACATTTAGATTTGGTTTCTTTTTTGGGTCTTCATTTCCTTAGTTAGGATTTCATGTCATGTATAACCTAGACACTTTTCTTTTCCTGTTAATATAGCTCATGTCATTTCAATTTTCAGGCCCAGCATGGTCTCTGAGAGAGGAAAGGGGAAAGTTTGCTTCCCTTCCTGTAAAAATGTGGAAGAAATTGAAAGGTATATCCTCAGGCTGCTTTAATGCCATACCACAAACTGAGTAGCTTGGAACAACAAAAATTTATTCCTTTAAATTTCTGGAGGCTGGAGGTCCCAAATCTATCAACAGGGCCATGGCTAAGCTGAGGGCTCTAGAGAGAGGCAGAATCTTTCTCACTTTGTCCAGCTGTTACTGATAGTTGGGAAACTTAGGTGTTTCTAGGCTGGCAGATATATCATACTGATCTCTGCCCCCACACTTACGTGAAATTCCTTTTGGTGACATGAAGTCCCAGTTCTGCAGATCTGATAAGGATAACAATCCTCGGGTTTGTGCATACCTAGTTTGATCTTAACTAGATTCCATCAGTGAAGACTGAACTTGCAAATAAAATCACATTCTCCGGTGTTTTCAAGTCTGTAGAACATACTGTGGTTGAGTTGGGTTAAGGGCTGAACAATATTTGTTTGTAGAGATCATACTACTACCCACTTATGGGGCAAGGCTACTTTCTGGAAAGAATGCCAGACTTGGAGCAAAGGGACTAACAAAGCATGGGTTTGTGAACACTGGCTGTCTCTTACATAATTTCCATTAGCCCTTTGCACATTTTCCTAAGGTAAGCAAGTGAAGTTTCTACCATTTTTCTATTAAATATTATTCAAGTGAAGCTTTCAGAAAAGCCTGATGGTTTACTCTCCCAATGAGTCTGTCCATCTTGTGTATGAATTATGGAACCACTGATATGAAATCAGACTTTCAGCTTTAAACTCTATCCCTTTCCAACCATGTGACCTTTACTTCTTGTACTAAATTTCACCAAAGGCCTACCTGATAAATAAGATAATTACAGGTCTATTTACACAGCCAGACTAAATGATATAAATTACTTTACTAACAAGGATCAGGGATATTATATACCTAATAATTAAGAATTTGTGTTTATATCTTATACAGAGCCCCTTAGATACTAATAAAGCACATTGTCAAAAAATATCCTCCAAACTGGAGTCACAGTTTTGTATCCATATATACACTTCTCAGTGCACTAGTACAGTGCCTCATGAACATTCATTTCCATATCCCACCCAGCCGTTATGTGATCAGAGTGCTCTCTTTAGACTCATGGGGAGTGCTATCACTTTTGTGTTTTAGGGACATGCTATTATCTCTAGATCTGTCCATTTTTCCATACATGACATGAATTTGTTCTTAACAGATGAATGAGAGCAGTGGATGGTATACACATTCACATTTTCTTATCCAGAAGACTTTGGAAAATAATTAAAGTCATGTTCAGTAGAGCTTGTCATCCGGAGGTAAATCTTTTATATGAATCACATTTAAGTGTGGTGTCACAGAGGTGTGATCCCAAAGTAACCATGATTACATTTGAAAGTGAAACTCAAACCGGTCTGTGTGTGATGTTTGGGTTATGAAATAGATAATAATCAGGTACACAGAATATTTGCAACATTTTAAATTGTGTTGTTTTGAGAAAATGGCTGCCATGCTGTATTCAAGGCAATAACATTGTTCAAATTGCCAAAGTAACTGTGTCTTAGAATTTACTTGAATGGAAATCATGCAGAGAAAGGTACTCAAGGAAACATGTAAGACCTCTCTTCAATGAGGCAGTAGGAAAAGGACATTCCAGGTGATAGGAAGATGATAGTAATATCTGAGGAGAAAACTCGCCAGGAGGTTCACCCTCTGCTAGTTTAACCAGCAGCTGATAAAGGAGCATTACCCAAATCCAAGTGAGGAAGAAGTGTCGTTTTTTGCTCAGCAGAATTTGAGATTAATACCCTGCCTTTTATGTCCTGTATGTTGGAATGAAAATGCTATTTTAAAGTGAGGATGGATATTTTGTCCCAGGTTCATTGTTGTATTTGAATTATGGAAAACTTCTTGATCATGGAGAGCAATGAGAAGGCCTGATATCAAACAAGATCATCGTGGCCTAGTGGTAGAGGGCTTTCCTAGCATGCACGAAGACCCAGATTCCGCAATACCACATACATAGAAAAAGCAGAAAGTGGTGCTGTGGTTTAAGTGGTAGAGCTCTAACCTTGAGAAACTCCAAAGACAGTGCTCAGACTCTGAGTACAAGCCCCAGCCAGGACTGGCAAAAATAAAAATAAAAAAATTTAAAAAATAAAAATAAATAAATAAATAAATAAATAAAACAAGATCACCATGTTGTAATTGAGTGAGAACTTAAGATATCTAGGAAGGTGGCTGTAATGTTTATATGGAATGGATTTGATTACTTGGGACCACATGGCCTTTGTGGCAATTTGGTCACAAAAGTTACCTTAAGTTTCTGTATGTATTTTTTTCTTCTTTGCTGTTTAAAGTTCAAGAGTGCTGCTTGTGTTGTTAAAAATTATGTTTCCTGACATTGAGTTTAGAATATCTTTGCCACTTTTTCTTTTGTCTAACGTTACAGAAGTGACAATGACCCAGATTGACTCAAGTTTCTAAGTTTAAGGTATTGGTAAAGATTTAGGAGGTTATCTTGTGGCATCACCAACTACTTAAGAGAAATAGGCAGAAAAGAAATGCGTATGGGTCCACAGGGGATGCCTCCACACCAAGATCATATAGGATAGGTCAGGCTTAGTGGAAGACAGCCCAAGCCAGCAAAGGAGTATATCCAGCGAAGACACACTTGCCCTTTTGCTCTCTCCAACCTGGAAGAGCCTAATGACAGAAAGTACTTCAGAAGACACAAAAGCAAGGTCATTGTTACTCCCACCTTCAAGTCCCATAGTTTTATTTTTTTTGGGGGGGTCCCACAGGGACAAATTTAACTGTGTCTATGAAGTCTATGTACCATATTCTTAATGAGGTGAAAAGATTTGACAGGGATTGCAGAAAAGTAGGAATATTTCAAGAACCTATCTAAACAAGTTAAAATGATTCAATAAAATGACTATAAATAGCTATAATCATTTTTATTTGCATCTGTGTTTTGCAGTTTATAAAAAAACATTTACAAACACATGCGTGTATATTTGCGAATAAAAATACATAACACCGAGTGTTTTCCAAGCTGCATTTCTATGAAAATGAAGTGTTCTATCAATTCCATTTTCAAATAGTCATTTTCCATATATGCCATTATTTTAAAAAGAGAGAGTGCCTAAATATTTAAAACATCTTTCACTTATTCCTCTGATGGTATTCCATGACTGAGTACAAGCTGCAAAAATAACAAGATTTTTTACTTTCTGTTTGTGTTATTTATGTAAATAATGTATTTTAAACCTTAGAATCAATTTCAACCTAGAATTTTTCAATTTTATGGACAGACTTAGCTATAGCATATTGAGTCTTTCTTACTACATATTCTATATTGGTTCTATTTTGCATTTACATATATTTTGATCATTGTGTTAGAGCTCTCCAGAGAAACAATCAATAGCTTATAAACACACACACACACACACACACACACAAACACACAAACACACACACATACACACATGAGAAAGATTCACTTTAAGGAATTAGCTCATGAATTTATGGAGAATGGCAGTTGTAAAAGTAGTGGTCAGGGTGAGATAGCATGTTGTCAGCCCAAGGAGGAACAATTTTGTTGTCTGAGGCCAAAGGCCACCTTTTGGCACAAGTCTCTCTTGTGTCTGTGTGTTCATTCTTTGGTTCTAGTTGATTCTTTGACAGATTGCATGAGGCTCATAGTGTGGTATTTTGCTTCAAACCTACTAGCAGCACCCTCAGAGAAGCAGTGTGAATAGTGTTTGGAAAATATCTGGGCATTGTGCTTTACCTAGCTAGGTAAAACTATATTATCTGTGTGTTAATTTCTGGTTTGAGTGTCGGACTTCTGAGAAATTATCCATTCTCATCAATCAGCTTTCTCCAAAGCTTTTGGGAGTAATTTCTTTGGGCTTCACATTTCCCTTTTAGGCAAGGGAACAGACATTATTTAGAAATGGCTGGAAAGCTTATGGGGCAAACATTGGTATCCCATGCTGGTACGAGTGTTCACCTGGAGCCCTTATAATTGCTCTCAATGTTTGGCTAAAAGTGATGGACAAAAGTCTCATATTAGTTACAATAGTGTGGTGTTAAAACCATTTAAGCATAAATAAAATACTAAGTTTTCAGTTATATTCCCAATATATTCCCTCTTCTATAATGCCATACCCACATGCACTAATGCCCATCCCTCAAAAGCTCAAAAGTATGATGGACTGGTATAGTCTTCTATGGTTATTTTCCTAAAATTCTATTTGGTTTGTAATAGATCACTGATTGCATGCAACACGGTGCTTTTTCCTTTACGAAAATTTCTATATGAAGAAGCTGAAACTTAACTCTGTTATTAGAAGTCTTCCATGCTCTAATGTCTTTATGTGTCCAAGTTTATCTCCTGTTATTTGTAACACCAACCATCTGTTCAAATAAGGATGAACTTATTACTTCCTCCTTCCTTCCTAGAAAGCTTGTCTATGTTGTATTTTAATCTTTTGTTCAGAATGTTCTTGTCTGTTTCATCCTTCTTTCCACTTGCTTCATATCCAGGTTCTAGGAGATTTCAAGGCTCAGCTATACTCTGTTCTTGGATGGTCTCTTGTCTCTTATTTCCAGTGTCAATTTAAGCTGCCAATCTCACTACAAAATAAATCCTCTTTGTCACTAGATTTTTACTGTCAAGTGAAGATGATATGTAACAACTCATTATTTAAACCTATTTGTTCTTTCAGAACAGGAGTTATAGGTACTTTCTACATGTAGGGTTCTACATTTCACAATTCATCTCGTCATACATTCTCTATTCTGAGCTTCACAACAGCTTTGTCAAGGAGACAATGCAGTTTTTAATCTTATATGAAAATGAGAATAAGGTTCAAAGAGAATAGGGCTTCCTCTTCAAAATAGCCTCAGTCCAGGTAAGTGGTAATAGGAAGGTTTTGAACACAGAGATTTTCACTTCTTTTGCCATACTCCTATTCAGAATTGCTGTATGAGTTGTACAGAGTTATGCCAACAAGAATCTTCAAATTTATATGCTCTTTACATGTCTGAAGAACAGTGACCATGTTATATTCATGGTATTGATCTGCTCAATACATACTTATTTTGAGATTATTAAAATCTTTAAAGGTTTTGTGTCAGAAGACATAATGACAAAAGTAATTATTCTTGCCTTATCAAGTTTGTAGTCAAGTAGAAAGATAAGTTAAGGACAAATACAACATAATAACTTTCACAAATGAAGGTTTTATGACTGTGCTCTCATAGGAGAAAATGGAACAGGCCTCAATTTATGTTAATTATTTTGCCCCTTGTATTTCTAAAACAATGTCAGGAAAGAAAGAGAGAAAAAAAAGTAGTGTGCAATTAGGAAAGCAAAGAAAAAAATAAAATGTTTACTCAAAATGGAATTAACACTAACATAATGAACATCTCATTTTGTGTCAAAAGATGTGACATATCCAATCACTGCAAACTATTATGAGATATCATTTCCACTTAAAATGAAACTGAAAGACAGAGGCTTTAATTTCTCAAGGTCATAGAAAACAATATTGCATTTACAATAATGATGATACATTATGTCATTGAATTACAAATGTATTGTCAAAAACATGTTAAACAAAAAATACCCCTAGACTTTCTCCCTTTTTTCTTTCCTGTTTTTTGAGTCATAAATACAATCCTTGAAACTGTGAACTATTAAATGTCCATTTCAGCAAAATAAGATAATGGGGTTGAATGAGGAAAGGCACCTCTATCTTAACAAATATGGAATACATCCAGAAAAGCTTAGTTTTGTGATATTACTATTTTAGAACATTTTGAGAACTTTTGCGTACTTTTCAAAAACCATACTTATTCTACTTTGAGAGTTCAACCAGCCATTGATAATTAAATAATAAGCTAGATTTTTGCTAATAATACATCTTTGCTGCACTTAAATGTTCAGCTGCCACCGACAACAATCTGATGAGGATGCAAAGAGTTCCATGGATCTGAAATATAAAGATATTCACAGTGAGATTAGCTGGGTGGGGATGATCACCTGCAAAATTATATATTAGGTCTTTGTACACTGTCAAATATTTAAGTAATAAATCAACCAAGAGAGTCTTTGTCATCCTCATATTTGGGACCAGATGTAATCTTTGCCTTTTATCACCATCTGCATATTTAATCTTAGATATGAAAACATCTTATTAATTATAACTTCCTCATTAATTACAACTTATTGTTTATAGAGCATGAACAGTGAATTTTTCTCCTTCAGTGCAGTGGTGTGATTCTTAGTACAGCTATCATATTCATAGCAAGCTGGACTCTATTTATAATTCACCTTGGGTGAGGTTTATTTCATTAAACAAGTATGTGGATACTTCAATCATTAGAGAAATCAGAGTCCCTTTGTTCAAGTAATTTTTCTTTTTTATAATAAAAGTTTTCCTTATGGAAGAAAAACGACTTTGCTGTAATTGGTTTCTACTGTACTTTATTCTTTTGTGCATATACCTGTCTTCTTATCTGCATGTCGCTAAGATTTAAAGCTGCGGGATTGGCTTGAGTTTGTGGTGGTATTGTGATGCTCTATGGATTGAATTGAAATCCTTTGAACTCATTTAGGCTGTGACATTTTATGGCAGATTAATTAAAATGATTCGTAGTTACTTTAGCTTCAGTGGGAGAACTGAACAGTTTTGTGGTGTGATATTCTCTGTGGCCCCCTCACTTTCTGCCTGATTACCTTAGCAATTCTGCATTACCATGCTCCTATTGTAAATTCTTTAGCATTAATATTTGGTGTTGTGTGGATAGGTAATCTTGTGCTTGTGGGAAGAGTCAAAACACTTGCAATACCAGTTTGTTTGTAACTTAATACTTTTCCTTTGATCTGTACTATCTGCAGGGGAATGGAAGATCTCAAATGCAGCATGAGGCTTTGTTGTTATGATTTCTTCCAGCAGTGAATCAGCCAGACCTGCTTGAAAAATAAGAAATGCCTTATGCCATGGCACAAGTTGCCAAGAAAATAACTCTCAGGAAAAATTCCTGTCAAGACAGCTCAAATTCATAGCAGGTATCATGAAGTCTTTCAACTATTTTATCTCAGATTGATAATTCTACCCCATAATATCTGAATCAAGGAGTGACCATCTCCTCCACTTTCATTATCAAGAGGCATTGTAGCTTAGACCGTAATCTTTTCCAAAGGTTTGAGAAAGATCTAATCAGCATGTAAAATATGTATAATAGACCACTTCATTAATAAGATAAATAGAAAGTTGATCTTGATTACTTCTTTAGCTGATTTTTTAGTTCTCTTATTTCCCTCTAATTTTTTTCCTTCTGTGTATTTCTCCTCCCATTTGATTATTTTACTGTGTATTGGCTGTGATAGAAAATTTAGATAATGGTTACACTTGTTAACAGTTCTAATAAAAAGGTAGGCTAAGAATAAGCAAGTTTAAAACTGAGAAAACACACAATCCCCCTACTTCATTTGGATATGAAATTTTAGATTTAGTTGTTGGATAGATGACTACCATAAAATATTGTATAAAAGATCAACTTGGAAATAAAGGGTTTAATGAATAAAAATTTTCATGTAATGTACAGTTTTAATTTATATTATCTCTACCCAAAATTGAGAGTTGAATAGTGGGTAATGTTTTAATGCTAAGATAATAAGTCAGTATATTTTATTGATTTTAGTAACTCATTTTGGTGAGTACAATATATTACAGTTATGCAATTGACCCAGTTTTAAAAGGTTTTGGTGGATCTTAGAGTTCAAGTCTTTTGGTTTCAATCCCAAATGTTTCTCTTTGAACCAAGAGAAATTAAAAAAAATAAGAATCACCAGTGTACTTTGGAATTAAACTAACTTAAAATTTATCATGCATTTAATGATATCTTTTCAAAATCATGGACTTTGAGTAGTAGACTTAAAGATATAAATTGGATGTACTCTGACAACTTTATAGACCACTCTTATTCTCAGGTACTTCCAATAGCTGTCATAGGAGACAGTCTATTCATGTGATTGTTATTAGAACCCCAAAGGCCTCCAAAACAGGCTGGGAGAAACCTCGGGGTCCTTCAGCAAAGAGCTGGAATCCCCAAACTAAAGACTGAAGAAATATATAAGAGTAGGCATTCAGGTCATGAAGGAAGGAAGGAGGGGGCTAGCTACCCATGATTTCCTGGAAGTGAGGAGGGATCTGTACAGGTTCAAGGCTGCCATGGGGAAAACTTACAATGTATCTTCAGTCACTTGGGGCACAGGATGTTGCCTGTGGTTGGCTGGAGTGCAGGGTGTTTCTTGTTGGCTGGAGTACAGGGTGTTTCTTGTGGTCTGGTTAGACATTGACTAAGTAACATCTGGGGGGTGGGTAAGAGAAAAAGGGACTACTTCAGTTTTGAGATGATGTTAAGCAAAACTCCTGGATAGGGATCTCAAGATGGATAACACTTTAAAAATTTCCATAAAGCTTCTGACCAATGTGACAATTGGTTGCTTCTGGGAGGAAGACCTCCAAATTCTGGCATGTTTGTTCACGGGGTTCATTTGGTATCTTTATGGTACCTTCCTCAATTGTTTTTTTTTGGGGGGGTGCTCTTGGTACAATAAAAATTCTCTTCATTGTTTCCACCAGTGAGTACTCAGAGATGAAAGTCTTTACATATTAAGGACACAATATGATTTATTTGATCAAAGAATGGTGAGTAAGATGAGATAGCATTTCAAAGTGGAAAAGGGTTGAGAGAGCTTTATTCTAGCAGGATGAGCAATGGAATTTTTCAGGCTAACATGGAAGCAAATGAAGAATCTGTTTGACTGGTTGTGATCAGACATTTTGCCTTATGTAAGTAAGTTCTGATTAGAGACCCCATGCTACATAATCAAAGGTCTAGTTAGCTTTACTTGATTGGTGGAAGCTTAATTCAAAAGTAATAAATGTTTTCATTGCAAAAGATACAACAACCGAGCAAAGGAAACTGATAGAATTATAAAAATATTTGCAAACTTTACATCTGAAAAGGTGCAAATATATAAAAATGAGGAATTCAAATAGAAAAAAACAATATGATTTAAAATTGGCACTTGAATAAACAGTTCTCTAACAAAATAGTCTAGAATTTTGTGAAACAAATTCTCAATCACTCTTTGGGGAATAATCATTAAAAGTATAAGATGTCATGTCATAATTGTTCAAGTATTATCAGGATGAAACCAAATGAATGTTGGAAAGAGTGTGGAGAAAACAAATAGTTGTATAATGTTAGTACAAATATCAATTGCTACTGTAATTATGGCAAACAGTATAGAGTCCTCAAAATTTAAACATTAAAAAAAATAGTGTTACCATAAGACCTCCCAATTCATACTCAAAGAAGTGAGATCAGTATATGGAGCAAAAGTATGGACAAAACCAGAATTCCATCAATGTATGAACAGATAAAGAAAATATTAAGTAAAGGAGAAAGGAACAGAAAGAGAAATACTTGTTGATCTCCATTTATTCCACATCAAATCTTAAAAAAAAATTCTGATTTCACAATTGAGATTAAAATTGTAAGTATCAAGATTTCAAGTGGAGTGGATAGAGATTTGTAACGCTCTTGCTCAGAAAGAAATTCCAGCAAGACAGAATAAGTTTCATGATAGAATGTAGCAAATATACATGGAAACAATGAATTGTATTTGAACAACAAAAAAATTCCCACAGAGTAATCTTAAGTGTTCTCACCACAAAAAATAATTATGTGAAATAATATGCATGTTAATTCGTTCAGCTGAGCCATTCTACAAAAATAAACGTATTTCAGAAAAATATGTTGCATACAACAAAAAAGTACAATTTTATTAAATTGAAAAACCAACCTGTTACAAGGAATACCTATTACATTTTGGGTTATTTAAGTAGGATTTTGGGAACAGAAACTACCAGCCTCTCAACTGTTTTGCTTTAAACATATATGCCCTACAACCTCCTGCATTCAGGCTAGTCTAACTCCAGCTGGTGAAGAGAGAGTTGGCTTGAATCCCAGCTCCCTAATGTGGGCTCCTTATGATACATGTCTAATTCATGAACTCTTATGTTCTAAGTTGAAAGATTGTACTCTTCCCTTGCAACATGACTTTGTTTCAGTATCTTTCTCCTCTTTTTGATGTAAACTTTAAAACCCTGAAAAAGGAAATTAAAGCAGAACTGAGGAAAAGGAAAAACCTCCCATGCTCCTGGATTGGAAGACTTACCATCATGAAAATGGCAATCTTGCCAAGGGCTATCTACAAATTCAATGCAATACCCATCAATATCCCAATGCCATTCTTTAAAGAAATAGAAGAGGCAATCCAAAATTTCATATGGAATAATAAAAGAGCCCGCAGAGCAAAAACACTTCTTAGCAAAAAGAACAGCACAGAAGGCATTTCAATACCAAATTTTAGACCCAATTACAGAGCTATAATGACCAAAACAGCTTGGTACTGGCACAAGAACAGACCAATGGAATAGAACTGAGGACCCAGATATTAACCCACAGACCTACGGCCACCTAAACTTTCATAAGAGAGCCAAAAAAATAGAATGGAAGAAAGACAGCCTCTTCAACAAGTGGTCCTGGCAGAACTGGTTAAGCACCTGCAGAAAACTAAAGATGGATCCTGCTTTGTCACCAGGCACCAGGATTAACTCCAAATGGATCAAAGTCCTCGAGGTAAAAGCAGATACTCTGAAAACTTTACAACAAGGAATAGGAGCTAGACTAGGTCTCCTTGGCACAGGATAAAACTTTCTTAATAAGGACCCAGAAACACAACAATTCCGAGAAAGTCTAGATAAGTGGGACTGCATTAAACTGCAGAGCTTCTGTAACAAAGGACATAGCTAGTAAATTAACTAGAAAGCCTACAGAGTGGGAGAAGATATTCACTAACCATACAATGGACAAAGGCCTCATATCTAAAATATATCAACAGCTCAAAAAATTGAATCACTCCAAAACTAATCTCCAAAGAGACACCCATCCCATTAAAAGATGGGCCAAAGACTTAAAGAATAAGAAATAAGAATATCCTATAGACACATGAAGAAATGCTGGAAGAAATCTCTGGCCATAAAAGAAATGGAAATCAAAATAACTCTAAGATTCTGCCTCACTCCAGTTAGAATGGCCATGATCAAGAAATTGAATAACAACAGATGCTGGAGGGGATGTGGCCAGGGGGGTCACTACAACACTGTTGGTGGGAGTGCAAACTCATTCAAACACTATGGAAAACAGTATGGCAGTTCCTCAAAAGACTAAACATAGAGCTCCCCTATGACCCAGCAATTCCACTACTTGGCATTTACCCAATTGTCCAGAAACAAGAACACACTAAATCCACTAACACAACAATGTTCAGGGCAGCACTATTTACCATAGCAAAGATATGGAACCAACCCAGATGTCCCTCACTTGATGAGTGGATCAACAAGATATGGTATTTATACACAATGGAAGTCTATGCTTCTGTTAGAAAGAACGATATTGCCCCATTTGTAAGGAAATGGAAAGACTTAGGAAAAATCATATTAAATGAAGTAAGCCAGACTCAAAGGAACATAGGCTCAATGGTTTCCCTCATTTGTCATAATCAGTAGAAACCTTGGGCTCCCTAGTGGAGACTTACAATAGAGCAAAACTGAGACACATAAGGCCATATAGTATGACACTAAATGAAAAGACCTCCAGGATATAGAAACAAAAGCCATGTAATGAGTGATTTTGGTCCTTAATGTACTATGTTATCTCTCATCTCTTTTGCTGTCCCATGGTTATCTCATATTGTTACAGTATTTTACCTTGTTATCTGATATGTAGTATATATGCTTATTTGGTTATTTGAAATTAGATAGGGAAGGGGGGAAAACAATTAGATAGGGATGGGGTGGAGGGAGGGAAATGGGGACCAAGACTTGAGAAAGGGTATCAGTGTTTGTGAAGTAATTCACCTTCTATCTGGTGAATATATATTATAACCCTTCTATTAATTACAATAAAAAATATAACAACAGAGTCAGTAGGGATCATAGGTTAAAGAAAATCTTATTTTTGGTTGTCAAGATAGCTGGTCTATCATAAATATATTTTAATGCATCATGGAGAATTGATTTCTTTGAGACTGTTCCTGGTTTAAAATATACAAAAAGTCACATAACAGGACGTGAGTTTAGCCTAATGGTAGAGTGCCTGCCTAGCAAGTATGAAGTCCTGGGTTCGATTTCTCAGTAGCACATACATAGAAAAAAGTTAGAAATGGTGCTATGGCTCAAGTGATAGAACATTAGCCTTGAGAAAACCCAAGGACAGTGCTCAGGCCCTAAGCTCAGGCCCCACAAGTAGCAAAAAAAAAAGTCACACATCAACTCCAAATACTGATTAGATATGTCTGTTTTTTAGTGAGGCAAGTATTAGGGGCTTGTGTTTTTAGAGCTCAAATCTGGATTAAAATCTTGCATTTTCCTATACTGTCAATGTGACTTTGGGCAAGTTATTGAAACTTCTATAATGCAGTTTATGTGTTAGTGGCTACATCCTATTGTTGACAATAAGAATAAAAAATTATATATGCAAAAAAATGAAGATTTCCCTGACTCTTACACCAGCTGTCTTAGAGACATCCTATAAAGAAACATCCTGGAAACCACAAATTTGGAGTTGACAAATATCAAACATGATCTGTAAATGCATGATATTTGAACCACCTTGATATAGACCTGGAGGTTCTTTGAAATTTTTGAATCAGAGGAAAATAAGGGGACAAATGCAGTTACTTATTTTTTTTTTCAGTGCCAAGTTTGTTTGGAGAATCAACAAGAGGAGAGGGAGCTTGTTGTTTCAATGGAAGACTCTTAGATAGGAAGCCTTGGTTTTTATCCAGTTTCAGAGGTAGATTTGTCAGTGCTTGCATGAAAAGACAGAAAAAGACAAGAACAGGAAGAATGATGAATTACTGTCTGATCAGACCCCAGAGAAAAGGAGCCTAAGGTGATTGCAAGCTTTGAAGATCATGGGAACACAGTCCCTCTCTTCCTGGGAACAGAGATGCAGAGGAGGACAACAGCAGCTGCTGCCTGGAAATCCATGGTGATCTGTAGGAGGCTTCATATCCCACACAAGTGAGTCACCCTGTGTTTGGGAATAGTATACCCATAACAAAGCTCTCACTCCCTCTGCATGCAGCATCACTATGCCTGACTCACGACCCAGTAGCTTGGAGGAGTGGGAGAAGCTCATTAATGTGATGCTGTTGAGTTATGCATAAAGTTAGACCATTGGTTTAAAGCCTCACCCAGCTTTCACTTTAAGAAACAATTTTTAGATGCATTTTTATTGTGATTGTCAAGGTGATATCCAGAGAGGTTACAGTTATATAAATGAGATAAAAAGTACATTTCCTTTTGAACAACGGCAGTCCTTCCCTTCTCTCTCTCAGTTTTTTTCCCTCCCCTCCACACCTACAAGTTGTATAGTTCAGCAGCTTACCGCTGCTGCATTTGTTCCCTCTTTGCCTCTCCATTTCTGTACCCCCTTTGCATTCCCAAAGACAGATAAACAGAGATCAAAAAGAAAAAAAAGGAAAGCATCAAGCAAGAAAAAAAAAAGCTTCCATGTCCTGGAGATCATTTTGATAAATATTATTTTATATGATCAGATGCACATAAGTTTTGATATGATCAGATGCACATAAGTTTGGTACTTTGTGTTCCTCTCCTAAGAATATTTTTCTTTGGTCTTACTATATGTGAATGTCTAGAGATTTGTAAAATTAATAAATAATTTTATTGCAAAGCAATTTAAGCATGCCATTATGGGATTATAACCTTTCAGAAAATGTGTTACATGATTCTGTTATATGGGTGATTCTATCGATTCTTTAAAGTAGCCTTTTGCAGAGATTAATTTGTCAGTGTACTTGTGAGAACTATTTTGTCTATTGTTCTTTTTCCTAACCAAATTCCAGTTTTTTTGTTACATTGTTTTCCAGATCTGGTCTAAATATCACTTCTTTGAAAGTTTACAGTTCCCTTTGAAGTCTTTTATTTCTGTGAGTTGTTCTAGACTTTCTACATATAATTATATTATTTCAGTTCCAGTTCACTGTTATTATTTATCTATTTATCTCTCTCTTATTCTCTCTCTCTCTCCATCTGACTAGAGGTCAAAGAAATATCTCTGAACCAAAGCTGCATCTAAGAACAGGAGTGACTGTATTGAGAAAATGTATATTAATTTGTCATTCAATTTCTGCTCTAAGACCCCAGTTAGTCAATAAACGCAACCATGTCTTTGTTATATTGTAATCAGTCTTAAAGTCAGGATTTGGCCAAGACAGATAGTTCAATAAATCATGAAAGAATACAGTTAGAGACTGGTGCTGATAATTCACACTTATAATACTAGCTACTCAGGAGGGTAAGAGCTGAGGATCGCAGTTCAAAGTCAACCTGGACAGGAAAGTCCATGAGTCTCTTAGCTTTAATTAAACACCAGAAAACCAGAAGTGGTGCTGTGTCTCAAAGTGGTAGAGTGCTAGCTTTGAGTAAAATAGCTTTGGGACAGTGCCCAGGACCTGAGTTCAAGTCCCAGCAACAACAACCACACAGAAAGAATGCAGTTAGAGATGATGCGTACCAAAGGTTCTTTGCTTGTTTGTTTGCTTGCTTGCTTGCTTCCTTCCTTCCTTCCTCCCTCCCTCCCTCCCTCCCTCCCTCCCTCCCTCCCTCCCTCCCTCCCTCCCTTCCTTCCTTCCTTCCTTCCTTCCTTCCTTCCTTCCTTCCTTCCTTCCTTCTTTCCTTCCTTCCTTCCTTCCTTCCTCCTTTCCTTCTTTCCTTCCTCCCTCCCTCCCTCCCTCCCTCCTTTTCTCCCTCCCCTTCTCTGTCTCTCTCCTCTCTTCCCCCCTTCTTGTTTCTTCCCAGTCCAGAACAGGATCTCTATGTGGATCTTAGAGTGACCTTAAAGTTTGACATTCCCTTTGCCTCCACAGTGTTGGATGATTATATCTTGATTCTTTGTCCTCAAGGTTTTTTTCCCTAAGTTCGAACCATATCATTTGAAAGTCAAGAGAGAGTTGTTATAGGGAACTCACTTAGAATCCTTTTCATTTATCCATTGTGTTTTTAAATCTGCCTAATTGTGTTCTATGCGATGTGCTATTCATGGAGCATGCCATACACAATGCTGATACACTTCTCCTTTCATGGTTTTAGGAAATGCTGTGAATGAGCTTTATTAACTTTAGCATTCCACAATGGCCTGCATTATTGTTATGTATGACATTTTACTTTTTTTCAGATCTTTTTAAAAAGCATTCATAGGTGAATCAGAATTGAAAATTTCCCGGGACTGTTTTAAATGCACAGCGATAGTACAAATAGGACTCATTTACCTGGTGTCCAACATCCTCTAATTCTGTCACTCTCTGAAAAGATCTATTGATTGTGTCCACCAGAATACGATTCTTTATAAAAACCTTGCTCAGGGTTACACTAAGTTTTGATAAATTTCATTGCATTGGGCCTGTTTTATTATTTCATTCCTGATATAAGATCTACTAGATCATCATTGAAAAGATATTATCTTTTTTTTCCCAATCCTGGGCCTTGAACTTTGGGCCTGGGTGCTGTCATGAGATATCTATCACTTAAGCCACAGTGCCACCTTTGGCGTTTTCTGAGTAGTTTATGGAAGAATCTCACTGATTTTCTCACCCAGGCTGAACCACAATCCTCAGATCTCAGCCTCTTGAGTAGTTGGGATTACAGGCATGAACCACCAGTGCTCATCTTAAAAATATTATCTTTACAAAGGGGTTTCAGTTCAACAAATCAGTTTCTGAGTCTAACATATGGTGCTCAGTACCACTCCCAATTCCTGCAATTCACTCATCGCCACAACTTGCTTGGTTTCATTTTCCTTTCTGTGCTTTGAATATTATGACTGAATATGTCCAGCTGTCCTCTCTCTATCCACTGTCCCTTTTCCCTTGATCTCCCCCAGCCCACCCGACAAGACATACTTTAGCTCCTTATTATTCATTTGGTTAAATGCTAAGTTAATTGTTCAGAGGAATTATACCACTGGAATCCTCTCTTGTGTATATCATACTTTATTCAATTTGTTGGTGTGTCTGCACATATGAGAGAAAATATTTCCCCTTTGTTTTTTCTAGCCTTATTTATTTCACTAAACATAAAGGTTTTGTTTTTTTGTTTCTGTTTTGTGTCTCCATCATCCTGAATGAAATTTGTATATCTCACAGTTTTCTTGATGTACTTATCCATTGTAAGGCCTCTGGTGTGTTATCTATAAATTGGCTGTGGTGGATATAGCATCAATGAACATGTGTGTGCAAATGTCTTTCTTATGTCCCAACATGTAATCTTTTGGCTAAATTGGCCTCTTTTTTATAGTTCATTTCTCTTGACTTTTGCGAAATGTATACTTGCCTCCATATTTCTCAAGACCATCTGTCTCCATTATTCAATGGATATTATGACTGAAATTTCACTTGGATTTATACACATGATATTAAATTCAGTGATTACAGGAAAACCTCACTTAAAATGCAAACATCCTGGGAAATATGAATTCTCATTAATGTTTTGATAAAAGTTGGTTTTCATTCACATTGTTTTATATTAAAATACCATTATGAGTAGTCAATAAGAGGAAAATATCCAAATAGAGGGAGTAGGGAAGGAGGAGGGACAGGGAAATTGAAAGCATATCTAAGTCAGCTTCTTGCCATTTGGAAAAGATTGTTCTTTTTTAAGGTAAGATCCTTTATTAAAGAAAAGATATTTTCTCAAGATTTTTCTTTTTTTTCTTTTTTCTTTTTTTTGCCAGTCATGGGCTTGAGCTCAGGGCCTGAGCACTGTCCTTGGGCTTTCCTCAAGGCTAGTGTTCTATCCTGAGCCACCACACCACTTCTAGCTTTTTTCTGTGTATGTGGTACCGAGGAATCGAACCTGGGTCTTCATGCATGCTAGGCAGGCACTCTACCACCAGGCGCACCCCCCTCCCCCCCCCACCTGCGGTAGGTGTGCATTTCTGTGCTGTTGATTGTGTTCACTGTGCAACAAATAATAAATGTCTCTGAGGGCACGGCCCCTATTTGGCAAAGAAAAAAAAAACAAAAAAAAAAAAGAAAAGATATTTTCTAGTTCTCAGCACCCACAAATATACCTACAATCATGCTAGAATACGAATTAAGTACAAAATTATAGTGTGCATTAAATTTACAAAGGGAAAATACATTATAAATTAACTTTAAAACAAGTGATACTGGGAAAAAAACACATGGTAGATTTAAAATGGTTTTTAATTCATAGGGAAAATGTAGTTCCTCTAGAATAAAATAACACTTACTGTACATTTCTTGCTAAGGTTTGTGTGTGTGTGTGTGTGTGTGTGTGTGTGTGTAAATGTTCTTCTTTAATTCTACTCATAAACATATTGGTAAATATCATTAGCCATTGTTTACCTGTAAGGCACAGAGAGGCTGCTTGTCAAATGGAACAGCCCTTAGGAGTGGAGAGTGGAGGCTGATACTCATATAGGTGAGTATCAGACCTTATCTTCAACCGTGTGGGAAGATCTTATTTTCCTTTTGGTTGTGTTTCATTTGCACATGATTTATCAAACATTGTCATTTGAACCATAGTATGTAACATCAACTTATTGCATGATGGAAGTAGTATTTCCAAAAACCTACAGAAAATATTCAGAATCCTCTTAGGGGAGCAGGAAGTCTTAAAGTGAAAATAATAACAATGGAATGATGAAACTTGTTGGGGATTTGGAGAGTAGGGGAGGCAAAGGAGGGAGTGAAAATTGGTTGGAATGCAATGTAAAGGAGTAGAGCCATAACAATGACATCCTTACCCCTATACTACTAACATAAGCTTAATTTAAAGAATGAAGAATTTTGTGAAATTGTACTGCTTTACAACAAACAAATGAAAAGGTTCTATGGTATTTTTGGAGGACTAGGAAATCTTAACCAAGGTGTCTCAGTAGAAGCAAATTCTTCTTGAGGACTTAGAGTTTTGGAAATCACTGTGCTGTATATGGTGAAGTATAAAAGCAAATCTAACTTTTCACTAATTCTTTGTTTGGTTAGGTACTTTATATTTTTATCCAGCTATCTATCTATCTTTTCATTAATTAACTCATTCATTCAACAAATGTTTTAAAGAGCCCTGTGAAGTGCCATTTAGCCATAAGAAACCTCATTCAATAATAATGATAATAATGATGTTGATGATAATAGTAGGATATTTTGCTCTTGAAGAACTAGAGTACATTGGAATTGAAAGGCAAGGAAATTTTAAATTCTATGATCTATGAGCTCTATCACTTATAAGAGAATTCTTATATTTTCTTATAAGTTCAAATCCTGTCTTGTCATGAAGAATTTTCTAGTCTGACCAAGTATATTAAATGTATGAATTATTCTCTTTCACCTATACTGTACTTGGATAATGTAAAGTTGGCCTAGAATACTTTGAACAATTTTTTGAACTTAAGTAGTTGTTTACCAATCTGATCCCTGAAAATTGTCCCTCAACCTCAATTGGGGATACAAGTATAATTTTTAACATGAGATTTTAAAGCATTAGTGTTCTTTATTTTCATTTTCTTTCTCCACAGGAATAGACAGAATCCATTGGTTTAATTATACTGGTAAAGATAGTAAATTATTTTTCATGTTTTTTATCATTGCTCATAATTTTTGTTTACACGAATAAACTTATTAAGACATTTAATTTGTAACTACAAAGACTCCCATAAGCCACTCTTTTCAGCCTCCATCTTTTATTCCCTCTGTGAAAACTCAAAGTCCTCACAGCTGCTTTAGAGATATAAAAAGCTCCGATTTGTTTGAGAAAGCTTCAGTGTGCATAGGCAATGTTTAAAGAGGCTTTGGCAAAATAAAAAGTAAAATGCTTGTAAAGCAGCTGTAGGGATTCTTGTCAACTGAAAGCAAGTCCAAGATGGCAGTGTGTGTTGGAAAACCATCCAACTTGGGTCATCAGTTGCTTCTTGAGGATAGTCTAACAGATGGGGTTGTCTTTTTATTGCCTAAGGGTCCTTATTGACTACAGATGAAACGCAACCCTGTCCTTAGGGTCCTCCAGAATGCTTTGCTGAGTAACCTCTATGGTCCAATTTAGGGACGAAACAAATAACTACAATCGCTCACTAATGTATATTTGGCTAACACAGTAAAAATTGATTTCTAAGACAGTGGAAAAGGCATGTTTAATCTTGAAAATGAATTAAAATTATGTATTCAGTTTTATTTCCCATTGAAAGTATATTTTTTAAATTTGAAGTATTAGCTCAGTTCTGTGAGAAAGCATTATAATAGTGCATCTATAGGTTTGAACTGATGATAGAACTGAAGCTTGTTTTCTTACTCTGTGATTATGGATCCTGATTTATGTTCTGTTCTAGATACTGTGGAAGATACAGAAATTCAACAGGGAATGTTCTTGACTTCAAAAAGAGTGTGTTCTCTTTGAGGGAAAAAAGGAATGTGTACATAAATAATTAAATAGCAACGAGAACTGTAAAAATGAGGTCAGCTAGAAAATGTCGGTAACTACGTATCAAAATGATTTTCATAGGGCCAATAATCTTAAAGAACACAACGGCAAATGGAAGTGCCATAGTGAACGCTCAGATTTTCTTTTAAACCAGGATTTACTACTTGCTCCTGCTGTTACAATATGATACACTTTGATCCCCACCCTTGTCATGTCCTTTTAACCACTGAGAAAATAAAAATGAAGCATCAAAATTAGTACTTTTGGCTCATGCCATGTCTTAAAGTGAGAAAAATTAATCCCCAGTATTTGGAAAGGGAAATTTAATATCACTGCATGATTCAATACCTAGTAAAAATAGAATGCTTTTAGAAATAATATTTTCAAATTTAATAACTTACTGTATGTGGAGACAATACAGACTTGGTATCTTTGCCTAAGTCTGACTTAGTCTGTGTTAGTCAGCCTTCTATCATTGGATGTCCTTGCTGAGAAACTCAAGAGCAGCACCGTGGTTTGAACTCAGGATTTCTTACTTGCTAGCAAGGTGCTTTTCCATTGAACTACATCTCCAACTTGGTTATATCTATTTATTTTTGGGATAGGGCCCAGCTTCCTATTCATACATAAGCTTGGGCCTACATTCACTTATTTATGCTTCCCATGAAGCTAGGATGACAGGCATATGCCGTCAAGGTCAGCTATGGATCGGGAATGCATGTCTTGAAGTGTTTTATTCTTTCCTTCTATTTTTTTTTCTTTTAATCTAAGCTGGCATTGAATTGTGACATTTCTTATCTCAGTAAACTATAATCATGGGTGTGAGCCATTAGCAACTGCTTTTTGTTTCTATTTAAGCCCATAGTTCTTGAGGCTTTTATTCATGATTGATTTCTGTCAGGTTGGATTTGTGGCAAGGTGAAAAATACCATGGCATAGGGCAGAGTGTAAACCAAACCTGCTCATTTCATGGTGGCCAGAAAAGAAAGTGAGATTGGATGGGACTAAACTCTGATATTTCTTCAGTGGCATATTCTCAATAACTTAGCCTTCTGTAACTGGACCCAGCTCTTCAAGGTTTCCTCTTCTTCTAATAGTGGCATATGTTAGCAATGATACCTTTGAATCCAGCTTACAGACACATTTACCATACTGGCAAAAACAGAAAACTAAGTGGAAACAAATCAAGTAGAGTTAAATACTGAAGAGGAGAGAATTATGCTTGCTTTTTAAAAAAATTATTTTTTGAAGACATGGCTATTTTGTAGCCCAGGTTAGCCTTTAACTTGTAAGCCTCCTGCTTCAACCTCTAGTGTGGAGAGCACAGACATGTACCAATGTCTAGTCTGAAGAAGATTATGAAGGTGAGGAAAGATGATATGATTGCATGTCTTCTAGTTCAGTGGATTAGTCACTTACCACGACCAGTGAACTGTTTGTACTCAAATCAATGCAGAAACCTAATAGCCTAAAGTTGGTGGTGTTTAGAAATTTCCAGCAATTTATACACTAGTTCTATGCCTGCTGATTTAATAATAAAATTGAGGGGCATTTTCTTATATCTTTATGGATTTCTTTTTTTCTTCTAAAGATTTGTTTTATTAAATTTTACTGCTGAATTGGTCTGCAATTGGATTATCATCTTAAATTATTTGGAGATTCCTGTTTCAGTAGATAATTTCAATTCCATTCATTTCCAGTTGATATTTAACAGAGTGATTTAAAAAAAAAACTCACTGTCTACTTACTCCTATGTTTCAACTATCACATACACAGTGTGTTCTTGTCAGAGGGATGTTGTGGCTTAGAGGATTTACGGTAGTTAAGTCTGTTTGCTACTGCTTGACACTTGTGGGAGGCAAGGAAAATAGAGTCTTTCCAAGGGTCTTTCACAAGATAGAAAACTTGTAAATAACTCAGTGCAGGTTTACTAATATGGAGCATTACAGCAACAAGGGAATAGTTGTCCAGCAAATAACACTGAGGCAAATGCCAGGCTTTCTAGAATGTTTTCAGCAGTGTGGATACGTTGACTCAGTCTGCCTCAGGATGCTCAGGTAAATACCAGCAGTCAGTGTGGTGATTTACACAATCCCATCTTAAACTCTGGTAAACAAGTTGAGGGAAATGAGGACCAAAGAAGAAACTTCTGGCATTGTAAGTAAACAAAGAGGGAAGATCAGTAAAGCCATTTGCAAACACAATCTCTGTTTCTTGCTTCCATTCCATCCTAAATTCTGGTTTACTTTTCTGTGTGTGTGTATGTGTGTGTGCATGTGTGTGTGTGTGTGTGTGTGTGTGTGTGTGTGTGTGTGTGTGTGTGTGTTTACAAAAATTGCCTAGTATGTTGGGCACCAGTGGCTCACACATGTAATCTTGGTGACTCAGGAGGCTGAGATTGGAGGACACAGTTTGAAGCCAGCCCGGGCAGGAAAAACCATGAGACACAAATCCAATTAATCACAGCAAAAACTAAGCAAAAGGAGTTCAAGGACAGAGCCCAGACCCAGAGTTTAAACCCTGGGACCATCAATTAATCAATAAATACTATAAAAAATTCAAGCACAATTGACTCCTCAACTAGAGCTGCCATGAGACATTAGGAGTTCCTTCCGTCTGTCATTGCTAGCTGGGAATGAGGAATATTCTGCATAACTAAACATTCTCAGTGTTTGGAAGGTAATTTCTTTCTATTGTTACTCCTTCCTTTGCAAAGGAACAATATCACTGGATAAAGTAATCAATTTCAAATATTTATTTTACATTTTATTTAAGATTGTGTTGATTAACTCTAAAATGCATTTCTTTTTTTGTTTTTTTTCTTTTTTCATATAATTTTATTGTAATTAATAGAAGGGTTACATGATATTTGCCAGATAGAAGGTGCATTAATTCACATACATTGATACCCTTTCACATGTCTTGGTCCCCACTTCCTTCCCCCCCACCCCCACCCTTCATCTTGTTTTCCCCCCTTCCCTATCCAATTTCAAATAACCAAATACAAATATATCCGATATATCAAGTAACAAAGTGAGATACTGTACCAATATGAGATAACCAAGGGACAGCAAAAGAGATGAGAGATAACATAGTACCTTAAAAATGCATTTCTACAAATACATTTTGTTTTGGAGACATTTTTCCCCAATCAGGTGACCATCTTCAATAAGAAAAATGTTCAAAGGTAAAATGATTTTTCTACAAGTTCCCCAGAGAACATCTTTTTTAAAGTTTTTCTCATTAGATTATTATAGGTACCCATGCAGTTGAAGGAAATAATAATGACATTCTATAACTCAATAGATCTTACACTCTTTTCTCATAAAGGCTATAAACCCCACTTAGAGATGAAATACCATATCACAACCAAGAATCCGGTATTGATATAATCCTTGGAATATATTTTATTCTCATTGGTTTTACATGCACTCAGTTGTGTATATATATATATATATGCTACTTATATGCAGGTGAATTACATCTGCACATTTGTGTCACTTATCTCACTGTCCATGTTCAGAGCATTGGCTTCAAAGAGTCACATATATAGGCATATATATGTAGTATATAAAATATATGCATATATATGTATGCAGGCATTTTATTCCCTTTTCTCTTCCCCTAGCAAGCAGTAATCTGTTTCCATTTATTATATTCTCATTTAGATAATACTATACAAATTGAATCATATATTATGTCACATTATGCAGCTTTAACTTAGCATTATTGACTTGAAAGTCAAGTTTGTTCAAAACATTCATTCTCTTTTATTGAAAAGTAGTATGCTATGGTGTGACCCTACCATGTCTGTGTTTATATTTTTAAGTCATTCATGCATAGAAGATAGTTTAAGTTGTTTCCTTATAGGTTTTGGCTTTTATATGACAAGGCTAAGCTCTGGGATCTTTTATAAATGTAGTATATATATTTTCATAAACTTTTGGAGCACTGACATGTATCATGTGGGTAAGTTTGCACCATCATATTTGCAGAACAATTCTATGCAGTGTGGATACTTCTAGCACACATGGAAAGAGCAACTAGTTTGAGATAAGCAAAATTTCCTGTCCAAGTCACAGAGTTAGCAAACTGCAGAACTAGAGTAGCGTTCCAGCTGTTAGATTCTGGCATCTAAGATTTGATTACTTCCATTTTCCATTACAATAAGGTAAATGCAGTTATAATATTGTGCTTAATTCATTTTAGTTTTCCCAATGGATAAGTCCATACATTTGCACAGAATTTCTGGATGCATAAGGAGAGAAATCAAAACATACCTGACATAAATTGAGAAATACTGACAAAATCTCTGAAAGGAAAACTTTAGGCATAAGGGGTTGTCAGTATTCTTCCTTTAGACTATTTTTTGGGCTAAGAGGTTTTTGGGCTGAGGCAATTTTGAGATGAGTGGCAAAAGAGAAAGGGGGGGTATATATAGCAGGAACATCTACCAATAGGGTCCTGAGTTGATGAATTTATACTCTCATAAATTGGCTTTATATTGTTTCTCTGCTCTGTTAGATGAGGATAGAAAGTCAGATTGCTGAGGGGAAATAGACTTTTCAGCATCTGAAGAGTAAGGGCTCTGTGGACTCATGTTTACATGTTTAGTGACTGTCCTCAGCCAGAAATGCTGAATGATTTCCAATTTCCAGATAGAATAGTTTCATATGGACAGGAAGCAGAGAGAGAGATGTTCTCCAAAATGGTTCTCATGGAGTTCGGGGAATACTTGGCTCTCAAACCTAAAGAAGTTTCCTATTTACAGACATGGCAGTGATGCCTCTACTGGAGAAAGTGAATACTTTCTTTGGATAATATGTCTTAGTCTATTCAGAAAGCTATAACAAAATCCTTTAGACTGGGTGGTTTATAATCAATAGGTAAAAAATACTCCAAGATCAAGATGGCAGCATATTCAGTATTGAGTGAGGGCTTTCTGCTGCAAGTATGGCATCTTCTTTTGTGTTCTCCCTTGGTAGAATGGGCAAAGAAAGCTCTCTAGGGCTCTTTTTATAAGGATACTAATCCCATTTATCTAATACTTTGAGAATTAAGAATCAGCTTGTGAATCGATGGGAATATATACATTAAGAACACAAAAGAGCAGTTGCTAACAACAAAAGTCAATTCAAATGAGCCAGAGCACTTTGTACTGTATCCTAAGCCTGTGGGGTTGTGCACAAAATCAGAGCAAAGCCTCCTGAGATTGCGGGGAGAAAAGCAGGAGGGACATGATTAGTTTATGACATGGGGAACGAATCTTGGCAGGATAGGAACTCTGTCAAATTTCTCTAGATCTCTTGTTCTGAAGATAGATCAGAGTGTATATTTATATTACAAACACATATATTTCCATTTATGAGGTCTGTAAATAATATTTTCTTGGTTTGTTTACCAATAGCAGCTTTAAATATTTGCCTTGCTTTCATCTACCTAGGTAAATGTGATGTTTGGTTTTGTTATGACAATTTTACTCTGATTTCAGCTGTGAAAGCAAGGGTAGAAGGAAGGAAGGGAGGGAGGAGTGGAGAGAGAAGAAGGAAGGCAGGCAAGCAGGCAGAAAGGCAGGCAACAGGCAGGCAGGCAGGCAGGAAGGAAGGAAGGAAAGAAAGAAGGAAGGAAAAAAGGAAAAGGTAATGCTGTCTGACTAAATGTTGCTAAGCCAGGAGGAATCCTGTTGTTTATCTTGGGGGACTTGTTCTGCACAGTGAGGGGGAGAGAAAAAGAGCAGGGTGAGATTTGAAAGGTCAATGAGTATAGTGGTCCCTCTTTTCAAAAAGATTTCCCCTTCAATGAACTGTCAGTTCCTTTAGGATGGAGAATATTCCTAAAGACTTGGCATACAGAGTTATTCATATACATACCTGGAGATGCTCTGTTAGGAGATATTTGGGGAAAATGGGAGAAGAAGGCAGAAGAAACTATGGGAAAGGCTGAAGCAATGGCAAGCAGAGGTGAGGCTGCTAAGTGCTTCCTGATCTGGGATTCTCAGCACTTTGCTGGGCATTCCTTCGATTCCGAACTTGAAGGAAAAAATCTAGAATAAAATGCCTCTATTATCTTTCTTTCCTAATATAAAATACAAATTGCCACTGATAAAATAACTTTAAATAGAATACCTTTTACACAGTAAAAATAACTTTACTCCTGAGAAGGAAGTGCATTATTTAATTAAAGTTAATAAACAAGTTAATAAAAAATAATAAAATAATAAAAAATAATAAAAAGTAATAAAACAAGTTAATAAAAATTTGAATAAAAGCAATAATCTTCAACATAAAACTTTTTTCAATGTTACACTCATTTTGTTTTATTTTTAAGAGTTTAGCCCTGGCATTGTGTCTTTTTGTGCTCATTAAAAGAAAAGCTTTACATCTCTTTACTAGCTTCAGTCAATAATAGAATGAGAAGAAAATCTCTGAGAAGCTGCTGATTTTTTCTTTAAAAAGTTATCAGGTTTTAGTTTTCTTTTCTTAAATGCTGAGCATATATACTCTGATAAACTTCAATGAATACATCATAACAATAAATTTTGGCTTTGGTGTTTATTACTGATTACTTTCAGTACTTCAAAGACCAAAGCAATTCACACACACTGAGAAAAATCACAAAATACATAGGAATGTTCCTGCTGTAAAGAGTCAATTGTTATAATCAGATTATCATATGATGATGTAATATTTACTGCAGTTGAATTACTGTTTATTTTAACAACCTGTGGCTGGTCTAAACAAGAAGAGCAGCTATTATTTCTTATTTTTATTACAGGTGGGGAAACAGTCTCAGGTACCTTAAAGAAACCTACCAAGTCATGTAACTACTAAGGACTTAAGAAAACTCTAGAAATTCTGATTCCTGAGCGAATTATCACTTTGCTTTCATTCTATATAAACATAGTTTTTAATCATGCAAATGAAATAAAAATAACAGGGAGCATCTGGGACATGTTGGGTTTCTCAGTGGTGCTTTTGCTTTGTAACAGCTTGTTTGGATTAAAGCATCTGACAAGACACTAGGAAGAATCTTCAAAATGGTAGCCAAGAATCTTATCAATAATTTTTAACTCCTTGATCACTTCAAGAATGTGAAAGAATTAAAAAATGAGATGTGAGAAAAAGAGAAATGGGAAGAGAGATAGGCAGAGGAGGAGGGGAAGGAATGGACGGGAGGCTGAAGGTAGGGAATGAGTGAGAAGTAAGAGGCAGAAAAAGAAGAAAGGAGGAGGAGGGTGGAGGAAGAGGAAGAAGAGGAAGGAGGAAGAAGAGGATATGGAACAGGAAGAGTTGAGGAGGAGGAAGAGAAGAAGGAGGAGCAGGAGGAGGAGGAGGAGCAGGAGGAGGAAGAGGCTTGTGACGGTTCTCTGTAGATAGAGTGACAATATGACTCACCCAATCTCTCATGGGTGGAATTCTGCTAAGTCTCTCATCTCTAGCCTTAGTAGTGGGTCCTTCAGAAGTGGGTCCTTCAAGACTGGTCTTCCAACATCCCTGTTGGACAATGACTAGTTTTCTCAAACACACAGGAAAAAAAAAAAAGAGGAAACAATCCTGTTTTTACATCCAGAAAAACTTTTACATGTGACAAAAGGTTAATAGAAGTTAAAAGGTTAGCCAGGTACAGTGGCTCACACCTATAATCCTAGCTACTCAGGAGACTGAGATGTGAGGATCAAGGTTCAAAGCCAGCCCGGGCGGGCACAAAAGGACCTGAGACTCTTATCTCCAATTAACCTCCAGAAAACAGGAAGTGGGGCTTGGCTCAAGGGTAGAGAAGTAGCCTTGAGCTGAAGACCTCAGGGACAGAGCCCAGGCCGAGATCAAGCCTCATGACCCATAAAGAAAGAGAGAGAGAGAGAGAGAGAGAGGAGAGAGAGAGAGAGAGAGAGAGAGAGAGAGAGAGAGAGAGAGAGAGAGAGGGAGGGAGAGGGAGGGAGGGAGGGAGGGAGGGAGGGAGGGAGGGAGGGGGGGGAGGGGGGGGAGGGGGGGAGGGGGAGGGGGAGGGGGAGGGGGGAGGGAGGGGGAGGGGAGGGGGGAGGAGGGGGGAGGGAGGGGGGAGGGAGGGGAGGAGGAGGGAGGGAGAGGGAGGGGAGAAAAAACAAGTTAGACGGTAAAGTAAATGTTGGGCTTGAATTTAGAGCAAACAGGCAAAGAAGTAATATCTTTGTAATCCTCTCTTCTACGTTATCTTTCACTTACTTGGAAACTAGTTATTTAATTATCAACAAAGCAGAGCGTACTTGATGTGGGAAATTTGCTAGTGGCTGATGGTTCAGAGTTTGGGAATGGTTTTACTCAGTTTGGAAGTATCTATTTGGTAATGCAAAAATAGAAGATCATATTGTGGAAAAGGCCTTTTTAGAGAGAGAAGACTCTTGGGATACAGTAGTAACGCTGGTCTGTACTCTCCTTCATGGAAATCAAGTCTCACCAGCCAGCTGTCTGTTAAATTGTGAAAGAGAAGAGGAAATAAACCTGGAAGACCATGAAGATTTATCTCTTTGTTCTCCATTAACTCATTTATAATTTTAGTGTCCACATTCATTCAGATACTTCACTATCATTCTAAGGCTTGGGGTATCTTCATTGGAGCCATGCAATTAACTTGAATTTAACTTTATTGTAATTGATTCTAATTAATTTTAAAGGTCTGAGTTACTGAGGTTCTTCTTTTCCTGTTTTGTATTCTGTTGCACAAAATAATGCTATGTATGTTATCTTTCACAGTAATTTGGAATTTGGAGGATTTGATTTTAATTTTATTAGTGAGAAATTGAACAATCCTCACAGGCATCTTAAATTTATATGCATGATACTCTTATGAAAACAAAAAAGACATTTTAAACTCCATTTTGTGGAAAAAATAAGCACAGTACTTTCATTCTCGCTATACAATACACTTTTCATTAATTTAATCAAAGGTTACAAACCCTGTTATTTCAGACAAGAAACATTTTTTTCAAAGTATATTTTTTCATTTACATCATTTGGTAGTTACCATAGCTACATCAACTCCTTAGATTTACCCCATCAGTCTTACTCTTTTAATGTCTCATGATTTCTGAACATTTTTTTCCTTGCTGATTTCTTAATTTTTTCCTAGATCTTTAATTATATGGCTTCTCAATGATGAAAATTTAAATTTGATTGACTTTCATTTTTCAATGGACAGATTACCATCTTTAATGTGTTTTTCTTAGAACTATTTGAGCATTTTTAAAAATATGAGCACTGAAGCTGATAGTTTGCCATTCTGTCTTCAAATAGGAAGGCTAAATTGAATGAATTTTGTAACATTCTCTTCTCTGATCTTTACCAGAGTAATTTCTATATTATTTTTACTAGAGAAAAAAATTCAAAGTTTGCTTGTAGGTTAATTTTGAAATAGTGCCTGTTTTTTCAGTTTAGAAGGGTGCAGCATAACATTTAAAAAATAAAACAACAGGATCATGCCTGCAATTCCTCCTCTGAAAAATAACTACAAATAAAGTAGGGCTGGAGGCTTGGCTTAAGAGATGGTAGAGTTCCTGAATAGCAAGTGCTTCTAAGAACATATGGAAACAGAGAAATTGATGAATAAATAAGAAAAGATAGAGAAATGAATGATCAAAATAAAATGAAACAGGAAACACATTTCTCACTAGAAAGTTGGTGTGAACACAGTGAAATATCTGTTTTTATTTCTATCAGGTCCTTTCACTGCTCTGCTCTTCTTCTACAATGTGATTCTGATCCTTTGTTTGAAAATGACCAAATGATCATTGTTTATAAATTGGCCGTCTGTTTTCCTCTATTTTCCCTTCCCTTCCCTTTGCATGCCTTCTTTGTGAATGATAGAAATGCAAATTTATCTTTGGGCCAGCTTATAGTTTATTAGTGTTCCTAGGTGATCTCACGGATTCTTCTTGGACACATGTTGGTGAGCTGGTGGCCTTGAGTGGACATGGCATTGGTTCTCTGGTGTGCCTTTGTGTACCATGCTTGGTCTGGGGTTAGAGTTGTTTCCCTTTCTCTTCGCTTATCTGCTAATCAAATGTATACAATGTTAACAATGCTGAATAAATCATAGATACATATATTACCCACTAACTTTTGTGCACTTCCCACTATGAACTCATCTTTTAATAAACCCCATGGATTCTTCAGAGAGATTTGATGTAAATTATGTCACCACAGACTTAAGCACGAAGGATGCTTTCCAAACACAAGTAGAAAAAATGTTGATATGTCCCCTTTAAAGCCATTTCTTTGTGTGCACAGAAGATAATTTTTTAATGTTTTTTTTCTTTCTCAGGCATCTCAAAAGACTTGATGTCTTCGAAGAAAAAGGCAAGAGCTTATTCTTACTTGATTTATGATTTCGAAAGTTCCTGCCCACAGAACCTGAAAGAAACATCAAGTAAAAGACTTGAGATAGATCCTCAAGGTAAAATTCAAATGTGGTCTGAGGCAACTGAGCTTCCACCTAGAGAAGTAGGACTCTAAGAAACAGTTAACTGGAAGAGCCGGTAGAAACCGAGATGTGTCATTTATATAGTAGGTTACAAAGGGAACAGGCTTTTCAGTGGTAACTCGTGAATAATGAGGAAGGAGACTGCTGTCAGCCCCTTGTAACACAGTCAACATTCACTACTTCATCTTTTCCCCTGATTCGTTTTGCCATGGAAATGCAGAGAAGTCTCTTTAAAAAGAGTTTTAAAAATAGTTTTATCAAGAAACATTTGTGAAAGGGATTTTCTATGACATCATCTCCCATTGTCTCACACAGTAGAAGCTGTCACTTAAAAGATTAGGAAGCATAGTCAGGTGCCAGTAGCTCATGCCTATAATCCAGCTACTCAAAAGAAAGGAGAACTGACGATTTGAGATTGAAGCCAGCTTGGAGAGACAAAACTAAGAGACTCCTGCCTTCATTTAACCACAAAAATACCAGAAGTAGAGCTGTGACTGAAGTGGCACAGGGCCAGCCTTGAGTTAAAATGCACCTAGTACCTGAGTTCAAGCCACAGTACTGGTATACACACACATGGGAAACAAGTTTATATTCTCTACATTATCATTTCTATATTATCAATACTTTGTAAGAACTTGGAGTATAAAAGTAGACTCAGATAAAGCTTATATGCAGAGATCTTACCTTTTAAAAGGTTTATCATGAACAAAAAGTACATATATAAGTATACAATAGCTCATTTAATCTTACATACTGAAGAAAAATAAATGCTGGCAGTGAGACAGAGTGCTAACTAATGAAGAATGGAAAGACAAATAGAATTAGTTAAGTTGGTGAGGAGCAATGATTATTGTTGCCCCAAGATTCTTGGATCCTCAAACCAAATGAGAAAATTATTCATGAGGGTATCTGAAGCAAGAACACCAGACATAAAATCAAAATATTGGCCTGGAGTGTGGCCTAGTGGTAGAGTGCTTGCCTAGCTTGCACAAAGCCCTGGGTTCGATTCTTCAGTACTGCATACACAAAAAAAGAAGTGGTGCTTTGGCTCAAATGGTAGAGAACTAGTCTTGAGAAAGCCCAAGAACAATGCCCAGGCACTGAGTTCAAGCCCCCAAACTGGCAACAAAAAAAGAACATCAACTTTAATAATTAGTATTTAGAAAATAGTAATAACAATAGCAGTAGCAGTTGAACAGTTTATCTAATGCCTACCAGGTATTCACTCATTTTAAACATTTTATGTATGCTATGTCTTTATGCTGTTATAACAGTTCTTGATGCTCTTATTCTATTTTATAGGTTTTATTTTACATTTTGTGCTCAGAGAGACTCTTCAGAGGTTTACTTTTACAAGCCTATTTTAAAATACATTTTAGCCTTATTCATTTATTGGGATAGTTGAGATTGATGCTTGCACATTTCACCTGCTTTCTTCATTCGTGTAAGTATAGAGTATGGTAAGAGAACCAGGATCCTGACAAGACTACAGTCTGCTGATCTTATTTGAACTGTGAATTTGACATGTACTTACTTATTTTTGTATATACACTTTTATTACACATGTGGACTTTCCCTACCACCACCATGACTGACATGTAGAGGGTTCCATAGATTTACCAACATCCCTAACTCCCTTTTCCATGGATATGATCTCTGGCTCTATAGTTTTGTTGTCTCAGCCCACACATATATACTCTTGTTAAGATGATTTTTTCAATCTACATGTTTGCCTTGAGATTGATGTAAGTTGTTGAATTGATCCATAATTTCTCTATCTTCCTTAATGCTTAGGAGCATCCCATGATATAAAACCACATCGCATTTAGCTGTTCATCTGTTGAGAGATGTTGCTTTTTGTTTGGGGGTTTTACAAGAGGAGCTGCTATGAACATACGTGAGAAGTTTTTATGTGAATGTTAGTTTCTATACTCTTAGATAAATGTCCAAAAGGAGAAATTCATGTGTCATGTGGAAAAGTGATAAAGTTAGGTTTAGTTTTTTATTAAAGAATTTATTAACATTGATTTTTACATCATATTTCAAATGACGTATTTAACAAACAAGTATTGAAGAAGCGAATCTATATACAATCACTGGCACTTAGATTTTAGAACATAATTAAAATTAAGCTGAGGGTATGTATCTATGTTATAGATACATATTAATATATGTACTAAAACATTATGTCTATAGAGTCATAAATTTTTATGTCTGTGTAGTTGTGTTTATATGTCCCATACCATGTCTATAGAACTGGGTATGCAACTATTCAGTCCTCGTTCTTGTACTGTTTTGATCTAATAGCCATATATTAAGAATACCATGGGGCTTTTGTTCCTTTGGTCTTGACTTGTCTCACTCAACATGATTTGCTCTAGATTCATCCACTTCCCTGCAGTCCTGGGCTTGAGCTCATGGCCTGAGCACTGTCCTTGGACTTTCTCAAGGCTAGAGCTCTACCACTTGAGCCTCAGCACCACTTCCAGCTTTTTTCTATGTATGTGGTACCGAGGAATCGAACCCGGGTCTTTGTGCATGCTAGGCAAGCACTCTACCACTAGGCCAAACTCCCGGCTCAAAAATGACATTATTTTATCTTATCTGTTGGCTATGTAGAATTCCATTGTATATATATACATTTTCTGTATCCATTCATCTGCAGTCGGGCATCTGGATAAGAAATTACCAATGTTTTCTTTTTCTTTTTTCACCTCCAAAGTAGTTGCACCATTTTTCTATTTCCTAAACAACAGATGAGGTATTCAGTTTTTTTTTCTTTGGGGGGAAATGGGCTATGGGAGGGTCCTCACTGATATTTGGTATTGTCAATATTTTTGTAGCTATTTTAATAGGTAAATCTTTTATACATTTTTTGATTAGTTTTCAGTTTATCAAGCTTGAATATTCAAAAAAAAAAGACCTACCCTGGCTCTTTAAGTCTATAATTGCTCTTTTTGTGACTTAGTGTACTCATACATCTTTTAACTTTAGCTATCTTTTTAATGGTTCTGTTGGAAATAGTTATTCTCATTCGCATACTAGTTAATCACTTTTCAACATTTTAAAATCATTGCACATTAGGTATGATTGATTTCTTTTTAAAGTATTTCAGATGTTTGACTAACATAAGACAATTTGAAGTACTTAAAAGATTATAAATCTTGGGCTGTGGATATAGTTCAGTGGTGGAGTGCTTGCCTGGTATAACATGAGGCTCAATTCAGTTTCCTGTGCTGTAAAACAAAGAAAACTTCTAACATACCACATTACCTTTCACTTGTGATTTTAAGGTGAACGAATATAAAGGTTGCATGGCTAACTGCAAGTTAGAATTTCCTGATAAATGTTGAAAGTAATTCAGTGGCTAAAAGGACATTCTTTCTAATGAACGGTACTGGAACAATTTGTGCATCAGTAACCCAAAAGATGAACCTTGATGTTATTCTCACATATTTTACAACACTTTATTCAAAATGGAATCTCAGGACCTAAAAGCAAGAGATAAGGCCAAAGCCTTTTAGTGGAGAATATAACAGGAAATCTTTATGACTTAATTTTAGGAAACATGCTCGCAGACACAAAACCAAAACCCAAATCTACATATAGAAAAACATACCCAAATTTGATTTTACCCAACTTAAAAATGCATTTGCTCTGTGAAAAATGTGGTCAAGACAATGAAAAGACAAGCTACCAACTTGAAGAAAATACATGCAAACTATTGGTCTAAAGTTTGTTTTTATTTGGATTATCTTGTTACTGGAATAGAAGTGACAACTTTCCAGTTCTTGTTAGAGTTTAGCTATATACCTTCATCTTGCTTACTTTTAAACATAATCCTCTCCCTATTTCCTTTGTGTACTGGTATCTAGGCTTGAATCCAGGGCCCTTTGATTGCTTGGCTTGCTGGTTTAGCTGGTGCTTTGCCTCTTGAGCTATACTTTTAGTCTAGCTTTTTGCTTGATCATTTAGAAATGAAATTTTGCAGACTTTTCTGTGTGGGCTAGTTTCAAATCTCAGTCCTCTGGGTCAATTAAGGTTACAGGCCAGAGCCATCAGCGTTCCACTTACCTGCTTTGGAAGATCTTTGCTACAAGAAGGAAAATATTGACCAACGGAGATTTGCTGCCAGCTGAGAATTTATCTCATTGCGTGCCCTGGAGTTTTAGTCAGTGTATTCTTTGAACTGATTAAATACTCTGCCGTTGTTATTTACAGAAACTATTTCTTGAACTTCAACATTTTTAAAATTAATTAATTATTTTTAAAATTTTTATTGTAAAGGTGATAAACAGAGGGGTTACAGCTATGTGAGTCACACAATGATTATATTCTCTCACAGTATTTCCCCTCTTGACCCTCCTCCCCCAAAGTTGTATAGTTAAATTTTAAGGTAGCATCTAGTGAGCATCACTGCTGAATTGGCTCAGCCTTGTGCCATTATTTCTGTGCTTCTCTTTCTCCCCCACAAATTAGATAAACTTATATACAAGACAAAAATACAAAAATCAAATACAGTGACAAAAGAGTATAAACCAAAGTGGGTAGGAGACCACAAATGTTACAATAAAAACAACTCTTGCTTCCATTTTTTTGAAGTTCATTGCAATAAGCGTCATTTTGTATGATCATATATAAAACATAATGACATACATTTCCAATTTGATTTTTTTAATGGATTGTGAATACTTAAAAAAATCTCTGTGGCTATACCTTGATATGTAAACATATTTTCTCCTTTATTTGAACCACTTTGGATCTTGATTGAATCTTATTTGGAAATGGAAAATTCTAAATATATTTAACAGATTTCTTTTTTTCTGATCCAAGATGGCAAGTAATGAGTTTACCCTATGAAATTTTGCTGTTCTAGGAAGAGACAATATCTCTATTTCTACAGAGAAAGCCAGTGCTCTGAAATGTCTTTCAAACAAATGAATTTAATCAAGTGTTGGATCTGGGATTCAAATTCAATTCCATTATGTCAGTTGCTATGGAGATTAGTTGAGTAGTGGTCAGAAAATTCTCAAGAACGGGACATAGTCAATGATATACTAGGGGACATTAGGAAGCAATGATTAGCAGGATTGTAAAGGAGATATAGAGATCCATTTCATCCAACTGATATTTGAAAATCATAAAAACAGTATTCCTATGAAGAATTAAACAGTATTTTCAAACTTTATTATTATTATTTTCATTTTATTTTTTATTATCCAGTTACTGTATAGAGGGATTACAGTTACATTTGCCAGATATTAGGTGCATTACTTCTCACACATTGATACCCTTTCTCATGTTTTTGTCTTCATTTCCCTCTCCCACCCCCTCACAATCATCTTGCTTTCCCCCTTTCCTTTCCTATTTAAAATAAACAAATAAATGTATATACAATATGCCAGGGAACAAAGTCAGATACAGTAATAATATGAGAGATTAACCATAAGGGCAACAAAGGAGAAGAGAAATAACATAGTATATTTAGAACAACAATCATTCAAGATAAAGCTCTTGTTTCCATGTCCTAGAGATCCTTTCATTTAGCCTCATCTTATATGACTTTATGTATCTAGGTTTTGAGCTATTGCAATCCACTGCTAGGAAAGTCCTAGGTGTATACTAATTATTACAAATGAGATAAACCATTGAGTCTATGTTCTTTTGGGTCTGGCTTACTTCACTTATTATGTGCAATCTTTATTTGTAACAGAGTTGATCCTAAAAGGTATATAGCTTCAGCATAAGTGATAAATTTTTTGTGTTTGAAATTTAAATTCAATTATTGTCCACAAATAGTGTTTTCTAACAAAATTTATACTCTTTTTGATACAGATTAGGTTGGCATATTTTAAACACTTGGAACTGCACAATGTTATGATATTGGATTATAGGTGTTAGAGCAGAAAGTCATCCATGGATCCACAGTTATTTCTTTTTTTTTCTTTCAGATTTATTTATTTTATTTTTTTATTGTCTGGGTAATGTATAGAAGGGTTACAGTTACATTTGCCTGATATAGGTGCATTACTTCTCACACATTGATTCCCCTTTTCACGTTTTTGTCCCCATTTCCCTCCCCCAGCCCTCCCAATCATCTTGTTTTCCCCCCTTTCCTTTCCTATTTCAAATAAACATATATACAATATATCAGGTAACAAAGTCAGATAGAGTAACAATATGAGATTAACCAAAGGGCTTCTTTTAAAATAAAGTTGTAGAAGAAGAAAGAAAGAAAGCTCTTGTTACAGAAGAATGATCATTTATTATAAAGAAACCCATGAAATAAATAAAAGGTTAAAAAAAGGCTGGCAGACCTAGATGTGATGAGTTTCACTTAAAATATAATTTTAGGGAAAGCCCGTAGCACAGATATTAAGAGCATTTGATAAAATGTTTTTGCAGAACAAGATATTCACACAATATTCCATATGTCACATTGACATTGTCAGTCTCAGAAATATTATTATTTGCCTGCCAGAGAAGGCCCAGGGTAGTGTATTGTGAAATTCTGTTCCAAAGTTCTTAAATCGTTTTGTGTGTGCTTGTGTGTGTGTGTGTGTGTGTGTGTGTGTGTGTGTGTGTGTGAGGAGGTGTCATGGGGCTTGAACTCAGCCTGGGCTCTATCCTTGAGCTCTTCAGCTCAAGGTTACCACCTTCACTACCCTTGAGCCAAGCCCCACTTGAGAAGGAGTTAGAGAAGAGTCAGGAGGGGTAGGGGAGGGAAGCAGAAGGGAGGTATGGAGAAAGAAAGGACAGGAGAGGAGAGGAGAAGGGAGGGGAGGGGAATGGAGGGGTGGGAGAATCACTTTTATAGATTATAGATTAAAGAATGCAGATTACAGAATGGCATCTCTGGACTCGGCCTGTTTGTTTTAAATTGTTGAGATGGAATCTCATTTAATATTGGGTCAGGCTGGCCTTGAACCAAGATCTTCCTGATCTTAGCTTTCCAACTACAAATTACAAATTAGAATTACAAATAAGAGCCATTATGCCTTGAGTTTGATAATGGGCTTATGTCTATGTAGGTGAATGATTGCCTTATTTCCTGTTTCTTATGAAGTGTAAATTCTATTTTTCAGTTAGAAGTCAACAGTTTTCATGCTGATTAATGATGAATATCTCAGCCTAAACAAGTGGGTGGTATATGTGAACATATAACATAGGGCCGAGAGTTTGAGCTAGTGGTAGAGTGCTTGCCTAGCATGCATGAAGGCCCGGGTTCGATTCCTCTGTACCACATACATAGAAAAAGCTGGAAGTGGTGAAGTGGCTCAAGTGGCAGAGTGCTAATCTTGAGAAAAGCCCAAGGACTTGAGTCTAAGCCCTGCGACTAGCAAAAAACCCCCCAAAAACGAAACAAACAACAACAAAAAATAACACATGAGGTAAAAATATTAATAACTGATGAATGGAAGTGAAAGATGTGTAGTATTCATCGTTCTGCTTCTTATTTTTATGTAAATTTGATTATTTTCAATGCAAAAGTGCTATAAAAAGATATTGAGACAAAAGAACTCTTGTAAGTCATATACATATCTTTGCATTCTTAAGCTCTCCCAAAATACCTCTCTTTAGATAATTACTTGTTTTATATTGCAAAATCAAGGTCTTGTTTCCAAGTTGTATTTGTATTGTAAAATGAATAAGTTTTGCATCTTAAGTGATAAACTTAATGTTACAACAGCATAAATATCAGGCAAGTAATCTCACAAGGGTATTCAGTAACTTCAAGTATAAACTATGATCTTGGTGTAATGCCATTGGAATATATAAAAATTGCAATAATTTTGAAGTGGTTTCTGTAACTGCTTTGTTTTTGGCATACATTACTGTTGAAGCCAGAATCACTTTATTTCATTATAATCACTTTTATAAGTCATAGTTCTCTCTATTAATCTTTATATAGCACTTTCATATAATAATTTGCTTCATAGCTGGTTTCTCCTAACCTTCCTGTAAGGAAAATTAGAATAATTTTTACTACTAAGGAATACAAAGGTTGAGTGATTGTTCTGTGACATGCTGAGAGCTAATTATATAGGCAGGAGTTAAAGGCATAGGTTTTAAGTACCTTTAAAACTCAATGGAAAGTACCAAAATCAAACCTTAATTTTTCCAAAACAAAATATTCATAATACTTAGAATGTATTTCTCTTCCCAATTATAATCGTTCCAAAATAAGATGTGAGTAAATATTTTATTATTTAGAGTTTCCTGTTTTGTATTTGTCTGTTGTATTTTTATTTATTTATTCACAGTTTTGCTTTTGATATGATGAAGGCAGTATCTGCCAACATTTCTTCATTAAAACAACAACAATAATAACAAAAAAACCTCAATCTGGAACTTGAACTCTGGAGCCTTGTGTTATTTCTTGGCTTATACACTCAAAAATGATATTTCATCATGTGTATAATCTAGCATTTTGCTGATTAGTTTGGGAAGGAAACCTAGTGGACTGGCTAGCTTCAAACTCTGATCCTCCAGACCTCTGTCCCCTGAGAACTAAGACTTACAGGCTGGAGCTACTGACACTTGGTATGCTTCTACTTTTGTTACACATAAGTGAAAAAAACATACCAGCACCCAGCTGAGAGTTCATTCTCAACAATTTGGAAAAGACTATTGACAGTAAATACACAGACATTTTGCTTCTTATATTTTTTTCTTTTCTCCAGTAGTGATTGTCTCTGGGCTGTTGATCCTGATGTCAGGCTGTTAAATAGTTGCTGTTTTTTTAATATACTTTATTATATTTGTAATGGGAATTGACATATTACAACTGGGCTGTGTATCAAAATATCTTCTGGTTTTTGCTTGGATTGACTACTTAACTAATAACCTCACTGTGAATCAGTGAGCATTGCATTTCAAAAGTACGTCACAACCATTTCGAATTAGATATGCTTTACACTTGGAAAAACTTGTTTTCATTGCTAAGATTTAAAAGATACTGAATTAGCATTAAAAATAAATTGACAAGGCATTGAAATAAGTTATTAAAGATAATTTTATAAATAATACCAAGCCAGGTGCTGGTGGGTCACACCTATAATACTGGCTACTCAGGAAGCTTAACTCTGAGGATCATAGCTAGTTCAAAACTAGCCTGGGCAGGAGAAACCACAGGACTCTTGTCTCCAATTAATCACCAAAAAGCCAGAGGTAGAGTTATCCCTCAAATGGTAGAGTGCTAGCAATGAACACAAAAAGCACAGTGACACTGCTAAGGGCCTGAGTTCAAGCCCCAGGACTGGCACACATGTACGCATGTGTACACATACACATAAACAAATAACTAAATAATATCAGAAATCACCAAATATAATTGAAGGTTTTATTTGTATGTATGTATATACATACATCCATGCATACATACATACAATGTGTGTGTGTGTGTGTGTATGTGTGTGTTGTATGTATTTAGTTTTAGTATGATCTTCCCAGGGGTCTAGTATTTTTTGTTTTTTTGGTCCTGGGTCTTGAACTTTGGGCCTGGGCACTTTCCCTGATCTCTTCAGCTCCAGGCTACCCTGTTACCCCTGAGCCACAGCCCTACTTCCTGTTTTCTGGTGATTAATTGGGGATAAGAGTCTCATGTTCTTGGTTGTTATTCTTAATGTACTATATTATTTCCCTTCACTTTTGCTGCCCTTTGGTTAATCTCATATTGTTACAGTATCCGACTTGGTTACCTGGCATATTGTATATTTGTTTATTTGTTTATTTGAAATAGCAAAGGGAAGTGCGGAAAACAAAATGATTGGGAGGGGATTGGAGGAGGGCAATGGGTACAAAAATATGAGAAGGGGTATCAATGTGTGAGAAGTAATGCTCTGACTATCTGGTGAATATAACTGTAACCCATCTATACATTACAATTAAAAAAAAGTCTCATGTTCTTTAGTGCCTGGGCTGGCTTTGAACCATGATCCCTTGATTTCAGCCTCCTGAGTGATCTAGTTTTAATGAGAGGAAAACTTTAGAATTGATAGGATGAATAAGCTTCCAAATTTGTTTCTGAGGTATTTGAACTAGTCAGTCTCATAATAGAGACAAGCTTAATAAGTTGAGGGAGGGGTTGTTTAGTTTTTCAATGTGTTCAATGTGTTTCATGTAGTCTTTTATTGTTATAAAAGTGATGTACAGAGGCATTACGGTTACATAAATCAGATAAAGACTACTTTTCTTTTTGAACAATGTCACCCCTTCTTTCATTCTCTCCCAGATTTTCCCTCAAGTCCCCTCCCACAAGCTGTATAGTTGATTTTCAATAGAGTATCTGGTAAGTCTGATGGCTGCATTTGTTCTGGTTTTATGCAAAACTACTGGTAGTTAACAAACCAAGATGGGTCTGGACTACAGGCTCCTTGAATTATTCCCCAGAAGATTGTTATGATTAGACTCAATTCAGTGTGAAAATGATTTTCCTTAATATGGTGAAGAAATGTTAATAAAATGATTTGGAAAGTGAGCTTCTCTTAGAGAGTTATAGAAGGTCAAGAGGAAATGTGAGTGATGACCTCCTACTCACTCACCTTTCACACTGACTGAGAGTTTGGGATGTATCAGGATTCTGTGTTCTGCAATTGCCAAAATGTTGCATGGAAGCTAAGAAATCCTGTAGCAGGCTATAGAAAAGAAGAAACAAAAGGATTACATTTTTCTGAATGAAAGCAATAAGGGTTAGAAGATTGTTTCTGAGAAAGAATTGTGGAGTATTTCTTTAAAATAATGCAATATCTATACACATAGATGTATCTATATCTATATATAAAGAGTATTAGGAATACTACTAAACTCAGTCTTTAAAATAAATTGAGGGGAAAAAAATTGAATCCTTTGGCTAATTTAACTTTGATACTAAGTGATCTTTCTGTTTCACTGGTGTCAATGAATAATTTGCATAAAATCCCTGCACTCATTCAATGTGTCATCACACCTGCCCCAGAAGAGTAAAATGCTGCTTCTTTTCTGTGTGAACAATAATGTATATTAGGGACTAGGCAATTAATTTATGAAAATACAATGCCTATTGAATTCATTACAAATGCAGAGAAAGGAAACACAAGGTTCATTGAGCCATCTACAGTAGGTAGTCCTTTGTTCCCACAATTATTAAACAATAATGGGAATGTAGTGAGGGCACTCTTCATATCATTTCTGTGCATTTTGCAGAATTAGTGATGCATAATTGCTTCTTTACCCTGCGAAGTAAAGGAGACTGTACTTCACCCTGGGGAAGAAAATCATATAAGGCATCTACTAGCACTAGCCACAGTTCTGGGAGAAGGGAGAGGAATCCAGCCTTCATTGAATATCTTACTACAAATTCAATTTTTTTCCATTCAAGAAGAGATAGAACCTTTGTCTTAGGGATTAAACAAGGAATTTTCCTTAGGATATGACTCTTTGTTTGTGTGAAAATATTATAGGGGATAATTAGTTATATAACCCACCAGTATATGGAGGGCTATATTGGTTTCTTATTTTAGTTGTTTATATCTTCCTCTTAGTGTTATGTTTAAGAGACCGTCTGATCAATCTTTATTTTTTGTTTTATTTTGTTTTTGCCTTTTCTTTTGTGCTGGTACTCAAGCTAGAACTAAGGATCTGGTTGCTGTCTCTGAGCTTTAGTTGCTCAAAACTAGTGCTTTACAAATTCAGCCACAGCTCTACTTCTGGCATTTTATGATTAATTGGAAAGAAGAGTCTCACAGACTTTCCTGCCCAGGCTGTCTTTGAAGCATGATTCTCAGATATTAGCATCCTTAGTGGCTATGATTACAAGTGTTATCACCAATGCCTAGCCTTTTAAATCTAAAATTTCAACAATAGAGTGATGTAGACTTGCTGAAATTCTGTTTGCTTCTTATGTGGTCATTGTTTTATATCTCAGGGTTTTGTCACTATTAAAATTAAAACATTTGGGCTGGGAGATTGGCCAGTGGTAGAGTGCTTGCCTAGCATGCATGAAGACCTGGGTTTGAGTCCTAGAACACCATAAAAAAGCCGGAAGTGATGATGTGGCTGAAATGGTAAGGCACTAGCCTTGAGAAAGCCCGAGGACAGTGCTTAGGCCCTAAGTTCAGTCCCTAGGACTGGCAAAAAAAAATTAAAATATTTAAAAGGGCTAGACAACAAGGATGCTGTATTACTGCATTCTCAATAGTATTTGAAAAAAAGAGCATATAGTACATTTTTAAATGGATAATTTTTGTTCAAGTCTATTATTTTAATTATTTGCCACTATTCTTGTTTCAACATTTATTGTAGCCACTAGCCCACATCGCTTGCCATTTTGTGTATTTGTGCCTTCTCTTCAACTTTGTTCCCTTTCTTGTATTATTCTCCATTTTAAGACATGCTAAATATTAAATTCATCCTATCCAAGGTCAAGACATCTGTCTATTACACTATACTTTTACTATGAACCATTTACAGTGCTCAGAAACCCTGGTGTGGCCCTCATATCAAACATCAAATAATCCTTGCCACATCTTTGCATTTTCCCCACATATAATGTACTCCATAAGGCATCAGTGAGGAAAAAAACCTAAGGAAGAATTACACACCACATAACTTTTACCTGTGTCTCCATGAGAGGTCTTGTGTCTGTTGCTAGTTACCATAACTTTCTCCCCTAAAATCCTTTGCAACCCCAAAGTGTCTTTATTTCCTCTTGCAATCCTGTGAATGTAGCTGGATTACCTGTCTTCAAATCCTAGTTTGTCATCCCAGATTCTAAGCAGGCACACCAAAGTACTTTCTGAACTCATGATGGGCTCTTCTAATGACATGTACTTTAGCTGCTAAAAAAAGCAAGGTTTTCCTAAATATTGATAGGTTGATATAGGTAGTGATAGTGTAAATATGCTCCTTATTAAAAAGCTATAAAGTCTGAAAAATGTGGCATTCTTCTCTAAAAAGTATTTCCTTTTAATGATACCCTATCACAGTAAAAGACTTTCTGTCATCTGAGCTAGTTATCTCTGATTCCTTTGATTCCTCTTTCCTTTCACTATTCTCATTCACATTCCAGTTGGTCACTAAGTTGTAATTACTTTACCTTCAAGATTCTCTCTCTATTCTTATTGCTAATGCATTCATTACAGTTCCATTAGACGATTATAATAGATTTCTACTTGTCTCTCCGCCTCTTCTATTGTCAGCTCTCTCTTTTCTACTCTACATTGGTACCTGCTGTCTTTTGCAAACACCATACATCACCAGAATGCACTAGACAGACTTCACAGTTTAAAAAGGGCCTTCTAATGCTCACTGTTTTAGCTTATGTCACTCACTTCCCAGTACTGTACTATCTAGGCACAAAGAAAGAGCCACATTCCAAGTTTTATGTCTTTTCTTTTTTTCCTGACATGCATGCCAATACTTTGGACCTTGGTCATCTCATACTGAGCTTTGTTCTTAATTATTCTTCCCCAAAGTCTTTACCTCACTAAGTCCACAACACTTTCAAAGTCTAGCACACGTAATTAGTTTTGCTGTAAAGACTACTCTTGCCCCTTCCACATGGAATTAATTGGGTCAGTCTTTCCAAAGTAGTTGTCCCATGTTTCCTTTTTTTTTTTTTATGTGGATCATGGGGCTTGAACTCTGGCTTGGATGATGTCCCTGTGCTCTTCAGCTTAAAGCTATTGCCCTACCATGAGTCACAGCCCCACTTCCCATTCTCCAGTGATTAAATGGAGATGAGGCTCAAGTTCCTCCTGAGTAGCTAGGATTACAGGCACAAACCACCATGCCCAGCTGGTTGTCACATTTTTCTGTGCTTTTAAACTATTTGACTATGTTTTCCTTCTTTTAAGGAAATAAATAGGGAATTATGGTTTATATCTTAAAATTTATATTGATACCTCCTTCATGATAAAAAGCTACAGATATCTAACCTATAACCCATATACAGAAAATTGTACAGTGATATTTAGAAGACTGAAAACAGATTCCTATCACTTACCCTATAAGAAAACCACTTTGTAATGTTTCAGAGATATTACATAAGATTTGTGCTGAATATCAAGAGTTTATATTTGTAATCCTAGCTATTTAGAAGGCTAAGATTTGTGGATCCTGATTCAAAGCCAACCCAGACATAAAAGTCTAAGTTTTCAAGTATGGCTTCTACTGTTCCTATAGTTTCAAAATGTTCCTAATGGTTTTCTGTCAGTAAACTGAACTAAATAGGTGTTTTTTTGTTGTTTTTGGTTTTTTTTGTTTTTTGCCAGTCCGGGGCTTGAGCTCAGGGCCTGAGCACTGTCCTTGGACTTTCTCAAGGCTAGAGCTCTACCACCTGAGCCTCAGCACCACTCCGGCTTTTTTCTATGTATTTGGTATCGAGGACTCGAACACAGGCCTTTGTGCATGCTAGGCAAGCACTTCACCACTAGGCCAAACTCCCAGCCCCTTAAATTAGTTTTTGTCATATTTATTTCAAAATAATGTAGTTTCTCATTACTATGCAAAATTTGTTTCATTTATTCCTTTCTCTGCTACCTAAACTTGATCTTTTTCCTCTTACTATTGGCTTATCTTTTGTCACCATCCAGTTGTATCTTATATTTTGGTCTTGGCCTTTTGCATCTTTTGCAATCTGAGTATTGCTTCCTGGTATGTAGGCTATTAATGTTGTTTTACTTTGTTTTGTTTTGGATGCTGAAATGTACTCTACCACTAAACTGTGCTTTCAGGCCCTTAACTTATTTTTTCCAACTAATGATATAATGTCCTTACAACTAATCCTAGAAAACCATTTATCCCACTGATTTAAAGATGGACTTTATAAAAATGATTCATTAAATTCCTTATTACTCACATGTATTGAGCAAAGCAAGTGAGAATTCCACATTTAGATCTTCAAGGGTGCTGATTTGAGTCAAACTCTTATCCGGGTCACTGAGTTTCTCCAAATAAGGGAAACCCATCTATCTACCTGGAAGGAATTAAAAATCTCCAGTTTCAACCACAGTACTGATTCTCATGAGCAGTCGATGGATGTTGCCCCTGGAGACCACAATGAAGACGATTTCTTAGTAATCATCCTCTTTTACATCTGTGTTATTACACTATAAGGAGTGGAAAAACCATTGCTCAGCTTGGGAGTTTTGATTTAGCTGCAAATGCCATAAAGCAAGAAGATACCGATTGCCTGCTCTTCAATAAGTTATTGCTCAGGAACCAAGCCTTTCACAAACATTCATGAGAGCTATCTGTGCATAAAGCACACATTTTAAAGGGGAGGGATTTACATTGCTATTCTCAAATGAAGTGATTGCATTATGCTTGCCACACTAAAATGCACACATTCTGAAGTGTTTGCATAAAAGCTTTGGCTTTAAAATGTATCTGGTCATGTGGAAGTGATTCTGATATTTAAAAAGCCTGTAGAGGTGTGTAGCTCATGCTTATTTGCGGCTAGGACATAGCTAAAATACTTACTTTGCAAGATAAGGGGTCCCGGGTAGCCATGGTTAATAAGAGTTCACACTATTTTGCAGCATCATTCTAGAGGAAACAATTTATCATGCTGTGAAACTGTTCAGCTGTTCTCAAGTGCTTTTCCTTCTAAATGAAGTCTCTGCTGCCTGGGCACAGCTGCCCCTGTATCAGTTATTTGCAACACCTCAGATTGACAGACATTATTGTTTCTGCTTTTGCTTTTGTTAACCTTAGTGAAGCTTGAGGAACATGCAGACAGAAACCTTATCTAACTTGTCACAATCATGTCTCATCACCTTCAAATAAATGGTGAGGCTGAAAGGACAATATAGATAATAAGTAGAGGTCTTCTTAAAGAATCGTTGGAGAACATTGGCCAAGAGGATCTGCCAAACCTCCCACAGCATAAACTCCTATGACACATTCAACAAGTAGAACCATTTTGTGGATGGTATGACCTTGTAAATTGCTTCAAACATCTTCATTCTTTATGTTAAAGCATACGAGACTCTTTTTTCCCATGTTTGGGGCTTACATAGTGTTCATGCAATTGTAAACCTAAGACTTATTCTTTTTTTGGAATAAAATATAATTTATTATTTCTGATGATTTTCATTTAGACAAACATTCTCACCTATAGACATCTGAAGAATAAATTTCAATATATTGATGCATTGATGTATTGATATGGTATGAGGCTAATCAAGTTTAAAATCAAGCTTCCATTTGAAACTTGAAACTTCACTACCATGCAGATTTTTCCAAATGATTTTTCTCACAAGCTTCTGCTTCCTTTACTAATTAACAGGAAAGTAAGGAAATTAATTTCAGATTATTTTCAAGTAACTTAGTGCTAAGACTTATTCTGAAGGTTAAAATGGGTTGTTTTTCTACCATAGGATAGAAGGTATAAGGACCATGCTTCTGTAACTGTAAATACAAATCAGCTGAGATGTCTGTGCTGCTCCTCTACAAAGACAAGACGTTTCCGAGTGATGAGCAGTAGCAGAGAAGTTTTATTGGACAGTTACACTTGAGGTAGCATCTGCAGGTCAAAATGAAAAGAAGCAGAACTTCCTGTCTGACCATTCAGATGTCTGGAATGTCATTACCTGCCTTTGCTCTAACTGCTGCTCAGAGCAGTGAGACAGTCTCACAGCTGTCTGCACCTTTACTAGTTGAATAATAATTTTAGTGAAGAACAAAAGGATGTCTTGTTTGCCCTATGGCACTTTGGTCCAATGTATGCTTTTCTATTTTAGACTTAATTTGTTTTGTCCTTAAAGAGTCTGAATGCTTCAGGGATGTAGAAATGACTTAACTATGGGTGACATTTGTCCTAAGAGAATATTCTTCCTGAAGAACCAGTCATCACCTGTTACCCAAATCAAACAGATATAAGAACGAAGACAAACAAAGTAGCCAGCAATACTCCTTAAATGAACATTTATCATTGATCTGGTAACTAAGGAAGTACCTAACACTACTATGAGATTAATTTCCCACTAGTTCTCTTCATTTTCATGTTTTCTTTCCATTTCAGATGATTACAATATTGTATTTTACTAGTAATGTCTAAGAACATTTAGAATTTTAAGCTGTTCCAAAAACAAGAGCCTGCCTAGTAATGGCAGAGGTGAGAAAATTGAATAGCAAAATCAAGCAAAGCGAAGTCATCCAATATTCTCTTTATGTCATAGGATTCCTCCACTCACACTCCCATTTATACACTTTTGCTTAAATTCTGGTGAGGAGCAAGTGAAAAATAGCCCCAAACCATCCAGTAGGGACTAAAGTGCAATGATTCTTTCTATTAGGGGCTGGCATGTAAGAGGGGCTACATGTGTATCTACAGAAATATAACAGGTAAGGAGTGAATTTGCATAGCCTACCTCTAGGTTCAGCCATAAATCCTGCTAATATGTATTTACCTGTGAGACAAAGCCTAAAGAGGGATAATATGGGAGTGTTGGGAAGAGGCACATAGAGCAGAGTGCCATGTAACTACCAATAGCATGGGCAAAGACCTGGTAATTATACCCTGACATCTTCATCTTCTGTTGAGTAAAAATTGGTTTGCCCATGATGTATGGAACTTGATGCTGAAGTAAAAAGTGAGACATGGGTATATAATCATGGATTGTGAAAATGGAATTATGTAGCAGCATGTGGGAAAAGTCATTTGCTTACAAAAACAAAAGTAATTACAAGTAACTGGAAAGGAGAAGCAGTGAGGTGGAAATGCATCCTCTTCTCCAGATGATCCTCTTCCTGACAGGAAGGACCAGAGCAGTGTTTGAGTAACAGCACCTGGTGGGCAAAATCAGCATGGCTTAAGACTTTTCTGTGTCTGCAGGCAGCTGCCCTTTCTTATGACTCTTTGAATATTGGCATAAATTACTATATTTACTATATACCTTGATGTTCTTCATATCACTTTGAGGACAATGAAAGGGTAAGTTACAGTATAGTTATTGTTTCAAAATAGATGTCAAGGACCCTGAGTGAACAGGGTTTTCTGGGTCTGAGTTGAAAGGAGATACAGTAATATAATTACTTAAAAACAAGAAGTAATAGAGAATGTGATAAAAATATAGACTGTTTTATTCAATACAGTTTTTGTGTACATTCATACGGGAAATATATTTCTCACCCTATCTCCAAAAATGTTTAAACGCCACTAACTTTGCCTGCACAAACAATACTACTCACTGTAGAGTAAGATGGAGAGGGAAAGAATCTCTCACCTTGATAGTGGGTAATCATCAGATCAGGATTTGGCCCTAGCTACATGACTGAAGAGTTGAGCAACCATGTTGATTTTCTTTCCTTAGCTACAAAATCAGATCATTCCAAGACCCCTTCCAGCTCTGAAGTGCCGACCTGATCTTCCTGCCTTCAACTCAGTGGTTGACATGGCAATTAGTGAAGATGGAAAGCAGCAAGGCCTTGCCCAGACTTGATTCTTTTCCAAAGCTTCCACTAGAAGAAAAGAACACCTGCCTTAATTTTATCTCAGTACATGAACAAAAAAGAGGAATAATGTTTCCTAGATAGCTTTAAAAAGAATCTCTACATTTAGAACCCAAAGGCTTTCTATTGACTTTTGTATCTGGGTAATAAAAGTCTTAGTAGCTGAAGCTTAATATATTTTTTAATAGATTACACATTTCCTCTTCTCCCTTCCCTCTCCCTCGCTCTCCTTCTCCCTTTCCACTTCTTCCATCCCCTGCCCCACACTTCCTCCTTCTTTCCTGCCTGTCACTCACCCAGGCTGAAGCAGTAGGTTATTAGTTGGTCCAATGTGTAATCGCAAGTTGCATAGAACGAGGAATCACAGCCATGAGAATTTCTGAGCGTGGAATTTACCTTGCATTTTTATTCATAGAGCACTGTCAACTGTGCCTTTAATACTACAGTGAAAACATAACTGACTGGTAATAAATTTGAAATCTCTTAAGGAGAATATCTTATGAGTGTTGGAAAAATGCATTTGCATATCCTAAAGATGTACCAAGTTCTTATATTTTAGATTGTGATTACAAAATTTAAAATGATGGTCATTAGTCTTCATCTGTAGATCAAGTGACTAGGATATATTTTAATATTTTACATTTTCTTCCTTTTAAAAAAAGATACTTAGTCTTCTGATGAGCAGCAGGAAGAAACAAATGGTTATCAGCAGGACAAGAAATATTGTGCCAGTGCCCTTTTAAAAGATTCAATGGGGAAGCAATTCTTTTGTCACCATTTAAATGTTTCCTAAATGGAGCTTCACTATGTTAATGGAAATAAATCTAGTCCCTATCCCTTAATTGAGCCTCTATGTAAAATCTACAGTTTGAGAAAACAGTTGGATTTATGTTCCTCAAAGTGTTTTACTTTAGATGGAAATTTATTTCTATATGTAAGATGGTCAGAAGTGCACACACACACACACACACACACACTCATTAACATTTTGTCATATTTTCTCCTTCAGCTTGACACTTAATACCAGGAAGTCAAAAGTTATCAACTGAACTGCTGAGCCTCAGACATCATAGACTCACCATATTCAAAAAATTTTACATTTAATATCAAAGGGGTCAGAGGAAAAAAAAAACCTGCAGCTGCTGCTTTCTCTGTTACACGTTGTCCAATTATTTTTGCCTTCTGGTTCCAGTAACTAAACAATAGTTTCTCTAGATAAAAATTCTGCATTTCTTCGTATGTCACAATTTTCTATGCAAAGATGTGTGATATGTTTTGGACAAACAAAGCACGTGGTCAGTAAAGACATTTGTATATAATTTAAAAAGTATAGAAATACACTTTATTTTAATTTGATGTTTCACCTGATTATTTCAATAAAATCTTTTAATCTGAGAATAAAGGGAAGATAGATGGCAAACTTGGCTATCAAAGCAGTAGACTATGAATATAAGAATAATGAAAGTTAAAAATATATCTCCCCTTTACAGGACTAGACTTAATTTTTTTGAATATGATATATTCATTTCTATAGCGCTTTTAAATGTATATATGCTTATATGTGTTAATATATGAGATGGTTCTTCCTACTCACCTGTAAAGAACCTGAAATATAGATCTTTGCTTGTTAAAAATAATAATAAAAAATCATCCACTTGGTTATTTTCCTACAAGTTCTCCAGGTACAAATGAAGAAAACCTCAATTACTTTTAAAGCTATCTTGCTTTGTATTAGATTAGAAAACCACTAATAGCTTTTGAGCCTCAATGTCTAATATTTTATTCAGGTCTTGCCTAGAAACACATTGAAATCATTACCTGACTTTTAAGAAAGAGGGGTTGTTTTTTTCCAATTAAAAACAAACCCACTGGCATACCCTAGCTCTTATTTCTTTTGCTTAGAAATGCTCATTTGACTTTCAGATTAGAGCATAAAGGATATCAACCAGAGAAAAGTGATGTTCCCAAAGGTGACATTTTTCAAAGTTGTTTGGGGTAATATTTAGTCACAAAATTAACCTTTTTGTTTTCACAGTACGGTCAACAAAGCAACCAAAGAATACATAACATATACTTCAATTCTATCTGTGTTTCCTAGAGATCATTAATTTTCTTTGGTATAGTGACAGAATGCTGAGAATGAGAATTGCATAAAAAATGCCACGGTAAAATGAAAGATCACAGATGTTACTTCTAAAAATTTTAAGCTAACTTAACCCACTTTGTCACACACCAGCAAGTCTCTATTGGAGTGGATTGTGAGATCATAAGGCCTGTAATGTTAGTAAGCATGTTATATCTTAGCATGGTAATCAATTGTTTGCAATTGGTAGATACTGGGGATAAAAAGTTTTCTTTGAAATGTTGTCCTAAACTGATAAACAGATGGATTGGGACAGGTTGGGGACATTTACTAGACATGGGTAGAATTCCAAACTTTAGTCTACATGGATTATGCATTGCAGGAGTTTTTCTTCATTAATGATGTATGACCCTGAATATATTATCTTATCTCCCTCCCACCGATATGTATCCAAAGAAAATTTATTACAATTTGTCTTGGCTACTGCTTTGTCAAAACCGATAATTTGCAAAATGGAGATCATTTTGTTGCTTGGGACAGCTCAACCCTCTCTTCGAGTTAAAAGATGGATCTACGTGTCTCTGAAGATGGAGATTAAATGTCAGGTTGTCTTGGTATGTAGAATTCAGCTTGATTCCAAGCTGAATAGAAATTTTGGTAAGAGCAATGATTATAGCATAAGATTCTTGGGCTTATTTTTCTTCTTTTATACAATATGGTTTATGTCTATGACCTACAAATGTGACTTTGCAATCAAACACTTGATGGAATAACACTGGAATGGCTCTATTGTGTTTTGTTAGGCTTGTTTGAAATCTTAGAATAATACAAGATTTCAATATAATATTACAGGCACCACATACCTCCAAATCAGTGCATCAATCACTGATTACATTTTAATAGCTTTTGAACAAACATAAAAATAAAATTCATAATCACAGAAATTCAGTGAGCTTTATTTTGAGCTTTTGATTCCTTCAACAGTCAACATAAAAAATAAGACATTTGAAAAATGAATGCATGAATGCCTGCTTTAAGTCCACAAAGTTCTAGAAAAAAAACAAAATGTTGAAGTTACTTAGCTAGCTAAATCTTTATACTTGATATTATAATATTATATACAGTATATATTTTCAAAATATATAGTTTGGAGAATGTTTATCTTGTAGATTTCTGATATACTAATGCTAAGGCTTGAACTCAGAATCTCACACTCTTTTTTGTTCATTCCTGGTTGTTCTACTACTTGCGCAAAACTCCTCGTCTGGCATTTTTGCTGGTAAATTGTAGATAAAAATCGTGTTTACTCTCTCACTGGTTTGGAATCAAACTGTAATCCTGAAGGTCTTAGCTTCATGCGAAACTAGAATTATTGTATTAGCCACCAGCTCCAGCTTCCTCCTTAAATTTATAGCGTTCTATAGATGTACACTACTATGAAAATATTATGATTATTTCAAAGCGAGTTTATTAAATTGACTATAAATATTTTTATTTTATCTTCTAATATTAATACCTCCCTTATTAACATTTTGAAAGTAGCAAGTTCGATTTGCTCATAATATTGACTTTTATGTCTTAATAGTTTACGTTTTATACTTTTCAATCAATCGAAGCTTGTGCGTGATTTATTAGAATGCAAAGAAAACAAAATTACTCAATGTCGGGGTTTTAGTCCTCTGTCCCTCCCGACCTGCAAGAGGGATAGAGAGAACACGCCCCGACCAGGACGAGCCAAGAAAGGAAAGGGCCAACTGACGGCCCCCACACAGCCCTCCCTCACCAGAGAACAATCAGACATGTCAGGGAGACCCGTCAAGGCAGGAACTCATTTACTGAGGAAGTATATTCAGCTAACATAGGATTCCGGAGCCTATCAGCACAAAGGTGGGCAGGGAGGGGGAAGGTAGATAAAGAAGGGGAATCAGGTGCTGTCCGAGAGGGCAGATGGTCCTATCCCAGAGGTAGCCTTACTTTACACCACAAACCACAGCCATGCCTTCCAACCAGGATACAGGCAGGTTAGGTCCCAAAACCAGGAAATGAGCACTGGGCCAAGAGTTAGGCCTCCTTTTCTACAGCATAGGTTTCCATTTCCCTGAAATGACCGTGCCCTACAATTCAATATAACATATTCTGAAAGTCTTGAGCAGTTTTATCATTGACCAGTACCTTTCCTTTTATAAAGATGTAATAAAATTTTCTGAATTTCCTTTTCCTCTGATAATATGTGATACCTTATGCTCTAGCAGAAATACTACATAGAATAAAAAAAGGGAAAAGATAGATTGACTACTCATGTGATAAATTTTGTGTGTGTGTGTGTGTGTGTGTGTGTGAACAGAAACTTCATGTGTTAGTAAAACTTTTGAGGCACTGTGGCACAATACCTCAGCAGGACAACTTAGAGAAGAAATATTTATTTTTAGTCTATCAGGGAAGGACTGGCAGAGCAGAGCAAACTGACATCATGGTTACCAAGAAAAGAGAGACAAAGAATGCCTGTACTTTGGTGGCTCTCACTGTTTTCCCTTGCGTCACTTTTAGGATCAGAGACTGAACAATAGTGTCATATTTAGGGCAGGTCTCCTTTCCTTAGCTAATGGTTCTGAAAATGCCCTCAGATATAATCCAAGGTATACCTTATTTCTCTTCAATTCCTTCACAAGCCCATTGAGTTGACAATCTTCAGTGACTTTCCATGAACAATTTGATAAGGCAGGCGAAATGAAGTCCATGTTCCTCAATTTTTTTGAATTTCTACCATCCTTTAAAAAACCACAGTTGCTTTGTCTGGTCATTCTATCTCCTATTGTTGATCTATGGAAGAATCTAATGACTGAGAATGAATGGACAAAGGGAACTTTGGCCTGCCACCTATCATTGGGGACTTTCCATGGAACAAGAGTTTGTTTGGATTTCTTCATAAATAAGTCACAGACAACAGAACATATGCAATGAAGATAAGTGAGATTTATTGTGAAACATCGTAAGATATATATAGATAGTTTACTGGTGTACTCACCTAATAGCTCTCTACATTCCAGACTTCCTTTGCTTTTCTCTATTGCCATCATTGTTTTACCTTCCTGGTAACAAGAAAGCTGCAGCAACTCTAAGCATCAGTACTCATGCTACACAGTGGCAAAAATGAGAAGAACTTTGTAAATTGAGGTGGACTGGACTAATGGAGTTACTATCCTAGCACATATTCTTTTATCAGGGAGAAAAATGTTTCTGGGTGCTTTCCAGTAGACAGTCAATATAAGTTTCCAGGAAAAGTAGAGATTATTAAAATTCTAGTATCTTCAACCCCTGAGCACTGGGGCTTTGACACTGAGGGGAAAAATGGCTGGAAATAGCCATTGGGTGATGGATGTATGTGTCTTTGACAAATTACAAGCATGCTTCTCTCATTGTGTTCAGTAATCAGGGAAAAGTTACCTCCACCGATGGAGCTGACTCTTTCTCCGTTTTGTCGCTAAAGATGTAGATCTTGACCAAGTGCATATTAGATAGGGATGCAATGGTTACAAGTCCTCTTTGGATAAGTAGTTGGTGACACCAGTGTTTCTTTGGATAGTCCCAAGCTAAATTATGTCTTGTCAGAGTCATGGATTAGCCTGCTTCAGGGACTTCACCACTCACAGGTCTAGTCTCTAGTCGACTAGAGTTTCTCTCTGACAAATAGCAGCTGGGTCACATTCAACTTTCCTATCTTTGCTTTAACTCTTTGCATGGCTCTTGGCCTGTATGGTCCATTCTCACTCCTGCATGAGTGAGTCAGCCAAAAACTAATGCTGGGCTGGATTTCAGTGGCTAAACCTAGAATCCTTGCTTCTTGAGAGGCTGAGAATGGAGGATCTAAGTTCTAGGCAAACCTGGGCAAAACAAGAACACACTCAAACCATAGTTGTGTGCGAGTTCATATGTCTGTCATCACAACCTATGTGGAGACAGGGATTGGGAAGATTTGGTGGTGCTAAACCAGCCCAGACAGAAAAGACAATAAGACTCTATGGAGAGAAGCTAGACATGTCTCAATGAAGATGGGAAGATGAAAGTGGATGGATTGAGGCTCATGCCTTGAAAAACCAAGGTGAATGTAAGCCTCAGAATATGGCACCAGCTCAGCAAGTGTGGGACCATGAGTTCAAACTCTAGGTATTATGCAACACACACACAGACACACACACACAACACACACACACACACACACACACACACACACACACAGAGTAAATGAACAACAAAAATAAACCAAAAGGACAATGATGTTTACATGTCAGACAGGTGTTTGGAGAGAAGAAGGAGTGGAGGAATAAGTAGTAAGTAGGAGGTGGTTATGATTGGATATTAAGATTATGAAACTAGGCCTCCAGGTTTCTCTTACTTCCTCCTACTCCATAAGCTTGAGATAGCAATGCACCTTGCATGTGAACCAAGGGAAAAGCTAAGGCCCAAGGCCAGGTAGAAATGGACAGATTTCAAGTTATCTACTGAGGACAAGTGAGAGAGAAAATTTAGAGTGAAGGGAGCAAACTTGTAGGGAGGACTTGGTAAACATGGAAAGGCAAAAGAACCGTTTGGTATGAAATTGGTTTTGATAGGTATCGATTGCATATCTTTTAACCACTAAATATGGTTGGGTGGATTGTAAGATACCCTTCCACCTGACTCATTATAGCTCCCAGTGTCACTGTCCACTGAGAGAAAGTTGATTAAAAACATCCCTCCCACCCAGGTTCCACAAATCCAAAGAGCACTGAAGCTACTCGTCTTTGACAATACCCAAGAATATTCTCCAGTGACTTACCTGGGCAGATTATAAGCATCTTCTGAGATAGTTCACAGAATAGATTCTTTTTTTGTTTGTCTGCATAACCTTCTTTCTTATGAAAAATAATTTTAGACAAAATACCACTAATTAATTTAAAAATCATTGTTACAATTTTTTTCAATGATTGTGAAGTACACACTTAGGTCAGTGCACTGATCTAAGAGGAAAATGCTCTAGAATTGTATATATTAGGCTTTCAAGATAGACCATCCATGTTAGCCTGCTTTCTTTTGTTATGATGCAATATCTAAGAGAATCAACTTATAAAAAGAACAACTTAATTCTGGTTCACAGCTTCAGAGGGTCCATCATCATTCAGCTGTATCTGTTAATATAACACCTCATGGCAAGAGGGTAGGGCTAAAGCGACTGGTCATTTATGGGAAATCAGAAAGAAAGATCAAGGGCCTAGCATCACAACAGGCCTTTCAAAGACATGTTATCTATGGCCTAACTTCCAGTAGGATTCATGTCCTAAAGTCCCTGCTACCTTGCAATGGTACCACTGGGTGGTGACTGAACCTTTAGTGCTTGGGCCTTTGGGGAACCTTTCAGATTCAAACTAAAGCACCAATGGTACTGGAATCCATGATTAATTCATGGTACTAGTTATTGTTGGTGCTAATAGCTAGTCACAACACTTTTAAAAATATGTACCGCCATAATGGTATATATCTGGTTTAACCACTGCCTAGAATTCACCTTATGTCAGCATTATGATCAATAATATCCTGAACCATTGCACAAGGAACTAGGTTCACAGCACCTTTATACAATTTTGCCTTTTGCAGTGACAATATATTCCTGGATTTCTCCATCTTTCGTATCTCCATTTTCTTTCAAAGTTTTTGGGATAATGGGATCTTAACTTTCCATACTATCAAGCAGGATTAGTTTTGAGGCAATCAGCTTCAATGAAAAATAACTTCATGAAAGTTTCATACAACTGTGGACACTTACTGAAGAGTAACTAGGTACAATATTAGATGCTTTATCAACATGATGGGATTTCATCCTCAGTTTTATTTGACAATATTTGACAAAAGGCTGTTAAGGAAGAACAAATGTGACATTGTCTCATGACTTATTCTAAAGTTTGTACTGTTTGTATAAACATAAGCTTATGTTTCACTTTGGAAAGACTTTCTATAAACAAGCCATAGTTTGTTCTAGAAAGAACAAATTACAGAAATGTAAGTTACCCATATAGATTGTATTCCCATTCCAAAATATTAGAACCTGAGAGAGAGGGAGGAAAGTAAAGTGACTATGGGGATATAATTTGGAGCCACAATCTTTGTGTTAGTTCTGCTTTTCTTTCTCAGTACAGTTTGAGTATTTAATTAAATTTGATCACAATCACCTTCTTAATCCTTTCTTTATTTGTTTAGTTTTTGTGAAACTACATGGCGTAACAACAGGTTATGGAGCCAAGACTAAGACAGATATCTGATATATCACTTGAAGTAAAGACTCCAGCCTAAGAAAGGAACGGTAAAGAGTCTGATTCAGTATTTTAAAATGGGATAATTAGTCATATGATACTAAGAGTGTGATAGGTTTTCTAGCCACTCCTAACATCCTTCTTCCACCTTTTCCTCATTTACTGGAATAAATTTAATGAGTTCATATCTTCACTCTTAAAGGTCTACTACACCATGAGTCATTTTGACTTTAAAGTGGATGAAGGGCTACCTTGTTCCTGATCTTTTTTTCAAGTGCTCTGCCTCTATTGCTCTTTTGCTTTGGCTATTTTTTTTTTTACTCTCTTTTCTTCCTTTGAAGATTTCTTAGTAAAAAGTGTTTTTGAATTTTAGCTATTTTCTCCTCTAACATGACTCACTTATATTTTGTCCTCTGTCCAGGAAGCTTTATATACTGTCTGGAATCACTGCTGCTCACTCTATTACCCCCACCCTCCCAGGAATATTAACAAAGTTAGCAAGCAGAAGAGGAGAAAAACATAGCAGTTCTTTGCCTGTAGCTTTTATACTTGTGTCCAGAGATCACCACACAGTTGGATGAGGTTAAATTTAAATTAGTAAAATTGTATTTGTCAGCTACCTAAAATTTTGTATCATGTTAGAAACAAACAGTTGACACTAAGTCAGGTTCAAACAGAGACAGTGGGTGTGAGGAGGGAAGTGGAAGGAACTCTATGGGGTTGTGCTCAGTGCTCTTCTTCAGCAAAGGTGGGAAATCATGTGCATGTGAATGCATGCATAAGATTAGGAGGTGAGCAATGAATATGCAGAGATGTAAAAGCTCTTGATTATGGTGATGGAAAACATGGGGTATGTTCAACTTTGAAAATGTAAATTTACATATTAACTTTAATGTTTATAAATGTCCATCTATGAAAGACTGTGTGTATCTACAGGAAAAAGATGTAGAATCAAATGTTGTACATAATGCGGGTCAGATATAATTTTAAAATAAAACATCTCTTATTTCTCTAAACTAGTGATTTATTTCTCTAAACTAGTTGTTTCTTCTACAGCCCTAATGACTAAGTTTAAATTGGTTTCAATGGTATTAGAAAACCTAATATATGTCAAGGGCATAATGCAGGCAGTATATGTTATATGTTATATGTTAGGATAGATGAAACCAAAGAATTTACTATTATGAGGTAGATTATGTTTTTCTTAAATGGGCTCTTCATTTAAAACAAAGAAATTGAAATTAAAGGAAATAACTCACTGAAGTTCTTCATGTATTTTGGCCATTTTGCTGACTAGTGTGCATATTTTGTGTTCCTGATGCATGCTAACTTTCATAACAGCATATGCTAGGGGCCTCAACTGTAGCCATGACAGAGGAACTGACACTGGAATAGCGCATTCTCTATGAATAACCTAAAACTGGGCACAGTACATTCAACAACTGTCTTAACATTCAACAAGAAGCAACACAGACTGCTAGATCCAAAAGAAAGGAAACACACAATGTGAGCCACAGACCCCACCCTCCTCTCTCTCTCTCCCTCCCTCCCTCCCTCTTTCCCCCTTCTCTCTGTCTCTCTGTCTCTGTCTCTGTATCTCTGTCTCTGTCTCTGTCTCTCTCTCACTCTCTCTCTTTCTGTGTTTGTGTGTGTGTGCAGTTTCCAGATTGCAAAGAAGGAGGTAGAGGCCCATGCTGGCTTTCTTAAGTGAGAAAGGACATCAGAGCTGTTGGCTAGGTTGGCATTTGTGAGGACAGGAATCACAGAGAAGAGAAGGACAAAGGGAAATTGTCTTAGGAATTGAATGTGTAGATTAATATTAAGTTGAGACTACATAAGAAAAAAGACTCAATGAAGATAGGCAGTTGAAAACACAGGTTCCAGAGGTCACACTTTTCTGAAGAGGAGAGCAGTTATGACTAACCTGGAACCTTGCTAAACACTATAGAGATTCCAAAAAATCAATTTCAAGGCGAGGCCTGTGAGACTTTTATCTCCAATTATTGACTAAAAAACCAGAAGTGGTGCTGTGGTAGGGTGGTTTCCTTGAGCTGAGGAGCTCTGGGACAGTACCCAGGCCCAGAGTTCAAGCCCAGGACTGACAATTAAAAAAAATGTTACCATAGACTTAAGATAAAATACCATACAGAATAATAGACACCTACCTTAAGAAATAAGGTGATATACTCTTAAATTTATTTACTGATAGAATAAGCCTCTACCGTCTTTAAAGTTAGACAAAAACTTCATTGCCTCTCAACAACATAGTATACAAGTTTTTTTTTTTTTTGCCTAACATCACACCTTCTCAGACATAGAAGCAAGAAATTAACTGATAGCTTGGGAAAGTAAAGTAATATGTCAGAACCAGAGATCACAGGGAAGTTAGAAATCTTGTGAATCTGCAAATGCAATATAAAGGTATTTATGAATTTAAAGAAGCAATTAGTATAAGGAATATCAATGAAAGGTATTTATCAAGAGGGAATTAGAAAGGTAGAGGAATAGAAAGCAATAGAGAGGGTTATTCTGACCAAAACATAATATGTGAAGATCTGAAATATCACAATGAAACCCATTGGTGTAATTAATACCTACTAAAATAATGAATAATAGATAATTGAAGCAAGCTTTAATAGGAAGGGGCACTAGCTGGAGTGGGAAGGACTAGCAAATAAGATGAATGAAGATGAATATGGCCAAGATAATTTGTGTTCATGTATGAAAATAGAACAGTGAAATCTATTGACATTGTTTGAAGAAGGTAAAGTTGATGAGGATACATAGTATAGATGTATAGAAATGTCACTACCCTTGTAAAACTAATGTATGTGTTAATCATTACAAGATAAAAATTCTGCAAAAAATTATAAGTTACTTGATTTAAAAATTAGTTCAAGAATGTTTATGTCAACTGGGTACCAGTGATTCTTTCTTATAATTCCAGCTACTCAGGAGGCAGAGATTTGACAATTGAAGGTAGACAAAACCTGGATTTTTTTTTGCTAGTCCTGGGCTTGAGCTCAGGGCCTGAGCAATGTCCTTGGACTTTCTCAAGGCTAGAGCTCTACCACTTGAGCCTCCGCACCACTTCTGGCTTTTTTCTATGTATGTTGTACCAAGGAATCGAACCTGGATCTTCATGCATGCTAGGCAAGCACTTTAACCACTAGGCCAAACTCCCGGCCCCAAAACCTGGATTCTTTTATCTTCAGCAAAAAAGACAAAAGTACAGACAAGGCTCAAGGATTAGGGTGTCAGCTGTGAATTAAAAAAGGTGAGAGCGGGTGGATGACCCTGAATTCAAACCACAGTACTGACAAAAACATTTTTGGTTCCTACCAAATTCATTAAATAATAGTCCCAAACTGGAAATAGCACTAACATTCATCGAATGAATGGAAAAAACAATTTGAATGTTTACAATACAAGATGACTCAGTAGAAAAAGTAGAAATAAATGCTATGTGTGCACACATGGATTATACTGGAACCTGTCATGCTGAACGAGAGAAATCAATCACCAAAATACTTATTTGCACTTTTGTAAGGTAATTTTATAATAGACAAAACTGAACTATTATTGCAAAGGAAGTCATAAGTCTTTATAATTGATGGGGAAAAGGTGAAAGGAGATGGCTGATAAGGGATATGTTGGAACTCACTCATAGATAAAAATATTCTCTACAATAATAGACGTGCATATTGCACAGGGGAGTTTAACCACATTTAGGCTTTGTATGCTCTTGTGTCTGAAAATTACATCTCAGTTTAGAATAAAAGTGCAGGGGGCTGGGAAGGTGGTCTAATAGTAGAGTGCTTACCTAGCATGCATGAAACCCTGGGTTCAATTCGTCAGTACCCCAAAACACAGAGAAAGAAGGAAGTGGTGCTGTGGCTCAAATGGTAGAGCACTAGCCTAAAGGACGTCCAAAGACAGTACCCAGGTCCTGAGTTCAAGCCCCAAAGACTGGAAAAAAAAGAGATGCAGTTCTGTTTTATTCATTTCTTGTGATTTTAGATAAATTCCAGTGGTTTGCTATCTATAAGTTGAATCATATAGACTTGTTTTACAAGTCTTTTTTTTTACAATAACATTGCACTGTACAAAATGATGTCCTCCAATTCTTAGTCATGTCTAATAGATATATAAACCATTTCTACTAACCCATCTAAAGAGAATATAACAAAAAGCTGCCTACAACTAAGTTTAGATAGCGATGCATTATAGCTCTGGCAGAAGCTCAAGGGAAATAGTGTTACTCTCTGGAAAATGGTCAGAACCTACTGGTGTGCATTAGGAAATGGCACTCCCATATACAGTCACTCAACAAGGGCTTTGCAAAATTGCCAAGGGTCGTAGTTCTGACATTTCATTTCAGATCACTTTAGCAATTTTTACTCAAAGGTTCTGATTCAACAAATGCTGGCACCCTTTTTCTTTAGTCCATCATGAAAGGAACAATCTGACCTGCGAATTTTTCCAGAGCAGAGAAAAGACATTATTAAGAGAAAGAAAAAAAAATGTTAAGCCTGCTATAAAAGGAGAAAAAAATTGAACCAGGTTAGCACCACAAACCTGGGGTGGCATCCATACCTACCTACCATGACATGGTAAACTACACAGACTGGATTTGTTGCTGTATTGTTACTGGGATAGTGCTTTTGCTAGTTTTTTAAAGTGTTTGCATGATCCCTCTGCATTTTTAGGACTTAATAGCTAGGCTAAAATAATTTGTTTCAGGCTGGCATACCAAGTTTCAAAGAGTACATTTGTAATAATAGGACTTTTTCATTGCTTTGAGAGAGAGAGAGAAAGAGATGGAAATAGAAAGACAGATATAGACATACAGAGGGAGAGAGACAGAGGGAGGGAGGGAGAGGGAGGGAGGGAGAGAGGGAGAGAGAGAGGGAGGGAGAGAGAGGGAGGGAGAGGAGAGAGAGAGAGAGAGAGAGAGAGAGAGAGAGAGAGAGAGAGAGAGAGAGAGAGAGAGAGAGAGAAATATTGGCAGACAGGCAGACAAAAGGAATATGTATGTGTGTGCTCATATAATCTAAAAATATTTACTGTTGCAAAATATGACATTGGATAATGGATTGAATTCTAATATGATATAGTCAGTTTTATTTGCCTACACCAAATCCTTAGAAAAAATTGTCATTGAAAATGTCTTTTTGAAGAAGAAATGTGTTAATTCATATTCATTTCTATTAGCTCTAGTACCTAGTGGGTGTTTAATAAGTGTTCACTGACAAGAACAAAAACAATTCTATTTATTACCCACAGCATTGTCTTCACCAACCTTTCATAAATGTACTTCTGTAAATGTGATTTATTCTAAAAAAGAATAAGTTAAAATAACTATAATATTCTAAACAATGTTTGTGGTACGCCACACATCTCTTGAATGTTAATCTCAGAAAATGGAGTTTTATGCACTTCATAGAGTTAGTTTTAAAGGACCTGCTTTTTGGAGGAGTAAACTGCTTCTCTGAATATTTAGGCATTTTATTCAGCATTGATTACTTCTGGAAGAATACAGTCCTCTGTCCTTGGTTTTTCTCAGGTGGTAGGCTAGAGCTTACCACTGGAGCCACAGCACCATTTGTAGCTTTTTCTGTGTATGTGGTACTGAGGAATCGAACCCAGGTCTTTGTGCATGCTAGGCAAGCATTCTTTACCACTAGGCCAAACTCCCACTCCCCAATTTTTGTTTTTGTTTTTTTCTTTTCTTTTTCTTTCTTCTTTTTTTTTCATTCACCAAGAATCTAGGTAAAGATATACTAGTGGCTTAAACAAGACCACTTATCTCTCTATGAATGACATACTAATTCTTAAATGTAATTGATGCTCTGGGTCCATGTTTTATATTTGCAGCACTGCTAGATGCAGGTGAGAAACCCTTTCTTCTTGAAACTCTTTCCTCTACATGTGATGATATAACATTAAGTTGGTTGCTCTTCTGCCCTCCCACATTTATTCCTCTCAGATTCCTGCTAAGTGTTTCTCACTTCTTCCACATTATAACTCTGCAAAACATTCTTCTACAATTTGTCCTATACTCCCTCTTGATGTCCCCTACCTTATCTTCTAACACTTGGCCTTTCTCCCTCAGATTTATTCACATAGGGCTTGTCTCCTTTTCTCTGTATTGCAAACTCCCTGCTTAAGACCTTTATATATTTTCTCCATCTGCATGGGATTCTATTTATTCTCTTTCTTAATATTACTTGGAAATCACCAACACTCATTTATATATAATAATCTTACCTTTTGGGGCCACACTTGTGTATATTGTCAGTGTTATAGTCCTTTGATATACTAACTTTCTTAAAATCACTTTTGAAATAAATTAATACATTAGAAAAATAAATATAACAGAATAGCTCAGGGACAGATCTCAGGCCCAGAGTTTAAGCCTCAAGACTGACCAAAAAAAAAAAGTAAAAGAAATATAATGTCATTTTGATAAAAAAGCTTATTTTTTCATAATTAAGAAAAATTGAGTGCAATACTAAATATTATAGAATCTTTTTAATCTCCCATTTTGAATATGTTGGCCTCTTCTTTAGTTCTTTTTCTCAACTCAGGTACCATTTTTTGAAGAAAACTTTTCTTGATAATTGCTTCCTCAGAGTAGGTCAACCTGTCTATGAAGTATTTTAATAACATACTATATTTTCTCCTCTGACTCCCTTCACTAGTTGCCAGTTAAGCATTATTTAGTAAAGTTATATTTATGTAGTAATCAATTTCTGTCTTTCCATTTAGGACAAAGTTGATAAGGGGATATTAGACATCTAGCTTACTCATTGCTGTGTCTTGCAAGCCTTGCTGACAATCTTGTGGATGCTCAATACTTATGTGCATATTTCTGGGAAGAATAAAAGAATATATTAATTTATATATCAAAACCATATTTAGTGAGCTACTATGTATGAAGAGCTGAGGTTGCAAAGGTACCCAAGATATATTATTTCAATTGCCTGTGCTTAGATGTTGAGTCTTGCATAACGATCAACAGTCACAGAATAGCCTTACCTGTGTTGTAACTGTGGTAGCAATGGCTTACTGTGGTGGCATAAAGTGAAACCAAATCACTTAAGTAGAAAGGTGTCACATTTAGGGTAAGCATGTCATTACACTGAACAGTCTCCTGGTCACTGATACAATGAAAGACAATGAAGATCCAGGAGCCAAACCAGTGGATCAGAGATACAGAAAGAAGATATGAAGAATGAGGTTGCAAAAGTAAGGTAGAGTCTTATTATGAAGATTATACCTCAATCACTACACCTTAGATGTGACCCTAGGAAAGAATAGTACATTCAAATCTTAAGCAGGGGATGAGAAATGCAGCTGCCTTTTTTAAGTCAATAATTCAGATTAAGTTGACTGAATTGAAAGGGAAAAGGCTATAGGCATGAACTGAAGCCATGGCTCTGGAGTTATTTTGTGAATGGGGATATAGAGTCCATTCTGTACTTTTATGGGATTCTCTTTTGAGTGGCTATATCTTTACCTAAATTATCCAGCAGAAAGGAAGAACCCAGACTGACAGGTGCCAGGAAAAGCTGCTCTGACATATTTAAGGAAAGCTGTAGCATACACTATTTTTGCTCATCACTTGTCTTCATCTTTTAGAACGGTGAGAATTTCCCACCTCCAAAGGAGCTTCTAAAATGTTTTATATGTTCTTTTGTGTACTACCTCCATTTAAATATATAAACAATATGTTACAATTAAAAGAGGAATAAAGTAGATATTTGACCTTAATGATTTGTAATTTTCTGAGCAATGGAGTATAGTTATTACCTTCGAAATTAACCCTGTGTGTTCTATATGCTGAAGAATGGTCGGATAAAATGAAAGAACTGGTTTTATGGAGTAACACATAGGTTCCATCAAATTCAGATGCTGAAGTTCTAATTCCTAATGTGTATTTTTAATAGGACCTTTAAAGAAAATATTAGAGTTAATGAATATTTTAAGGGTAGGGTCTTAATCCAACATGTCTAGCATTTTTGTGAAAAGAAGGGGTATATAAAAATGCTATGAGAGACCATAGGGAAAGAAGGACACATCTATAAGCCAAGGGGATAGATCAATGGAGAACCATCAGACATTCATTCGCGAATTTATAATTTGAATAACTATTAGCTTGTTGGGGACCTGTGGAAGGGCTTGTTTGGAGGAACTGGTCATTGGAGATGTGCTAGGTGATATCTTAGCCTTAGCTCCTTCCTGTTAATACTCTTTACTTCCTGGATGCCTGGATTATAGCACATTTCTTCTACTTTACCCCTCGTCCATAATGGTTTACCTTTCAATAGAGTTAGATCTTGACTGAAACCTCTAAAATCAGGAGCCAAAGCAAATCTTCTTCAATGTTTTCTCTGGGATTTGCCCTAGTTGACAACAGTCTGGTTAACAAAGAAGCCAGAAGAGATAATGCCATTACAGGAAGTCTTGCATATATACTCTCACAGCATATAGCTAGAAAGAAAATTTCCTCTAATTCATATAAGGTAAATCACCATCTTTACTAGATATTCAAATGTCTCAATTTCTTAAATTAACTGTTCCTCTTTGTAGTCATGAAAACCCTGATCCTCCATTTTATTTTTGCCAACTATTATGTTAGAAATTGTGTTTCAATATGGATGTATTCTTGAACTCTGTTGTACAGGTTGGTCAAAATATTCATCCTGTATTAATTATATAGTCTTAATTACTATAACTGGCTACAAATTTATAGCTATTTAATGATGCTTAATACATAGAAAATCTACCTGCTTTTTTCCTTTTCAAAATATTTTGGCTCTTTTTACATTTATTTTCTTTTAATTAATATTTTCAATGGATAATCTATTTATATATGAGCTGATGTTTTGATCAATATTTAAATTATGTAATAATTAAATCAGGATAATTAGCATACCTAGCACCTCAATTATCACATTTCATTTTGGTGAAATATTAGAAATTTATTTTCTTAGCATTTTTGAAATATATAATACATTATTATTATTAACTATAGTCATCTTGCTAGGTGACTAATTTTATAATTAGGTTGCCAGGTGGCAAAGTGAAAACACATAAATGTACACACACATATATACACAGGCAGGATTTTGATAATGATATTTGGGAAATACTCAATATTGAGTATTCTTGTTCATGAATAAAGGGTATCCTGCCATTTATTTAGGTTTTCTCTAAAGAAATAGTATAATTGTATAATTTCTTATTAGGGATTTTACAAACATTATATTTCTGATACCATTATAAATGATAACGTTACGAGTTTTCTTCTTTAATGTTGGCATAAAAACATACTTTTTTTTTTCAAGTCTTGCTAAGATATTACCCATAAACAACCGAAAGGTTTTTTTTATTTTCTGAACAAGAAATTATTTCAACTGAGAATGACTATTTTAGGTTTCTCTTTCTAATTAATATACTGTTCATTTCTGTTTCTTACTTTTTGTGCCCTTCAACATAAAGTTGAAGAGAATTAATAATACTTGATATTCTTGATTCCAAATGAAAGTTATTAATATCTAATTATTTGATAGAATGCTTGAAGTGCTTTTCTTTCTCTTTAATCTTTTCCTTTCTTTTCTTCTTTTCCATTTCCCTTAGTCATACTCCTTCTCCTCCTCTTGACTAGATTTTGTCAGATTAAAAAAGACATACTTCTAATCTTAGTTTTCAGAGATTTTATTCTTTTTTAAAGCCAAAAATAGGTTTCAAAAGTCAGAATGTTTTCTATTTATCAGTGAAGTGATATAGTTTTTCTTTTGAGACAGCTATTAATATTGAATTTTTTTCTAATTTAAGCTAACCTTGCATTTATAGCACATTCCAATGTGTTTAGGGTGAATTAACTTTTTTTTTAGCACTTTATGAGTTTTGTTCAGTAATACTTTAAAAAGATTTTTGCAAATACATATATTTCTTTTGTGAAATGTATGTTATATTTTTAGAAAGTTCTTTTTGAATTTCAAAAGTATTGAATAGTTAAAACATGAATTTATTATTTTCATATCTTTAGAAACTTATTTATACACTCATTTTATCTTTGATATGTATCAGCTGTTCCCTTTTCATTGTTTTGTATTTTCCTCATATATATAAATATACACTATTCATACACATATATATTCATATACATATATATTCATATGTATTCATATACACATATATTCATATACATACATATATATGCATTTCTTTTTTTCTTTTCTTTTATTTTCTAGTCCTGGGCTTGAGCTCAGGGCCTGAGCACTTGTCCTTGGGTTTTCTCAAGGCTAGAGCTCTACCACTTGAGCCACAACACCACTTCTGGCTTTTCTTCTATGTATGTGGTAGCAAGGAATCGAACCCAGGTCTTTGTGCATGCTAGGCAAGCACTGTACCACTAGCCAAACTCCTGCCCCCCAAATATGTTTTTAAATCAATAATCAATGTTTTATTTTCTTTATTACTTTCAAATGATTGTACAAAGGAGTGAATTCAGCATGTGAGTTTATAAATACAGTGTGTCTTCATTTTATCCTTTTTTCTAATTTGTTGATATGCATGCCTATATCATTAACTTCTAAACTATTCTTTTTTAAAATGCATTTTTACTCTATTTTTTCTTTTACATGAGACACATTTAAAAATAGTATTTAGAAAGATTTAATTTTTGTAGTTGTTTTTCATAAAGGCATTTTTTTCTCTGTATCTGTGTTGAGTTATTTATACTCTCTCCCATTTGTTATATATTTGAGTCTTTTTAGTCTTATTGTAATATGATTTTGACCATTTGGATTCCTGTAATTCTACATATATTTTAAATTATAAAATTTTCATGGTGGTTCTTCTACCATTATGTGTTTCCCTGGATTTAATTGAATAAACAATATACTTGTAATATATGCCAATCTTTAAAAAATGTTTCTCTTCCTATGACATTAATATTCATTTAGATATGGCTATAATTTGCTATTCTATTTGATATTTAATTCTATATTTTTAACATTTTTGTGTGTATTCACGCCAGTTTTGTTTTGAACAATAACAACTCTTAATTATGTTTGGGATACTTTGAAGCAATAGGACTATTCAATAACAGGCAGTGGTTGACAATGTCTTTCAAAAGCTGTGAAGGATGTTCAAAAACATATTATATTGTTTAAATGTCAATGTAAGAATAAGGAATTGAATAATGAATCAAGAAAAGCTTAAATAATACATGACAAATGAAACTATAAAAACACAAGTAACATGTTTGTGATAATTGTTCATTTTATAATTGCTCATTTTATAAGGTAAAATGAACTTCTAGAAGGAAAAAGTGACAAGAATATTTTGATCTATATTAGATCTGATTAGAAGCATTACTTCAGATGCTCAGATATAGGTAGAACTTTTATGCTGGTTATGAGTAGAAGCAGGATTTCTTACTTTATTTTAGATAGAGAGCAAAACGTAGCTTCAGGTGGTTTTTCTCAGTGGCTTGTGAGAGAAAATCCAGTAATGGTGTTGCAGTAAGCAAAGAAAGTGTGGTTAGGTGGGCAAAAGTGAGGCCTTAGGAGATTGTTTATCTCCTTAGGCTTGAGAGTATTTGTGTAAACTGTTAGAAAATTTAATTATGAGATAGATACAAAGCTCATTTGTTTTTAAAAGGTCACTTTAGCTGCCACACACAATATGAACTGGGATAGGCAGAACAAAAGTTGGAGATCAAATTAAGTGACAGTAAAAATATACGTAGATGATAGTAAAACTGAAGATAATGGGAACAATTTTCAATGTGTTTTGGAGCTATAATGGACATAATTAAGGTAGCTTATTTTTTTCTAGACTAAGATGAGTGAAATATAGTGTTATTTGTTAATGATAACATAATGGGGAAATGTATAGAAAATGTGAAATTTGGGGAGAAATCTGATATTCCTATTTGGGGTAAATTAAACTTGAAATGTCTGAATTAAGGGAGCTTTTACAGGATGAGAGTTCTAACTCAGTAAAGCCTTATGCTAAACTTAAAATTTGAGGTGTCATTACTGTTACAATATTAGAGTTCTGAAAATTAACAGGATTACATCAAAGGAAAGTATTGAAAGAGAATAAAAAGTTCCAGGCTCTGGTGACTCATGCCTGTAAACTCTAACTTCTCAGGAGGCTGAGATCTAAGGATCAAGTTTCAAAGCCAACCTGGGCAAAAAGAGTCTGGGCTAGACTTCAACAAACTACCAAAAAACACAGAAAAACAAAAACAAACAAATAAAAAGCTGCAAGTGGATCGGTGGCTCAGTGGTAAGTACAAGCATAGAGCAAAACAAGCTTAAAGAGAGATTGTGACTATGCCCTGAGTTCAAGTCCCAGGACTGCCACCAAAATAAATACATTAAATAGATAAGAGCAAAGATAGCTATGAATGTGTGACAAAGAATTCAATATTTAAATGGAAGATGAAAGAGAGAGAGAGAGGTTCATGATGGTATCTAGAAATCAAGGCATCATAATTGCAAATTACAAATATTAAAAATATAAATTATAGTTTTGGTGGGCATCAGCATATACCTTTAGGAAACACATTCTTAGCAATGATTCAGGAAGAAGAATAATATTGCATTTTGTCAAGGAACATGCTAGTTAAGCTTCAACTATTCTATTACTACTATTAAATCAAGCTGGATGTTTCCAAATTAGAATGCTGTGCTTTTCCTGGGTGCTGTTGCGTCTCATTGGGTTAAATTTTGCGTTATGTGACTCATCATGTCTTGACTTCATAAATGCCTGGGAACTTTACCATTGAATGAGTGAAGCATGTCCTCTGAAGTTGAAATTCTGCATTTCAAAATGTTCTTTTGTTTTGTATGTGTAATACCTATGAAGAATTAGGTTGTGGCAGGGGATTTGGCCTAGTAGATTGCTTGCCTAGAATACACAAAGACCCAGGTTCGATTCCTCAGTACCACATACATAGAAAAAAGCCAGAAGTGGTACTGTGGCTCAAGTGGTAGAGGTCTACCCCTGAGAAAGCCCAAAGGCAGTGCTCAGGCTCTAAGTTCGAGCCTTAGAACTGGCAAAAAAAAAAAAAAGAAGAAAGAGAAAAAGAAGTAGGCTGTTGATAGAATGACTGTGCTTCCTTCCTTACGATTCTCATTAAGTACATATTTCAGAAAATGTTTATAATTCCATGAAACTAACACGTTTTTGAAGGGAAAAATCGTTCATCCCCAGGCTATGACTTTCGAGCACCAAAATAGAAGATAGAAATGTCACAGAATGTTATGGACAGATGTTAGTTAACTTTGAGTATTATGTATACATTTAAACTTTGTTTTCCTTGTATAAAGGAGCAAGTTCCTTTGTAAGAATATTAAAAAAATAATTGATATACTTTGTAAAAAAAAGAAAAATCAGGCTGGGAGTTTGGCCTAGTGGTAGAGTGCTTGCCTAGCATGCATGAAGACCTAGGTTCAATTCCTCAGGTAGCACATCCATAGAAAAGCTGAAATGGTGCTGTGGCTCAAGTGGTAGAGTTCTAGCCTTGAGGAAATCCCAAGGACAGTGCTCAGGCTCTGAGTTCAGTCCCCAGACTGGCAAAAAAGAAAAAAAAAGCATCAGAGTCCTCAAAAGAAGAGTGAACTTTTTCCTGTTAGAATAGAATTTGATAATTTCTTTTAAAAAAGGCAAAAATGGATTTCAGGATTTTATGAGCAATGTAGATTTAAGTCACATATGGAAGTTCGCTATGATCTTTGAATTTCTTAAGCATGTGCTCAAATGATTGGGCTACTTGGCTTCCTGAGCAATTCAAATCATTAAGACACTTTAAATGTTAAACAATCGCAACAACTTTGGGATTGTAAGATAGGCCATAATAGTCAGGACTAAAAAATCTATCCTAAAATTTACTTGGAAAAAAATAAGAAACTTCTTTTGATTTCTCTGTTACAGTCTGCAGGAGTAAAGCTCCAGATGACATCATGCTCAAAGGAAAAAATACATTTCACTCAGATTTGTCCACGTCCTGGTTGACCATAGTTAGGTCAGTTTTGGTGATGGCTATCTTTAAATGAATATTGTCAGGAACACCCCAGATTTTAGCTGACGCATAACACTGCTGGAAGGCTTATTGCAGTTAAACAGTGAATCTCTCCTAATAGGCTTTTTACAAACTCACCACAGATAAGAAATGCGGGTTCTCAGAGGGTAAATTGTCTATTGTGTGTCAGAGTTTTAATTAAAACAAACAAACGAACAACAACAACAACAACCCCTATAGTTTGTTTTCAGTCCAATTTTAGAAAGAATACAGGAAAGAAACCAACAGGTAAATGTTACAATGCCTTGGCACTATATCCAATTCTCAGGCCAACAAAGAAGCGTATATGCAGAAAATCTTACAGGAATAAAGCATGTAAAATACATAAAAAAGCTGCTAGTGCTTAATTCCAATCTTCTTCACAGCAACTGGAACTGCTGATAAGACACCTATTTGTAGTAATGATGCATAATTTCAAAACGTAATAGCCCAGACCTCATAAGGACGGACAAATGCCATCTTTTTAAAGGAAATAGTTGCAAATGTGAATTGCAATGTGCTGAGGCCTTTCCAAATGCATTTTAACAAACAAGGCAAAGCGCCAAGGCTTGGTTTTTCCCAACAGGATAGGAAGAGCATGGAATCTAACTGTTATAGGCCCATCCGGTATTTGTCCATGTAGAATCATGTAAATGTTTACGTATGGTCGATTCATCACTAGTGGGCATTTTAATGGGGACATAAATATTATAAACTGTGTTTACAACAGATAAATCAAAGGAGTGCTGAAGTAATTTGCAGTACTAAAGCTCATTTTGGATAATTATGGTGTCCCTGAAGAATGTGTTTATGTATGACAAAGAAGAGAATTGTTAGAAGAAAACTGTATAGGCTGGGTGATATTCTGTAAAGAGAAGGGGCTGATTCTACTTGGGACTAGCTTAGCAATGAGTGAGAACATTAATGAGAGAGGATTCTGTGAAATGAGAAAAGGGGAAACCCATAGTAGCTTCTGTTGCCAAGCTTATCTTAGTCAAATTTCATGTAAATGGCTTACTGTAACTACAGAAACAACATGAAGTGATTAGTTAAGAATATTCTGGCAGTAAAGATATAATATTTTGTTGCACATTGCATTCTAGTTTACATTTTAGGCAGAGGTAAATTATCCTGCAATGTTGTTTATCCTTTATTTATAGAAGGCTATTTTCATCTCATTCTTAAATGGCATTATTAGCTTATATCCCATTTTCTATTTTATTAGACTGAGGTGATTTAAAAAAAATTCCTTATTTTCACTGAGAACCATATGGCACAGTGAACTTTAAACACAATGAGTTAATAAGGGGAATTAAACAATTGTGTCTATTATCTGGAAGGTCATATAATGCGATTATAATTTCTTCCCTTCAGGTATTGTCCATCTGTAAACAAGTCTGGCTTTTTTTTCTCATAAATGTTCTGCTGATTAGATTAATTTCCTATGAAACACAAATTCCCTTTTCTTCTCTGACAGGCTAGTCAGACTGCCAGTTTGGTGACTGTTCAAGAAAAATGCAGCATGGAAAGAAAAAAAATGCTGTAGCAAAGTGAAATGAGACTAAAATGAGATTTAGCTGAGATAGGGGTGCCTGTATTGTCATTTAAAAGAGAATTTAAGAGCTAGTGTGCTCTGTGTTTGGTTATAGAAAGTGAGCAGCATGCAGGTGAATGAAGAGAAATAACATGCTTCTCCCTATCTGCCAGCTACTCTCCCCGTTATGTAGGATATACGGAGTCTAAAATGACACCTAAACACAGCCTGCATGTTATCCCATCATATGGACTATCTTCCTGGGCCCTATATCTGTGGGCATCTTGGAGCAACCACAACACATTCCACACAACGGTGCTATTGTGAAAACACTTTTCATTTATGCTACTTGTTTCAAGATTTTTCTTCTTTTAACATCAATACTTCCTCGAGGGAAAACTTACTCCGCTCTACCTGGAGAAAAAATTCACATCTGTGGTAATATTTCCTGACTTTCTAGCTTTGGTTGAAATAAAATGCCTATTTTAATCTAGATGTAATAACAGATATTTTGCTTTTCCTGCTTTTCTTCTCATTCATATTTGGTTTAGCCAGGATGGCTTCAAAAAGCTCTGGAAGTGATGAGATGTACATATTTCATTTCGTAATTCATCTTCTACCATTCACTTTGTAAAGAGCGAATATCAATAATGCTCATTTTCTTAAGGAAAGAGGCCGGAAGGTCTGAGCCCTTTCACACTTGTTCCAATTCTCTTCACATCCAAATATGATACCCTTTTCCTTTAAAGTGGTTTCAAATGTCAACATGGGCTAGTTAAATGTTGAGAACTGAACTTTCGTGTTTCATTAGTGTGTAGATGAAAGCCAGGAAGGGTGGTTAGAAAAATAGGTCCTTAAAAGTAAATCAGATTTCTGCACTGGTTTTTATTGGACATTGGATTTACATTTCCTTAGGAAAACTGACATGCTTACCAGAAAAACTTAGATTGCATTGAAAACTTTTAACGAAAATAGATTTCATTGCTATTTGCTGGATATGGCTATGAGGTGAAACTGTGAGGACATTGGGAAGTTTTTCTCTAAATACACAAAAGTATTCTTCTCATTCTAGTAATAAGAGAATGGTAAATAAATCTTTATCTTCAGTGATCTTTTTTATGATCGTCACTTGTGCATAGAATAATTCTCCTATATTTTTTCTATACTCAGCTGGTTCATTCTTATGCTTATTGTATATAATTCTTTCATTTAAATTAGGAGGAATTAAGCAGATAAAATTTGAGAATAAAACTGTGACCTCATTGTAGGGGAATCTTCTTGGTGGAGGAACCATATGAAAATTATACATCATATTAAATCCATCCACATGTTTAATCATGGATTATACCTCGAGATTGGATCTGGCAATATTACTTACTGTATGTGTAATTCAGACAAGATATTTGACTACCATGAATTTGAATAAGCTCATTTATAATTTGATCATCTAAATACTTACTTTTCTGTGTTACAAACACTCAACATTTCTAGCATGTTGCATGTGCCCAGCCTGGTGTGTATGTTTAGTCTAACTCAGATGCATTTCTGTTCTCGTTACTACTCTTTTGCACAGCAACTTTGTATAACATAAGATTTAATTTCCGTGACCTAGAAGATATCGCCTTACATTTGACCTCTTTATGCCCCATACTTGTATGTGTGAGTATTTCATTGTAATACCTGCAGAGTTAAAAGAAGTTTCATGCTTGAATGTTTACTCGGCATCACACAATCCTCTGTAGCAATGGTGCCTCCTGTTTTATGTCTGATTTCTCCTATAATCATTAAATAAAACACAGATCCTTGTTCCTCTAAAAGGCTCTAAATGAGAGATAAATAAAAATCAAAACCCTGAAAACATTCTTTCAAAAATTCATATGGAATAATAGAAGAGCTCAAATAACAAAAATAATCCTTTGGAGGAATAACAGTGCTGGAGAAATATCAATACCAAACTTCAAACTCTATTACAAAGCCATAATTAGAAAAAAAACAGCTTAATAGTGGCACACAAACAAGTCTGAATAGAATCAAGGACCCAGAAATGATATAGCTAACTAATATTTGATAAGGGGATCAAAAACATAAGATGGAAGAAAGACAGCCTCTTCAACAAATGGTGCTGGCAGAATTGGCTATGTATGTGTAGAAAACTGAGGCTAGATCCTTATATATCACCCTGTACTAGAATCAATTCCAAATAGATCGAAGACATCAATATAAGACTCTACGAATTACAGGAAGGAGTAGCAGAAACCTAGTGCACCTTGTGAAGGTTAAAAATTCCTAAGCAAAGATCCACAAACAACAAATCAAAGGTTGGGATAAACGTGATTGCATCGAACTGAGGAGTTTCTGCATGACAAAGAACATAGCTAGTAAGATAAATAAAGCCCACAGAATGGGAATTTACTAGCTTTTCATCAGACAAGTGCCTCATATCTAAGATGAATGGCCCATGAAGAAATGGTCAACATTTCTAGCCATAAAAGAAATGCAAATCAAAACAACATTGAGATTCCAGCTCACCCCTGTTAGAATGGCCACTATCAAGGAAATTAATAATAACGGATGCTTGGGGGATGTGGCCAAAAAGGAACATATCCATTCTGTTGGTGGGAATGTAAACTTGCTCAACCACTCTGGAAAGCAGTATGGAGGTTTTTAAAAGATGAAATATAGAGATTCCCTATGATCCAGCAATCCCACTTCTGAGCATTTACCCAAATGATCACCAACAAGGTCACAATAAAGCTACTAAACAAGTATGCTCACTGCAGCATTACTAACGATAGCTAAGATATGGAATCAACCTAGATGCCCTTCACTTGGGTGAATGGTTTAAGAAAATGTGGTATATATACACAATGGAATTCGATGCTTCCATGAGAAAGAATGATATTGTCCCATTTGTAGAGAAATGGAAAGACTTAGGGAAAAATTATATTAAGTGAAATAACCAGAGCCCAAAAAGCATAGACTGCATAGTTTCCATCATTTGTAATAATTAGAATAAATTTATAAACCTATAAAATGTATAAAATACCTTAATCCAGTGGATAGTAAAAGACAAACCATTTCATATGAACATGACTAATTAAACAGCACTCTAAGCATTCACACCCTGAGAACAAAGTATGATATTCTTAGGTAAAGATCACAATGGCTCAATATGTATGTACATATGACCATATAAAATGATGCTTTTCAAAAATAAAATGAGCACCAAGAAATGGAAACAGCAGCTTCTTTTATTGTACTGTTTTCAGTTACTACTTTTTACTTTTTCTCCTTTGGTTCATTACATGTTGTCACTATTTTTTAATTTCTGCAAACTTTGTCTTGTATGTAAGCATATCTGATTTGGGAAAGGGGAGAGGAATCACAGAAATGGTGGTAAAAATGTGAATCAATTGAACAATGATATTCATCAGACATTATGTTGGAAATGAACTTTACAGTGTGGTGGGGGAGTGAGGTTGGGAGAGAAAAAAGTGGGAGAAAATGAGGGAGGAGTAGCAAGGTTCAAAAGAAATGTACTAAGTAACCTGACTTGTAACTGTTAACCCCTTTGCATGTCACCTTTAAAATAAAATTTACATTTAAAAAGGCAAGTTGGGAGGGAGAGAGTTTACCATGCCACTATGCTGGCATGTTATTTAAAAAAGTCTTTGTGGTCTAAGAGAGGACTATTAGATTTCCTATTATAATTCAGAAAATCTAAATATTTGATATAAGTTCATGAAGCTAATGAATTCAGAACCAAAAACAGGATGCAGAGCTTTCTGCTTCAAAGTTGAATTAATTCCTACTATACGACACAGATATTGGCCACAGAGAGCCATAACTTCAAAACCAGTAGATCTATCCTAGAGGGGAATAGACTCAAAAGAGAACACCAGCTGTAGAGATGCTAAATCAGCTATACACCACCTGTCTCTACTTCTGCCTCCTCCATAATTCCCTCTGGGTTTCTCCTTTGGTATATTCCCATAGATTCAATGAATTCTCATCAAATTGATCTTCCCCAGCATCTGGTCCTGCTTGTGCTTTTGATACATTTTTGCTTCATGATTAGGTCTTTTCTTCTAGCTTTCCCACTATTTTCTGAATCTCAGACATTTACCACTGTACTGGTAATATGTACCATCCCTGCTCTACCACATGGTGGGGATAGGGCATGTAAGATCTACCAACCTTATTTTAAGATTAACTTTTTCAAATAAATTCAAAATAAAGAATTTCTACATAGTTCAAAAATAGTATCTTGTTTATTAGAATGTATTTACCTTGAGACTATAATATTTATGTGCCCTTCAATTATCACCATTAAACATTTAATGTTAATTAAGCCATGATTTAAAAAAAAACTTTTAAGAAAATGAACCACGATTAGAGTTTTTAACCTAGTCTTTCTTTTGATCTTATTCTCAGATTTGTTTGTGTGTTTAGGATTAAATAAGTTTACTTGTAATGAACTGTAGTTAAAACATGTACATCAGAATAAATTGCCCTTCATTTTATGATCAGCGTTTCTTCTAAGTGGGGCTGAGTTGTTAGAGTGAATGCTTATAGAGCAAACTTTGTTCCATATTTGTAATGTATCCATGTATAGTACAATATTATATATGTATTGAACCTTCACTGTTCCCACAGTAAGTCTGCTGAATTACACCAACAAGTTATTCTTTCAAAAATGGAACAAATGTTTCTTTTGACACATAACTGGCATTATTTTTTAGGAATTAGCTATATATGTCCAGATCACTGCTATTAGCTTGGGATGCTAGTGAATAATCTGACATACACAAAAGAACAATATAGAATGTTATATGTAGATACAGGAAGAAAGGGATCATTGAATGTGAAATTGATAGACACCATTGCAGTAGAAGACAGTAATAATTTTAGATAATGACTAATTATGTGGAGAATATTTCATAGGAAATAATCCAATAGGAAGCAGTGGAGTTGTAAGTCTAGAGTTGAAAGTCATAACTAAGTGGAGGGATGACAAGAGTCAAGCAGGGTCTTACTTCTTAGAAGCAAGATTTAAGCAAGATCCTGGAATCCAAATTAGAGGGAATAAAATCATCAGGGTATGAATGGTGTTGAGAATAGGACATAAGATTTACTTGAGTGAAAACTACCAAGTCAGGAAAAAAATGTTGTTAGTTTCAAATGACCTTTCTGCTTGAAGATCAGCCTTATTCTAGTAAGAAATTTTGATGTAGAAATCAGCTGTGAGGAGGGGAAACAGGTAGACTATAGCAACTGATGCTGATCCACTGTTTTAACTTAAAATAGGAAATAAGGATACTGCATTGAACTGTCACCATCATGGCTATGTGGTGGGTAACAGGGAATCAAGTTGAACTAGTGCCATCTTGTCTTCAAGTTTAACTAGTGCCATCTTGTCTTCATGGTTGAGGCAGGGCAGTTTAACTCTTGGATAATAGGTATGCCTGAATTCCTAGAAGCAGGGGAAAGGACTTGGATGATATGTTACTGAATCTGTCAGTCCTGTGCCTTGAACTTGAGAGACTCTTGAGTGTCCTGTGATCTTGCCCCCCTGATGCTGACCCTATGTAAGCCCAGACAGCTCAGGTACTCTTAGACCACGCCTTTTGTCTCCATGTGTCTCCTGTCTCCTGGCTTTCCTCCGGTCACCATGGCGTCCCACTTTAGCTCACCACTGGGGTTGATCTGCTTTGTCAGTGTTGTTTTTCTGTCTAGAAAAAAACAAACAAACAAACTTCTTTACTACTGTCATGGCCCAGTTTTCTAACCGTGTTTAATGTATTTGAGGAGCTTGCAGGTCTTTGTGACAAGATTTAACCTGAAGCCACTGGCTCTCCAATAATAACTCTCAATTCAGCCTCTCAAAATGTGGCTTCTCTGTGTCTCATGACTGACTGAATTTCTGTTCAACAAATATAGATAACTATGCAGATGAACTGGTTAATGAATAATTATGAATTTTACATGTTACACTCTCCAAAGGCATGGTGGTCTGTCTGGGTCTGTGCTCCTCTAGGTACTATCTCAGGCCACTTCTGCTGTTATGTGTTCTTTCTTTCTTTCTTTCTTTCTTTCTTTCTTTCTTTCTTTCTTTCTTTCTTTCTTTCTTTCCTTCTCTCTCTCTCTCTCTCTCTCTCTCTCTCTCTCTCTCTCTCTCTTTCTTTCTTCTTTATTGTTGGGGTAGTGCATAGAGGGGTTACAGTTATGTTCATCAGGTAGTAGGTGCATTCCTCCTCACATATTGATACCTCTTCTCATGTTTTTGTCTTCATTTCCCTCCCCTCACCTTTCCTAATCAACTTGTTTTCCTCCCTTCCCTTCACGATTTCAAATAAACGCATATGCGACATACTAGCTAACAAAGTCACTTTCATTTTCTTTTCTTTCTTTCTCTTTTTGTTTTTACATTGGGCTACTGGTTGACAGACAAACTTTTTGGCATATGTATCCTCAAAGCTCTCTATAGTAGCAGGTAAACTGTGATTCATCAGAATTTTCACCATTAGTTGCTGCCTCAATTCACTGTCTCATTCTTTCTCTTTGAGGAACTTCCTAATCCTCTCTCATGTTTTCCTATTGAAGAGCATCTGAATCCTTCCCTCTCACTGTTTTGCTTCTAAGAAAACTGAGGTAAGATAACCCATAACTATAATCCTTAGAAACATTGTGAAAATAGCCTAGTAGAAAAGCGGACTCATGGAGTGCATTATTGTAGGTTTGAGAATGTGATAGCATCTGGATGACACATCAAATGCTTAAAAAAAAAATCTGCCACTAATTGACATTGTATGCATTTGGACTTCCATTGAAATATACTAACCTAAATCTCAATCTCACTGTCATTATGGCAGAATTAGCATTGAGCTTGATGTTTGCTGACCCACACCTGAGTTTTAAAATGTCCTCTTTCAAGTAACCTTTTTCTTTTTATAAAAACAACCAAGCAACGTTAGTAACTTGCTATTGTGTACTTACCTTTGTATTTAATAATCCTTCTATATTGCAGCACTGTTGTCCCTGGCTTATTACTGAAAATTTAATAGTATTTAATTAAAATCCGGAAATGTGCTTTCAATTCTATTACTCTAAAAGGAGGGGTGGGGAGGATTGCACAAAAGCTCATCCTTAGCATTTGCATTATACTGGAAACTGTTAAACACTTAATCTTCTTGCATAGTGGTTCTGTGCTTTTAAGAGGATTACATTATTAATTGTTTAATTATTCATTATGCTGCATTTCACCATTCAGTACAAAAGCTTTTTTAAAATTAATTCAATGTTTTATCCTTCTTAGCAGTCTTTCTTTGTACTGGGTGCTCTGTTCTTTCATGATAGGCTGTCTCAGCAGAGATTCTAGAGGACGCCTTGTTGAAAGCTAAGCCTACGCTCTAGCAAATAGATCTTTTGCCAGAGCAATGACTCAACACACTACAAGGCCACTGAGTCTTGCTGCACTCCAGGGACTGTGGTTAGAAATATGTCACCAGCAGGAGCAACATTAATCATAATTGTAGGAGTGACAGTCAGTTTCTTGATCTCAAGGAGACAGACAGAGAGGTCAGTGTTTCAAGCAGTTTGTCCTTCAGGCAAGAAACAATTATTGGGAAGATTTCCTTTTTCTTTTTCTTTTTTTGTTATCACTGGCATTTTAATTGAATCCCATCATTTTCCCCACAGTCTGGGCAGAAGTACAAAATCTTCAGACAGACATGGTCTGGCTATTTTTCTTTTCTTCTCTGCCAAAAGTAACCTTGGCAATTGATGGCTCAGGGAAAAGCTACCACACCCTTTTTCTTGAAGTGTGTTTTTTCTCTCATCATCATCATCATCATCATCATCATCATCATCATCATCATCCTCTCTCAATTCCTCTTTTCTTTCTTGCAGAAATCTTCTTTTTTGGGGTATAGAAGCAGAGGATAGAACGAGTCTCCTTAATGAAAAATGATATTAGCAGCCCTACCACATTCTTTGTGCTGATGTAGGTAGGTTATGTTTACAGTGCAACCTTCCTGGCATGACAACACACATGTCAGTGGTCAGTCTAGCAGGGACTTCTGGAAAAGCTGGTACTGTCACAGTCCAAGACTCCTATAAGAACCCTCAGAAAGAAAAAAATTCCCATGAAGAAGTAGAATGAGTCTGAGCTAAAAGCTGTTAGTGACATTTTCATTTCAATCAGGAGAGTAGAGAAGGTTTGAGTTTCCACAGTGACAAATGTTGAATTAAATATGTGAAACTAAGCAATATCTTGGCAGAATTAGCAAGTGTAGAAACATAGTTATACATAGATGACAAGGTAAAGGGGATACTGGATATTTATCGATAGCTCTATTAGTTCTAGCCACTAAGAAGGTGAAAGAAAGATGGGAATTAGCTTGGAAAAGCAACAGCAAATACAATAAATATAGTTGAAACATACTTTAAAATACATTATCTTTTGGATGGCCATAATAGTGTTATTATTAGTCTCACCTTTTTCTTTATGCTAGGGACTTATGATTAGAAACATTGTGAACCTTCTCTAATGAATAAGAAATAGATCTTCACCCTAAACAAATGCTTTGTGGAAGTCCAAGTCTGGTATTCATTTCATTATTCAGAAGTTCTTGGTAACCAAAAGAGCCAATTTTAGCTGCTATTTCATACATTCATAATATTGATGTCATTGTTGAGAAATTCCTGTCATTTTACTTGAACTTAAGGTACATAACAAACAGCATTGACACAGCAGTCCAGTTACAGTTGAGGTGGGGGCATGACTTGAAATAAGTTTGAATTTGTTTTTTCAATGAATGGGATCAGAACAGAACCATTTTATAAAAATTAAGATGGGTAAAAAGTATGGTAGTAGCTATACTATGTTTACTTTGTCAGTGTTTATTTTCTGTTCAGGCCTTACTTTTTATAGTAGTAGGATGAATATTTTAAACATTACATATTGAATAAAACTCCAAGATATGGAACAAGAGGTTTCTTTTTTCGCACTTATTTTACTTGATGATTCTCTCTTCTTTAACTTATTTATGGTGTGTTCAAGTGTATAGCTTTGGAAGTTTTGGAGGTTGGATATAGAACTTGAGGGGAAAAGGTGAAAAACTTTAGCAGTGGTAATCACTGGACATTGATGAAGGTGAACTACACAGCTTATGAGCAGAGATGGGAGGGAGGGACTTGGAGAGAATGAGGGAACAGAAAACACTGTACAAAAAGAAATGTACTCATTACTTGACTCATATAATTGTAATTCCTCCACATATCACCTCTACAACAATAAAGGGTAAATTTAAACATATAACTCAAGGAAATATAAAATATAAATTTAAATTTAAATATGTCTTAATGATGTTTTATCTTATTGAATGAGAATGTTCTATTTGGGGGACTGACAATCTCTCAAGTTGATGAATACTTAGTGAGTGGCAGACTGTACAGTAAAATTTTATGAGTATTTAATGGAAGACTGAAAAGGGCCAGGTGCTGGTGGCTCACACCTGTAATTCTACCTAATCATGAGGCTGAGATCTGAGGATAACTGTTCAAAGCCAGCCCAAACATGAAAGTCCTTGAGACTCCTATCTCCAATTAATCACAGAAAACTGAAAGTGTCACTGTGGCTCAAAATAGTATAGTGCTAGCCTGGAGCTGAAAAGCTCATGGACAGCATACAAGCTCAGAGTTCAAGCCCTATGACTGACCAAAGAAAAAGACTGAAAAGCAATATAACCATTGCTACAAAGATTTGGAGAAATTAAGTGTCCTAATAAAGAGAAACATTTGCCAAAATTAGCAAAGGACTATTGGCCTGAAATGTAACTTGCTGATTCTATATTCTTAAGCTCTATCTTGATGCAAATACTTTTAAAATAATCGTGCTGCCTTCTGGAGATTTCTGTCTTAGCAAAATAACAACTTTGAAATTCCTTTGGGCAGAAGGAAAGTCACCATCTTGCTTCATTTTCAGTAATGTTGCATTTAATATGCAAAATGATGGGTTTCTAATAATGGTGAGAGGGCATAGTCCAATATGATATTAAAAGATGAGAAAATGGCTCTCTTCTAAATATGGCTACTGCCTACGTACAGTTGGCTGATCATAAAATTGTAATTCAAGCTTTCATATTGGTATTTTAGATTGACAGTACCCTTGGGTTAGTGGAGTGAACTTCATTTACTGAGAAGTCATAGAAAGTCATGTTGATTGTCTGAGCAGGTCGCTGTACATGAAGGATAATGTTAAAAGGCAAGAGAATAGAAAAAGCTAGTTCTTATTATGAGATGTCCGTGCAGCCTCCTAACTGATGTAGATAACGGAAGAAAAAAATGTGAATGGATTTCACGGCAGATGCTATCAAATTTTAAATATTTCTGCTTTAATGTAGTAAGCATCAGTCTCTCCATTTCACCAAAAACAAGAAAATGATGCAAGTAGTCACTTTTATGGGACAAAATAGGACTAGTCACAAATGTGAAACACTCTTCCTCTCTTTTCTTTGGAATCATGTCTTCCTGTGTTCAGGAAAGAATATGTGTATAGGGTTGGGAGTTTAGCCTAGTGGTAGAGCTCTTGCCTAGCATGAAAAAAGACCTGGGTTCAATTCCTCAGTACCGCATATATAGAAAAAGCCAGAAGTAGTGCAAGTGGTAGCATTCTAGCCTTGAGAAAGTCCAAAGACAATGCTCAGGCCCTGAGCTCAAGACCCAGGACTGGAAAAAAAAAAAAAAAAGAATTTGTGTATAAGAAGTGGCACACATGATTTTTTCTAAGTCTTCTATTAATTACAATAAAAATATATGAAAAAAGAAGTGGCACACATGATAAAAATGTTTATTCAGTATCAGAATGTTTATTTATTCAGTTTATTTTTCTGCGGCTATAGGTCAAAGACTATGCTAGTATGCATAATCTTTACATATATTTTGTACATGTGGAATATACATATCTAGTGAGTTGATCTCTAGATGCTCAGCTCCCTTTGTTACACAAGGAGACCATCCAAAGGCTTGGGCAATATTTTGTAGCCATATTTATTGCCATATGGCCATTTCTAAATTACATTTTGTTGTAAGTTGAGATTGTCTGAAGGAGTCTGGCTGACTTCCAACTTGAGAATACTGTTCACAGAGGCTGATGTTAATGGGAATGTGATTTTCTGGTAATGTAACATTGTTTTTATTGCGTTAACTGGACTGTTAGCCATTGTGTGCTGGAGAAAAATACAATGTCTGATACAATGATCTAATGTGCCTCTCTTGCCAGAGATCTCTCTTTCTGTGCACATAATTCACTGAAACAACCCAAATGCTCTATGACTTTTTGATATGATCCGAATCACTTTTTAACCAAGTTTTCAAAAACTGACATGGAAAATTGAAGAGAGGGATAGAAAAATTTGTTTATCTTATTCTATTGCCACTTTTATGTATTTTGTGGTTCCTGTTTTTAATGTGTGTTCACAAAACAAAGCTGTTCTTTCATGCAGTAGTTTTTAAAGTGTGATGTCTACTGGAGCATCAGTATGGCCTGGGAATTTGTTAGAGATGAAAATTCTTAGATGTAAGTCCAGTCTCGTGGCTAAGGATGGGGCCCAGATGTCTGTGGCTGAACAAGCTTCCCCTGTGGATCCAAGGCCTACTCAGATTTGAGAATAGTTGCTTTAGACCTCTATTTTTAAAGTTATTGAAATACAATAGAGGATGAAATGCTGTACCCTGGGAGTTGTAAATGGGTTTTCATACTGAATCTTCCCAAAGAACTAAGATTAAAAAAATAATAATGAAATGAACTCCTGGGCATGGAAAAAGACATTTATCTTGGTTATTGTTTTTCTTAACCTACTACGTGTGTTCTTAACCTACTATGTGAAATTATTTCTCTCTCTCTCTCTCTCTCTCTCTCTCTCTCTCTCTCTCTCTCTCTCTCTCTCTCTCTCTCTCTCTTTCCCTCCTTCTCTTCCTCTCTCTCTTAAGTCCTTATGGTTTACCTCATGTTGTTTGCATATCTGACTTTGGTATCTGGTATATTGTATATAAGGTTGTTTATTAACAATAGGGAAAGGAAAGAGAAAAACAAGATGATTGGGAGGGGATGGAGGAGGGAAATGCCCAAGAAGTAATGTACTCACTATTTGAAGAATGCCAACTGTAATTCCTCCATATCATCCCTACAATAAAACTATTAAATTATTTTTAAAGTCTCACTTCATATTTACAGTGAACACAATTTTTTTTTAGGTTAAGGATCTAAATTTACTCAAGGTAAATTTATTACAAGAAAGAAATATCTAATTCTACCCAGTTTGTTTCTATTATGATCTTAGAAGTAAGACAACAAAACAAAATTATAATTTCTGACCCACAAGGATTTTACCAATTTTTATATAGCTCACCTGATTAAAAAAAAGCTTACCTGATTAAGTTGGAATTTAAAAAGAAATAATTTTGAAATATAGGTAAGTATTCTACAGAAATATGAATTATTGAATAAGCACAATAATATTCAGGCAAAACTAGACTATTTTTATTAAATAATTTATCAACATTAATTTTTACATCATATTTCAAATGACGTGTTTAACAAACAAGTAGAAGGGAATCTCTATATACAATCATTGGCACTTAGATTTTAGATCATAATTAAAATTAGGCTGAAAGTTTGTATGTCATAGATACATATTAATATATGTGTTAAAACATTATGTTTAGGGGCCAGGAGTTTGGCCTAGTGGTTAAAGTGCTTGCCTAGCATGCACGAAGACCCGGGTTCAATTCCTCCATACCACATACATAGAAAAAAGCCAGAAATGGTGCTGAGCCTCAAGCAGTAGAGCTCTAGCCTTGAAAAAGTCCAAGGGCAGTGCTCAGGCCCTGAGCTCAAGCCCAGGACTGGCAAACAAACAACAACAACAACAAAAACCCATTATGTTTATAGAGTCATAGATTTTTATGTCTATGTAGTTGTGCTTTTATTTTCAATACCATGTCCATAGCATTGTGTATGCAAATATTGAGTCCTGGCTCTTGTACTGTTGGATCTCTTCTTTTTCCCACTCCTTAAACAAATTTAGGCTTTATGGGCTTACCCATCCTAGAAATTGGAAATGACCAGAATGGGGGATTATGGTTTCTCAGGACAAAAATGAAAAGTTTTTTTTGGATTAAACAAAATGTAGTGGTATGACATTTGAGAGATAACTTGTTTGTACTTATCTGATAATACCATGTTGTGGAATATACCTTTCAGGGGGATGACAAACTATGGCTTATGTTCTGCTCTATACTATCGTACTGTTGATATTCTGTAGTGTTTTAGTTTTGTTGCTACTTGATATAAGCCACAAGCATCCCAATCCCTTAATCAATCTAGAGTAGAAGTGGAAATAATTGAAAACATTATCCTTCTGCTAGAACCAGAAGTGCTAAATTTCATGATATTAAAAAAAATCACTAAGCTGTAAGTAAGGGCAGACAGAGGAATTACTACTATTTGGGGACTATAAATTTTGGGATCTGAATGTGACTTACAGCCATGAATTCTCAGAAAAAATTCAAATATTTAAAGTATCTAACCAGGGCACAGCGTATCCCCACAACTAAAGAAAATTTATTTCCAATGCATTTTGTTTACTTCAAAAGGACTAGAAGAATAAGATAAGATACAAGTAGTTACAAAAGTAAGAAAATATATAAAGCAAGCTTGGTCACTTATTATTAACTCACATTTTCATCCCGATGTAGCTACATTTTCTTTGTAAACAGATCTACTAACTTTAAGGAAACTATTTATGGCTAGTGCAAATTCCCAAAGTGGTCACTCCCTCTGAAGACAAATTGCTCTTTGAGTATTAGACATATTAAAAAACAAATAATATTTGCAGTATCATGTCCATAGCATTGGGTATGCAAATATTGAGTCCTCGCTCTTGTACTGTTTGGATCTAATAGCCACATATTTAGGATACCATGTGCCTTTTGTTCCTTTGTTCTTGACTTGTCTCACTCAACATAATTCGCTCTAGATTCGTCCACTTCCTTGCAAATGCCATTATTTTATTTTATCTTGTCTGTTAACTATGTAGAATTCCTATATCTATATCTATATATCTATATATACCACATTTTCTGTATCCATTCATCTGCAGTAAGGCATCTGGATTGTTTCCATCACCTGGCTATTGTGGATAGTACAGAGATGAACATAGCTGAGCAGGTGTCCTGTTTTATTACATAGATTAATATGACATACAAACCCTCAGCCTGATTTTAATTATGTTCTAAAATCTAAGTGCCAGTGTTCTATATAGAGATTCCCTTCTTGAATACCTGTTTGTTAAATACACCATGTGAAATATGATGTAAGAATCAATGTTAATACATTCTTTAATAAAGAACATGTTAAAAAAACAAATAATAGAAAGGACTTCTAAAATCTGTGTCAAAAATTTGGCAACTTTATTTAATGTACAGAATCTGCCAAAATATAAAACTAGCAAGTAAAAATTCCATCTGATTTAATCAAGGAACAAAATACATCATTGATTTCAGAGATTGACCCACAAGTGAGTTAGTCAATACATGAGAAATACTCAAATATTGACTTCTTTTTTGGCAGTACTTTATTTTGAATTCAAAGTCTTATACTTTCTTAGCAGATGCTTTGCCATTAAACTATATCCACAGATACAAAATGGAGTTGCTCTTTTTTAAGTGTTGATGACATGGAGTGGGGAATCATGTTGGCTGGGTGAAATCAATAATGCACCTTTTATTGTAGGAAGAAAAACTGTATAGAGCATTTTATAATTCAAATATTCTAGCCTTCCATAGAGATATTTAGTCTGCTGGTCTAAACTTATTACCGAGTCTGCTTCTGTAAAGTAGCAATTATGGTAGGGCCTTGGGAAAGAATGAATTCATTGGAAGGAAGATGCATTTATAGGAATAGAGCAATCTTGCATTTAGCTGACCAAATTGGTAGATTGTGTGAAAAGTTTCAATAACACTATGCTCCAAACTGTTCTTTAAAAATATTACTAATCTCATACCAGGGGCTTACACCCAGAAAAGTATTTGGGAGGCTAAGATCAGGAGGATCATGGCTAAAGGCCACCTTAGGTAGAAAAGTTCAAAGATTTCTTCCCAACCAATACCTGAGGACAGTACCACGATTCTGTCATCTTAACTGTGTGCAGTTAGTCACCCAGGCAGGAGGTGAGATATTATCTCAAAAATAACCAGTATAAAAAAAGGGCTAGAAGTGTGATTCAACAATAGAGTACCAGCTTTACTTCAGGAGGCTCTGAGTTAAAAAATGCAGTAACACACACATACACATGCACACACAGAGTTTATCAACTAGTGTGACTATTTGAACTTTTTGTTCACTAGCTAATGATAAACCAAGAAATTAAAAGTTTTTTTGGTTGATTTGTTATCAGCATTGCCTATAGAAATACATGCTGCATGCAGATTAACTTCTAAAAGAATATTTTCTAAGACTATAAACATAAAAATTTACATGAAAATTAATATTATATTCTTTTTTCTGCATTATCTTCTGAAGACAAAATTGTTTAAATTGTTATATATTTAAACAGTAGAACAGATATGATTTTATAATACCAGATTTTATGATAGCGGAATTAAGTAGCAAGACAAATATGATTTTTATGATATCAGAGTTGGACATTTGCCCCCATTTTCAACCAATAATCTCCTCTGATTCAGATTTGTGAAAAAATGGCTGACAGTGCCAAATATTTTTGGCATTTACATGTCTCAAAGAATAAATCTGGGTTGGAAGAGAAGTGAGAAATTAAGTCTTAATGATTCCCTATGACTGTTTTTCTAATGTGTACTTGTCAAGGCTGACTTGGAATTCTACTTAAAATTTTCTAAAATGATATATAAGGGTGAACCAATGCAACAGCGATACTTACAAGATAATATGTTGGAAATGACCTTTACAACTTGGGGAGAGGAGGTGGGGGAGGAGGGGAAGTGGGAGATACACGAGGAGAGGGTAACAATGTGAGACAAGAAATGTACTTAGTACCTGACTTATGTAACTGTGACCCCTCTGTATATCACCTTGATAACAAAATTAACTTTAAAAACTATATAAATACCTTATTGTACTGAAACATACTGGAAACATATTGTACTGTCTAACATACTGGAAAATAAGTGAGAGTGGTTGTATTTCTTTGCCCTTTGATTTTCAGGGATGGCATCCTACCTGAAAGAAATAGGCATTATTGCTTGAGGACACCTGCCTTATGCCCTGAATACTTGTCACATATAATGTTCCATATTACTTTATACATATACATTCATTTCAGAATCTGTTATTACACAGTAAGACAGAAGTTTATGCAAATTATGTTTGCTCCTGTTGAATGGTTAAGTTCTTTGTAGGTCTGAAATGTGATATTTTTTTTAGAAGATGAATATGTGAAGCATGTTTGAAAATGTGGTAAGGTTGAACATTTAAAAACTGCACTCAGATGTGCAAAAAGAATTCTTTGTAACTGACTTGAACTTTCTCATAACCTCTGTCCACAGGATGTGAGATAAAATGAAAATGTATTTTAGTCTCTTTCAGCTTAAACTCAGTCTTCTTTTGGATAAATAGTGAAGCATTACAGAGCTCCACTCTGTTTCGAGATGTTTCTTCTTTTGTCATTTAATTCCCAAGATCCCATGTGAGCCCAAGGAGGAGCACTGCTGTGCCCTTTCTCAGGATGTTGTTGCTGTAAGCTCTCAGTACAAGCTTAGATCTTAGCATGAGACCCTGTGTGACCTTCTTAAATCCTTTCTAGTCTCTTGTGCCTTGGACATCCTACAGTCACTTCCTGCAAAGCTGAGAAGCTGATGATATACGGAGTACTTTGGGGGCCAAATAAGCTTCTCCTGAGCATGGTTTGTTTCTGTGAAAGTTCTTGAGTCTCAACTATGATCTATGCTCTATTTGCTTTGTTTGGGCTTTTCCTCTAAGTCCTTGATAGAAGTTTTTCACCATCTTCTCACAGTCTTCCATGGTTGGCAGAGTAGCTTTCACTTCTTAGTTTCTTTAAATATCTTGATTGGAAATATTTCTACTGGAATATCTCATGGAGGAGCCATGTAGTTTTAATGGCAGTGATGACACATTTTCCTTTCTTTTTTTTGTCATTCCTGGGGTTTGAACTCAGGGCTTGAGCATTGTCCTTGGGCTTTCTCAAGGCCAGAACTCTACCACTTGAGCCACAACACCACTTCTGACTTTTTCTATGTATATGGTACTAAGGAATTGAACTCACTCTTCACGTATGTTAGGCAAGCACTCTACCATTAGGCCAAACTCCTGGTCCACATTTTCCTTTCTTTAAATCAGCATTTTTCTGTGATGGTCATTTCATATGATTCAAGGAGGAATTCTATGTGATATCTTCCTAACAGAGCACTGAGTCTTTACAAGGACTTCATCCCATATCACCTTCCCTCTGATTTATCTAGTGTTTTCTTGTCAACATCCTTTCTAACTCCATATTACTTTCTTTCACTCTCTCTCTATATATATTAATACTTAACTAACATAAATGATTTTTAAAGAAAAAAATTTGGTGTATTGTTAATATATGCTTATGTATTATATGTTTTAATTCAGTAAATGCCAGTGTTCCAATAAGCAAAGTGAAGAAAATCTCAGACTTTTGCAATTTTAATGACAAATCATTTAAGGATGGCTATTAAAATATGCTTTACAGAAGCCTATAACTGTCACAAACAGACACCACATGATTGAGCTTTGAAAAAATATATTTACTAATGTTTATCTGATGCTTCTTTATTTTCAAAGTACTCAGGATCATTGCCTTGTTTGATCTTTATGACAATTTCTGATGTTATATGCATGGGAAACTTAACAGTATGAAGTGAATGTTCTGTATCTAGTGACATTCATGTTGAAGCAAGGAAGAGCTTGCTGTCTTTTTGTTAAAGTTAACTGTCTATAATATTTTATAATTTGATAAAACAAAAGAAGTTAAATGTATTTGCTCATTTTGTTATAAAGAAAATTCCCACTATTTGTCTCACACAGAGTAGATCTTTGTATATATGTAAGAGTCTGTAGATTGGTTGTTTCAGCTTCATCCTAAAGCAAATGGCTCATTTCTCTGAGGTACTCAGAGCTTTAGACTGAGGCTTCCAACCTTCATTATTTTCAGCCCTCTCTGGGTGTTCTAGTCTCCTCTTTTCTTGACATTGTAATTGTTGAAAATCTGACTTATGGGTTTGGCCTCTTGTCATTTGTTGCCACTCCTATTCTGACTTCTGTCTTTTCCCCATATTAAGTTAGTATTTATCTTGAGTGCATTTTTAGTTGTTGAAGTCCTGTGGCTATTGAAACTATGCAGTCCTTTACTGTACTATAAAATTTTATATTCAACTAATTCCTTTATTTAATTAAACATAAATATAAAATATTTTATGAAGAGGTTTTGGTTCATGACTTAGGTGAATTATTACATTGATAGACTGCATTGTTTAGGATAATTAAATATGTTGAAATTTTTGGTGTTTATACTTTATTTTTTCACTTGTGGTAAATTTTGGAGATCAAACATTGTTGAAAGTAAACAATGATTCACTGTGAATAGAAAAAAACAAGTGAATAGATTCAGTTTATTACCAAATCCATTATCATCTTGAGGCAGAAAGCACATGGCATAAGGATGGGACCTATCACTTACCAAGAAAAGTATGGTTTACATACTCTAACCAGGAGTTATATGGTAAGCAACATCTCCACGTACTTCCAATGAGACTTGCTCTATAGCATACATTATGCAATATACTCAATTATATTGTGTATAAGTATAATTTCAACTTAGAACCATGCTGCTTCTATGATTAAATTACAAAATAAGATAGTTTTCTTTTTCTTTTAGCAGATAGTTTGCTTTGGTGGCTTTGATGAATCCAGTTGTCATGTTAGAGAGTGCCATATGGTAAGTAAATGAGAATGACTCCCGTTCGATAACAAGAAAGAAACAGAGACCTTCTGTCCAGCAGCCTAAAAGGAGCTAAACATAGCCAGTAATCATACAAGTGGACTTGAAGTAGATCACTCCTGAGCTGTGTTTTTTGATAGGCCAGGTTCAGTCCCAGCCAGTGTCTCCTTAGGGACCGTAAGCCAGAAAATCCAGCTAAGTATGCCTGATTCTTGGTATGCAGAAATTGAATTAAAAATACATGTTTATGAACTGAGGTCCCAGATATGAAACCACAGATGTGTAGCCACCTAATCTTTGATAAGGGAGCCAAAAAAATAGGATGGAAGAAAGACAGCCTCTTCAACAAATGGTGCTGGCAGAACTGATTAAGTACGTGCAGAAAACTAAAATTGGACCCTTCTTTGTCACCCTGCACTAGGATTAACTCCAAATGGATCAAAGACCTGGAGGTAAAAGCTGACACACTGAAAACTTTACAAGAAGGAATAGGAGATACACTAGGCCTCCTTGGCACAGGTCGAAACTTTCTTAATAAGGACCAAGAATCACAACAAATCAGAGAAAGGTTGGAAAAGTGGGATTGCATTAAACTGCAGAGCTTTTGTATGGCAAAGGGCATAGCTAGCAAATTAACCAGAAAGCCTAAGATTGGGAGAAGTTCTTCACTAACCATACAAAGGACAAAAGCCTCATATCTAAAATAAACCAACAGCTCAAAAAATTGAATCACTCCAAAACTAATCTTCAAAGAAACAACCATACCATTAAAAGATGGGCCAAAGACACAAAGAGAGTCTTCTCTGAAGAGGACATAAAAATGGCCTTAGACACATGAAGAAATGCTCGACATCTCTGGTCATATAAGAAGTTACAGTATCTCACTTGTTATCTGATATGTTGGATATATTTGTATTTGGTTATTTGAAATTGCATAGGGAAGGGGGGAGAACAAGATGAAGGGTGGGGGGGAGGAAATGGGAATCAAGACATGAAAAGGGTATCAATGTATATGAATTAATGCACCTTCTAGCTGGTGAATATAATGTAATCCTTCTATTAATTACAATAAAAATATCTGAAGAAAAAGATTCCACCTCACTCCAGTTAGAATGACCATGATCAAGAAATCTAATAACAACAGATGCTGGAGGGGATGTGGCCAGGAGAGATCACTACTACACTGTTGGTGGGAGTACATGCTTGTTCAACCACTATGGAAAGCAATATGGCAGTTCCTCAAAAGACTAAACATAGAACTCCCCTATGACCCAGCAACTCCACTACTTGGCAGTTACTCAATCATCCTGAAAGTATCATAAGGCCATATAGAATGATGCTAAATGAAAGGACCTCCAGGATATAGAAACAAAAGCCATATAATGAGTGATTGTTGTCCTTAATGTATTATGTTATCTCTCATCTCTTTTGCTGTCCCTTGGTTATCTCATATTGTTACAATATTTCACCTTGTTATCTGATATATTTTATATATGCTTAATTGGTTATTTTAAATTGAATAGGGAAGGAGGGAAATCAAGATGGGTGTGGGGAGAGGGAGGGAAATGGGGACCATGACATGAGAAAGAGTATCAATGTTTGTGAAGTAATGCACCTTCTATCTATTAATTACAATAAAAAATATATGGAAAAATACATGTTTACTTTAGCTGTTATATTAATGCTAATAGATTGAATAACAGCTGATACTTAATATAGTTGATAAGAGTTGGGTGGCACTTTAACTATAGGTTTCAAGGATGAAGAGGACCAGGCAGTTCTGAGTCTGGAGATGAATATATGTCTAGAGCTGAATCCCCCAAGAGAGGAACAAACAAGGCAACTCAACCTCACAGGAAAGAAATATGGGAGAGTACCTACTCTCTTACTGCTTTTGACTTCCCCACTAGAGATTTTTTACTCTATCTGAAGTAGTTCAGGAAAAGAAAGCTCAGCATTGCAGCATATATGAGCCTAAGTTCTGGGCACAAAAAAGATAGAGGAAGCATCTATTTCTTAGAGCTGTTTTAATAAGGTACAACAAAGTGAATGCCTTTCAACAAGAGAAATTTACTATATGTCAGTGTTGTAGGTTAAGAATTAGAAATCAAGTTCTCGGCAATGCCTCCCATCCTCCCATCAGGCTCTTCTTAGTGATTTTCTAACAGTTCCTAATGGTCTTGTGTTGCAGCCGCTTCATTCCTTCACTCTTGTCATCACAGAATGCTCTCTCTTCATGAATCTGTGCTTCTGTCTCATATTTTATTTTGTTTAAGTCTAATTGCCATGTGGAATAAGGGCAAGCTTTAGTTCCACATGATCTCATCTTAAACTTGATTACATCTACAAAGATCCTATTTACTAATAGTCGTATTCATAAGCCTTGGGGTGAAGAAAGAGATAGGGTTAAGAGTTGAACATAGCATTTATTTTTTGGAGCACAATAAAACCCAAAAGGGACAGGAGACAAGAGTCCATATGGGAGCCAAATAGAAAAGATTAAACATAACCCCATGGGAAGAAAAAAGTATGTTTGAAGTACTTACTTATGAGGTTGATACTCAATGTAAACTGGGAAGTACTAGCATGAACTAAATGAGCAATTCCTTATCATCCTTGAGGACAGATTTCTTTTATAATCCATGCTTTGTAGAGCAAGAGCTATCAAAGAGAGAAACTGGCACAGTCTGTCTGAACACGATAGACAGAGAAGACAGGTTTGTTGCCTGTATTGAATGTACTGCCCTAGGCTTTGGAATTGTCAGGCTTTTTATAAATCTCCTCAAACCACTAAAATAAAACTCAAGCAATTTTGAATGTTATGAGGGAGGAAACTACATCCGCTATCGTTATTACACCTTACAGGACAGAACATCTAGACACATTTAGATACATTTAATAATGTATCATATATTAGTCAACTATTGTATTTGTTTTCTCTAAAATGTTGCCTATTCAGATTGGGTCAAAGAGTATCTTCTCAGATCAAAAGTTCTACGAATGCACACATGCGCACACATGCAGAGGTACATCTATAATAAGTGGCTTGTAGCTGTCATAGAAAGAGTTTGTAATTGTTACAAAATTTTTGCATAAATCTTAAGAAATGTTTCTTTTCTAGGAAAAATAATTGGATAACTTTGAAGGGCATGAAAGAGTAGGAAATATCACATTGTTGAGTGATTAGGATTCTCTGTATTTAAATTTTAATTGCTTAATCTGAAAGACAATTCTGGTGATTTAAAGTTGCAGTGAAAAGCACTGCAAGCCTTCAAACATACAATCAATTTACAAAAATATGCCAGTTCTGAATTTATTGACCATCTGTCAGTCTTCACTCACTACTAGCTAGCTGTCTGTGTTTATTATGTGATGCACTCTGTAATGAGTCACTGCAAGGAACAATCCATATCTACATCATGATGATTAATGAGGTCATTGTCTATACACAACTACCTCAGCCATCATTCTTTCTTCCCAGGCTTGGGTAAATGGCAATCCCCAAATCAAAAGGAGATTCCCAGAGCCATCTTGAATCACAGAGCTCCTCACACAGTGGGTTAACTCGATTGGCATGTGATAAATTCAGCTACACTCTGTCAAATCTCCTCTATGACAAGGCTCACAAAAGTTAAATCAATAATAATTTAAATTGACATCCGAAAAATTCAGGCTTTAATGTTTACACTTGCATAGAAAGAGACAGAGAGTTATTATTTGCCTATAATGTACACAGTATTAAAAGAAAATAAACCCAAAACTAATAAAGTAAAATCTTATGGGATTTTCTGCCTCTTGTCTGTTTTGTAGGAGGACCACTGATAGATTTACAGCATGAAGATGGTATTTTCATTATGAGAAAAATCTCTTGGAAGTAGAAAGGGCAAAGGCATTTGAGTCATGTGTCTTTAAATCTACCACTGATTAGTTGTGATGCATTGCAGATCTACCATTCTTCATCCAGCTGTAAAATATTTACATGATATATTATTCAAGGTAAGATTGGGATCTATTAGCCATTCAATATCTTCCCCAGATCTCATATTAATAGTGAAATTAGAAAATGGAGTTGTGAAAACTTGTAGCTCAGTTTCAACCAGGGAAATTTCCAGTGTAGTAAGAAAACTATAAGCCTTTTTGAAAATTGTACCATGGAAGTCAAGGACAAGAAACCCTGGGATTTAGGTTGTGATAGCAGAGAGTCCCGTAGCATATTTGGGAGATACAAAGGATTTATAGAGAGGACAAAACACAAAGAAAAAGTAATTATCTTTCTAGATGGATGTTGTTCTAGTATGATTTTCTAAAGGTACAGCAGAACTATATTAGAGATTGAAGACATACTCATAGGTTTTATATGGGACAGCGAAGGAGATTTGAGAGGTTAATTATGAAGCAAAAGGAACACATGTAGTCAGTTCTGAAGGATAATTATATTATTACATATATAATCTAAAAGATTGTTAAATGTCTTTGACATTCTTGTAATGATCAACACATCATTAAAATCTTTAGTAATGAATAGCAAGTTAGTGTCACCCAACTTTTATTTCCTGAATAATCCTGTAGAGTACAAAGCAGTCTTACATGTAAGACAGAAAGGTAGCACAGAAGAAAACTCTTGCCTAGAAAAAAGGTCTCCTTAGTTTGAAAGGGAGAACTGAAAATTAGATTGAAATAAAAAATAATCCAGTCCTTGAGATAAAATAATTTTTATTCATACTGTATATATAAGGTGAGGGGCCTGATTCTAGAGTTAGATAAACTTAGATATTAGACATAAATTAATTATTTTAGCTTGAGTCATTCTGCCATTCAATTTAATACCTTGAAATCATTACTTTTAGTGTTTGCCTTTTATGATTGAATCTTTCTCACATTTTCTTACTATTTAAATGGAAAAAGGTTGTCATTTTTGATTGGCAGCTCTTATCTAATGCTGTTTTTCTATCAGGTAAACCTCTAAGAAATAGGTCTGAAGCTACCAGAGCCCTTTCTACATGAATAGTTTTGATATCTGGATTGAAGTTTGCAAAAATGCCTAAATGGAACTCAGAAGTGATATACTGCAAGAAAAACTAATGATGCCCTGGGTTTATCATTGAACAAGTCTGTTGAGTTTTGATTATGGGACCTCTGTGTTTTCATGAATTTACTGGATTTGAGAGGTATAGAAACTTGAATTTTTGATAGTTTACTAGAGACTTCAGGATAGGAATTTTTTTGCCAGTCTTGGCCTGGAACTCAGGACCTAGGCTCTGTTCTTGAGCTTTCTCAAGGCTAGAGCTCTGCTACTTGAGCCACAGCACCAATTCTGGCTTTTTCTGTACCTAGGAGTTGAATCCAGGGCTTCATGCATGCTAGGTGAGCACTCTACAAAGAGACCACATTTCGGCCCAGGGGAAAGAAAATAAAAATTGAAACTAACTTTCTTCCATGTTATAATTTTTTGGGGGCCCCGTTTTGAAGATTAGGTAGCCATAGGTCTCTGGGTTGATTTCTGGGTCTTCAGTTCTATTCCATTGGTCCTTGGGCCATTTCTTGTGCCAGTACCAAGCTGTTTTGATTTCTATAGTTCTGTAATAGGAGATATACTAGGACTCATTGGCACACATTGAAACTTTCTTAATAATGATCCAGAAACACAATCCATTAAAGAAAGTTTGGATAAATGGGACTGCATTAAACTGCAGAGCTTCTGCTTGGCAAAGGGCATAGCTAGCAAGTTAAATAGAAAATCCAAAGGATGGAAGAAGATCTTCACTAGCCATAGAACAGACAAGCTCCTCATATCTAAAATATGCCTTTTGCTCAAAAAATTGAATCTCTCAAAAACAAATTCTCAAAGAAACAACCATCCCATTAATTTACTTCAGAGACTTCTCTGAAGAGGAAATAAGAATTGCCAATAGACACATGAAGAAATGCCTGACATCTCTGGCCATAAAAGAAAAGCAAATCAAAACAACTTTGAGATTTCACCTCACTCCAGCCTTTATGAAGAAATCTAACAGCAGATGCTGGTGGGGTTGTGGCCAGGAGAGATCACTATTGCATTGTTGGTGGGATTGTTGTCATTCAAACACTATTGAAAGCAGTATGGTGATTCCTCAAGAAACTAAATATAGAAATCTCCTATATCCTAGCAATTCCACTCCTTGGGATTTACCCAAATGTCCAGAAACAAGGACATACTAAATTTACTAGCACAATTATGTTGATTGCAGCATTATTTAACATTGCTAAGATATGGAACCAACCCATATGTGCCTCAGTTAGTAAGGAAATGGAAAGACTTGGAAAAACTCATATTAAGTGAAGTAAGCCAGACTCAAAAGAGCATAGGTTCCATGGCATCCTTCATTTATAATAATTAGTACACATCTAGGATTCTCCTAGCAGAAGATCACAAAACTTCAAAACCTTTGTACATAGGTCATATAGGATGAGACTAAACAAAATGAACTCTAACTTATGGAAACAAGAGGTTTATCTTTGTGGTTGTTGTTCTTATTGTATTATGTGAAGTTATTTCTTTTCTCTTTTTTTCCACATATGGTTAATCTCATGTGGCTACTGCATCTGACCTTGTTACTTGGTATACTGTATATATACTTACTTGTTTATTTGAAATAGGGAAGTAAAGGAGGAAAATAAGATGATGGGGAAGGAATGAAGGAAGGGGAAGTGGGACAAAAACATGAGAAGGGGTATCAAGGTTCAAGAAATAATGTACCCATTACCTGACAAATGTGACTGTAACCCATCTCTACATTATCCTGACAACAGAATGCAATAAAAAATTTAATTGACATCCCAGTACAGCATGCACAAAAAGGTGCTTTATTGATAGCTGTGAAAATTGTCATGTGAATTGAAATGATGATGGAAGCATTTTGTGTGTGTGTGTGTGTGTGTGTGTGTGGTAGGGGTTGAACTCAGGGCCTCACACTTGCCTGACTACTTGAGGTATAATCCCAGTTCATTTTGCCTTTTGTTGTTGTTGTTCTGTGGAGTGTCATCTATTTTTGTCAGAGGTAGTTTCAGACTTCCTATGCCAGCCTTTTACAGTACATAGACCACCAAGAAGCCAAATTATAATCAGAGGGTTGTTTGAGAAGGAAAAGAGAAAACATTAGTTGAACAAGGAAAATATTTACTTAAAGAAAGTCCATGACACAATACAAGTTTTTAAATCTCATGCCTTGGATTTTGATCTTTGGAATCAAGATAATTTACTTCTGATCATGTCTAATGCTGAATAAATGGTATCTGAAAAAGGAGATGGACTAAAGTTACATATCATAGGCTCATAATGTACTAAGAAGAATTTCCAGAATTTTTAGAACTATAGTCAGAAGAGTTTTTATTTTGAAATCTAGAATTTTAAGTGTTAGAGAAATTTCAGGAAATCACATTATTCATCATTTTCCTTTTTCAGGCAACTAACTTAAAAAATTACTCAAGATCATATAGCTCATTATTATTAGGCTGAATGTAGACATTGAGTCTCCTGCATATTGGATTAGTTGTGCATGGTTGTCCTATTATCCAGATTATTTCTAATATAAATGAACAGATCAATGCATCTAAGCAGGAACAATTAGCTCAGTTTATTATAAAATATTGTGAAGTGAAAATTTAACTTACCAAGAGTTAATATTGTTATTAAGACATCTTACCAATTTTCACTTTATAATAAGGTAATACGCTGCTATATAACAAAAAAGTAAAACTTCCCATGTCATAAAAAAGGAAAAATTTGAAATTTGCTTATTTCTCATAGGGTATTTCATTGTACTGCTCAGAAAAATTGTTCTGGGTATTAGAAGTAAAGTTGTATCATAAAAGCCAAAAATATAAAGGCCTTGAGGAAGGAACAGAGTGTAAATTACAATTTAGGGCAAAAGTAGAACTTGAAAGCATATAAAAAACAATTTAAAAAATTTGTGAACACATGTTTTAGTGATGAGGAGTTTCTTTTCTCAGTAATCTATCAATGTGCCAATAATAAATCTACTTGTAAAAATATAAAGTGATTTCTTCGATTTCTTTTTGAGTTTTACACTGAAAATAAGCCCATGGCTTTCTCCAGAAGCAAATTGACTTTAAAAAGAAAGAAAAGCAAGCATGAGATTTGTTAGCAAATAAATATATCCAGACACATTTTTTATATTTCTATGGGGGTACTCAGACTATTCTGATTCTTCGTGGGCTCTAATATCCTTTTCTTATTAGTTATTATTTTGTTTTTTGGTAACAAAGTGGTAATGTAGTTCTAAAAATATATTTTTAGCAGATGCTATCTTGATTTTGTAAGAAGTATATTCAGATTCAAGCATTTCTCTGTGCTTTAATGAGTACTTTTTCGGTTTTTTTCATAATTTTTTTATTGTAATTAATAAAAGGGTTACATTATATTCACCAGATAGAACGTGCATTACTTCACATACATTGATACCCTTTCTCATATCTTGGTCCCCATTTTCCTCTCCCCACCCCCTCCCCTCATCTTGTTTTCTTCCCTTCCCTATCCAACTTCAAATAACCAAATACGCATATATACAATATATCAGATAACCAGGTGAAATACTGTAACAATATGAGATAACCAAGGACAGCAAAAGAGATGAGAGATAACATAGTACATTAAGGACAACAATCACTCATTATATGGCTTTTGTCTCAGTATCCTGGAGGTCCTTTCATTTATCATCGTTTTATATGGCCTTATGTATCTAGGTTTTGTTCTATTGTAAATCTCGGCTAGGAGAGCCCAAGGTTTCTACTGATTATGACAAATGAGGGAAACCATTGAGCCTATGTTCTTTGAGTCTGCCTTACTTCACTTAATATGATTTTTTTCTAAGTCTTTCCATTTCCTTACAAATGGGGATATGTTGTTCTTTCTGACAGCAGGATAGAATTCTGTTGTGTATAAATACCACATCTTGTTGATCCACTCATCAACTGAGGGGCATCTTGGTTGGTTCCATATCTTTGCTATGGTACATAGTGCTGCAATGAACATCGTTGGGCTAGTGGATTTAGTATGTCCTTGTTTCTGGACGATTGGATAAATGCCAAGTAGTGGAATTTCTGGGTCATAGGGGAGCTCTATGTTTAGCCTTTTGAGGCACTGCCACACTGCTTTCCATAGTGGTTGAACGAGTTTGCACTCCCACCAACAGGGTAGTAGTGTTCTCTCCTGGCCACATCTGTTGTTATTAGATTTCTTGATCATGGCCATTCTAACTGGAGTGAGGTAGAATCTTAGAGTTGTTTTAATTTGCATTAAATGAGTACTTTTCCTATGTATTGGTTGTTCATTAGCTTACAGTTAGCAATAATTATTAGTTTATTCCTATATCTCATAAATGTAGAAGAAATCAGAAAGTTAATACTTTACTATGGGTATTTCTACAGTAACTTTTTTTTTATTGTGGGACATGAACTCTGGGCCTGGGCCCTGTCCCTGAGTTCTACAACTCAAGGCTACTATCCTACCCCTTGAGCCTCAGTTCCACTTCCAGTTTTCTATGGTAAGATTCTCATGAACTTTAGTGCCCGGGCTCAGCCTCCTGAGCAGCTAGGATTACAGGCATGAGCCCCTGTACCTGGCCTATAGTAATAACTTTTTCCAAAATAGTTTGTTGTATATATATATATATTTATATATAATATTATAAGACACATATGTAATAAAATAGATAGTATACTCACTCAAGATAAATCTCTATATTATCTATTTTTTTCTTAGTGTAAAGGAAAATTATAATCTACTCATGTTGCAAATGTTCTGCGTGTAATATATTTTTACTAACTATGACCCTTATCTTGCACTTTATATCTTCTGACCCATTCTTTTGCATACTTCTTATTTTGTTAAATTTATTGTACATTTCCCTAAGTACATGATAGAGAATAAACAAGTGGCCATTTGAACCAGCCAGGATGGGTGGGCCATAACTTGTTAAGTAAAAGTCATCACAGTAAATTAATACATGAAAAGTTAATAAGCAATATGACACTAAAGTTTGAAAGATTATTTCTCAAGATACTTGTTTACTAAAGGAAAATAACTAGCTATACAGAAGAAAGGTTGACATATCATTTGTTGTAACAACAACAAATGGAGGGAGGAGTATACATTATTTTATTTTAAGAGCAGTTTATGTCAATATTGATGTTTGCATTTTCCTCCTGAAATTGTGCTCTGAAGAGAACATATCACTCTCACATTATTTTTACCAAAATAGCATAAACTCACATATAAACTCAATCCAACCTTAAGAATATACTAGACAAATCGCAATAACACAATTGTCTATGAACTCAGTAGTCAGTATTCTTTGAATGTCAAGATTATCAATGACCTCGTCACTAGAGAAATTCATCTAGATTGTGGAAGAATAAGGAACAATGAGCAGTGCATAAAATGTGTGATTCCAGATTAGAATTTGAGAAAGGTCTGTATTTTGTTTGTTTTGCTATGAATAATGAGGACCTTAGTGGAATAACCATTCACATTTTAGTAAGGCTTATTGATTATGTTACAATATAGTACTTTGTCTCTGGTTTTGATAATTCTAAGATGATTGCATGAAAAAAATGGTTGTTCTTCAAAAATGCATATGTGAGTATGCAAAAGTGTAGAATTTGAATAGTATACTTTCAAGTTTTCAGAAAAATGTAGATATTATTTATATTAAAATAATATAAAAATAAAATTTAAGGAATCAGTTAAGTCTCTATGATTATTTGAATTATTATTTTGCAAATTTTGTCCATCTTGTTATTTTAGAATAATTATCACATGGTTTGCATCTAATAGGTTATTTTCATAACAGTTTATTCATTGAAGTAATATTTATTGAGAATCTACCAATAATGAGACACTATGCTGATTTTTCTACAAAATATTTTAAGGGAGGTTCATATGACAATATGAGTTGGACATTTTTCAGCAACTTCAGAGATAAAGGCACTCATGCTCATAGAATGATCATTGAACTGAGATATTCTGCAGTTATGTAGTCAGGAAATGGAAGGAACTGGATGGTTTAATTTTATGTTCAACAGTCTCTTCACCATACCACACTATCAGTGTACATGAAAAGCAAGTGAATGCATCCTTTAAGAACAATTCTTAAGTTATAATGTATCATTGAAACTGTAGCCCCTGAAGTTTGTAAATTCATACCTGGGTTTTACTCTCTGGATGGATGGTGATTTTGAGGCCTCTACAAAGTCTGGAATTAATAGTGTTTTGTTGAATAAATAAATTAAAAAGAAATGAATGCTTGATATATGATGAATAATGGCATAGCAGCTAACAGAGCACAAAGATTATCAGAGGACTTGGATAATAATAGTATAACAATTAGAAGATGTGAAAACTAGTTACAAATTTTTATTTCAGATAAGCATTTCATGCAGGACATTAACACTTGGACTGTCTCTTAATTGATGCTTGCCATATTTACAGTTTTGGTGAAAGCCCAGGTATGTATTTTCTTTGGCTGTGGCCTTTCTTTAGCTAGTTTGGCATTTAAACCCTTCTTTCTGCCTTAAGGTATGCCCTTACTATCCTCAAAGCATTCTTCTCTTTGTAAGTCCTTAATACATTGTACTTTGTGCATCCTGGGATTTTCTGTTCCTTTCTTCTGTCTTTGGTTGAACCATACAACAGGTTTTTCTCTTTTCATTCTTTTTTTTAAAATTTTATTGTTGGGATAATGTATAGAGGGGTTACAATTGCAATTGTCAGGTAGTAGATATAATACTTCTCATATATTAGTTCCCCTTCTCATGTTTTTGTCTCCCCCCTTCCAATCATCTCCCCCCCTTTACATTCCTATTTCAAACAAACAATTAAATATATACATGATAAATTAGGTAACAAAGTCAGATAGAGTAACAACATGAGATTAACCATAAGGGCAAAAAAGTGAGAAGAGACATAACATAATACATTAAGAACAACAATAACATACGATAAAGCTCTTGTTTTCATATCCTAGACTTCCTTTCATTTAGTCTCATTGTATATGACCATATGTACATTGGTTTCTAGTTATGGTAATGCTCTCCTAGGAGAGTCCTATATGTGTGCTAATTATTACAAATGTGGGAAACTATTGAGCCTATATTCCTTTGGGTCTGGCTTACTTCATTTAATATGATTTTTTCCAAGTCTTTCCATTTCCTTACAAATGGGATGATGTCATTATTTCTGATGGCAGCATAGAATTGCATTGTACAACAGGTTTTTCTAAAGCACAAAGATACCTTGAGCCATATTGCATTAGGCAACAACCTGAATTACTACAGAGTACTGGGGGGAGAGATCAGTTTTGAAATAAAAGTTAAAGGTAATTGCTGAGCACGTTTTCTGTAGTGGAGTCCTGGGTATTTCTGGAAAATTAAACACAGACTTCATGGCTATCTAAAGTCCTGTTATTTATCCACTGATGGTTTTTTGGCTCAATTAAGGTGGAAATCATGAATAGGCAGAATATAATTTTGTTAGAGTGGGCTACCATGAGTCTTGAACCCTGGTAACTCTAAGCTGGTGCTGGAGACTCTTCTTTTTGCCTTTTAACTGCTCCTGGCACCATCTGTCACTCTCCTCTGCTCTCTGGCTCTTAGCTGTCCTTAAAATTAGCAGGCTCAGGTGCTGGCTGCTTACAGTGTCAGTGTTACCAGATTTAATGCAACCATCTCATCCTGCTCTATTCCAGACAAAATAACAACTAGGAAAAATAAAACTAATGTAAGAAGGCTCTGTTAGTACCTATGGTTCAGTATAAAGGTGTAGTTTATGACTGACCTGCTAGGGGGTATGGGGGAGGTTGGGAAACCAGGCTGCTTATAAACACAAAGCAAAGCAAAACAAAAATCCCACAGGTTCACACATGCAAGGGTTCATGGGTTGAGTAGATTCTCCCAGATCAGTGCTGAAAATTTTTGAGAAGCATCAAGGGCAAGGCTCATGGGAGAGAAGGCTCCACAAAGGATTTGTACAGAAACTCCACAAAACCAAAAGTCTCCCTGAGTAGCCAAGGAGATTTTTTTCAGGAGACCAAGTCTCTCATCTCCTGTCTCAGTTTCCATTTTTTTTGTATGTGATAAATAAACAGCAATAAATAAGCAAAGAACCTCCAATATGCACTGTCTAAATGTATTTTATCCTTGTAAGTCTGATAGACGTATAATCTATTACTTTTTAGGGGGGAGGGGAGTTCATGGGGCTTGAACTTGTCCTGGGTGCTGTTCTTGAGCTCTTCAGCTCAAGGCTACTGCTCTACCCTTTAGCCAAGCCCCACCTCCCCATTTTCTAGAGGTTAATTGAAGATAAGAGTCTCAGGTCCTTTTGTGCCCAGGCTGGCTTTGAACCTTGATCCTCAGATCTCAGCCCTCTGATCTAACTAGGATTACAGGCCTGAGCCACCGCGCCTAGCCTAATTTATTATTTTTTAGTTATTTAAATAGAACTTTTTTTTCAGTATTGAGGATTGAACTCAGAGTCTTCTGCTTGCTGGGCAGTTGTTCTACCATGTAAGCTACTCCTCCATCCCGTATATTCCTTGGTTATTTTTGAGGAGAGTCTTACTTTATTTGGGGCCTGTTTGGGCTATAGCCTTTCTACTTGTGTTTCCCTATTGGTGGAAACAAAGTCTCATGAATTTGTATGCCTAGGCTTATCTTGAGATCTGATCCTCTGCCTCAAAACTACCTAGGATTATAAGCCTGACCCACAATACCCAGCCCCAAAGAAAACATTATATTATGACTTTGGTTTCAAATGAAAATATGGCATGACATACTGTAAATTACCTGTAAAAATTTATTATAAATTGAATGCATGATTATATTTCAAATGCATGAACTCTGATCACACTGGATGTAGTTTAGGCTTCGGTAGGAGTCAAACTCTTTTTATTTGTATGATGACATTCTGTAGCCAGCATGTTAAAATAGGACTGTATTTCTTATCACACTTGCTGGGTATCAGTTTATTTCATGAAGTAATGAGTAAAGCAGCTCAAGAAAACAATTTCTATAGTTAGCCCATAGGTTTTACAAGTATCTTAGGTATATCTCAGAAATTCATTGTAATTCAGAGTTTTGGCAACCTGTAGATAACAGGAATAAACCTCAATAATGAAACATGTTTTTCTAATTGCATTATCTGTCCCATTATTTCTCATACTGATTGAATATGTTAACAAGACAAAAGCAAAAAATAAAACAATGTTTCAGCAAAAACTGAAATCAAATGATTAATGTCTGATAATGTCATACATTATCTTTAGAAATAACATGGCAAGGGACAGGAGTTTGGCCTAGTGGTAGAGTGCTTTCCTAGCATGCACAAAGGCCAGGGTTTGATTCCTTGGTACCAAGGAATCAAGTGGTAGAGCTCTAGCCTTGAGAAAACCCAAAAACAGTGCTCAGGGCCTGAGCTCAAACCTAGGACTGGCAAAAGAAAAAGAAAGAACATGGCAAGTAGGAACATCAAAAAAACATATTTTTATTAGAGAACTCCAAGTTCCACACTAATTCATTGATTCATTGTATATTATTAGATACTAAGTTATTAGTGCATATACCATATAGTGATATGTTCTAACTATAACACTGGTGGTATCATTACATTAAATTGGTTTATCTATTAGAGAAAAAAGATTCATAAGTAAAACAGGTATATATGATCTCTGAATCCACTGAACTTAGGAAAATTAGCTCACTACAGTATTTCCTGAACTAATTAGTGAGCTCATTAAGTTAGTAAATCAGGATTTATCTGTGTTTTCTATTAATAAAAGTTGGAGTTTTCATGTGATCTCAAGAGAAGTGTAAAAGTAGGGGTGTCTTTATTAACACAATATGAAATATGATGGGATTAGTTGAGCCGTCTTGCTGTATGGACACAGAGGTCGAAAGTCAGTGACACAACAAGGTTTGTGAGATTGGTAAGTACTCAGCACTCTTCTCTGTCCAGCTTTCTCATCTGTGTTATCCTTTCCCTGCTGTCTGCTGCTCAGTCTTTCGAAGATGCCCAAGTAGACACACGTTCTCTCTTGTTTATCATTCTTGAAGGACTTTTGATTTACATTTTATTTACTTTTGTCTCCAGGGTTTTTTTTCCCTCGAGAATAAGTAGTGATTAATACTTTTCTCTCCTAAATGGAAGTTATAATTAGCCTATAAATGTATAAGCAAATATGTTGGGTGGTATGCAAGTGTTTACAGATATACTAGCTAAAATATGGTAGGTGCAAGTGATATCTAAAAACGAATTCCTTAGAAACGCAAAGTCAAAGCCCAACAAAATAAGCACCAGGAAAGGAGAATTTGCAAGGAGTGGAGGAGGGTGGTGAAGAGGGGAGGGCAAATGAATGAAAAGATATAGGGGAGAAAGAAGTAAGGAGGTCAATGTGTATCCTACAAAATTAAGAAAAGTGAGGGAATGTGTAGGTTTAGTAGGATGGATGAGAATGTTGAAAGGGATAGTAAGCATGATGCATAATATTCATCAACTGCTTTGTTAAATGACAACTCCTAGGTACAACTACTTAAAGATGATAAAATAAAGAAATAAAACAAATAAAAAAAGAGGTTTCAAAATAGAAAAAAATCCAGATGTTGCTGGCTGTATTTCAGATTTGTCAGCTTGAGTAGATGGTTTGAAGAAGGCTCTCATATTGTTCTCTGATATCGCTGGAGGTGTCTTCACCATCCCCTTTGTGTGGGAAAAATGGTCTCTGATCCACATGTGCTTTGTGATTTTCAAATCATGTCTCCTCAGTTTCTATGAAAGAGTTTTCTACATTCCCATCTTTGATTTGTTATTTCACAGCTGTATTTGGTGAATGTCACTAAGTTGTAAAGAGAATTTATATGCCAATCTTTGCAAACTGATAGGAAATGTCTATTTAGTAGATTCAAATGATTATTTTCCTTTACTCTTTTGGTTTAAGTCTCATCTTTCTTTTAGGATAACACGTGTATTTGTGAAAATAAAATACAAATTCCTGTTTATTAACAGCTGATTATTATTTTACTCCATGGTTTTTGCTTCTACAATATTCTCATTACAATTCTTTTAGCCTCAGGTCTGCTGAAAACCATTCCATCCCTTTTGATATTTAGGCGTCAAATCCCCCTAGATGTATATTTAACACCCTAGTCTTGTTTGAATCATTTATTCCCTTTGGATCTTTCACTGTCATGCTTTTAATCACTTTTTCTTGAACAACTTGAATATATTTTTTATTCGATTTGACTAACAGACTTAGTTGTGTTTTTGTAAAATTTTATTCTCTTTGCTCTTCTCTGTAGAAATTCACTTTTGCCAGTTTCTGTAACTATCAAGGGAATACATAGTTTATCAAATGAGCTCCTCTCCCTACAAATTAGAATATTTTTGTGATGTGTTGGCATGGATAGTGGTATTAAGACTTACCATAGAATGTGAAGACAGTGCTTAACTATCATCAGATTTCTTTCTTTCCATATATTTTTATTGTAATTAATAGAAGGGTTACATTATATTCACCAATAGAAGGTGCATTATTTCACACACATTGATACTCTTTCTCATGTTTTGGTCCCCATTTCCCTCCCCCCACCCCCACTCAGATTTCTTTCAAGTTAAAGATATGTGATATTTACACAGAAACAGAAACTCTAGTGTATTTTTTCATATGTCTATTTTTATAACAAGATGAATTATTTCCGATTTTTATTCCTGTATTTTATTGCAGAGTGCTGGGACTGTGTCCCTGCACAGTTATCCAAATGCTGGCTTTATTTATTAGCTAAGCATTCTTCTTTTTATTCTTCCACTCACAACCTTTGGGTATTGTATTGTCACCTCCTTTTTCTGGATACGAATACGTTAAGTATGTATAACTAGTCATTGTTCTACCCTCCTGGTCTTGTCTGTATACTTTCTGGATTTCCATTTGCAGTGATAGAGATAGATCAAACCATTGGTGGGATCATGGAATCTCCCCTTGAACTTCTGACTTTCTATCAGGTTGAATGTAGACAGTTACTCAACGCATTCTTACTTTTGGTGTGCTGCAGAAGGGCCTCCTTTGGGTGAGTGGGGGAGCACGTTTGAAAGATGAATGACAGTTGGATTGGAAAGCAGCTGCTGGATGGCAAATGGAGGACACAGCCTTCAAGTTTGTGGGCAGAAGGACACAGTGAAGCAAAACTCCAGCAGCGAGGCATAGCTGTGGAACCCAGGGACATGTCAGCTAGTCCCACCACATCAGGAAATCAGCAGCTCATTTTGAAATTCAAAAGAGCTAACTTTGCTATCTCTGAAGGCAAGTCTTTTTTTTTTTTTTTTAAACACAAGGTACATTATCTGCTTGGTTTGTAACCAAGGATAGTCTGCTTTGATGGGTGGGCCATCAGATTCCTTTATTCCAATAGTGAAATGGAAATGATCATACACCTGATCCTTTTAGTCTCTGGCATGTCTGAAAGGACATTTAACTTTAACTGCGTGAAATGCTATTTCTTTCAGTAGAGTAGCAAGTGTGCATGTGACACAATAATGCTATTGTGCTAGAGATCATTTCCAGACAGATTTGAAAAAATTCAAAAAACTTTTAGGCACACAATTTGAAAAAGATTCACTTCAAACACACCTAGTAATATACATGAGTCTAGATATTTGGCATCATGGAATTATATGTAAAATTTAAGGTTATCCATGTATAAAATGAAAATCTAGTGATTGATGTTTGAAATATAAAAACCTCAGAATTCTTTTATGTTTCCTCTTTCATCACTAAATGAATGCCTATTTATTCAAGGAAATATTTATTACATTTCAAATTTCTATATGCCAGTGTGCTAAAACAAATATATCTTAAAATATTTTATTTTAAGGGTGATGTACAGAGGGGTTACAGTTAAATAAATAAGGTAATAAGTACATTTCTTATTGAATATTGTTACCCATCCCTCATTTTCTCCCACTTTCTCTCCCCTAGCCAACTCTCCCTACTAAACTGTAACGTTCATTTCCAACCTAGTGTCTTGTGAGCATCACTGTTGCATTGTAAACCAAAAGTATATTGGGAGAATAAAATAAATAATTCTATTTTTTTTTCAGTTGTTGTGCTTGAACTCTGTGCCTGGGCACTGTCCCTAAGTCCTTCAGCTCAAAGCTACCACCCTATCCCTTGAGAGAAAATACCACTTTCAGTTTTCTGGTGGTTAATTGCAGATAAGAATCTCATGGATTTTAGTTCCGAAGCTGACTTTGAACTGTGATCCTCAGATCTCAGACTTGTGAACAGCTAGGATTACAGGCTTGAGCCACCATGTCCAGCATGATACTATAGCACTTAATAAGATTAAGTAAATAAATCCACTACTAAATCAACCTATTAATATCATAAGCCTACTATTAAAATATCCTTTAAAATGTCCTTTAAAAAGAGTGCATATTAAGATCCTCAATCTCGGATGAGAGTGTTTAGGATAAGGGGAAATTAGAAAACTGTGTTAGAGATAGTCTCTGTATGATAGTGACCAGTACTACTAAGACAATATTAAGACTTATCATGAAATGCTACAAAAGAGTCTCACACTCCATAGGACTTCAGTGAATGACACAAACAAATGCAGTCTGGAATTATGCCAAGATGGACAATAGATTGACTTTTCTAGAAAGATGATCAAGTCTTTAGTATTCCGATGAAATAATTCTAAGAAAGTTTCGACCTGTGCCAAGGAGGCATAGTGTATCTCCTATTCCTTCTTGTAAAGTTTTCAGAGTGTCGGCTTTTACCTCCAGGTCTTTGATCCAGTTGGAGTTAATTCTAGTACAGGGAAACAAAGAAGGATCCAACTTTAGTTTTCTGCATGTGCTTAACCTGTTCTGCCAGCAGCACTTGTTGAAGAGGCTATCTTTCTTCCATCCTATTTTTTTGGCTCCCTTGTCAAAGATTAGGTGGCCATAGGTCTGTGGTTTAATATCTGGGTCCTCAGTTCTATTCTATTGGTCTTCAGGCCTGTTCTTGTGCCAGTACCAAGCTGTTTTGATAATTATAGCTGTGTAATAGAGTCTAAAGTTTGGTATTGAAATTCCTCCTGTGCTGTTCTTTCTGCTAAGAAGTGTTTTTGCTATAAGTGGTCTTTTATTATTCCATATGAAATTTTGGATTGCCTCTTCTATTTCTTTAAAGAATGACATTGGGATGTTGATGGGCTATTGTGTTGAATTTGTAGATAGCCCTTGGCAAGATTGTCATTTTCATGATATTGATTATTCCAATCCAGGAGTATGGGAAGTTTTTCCATTTCCTCAGTTCTGCTTTAATTTACTTTTTCAGGGTTTGAAAGTTTTCATCAAAAAGGTCCTTTACATTCTTAGTTAAGGTAATTCCTAGGTACTTTATTTTCTTTGAGGCTATTGCAAAAGGAGTTGCTTTCCTGAATGTTGCCTCATTCCTCTCACTGTTGGCGTAGAGGAAGGCAGTTGATTTTTGAGGGTTAATTTTATAGCCTGCTACCCTTCCAAAGTTTTGAATCAGCTCAAGGAGCTTGGTAGTAGAGTCTATACGATTCTTTAAATACAGAATCATGTCATTTGCAAAGAGGGAAAGTTTTACTTCCTCTTTCCCTATTTGGATCCCCTTTATGCTTGCTTCTTGCCTTATTGTACGGGTAGGAATTCTAATACTATGTTAAAGAGGAGTGGAGAGAGTGGGCATCCTTGTCTCATTCCTGATTTTAGAGGGAATGGCTTTAGCATTTCGCCGTTAAGTATAATATTAGCTGTGGGCTTGTCATACATAGCCTTTATTATATTGAGGAATGTTCCATGGATTCCTAGTTTCTCCAGAGCTTTTAACATAGAGGCGTGTTGGATCTTGTCAAATGCCTTTTCTGCATCTATTGAGACAATCATGTGATTTTTGTCCCTGCTCCTGTTGATGTGCTGAATTATATTAATTGACTTGCGTATGTTGAACCAGCTTTGCCTCCCTGTAATGAAACCTGTTTGATCATAGTGTACAATTTTTTTGATGAATTGTTATAGATGGTTGGCCAGTATTTTGTTGAGAAGTTTTGCATCGATGTTCATCAAAGAAATAGATCTATAGTTCTCTTTCTTTGATGAATCTCTGTCTGGTTTGGGGATGAGGGTTATACTGGCTTCATAGAATGAGTTTGGTAAAGAACCTTCATTTTCAATTTCGTTGAAGAGCTTGAGGAGTATTGTTGTGAGCTCTGCTTTGAAGGCCTTACAGAATTCAGCTGTGAATCCACCTGGCCCTGGGCTTTTCTTAGGTGGAAGTTCTCTTATTGCTATTTCTATTTCAGTGATTGAAATAGGCCTGTTTAGTTGGGTTAGTTATTCTTTGTTCAGTGTGGGTATGTTAATATTGGCTAGGAATTCAGTCGAAATTTCTTAATAAGGACTAAGAGTCACAACAAATCATAGAAAGGCTGGATAAGTGGGAAAGCATTAAACTGCAGAGCTTTTGTATGGCAAAGGACATAGCTAGTAATCGAATTAGGAAGCCTACAGAGTGGGAGAAGATCTTCACCAACCATACAACAGACAAAGGCCTCATATCTAAAATATATCAACAGCTCAAAAAATTGAATCACTCCAAAACTAATCTCCAAAGTAACAACCATCCCATTAAAAGATGGGCCAAAGACTTAAAGAGAGTCTTCTCTGAAGAAGAAATTAATATGGCCTATAGACACATTAAGAATTGCTCGACATCTCTGGTCATAAAAGAAATGCAAATCAAAACAACGCTAAAATTCCACTTCACTCCAGTTAGAATGGCCAGGATCAAGAAAACTAATAACAGATGCTGGAGGGGATGTAGCCAGGAGGGATCACTACTACACTGTTGGTGGGAGTGCAAACTCGTTCAAACATTAATGAAAGCAATATGGCAGTTCCTCAAAAGACTAAATATAGAGCTCCTCTATGAGACAGCAATTCCACTACTTGGCATTTACCAATCATCCAGAAACAAGAACATACTAAATCCAGTAGCACAACGATGTTCATTGCAGCACTATTTACTATAGCAAAGATATGGAAGCAACCTAGATGTCTCTCAGTTGATGAATAGATCAACAAGATGTGGTATTTGTACACAATGGAATTCTATGCTCCTGTCAGCAGCTGATAACATACCCCATATATATTTTTATATCTTAGATTCTGTATTATTTTAATTCATGTTTGCAAGTGTGTGTAAACAAGTTGTATGTATCCACCTAAAAGGTTCTTGTATTTTTAATGCTATTCTCTTATGGTTTTAGCTTGTTTTTCAAATAAGATCTCAAGCCTACTTTGCTTCTTTGATCCTCCTACCTTTGCATCCTGAGCAGAAAGTACCCAGGTGTAGAGCACTATTTACCATTTTAAATGATTTTATAAGAGAAAGGCTCTTTTTTTTTAGACATCCTTGTCCCCCTACTTCCTACCATTCTTCATTTTCTTTCTTCATCCTTCTCATTTTAGATCTTTAATCTGGCTTCCTATAAACTTTGGGAGACATTCTGATTTTTTAAATGTCCAGAATATTTTCAATGCCATTAAATTATTATTTTTCAAATGGTATCTACATGATTTCTTTGTTAGATGCTTTCTTTTTTGCTTTGTTTTTGTTTTGAATGGTCACTTTTCTTACAACTTTCAATATTTTTTTCTTCTTGTTATTAATTCAGCTAAATTTTTTTTGTGGGTCATGGGCTTGAACTTGGCCTGAGTGCTGTCTATGAACTCTTCAGCTCAACGCTACCATCCTACCCTTGAACCAAGCTTCACTTCCCGTTTTCTAGAGATTAATTGGAGATGAGTCTCAGGTGCTTTTGTGCCCAGGCTGGCTTTGAACTTTGATCCTCAAATCTCAGCCTCCTGAGTAGCTACGATTACAGGCATGAGGCATGGTGCCAGTTAATTCAGTTAATGTTTTTTTAATAACCTTTTTGAATCAGAGTAAATATGTTTTATTTTCCTAGATAATCATCCATTTTACCCATCTTTGCTTTTTCTTTTTTTCTTTTTCTTTTTCTTTCCTTAAAATCATTCAAGGGGCTTGAACTCTGGACCTGGGCACTGTCCCTGAGTTCTTTAGATCAAGGCTACTGTCCTATCTTTTGAGCCAAATGCCACTTGGTTAATTGGAGATAAAAGTGGTTAATTGGAGATAAGATTCTCATATTCTTTAGTGCCTGGGCTGGCTTTAAACCATGATCCTCAGATCTCAGCCTCCCATTTAGCTAGGATTACAGATGTGAGCCAATGTGCCCGGCCAATCTTTGCTTTTTAAAAAATAAAAATTACACATATTTGTGATATACTACATTGTAAAATACAGATACATTATGCATTGAATCCATATAACTAATTTACATATCTTCCCACATACTTAAGATTTTTTTAATGTTCAAAACACTTCTAAGTGATTTTCTTGTTGTGATAATAGTCAACATATTGCAAAATGTACTTTCTAAAACTTTTCTTCCTTTCTAAATGGCATCCATCCTTTAACCAACACCTCACCCACTCAAGCCAAGCAGGAGCCCTAAGTAACCAGAATGGTAACTACTTCCATGAGTTCAATTGTTTTAGATTCTAAATATAACTAAATTCATATAGATTTTCAATGAACAAAATGTTCTCTGGGTCCATCATGTTGCCCCAAACAAGGCAATTAAGTTCTTTAAAATCCACATTTTTTCATAAGTAGTTCAGTTATTTAAGATTTCCATGTAGCAAGAGACCAGCCACAGTTACCATTATAGCCTGTAATAAAACTAAACAAGTTGTGTGCAGGACTGTAATCGTATCTGGAGCTGGAGATGGTGATAGTTGTCAGAACAGAATTTCTTTTTTTCTTTTTTCTTTTTTGCCTGAGGCTTAAACTCATGGCCTGAGCGCTGTCCTTGGGCTTTCTCAGGGTAGCCCGCTACCACTTGAGACACAGCACCATTTCCAGCTTCTTCTATATGTGGTACTGAGGAACTGAAACTGGGTCTTGGTGCATTCTAGGCAAGTACTTTACCATTAGGCCAAACTCCTGGCCTTGAGTTTCTTTTTAGCTAGGAGATTGAGACTGTCAGCCTCTAGAGTCTGCTAGAGTTTCCTGCTGTGTGGCCTTTTCCATATTTCCTTTGATAGTCTCATATAATATCATATAATGTTCTCTTACCTTTTTTTTGCCAAATCTTATTGATGAGAGGGAACTTTAGAAGGTACTCAGTCATTGAAGGACAATTGTAGGTCAGCTGCCTGGCCATCTGTCGCTTGGTAGCAGTTTAAGTATTACAGGACTTTGGGTTTGAGAAATCCTCATTTTACTTCATCCATGTAGCCTAAAACAAAAGCAGAATTGCTAGAAACTCAGGAACACAAAGCGAAACAATAACATTCTGTTTAAGTTGAGAGGTAGAATTATTTTACTTTAGAAGGGAAAAAAAGGTGCTGAAACTACAAACATCTATTGTAAGTTAATACTAGTACTAATTTATCCTGTAAAAGTTGTTAATTAAAATTTTCTTGTTTATCTATTAAAGAGCAAAAAAAAAACTGTATAGGTACTATTCATGATTTCAGACATCTTTTTTTTTTGGCCAGTCCTGGGGCTTGAACTCAGGACCTGACCACTGTCCTTGGGCTTTCTCAAAGCTAGTATTCTACCTCTTGAGCCAGCACCACTTTGGGCTTTTTCTGTGTATGTGGTACTGAGTAATTAAAACCGGGTCTTTGTGCATGCTAGGCAAGCATTCTACCACTTGACCAAACTCCTAGCCCTGATTTCAGATATCTTTTGGGGTTTAAGGATGGGTTTTCACACATGACTTCCTAAAATAAAGAGCCATCATTGTATGTGAAGCAACCTAGAGAATAGATAATATTTTTATATAATAGAGAGTATCATGAGGAAATTCATCAATTATCTAGAGTTCAAAATGCTTATAAAATAAGATTATCTTAAGATAATTCCTAATTGTACACATATTAAATTAGGTCAAGTCACAATATTTGTATATAAAGTCATCAGTGTCAAAGTAAAATACAAACAAATTTGGTGTGTATTTTCAATCTTTTGAATGATATGTTGCTTGATTAGCAGTAGATAGGAAGGGAGGCCATATATTGTTAGGTTTTATAATTTTTCCATTAAAATGATGCTTTTACTTCATCTCAGAATGAAGCAGACTCAATTTTTATTATTTTTCAGTTTGGTTTTCCATATTAAATTTAATATTTTGAGAATAAAACTAACAGAATTACTTTTCTTAAATTACGTACTTGAATATGTTAGAAATGGTCTGCTGACAAGATCAACAAACCCTTTAAGCTATGAACATGGAAATAATGGTCAAAATTTATTTCTTAAAATAAAGATCATAGTTTTTTTTGCCATAATTTACCCTGATCTCCAGCATATTTTCATGCATATCTCCACATTCTTCCTTAGTTTCTTCAGCAAAGGCATACTGTTAAAAATATTTCTGCAAAACCCTACAAACTCAGTTTTTCTTTAAATGATTGATAACAATTTTATTGAATGAACATATATAATTTTATCATGTGTGTGTGTGTGTGTGTGTGTGTGTGTGTGTGTGTGTGTGTGTGTGTGGTGGAGCTGGGACTCTGGGTCTGGGCACTGTTTCTGAGCTCTTCAGCTCAAGGCTGCTCGCTCTACCCCTTGATCCTCAATGCCACTTCTGGTTTCCTAGAGGTTATTTGGAGACAGAGGGTAGCACTGTCTTTAGTGCCCGGGCTGGCTTTGAAAGGCAATCCTCAGATCTCAGCCTCCTGAGTAGGTAGGATTATATGTGTGAGCCCCAGCACTCTGCTTAATTTTATCATTTCATTTGAGAATAGTGCATAAAAATTTATGGAACTCAGATTACTAGTATTTTCTCTTTTCCTATTTTTATTAGAAATGATTTTCAATCATCATGATAAGTACAGAAAATGATGTATTTGTGACTATGAGAAAATAATGTTAATGCTGTTAGATCTCTTTATTGATTTTATGGTTTTCCAATTGAGATAGTGGGTGTCTCCTCCAATCTTTTACAAACCTAGTGGAGGCAATTTAGTTATTTAGAAAGCTGCTCAGGTATTTGGATATCTTGATAACATTTCGATAGTTTCAAAGTAATGTTCTGTTTCTTGAAACTCAAATAAAATTCTTCTAAAGACAGGAATCAATTTTTCATCAGTATCAATAAGCAATTGGTAAGAGTGTAGTGCCAAAATTACAGACAGAAAAGATGCTTTCCTGAAATCATCTATAAACTTTAAAAAGAAAAAAATGCAAAAGATAAATTTCTCTTTTATTATATAAGTTAAGAGAATAATACTTGAGATCAACAGCTTCTTATATACCAATTGTATTGCTTCTTAGCTTGTTTTGGGTAAGTTGATTCTTGGTGGGGTTTGAATTTAGGACTTTGCATTTGCTAGGCAGGTGATCTATCACTACATCCTATGTCAAGTTTTGTGGCATAATTGAAGGATATTTTTGAGCTGGGGACTTGTCTTTTGTTTTTCTTATTTCCTTTTTTGCATGGATTGAGACTCTCCTATTTTAATTTGCCATAGTAGCTGGATTGGCAGAGATTTTCCACCAAACCCAACTATTTGCTGAAACCTTGTCTCTTGAATGTTTTGCTCAGGATGACTTTGAACTACAATCATTCTACTCTCAGACTCTTGGGTAGCTAGGATAACCGGTATGAGCCACTGTTACTGAACTTAGCTATTGAATTCCGACTCAGAAAATTGTTACCCTTTCCTGTATTTTCCAGTGTTTTCTTTGTTTTCCTGCAGTCATTTTAGAGTTTCAGGTTTTACATAGATCCATCTTGAATCTAGGGAGCTAGTTTCAGTCCTGACATGTGAGTAGCTTAACGTATTTTTCTGGATTTCCACTTTCCTCTAATGGTTGCCTGATATCTTTCTTCTTGTCTAGCTCATATATCTCTACATGGGGAGTAAATGTTAATATTAACTACAATTTATTTTAGGGTTTCTTATGGTTTTATTTTATTTTTTATTTATTATTTTCCTGAGAAACCTCATCCATCCACCCATGACTTTAGTTACCACCTTTAACGTTATGATACACACACACACACACACATAGCATGTATGTGTATGTATGTATATATGTATGCATGTATCTCTATTCATCTATCTCTGTTGCATTCCACTTCTCTAAGGTTAAGATCAAATTGACCAACTCTATATCATGATGTTCAGGAATTTGACATTTTAACGGATTTTAAATTAGCCCCTTTTTATTACACTATTTTCCAGTAAAGGAAAAAAATGATATTGTATTTGTACATCAAGAAAACTGAAGGTAATCTTCCACTCTTTCATTACCTCAATAACCATATTTAATATCTCATATTAAACCATATGTTAATATCTCATAAGTTAATTTTGTCACCATTACCACTCTACAGATATAAGTTACTCAGATCTTTTATTTAAAATGCAGAATTGCCTAATAACAGGTCTCTGAAATAGTGTATTTTCAATGAGCTACTCTGAACTTTAGGAGAAATAAAAGCCAAATTATTAAAATGGCCAGCCAAGTCCTTACACTTTCCTCCATTCCTACTTGTGAAAAGTCTGTAGCCTCCAGTGTGATCTCATCTCTGCTTTTACTCATACTTACATCTGCCTTGTTATACCCCCTCCCCAGGGGTTTCTGGGCAAGGTGTTTGTTGTGATCACTTCTTTCCTCTTCTGTGTGTTAACTCATTCACTATTAAGGTCATAGACAAATTGTTTTTCAGGAAGTTTTTCTTGATTTCAGTATAGATTACATACATTTTCTTCTCAGAACTGAGCTTCTCTCAGTTCATCTGTCTAGATTGATAATTACATATCAGCAGTGATTATTTAATTCATAATTTTAATTAATTAAAATTTGATTTTCCCCAGGAAGTGGTGCTGAGGCTCAAGTAGTACAGCTTTAGCCCTGTCCTTGGAGAAAGTCCAAGGAGAGTGCTCAGGCAGTGAGTTCAAGCCCAGGACTGGCAAAAAAGAAGTGAATGAATACAGAAGAAAAACTTAGTTCAAGATACATGTAAATAATAACTTAAATTCTTGTAAAATGATTTAAAATGTTCCCTACCTATTCTAATATCTTAGCATTTGTCATGGTTGAGTTTATATTACATAGAGCAATGCAGAATTATTAGAAGAGATTTTCCCAATTCCAACTCACACATGCTCTGTCCACCCTAGGGAATAGCCTAATCTATCTGAGAGTTGGAACAAGATGGGTTTGGTCTATGTGCAGTGTGCTTGAAATTCTTCACATAGTTGTGTTGCTGACTTCCTCCACAAGCTCAGAACCAATGGTTTCTAAATTTATGATGATAAGTAGGAAGTCAGTGACTTCCATACATATTCAGGCTGGAGTTAAGGCTTGGATGTTATTTTTATCATGGCTGATGCTCTGTTACTTAAGTTATGTATCCAGTTTTTTTTCCTGGTTAACTGGAGATAAGAGATTTGTAAATTTGTCTGCTTGGGCTGGCTTTGAACCTAAATCCTGAGATCTTAGCCTCCTGAGTAAATTGTGCCAACTTTTGTGATTTAGACAATAAGAAAAACTGGAAGTTGAATTATACCTGAGTTGATAGTGAGACAAATTAACCTTCCCAGACACATGTATTTATAGTTTAAAGTGTACAAAATTTGAGATTCTAGTATTACTGGTGTGTTGTCAATTTTGATCTTATGTCTTTCCTGGAGAATTTACTTTAATCCAAGGATTTAGAACCCAGAACTCTTTCCATTGCATTTCTAAGAAAACTTCGCCATTGAGGAATTGGTCCATATGTTTATATAAATTAGTATACTTTTATATTAATACCTTAATGTCTGACTTATTTGTATGTGTATTTTTTTTCTTTATCTACAATACTCGTGCCCTATATGTACTACACATTGGTTTTGCTTCAGAGAACTTGTATGCTCATTTAGGACAATGTTAATGAGTAGGTTCTTTTCTGGGAAAGAAATGGAATTGTGTTAAGTTGTGGCAGTATAAGAATGTATCAGAAATTACCTTAATTAGTTTTTGACTGAGTTAAGCAGAAAAGTTGTGGGTCTATACTTGGTCAATTGCTATATGAAGGAAAGGATTTTGAAGCTGTGTTTCAGAGGTTTATATTAGTAAGTGTCAATGAATTAGATATGGAATATTAGAAAGAAGGAAGAATAAAAATGCATCTCTATGTAGTGAGGTGATTGGTTTGAATTGACATTTAGAAGATGGATATGGGAAATCTCAAGGAGAGAAATATAATTAATTCAGTACTTCAGATGTTGATTTTTTAAACATCAGGTTTATTAAAATATGATTTGCTTGTGATGAAATACATTTTGTTCTTTTTACAGATTCAGTTTTATGAGCCTGGGCAAACATCAGTAATCCTGTAACTACTACCAAAATCAAGATAGAGAACACAGCAGTCACTTTCTATGTTCTCTATGTCCTTTCCTTGGCAAAACCCTTTGTCTGCTAGCAGAACCTGGAAAATACTAAACTAATTTCTGCCTCTCAACTTTCGTCTTCTAGAATGTCTTATAAATGAAATTGTAATACAGAGCTTTTTTTTCTTTCTTTAAATCTGGCAGCTTTCATTTACCATATGTTCCTGAGTGGTGATCCATCGTACAATTAAAGAAATCCTTACTCATTCACTATTTGAGGGATATGTGTATTGTTTCCAGTTTAGGGCACACTTGAGTAAAGATACTATAAAGATTTCTGTGTAGATCCAAACACAGAGAAGAAATCTAGGTCAATTAAACACAAATAGCTACATGCACATATGTGTGGAGTTAGATGAGTCAAGAGTCAACAATTGTTAGAAAATGAGCTTCTAAGCAGCATCCAAGAGAACAGTAACTGAAGGAGAGAGAAAAATGCATGACAGGAGGATGTAACATGCACTATAAAAGGTGTTGAATCACAGAAATCCAGGGAGTAGGGTTAAAAGAGGTCGAACAATGTTTAAAAGAAGCACAATGAATTTATCACCAAGCAAAAACCAAGTTAAAGTTATGTCAAGTTGAATTGGGTGTTTCCATTTCTATTATAGGAATGAAATAAGAATAATTGAAACTGGGACATCAGAAGCATTTTTTTTTGTTTAAGCTAGTGACTTCAGATGGGTAGTTTTGGGTTCTCTTGGGGAAGGAGTGGCTGTTCTCTTTGTGGCTGTTTGGACTTTTGCCAGCTTGCTGAGACTTAGGTATACTGAGGGAGCTAGAAAGTCCAGTCAGGTGCTAGAGCATTGGCCTGATCAATTTTTATCAGTTTTACCTTCCATGAGTGACATGGTTCCAAAAAAGAGACCTTATCCAGTCAGAAATGAATAGGTAAATGATGGTTTTTAGACAACTGAATTCTTTCAACAATCATGAAAGTGAATTTAGTAATGAATTCAAGCTCAACTGAGCTTTCATTTGGGACTAAAGCCTTGGCTAACCTTTTGTTTGCTTTATTGTGATAGACTCTGTGTATGTGATCAACAGAAATTGCAGTATAACACATAATAATCCTTTTAGGCTATGAAGTTCTGGGCCAAAAGGTTTTGCATCAATAAATAACTATATTTGCTAATTCCCAGTTAGGGATGTAACTTTGGTAGCTTGATATTGGTAGCCATTAAAATCAGTTAATAGTATCACACTCTGGTTGCTCATAACTATAATCCTACCATGCAGCTGAGATCTGAGGATAATGGTTCAAAACTAGCCAAGGTAGAGGAGTCCTTAAGACTCATTTCCAATTAACTAGCAAAAACTCTGGAAGTGGTGTTATGGCTCCTGGGATAGAATGTCATCTTCGCATGAAGAAGCTGGGCAAGAGAAGGAGTCTCTGATTTTGAGCCCCAGTAGCAGCACAAGAAACATATTGGCTAATAGGGCCAGGGGCTGCTTGCTCACACTTGTAATCTTAACTATGTGAAAGGCTAAGATAGGAGGACTATATGGACATAGAGAGTTCTTCTCGACTAATAGCTAGATACAATGCTGTTCACCGGGTAGCACAAACATGTTGAGACTGAGATTGGGATGATTCAGTTCTAGGAAATCCTAGGCCGAAAAAAAAAACTCCCAAGACTCCATTTTAGTGGAAGTAGGTGGACATTCACTGGCTTCTTCAGATGTATTCTAACTATAATAGGTGGTATAAAAGGTGTGAGAAGGCCCAATCCAAAAGCAAGAACTTACCTCAAAAATATCTATAGCAAAATAGTGTGAAGAGATGAGACAGCAATATGATAATTATTTAGCATGCATGAGGTCCTAAGTTCAAAACTGTAAAACAAACAAAAACACATATAAGTTTGTTCCCTTCAAAGCTGTTAAATATTTGCAAGCATACCACTGCATACAAAGTTCAATAATTCAGAAACCAGAGAGTTGAATTTCGCAGAGTGTTGGACATGAGACCGAAGTTTCAAGGAATGAAGATGTGTGTCTGAAAAGTAAGAACTAGCCTCATAAGGTATTTGGGCAACAAAAAGTACCACTGGTAGGACTGCATGAGGACTGAAGATTTCTTCAATACATCATGCCAAGAATCAGAAACAATCTCTTTAGAGAATTATACATGACTGAAGTATGAAACTAACATGGCAGATGGCCAAGCATTATTAAATTCAGCATAAAAATCGCAAGTAACGTGATATTTCCTCTGCCTAATTTTCCAACAAACATCACTATGAAATCATCACTTTAAATATAGCATGGATGCACCGCATTTTACTGAGTACAAAACTGAAATTACTATTTTTTAAACCAACCTGAATATAATGGGAAATTACTTCAAAAAGAAAAATTTAGAATATTAGAGGTTCGGTTCTGATGAAAACAACAAAAAGCACTAAATTTCCTCCATTAATGAAATTAGCAAATGAGATGGGTCTAATAGCAAATAAATATGCTACATCATTTAGATTGTTTCTCATTAATGTGAGATATTCTATTTAAAATTCATATGTACTATTAAAGATAATTGTGAAATAAACTTTGCTATCTTTGTATTAAAATTAGGGAAGCATTTTATTTCTTTCTAATTTTGTTTATTAATTACAGCTATGATTATACCATTCATCATCTGTGGTAGCAAACTGTTGCTACTAGAAAAAGTAGATAGTAGGATTCTCCAACACTGGAAGAAATAGTACATAGAAAAAAAGAATGTAGTTGCTAAATATATTAGTTTTTGGGGAAACAGATAGCTATCCAGCCACGTGCTATAAGAGATATTTGTTGATATGTAAGACAGACAGCAGTTCAGAGACAGAAATTTCTAGAAATTCCAGAAATCCAGATGAAGATAAAAGAGTATTAAGAAGGTAAAGTGCAAGCTACAGAAACTGGAGAAATGGCACATTAAAAGTACATTACAGGGGCGGGGAGTTTGACCTAGTGGTAGAGTGCTTGCCTAGCATGAACAAAGGCTGGGATTCGATTCCTCGGTACCACAGATATAGAAAAAAGCTAAGTGGTACTGAGGCTCAAGTGGTAGAGCTCTAGCCTTGAGAAAGTCCAAGGACAGTGATCAAGCCCTGAGCTCAAGCCCAGAACTGACAAAAAAAAGTACATTACACAATTTTTTCCAAGTCTATTTCTTTATGAATGAGGCAACAGCATTCTTTCTGATGGATGCATAAAATTCCACTGTGTATATACATACCACAGAACAAAGTAAGTCAGACCCAAAGAAACATAGGTTGCATGAGCATGGTTTCCCTAATTTGTAGTAGCTAAACCAGATTTACAAATCTACAAGTAAACATAATGATGGTAAAAGGCAAAAAATTTATACTTGGATATAATAAATGGAACAGGACTCTAAAAATTCACACAGTGAAACCAAAAGAGACTATACTTAGGAGAGAACTGCAAAAGCTGAGAAGCTATGTGAACATGATCATATGAAATGATATTTACCAAAATGAAGTCTAAGAAATGGAAGCACAGGGTTTTTTTTTCTTCATTTATTTTTATTGTAATTAATAGAAGGGCTACATTATATTCACCAGATAGAAGGTGCATTACTTCACATACATTGATACCCTTTCTCATGTCTTGGTCCCCATTTCCGTCCCCCACCCCTGCCCCTCATCTTGTTTTCCCCCCTTCCATATCCAACTTCAAATAACCAAACACGCATATATACAATATGTCAGATAACCAGGTGAAATACTGTAACAATATGAGATAGTCAAGGGACAGCAAAAGAGATGAGAGATAACATAGTACATTAAGGACAACAATCATTCATTACATGGCTTTTGTTTCTATATCCTGGGCATTCTTTCATTTACCATCCTTCTATATGGCCTTATGTATCTAGGTTTTGTTCTATTGTAAATCTCAAGCACAGGGATTTTTAAAAATTATTTTACATTTTGTGATTTTCCTCACCCCATTGTCTCTGGTTTTTTTTTTAACTTCTGTACGTTTTGTCTTGTGTGTAAGTTTATCTGTTTGGGAGGGGGAAGGAGAACACAGAAAAAGGGGGAACAAAGGGTAAACTAATATTGCAGTCATACCAGAGGCTACAATTTCTTGGGGAAGGTGGTCAGGAGGAAAAATTCCTGGGAGAAAACAAGGAAGGGGGTGACACTGTTCAAAAAGAAATGTAACTGTAACCCCTAGTGTATGTCACCTTAACAGTAATAAAATGTTTCCTTTAAAGTGTATTATAAGCCAGGCACTGGTGGCTCATGCCTATAATTCGAGCTACTGAGGAGACTGGAATCAGAGGATCATGGTTAAAGAATCTTACTTCCAATTAACCACCAAAAGTCAGAATGGAATTGTGGCTCAAAGCGGAAGAGAGCTAGCCTTGAGCACAGAAGCTGAAAGACAGTGTCCAGCCCCAGTACTGTCCATTTTCCCCCTTATTCCACCCCCAAAGTATGTGATTCTATGGATATATCATAATAAAAAATTGTACATTCATCCATGGTAACTGCAAAAAGAGAAAAGAAGAATAAGACTAAAACATGCATTGGAGATAATGGTGTAAAAGGTCTCTAGTTACATTCAGACACACCACAGAAACTCAGTTGTACATATGAGTTCAAGGCTAGCCTCAGAGGAGCAGTGGGCTGTACCTGAGATGTTGATATTGCTACAGAATATTACGCAGAGTATTTCCAGTCCAGGATTATTCTTTAGAGATGGAAGCAAAGCTGATGCAGTAGTGAGGGTTCAAACTGCTTAATTGTAAGGAGAAGCTGATGATCCAGGACAAATGATTTTGGGGTGCCTTGCAATGTATTTAATTATTTACCTGCAATTGCCTTGTTTACTTTATAAAATATGTATTGTTATCTGTACTGCAAATAAAACCATGCAAGAATATTGAAGCAATTTAAGCTCAAAGTCACTTTTGTCCCATTTTCATGATCCTTTAGAAAATGGTGTCTGCAATAAACAAATTAAAATGTTATTTGATGACCCTTGGTTGGAATTCAAATTGTCAAGCAATCTGGTATTAAATTTATTTTGGAGCTGTGTGTATACAAAGTACTCTGAGCAGACACTTTTTTTTTAATAGATTGATACTTGGATTTAATTAACAGGTTATTTCTTCTCTAACTGTCAATGAAGTTCTTCAGAGATTCCAATTGTATTTAACATCAGCCCCAGTTCCCAGTGACACATATATAAACTCTCCAATCAACTCCATCATCCTTGTTACTTGCACATGTATATATTGGTACTGGGGTCTGAAATCAGAGCCTTGTTTGTTGGGCTGGTACTCTGCCCCTGAGTCACAACTCTAGCTTTGTTTTTTGCTCCCGTCTTTGGTTTGTACTTGAGCTATGATATATACCTAATTTAGGTTTCCCTTCATTTCTTTTTGTAAATTAATTTTTAATTTTTTATTGTCTGGATAATGTGTGAGAGGCGTTACTGTTACACTCACCAGGCAGTAGGTGCATTACTTCTCACACATTAATACCTTTTCTCAAGTTTTTGTCCCCATTTCCCTCCCCTAAGCCCTCACAATCATCTTGTTTTCCCCCTTCCCTTTCCTTTGTCACATAAACAAATAAATGTACATACAATATACCAGGTCACAAAGTCAGATACAGTAACAATATAAGATTAACCAAAGACTTTCCTTCATTTCTAGGATCACAGCCACATGCCACCATGTCCAGCGTCCCTCAGCGGAGATGGAATCTCATGGACTTTTCTACACAGGCTCTCCTGTAACTGCTGAGCCTCTGAATCTCAGCTCTCATGTATCTTGAGACGACACATTACATGCCACTGTACTCAGTTGTGGGTTGAAAAGTTGTCCCAGGAACTGGTTTTCAATGACAATCCTCCAAATCTCTGCCTCCCAGGAAGCAAGCATTCCAATCATGAGCCATCAGTTCCTGCTTTGTCATTACTTTTGAATAACTTTCCAAACATCTTTAAACCCATGTGTTAATGCTAGCAAACACTAATGTTTATTTTTCAAGTATTATTTCTTGAGACACCCTCGCAAAATATGTTCCTAAAATTAAATTTACTCTCTTTGAAATATCTCTTTCAAAACACTTAATACAGGGATAGGGATAGGGCTTGGGCTGTTGAGAGCTTGCTTAGCATGCACAAGACCCTGGATTCAATCCACAGCACCAAAAATAAAGACATAAAATAAATGAAAGACATGGCCTAAATGTGGCTTACAATATTTAAAAAGTTGCATTTATGTTGTCCAAACCCAACAGAATTATCACCACAAGTTAGGTTGGCGTGATAAAGGGCAAAAAATACAGTGAAATAAAACTAGAAACTTTGCTTATAGAATTTCTGATTCTAATAAGCTAGGATACTAAAATGATTTTCATAAATACTTCACTGTATATATAACATAATGAATGATGACAAAAAACCTAATAAAATATTATAGACAGTAATCATCATAAAACACTGATATTTTAATTTCTCATTCAGTATCCCATCTAATATATTGGCTTCCTATAGAAAGAGAGGGAAAAAAATCTCTGAAAATTCTAGAACATAATCAGAAAATTATTTGAAGGGTATAGAGTGAATTGTTCTCATAAACACCTCTTAGCTGCAATGTTTCATTTGTTTTCAAATATTCAAGATTCATGTGATTCTTTTAGATATCACCTAAGCAGGTACAAGTCAGCAATGAATTCAGATATTTCTGGTGAGTATTAAATTTGCTTTGCTATTGCATTCCAAAATAATAGGTGAAGTTGATGATGTCCAAGAATATGTCAACTTTAAATGTTTTTTTTGTACATAGAACAAGCTTGGCATGAAATGTCAATAGAAAATTCAGAAGCTTTAAAGAATTTATATAGTGCCATCTATCTGCCTTTTTCTATGAGCCTTTTTAATGCAGCCATTTAATGAATAATGACATTTTATTTCAGATGCAGTTTACTCATTTGACTACACAGTCAAGCATTAGTCTACATTAAGCTTTATTATCTGTTTTTAGATGTTATTGTTCCTATGGTTTTAAAATACATTCTTGGCCATTCTCCAAAGCTCAATACTATTTTAAGATCAAGGGTTCCTGCCAAATCCAGGAAACTTATAATGAAATGAATACTCTCTACTACTATCAAATGACAGTATTTCCTACCAACTATTGAGAATTATAAATATAGCTTTTCATTTAATTGATAAACAAGTATTTCCACCCTAAAATAAATTTGGAGCCTTTGCTTTTGAAATTTTCTTTCCAATATCTTTATGGATGTTCATTTTGCTATGAATAAATAATTTACAGTGAAGTGAAATTTAAATACTAAATAATTATACTGTGTTGTTTCATGAAATAAAAAACACCACTTCCAAGTGTGGGGGGGGCAGAGAGAGAGAATGATGCTAGTGAGGGATTGAGGAGTGGAGAGAGAGAGAAGTCTTTGTAGGAGAATCTTTTAGATTGTGTCATCAAATAATTTACTAGCCTTGGCGTGGGTGAGAATAAACAAGAAAGTGCTTCCTCTTTATGAGACAATTCTTTCTTAGATGTGGTTTTATGAATTATGAGAGAGAGTAATACTAATGAGGTGCACACAGACTGACTGGCATTATCCTGGCCAATCACACTGAGCTTCATCTCATCATTTCAAGGGCTCCTAGCAGAGAAAATTGTCAATAATCAGAGTAAGGTAGAAAATGGATGCTTTTTGGACACTTGAAGCAACATAGGTCATGTTGCCCTGCAAGAACACAATAACAAGGTGATCCACAAAAAGTACTGCCAATTTGATTGTGAAGAGTCATTTGATCATGGTTAAAGCTATCAAAGACCTTAAAACTAGATAAAGTATTGTTTCAAGATGGTTATGGTCCTGAGATTTAGTTTTACTGTCTCCTTTTTACTGTTTCTCTCTATTTCTATGCCAATGAATTTGGACCAAACAATCCTACATGATTGGAACTACATTAAATAAGTAAGGAAATTTATTTCCATTTCAGCAGCAGGATGTATGTGCTTGTTATATCATTCTCAGGCATAGCCCTGGGCAAAGATCATAGCCCTGTAATACACAAGTGAGTACCCCTGGTTCAAACCTTCATACAAGGTTTACATGATTTGAAGCAAGTAACTGTATGTGAGCCTCTGTAAGTCTCAGTTTCCTTTTTGGTAGGTTAGACATAACAACATGCCTTATCAAATTTGAATGAGGATTCATTACAATAAATGACTAGCATTGGCCTACCTAAAACATTCAACTTTTGGGCCCTTTCTTTAGCATCCCATCCTGCTATCAATTTTCCTACCTTTAAGTTCATCTTCTGAGAATTTGGCAGAGAAACATACTAAAAGAATAAGTAGCAAAATAAATAACAAATAAAAGACAGATATCAAGATATTAAAATAGATATCTTCCCAAATAGCTCTTCATTCTTGGACATCAAGATTAGACTTAGGATGGAACAGTGACAAATTAAGTTTCCTCACATAGATTTTCTTTGCCTAGGAGCTGTCTCTATAATCTTCATAAAAACAGTCCCTTTAACTTATTTTATAACACCTTATGGCTCGAATGTATAAACAAAATTATGAAGCATATCTGAAGTGTGAGTTGTACTTGCAATCTATTTGTGACATGTGTTATAAGTACTAGGAAAGTGAGAGTCACGAGATCTGCTCAGGAGACATAATATTTCATTTCTGGTATGATGTTTAGTGTGATCTTCAGTGGCTGAGATAGTAACACATAGCAAGTGGAATAACCCTCATTTCAATGGTCAATAAGCATACAACAGCATCACTGCCTGAACAACACTACATGTATGGATTTCATATGGGGGCTATTCTGCTTCTCTGGAAGTCTCCTGATTAAATACTCTTAATTCAGATTGTGTCCCATTCAGAAAGCCTCCTTATGTAGCACTTACTATTTATATTTCAAGCATAGAACTATGTTCCTGCTGTCTAGAAGGTAATATAAAATGAGAAAATAATATATGTGCATGGAATAATTTTATAGATAATTTTTCATATCAAAATATCCACTTTCAGTGGAATTTATGAAATCTTGATGAAACAAAGCTCTGATATTTTTATTTTCCCATTGAACTTATTTTAAATCTATTAGTATATGTTCAGGATACAAAAAAATGTCTTTTATACCTAGACATGAGGAGTTGAACTGTATATATTTATACTTATATATGGTATATATATATATATGTATGTGTATATATTCATCATTGTATAGAAATTAGGATAGCCAAACACTGGTGGCTCACACCTATATCCTGGCTACTCAGGGCCCTGAAATCTGAGGATCAAAGTTCAAATCCAGCCTAGGAATGAACGTTATCTCCAACAAACTACTGCAATACAATGGAAAGTGGAAGTATAGCTGTAGTGATAGAGTGAAAATCTCGAGCAAAAGAAACTCAGGGACTGTTCCCAGGCTAAGTTAAAGCCCTAATACTGGCACAAAAATATGTAAATAAAGTAGGTGACACTATCCAATAAACAGTAGTAACAGTAGATTTCATTTATGTACTGATAGCAGAGTATATGAAAACATTTATGCTCTAGTAATTTGGATATTAGAATTTACATATCAAGCACAAGAAAGGCATTAATGACAAGGAAGGAAAACTAATGATTCCAAGAGAATAAGCCAAATAAGATCCTGACTTTAATATATTGTAGAGTATATGGTTCAGAATTGAATTTTGCATTATATATACACACACAATTCCAAGCATAATACCATTGGATTGGGTTCTGAAGATGACATAATAAAGCAAAATTCCATCAAAGAAATTCTTTTATTCTAGATGGGGACCCTGTATTAGTGCCTTGCAAATACCACAGGAGAGAAATGAGGAAATTTATGATGACAAATCTGAGATTAATCATGTCCATATGTAACAAAATATATAGGAGAGAAACATTGTGTAGGATATTGATAAAAGAATAGGGTTCGCCATACATTGAACATACGTATGATTGAGTATGGAAAAACAACAGTATGATCATTGTCATGTTCATTAATAAGCATTGAGGAATTTGAATCTTCCTATTAGCAGCTAATCCTAGAAGAAACTAAACAAAACCAAAACCTGCAGTCAAAAACATGAGTTATTTTATGTATAATAATTTGCTGAATCTCTTTTTTTTTGTCAAAGTGGATTTTGGTCAGAAACAATATCGAAGGGATTATTGGAGTAAAACATTGTAATTAAGACCTTATTAATTTGGATAATGGATGTTTTCTCAATCTCTCTTTAATTATGTAAAATTGCTATACAAGTTATAGAAACACCTCCAACTTTCTTTTGTTTCTTTTGTTTGTAGTTATACATGGAATCCTATCAGCTGCTAAGACACTCTTGTTGCTAGTATATCTCATCTTCTTTTAGAGACTGGACATAAATACTAAGTAGTCATATGATTGTAAAATATGACAGTGTCATATTTACTATTGTAAAATTAGTCAAATATTTGTGATATATAGTTCATATATGTATGCATATAAACTAGTTATATATATATGTATTTATTCACTATTATTCATCCTAAATGATAAAAGTATGTACAATAAATAGATTTTTATGAGTTTCTTAGATTGCCAACTGCAAATTGTACCACATTAGTACTAGTTTGGATATTTAAATGAATAAGCGTTTTGAAAGGATTTCACAAATATTTTAGACTTGCATTTTGATGTAACAATCTAAAATAATTTTAGTTTTAGTACAATAGATATTAAACTGATAATGTTTAACCAGCAGTCTTAGTAGCTTATTAAGGAAGCTCCTGGAACTTAACGAGAAATCCCTGTCATCAGCACAAAAGTAGGCGCCAGCCTTCTATTCTGTGCAAGACAGTATTCATTCCAATCCTTTAAACTCTGTATCAAATTGTTTTGAAATAAATTAAATAGAAGTAGAGTTAAAACACAGCCACTTCCTTGGATTTTGATTGGAATTTAATGTGGAGAGTTCATTCCTACTTGCTCTGATTCTCACAGTGGTATTATGCCTTAGACTTTGAAGAAAACTTCATAGCCTGAGATCTGTGCTGAGATCACATATCTTGGCCTGTGATTCCTGTCTATAGAATCAAAGGCCAACTTTAGACCAATACTGCTGGCAAAGGCTTGAATTGTTCTCAAATATTTTTTTCTAGTATGGTCCAAATTTTCTACAAAAGGCAAGTAAAAAAATAATAAGGTATCTGTTTAGTGATAATCAACAATAGGGCAGTTTTGTCTGAGACCCTATTTCTCTCTTAAAGGATATTTTGTTGAGGGACCCAGTTCTATGGTATAGCAAAGTATATTCCTTCTCATGGAGGTCCTCATTCTTTCTTTTCTAAGGTGTCAGACACCGTCAGTGAAGACAATCCTCTTCTCAAGTCTAATAATTTTGATCATCTCTTTTCAATTCTACATACTAGAGGTCCTAACAGAGGTACTTTACCATATAACTTGCTGTTTTGTGAATGTACTTGAAAACGAATACAAAAACAAACAATAGAACTGGATCAGTTAATTGAAAAGTCCCAAAGGTTGGCTAATATCTACCTAAGTTCCATCCAGTGGCTCAAATGATGCAATCCACTTCTATCTTTCTGTTCTTCCTTTTGCTCCATTTGTCTCAGGGTGACTACAGTGATATGTTTCTTTACCCCTTTTTAACAAGTCTCTTTAATAACCAGAGGTACGTGGGAGAAAACAATCAATTGCAAATGATTATTTATGTCAAAAATATGTCCTTTTAATGTACACATTTTTCTTCGATGTCTTAACAATTACTTGACAGTTTTCAGTACACTTTAGATTCCTAATTTGATCTGGTCATTATCCCATAAAGTAGAGCGGCTATTCATACCTTCCTTTCACAAAAATCACCATCCAGAGAACAAAGAGATTCAACATCCTAGATCTTGTGCACTTTTCCTTCCAGAATGGTATCTCTGAATTGTTCTTGAAATGAGATGACATTCCTGTAGCCACAGGAACCCCGCCTGTGAATGGGACATCTTCCAGCTGTTCACTTTATGTCACACACCTCGTGTTTCACATTTGTTGAGGAAAGACCAAGAAGACAGATGAAAATAAATAAAACAGAGATACATTGACAGATAGTACTTTAAAGAAAAAATGAGATGAAACAATACAAGTAGACAGGAGAGAAGACAAAATTCGACTGAACAGAATATCCTCAAAGGCCTAAGTGACATCTTTTGTCTGAATTTAAAATAGTTGAAAGCAAAATGTTAGTACACTCTCAGAACAGACTGAGAGCTATTGTAATCACAGGACATTCTTGTACTAACAGTTGTAGGAAGATGTGAATAGTTTGACACTACCAAACATTTGTGTCAAGCAAATATGGAGTGGAGAAATGAACATAACTATAAAGAAGGGAAATGTTTTAAAATTTTAAGTTAGAAGCAATCAGAGAGGAAAAAGAAAAAAGGAAAATTTTTAAAGAAAAAATTATTTCATACTATTTGAACCCATTTAACATAAATAATAGAAGGTATTCCTATCGAACTGCTTGTTTAAATATAAAAGAAATATGGGTCTTCAAGAAGAAGACATTGTTTTTTGAAAGTATAGGAATGGGCAATATTGCACCGAACAGCAAAAGCTGTGAGAGCTGTGAGAGGTGTTCCAGAACACATGAGAAATATCCATGCATCAGCATTTTGATTTGCACTTTGATTTGTGGACAAGAAGAACTGAACTTGAAGACTTCCTGTATTAAGTCTGTCCATTATCAGTTAGGATCTTTGGTGAAGTCTAATCTGTGGAAACAGAATTATACAGAAGTAACATATAGAAAAGCACATGACTAGTCCCATAAATGTGTTGAGAATTAAAACTGGTCTGTGTATTTCTCAGCAGACTACCCATAATTTTATCAACACATACAAAATCTCTGTTAGCATTTTATCTGTGACTCAAATAAATCATGACTGTGATAAAGGCCTGTTCGGTTTTCTCTTTTTTCTTTTCTTTTTTTTTTTTAGAACATTGATTTGTCAGTTTCATCTAATGTTGTCAAAAGTGAAAGCAAATGCAATGTTTTGTCATTGTCAGGCAACCTGACAAATTTTTAGCAACTTGCTAATGCTTCTATGAGTATTGCCTAATGTATTTCTGTGCTTACTTTGAACTTTACAGCAACAGAAATTAATGGTAAAATTCACTATGTTTATGACACTTTTCATCTTCAAAATGCTTTAGAAATATTAACTAATTTATGCCCTTCTGCACAAAATGTAGCACAAATCTGGTTACTACAGAGGAAGGAAATGTGTCGGAAATCTGCCTTGGGAGCTGTTGCACAGAACACCATGATTTCTGCAGACTCAGCACTTTGTCAGACTGCCAGTGGACACTGACAGAGAGCAAATATTATTTGGCAAGAAATGGCAAGAGAACCCCAGAGCAGTCAGAAGGGAGGCTGTGGGGAATTCGCATTGCAGAGACCATTTGTGTTGGCTGTATGTAGTGTGTACACAGAGTTTATATAGTGTTTTACTTTTTAAGAAATTTTGCTATAAATTATTCAATATACTACTACTACTGAAAACAACAACAACAATGATTAAGTAGCTCCAAGACCAAATCATGGAAACAGAGACTTACTCTTTAGCAAGTATTTATGTCTTACTGAAATGTCTTGGTTCCTTTTCCACTGAGGAAAATGCATACCTATTCAAAGGATTTTGATCAGATATTTGTGTTGTTTTTTTTTTAGCCTGAGAAAATACTGAAAATTTTCATTTTAATGGGGCATTATAAAACATTCTAGTATCCTATGTGTTGGAACCCTAAGTTATCACAGATTACTCTAACCTTTCATCTGGGTTTCAAATTGACAAACTAAATTATATTTTCCATGACCTGGAGCTATTTGTTCAAATTCACATTCATATTCTAGTTTTTTAATAACTTCTAATGATCAGTCTTAATAGGAAAGGCAGAATTTAAAGGAGATAGGCTTGCGACATTTTCTTCATATGAGTATTCTCAGATGGATAAAGTGATTTGTTCTTTTTCAGCCATGTAATCAAAACTATATATGAGCAAAGTAATGTATAGGATATTTAATACATTCACAGTTACTATTTATGGGAGCTTTACTCTTTGATTGTATTCACTCATACCTACAATCCTAGTGACTAGAAAAACAGAGGTCAAAAGAATTATAATTTGAGTATACCCAAAATATAAAGCTAGCAAGATCCCATTTTAATCAATAAACATATCATGGGTATGGTCAATCATACCTGTCATCTTAGTTATCAAGAAGAATAAATAGGAGGACACATTCTAATTAGGTCAAGAGAACTACAACAGCCTATTAAAACATAACTAAAACGTGAGAGCTGGTGATATGATTCAAGGCATAGTGTGTCTGTCTAGTCAATGGAAAGCCCTGAGTTGAAATCCTAAGGCCACCCCCAAATAGTCTTCTTGTTGTAGTTTATATAATATTCACTGAAAAAATATTGAGTCTAAGGAATACCGCACATTACAAATTTTCCTGTTTCTTTATACTTTCTGTATCTTTTCATTCTTATGTAAAGAGCATTGAGATTGAGTAAAATTATTGAAACCTCTTCAATATCCACTTGCTCTCGTATCTTGAATGCATTTCAGCTTGTACAGTTTTTCTTTTAGCCTTTTTCTTATGCTTCAGACCATCCAACTTTAGAGTAACATTGATTAACTTTACTGAACTTCTTATTTCTGAAGCTATTTCCTCCAAAAAGTTTTGCCTAGCTTACATTCGTTAATTATTTTATTCCTTTCTAAAAACCTGTGTTTGAATTAGGACATGACCTCTCTCTGTCATCATAGTGTACTTCTCCAATGGTGATTAGATGAACTGGTATAAGACAGTCAGTGCCTAGATCCCCTGGGGTCTGATCATTTCTGGAAGTGAGCTTCTATCTATGGCCCAATTACACTGAAGAAAAGGACAGTTAATGGAAAGCACTTAGGTGAGCCAGAAAGCATTTGTCCCCAGTTCTCCTTGATATCTCCTTTGGAGCAATAAAAAAACCCACCTGGGGTGAGGAAGGGAACCATTTACGCAGAAGAAACAATAAGAAAACTCTTGAGAAAATCTCAGAAGTGAATACATTCTAATAAATCAATTCCCAACTCATATAATTGAGATAATTATGCTTTTCTATTAATCCAGCCAGTTTAAATGGATTTTGTTGAGTGGAAGATTTTCTTATCTACCAGCTTCTTCATTCCCCTTGTCAGTAGATTCAGCATCTGTTCATGGTCCCCCAATCCCATCCTGTCTGATAATTTGGATATAGAAATGCGAAGTTGTAAGTGATATTAGGATCACTTTATCTATTCACCTGTTTGATATTTAAAATATCATGTTTATGATAAAGACTCCTGAACTCTGCTGTGATAGGAAAGAAAATCCTTTTCATGAGGAGATACTTTGTTTTGAAAGCAATGCTCTTTTTCAAAAAAAAATCTGCTAAGCACTTTCAATAAACTTTTCATTTACATTTAGAGCTCTCAGTGTTGCTGTTTTTATCCTTATTATGAGGCTGCAGTCATGTAAACTTAGAGAATTGGAGCGACATATTGATGTACAATGCTAAAAAGCATGATGGGCCGGGAGTTTGGCATAGTGGTTAAAGTGCTTGCCTAGCATGCATGAAGACCCGGGTTCGATTCCTCGGTACCACATACATAGAAAAAAGTCGGAAGTGGTGCTGAGGCTCAAGTGATAGAGCTCTAGCCTTAAGAAAGTCCAAGGACATTGCTCAGGCCCTGAGCTCAAGCCCAGGACTGGCAAAAAAAAAAAAAAAAAAAAAAAAAAAAAAAAAAGCATGATGGTCCACGTGCTATGATGGGAATGTATATGTTCTTCTCCAATGTATATATTAACTTCTAATTACCGACGAGATAGACTTTCACAAATGATAGTTTTGAACTGGGTTCAGTGGTCTTCTAAGAGAATCTGAATGGGAAGCTCTGATGTCTTTCGCTCTCACCTTGAGCGTGGACTTCCTAGCCTATACATTGACAAAGAATACATTTCTGCACTGAGAACTTACCCATCTTTTATTTTTTTTCTTGCTGAATCACATGATAAGTAGGACACCACACTTACTTTAGTTTTGCCAATTCCAAAGCTGTCTGATATTCCTCCTAATTATCATTCTGAGTATGCTGTTAAACCCATTGCTAATTCATTTGTTCATGTCTTTCACAGAACTTTCATCACATTAAATTTTCTTTATTTCCACAGTGCATGAGTCTTCAATGACTGTATATTTATTTATTTATTTATTTATTTATTTATTTATCGCCAGTCCTGGGCTTGAGCTCAAAGCCTGAGCACTGTTCTTGGACTTTCTCAAGGTTAGAACTCTACCTCTTGAGCCTCAGCACCATTTGAAGCTTTTATACTATGTATGTGGTACCGAGGAATAGAACCCTGGTCTTCATGCCTGTTGGCAAGCACTCTACCACTAGGCCAAACTCCCAGCCCCAATGACTGCATTTTTAAAAAGCAGTATACTATTTGTCAAACAAGATTCCAGTAACTTGGCAAAGATAATTCCTATATACTTTACAGTAAGAAATTTGATTTCTCTTTGAGACTGAAAATTGCAAACAGGTACAGGATCACATGATATATCTGAGCTGAAATATCATAAACATCCAGAATATGTATTTATATATATATATGTATGAATATATGTACATATGCATGTATATATGTGAAAAAGAGAAAAAAGAGAGACAAATACTTTCTTTGGCTATTACATATCTATGAATATGTGAATATGTAAGTGAGTCATTTACTAAGAGTCATATTTGACAGTCGTTTACAGTTTTGATATTTCACAGTAATAGTCAGGAACTTCCAGAGTTTTCTGCCTTTATATTGTCTCTATATAGAAATCTAGAAGCAAATAAGTCTTTAGTTCCATGCTGTCTCAGAAGATTCAGAACTAATGTACCTTACCTTTACTCTCAATTAGTTTAAAAGTGTCAGACTCTTTATACAAATTGGCTAAAATTTTCATTAATTATTTTTGGAAGCAATGGAATTTGAGCTTTCTCATTGCTTTTCAGGATTTACTTTTGATCTCCAGATGGGTGGCTGAGCCAGTCTTGATAGATCCCAGTTCTTTGCCTTCAAAGGTTCTTGTGTATGGCCTTGGCCTGAGGGTCACCATGATACTGAACTTGCAGTTTCCATTGTGAACTCCTTCTATTCGCATCTGTCATATATCTTATTTTCTTATATCTTTGGTATTCTCACACTTTAGTCCATATAAGAAAATTCTTCTGATATGCCCAGCTTATTTTTCAGCCAAAGTAAGGAACTGGTTTGTGGTAATTCTGGTCAAATAATATGTAGGATCCTGAATTAAGTAAAGACATTGGTATGCCAAACAGAAAGTAAGGTAGAAGCTAAAGAATGTTTCACTACTTCACAGGGAAGTTTTAGGGAAAGGTTATAGCACTGAGGTGAAAATGAGGATTTATAGACAACTGTAGAAGAGATTTATAGACAAGCTTCAGTACACATGAAGTACCAGGTCTACCACACTTTAGTGTTAATTCTATTACACTAAAATTTTAACAGACTCTGCTAAGGTTAAACTTGGTCCAAGAGTTCCCTTGGAGATGACTGGAGAAAAGAAGTATATAATGGTTGTTTCATTTTTATTAAAAAGTTTTTTAAAGTTCCTAGTGCAGTAGATGGAAGGAAAATTAAATTTATATCTATTAACTGAATAACAAGTTCATCATGATCATTTTCATCATATTAAAGTAACAAGTTATACTGAACACTTTCTATTTACATTTTGTTGTTGCTGTTGTTCTAGCTTTAGGGCTTGAGCTCAGGGTTTCATTCCTCTTTTGGTTTTCTTGCCCATGGCTTGTGGCTGGATTTCTACCATTAAAACCAAACCTTCAGTCCAGCATTTTGTTATTTAATGGGAGGTGGAATCTCTTGTACTTTTTGGTTTGTTCTGGATTTAAACTGTAATATTCTAGGTCTCAGCATCCTGACTAGCTAGGAACAGATGTAAGTCATGAGTGCCTGGCTATAGACAGCAATTTTATTGGCTGATTTCATCTGTTATTACCTAAATACTGATTTCTGACAGCTCAAATCTCAACCTTTTAGCACCCCTAATATTGATAACTGGTATAAATTTTTTTACTAAGTAAGATCACCCATAGTTCATGCAAAAGTGACAGTGATAAGATTAATCTGAGTTTAATAATAATATTTAATGTTACCAGCATTATAATTTACAGATTCATTCATAAAAAGATGAAAAATTACAAAAGTATTTTTTCTGACTTACTTTCTTTGAAATTTCGTGTTTGATGATTATACCTATCTATCCCATGAAAAGAAAGAGTGACAAGGTACTTCCTGATTTTTTTATTGTTATTCCTAAAGTTGGAAAATCAAACTCAGCACCAAAAAAAGTTACTGTGTGATTTACTTATAAGCTAACAAAGCTGAGATAGGAGATAGTTGTTTAAATATCTCAGACATTTTAGATGTTTTTTTGGGTTTATATGTTTCTCCCTGGTCTCTGGTTTTCAGGAGTGGGACCGAAATATATGATTCTTATTGTCTATATTGTAGTTCTGTCACCCATGAAGTGAGACCAAAATACTTATCAAACAATAAGTGTGGTGATGCTTAAATGTCCAAAATTCTTCACAATTGTTCTGAAGTCAGAAATCTTAGAATTATTTTCTTGACATGTTATTTAATTTCTTGTTATTAATAATATTTCTCATTTTTACTGTTGACATATTTGTTTTTGTTAGTAACAGTGTTTAGGGTTCAAACCCATACAACTTATTCCCTACTTCAGGATCACTGTAAAATTGACATGTCTGCCCTATATACATTCTTTTTTCTCTACCCGGGATGGAAAGCCATTTCAGATATTTATAACAGCACCACGGGTCATACAAAACTATCAACACAGATCGGTCATGAGCAGTCAATGAAAAGTATACATGTATTTCCTATCATGTAACAGATGACTTTATATGCCTTGAACAGTCTCTCAGAGTTGGGAACCTTTCCATGTTCCTACTTTTACATCTATATCTAACCCCAGTGTGCTTCCCTTCCTTTGTTTTTCTCTTCAGTTAAGAGCCCCATTAAGCCAGGCACTAGTGGCTCTTGCCTGCAATCTTAGCTACTCAAGAGGCTTAGATCTGAGGATCATAGTTTGAAGCCATCAGTGCAGGAGAGTTTGTGAGCCTCTCAGCTCCCATAAAATACTCCAAAAAAAAAAAAAAAAGGCCAGAAGTGGCACTGTGGCTCAAGGGGTAGAGCTCTAGCTTTGATAAGAAGAAGCTTAAGGACAGCACCCAGGTCCAGAGTTCAAGGCCCAGAACCAGCCAGAACGAAAGAAAAAAAGAAAGAAAAAGAAAGAAAGAAAGGAAGAAAGGGACTTAATGCATGCAAAACTCTAGATGCCATTATTTCCAGTCCCTATTTCCATCTTAATATACCTCCTACAATATGATTTTCCACCAAGTATTTTCCATTCTACTTTGTAAATGCATCTCAAATCTACCTCCTTCTGATATGTCTACTGCAACCATCTTAGTCTACTTATTCAGAAATGACTGGGCTAATACGTACGAATTGGTTGTTATTATTGTTTTTGGTGTGATAAATATTAAAATGCAAATTACACATTTAGAAACTTGTATAGAAATTTTATAGTTGAATATGATAACCAAACCCTAATACCCTAATCCTAGGCATTCTTTAGTGGTATGTGTGAGGAGGGAGGCTGTAGATCTGCCTGCTTCTCACTTAAGCTGCAACCAAGGCCTCCTTATATGGCCTTTTCTAGCTGTACTTACCACTTCCACTAGGTCTCACTAGAGCTCACAGCTTTTTCAAATGCATATAGTCCTATTGGGAGCCGAGTGTGGGGTCAGGCTGGCCCATGAATCTGCATCACTGAGTAAGATAACCACACAAAGAAATGGGCTGTCATGTATGATGCCATGCCTATGAACTTTGAGCTATATCATCGGTATTGTGAATCACTTTCTGCTGAAACTTGATCATCACTAGGTATGAATGTGTTATTGCTTTATCATTCTCTGCTGAGACTTGATTATCAATGTAACACCTGACAGAATCTTTTTTTGTAGAGACTATATAAGACAGGATCGGGAAATAAACGAGAGCTGCAGTCATAAGCTTAGGCTGTAGTCTTGGGCTGTAGCCCTCCGGACCTCATCTATTATTTGTCTTGCCTTTTCTTTTCCTTTTTCATCCTCACCCCCTAAATCACTTTGCTGCCAGCTGGCTCCAGCATAGTCCTATAATAATGTCTTCCTGTGTAACCCTCTCAACAACCTCTCATTGAATTATCAAGATATTTTACAGCCTTGTGTCTCAACCAACATCAGCCACACTGACCTTTCCTTTCGCAGTCTTCAGTTGTCCTCTGGATCCTTTAGATCTTGCAAAAACAGGATTTCCTCAATAACAGTTTTGGAACCCTAGAACATGTAGGGTCTCATGCCTCCAAGTCATCTGGTGGTATGTATGTGTTTAATAGCTAACACTTCCTCCTTGGGCCCTGCTGTTGAATTGGATGTCTGTGAAGCCATGTAGTAGTTTAAAGCAGAGTCTATTGCTCCAGGTGAGGCCTTTTAATGTTGGCTCCATCCTGTGTGTCCTAAAATACATTCCTCGGTCCCTTTATTTTTCACTTTATTCATCTTAAAATCAGGAGGACAGATCTTTTCTTAGCAAATTTCTGTAAGGACTAAAGGTATTAATTAAAATAGTCACAATTCTTAGTTCTCAGAAACAGAATTGAGAGATTTATTACTCTGAATTGGTTTAGGATAAGGAAGGATAAGAAGCTTCAAAAACTGTAGTGAATCAGTTGGAGACTAAGAAAAGCCCCAAGTGTGAATTCCAGTCTAAGGACAGGGAAGACTGGTGTCTCAAGTCAACCAGTCAGGGAACAGATCTCCCTTAACCAACCTTTCTGGTTCTACTCAGATGTATTTGAGTGGTTGAGAACCACCTTCAATACAGAGGGGCAATTTGCTTTACTCTGCAATTCAAATGTTACCTTCTTCAAAAACACTGACCAAGATATATGCACACAGAATAATACTAAACCACATGTCTGTGTATCCCATGGCTGAGTCATTCATAGTTACATAACCGTTCATATGGTATCTAGCACATGTAGAAGATGAATGTTGTTAGAAATGACTACATCAGATTTCCATCAAAGGATATCATTAGACTTGCTGAAAACCTGAAAAATAAAGGGGAAAATAAATGAAGAAAGCAATACTCACATTTAAGCAACTTCACAATCACACACACACACAAAGTCAAGGAAATATTTCATATCTGTCATAATCTGGTTTGTTATCATTGTCAGTTAAAAACTCATTGAACTCATTTTAAAATTTGTGTCCTATATTGCTCACAAAAGTGTACCTTCTCCATCTCAGGAAAGTGTGATTTCTTCTCAGACCCTTATGGTCATATTCTCTCTGGTTCACTGTCTCAAGTTTTACCTTTTCAATTCCTTCGCAGAATAAGCATGCAATGTTGCTACTTCCTTGCAAAATCATTTATCCCATTGTATCTAGAAGGAGTTGGATGTGTTGATATTACATTCAATGCATGCAAATACCATTTGCCTTTCAGGCATGTTTATATATACCATGTCCACATCTAGGCATTCTAACCCCTCTCACTGGGAGATTTTTTCCTTTCCTTCTCTACTTAGCAAGACAATCTCTACTTGACTATATAATACATGTTTGAAAAAATACATAGATAGCTTGTATCCTGCAGTCTGTCCTGTTTCCTGCTTACTCACTCCCTTTTCTGACATTTAGACACTCTGCAATATATTTCCTTTTTTGTAGCAATCTGATATCACATAGCGGACTTCCTGTAGGTCCTGTGAAGAAGGCAGAACTTCCATTTATCAGCCATCTGTCAAATCTTCCCTTCACCAATAGTAGTGAGTGACAAAGAAGAAAAGGATTCAGTAAGAAAAAATTGCCATAGCAGAGAGAAACAATTTTTAATATTGTACCTATTCAGCCGTCCATGATGTGCCCTGACACTTAAAAAAAATCTTTTCTTTTGGTATGGGAGATGGGACCCTTTTCTTGTTGCTCATGCTGGTCCCAAATTTCTGGACCAAGGAGATTCTCCTGCCTCAGTCTCCTGTCTAGGTGTGTTACCACACCCCTCCTTTTGCGTTTGTTTTTTTTTTGGAGATATTTGTTAGATTGTACCCAGGAACTTTGGCATGATCAGAGAGTACTCTATCACTGAGAAGTGGTACCACCAATCTTTTTTTTGTATTTGTGCAGGTACTAGCGCTTACATTCAGGGTCTGCCATTATTGCATAGCCTTATTCTCTCATGTCTGAGGCTCTACCACCTGAACCATGTATTCACTCTAACAGTTTTGTCTACCCAGGCTGAATGTGATCTCAGCTTCCTGACTATTGAGAATTACAGATGTAGGCACCAGTGCCTCTTTAAACCAGTTTTTCTTTACTTTCTTTGAATTCAGTGAATGTCAGTAGAATTCATAGATATAGTGCATTTCATTTTGGTTGTTTATTTTTCAAAACATATTAAGAAGGCTTCAATCACAGTGATGAGAAATATTGAAAGTAGCAATTTTTTTCACTGAAAGATTGTGTGTAAAAGAAAATAACAACAATAAAATAAGCATGAATGTTTATGGTGTACCATATATATATATATATATATGGCACTACATAGTGAGTAGTACCTACTGTCTTATTTAAGATTCACACTACATCTAGAAAGTGGGGGTTTAGGATTTCTATTTCAGAGAAGAAGGGATGATGCTTACTGACACTAAGAGAAAGAGAAATCATTGGTAGAGCAAGAGGAGATGATATATCATCTTAAAATTCTATTAGTTCTGTAAATGAATTAGAGCAATGTAGCTGTTCTGCTGTCTTGATGGAGGGGTGGTTAGCATTAAAAGAGAGAATTGTCATTTCAATAATATTCTAGTTTCAGAGCAGACTAGCTTGACTGGAGTCCCTGATGAGGGGTTAAAGGAGAGCTGGAGGATTTATGGCACCATTGATTTGCTCACTAAATTAGCCATTCTGGCCTGTGTATAAAATCACTACTTCTCCTGGCATCGTACATCTTTCATGTTAAGGTGCTAAAACAAGAAAAATAATACCATCTGCCAAATTAGAGAAAAGTTAATTTCACTGTAACTATCTTCTTTGTAGTATAAGATCCTTGATTTAAGATATCAAACCTATCAAAAGCATTGCGAATTTAGAGAAAAAATACGAGGCTTCCCACTCATACTCCTTCATCCCATCAGGCTTTTTGTGATATGTAACGGAGAATGTCATTTCATTAGTGCAGTTGACAAAGTTAAAACTTTCCTTGATTAATATTCTCTTGCAAAAATCAGATACTTCCATGGATTTACTCTACAGATTTGCCTTAGCAGATATAATTTTTGTGCTAACAATTCAGCTGATACGGATTTTATTTAATAAGGATAATTGTTATTGAAGGGCTACAATGGTTAGTATTCTTCCCATATCACTGTTGGAAAATCTACAAGTGTATTTAGAATCTCTGACACTTGATGATGACCTTCACTGATGTGGGGATTTTTACAAATGTGATTCAGGGAAATGGCTCAGGAAACAGGCTGTTCTATTGTTTAAGGCAATGCAGTTTGTGGCAAAGATAAAGATACAAGCTAGATAATCATATTAAAGCCTGAAGGTTTTTTTTTTCTGGTCATGGGGCTTGAACTTGTCCTGGGCATTGTCCTTGAGCTCTTTAGCTCAAGGCTACTTCCCTGCCCCTTGAGTCACAGCACCACTTCTGGTTTTCTGGTAATTAATTGGAGATAAGAGTCTCATGGACTTTAGTACCCTAGATGGCTTTGAACCTCAATCTTCAGATCTCAGCCTCCTGAATAGATAGGATTACATGCTACTGGGCTGGCTCTGAAGGATTTTGGATGTCACCTAGCCTTGAAAACTAACTCATTGTATCAAAGCATTTGTAAATACATTCCTTTCATGCATACACATAATTCAAGTTCATTTGTTGATTACTAATAAACAGGACTAGGATTTGAATTCAGGGACTCAATATTTGCTAAGTATGCTCTCTACCAGTCTCCTGAATAGTTTGTTTGTTTGGACTGATCTCATACCATAATCCTCCTCCAATCACTGTCTGCTAAGTAGGTAAGATTTCAGGCTTAAATCATCATACCCAGCTAACTTCATTTGTCTTAACAAAAATATTTTCTTGAGTAGCCTTTTTATTCATGTAAGACCACAGTACCACTTGCTGTAATATAAGAGATAATCCATAGGTACTCCAAACATTAGATTTTTTTCCCCAACTGTTCATTTGCTTTTTTATTCATTTGTCCTATCCCAGGCCTAATTTTAATTTCAATTCTTTAATTGTGATAATTTCCTCCCATTGTTCTTTCTGAAGAAAAATATACTTTCCCCAAGCTAGATTTGTCTAAAAATAGAATAATTAATTCCTCAGAGGAAAATTGTATTTAAAAATGACTTATTTATATAACAGTTTGGATGTCTATCTGAGGATTTTAAACAAGCCTAAAGTGTATGTATTAGATGAGAAAGTTTGACTTTTTCTTGGATTGTTCAATGTAAATCAGATTTGTTCTTGTTTTATAGAATCAAATGCCCTCATTGTAATTCTTTATGTTGAGTGTTCTTTTTTTCCTAGACAAGCTCTCTACTACTGAGTTATAGTCCCAGTCTTATATTAAGTTTTCCAGAGATGCTTAAATATGGTCTTTTAGGGGAAGAGAAAGACTTTTTCCTTAAAATCCTTTCTTTCTTTTATTTTGCCTTTTTTCTTTTTCTTTTTTTTACTTTCATTTTTGAGTAGTTTATTGGAGATAAGAGTCTCTGGGACTCTCTACTTTCCTGCCCAGGGTGGCTTCAAACTGCCACTCATTACCTTACGAATGTAAATGTAACCCCTGTACGCACCACTCTGTTGTTCTTAATATACAATGTGAAGTTATTTCTTTCCTCTTTTTTCCCTTTATGGTTAATCTCATGTGGTTACTTTATCTGATTTTGTTACCCAGTATATTGTATATTCATTTGTTTGTTTATTTGAACTAGGGAAGGGAAGGAGGGAAACAAGATGATTGGGAGGAGGCAGGGGAAGGGAAAGGAGGACAAAAACATGGGAATGGGTGTCAATGTTCAAGAATTAATGCACCTACTACCTGACAAATGTAACTGTAACTCCTCTATATATTACCCCAACAAAAAATACAATTTAACTTTTTTTTGGAGAAATGCCATCTTCAAATTCCAGCCTCCAGAGTAGCTGGGATTACAGGGTTGCACCAAACCTGACCTAGCTTCTTTTTTCTTTGCTTTCCCCCCCCTCTCTCTCTCCCCGCCTTTTGATCTCTTGATTTCTGTGTGTGTGTGTGTGTGTGTGTGTGTGTGTGTGTGTGTGTGTGTGTGTGTCTTGAAGCTTGAATTCAGGAGTTAGGCACTGTCTGTGAGCTTCTTTTCCTCAGGGTTAGGGCTCTAACACTTGAGTTACAGCTCCAGTTTTGCATTTTGATGACTTGAGACAAGAGTCTCATAAACATCTTGCTTGGGCTGACTTTGAACCACAATCTTCAGGTCTCAGCCTTTTCACTAGTTAGGATTACAGGTCTGAGCCACTGGTGCCTGTCTGTTTTCTTTGTTTTAACTGAGAATTGAGACTAATTAAAGAAATTCCTTCCCTTCCTTCCTTCCTTCTTTCTTTCCTTCCTTCCTTCCTTCCTTCCTTCCTTCCTTCCTTCCTTCCTTCCTTCCTTCCTTTCTTCCTTTCACTCTCCTTCTCTTTCTTTCTTCCTTTCTTCTCTCAATACTGAAGAAGACATTTTCAAACATGTGTTTTTGTTATTATTTCAAATAAGTTTACTATTGCGCTATAAAACATATCTATCTTTCAACAAGGACCCATGTTTTGAATTCATAACATGTAAATTTTCTTTTCATCTCAACTTCTTTTCTCCCTTTTTCTGGCCAGTTCTGGGGCTTGAACTCAGGGTCTGAGCATTGTCTTTGGGTTTTTTTTCAAGGCTAGAGCTCTACCACTTGAGCCACAGCACCACTTCTGACATTTTCTTTCTTTCTTTCTTTTTTTTTTTTTTGGCCAGTCCTGGGCTTGAGCTCAGGGCCTGAGCACTGTCCTTGGACTTTCTCAACTCTACCACTTGAGCCTCAGCACCACTTTAGCTTTCTTCTATGTATGTGGTACCAAGGAATTGAACCTGGGTCTTCATGCATTCTAGGCAAACACTCTACCAATAGGCCAGATTCCCAGCTGCAATCATCAACTCATTTTTGAATCAGATGATTTGAATTGCTTGAAACATGGATGAGAGTGAAGGAAGCAATGGCCATTGTCCTGAGCTAAACCATGTGAGAATTCTAATTGCTAGGAATGCTTATTACAGAATCTTCATAAAGACTTTGGAGCTTGTCTTTCAGCACAAAATAGAATTTTTTTAATTCATAGTGTGGTTTAGTGTGGGAGTCATTGCCTTAGCAAGGGAGAAAGAGAGAGAGAGAGAGAGAGACAGAGAGAGAGAAAGACAGAGAGAGAGAGAGAGACAGAGAGAGAGAGAGAGAGAGAGAGAGAGAGAGAGAGAGAGAGAGAGAGAGAGAGAGAGAGAGAATGAGAAACAGGTAGTTAGAATAATAATTTAGGAATTTTCTCAGTATAGATAGTTCTAGATCTCTATTCTGGAAAAAAAACTATTCAAGGGAGAATGAGGGTAACTGAAGGGGTATAACTATTCATCAATGATGCAGTGCCAGCAACAAGAGGTACCGTTTACTGAGTTTCTACTGTGTGCCAGCACATCTTTCTGCTATTTTCCAGCTCTGCCTCCAACTGAAGGTTCATTGCTACACAGAATATCTTCAAGTACAAGTAAGAAAGTGTGTAGCACAAAAGGGCCAAGTAATAGAGGGATTTTTAAATGATGTAGTTCATGGCCAGATGTCTTTCCTTAAGCAAACATGGGCTTGAGCCAGAGCTTCACAGCACTGGTGTTTGGATCACTAAGAGAAGAATGTGACTCACAATCTGTGCTCACAATCGCCAAACTCAACCCCACTGGGCACCTCACCATGTTGGGGGAGATTTGGCTTAATTTTTTGCATGGCATTACTTTTCAAAATACCTGTCTATAGTTTCTGTACATTTCATTGGCTTTATCTTGATCATGTGTTTATTCTCAAGGTAGTGTTGCGCCTATTCATTTTTATCATCCATGAAGCCACTTGGTTATTGATGTCTTGGATAGTTTATTTTGGGTTCCACAACTTCAGTGATGGATTTGCTAGCAAGTGCAGACCACGGATGCTTGCTTTTAAATATCCTGTTAAACAGGAAAGTCTCCCCTGCCACAGAAGAGAACTATCAAAAACTGTCCACAGTACCGAGGTTAAAGAAGCCTGTACTATAATGAGAAACGGACAAATTTATTAGGAACATTCATACTGTAGGCTAACAGTGTTTGTGACATGCAAGAGGCAAATAGAAATTATAGCAATGTGACCAAGAAATACTTATATTTGTTTGGGAAATTTGTGTAAAATTTTTATCATCCTATGTACTATAAGTTCTTATTTTTTATTTTCATTGTCTCATCCAAATACATATTCTTTCTTTTAATAGCTTCCCTTGTTATTGCTGAATATCCGACTGAGAATTTCTTTGACATCTTCCAAGAAATTTGAGTTTTATTTCCAATTTGGGTTTTGCTGACCAAGAAAGTTTCCCTCATTTAAACATACTACATCTGTTTAAATGAGCATTCTAGCCTCTGTTCCCTAGCTCTCTTCCAGATATTCCTATTTTGTATGTGTGTGTGTGTGTGTGTGTGAGTGTGTGTGTGTGTGTGTGTGTGTGTGCCAATCCTAGAGCTTGAATTTAGGGCTTAGACACTGTTTCTGAAAGACAGTGCTCTACCACTTGAGTCAGAGGTCTAATTCTGGATTTGGGGGTGTTAATTGGAAATTAGTGTCTCATGGACTTCCTTGGCTGGGTTAGCAATGCTCTTTAATTTTGACTTTATGCTTCCATTTATGCTATTTCTTTGTCTTTGTCTTTCCAAATTTTTACCCATGAGACTTGAAACAGAAAAGCTATTCAACAGACAGAATAGTGACTGGGGGTGTCAGGGATGAGGGGTAGGTTGGTAAAGCATTATAAAAAATTCTAGTTAGGTTCCTATCATTTACCACAGATCATTGTAGCCCGTGTGTATTTGAAAAATTGCTATGAATATATATTTTCATAACAAAAGACATAACTACTCCAAACATCTATCATCTATCTATCTATCTATCTATCTATCTATCTATCTATCTATCTATCTAAAGTTCATGATGACCTTACCTAACTTCACATTATAATATAAATTGGAAAAGGCAATCAGAATGCATTGTTTTTGTTGCAGAAATGGAAATTGACCATCCTTCATAAAATGTCTCCTGAGCTTGCTTTAATAAGCTCCCATAGGTTCTCACCTTTTTTTTTTGCCTGTTGAAATAATGACACCACTTTAAAGATAGTATTTAATTCAGAATGCAAGAGAAGAATAACCTAGTAATAATACTAAGTAATAATACTAGTAGAAATAACCTAGTAATCTGTCAAATATCCTTAAATTCTTCTTTATTCTTTTGCATAGCTGTGACACTGAGATGAAAGTACTGAATAAGCTGTAAGATGTCTTTGACTCTTGTGTCTGACTCTGAAAGTTCCTGAGCTCCATTGTTTTATAATCAATAAAATATATCCAATGACATTTTAATCACAAAACCATTGTTAAGACTCAAAGAGATGACTAAGTAAAACATTTTGTAAGTAGTGAAGTTCTACATGCTTTTACAAGGAATCTTGATATTTCCAAACAAAATTTTACTACCATTCTTGAATTTCATTGGTAAGCTAAAAATTTGATTTCATTTTATTATTCAACAGCTTCAGATGATGGTTCCTACTTAACAAATATGTTCTATCAAGTGAAAAATTCCTATGCACAAGGTTGGACAGTTAATACATTTGCATTAAAATCCATCTCCGTAGTCCAGATCTAAGATTCTGTCTACAGCCCAGAGTGAGGGGTTTGCTCAACAAACACTGTCATAGAAGGTAGAAGTTAAGGAATTGTCTCCAGGTTTGAATGGCTGAGATCAAAGACGAGACTTCTGTATACACTGAGTTATTTGTCAAACATCACCTCTTTGGGCCTCTGTTTTTCTTCCCAGTAGTGAAATAGGTATAAAAGTTGTAAATTCCTCATGACACTGTTGCAAATATAGAAAGAATTCATATGTGTATCTTATGTCTGTCTTCCTAGAAGCAGAGCTGAAGTACTGTTGTGTTATTTATTGGAGAAGTGTCTCAGAGGTGGGAGAGCAAAGGAAAAGGGAAAAAATAGGGCAGAGAATGTCTCAAGCAGGAGTCTATCATAAAGAGTCATGAACCTTAAATTACCAAGGTTGATCATTCCTTTGGCAAGAAGTAAAAGATTTCGTATGCACCTGTGGGTCAGCCATAGATTGGATGCAGCTGGTTCTACAGGAGATGGTAGGGGTGCATATACTCTCAGTGTAGTGTTCTTGCTTTGTAGAAAAGGCAATTCTTTATTCAGAGAGTTGGAGAGCTTCAAGACTTTACAGCCAACACATACAGCATTCTATGTGCTGAGTGCACTAAGCCAAAACAGAACTGGGCAGTCAACCAACAGAATTCACTGCAATGTACAAAGTGCTTAGAGCAGTATCTGCCTTATTGTAAGTTTCCAATAAAATTTAGCTTTCATGACATATTCTGTTCTGTTAGCTTCCCTCATTGTTTTATATGTTCAGGTTTGGTTTTCTAACCAGAATGGAAGTTCCTTAAGGTCAGGGACCAATTCTAATCCTGCCTATGGTACCACTCACCTGCAGCCAGTAATCGATGAATTGTGGCCATGGCCAAGCAGCCCTAATTTATGTCTGGAGCTGAGGGCAGGACCTCTGCTCTATTCATTTTTACTCAAATGCCTGCATTTTATTACAAAATATGATAATAAATTAGACTCACTTCTGTTCTGCAGGAGGAAACCTTCCTTTAGAGAGCCATGTGTGAAAGAATATAATTGTATTTTTATCTATACCAGACACATTTTATAACTTTGTGCTCAATATGATTCCTCAAAATTTGTTATTTTATTTGTGAACTGAATTTGTCAATAGTTAAAGCGAAAGTTATTAGACAAGTTAGATGCCTTCTTCTTTCGGCTAATGCAGACTTGTTCTGGAATAATTACATTTTAATATCTAAAGCAATTCAATTGATCAGAATATTGATTCCATTCTCATTTTTGATCATTGTACCATTGATTTAACGTTATCACTGCCTTACCAAGCAAGATAGAATACGAGGTGTCTTGTGCATTCATCTTTGTTAAAAGATAAATGCATGAGACAGGCTTTAAAAGCTTTTTAAAGTGCAAGATGCTGGAACTGCATTTTCAATCTGCATTCTCTCCTGCTGTTTTATGGAATTTATTGAAAATGTGCCTCTTAGAGGTCAGATCATTTCTTTCTTCAAGTAGAATGAAAGATATAAGTAATATATTAAAAGGCCTCCAGGATAATATCAAGAAATTAGAACAATCTCATTTCATATTCACACACCCCTCCTCTTGAACAGTATGACTCATCAAAAATAAGAGTTATAATTCTTTTACTTCTAGACAGTTTCAGACTTTTGTATTTATTGGCTTTATGCAATACTGTTTTATTCTCTTTATATAAAACTTACACCACCTAGTATAGAAAGTCAAGCATTTAGTTTAAAATTCTCAAGATAATTAAATAAAACAGTTCTAAATTACTTAGTTCCTGAATACATTGATATCCTTTTCATATCAGTAAATCATTCTCCATGCAGACTATATTCAAACTATATCATTTATATGGTGGTCTCCAATAAGGATAACACAAAAATAATTGGTGTCTCTTGAAATATTTTGGCACTGGAGAAAGGGATGCTGTGTGTTTAATTTTTAATAAAGAAAGTAATTACTCAGAATTATTTATTAATCTAGTTTCCTAATCAATAGGTTTACTAGAATGGATTCTTTCTTTTATGAATCAGGTAATACATATGCATACATTAATTTACTCAGGAATGATGATTGCTTCTTTCTTGTGTTTCTAATCTGCAGAGAATCTCTTAATCATTTCTGGTCACACTTTGATAAAAATATTTCCACTTGTGTTGATTGCCATTCTTAAATCTTAAAGTACTTTACCATGTCTTCCCTAACCATGGACAATTGGCTTTCATTCATTCAGGAAGAGTCCTCTTTCATTTACTCAAATTAATTGTTAGTAGATTATTCTCTCAATTATTAAAAACAATGGTGATGATTCAACAACTACTTGGGAAAAAATTGTATCCTTAAGTACTAAAAGTAAGCTGAGGAGAAAAAGTTCTTGCACTAAATACAGAATGGGTCAGCAGACAGCTTTCTAAAACAATGATGCATCATGACTCGTGGAGTCTACAGTTGCCTATATCGATCAGTTGATAGAGGAAAAGCTGTGGAGAAATTTCATGGAGACTGTCCCAACCTAGGTACAACAGGAGAGAAGCATGGAGCTCTTTCTGTCTCATATCTGCCCTGTGGCAGTGAAAATAGTACACCAACATTGGATTTTATGGTTGGTATCAGAAGTGTTTCCTCTCCCTGAACTGTTGTGCATTTGACTTCAGCCCAGTGTGATGAGGTTCAAGGAGTCTATCAGAGAGATATGGGAGAAAATCTGAAAAAAACAATTGAGTAATCTTGAGGTGAGTAGTAAGACCTAGAGCATCAAGATGATAAGAATTTGTGTGCGATGACAGACACAGGAGACACAAAGGGACAGACTCAGGTGTGCTTTTGGAGTGCCCTCATTGTAGCCAAAGTGACACAAAGAGAGAGGATGCAGTTCTGTCTGAGCCAAGTGGAACTCTAGGGATAATACTGGCCCTTAGTAATCAACGTCAAGACAGGAAATTGGGAAATGTCACAGCAGAGGAATGTGGTTTAAAGTCAGCATGGGAAAATTACGCCCCTGGGAGCTATGAGGCAGGATTATTTACTAATTTGAATGTTGATTGAAGAGGGAATAGGAACATAGAATTAAAAGTTAGTATAAGAGGCCTCGATACGGTAGGTGATATTGAGGAAAGACAGTATTTTTGAGATACAGTATAGATAGTGGTCTATACTATACATTGGTCTATAATAGGTATTTATCGTATTCTGTGAGTTGGCCTGTATTTAATCACTTAAATGCTTTATACAAGATACTATGCTATAATGCTTCACACAAGGTAACACTCCATGCCAGTGACAGTGGCAACTAAAACTTAGGATCTTGATGCAATAATTAGAGATAGTTTGGCCAAAAAGCAGTCAAGAGTACTGTAGAATGAGGCCAGGAGTTTGGCCTAGTGGTAAGAGTGCTTACCTAGCATGCATGATGACTGGAGTTTGATTCCTTGGTACCACATACACAGAAAAAAGCCAGGAATGGTGCTGTGGCTCAACTAGCAGAGCACTAGGCCTTGAGAAAGCCCAAGGACGTGCTCAGGCCCTCAGTTCATGTCCTAGGAATGCCAAAAAAGAGAGAGAGAGAGAGAGAGAGAGAGAGAGAGAGAGAGAGAGAGAGAGAGAGAGAGAGAGAGAGAGAGAGAGAGAGAGAATACTGTAGGGAGCTTGCTCACTTTGCTGCTGTCCTCAAACTAGCACAAGAAAGTGGTTCTAGAAGCCTGATTTGGAGCTTCACAGCTGTGTAGGAAGTTGTGGTAACAGATTTATACCTATCAATGGCCCTGCAGGGTTGCTTGCATAATGCATTCCAGCCAAGTTTGGCTCTTTCAGAATTGGTATATGCCCTGCTCCATAATCCTTCACTCCTTTTCTGCTTGAAATAAAATGCCAAACAATGTTTGCATAATGTCTTCCATTTTAAGGTCCAGATCTTGGAATGTATAGCCAGGCAATGCTCATTCATTCTAGGCAATTATTTATAAATAGTCAATAATCATTTTCTTGGATTCCACTGCAATTATTAGTGATAATTGAATTGGGAACTAAGGAATTAAAAACATTATGGGAAATTTAGGATTGTGATTATTTTACTGAATGGAGAATGTAAAGAAATGAAAATGTTTATTGTGTTAAAATTTCTTTTGATATTTATTTCTATATTCATGGAAGCTGTATAATGCATTCTTGTGAAGACTAAAAGGCTATTGTTTTGCTTTATGTGTAATGCTACATTAAATTATATCAACTTTTGTTTTTCATCATGTATAGGTTTTTAACTTTTCTGTCCTCAATTTTTTGTTATGAAACCAACCTTTCTCTGGACTTATTCTCAGAACAAAATGCAGTCTGATTTCTTGAGATGCAAAGAATACTGAATAACATTTGTTTGGCTTACATATTTAATCTAATTGTACATTAATTTACACATTGTTGAATATACTTGTTTATTTAACTTGCATGTTTAACATAATGTATATTTCATATAGGTATTTTATAAACCCTTTTTCAATTCACAGGGTTACCCTATTTTGTTTTATATAAACTATCTAACTAAACATGGCTCTGTTCTTTCTTTGTGAAGGCAAAACTACACCATCTAGGCTTCAGTTTTTCAAAATTTTATTATAATACCCTCTTCTTTTCATTCCCCATCCACTTTATCATCATAAAAAAGATTACCGCTTATTACTTCTAGTTAGTTGTCTGTTTTAAAAATTATTGCCAATAGAAGTAGAGGACTGAATTTTAAGGAACTCAGGCATATGTGTGTGTTTGTTTGTGTGAAAGTCTAAGTACATGATCTATGTATATACAAGTTCTTGTATAAGCTTCTAAGTTCTGTTCATTAAAGAATACTTGGAAAGTATAATTAAACAAACCTAAGAAAGTGCTTGCAGATGGTGTCATCCTGAACTTTTTCTCCTTGTATCATACAAATCAGATGACCTTGTCTCTTCAAAAATCATTATGCTTGGGCCAGGATTTGACCTAATGGCACAGTGCTTACCTAGGATGTACAAAGACCCAGGTTGGATTCCTCAGTATCACATACATAAAAAAGCCAGAAGTGGTGCTCTGTGGCTCAAGTAGTAGAGCTGTAGCCTTGAGAAAGCCCAAAACAGTGCTCAGGCCCTGAGTGCAAGCCTCAGGACTGACCAAAAAAAAAAAAGTGACATTCTAGTGGCATACCTTTTCAAGATATGATTTGGATAATAATTTTTAATTTTTGTGATAATCCGTAGGATAAGAATAATGCAATTACTTGAATCTTGCATCAATAAGAACTAGACATAATGATTAGATAATTATCCATGATGCACCAAGAGAATAATTTTAAATCTATTCATTTGCTATTGTACACCTAGACTGAACCCACAGCTTGGCTATTGTAAATAGAGCTACAGAAAACATGAGTGTGGGGGTATTGTTTGAGATATTGATTTATAATTCTTTGGATATGTGCTCAAGAATGGTATGCACAGGACAGAAGGAATAGAAATATTAATTTTTAGGGTTTTTCATAATATCTACTATGAAAAATCATCAAGGAGGTTCATATAAAAATAAAAATAGTAAGCCAGGCTTGGTGGCTCACGCCTGTAGTCCTAGCTACTCAGGAGGCTGAGATCTGAGGATTGCAGTTCAAAGCCAGCCCAGGCACTAACGAGGGTGAGACTCTTATCTCCAATTAACCACCAGAAAAATGAAAATGGCATTATAGCACAATGGGTAAGGTGGTAGCCTTGAGTTAAAGAGCTCAGGGACAGTGCCCAGGCCCTAAGTTTAAATCCCACAACCAACAAAAAATAAAATAAAAAAATAGCAAAACAGAATAAAAAGCATTTCTTTACTATGCCTTACACAATGTGCCTTACCACTTCAATTAGCCTTATTGCTTACTTATGATGCTGCACAATAGATAAGATCAAAAAATCATAATCATTGTACTGTGTGAAATTTCTGAATGCTGTAAATATTTGAAAACTAAATTTCATTTTTCATTAAAATATTTTGAACACTAGTTCATTTAAACATGAAAACCATCTAAAGATATCCCATGATCTTAAGTTTTTCCAGAGTAAGTTAATTAAATAAAATCTTTCACATATGATACATGTGATAATATAGCCATTTGAAACTAAGAACCTTCATGGGTGATTGTCTTATTTGAATTTGCACATTAATTATTCTGATGTATAAGATCACTAGGTAATTAATTCTACATTTTCTTCCACTTGCTAATTTTAGTCTTGTACAAGTTATTGAAATAGCAATGCTTTGATTCTAACTTTTTTGTGTGATAAGGCTGTGTATGGTTTGTACTGAATTTACCTGCATTTTTTTATCCTAGTAGTCAGAGAAGAACAATGGCTTTCTAGAATAGGAAGAAGGGAAGGTACACCTAGAAAAGGCATATGAAAATGAAGCTGACATTTATTTGCTCTTGCTCTGCCTAGTGTCAATGGCATCAAAAACAACAAGAGTAGCAGTGACTAATTTTTCCCTCCCAATTCACTGTTTCATTACGATCTCTTTGTTTTCTATTCTATGACATCAACGAATTATACTTTTGTACCTTTCCCTGGGTAATTGCAGAGTAAATGTAAGTTAGATTATGAGATCTATTATAATCTTGTCAGTATGTTTGGCTAAAGTCTTTTTATTTAATGCTTTTGTGTGAAGAAATTTTCAAAGACTGTATCTTTTAAATATTGTTATTCTTCATTGACCTTATAATAGGTGAAACACCAAAAAATACTATCATAGTTGAAAAAAATGAGCATTTTAGAAAACCATTATTCTCTCAGAATTTCAATGAATAAAAATCCTTATAGTTTACTAAGGTGTTCTGATATCTCTTTTCCTTTGGAAGATGTATAATTATAGACAAACCTATATTTAGACACTAAAATATTAATAATTGTTTTTTATATTGTTTTAAATCGCATCAGGGATATTTTCCAGTTGAGCATCTCAGACAATAACATAGACCGTAAAGATTCTCAGTGCAACAAACAACTTACAATTATTAACACCAGTGACAGCTGTGAGCACTGTGATAGGTCCTTGGAGTAAGGCACTGATCACTCACCCAACAGAAATTTAGACACATTAGGACAACAGAGAGATAGAAAAAAAATCCATTTCAGCTAACTTAGGGAGTGATTAAACAGAGCAATGCATTCCTAAGAGCTCCTGCATTCCTATCGCATTGTAGGACAAATCAAGCTATTTCTGTCTGACATTCTTCTCCTCCTCTGTTGGAACTCCAGATCTGCTGTCTGGTTTATAGACAATCATTGTCACTTTATATCCTCATAGGGTGATCTCGAGATCACTAATTCCATTCATTAAGGCTCTTCCTAAAACAACTGTCCCTGCCAAAGTCCCAGTCTCCCTTTACCATCTCTTTGGCACTAAGATTTTACTGTACAAATTTTTAAGAAATACAGAGCAGGGAATATCAATGGAAGTCTTCATAATGAAAACTGATATCATTATAGTTAAATAGTAAAGAGATAAAATGATAGTATCTATAAGTTTATAGTGAATGAATCAATCAATAAGTGTGAAGTAAAACATATTTATCACAGGAAGCCAATTAAGGCATAAGAAAGTTGAAGAAATTGAAAAGTCTGTGTGTGTGCATGTGTGTGTGTGCATGTGCGTGTGTGTGTGTGCGTGTGTGCGTGTGTGTGTGTGTGTGCATGCCCATATGACAGAGAAAAGAGTGTGTAAGATGAGGGCAGAGTCTAGGTGTCTGTTTCAATTTAGAGAAAATGGTAAAGGAGAGAGAGAGAAAAAGGTAGAGAGAATGTTTGTATTTGGAGTTAATAAAGCCAGGAGAATTGTAAATTATAATGTTGTTGAATCTGATCACAAGCTAAAAAGATTTCCTTGTGTTCTTCAACATAATTTTAGTATGGTGGAAATTATATCTAAATGATACTTCTCTTATTTCTGCTTTCCAAGTAGCTAGTATTACAGATGAACTACTGTGCTTGGCTTGAGTAATCTGGTGTTGTTTTATTTTGTTTTGGTTAGTCATAAGATTTGAACTCCAGGCAGGGGCAATGTCCCTGAGCTCTTCAGCTTAAGGCTAGCCCCCTACCTCTTGAACCACGGAGCTACTTTCTAGTCTTACAGACTTTCATGGCTGGGCTGGTTTTGAACTGTGATCCTTAGATCGCAGCCTCCTGAGTAGCTAGGATTACAGGAGTGAGTCACCACACCCAGCCTGTGACATGTATTTCATAAACAGCACGCACACGCACACAAACACACTCATGCACATACACACACACAAAACACACAATATGCTTGAACATCAACAGTGAGGAAACTGATAAATATCTGTTCTTTTTAAAAATATATTTCATTTTCCTAAAGAAATGAAAATAATTATTAGGGCAATATTTAGGAGAACTATATATAAGACCTCTCATAATATTGAATGATTATTTTGTTATTTGAATATTCTAGCCTAAACGAGCTTTCTCTTTGTTTTTTAATATTAGAAACTCAGCTTGCACACAATTACATTTTGATGTAGTTTTTTATCCAAAGAAAATTATATTGAACTAAAAATTTACCATCACACTTTTATGGTATTAGCTGTTATGGAGTCTAGAGAGATAATTAATTTACAGTATTTCAAATCATTCTATTTCATTATTTTTCAAAGCCAGAGTGTAAATTATTTGAAAAAAATATTCAATAGTAATTACATACATACTAATTGACGTGAAGGACTGGGTATCAGAGTCCTGTTGAGTTCCATTATAACACTACTGTTAATATATCTCTACTGGCTTCTGGTTTCAACATGGCTAATAAAAATCGTTATATATTTTATATATTAAAACTTGCTAATGAATGCCCGTGCCTTTCCCTCCATCACTGCAGTCATTTTCTTGTAGAAAATGTGTACAATGCGTTTACTAATAGTTCAAAAATTCTCTTTTGTGTTTCTTCTCTTGTGATACTCTTGAAAGCATGTCGTATCTAGACACAACCTGCAGCATTTTCTTCAGGAACCCAGTTTGTCAGGTGTTTTTGAGAGGAAGCCTCCAAAATCCATGCAAAGATGGTTAGAAACTGACTTTTCCAGAATAGGCCGGTATAATGAACTCAGCTCATCTGACCAAAGGGCTTTTACCAACACATGAAACCCACAGAGGATTGAAATCTGTGCCTGTGAAGCAATGGTAGACTATGACAGTGAGAAAGAACCTTAAAACATCCCTTTCTCACTGATTAGCAAGGGTGGTTATCACCTCCCTTAAAAATTCCCTGTATTAACCTATGCAAGGAAGCAAATCTAAGCTTATACACTCAAGCTTCCTAGTACATAGAGTTCTTTTTTCTACTTAAAAATTTTCAAGTGCCTTCCTTTTCCTAAGAAAGGAATGAGAACATTTTATTCAGTTAGTTACTGATTACTGAAATTGCTACAGACTTTGAAGCATTACATAATTTAATGAACCAAATGCTTAACATTAGGGTATAGTAATTTCTCAGATATCTTAGTAATAGGGTCAATACTCTTGGAAGTATTCATCACCCCTCTTCCTTTGAGCTTAAAGAGTACCATTGACTGTGCCTTAGCAGAAAAAGAAAGATAGCTGAGCTTGTTGGCTTATACTGTAATCCTAGCAATGCAGAAAATAGAGATGAGAAGGTCATCATTGGAAGCTTGATCAAGAAAAAAACAAGTTAATGAGACCCTATCTCAGAAAAAAATGAGTTGCTGCTTGTGGTTGTATGCACTTGTAATCCTAGTTAATTGAGCAGATTTACAGATGACAATCTGAGGTTGATCCTGTACCAAAGGGAGATTCTACCTGAGAAACAAATTAAAATAGAAAGTTCTGGGAATGAGGTTTAAATGAGTACAGTTCAAGGTGCTAGAGTACCTGCCTCACAAGTGCTTGAGGCCCTAAAATCAAAGCACCAAATAGAGGAGAGAAAAAAACAGTGAGAGTGAGTGTGTGTGTGTGTGTGTGTGTGTGAGAGAGAGAGAGAGAGAGAGAGAGAGAGAGAGAGAGAGAGAGACAGAGACAGAGACAGAGACAGACAGAGAGACAGAGAGAGACAGAGAGAGACAGAGAGACAGAGACAGAGAGAGACAGAGAGACAGAGAGAGACAGAGACACACAGAGAGAGACACAGAGAGAGAGAGAGACAGAGACAGATGGACAAACAGACATAGGCACAATTAAAACACATAAACACTTCTATTTTCTAGGAGACTATAATCAAACTATTTAACAAATCATTATTGTAGAAACAAGATTTCTCTTGAACTTAGGTATTATGCTTGTAATTCTTTTAATCATGGTTTCTAAACACAGAATATATAGAAATATTTTGCCAACATGTCTGAACATTGCAGCATGTAAGCAAATATCTAACTTGCATTAAAATCTCCCTAATATTCTCTCTCTCATAAGTAATTTGAGATTCAACTTTCCAGATTATTTTCTACTTGTATTAAATCTATTATATATGTAATAATTTTTAAAATATGAAATGGAATACATTTTCCACCTAGTTCTTCAACTTGCCTTTCTACATAATATGTCTTAGAAATCTGTCCATGTTATTAAAGCTGCTCAATGTTCCATAATAAGGAAGTACATACATATTCTCAACTTTTCTGAGTCTGTTGTGAAAATATAATGACTGAAGATTATAAGAACATATCTTCTCTCAGAAATAAATACATAAATAAATAAATTAATTAGCTAAATAAAAAGTTAAGTGAACTTGTTCCTGTTAAGGAAAAAAATGCCTTAGGGCTTTGTGTGTACCAATCTGAAACGTAGGAAATTTATTATTATCAGGGTGATGTATGGGGGTTACAGTTACATTCTTTTTTTCATGTATTTTTATTATAGTTAATAGAAGGGTTATATTATATTCATCAGATAGAAGGTACATTACTTCACAAATATTGATACCCTTTCTCATGTCCTGTTTCCCATTTCCCTCGCCCACTCCCCCTCACAGCTTGATTTCCCCCTTCTATCTCCTATTTCAAAGAAACAATTAAGCATATATAAAATATATCAGATAACAAGATGAAATATTGTAACAATATGAGATAACCAAGGGACAGTAAGAGAGATGAGAGATAACATAGTACATCATGGACAACAATCATTCATTATATGGCTTTTGTTTCTAAATCCTGGAGGTCCTTACATTTAGCGTCACACTATATGGCCTAATGTCTCTAGATTTTGTTCTATTGTAAATCTCTGCTAGGAAAGCCCAAAGTTTCTACTGATTATGACAAATGAGGGAGACTATTGGGCTTATGTTTCTTTGAGTCTGGCTTACTTCACTTAAGATGATTTTTTTTTAAGACTTTCTATTTCCTTACAAATGGGGTGATGTTGTTCTTTCTGACAGCAGCATAGTATTCCATTGTGTATAAATACCACATCTTGATGATCCACTCATCATACAGTTATATTCTTGAGGTAGTGAGTGAAAAAACCATGCAACTTATGTTTCTTTGGATTTAGATTACTTTGCTTAATATAATTGTTTCCAAGGCTTTCTATTTCCTTACAAATGGTGCAATATTGTTCTTTCTGATGGAAATATAGGAGTCCATTGTGTATATATACCACATTTTCTTGATCCATTCTTCCATTGACAAGCATCTGGGTTTACCATATCTTCAATGATCATGATTACGTTGGTAGGTTTAGTGTATCCTTGCTTGTGTTTATATATAATATGTATGTGAGTACAATATGTATAACACATAAGAACAAGTATATATACATTTAATTGCTAGTTATTTTTCAACTATTAAAGCTCAATTTTTTGTTTATTCAAAAATTTTATATTTGTTGAAATTTACATTCACCGGTCTGTTTTGGGAATGACAGATCATCAGAACTCACCACTTTCTAATTAATTAGTACTGATTGTTAGGTTTTTCCCATCTCCTCTTCCCCTTTTTCGATTTCTTTCAAGTTATATTTCCTTTCTAAATTTCTGTAAGGAAGTTTGATTGGATTCTACTTACTTTCATTTCATTTTGAAACCCAGAAGTTGATGTTTCCTTTTTCCTATTGTTTATTTTTCCATATGTGATTAGCTAATACTAGTATCTTCACTAATGATTTTCCTAACAATTGTTTGCTAACATTTTCCTGCACATATTGTTCTTTAAACATGTCATTTTACCTTAGTTAATATATTTATTTTGCTTCATGAACATATAGTTTCTTGTTTTCTATTTGTATAGTATACTATAGCAATAATTTATAAAAATCAAATTTATTTTAGCCTTTTGCAATGTATATAGAATCCTTCCATCCTTTTGTTGTTTTGAATATATTCACAGACATAGGAATTTGCTCTTCATTTTAAGTTCAGTAAAACTCAGTTGTAACCTTACCTGGGCCGTTTTTAAATAAAAGAAATAACTTTTTACTTTCTTGTATTTTTGCATTAAAGTAAATCTCTTTAGACTTTTACTTTTTCTGAAGATAAATGAAGTCAACTTCAAAAGTTGTAATGGTCCTCTTGTCTCCTCCTTTTATGTTTGAAGTTTAGAATCTTTCCTAGTTTATGGCTCAGTGATAATCCTAGATAGCATTTTGGGAGATGTGCTAAATGTTTTAATCTGTAGATACAGGAAATATTTTATTTCTGAAAAAAAAAAGTATAGGGGGCGTGGTGGCTCATGCCTGTAATCCTAGCTACTCAGGATGCTGAGATCTGAGGATCAAGGTTCAAAGCTAGCCCAGGCACAAAGGGACCTGACACTCTTATTTCCAATTAACTACTAGAAAAAGGGAAGTGTGGCTTAGCTCTAGGGTAGGGTGATAGCCTTGAGGTGAAAAGCTCAGGGATATCGCCTAGGCCCAGTTCAAGTTCATGACACACCAAAAAAAAATGATAAGAAATTGTTGTAAGAACCAGATATTGTGTATACTTGTAATCCCGGTCACTTGGTGGGTGAAAAGAGACGAATGGAGGTGTGAGTCTAACCAGGGGAAATCCTTTTAGGTATTCTCTAGAGAAAACAACATTTGTTCTTTACATAATTCCATTTGTCATGCTATGATTGATCACTATTTTCATCTCTTCTATTGTGGTATTGAAGGTAGGGAGCTCAAGGAGTTGACAGATTTTGCTTCTGGTAAAGATTGCTTCTTGGCTTATAAAATGGACTTCTTCCTTTTTTGTGTTTACTTAATCTTTTTCAGTGCGTGGGTACATGGAGAAAAGAGCAAGTGGGCTCTTCATTTGTATCCTTAGTTAGTATTGGGGTTTGAAATTAGGACTCTGTTTTTTCTGTACAAGTGTCTCCTCATTTGACCTGAGCCCATATGAGCCATGATCATTCTCCCTCTGCATTCCTGGTAGATGGGATTATAAGCATAAACCAAGAAGGCCTGGATAATAATACAGGCAGGATCTTTCTAAGGTTTTTGAATGTAGGCTGGCTCTGAACGACAATCTTCTATTTTCTTTCTCTATTTTTTTTGCCAGTCCTGGGCTTGAGCTCAGGGCCTGAGCACTGTCTTTGGACTTTCTCAAGGCTAGAGCTCTACCACTTGAGCTTCAGCACCACTTCCGGCTTTTTTCTATATATGTGGTACCGAGGAATTGAACCCGGGTCTTCATGCATGCTAGGCAAACACTGTACCACTAGGCCAAACTCTCTGCCCTGAACCACAATCTTGATGCCTCTTCCACCCAAAGAGTTGGGATTGCAGATGTGAGTTATCATGTCTTCATTTTGTATTCTTTCTTATAATGGCTCTAATATTATAATAATGACCCTCAAATCATGACCTTAAGTAAACACCACCTAAAGACTTCATCTTCAAATCTTATCATATTGGGAGTTAGAGGTTCAACATATAGATTTGAGTGTGGGACCAGAAGACAATTCAAACCATACATTATAGCAAGAGTAATATATATTCATATATATATACATATATGTATATATATTACTAGTTACAATTTGTTTTCTTTTTCAAAATTATCTGCTCATGCTTTTTGACAATTTTATCTCTTTTATTTCTTTTTGACATTCTTTCTATTGGGAATACTAACACTTTGCAATCTATACTAGAATTTTCCTATCACAGAGTTAATCATTTGCATTTTATTTTTTTAATTTTAAAAAGCTTAGAAGCAATCTTTTCTTATATTTTATATAAATTTCATGCTGAAAATAGTCATCATTGATGAAAATTATCAAATTATGTGTATATGTATGTTCATGTGTACATTTTTAGCAAAATTTTCCATTCTTAAGAACTGCTTCAACTTAGTCCATTTGAACTCATGTATTACTAATCTTTATGTATCTGTAATATAAAACTGAATAGTTGTGGATTTTGCTCAGAGTCATTTGGAAAAAGAAAATTTTTTGACTATTTTCCTCTCTTTAATAAGTACATCCTGTGAATTTTATACTTGTGTTTCCTTCTTTTAAGCTATCAAACATAAAATACACATGAACAAAGAAAAATAAAAAAACTATAAAACAATCAAAATGTTCAGGTAAAAATACATGTTTACTTATAAATATGAATTTTAGTACTTGTAGTTTGATTTCAATGATGAAGTTTTCTCCTCTAGATCTTGGACACGTAAGCTCAAATGCAAAGCATTTTAATAGTTTTCAACCCTGTTGGCACCATGCTGGTTTTCCATATTGCATTTTTCTTCCTTGTTCATTGTCAATTCTGCTCCAGCAGTTTTAGCAGACACATGTGGAACATCAGGCTCTCTGCCTTGCCATTGACATTAATAGTTCTCAGTGTGGATGTGAGGTGCCTGTTAAAGCTTTTCCATGAATTCGTACAAATGCTCAGTTTCTCCATTCTACCTAATGCAGACATACCTTTAAAATATTCACCCTTTTGAAGTCAAAAGGACATTGCATTCTGACTTGGTGCAATCAAGAGGAGGAAATTCACAGTCAAAGATCAAACTTGCAAAAGGCAAGCACAATAGGGTTGTGAACCAGCAGCATTAAGTTGGCACCCCATTGAGAGTAGGTATAGGAGGCTTTGAGCACTGACAGTAAACTTGTGTTGACTTTGCTCAGAATGGACATTTTTATTTCATGAGTCTTCTGATGTAACTTTCCTTTCTCATTTTATCCCATTTAAATTAATAGGAATCCTTGCTGGGCTGTGCCTGAGGCCTGTTGTGTGTGTCTATGTTCAGTGGAGCTAAGCCTGTGATTCTTTTAATTTATTTTATTTTTAATTTATAATGCCTGAAAATATTGTTGTTTATTGCTTTTTTTTCGTGGACTCAAATTCTTTGTGAGTTACTCCCTCAAGAACTATTTTTTCAGGAAAGAGATAACTTATCTTCCCCCAAGTTGTAGATTTTATGGAAGTCTTGTGTAATCTCACTATCTGTTCAGTTTAGATGTAAATTTTCCATGTTATTTATTAACCAGACATCAATCCACCCCCCTGCACAAAGAGTTCTCAACTAGTCTTCTTAACCAGCCACTGTTGTCCTATTACCCTCTTTGGACATTCAGTGGACATACTAATTAGACTGGCCCATCTTTTCTGCATGTCTGACATATCTGGCTTCTCTTACCACCTGGTTGCATTTATTCATCAAATCCTTTCTACTGACTGGAAACACCTACTCATTTGTTGTCAGAATTCGGAGGGCTGAAATGGTTAAAAACATCAAGTTTTACCTATATATGGGAGCTAGAACTATAACATATACATATGTATAGACATCTATATATATGCCACATAAAAATGATACATATGGGTAAATGTAGAACATGAATTAAGAGACTGCCTAAGAGCAGGAGGAGGGGAGTGAGAGTCAGAAAGAAAAATTTCTAAATATATTTTGACTAAATATCAAGATAGTATAGTCTCAGTGAAAGTTATTATTTCATAGAGAAATGGTGGACTGGGAAACAGATTTGGGGAGAATTGTAGCAGGAGGAAGGTGTGTTAACAAGGAGGATGAAAGAGTATGAGTATAGTCAAAGTAGACTGCTTGCATCTATGAAAACATAGCAATAAAACCCAATACAAATTGTTTTGGTTAGAAAAAATGGGGACAGAGATTAAAATAAATGAGATTAGAGTTTATTATAAATATGTGGAAACCTGTTACTCATCTTGTATAATTAATATAAACTAATAAAAATGAATTTCTGAGGATTGGAATATAGTTCAATGATAGAAGATTTGCTTAGTACATGAAAAGCCATGGGTTCAGTCTCCAACCATGAAAGCAATATTTTTAAATAATGGTCAGAAATACTGACCTATCATAACAATGGAGGTTGATTTACTTAGCTAATAATTTAAGCAAGGTTTCTAATTTAAGGACCCCAGAGTACCAGGACATTGAAGGGTAGTAGATATGGATATCTAATAAAAATAGTAATATTGTGGCCAGGTATGGTAGCTCATACTTGTAATTCCAGCTACTCAAGAGGCTGAGATCTGAGGATCACAGTTCAAAGCCAGCCTGGCACAAAGTCCGTGAGACTCTCCTCTAATTACCCACTAGAAATGCAGAAGTGGCACTGTGGTTCAAGGGGTAAGACTGTAGCCTTTAGCTGAAGAGCTCAGTGTCAACGCCCAGGCCAATGTCCAGGCTGAGAGTTCAAACCCCACGATTGACAAAAAAAAAAATATTAGTTTCAATTTGCTGATATAAAGTTCTTAATATTTTGTCTTTGATTAATAAACACAGGATATAAAAATTATTGCTTAATGTAAATTGGCATAGAAATTATGTGGAAAATGATTGTCATATAGTAAATGGAGAAGAGACTTTGAAAATGTCTTTTTGTTTCTCCTGGTCTTGGCATATATGAAACCATTCCAAGATTTTTTTTTTGGGGGGGGGAAGGGGAGAGGGTCAGTCATGGGACTTGAATTCTGGACCTGGTCACTGTCCTTGAACTCTTCAGCTCAAGGCTAGTACTCTACCAATTGAGCAACAGGGCCACTTCTGGTTTTCTGGTGGCTAATTGGAGGTAAGAGTCTCATAGACTTTAGTACCTGGGCTGGCTATGATTCATGATCCTCTGTTCTCAGCCTCTTGAGTAACTGGATTATAAACATAAGCCATGGGTTCCCAGCTCCATTCCAAGATTTTCATCAAATTGAAATACAGGGGTGCCTCAAGAAGAAATGAAGAATGAAGAGGAGTTATTAGGTAATAGTTTTAGCAGACATACAAGGAAATGAATTAGCTCAATTAACTTGTATTATAAACTGTGTGTATATCTCTGTGGGATAGAGGTACACACACACACACACACACACACACACACACACACACACACACATAGAGAGAGAGAGAGTTGTTTTTGCTAGTCCTGGGGCTTGAATTCAGGGCCTGAGCCCTGTCTTTGGGCTTCCTCAAGGCTAGAGCTCTACCTCTTGTGCCACACCACCACTTCTGGCTTTTTTCTATGGGTGTGGTACCAAGGAATTGAACCTTGGTCTTTGTGCATGGTAGGCAAGCACTATATCACTGGGCCAAACTCCCAGCCAACTCATATATTTATATTAATGTCTTACCTATGTGAGAACAAACACCAAAGCATTTTATGATTAATTAATAAATATTTTTACCTGAGAGCTGAAATCTCTTCTGTCATGTCATAGTAGATTTACACACTCAAAGGATGTGTGTAAACATTAAGTAACAAACAAACACAAAATCTAAATCCAGACAAGGTTAAAATTTATCAGTGAAGTGTTGAGAAATAGGAAAATGATTCATGCTAGGACAAAATGGAATGCTGTTTCCATATCTGATAGCCTAGACCACATTGCTGTAGATTACAAGGTAGATTGGACCAAAGTGAATTAACAGGTCCAAAGTCTATAAAGCAATATGTTTTCAGATCACCTACATGCTTAGCAACCTCACAAACCAAGGAACTAATCCATGAACCACAGAAAGGTGTCAAGATTTTGTGAACAGCAACTTATATGGTTAATTTAGAAAAAGGTCAAACACACAAGTTTCGCTCCTTTATGTGATTTTCCAACGATTCTCTCAAGTTCGAGATCTTCATTTGTGGCATTTTTTACAACCAGGTAGAGGTTTGCTAATGTGGTTAACACAATACACACACATGCCATTTACCATTCTCGACTCACAGTATGGCTCTTCCTTCTTCCTTCTCGATGGTTTCCAATATTTGTGAACGTGCTAAGTGTTCTTTGATTTATGTCTCTCCCTTCCTCTACTCCCAATGATTCACCAAGGACTGTCAGTTACTGCTCCCACTGTCCCCAACTGCCCTTTCTCTTGTACATTCCCTAGTCCTGGTTAACACTCTTATTACTGCTTAACTAGACCATTGCTATAACTCTTCTCCCTGCCTCCAGTCTTGCTGCTAATCTCATTCCACATGCAGCTGCCAAATTAATCTTCTTAAAGCACAGCTTTGATCATGTCACCCCCTGTTCAATAACCTTTGCATCCCTCTTTGCCTACCAAAGAAATTTCAAACTTTCTAGCCTTTGACTTTGTGATCTATGCTTGTAGTTCTGGCTTTAGCAGTAATGTCTGTTTCCTTCTGTTTTTAAAATGCTAGTCTACTTAGCAGCTCAACATTTCATCACCACACTACTTCTAGAAGATGCCTATCACCAAAGAATGTTTTCTTTTTCAAAAACGTAATGGCACACATCTGTAATCCCAGTAACTTGGGTTGTAGGGGCAAAAAGACCTTGAATGTGAGGACAGCTAAGTCCTTTAATGGTAACTATTATATTCACTGTTTAATCACACATATACATGAGGGCTCAGAGTTACGATGAAGAACAGAAAGTGGACCAAAGATCAAAGTAAGTAACAGATGCCAGAGGCAAGGATAGTAGAGAATTTTGAGCACTAACTTTGAGTGTGGTCTTCTAGACAGTTATTAAATTATATGCTTGAACGTGGATGGTAGAATACACTTTACTTAATAGTTTATCATGTAATTTAAAACATTTATACCCATGAGTGTGTAACCCTACTCTTACATTCTTACCCATGGCCTTATGGGTGTGAGGGGCAGGCTTAAATTTTATCCTTGAGATCTAAAGCTTGATTACATTGTCTGTCATCTGCTAGATCTTTATTATTTATTGACTGTGGGAAAAATTCCAGAGGATTTCTTTTCTTTTTTTTTTCTTCATCTTCCTTGGGGTGGCGATTATAGTTACTTACAATTTCTTACATTTTTTAAGTCTGAGTATCTACATGTAATCTCTGGTAATGAAGCTTGTGTAATTCTGTAGATCCTGTATTTGTTGAATACTAATGGAGGTTAACATTCTTTTGCTTTCTAGGTGGATAATAGAAACCAAGAACATGCTTTAAGAAATGATACATAGGCTTATGGGATTTGAGAGGGAAAAAAAGATACATAGGCTTATGGGACTTGACAGCTGTGACAGTTTAGACACTAGAAACTAGCTCAGAAGGAATTAATGATGTATCCAGGGCTTATGTGTCTTAGTAGTAACCTGTACTAGAATACCAGTGTGCTGACACCTTCCTTCATAAATACAAATCCTGTTAGCACATTAAGTTGAACACTAATCAGCAGAGGTCATCATAACAGGCTGGTTACTGGTGGTTTATTCCTATAATCCCAGTTGCTCATGAGGCTGAGATCTGAGAATCATCATGGTTGGAAGCTAGTCTAGGCATAAAAGTCTGTGAGATTATTATATCCAATTAACCACCAAAAAGCCACAAGTGGAAATGTGCTAGAGTACCAGCCTTGGGTAAAAGAGAAAGGCAGAGTGCTATAGTCCTTAGTTAAAGCCCTATTAGAGGTTAAAAAAAGACATAGCATTAATACCTTGAGTACCTATATTAGTATATCTTTTAGCTAATACTAGTGACATAGAAAAGATGCTAAATTTTGAAAACACTGAAATATTCTTGAGGAGAATGTATCCATAATTGACCCACATTGAAGACTATGTTGACATACAGCTTAATCAAAAGATAGTGGGATTATATCCCAAAAGTTTTTTTATGAAAAAGATTTAACAGTAATATCACTTAGAACATTCAATATTAATATATGTTTGCATAAGGCATTACTGTGAACAAATATAGCTAGGTCATAACTAATTCCTTCCAGTAGTAAGTCACTAGAAAGTGCTCTTAACCGTGATGCCTACTTAAACATAAAATGCTTATTCTTGGATAGACTTATATCTGACATTGTCTAGATAGGTATTTCTTCCATGTATTGAAAGACTTGTCTGACATTTGGGGACACAGAATGTTAGAAACATTCATGATTAGGAACTGGTCCCATCACCCTTACTAAATCACTTATCGAGGAAAAGAAAAAGTTCAGTTATATTTAAACTATTTTTGAACTGTTGCCTAGAAAACATGAGATTTAAAATGATTGGCCATGTATATACATTGTGTTAAGAAAATATCAGGTGAAGGAAACTAGACCTTCAGAGGACATGATGTGAAAATCACTTCCAGAGGGATGCTAATATTTGTGGAAGTACTTAACGATAGTTGAATATATTAACTGATTTTTTTCTGCTTTCCCTTTTCTTTGGATATCTTGTCTGCTTGACAAGAGTCACACATAAAGGAAATATTGATAGAGGTGAGAATGGGTTTAATTCATGTAAATAAGACAAGATACCTCGTCTGCTTCTGCACTCTGAATGAGATTGGGTGATCTGCTCATCTCAGAAAGGAGAATGATTTAGCTTTCTCATATAATGCTTATAGATGGTGTTTATTATATCATGTAGCAATAAAAGAAAAAATAAAGAAAGGAAAAAGAAGAGATAGAGCAGAATACATAAATAGATCCTCACATTTTTTATTTTAGTCATTTAAACATCCAGTTTCTAGAGTATGGTGCTTCTATACCATCTCTAAGTATGAAGACTTTGAACTTGATGTGGCTTGAAATGAAGTCACGGCAAGTGTTTTGCTAGGGTGCACATTATCAGGGGAAGAGATGCACTTCCAGGGTGTGTTTACAGCATACCTTACAGAGACAGTGGCCCAGGGAAATGGAGCAGTTCCCTTCTGGGATTTGGGAAGCATCACTGCATGTTCCTCCCCTCCCTTGAGCAGCAACCCTGTTTCCAGCTAGGTGACTACTGTCCTCAGGTCCCTTGGCTCAGCTAGCTACTCAGCTACCTGCTGGGAAGTGGATACAAGAGCCTCAGGAGGCTCTGCTGCAAATCCAGAGAACTATTAATTGTGTTTCTTCCCATCTAACTTAGACATCTGCTTCCTTTTCACTTGGCGGATCTCCACCTATGCCTTGAGACTAATGGCTTTAATGTGATCTCATCGTACTTCTCTTACCTTCCTGGCACTGCAATTAGAGAATTCCTTGGTAGGTTAGCTGCCATATAGAGAATTCAACACTCATTTTGGTCGCATTGCTAAGGATTCAGATTGTCAGAGCACCTTTTCCATAAGGCAGAAGTCAAAGAGGGTCAAGAGAAAATGAAATGATGTTTTGTCTTCATGTCTCAAAGACTGATTTATTGTTCCAGTTCAAAAATTAGGATGTCATTAATATAATTATATATGTGGTAATTTCGTGTAAATTAGAAATTTAGAGAGGGAAATGGTTATCTGGGCACATAACCCTAATTCTTGTAAAATTTTTAATCCCTCTTAAGTTTTATCTTAGTTTAATAATTTTTTGATACTGTTTTAAGATTTATGGTGGGGCAGTATAAAATTCTTTCATGGCTCCATCTTTTTCAAAGTTGTTATGAAATTAAGGCATATGGATCCTGCTTTTACAGAATTTTAGTGCATATATTGCCAATTTATTCATGTATGTTTTTCATTTTATTTGAGCTTCACTTGTTGCTGATTCTTGGGATATAAATATGAGTGAGAAAGGGCCCTTATCTTCAGATAATTCTCATTTTGTTCATAAAACAACATGCTACATGGAGAAGGAAGCTAATCAGAAGATGGCTGTCTGAATCCAGTGATTAGAGCTTTGGAGGTAAGAAATTATACATAAGGCCATATAGTATGATGCTAAATGAAAGGACCTCTAGGATATAGAAACAAAAGCCATATAATGGGGGCCGGGAGTTTGGCCTAGTGGTAGAGTGCTTGCCTAGCATGCACGAAGACCCAGGTTCGATTTCTCGGTACCACATATATAGAGCCCTATCCTTGAGAAAATCCAGGGATAGTGTTCAGGCCCTGAGCTCATGCCCAGGACTGGAAAAAAAATGCCATATAATGAGTGACTGTTGTCCTTAATGTACTATGTTATCTCTCATCTCTTTTGCTGTCCCTTGGTTATCTCATATTGTTACAGTATCTCACTTTGTTATCTGATATATTGGATATATTTGTATTTGGTTATTTGAAATTGGATAGGGAAGGGGGAAAACAAGATGAGGGATGGGGGTGGGGGGAGGGAAATGGGGACCAAGACATGAGAAAGGGTATCAATGTATGTGAATTAATGCACCTTCTATCTGGCGAATATAATGTAACCCTTCTATTAATTACAATAAAAAATATGTGAAAAAAAGAATAATTCTTCTAGACCATGAAAAAAAAAGAAACTGAGACTAAGCATGAGTAAACACTCTTGGAAGCACTCCGGGTAAATAAGCATAACTGGGACGTTAGGAGACCTGAGCACTAGTCACAGCTCTACAGTTGACTTTCTGTGTGACCCCAGGAAGGTTACTTGGCTTCCTGGGTCCTCAAATTTGCCTTTTGTAAAATGAGGAGAGACTGGTAGAGATAATTTGTGAGGCTCTGGCTCTTTCCAGTTCTTCCTGTAGTTCATGTTAATAAACTACATTTTAAAAAACAAAAAAAAATATGAAAGTTATATTAATCCGTTTTATTTTCTGTACTGCCATATCTCAGACTGGGTGATTTATAAAGAAAATAAGTTCTCACCTTGCAATTCCAGAGGCTGAAAATGCACGGCATTAGCAGTTTATAACTGGGGAGAGGTACAATCATATCACAATGAAATTTTGATTTGTATTTTCCTAATTACAAAGAGTTCTGAACATTTTTATGTATTCATTGGCCTCTTGTATTTCTTTACTTGAAAACTATTCTGTGTATTTTCCAATTTATTGGAGTTCTTGAATTCTTTATTCTGACAGTAAGCCTCTACCAGTTGAAGAACAGTTAAGATTGTTCCTGATTTATAAACTGTCTCCTCTTCATTCATTTTTTTTCTCTTATTCAATCAATTTGATTCATTGTCTTTTGTGACAATCTACTCTTTGATCCTGAGCTGTGGAAGTCCTATTTGGCCAGTCTGTGGCTTTCCCTTTATCTTGAAGTGTTTTTCTCTTTTCAAAGTTTCTCGTTTCAAAGTTTCAGATCTTACCTTCGGCTCTGTGATCTATTCTATTTTGTATAAGAAGTTGGACATGAGAAAGGGTATCAATGTTTGTGAAGTAATGTACTTTCTATCTGGTGAATGTAATGTAATCCTTCTATTAATTATAATAAAATATATAGCAAAAAATAGACAATTTGAGGATAAGTAGTATTTTCTCTTGGTTCTGTTTTCTTTAAAATGTAATGAAAATATTTTAATAAAATTATAATTGCTCTAAAAATATATACGAAAAAAAGAAGTTGGACTCTAGATTACTTTCAGTCCTCTATATGCAAGTATTCACTATTGAAAAGGCTGTGGATTTTTTTTTCCACTTAATACATACTTTTGGAACCAGTCTCACAGATCAGATGACGATAACTTCTTAGGCTTCTTTCTGGGTCTTTTCTTCTATTAGTTTGTGCATCTTTTTTTCTTCCAGTATTATACTTTTCCTTCTTGTTGTTACTCTGGTTTTGACTGTAATACAGTTTGAGGACAGTTACTTTAGGTATTGCTCTTTTTACTCAAGAATGCTTTAGCTAGTCTGGGTATTTTATGTTTCCATGTGAATTTTAGGATTTCTATCTGCTTCTTTACCTTTTTTCCCTTCTTTTTCCTGTACACTACATCATTGGGATTAAGTTATCTGTAGATGACTTTTGGTAATTTGACAATTTTTACAATATTAATTCTTCTCTTCCATGAACATTGGGGGCCTTGCCATCTTTTAGTGTATTTATCAATTAATTAATTGGTTAAGATTATTCCTAGACATTTTGTGAATTTCTTTTTTATGTGAAACTATTGTGAATGAGATTGCTTCCATGTCTTTCATGAAAATAGCTGTTTTAATTACATTCAATTTTTTTAAAAAATATTAACTGACAAAATTGTGTTGGCAAACATCATACCTTATGTCCTGAAAGTTGTAAGGATTTTGTGGTAAAAGTTACTTTTATTCTTAATCCTTCCCATTGACAGATTTAATTTCCTAAATTAAATGAGGGCTTATAGGTGTATTCACATCATCTTGTGCTCAGATTTCATCCGGGTCTTGGCTCTCTCAGTCTTTAACAAGTTTGCTGTACATTGCCTTTCAGTCTACTCACCTCTCCAAATCCCACGTGCATCTTAAAGGAATATAGCATATAAATACAGATAGGTAATCGTTATCCTGCATCTGGAAAGTAATTCTATTATCCTTTCTTTCCTTCATTCTTTCTTAAATTTCCTTCCTTCCTCCCTCTTTCCCTTCTTTTTCCCTCTGTCTGTGTCTGTCTGTCTGTCTGTCTGTCTGTCTGTCTGTCTGTCTCTCTCCCTTCCCCCGCTCTTTCTCTCTCTGTTTCTCTCTCTCCGCAAAAATGTGCCTTGAACTTAGTACATTGTGTTGGCTTAGCTTACTTTTTAAGAATATTAGAGCCACAGCTGCAGCTCAGCTTTTGGCTAGTTAAATGGAGATGGAGTCTTGATGACTTTCCTCCTCCAGATGGCTTCAAACTGTGATGCTCCAGATCACTTGTGTGTCCATTTTTCTGTAATATTTCTTATAATTGTAAACTAAAATCAGCCACACATGACTCTTGCCACTTACTATAACCCAAGATTGGTCATTTCAGTAAAGTATGAGATCCCTATCTATATTTTAATTTCAAATAACATTTTTAATATTAATTTATAAAAATGATTCATTGTACTTGCCAGGGGATATTTTGTATTTCATTGGCAAGTGTAAGTCAGAGAGCAATATTGAGTTAAGCTGTCCACACCATAACTCCTTTCTTTTGATTCAAACTTCCCAATATTACATCTTTAGTGGAAACAGATTTCTCCTAAGTGGAAAGCATTACTGGGTCTAGCCCCCCAAAAATTACAGGGACAGGAATGAGAAGAGTTCTCACACACTAAACAAAGTATCCTTTTCTTATTGCATTCCTTCCCCAGAAGGTCCTCCTTTCTGCAAACTGTATTTTTGAGGAAGATATGAAAAATGGCTGAAAGGAGAAACTGGTAGCAGAACCAACGAGTATTCTTTTCCAAGGGATCTTCTATCTTTTTCAACTGAAAAATGCATCAAAACAGAAACATAGGTGCAATGAATGGAAAGTCACTTTCACAGATAGCCTCATTGCTTAAAAAAATGGACAGTAGCAGCCTTGACTATTCCCTGAAGTAATACTCTTCTGTTAAAATGTGAGATTTGAGTTTTATTAGGACCAAAGATGTAGGCGGGAAGCATATGTAAGGCCACTGACACATTTGTCTTGACCTCTTGGAGGGTGTAATTGTTGAGAGAAATGGGAATCACAGCTACAAAGAATCTTTCCAGTGACAAGTTCCAGAGTGTCCTAAATCATAGAGGCTGAGCTGTATGCCAAAGCCAGGCAGGAATCAAAGTATGGTATTATGTTTCTGGGCAGTGGGTGGAGCAAGTGGGTGGCAAAAGAAGCTTTACTAGTACATGACCTAACTTTAGGTTAAAAATGGCCTTTAAGTTTCTGAAGATGTTTAAGCACAAAAAGAAGAAAGGCTCCATTCACCTATTACCCTGAGCAAAGATTTAGCAGATGAAACTACAGGTGTTTTACTGAAAAGAACATGAGGAGAACACTTGAGTCAGTTCAGTGTTTTCATTTGTTCCTTATAAAAAGTCTCCAGTTGAGGACATTCTGAGACCTTTACAGATTTCATACAACATTCAGTGTTGAAAAGTAACTTCCCATTGCTTCTTTTCATGGTCAGTTATTTACATTTAACATTAAGCTTAATAATTATAAATACAGTATATCCCTACAGTATACCCTAAAATATACACCTTAACATAGGTGGGCACTACTTGTACATTTTTTTTACATTTTTTCACTTTATTTTTTATTATTGAGGTAATGTATAGAGGGATTACATTTACATTCGCCAGATAGTAGGTGCATTACTTCTCACACATTGATAACCCTTCTTATGTTTTTGTCCCCATTTCCATCCCCCACCCCTCCAAATCATCTTGTTTTCCCCCCTTCCCTTTTCTATTTCAAATAAGCAAATAAACATATATTCAATATACCAGGTCCCAAAGTCAGATACAGTAACAAATAACATGAGATTTAACCAAAGGGCAGCAAAGGAGAAGAGAAATGTACTATGGTACATTAAGAACAATAATCACTCAAGATAAAGCTCTTGTTGCCATATCCTAGAGATCCTTTCATTTAATCTCATGTACATAGGTTTTGTGCTATTGTAGTTCTCTGCTAGGAGAGTGCTAGATGTGTATTAATTAATACAAACGAGGGAAACCATTGAGCCTATGTTCCTTTAGGTCTGGCTTACTTCACTTAATATGATTTTTTCCAAAATAGGCCTTGTCATTCTTTCTGGTGACAGCATAGAATTGTGTGCAAGTACCACATCTTGTTGATCCAATCATCTACTGAGGGGTATGTGGGTTGGTTCCATAGGTTTGCTATGGTAAGTAGTTCTGCAATGAACTTCATTGTGCTAGTGAGTTTAGTATGTCCTCGTTTCTGGACTTTTGGGTAAATCCCAAATCATAGGATTGCTGGGTCACAGGGGAGCTCTATGTTTAGTCTCATTTTAAGTTGACAGAGTACTGAAATTTATATTTATTATGGCTAGATAATTGTAGTGATGACCCTGATTTCTTGTGTAAAGAGAACTTCTTAACAAACAAAGATGAGAATAATTGTGCAATTATCCTTCTGGATTTTAAGAAAGGAAATAAAATGAAAAGCTTGACATAATCATAGTATCAAAAGCTTTGTGATATACATTGTTCCTAATTAATATTTGTTACATCCAAATTAAATTATCATAAGCATGCTCATTTTATGTTGGTATTTTAAAATAGTTTATTACTAAATTACAGTGATATTTACCAATAGATGGGAAGAAGGAATGGAAGGGGATAGAATCAAAAGAGTTATGCTGATTTTTTTTTTTCCCAGTCCTGGGCTTGAGCTCAGGGCCTGAGGACTGTCCTTGGACTTTCGCAAGGCTAGAACTCTACCACTTAAGCCTCAGCACCACTTCTGGCTTTTTCTATATATGTGGTACCAAGGACTCGAACCCGGGTCTTCATGCACGCTAGGCAAGCACTTTAACCAGTAGGCCAAACTCCCGGCCCGAGTTATGCTGATTTTTATATTCACAATCAAGATATGCATTTATTAAAAATGTCAATTTCAATTGTTGTGATCTTTGACACATCTCATCATGTGATCTCAAGTGACTGTCAAAGCCTTTTGGTATTACTAATGATCAGATACGAAATAAAATGGGAAATGTTCAATTTACTTTAAAACCAGTGGCAACCATTAGAAAATGTAATGGTGAAGTATTGTTTGTTGTCAGTTACAACACCAAAACTTCACATATTATTTAAAAATAAACCTAAGAAGAAAATGGGTGAGACCTATAGGGAAAACTTGATAAAACTTTACTGAGAGAGATGAAGTATTTAAGTAAATAGAGAGCTATACCATGTTTCAAAATGCAAAACCTGAATAATGAAAAGATAACTTTTCTGTCTAAATTAATGTTCAGGCTTATAATGGAACAAATAGTTCCTGGACACTATTCGATCACCAATTTTTCTCCCTGCTTACATAATTTCACGTTTGTTCAGTATTACATAGAATTATCAGAATTTTCACATGAATATATTTTGAACGATATTAGTTATTTACATACATACTTACTGACTTACTTTTGGGTGTCATTTTGTCTTGATTTCTCAGAATGGTTAAAACTAAGGAGGAATGCAATACCCTTGAGCTGCCGGTCTGGAAAGACTTGCTACTTAGAATAATAAGTTGGGTGCTATTTGCTCACTCCTGTAATCCTAGTTCCTCAGCAGAATCATATTTGATGATTGCTGCTTGAAGCCAGACAGAGCAGGAAAAGTCCATGAGACTCTAGCTTTCAGTTTGACCACCAAAAAGTCAGAAGTGGAGCTGCGGCTCAGATGGTAGAGTGTATCCTCAAACACCATCCTGACAGAAATAAGTAAGAAAAGAAAACCAGTCAACCAGCCAACCAAAGAAATAACAACCAAAACAAATTAATAAGAGAAAAACTGAACACAAGTGTATTATCATGTGTATCGTGAACATACGTAGGACAAAGTACAGTTGACTAACTTACTAAAAGTTGAAGTTCATATGCCAAACTTGGTGGGAGAAAAAGAGAAAAGAAAAATGAAATCTGTAGCACAGAGAATATGTAAATGGAAACTAGGAAGAGTGGTGGGAGCTGTGGCAGTTCCTTTTCATTTCTGTCCAGGCATGACATCAACTTGCTATGATTAAATTTGCACTTAGTGAAAGGATTTTTGATACTTGAGTTTTCTGAGTTCTTTTGGTAGGTCTTCACTTTTATAGACACAGAGAAGAGTTTAAGAAACTCGAATTAATTTTGCTCAAAATAGTTCTTGTGCCAAAGTAGCATATTTGGGGAATGGTGTACAAGAATCTTCGTTTCTAGTGAATAGAATATAGATGTGAGGTATGACACCCCATGATTATGTAACATTATGTAGTATGTAAGACCTCGTTCTATGCCAACCTCTCATTTTCACTCTCTTTTGGCCATGAAAAAAAAAGTGACTTGTATATTACCTGCCGGGAAGTGTACCTGACAAGGAGTGGAATATAACTTTATGGCAGCTTCTAGCTCCTAACTTCAGCCGAGGCCCTTTGTTCTATAACACCAAGAAAACACCTTGCGCCAATAATGTAAGTATAACACAGCTGCTACTCTCACAGTTGAGACTCTAGATCAGTACTTAGCTTGCTGAGATATTGGTTGCTGTCTACGATTCCAGAGCAGAAAATGAAGATTAACTGTGTCAGAACTCCCAACCAATAGAAGCTAGTGACTAATCAATGTCTGTAATTTTTACCTGCTAAGTTAATGTCAATTTGGTATATAGCTAAGAAAATAAACTAGGCAATTTAATAATTTAAAGACATTTATTGAGGCCCCTGAGCAAGACTAAACCAACTGTACCAACCTGTTGAAAATGTAACAATTATCAATTAAATTGCAACACAGTTAAATGAACAGTCAAAAGGACAGACTTAATAAAGATTTAATAACATTACGGAATGTCTATTATATTAATAGATGAATGTGAATTTTTATAAAATAAAAAAATTTCAGAGAATTCCCCATGATATGCAAGGTTAGGTCTAGACCATTAGCTTGTAAAAATTTGTTTGGAATCATTCTGAGACATGGACATTTGGTTTGGAGGCCCAATTCTGTCTCTATGCCCTGTGGCTTGGTAATTCATTGGTCAGTTCCTATTTTACTCACCAAAAATATTGAGCTGCCATCATAATAATAACTTACTGTCCAGGTTGTTGAGATTAAATAAGGAAATGCAATGCTTTTATAAGTAACTGATCAAAAGCAATCTACTCATACTTATTCTCATTCCCATTATTCCCTAACTAAGGGAAAAGGATTTCAGTTTTTAAACCAAATTCTCACATTTCAATATATACTTTGAACTGATTAAATTGTTGTGTGTCTGTATGTGTGTGTGTGTGTGTGTGTGTGTGTGTGTGTGTATGTGTGTCTGTCTGTCCATGCTTACAATGGAGTCAAGTGACACAGAGTATATATTGTGAAAGTACTACAATACTAAAGTTAGCCATTTTTATCTTTGACATTTATTTGACATTTATTTTCTATTCCCCCTTTAATATAATAGAATAATAAAACTTTGAAGCTGAGAGGACAGTGGACATTATCTCATCTATTCTTTGTGGTTTTCCATTTTTCTTTTATGAGGAGGATGTGTGACATAACTGTGGGAATGTTAATACTGAAACCATCAGAGATGTCTGCTTTTTATTTCACCCAAGATAATAAAATCTCCAAATTAATTATCTCCTTATTCTCTCCCTCCCTTTGTTTCTGTCTCTTTCTTAATTTCACTCTCCTCTCTCCACACGTGCACACAGTGAATATTTATGCACATATTTGTTTTTCATTTCTTTAGTTATGAGCTCACTTATCAACAGTGTCAAAGCATTTCCTTTCTTGGCTCCTTCCTGAAGGAAATGTTTATTATGAATTTTTTAAATCCACAACCAAAATAGGATTTCATAAAAGAAGTGCTGACAGAAACTTATTTATTCTCTTGAGAATGCAGCACTATGCATAATAAACATTTAGTAAATTGTTAAACAGCCTATGATGAAATGTTAACATAAATAAAAGAGAGTACTTAAATGAATTTTCATCTTTTTGTTTTCCTCTTGCCAAGCTACGGAGTTTTTTCAATAAATAAAAAGAAAATAGCCGAAGAATTTGAGAACAAAATTTACTAATGGCCTATATCCATGTTTGTAAGTGCTTGTTTTTTTGTTTGTTTGTTTCATTTCACAAGAACAATGCAACTATGGCAGTGATAGTAAAAACAGCAATGACCACCCAAAGGAAAACAAAATCTGCCCATTTTTACTGGGCAATTCACAAATCTCTTGAAAGTTTCAACTACATCAGGAACCCCTTCATTTGTGGCAATACAATAAGGAATCTGTCACTGTTTTTGACTGTTACCCTATGTCTTGTATATATGTGTATCTGATTTGGGGGAGGGAAGGAGAATACCAAAATAGAGAGGTGGCATACAATGGATGAACTGATGCAATAGTAACACTCACAAGACAGTAAGTTGGAAGTGAACTTTAAAACTTGGAAGGGAGGAGAGTTAGGGGGAGGGAAATTGGGAGAAAATGAGGGAAGGGGTAATAGGTTTCCCACAAGAAATACACTCATTATGTAATTTATGTAACTGTAACTCCTCTGTACATCACCCTCACAATAAAATAAAATTTACAAAAGAAGAGTGGCTCAAATTAGCTCCTGTAAAAGTTGATAGAATAAATAAACCAGTGGACATCATATAGTTCATTGACACATTCATTGTAAATCATGGAGCACTACTTTACATAAAACACGAGAGACTATCATTTATGAACTGCTCAAAATATTTGAAAACTCTCCTCTGTGTATTTCAAACCCAATTTGAAAAAGCAAGTTCATAAGAATTACATTGGCAGAATTTTCAGCACAATAATGCATTGTCTTGCCAGACAATGTGTCTGATGCTATATCTATCAAAACTCTCTTGAAAACCAGCATCGAACATTGCTTTCTTTTCCTCCCTTTCTGAATGCTCTGTGGGTCAAAGCAGAGTTCCTACCCCATGAATATACCAGAATTTCTTTTTAGAAGTGGACAGATATGTAAAGCAGATATGTATGTATACATATTTATGGACACATTTGAACATGTTTTAATTCTTTGATTTGACTGTTTGGCTTGGAGTTTGTAGTGTTAACAATCTGATTGTTCAGGTCTGGGTGGTGTTGAATCTGATATTCAGATGTTCTTCCAACCCAATGACTTTCAATGTAGGATCCAACAGAATCCATTTTGACTTGATTTGCTACTGGGCAAGATTCTATAGTTGTTTGAGCTTATAGTATTTCATTCTTTTTGATAGAGGCTATAGTTTGGAATATTGTGCATGGTAGCTAACATTTTCAAAATATGGGGGAGCTTGATAAATTGTGGTGTTGTGAGGTGAAGTTAAAGAGAAAGCATTTTTATCTGTCAGAAAACTTACAAAGATACAAGTAAATATTAAATGTGTCAGTGAGATAGATGTATACATACCTATTTCACCTTGTTTGTTGTTTAACATAGGAATAAATGGTATGTTCTACCTCTAAAAGTTCTTATATTAGGAATATTTTTCCTCTCAATGTTTATGTGCAGTATTTTTATGTCTTATACATTTGTGTTTTCCACTGTTCTTCTCCAGCGCAGATTCAATGATACAGAGAGTAAATTACAGAGGTGGTAACATGATTCAGGAGGGTAGTTTAAAGCCTTCACATTGTAAACAGTAAGAAATTGACTGTTCAGTACTCATTATATTTATGTGAAACATATGAATGCTAATTTGCATTATTTGTATGCAGATGACTAACAGTTTTGTTCTTATATGTATAGAAACTATATATATTAAAATTAAAAAATATTATATGCATAGCATGAAACTATAATATATTACCAATAACTTTTCACAGTATACCTCTTCTGATTTATCTGGTCATGAGGTAATATGTTTCTTAAATACAAAAAAAATCTTTATTATTTTTCTGTTAATTTATTTGATGCTAGACAACTACCCAGTAAGTCATAAGGGAGTAATGACAGTTTTGAGAAGGTTTCTGAATATACATGATTTAATGTGTTTCAGTTTTATGACTAGGAAATCAAGGATAGGAGAGCATCTTGAGGCAGTTCACTTCCTTAAGAGTAATTCATGGCCAACTATATCAGAGATTAAGGTGTCAGTGAATAGAAAATGTGGACGGTATGATGTGGAAAGAGAACTAATCATCTATCACTTACAAGTTAGTAGGCTAATAATAGTCTTATGTTCTTTGAAATATTTAAATATGGATAAAACAGATCTCATAGTGTCAGTTAACTCTAACACAAAGTAAGGTTGATATGCATCTGGATATTTTATTTACTGATGCCTTAAAATATGGTAGTGTGGATATTAGTATTTCAAAATATAAGTCTGACATTCTGAAATTGAAATGTATTTTGCATGGCTTCTTTTTATCCTGGTGTTACATATTTTTATTTTGCACAGCTACTTCTAAGTGAAGTCAAGAGTTAATGTTCCTACTCAAAAGATGATATAAGCAAATACTTCTTACAGGGTGGGTGTGGTGTCTTATGCCTGTGATCCTAGTTTCTAAGGAAACTGAGTTCAGAAACAACATTAGTGTTAAAGACTAACCAGGGAGGAAATTGTACATGAGAATCTCATATCAAGCACCATAACCTGGTATGGTGGATGCACCATTTTCCAGATAGATAGAAAGCAGGAATACATTGAAAGGATGTGTTCCAGGCTAGTATGTACATAAATTGGAGACAGTATTTGAAAAAATACCTAAAGAAAAAAGGAATAGAGACATGGCTTAATGGTAGAGTGACTGCCTGGCATATGGAAGGCTTTGAGCTCAACCCTGCCTACAAAAAAAAAAAAAAAAAAAAAAAAGAAATACTAGTTGTAGTTAGATTTCCCCCTACCCTCCACAATCCATAGTAATTGAATCTTTAGTAAAGATGTTTTAGGAAAAATAAATTGTTTAGAGGCAGTAAAAGGTACAGATAAAATAGAAGTATCTGCAAGTTTAATTATTTTTTCCTTTCTCCTTAGATCCTTAGATATTAGAACAAGGTTAATTACATGAAGATGCTCAAAGACTATTTATTAAACAAAAAATAATCAAACATTTAATGTAATCTCCTTTATAGTCTGAATAATAGACTGACTGGAATTAGAAACAAGCAATGCTATTGTTTCTTTTTAACACTAGACTTCTCACTTTAAGATAAAATTTTCAAAGTTTCATAGCAAAGCTTAGCTTAAGCTTACTTAGTATGGATTTCCTGGAATAATCTTTCTACAAATCTTTTTTCAAGAGGGATTGAACATCTTTGGGTAAAATTAGCTCAAGTCTGAATGAACTAAATATAGGACATAAGTTGCCTTAGAAATTCCCCATAAATGAAAGCTATTAATAGGCTTACAAGGTAGACCTGTTTTAGGTCTAGCCCTTTAAGTTTCTGGGAGAAGATGAGACATGGAAATCAAATGAACAGATTCTAAAGACATTGAAAAATGATTTTGAAGTAACTGCTAACAACAAACAATAAAACAAAATTTTATATATAATTTCATTAAGATTACTCTCATCCTATCATGTAGACATATAACTTCTTTTTTTTTTTTTTTGGCCAGTCCTGGACTTGAGCTCAGGGCCTGAGCACTGTCCTTGGACTTTCTCAAGGCTAGAGCTTTACCATTTGAGCCTCAACACCACTTCTGGCTTTTTTCTATGTATGTGGTACCAAGGAATCGAATCCGGGTCTTCGTGCATGCTAGGCAAGCACTCAACCACTAGGCCAAACTCCCGGCCCCAACATATAACTTCTTTAATTGCTAATTCTACATCATATAAATATATCACAGAGTCTGGATTATTTCATTATTAATTTCCTATAGTTAAAAATATGTGCACAGATAAATAAATTATAAGGTCAAATATGTTCAGTGATTTATTGAAATGACAAGAAAAAGATTCTTGTAGAGAAATGAGTAGATTTATTTATAAACTTAGAGACTTATTAGAGATTGATTATAAGTCACAGTAGCGGAAATATGTAATGATATATATGTATATATATAGAGAGAGATAGATATCTTTGGAAATTACGGTATCTTTTGTGGGCTCACAATTACACTTAATTTTAATTTGCTTTAATTATAATTTAAAAGTATTATTGAAAGTGTATCCATTTGATTTCACAATATAATTAATTTTATTTAAAATTTAGGCCTGGTAATGCTTATTTACTAAATCATAGTTCCAAGGAAAATTTAAAAATGCAGAGCAATCCTTTGCTGATATTTGCTCGCAAACAAGAGTCAAATGAAAATGGTAGTTTCTGACTTCCATTTGCCTATAGGTTAAACAATTATTTTCAAAAGGATAAATGGTAAATTTGTGTTGATAATGGAAAGCAAGTTTTTAAAATATGAGTCAAGTATGTTTTAAAGCTGTATTTAATACAAAATGAACTTCATGCTTTATACCTCTGTTATGTCATGACTTTTTTCTCACTATCCTTAAGTAGTTGTACAGATTTATACATCACATGTCAGTACCAGGAGTCCTGATCAATGTCACCCTCCTATTGTTCTCCTCCTCTCTTCCATCATCCCTCCAATTTACTCAGCTCCATTTTCACATGTGTACATCAAATATTATGATTACTATTTGTCTGCTCCCTCCACTTGACCTCATACCCCCACCAATAATGCATATTCTAATTCATTTGATGAACTATAATTTAGTTGTCTATATTAGTCAATATATTTGTGCATTAAATTATGTCACTTTGAGAATGCTTATTGGAATATGTGTGTACCACAATTTGTGTATGGATGTAACTTTGGAGATACTGCTAGCTTCTTTCTTTACATTCTAGAGAGCCTGGGATGTAAGGACTGTTTATAGATAGAGTTCAATGTCGTTTGCCTCCCTAGTTAAGTGGGTAGAAAGAAAAATGTGATAAAATACTCCATGGCACTAGCACACTAAATGATTATAATTGTGAGCTCCATGCTACTATAGCTATTCTGTGGCTCCCAAGAAACAGCATTTTATTATTAAGTACTATGAGCACTACATTAATGAATGTTTCCTACATGAACATAGCAGATATAACTTCAAAAGGTGCCTTGTAGAAATATATGACATGTTCAGTTCAAAAGAAAAAGGGAAAATGTCTGTTAAAGTCATTTTGACCCTTCAGTTGTTGGGGAGTAATGGATTTCCTTGCAAGAGAGACTCCTGCATCCCAAGCTCCTTTTCATCTCTTTATTTATAAAGTGGGCAAAGTTACATTACCTCTGAGTATGAGTTTATCTAAGGGGAGATACCTGGACCTTATCGGTACAAAGTCTCATTTCTTTATCATCTGTATCAACTGTGGTAGTTAGAATTTCTAAACTGTCCTTTTATAAATCCAAGTCCTACTTTACCCTTGTTAACCTTTATCCTACAGTTTGAATTCACATCATTAAGACATTCCTTTTAAATGCCAAGATATGCTCAGTGTTAGGTAAAATGAGTGCATATGTAATCCTAGTTAAGTGTATGTTAAAATATTCCACTATTATAATTTCATTATGTGCTTGCTAATCAAATACCTTGCTGTTTGTACATGGATCTGCCATTATATTGATGAATCCCATTTTACATTGTCAATCAACTGTATACCCTAGATGTGTTTGACAAAATATACCTCAGAGGAAGATGCTTGACTGGCAGTTGAGAAACTGCCCAGAACTGAAACAGAAACCCTACTGTTATTTGAAACTTAACTGCCAGAAATTGATTTGGTTGTCACTGATATTTCCCCTTAGGGGCAGAGCTTCATAAGTAAATTTATATTTTAAAGAGCCAATATTAGAAAGCTAGGGAACACTGAATTTAATCTCTTAATTATTCCTTTATACTAAGAAAGGTATCTTATACTTGGGGAGGTGGGTGGCAATATCAATTTTAGTCTAGAGGAAAAGGTAAAAAAGTAGCTCGTTAAAAAGTAGCTCCTAAAAACAGGCAATATACAAATTTAAACATGGGAGACATATTTTTAAATGTGTAAATGACAGCAAATATGAAAGGGACATTTTACACTGAGAAAATATATTGAATAGTGAATTTCTTAAAGCTCAGTGAAAAATAAGAGGTCTGGATATGAATGAAATAACCCATACTATGAATGTGAAAGTTCTACAATACAACTAAAAATGTCAACAAATACCATATTAACTCATTGGAAAGATAGATATACTCAAATTTTAATGTATAATTGTTGACTCTATGTAGATTCAAAAGCAGAAAAAGGGATCCTTTAAGCTCCATTGACAGATGTCTCTATAGATGTATTGACTTAACATTCTTTCCTTGCCTCAGTGAACTTTTACAGTCACAAGCAGGGGTCCATGCTTAAGGCAGGGGGTAGAAAGAGTTCTCAGTAGGTTGGAAAAAGCTCATGATCCATTTTCATAGCATAGCCTAGGGTAAGGCATAGCCTACCTTTGAGATTCTACAGAGGAAATTCAGGGAGCAGATGATTTTCTTCAGAAAGGAGAAAATGGCAGGATTATTTCTGTTCTGCTTTTAGGTTATTCCTTGGGAACGTGCTTACAAAATGATATGAGGGGCATGCATGAACAATTTGGAAAATGGAACACGATGTGGAATAGTAATGCTCTGGAACAATTTACCAGGTAATTTTTATAACACTGGGACCCCAACCCAAACATTAATGGAAGAGATTATGGTTTTCAATTTAAATCAATAGCCAATTTTCATCCCAGCTATTTGTCAATAAAAACTATAGATAAGACCTAACTTTCCCCTGTGGCATTATGCTTTTGTCTTCTTATTTCTCTCTATTTCACTTGAATACCCGCTTCTTCAGACAAATAAAAATCTTCTTGAATTTCAGTTGATTCTGCTACAGTAGCAAAGTTAACTAGCTATAGAAGAATTCTTCCTCAGGAAAATCTTTTCTTCACTGAGTAAGAGAAAAGCGTGAATGTCAGAAACTGTGATATTGCCCAATGTTACCAGGTTGTAGGAAATGTAAGGGCTACTGTGTTGGGAGGGGCCATCTGTCAGGAGTCCTGAGCATTTTTCTTGTTGTAGCTGATTGTGTTCCAATAAGATGCTTTGTGCTTGTCACATAGGCAGCGGAACAAAGTGAAGGAAGCTTATTTGCTGCTTACACCCAAATTACCAGGTTCTTGGCTCTCTAAATTTGGCTCTGGTCTCTCTCCAATACAATTCACCGCTTATGTAGTGTACTACACTGCAGAAACTAAATAGGTAGTAGAAGCTATTCCAAATATGCTTCTTCTCTGGCTACTGTTTATTACAACCTTTCTTTGACCCAGAATTCTCTGGGGGTTTTTTTGGGGGGGATCGTAATCATCATAGTCAGTTTTCATCTGCTATAAAAGAATGTCTGAAATAGGGAAGCTGATAAAGAAAATAATTTGGTAGACAGTCCAACATTAAAGTGCTGACAAATGCTGAGGGATTTTGTGATTCCTTACAACATGGCAGAATGGCAATGAGCATAACATGCCCTCCCAACCCCCCCCCACTTTTATAAAAAAAAAAAAACCCTGTTATTTCTGAGATAATAATCCATTCATGAGAATGACCCTAAAATAAATAGAAGCACCAAGAAATGGAAACAAGAGTGGCTTTTTAGTATATTATTTGCAGCTATTTCGCTATTTCTGCTTTCTTTCTTCCTTCCTCCCTTTCTTTCTTTCTTTCTTTCTTTCTTTCTCTCTTTCTTTCTTTCTTTCTTTCTCCCCCCTTTGGTGTTTTGATCACTGTGTGTGTGTGTGTGTGTGTGTGTGTGTGTGTGCATGCTCACTTTGTCTTGTATATAAGTTTATCTGATTTGGAGAAGGGAAAGGGAATTGCAAAAGCAGTGGGACAAAGAGTGAATCAATGCAAAGGTGATAATCACTAGACACTATTTGGAATTGAACATTAAAACAAGGAGGAGAGAGGTCGGGGAGGGGAATGGGAAAAATGAGGGAGAGAATAATATTGTTCAAAAAAAGTATACTCATTACCTTATTTAGGTAACTGTACATCACCTCAAAAGATTTCATATCTCAATGATAGAGTCAATTACTAAGGATCCAGGGCTCCCAGACAGCCCAGTAGTCTGAAATGGAATGCCAAAGAGACATTGTTTTAGAATATGTTGCCTCTGACTTCCCTATCTCTTTCTAGCTTCAAAAATCAATAAAATGTTACCTTCCAATATGTTTAATTATAATAGGATGAATATTCAGAACACAGCAGCTTTTCTGCTGCCTTCCTCCCTGATTCATCTTCTTGTCTTTCCCATATGATGCTCTTTCCTCTGTGGCTTTCTCCATTTGTGTGTCAGTCTGTGACACTGAGTCTAGAGCTTCTTATATCCTGGGCTGGACTTCGTTCACTGAATTCTTGAGACATTAACTTGAGAAAGGTACAGTAGCACTGAAAGTAGAATAGGCATTGCCTGTGACAGGACTGCAACCCTACTAGTGTCTGTTGGTCGCTGAACCAGAAGGGTTTGTGGACTCTGCGTAGCATAAGCAACAGTAGAAAATTCTGTATCTCCAGTATGGTAGCTAATATACTTCAACTTATGTTTGAAATGGGCATTCAAATTAAAACAGTATTCTGAGGGCTGGGAGTTTGGCCTAGTGGTTAAAGTGCTTGCCTAGCATGCATGAAGACCCGGGTTCGATTCCTTGGTACCACATACATAGAAAAAAGCTGGAAGTGGTGCTGAGGCTCAAGTGGTAGAGCTCTAGCCTTGAGAAAGTCCAAGGACATTGCTCAGGCCCTGAGCTCAAGCCCAGGACTGGCAAAAAACAAACAAACAAACAAAACAGCATTCTGAAATTGTGCGAATCTGTAAGTTTGCAAGGACTCCAAAATCCAGACTCTTTCCAGGTGTTGGTAACTTAAGGTGAAAATACCAATAGCAAATTGATCTATAAATCTACAAATTATATATATATATATGTACATGTATCATAACACGCACATATGAGTTAAATCTGTGAACATAGGGGCAGGGAGTGAGTCAAGCAGGAGCATGCTTCCCTAACATGCATAAAGCCCTTGAAAGTGGTGCTGTGGCTCAAGTGCTAGGACAACTAGCCTGGAGAAAGCACAAGAACAGTGCCTAAGCCCTGAGTTCAAGTTCCAGGGCTGGCAAAAGAAATTAAAAACAACAACAACAAGAGAAGGTGCAGTGGCTCATGCTTGTAATCCTTGCTACTCAGGAGACAGAGACCTGAGTATCACAGTTCAAAGCCAGCCCAGGCACCAATGCCTGTGAGATTGTTATCTCTAATTAACCACCAGAAAACTGGAGGTGGTGTTGTGGCTCAAGGGATAGGGCTGTAGCATTGAGTTGAAGAGATCAGGGACAATGTCCAGGTCCAGAGTTCAAGTCTCATGAATGACCAAAAAGCAAAAACAAAAACAAAAACAAAAATGTCACCATAATGTGATTGCCTAAAAAAAGAGCAAAGCTACAAGAGGATTTGCTTATGTTTGGACATTGAACCATGACAATAAAAGATAATACAATAAATAAGCAGTAGAGGAATGTGAACTTGAATAAAAACAAAGAAAAGTACAAAAGGCAGGAGATGGGACATTGTAGAAGCCAATTTTCAGGCAAATTGTACATTCGACACTACTGAGAAGAACAAGTAGGATAAAGCAAAAAAAAATTCAGTGCAATTTAGTAAGATGAGAGGAAGTTACTGGGTAAAATGTAAATTTACTATGTTTAGTAAGTATTGGGGAAGGACCTGATTGACAAGCAGTGGTTCAAATGCAAACAAAATGATCTAGAATGGCCATTTGTTTAGATTCCATGGGAAGATGTAGTGGGATGGAATTGGATGGATGATTTAGAAGCACAAGTTCACGGAAGATCTTTATGTAGAGAAACACTGCATTTCTGTTATTCCAGGAAGAAAATCTGAGAGAGTCTGACTACTGTAAAAATTAGTGTTTGTTACTTGGTAGCAAACATTTTCCCCCCTCTCATGACTGTCAGGTTGGGAGAAAGGAAAGTGCCAGACAGTCTGAAGGCAAAAAGCATTTATTAGAGGTATGTGAAGTGCAGCTCACAGGAGGTGTAGCTGCATACAGGCCTAAGCCTGGAGAGGCTGGGGATCTGTAGGGAGAGGGTGAGGGAGGAGGAGGGGCCATGGAGGCTACAGACCTGACCTCAGAGCCTTAGAACCTCCCATTGTCCCAAGAAGGCATAACTGGAGCAGTCCAGGACATAACCTCAGTGAAAGGGAAGTGACTTGTGAACCTGAGGGATCTTCCACTGTGGGCTATGCCAGTCACCAGGTTAGCAGGTGCTGGGTGAACACTTCTAGGGATAAACATATGTGGTCCTGAATGGAAAAAGTAAGGTGAAGAAGAATCTATGTGCAGTTTTGTACTGGGGGAAGTGGATATTTTCCTGGATGGACCTAACAATAATAAAGAGGGAAAATATATATAGTGGTATGACCCAAGATTTAAGTTTAAAAATCAGGTGGAATATTAAAATATGTTCTTATGAAAAAGTAATTACAAAATTAAGGTTGTCTTACAACAATGACCCTTTTAAAAATTTTGAATTTATTAAAAAATATCCATGGGCAACAGGCATAGCAGCATTGTACTTAGAAGGTGGAAAATATTTTAGGATACAGCTAGGATAAACAATGGTTGTGGTGATAGTGACAGTGGTACTGTTACTGGAAGCAGGTGATGGTTAGTGACATTTCCCTTTAACAGTACCTACTCTTCACTAAGGCTCCTTGACTTCAATCCCAGAATGAGAATTTCTGGACAAGTCACAATGGTAAAGAAACTTTATAGAGCTTTATTGAACAGGCAAATGAGCAAGTAAATAAGAAAATAGGCATGCAGAGAAACAGAGGCAAAGACACACTCTCACCGAATGTGAGTGCTCTCCAAGACACACAGCTATTTGACATAAGGGGTATTTAATATGGTAAAGGCAGAGGGTCTGACTTAAAAGGAGGAAATGTTGGTTTATCTATGCTCTCTATCATTCATGGTGTTGTTATATTTTCTATTTTTTGGCTCTTGTTTACTATTTTGTTTGTTTACATTTGGGGTCCACCCATTAGTTACTTTGGGGAAGCATTTCTCTCTCTCAAGAAGTGACACATCCTGCCAAACAAATAGTTATTGCTGGGGTTAGAAATGTATTTCTCAGGAAGGAATGCATTCTGTGGTCTCTCTCTGATGCAAAGACAGTGCTTCTGTGTTTCTACATATCATGTTTCTTAGTTGCCTTAATCAGGCTTCATTTTCCTCAATTTATCCTGCCTCAGTTCTGTTACCTCAGTTGTTGGGATGCTTCAGATTCTTAGTGTATGTCCAACATTAGAATGTCCCAGGTACAGGAAAAGAGTACTCAAGAACAAGGAGCTAGTTAAGCATGACTTACTTTCAAAGTGAGATTGCATATTGGGAGGTATGAGAGGTCTAGTCCAGTAGTGTGGATTACTCATGATACTGATTCATTTTCTTTTCACCCAAGAAGAAGAGCAATTCTGTATCTATCTATGTAGTCACGAAAAGTGAAAATATTTCCAAATGATGCAAATCAAAACAACTCTAAGATTCCACCTCACTCCAGTTAGAATGGCCAGGATCAAGAAATCTAATAACAACAGCTGCTGGAGGGGATGTGGCCAGGAGGGATCACTACTACACTGCTGGTGGGAGTGCAAACTCATTCAACCACTAAGGAAAGCAGTATGGCTGTTCCTCAAAAGTCTAAATAAAGAATTCCCCTATGACCCAGCAATTCCACTACTTGGCATTTACCCAAATGTCCAGAAACAGTACATACTAAATCCACTAGCACAACGATGTTCATTGAAGCACTATTTAACATAGCAGAGATATGGAACCAACCCCGATGCCCCTCACTTGATGAGTAGATCAACAAGATGTGGTATTTATATACAATGGAATTCTATGCTGCTGTCAGAAAGAATGAGATCGCCCCATTTGTAAGGAAATGGAAAGGCTTATTTCCCTCATTTGTTGTAATCTGTAGAAACCTTGAGCTGTCCTAGCAGAGATTTACAATAGAACAAAACCTAGATACATAAGGCCATATAGAATGACAGTAAATGAAAGGACCTCCAGGATATGGAAACAAAAGCCATATATTGAATTGTTGTCCTTAATGCACTATGTTATATCTCATCTCTTTTGCTGTCCTTTGGTTATCTCATATTGTTACAGTATTTCACCTTTTTATCTGATATATTGGATGTATGTGTAATTGATTATTTGAAGTCAGATAGGGAAGTATATATTGGATGTATGTGTAATTGATTATTTGAAGTCAGATAGGGAAGTGGGGAAAACAAGATGAGGGGTGGGGGTGGGGGGAGGGAAATGGGGGCAAAAACATGAGAAAGTGTATCAATGTTTGTGAGGTAATGCACCTTTTATCTGGTGAATATAATGTAACCCTTCTATTAATTACAATAAAAATGTATGAAAAAAGTTTTCAATATCATTTTTACTAATAAAAATGGGAAAATATCACTTGCCCATCAACTACAGAATGGGTAAACAAATTATAGGTATTCAGACTGTGGCATGGTTTTTAGTAAAAAATAAGGAATGAAGAAGTAATGCATTCTAAATGTGAAAAAAACCTTTACAACATACTAAGCACCAAAAGGAATTTGATCATAAAAATGCATATTGTTTAAATTCTATTTATATGAAATATTGGAAATATTGAAACTCCTCAGGGATTGAAGGTTGATGAGTGTTTGCCTAGCCTGTGGTATTGAGACTAGAGAGAAAAACAGAAAAGGCTGCTTAACGGGTATGGAATTTCTTTGGGGGATGATAAAACTATTTTAAAATTGGATGGTGGAGATGGTTGTATAACTCTGAATAAGTGAACAAGCATTGCATTAGACAATTTAAAAGGGCAAATTTGATTATATGTAAATTACATCTCAATAAAGCTGTTATTAAAAAAGAAGAGGTGTGCAGATTTTAAGAATTATCAAGAATTTCTTCCAATTTAAGTTTAATTTTCTGTGACTGTTCTTTTATGCTTTAGATAGAATGGCTTACATTGTCCCCCAAATGATGAATGTTTAAAGCATTTTTGTCATGCTCCTACTAAATTTGCTTCTGAGTCATCTGTTCCTCAGTTTTTCAGCTTATTCTCTATCAGTAGCTGAAGAATTGTGAATCACTTTTCTAAAATTTCTGTTTCTGCCTTTCTTTTAAAAATATCCCCTTGGAGCTGCTATAAATGGTTTGGTGATAACATTTCCGCAATTTTTTTCATTACACAACTCACAGTTTGCTGTTGTCAGTACTGAGTACTGTATTTTCCAGGTTTCTCTATAAATAAGTATTCCTCTCATTTTTTACATTTGAAATAGATTTTGAGGAATCTGTTTCTTCACTACAGTTAGGCATAATACCCTGAAAACCTATTCTAAAGTTAAAGATGCTGCATTCCAAATTTAAGATTAAATGCAAATGTCTCATTAAAAAGCAAAATTTCACTTAAAGTTATTCAATGGGATAAGTCTCAAAATAACCAATCTGGTTGAATTTAGAGTACTGAAAAATCTTATTCAGAAATATTCAATAACCCTGGGGCAATGTTAAATCAATTTGCATCTGTTTCTAAGTATCTGTGCTGGTGACTTTTGTATACATGCTGTTCTCTTCAGTGAACGCCCTTGTCCATCTTAGTCAATTATGTTACAGCATTTTCTGGAAAAGCAAGTGGTTCAAATTTTACCCCATTCAAAACTGTGTAAAGATAAAATATCCTGACTTCATGATAGTGTGACAGTATATCATTTAAGTACTGAAGCATAAAATTTGTGTATTCTAGGTTTGATTGTTATATTGTATTTTAATATTATTATTTCATACATACAAACTTTGTCTTATAATTCAGGTACTTCAGGCAAATGTTGATTTATTTTATTTTTACATATTTCATTAATGAGACATGAGATGATCATTTTACTGATAGTGAGTTATTTACAAAGACAGACATAATAAACCTTTGTGAAGATAATACACATTTAACATGTAATATTCTGTCACCTACCCATCTTCTTGTTTCTTCATCACTATTTTTTCTCTTTCTAGTGATAGTTATGAAGAACATGCTGTGAAAGTATGAAATGAGATAGGAGACAAGAGCATCCGGCTATTAAAGGAAGTTCCTGTGTATAAGTATCATCTACCTTATGAGAAACTAAAGGGAGGGTGAGAAAGTAACACCACAAAATATGAAGTTTTACCTGGCAACATAAAACATCAGTAGTAAGTATAATGATATTAAATTATAAGTGACAGAGAGTACAATAGAATCTCTCAGGAAAAAAATAGAAAATTCCTGCTGCTGGGTTTCAAACAGAAATATTGGGGTGGGAGCTACAATTTGTATAGTATTCCAAGCTCACTTATTATTTAATTTCTTTGAAAATTGACATGAAATAGCTGGAGAGGGAAGGGTCCCATCTGGGCATCTTTGATGGAGACTATCTACCATTCACGTAAGTTTTTACTCCTTTAGCACTTCACTCAGACACTGAATGACTACTGTGTTTCACACATTCTTGAGAGATTAGCATAAGGCCTCACACTTTCTAGGCTGATACTCTACCAGCTCAGCCATATCTATAGCTCTGCTTTTGGCTGGTTTGTTATTTTTGAGTGGGCATTCACCTGAGTTTGTGATCATCTATTTCAGGCTTCTTATCATGACTGTGATAATTGGAAAAGGTGTCATAAGGACTTTTCTGTTTGGTCTGTCAGGAAACCAAGGTCTTCCCAACCTCATCTCCCTTCCTTCTTCTCCTCTTTGCCCCCTCACTCCCTATGATGCTTGGAATAACAGCCACAAAACACTGTGCCTGTCGAACCCTGTCATAACTAGAATGCTCTGCTTTAGAGAAAGGGCTGATCGATGGACTCTAGGCTCATACTAATGAAGAATGAGGAGCCAGTGAGTCAGGGGATAAAACTGCAAGGCCCGGAAGGTGTCTGGGATGATTCCAGGAAAGAAATAATCTGTGGAATTTAGCCTTCTAGCTGTACTAAGATAATTAAGATCAGGATGCCCTGAGAAAAATGCATTAATGTTACACAAAATTACAAGGCTAACCACAAAATTTTCCTTCTGTCACTGCTTGCTTGCTTGGGCAGAGTCTGCATGACAACCTGCATGTAGGTATTACCCCTTTATAAATCCAACCCCACTAACACTCTGGGCCACGTCGATGGTGATTCACTGTCTCCGTATTGGGAAGTGGACGCTACATGGCTTAATAAAGCTCCTAGCTTTCATTAAAGGAGGTCTTGGAATCTCATTTGAACTTTGGATATAAAATTGCCTAGCTGTGTGTTGAAAAGGGGGTCTCACAAACACTTCTGTTCCAGCTATCTTGAACTGTGATCCCCCACCTCTCTGTTTCTCAAGCAGCTCGGATTACAAATGTAAGCCTCCAGTATTGGGTGATTAATATTAATTACTTGTTCAATGTATCATAATAAAACTTATTGGATAATGTAGCTAAGATTTGGTGGAGTAGGGTACATATTTTTACAACTAAGAGAAAATGTGCAATGGATAAAGACATTTTTTTATTTTATCGGGCTTACTTTTTCCAGGAAAGTTTAGTGTATAATCCGTATCACATTTCAAAGTCAGTGTCTTCAAATCACGTTCTTACTTTCTATTTAAAGCCTCCTTCATTCAAATGAGTTATTTATTCTAAATCCTCATCATATCTCACATTTATACTTTATTCTCTGCACATGTTTTGTTCAAGACATTTGATCAAAACGACCTTTTTCTGTCTTCTCTATGTTTTGTCCACGCACCACTTTGTGGAGCTGGCCATTCATGACTTCCACCTATAAATAGTGTCACTTGAACTCATTTTTGCAATTTGTTATTTGTAATGTAAAAGGTCTAAAACATTCTGTTTAAGAAAAGTAGGCACTGTCACAACATTACATACTTAACAGGAGGTCTTCTACAGCTTTGTGGAGTTAACTTTTGTGGTGTGTTCTCCTCCTAGGTTAAGTGTCTGCTTTGAATGACAGGCTCCACATAGTTTCTTTACTCTACCCTGGAAGTTAAGTTCTTAATAAACTACCCCAGTGAAATCTCTTCCACTTTCTTATTTCTGCTCTCTTCTAATCTTGTGAAATTCTTCATAAGCTTTGTGGACACATAGTTAAAAATTGCAGGCTAGGGATAGGGCTTTTTTTCTCTATTAATAAGAAATCCCAGTTAAACGTTTTAGTAGGAACCATGGGAGTAGTTCCATATTGTAACATTAAGAAAATTGAAATTTAAATATTAGTTCAATTATTTAAAAACTATTGGTCTAACATATTAGTGCAGTATTTCTTGGTGTGCTAAAGATTATCTTTCTGTATTGTTCATGTAGTCCCTTTTCTTTGACAGTTTGTTACCCTCTAACTTAAGGAAATGCTCCAATGTAATTTGAAAAATCATGCCAAGAACTTCTTGGGGAAATCAAAACTGTTAGCCAATATTTGGCAAAATATTTGAAATAATATTTTGATGTGATAATCGAATAGACAGACGTATATAATTTTAACACAAAAATGAAAGATGCTTTCAAACCTATTTTCTTTAAGAGATTTCCAACACAATTCCAGACAGATATGTTTTAGCTTTGGACATAAAAGCAGAAATGATGGTGCTCAATGAATAAAAATCAAAAGTAAATTCCACAATCAGGAGGCTTACTTGCTGCAAGCCCTGTTCCACAGGACTTGAGATTATACCCTGGGCAAACTAATAGCCTGCTGATTTCAACCTCGGTGAGTGACAGGAGACCCATAGTGACAAAAGATCTAAAAATATACTGGGATTTGACCATTAAAAGCCTTATCAGCAAGTAACAAAAATCAACAGAGCATTAGGATTGCCAAGGCAGGGATTTAAAAAGGTTCCTAGCAAGGGAATATTACTAACCATCCTGATAATCTGTTGACATACAACACTGACCGCCTCTGTCACCACTTTGTAGCTGAGAGCTTTAGGTGATGAAAGGCAGAGTGCGTGGAGGTGGGGTGTCCGCATTAATACTGACAGTCTCCTTGTTGTGCGGAGGCTTGTGGTGAGGAGAGTGGGCTCTAGAATTGTTTCAAAGTTTAGCATTCACTTTCAGGTCAGCAGATCATTAGATTCATATGCTTCAGAAAAGTAGATGCATACATTTCAATATTCTCTTTAACATCTCAATAGCAGTCATTGATTTTTAATACTGTGAATACTAATTACAGCCAAGCTACTTTCATTTGTATTTTAAGTTTATATTTCCCATCATTCCCCAAAAACCTCTTGGCACAAAATTTCTAAAGGAAATGGGAATATATTAAAATATTAACAGTTACACTTTGTGGATTTTCATTATACCCAGTGAGAGGATATAACATTGGTATGGTCAGATGGTAAATGTTGGCAAGTACTGCTATTTCCTGTTTGGACTAATGAATGATCCAAGTGAGGCATTGTCTTCTACTGTATTGCTCTGGAGGAGTTAGGAATCATAGATGAGGAATTGGAGATGTGTCTCAGGTGGCACAGCATCAGACAATGAACTGAACATCAGACACTGATTCTGATTACCAGTCTCAAAGCAAAAAGAAAAAAAAAAGAAGGAAAAAAGGGGAGAGAAAGGGAGAGAGAGGAGTAGAGACAGAGATAGAGACACAGAGACACAGAGATACCGAGAGAGACAGAGAGAAACCAGAATTGTTATTCATTTTGTTAAGGGAGGCATATCCTAATTTCCTCCAAGGTATTCAATAGAGATGAAAATCAATGTAAGAATAAAAATTTCTAGCTGGACAACAAAGAAAGAGGAGGGGGAGGGGAGAGAGAGACAGCAAAAATGTTGTTAGAATGCTGCTGAAGGGATGAAATCTACCATTGCTTAAAGCTATGGTAGGAACTTGATCCCTCTTGATAACTTTTTGCTTTTGTTTGCACCTTATCCATCTCATGTGTTCTGGCCTTGCTTCATAACTCTCTTGGTACCAATTCAGTCTCATGGGAGCCTAAGCTGTCAAGAGGCAGTATTAGTGCGTTTATGAGTGTCAGCTCCTCATGGCCTATCTCTCAGTGGGTTCCACCCCTTCAAGATTTCACCATTTCCTTGCACTACCACACTGGGAAACATGTTTCTAGAACATGATTCTCTAGGGAGAACAGTCTTAAATCACACCCAAACCATAGCAATAGTTTATTTAAAAAAAGACCCATTTTATGTGGTCACACATGACCCTCAAACATACAATATAAGAAGTGGTCAGAATACAGAATCTATGAGATGTTTTCTAACTCTACTATTTTTTTTTTGCCAGTCCTGGGCTTGAGCTCGGGGCCTGAGCAGTGTTCTTGGACTTTCTCAAGGCTAGAGCTCTACCACTTGAGCCTCAGCACCACTTCCAGCTTTTTTTCTATGTATGTGGTACCAAGGAATCGAACCCGGGTCTTCATGCATGCTAGGCAAGCACTTTAACCACTAGGCCAAACTCCCGGCCCCTCTAACTCTACTATTTTATGTTTCTGTAGCTAGTAGCTAGTCATATAAGAAATGTATGCATTGTTGAAAGGGAAAATAGAATGTGACTAGAAAATGCCTCTACTTTTGAAAAGAAGCCCACTTCACTGTGTTTGTATTATCACCTTTGAAAAACATCCTTTTTTAAAAAGTTCTAAAATCCAGGATGAGTATATCCTTTAGAATATTTTGCTTTATGCTGTGAATATAACATAGCCAAATTCCTAAGATGAAAGCTATGTTCTTAAAAAAAAAAAGTGCAGACCTCAGCATTTACTATATCTGGAAAATAACATACAGTGCATTTCAGCTCTATTAAATGTCTGAGAATGTATTGAGTAAAAATGCAAAAAAAAAATCAACCTTATTCCATTTGGCTCGGAATAGCAAATGTATCCAACAATCTTTAAAGACTCTGTATTCATCAAATATAATTCTGAGCACAGACATGAATGGCAAATATTCCTATGATCTTTCAGTGGTGGCTCAGGAGTTTTGTGGATCACTCTCTCAAGCTGTGACATATCACCAAGGTCAATGGTTCAATGGAAAATATTCATAAGCAGTCAATTATGAAGTGTTTGACTCTAAGTCTGTTTTTACAAAGAAAAAATAAGTACATGTTTGGAAAGTAATAAACCAACAAATACTAGGACAAGCATTATATTTTTAATGAGAATATAATATCAGCTCAGCACCTTTATTTAGGTTGTTTTTAGCTCATTCATTTTAGACTATTTATTTGGAGAAATAGTCACATTGCAATTTCTATAACTAATAATGCTATTTCTTATATGTTAATGTAAGTAATAAATAATATTACTGAATGAGATTAAAGGTGAATCTGAGGGTTGGTGAGGAGGATATTTTTAGATTACTAATCCTAAAGGTAATTTTGGCTTTCAAAATTATTGTTGTTGTTTGATACAAATATCTGGTTAGAGGCTCTAGGAAAAAAGGGAATTAATTTTTGCTATACATACGTGAAGGCTTGTTTTCAGTAGACAGGGTATTAAAACCTAACCCATAATTTATTGTATGCACAAAATACTCTTAGATATAGAAAATGGTAACACACTCATGTGGGAAATGCACTTTGTATATATTAAAAGACATCCAACAATGTGAACGTTCTTTTTTGCTACCTTTGTGGTTGCCCCAGGGACTGGAAAATTAAGAGTGATAGTCATATTTTATAATAGTGTTTTGTGTTCACTTTTGAGACATCAATTTCAAAGCATGTTAGAAAAGAGTTGGACGTAGTTGTTTGAGAACAGTAAAGCTCTGTATTCGGAAACCTAGTATTTCTTTATGTATCAAGAAATGAAGATGGAAGGGGTGATATTGACTAAGATATATTGCACCTTTTAGATGTGTTTTTTTTTAATTGAAACCTTTTGTCTAATGATTTAACCATTTTATTTATTTATTTATTTTTTCCTGTCGGTCATGGGACTTGAACTCTGGCCCTGGGCACTGTCCCTGAGCTCTTCAGATCAAGGCTACGAATCTACACCTTAAGCAATAGCCCCACTTAATGATTTAACTACTTAAGAATTAAAAATATGGAGAGAGATTCCTGGTGTTTAACTTTTTCCTGGATTTCTTAGTCTATTTTCCTTATAAATCTGAATATAGTTCCCCAAATAAATATGAATTTGGAAAAAATATATTATTGAGAAAATAAAAGGATGAGATTTAATGTGCATGTGTTTGCATTTTCATGCATATGAAAATGTGTATTTGTACATGTGTGTTGTCTAACAGTAATTGAAGTGTTTCCTTCTAATTCAGTTCCCCTTTTATTTGGAAAATAGAATTTGGGGCTTTTGGAATGATTTTCCTTTTATGTGGCTATTGCACGTTATGATGATAACAGTAGTTTAATAACTCATTCCATATTTTACCACTTGAAGATGGACTATCATGAGTGGATAATGAGTGAATTTAGACTTTAGAACTGTATAACACAAAGTTTACCATTTCATTATTTCATTATCTTGGTTTTAACTGTGATTGTTGCTAGAGTAGACACTCTAACACAGAGAGTGATAGATCTGAGTATAAATGTGATTCAGTCATTTTTTTATTGTGTGGGTCTTGAGTTTTACGATGATCTCAAAAGCAAGAAAGGCATACCTAAGATGGTCTCAGAAGTCAGAGGTGTAAATATTTGGTGTTAGAAATTCCCATCTATTATTTTGCAGTGTCTTTGCTACTAGGGAAGCAAATTGATCTTCCTGGTTATACAAATATATGCCCATAAATCAAATGACACACTGACATTTTGCATTTCACACTTATATGTGAAATGAATTTGTGTTGTGTGTGAATGCACACAACATTGTAAATATGTATCGAACTATCCATATGCAATTCTTTTCCTTTGTAAACCCAAATCGCTTGTTGCTTTTCAATTTACCTGTTTTACAGTAGAAATGATTACAGGCCTCTTAAAATCAGTTGGCCTATTTCTTCTTTCAAAATTTTTTTTCTTACAAGACTGCTGCTTCTAAAGCCATCAGAAGTTAATTTGTGAACGAATTTGTACTTTCCCTAGGTTTGTACCATTGTCGTGAAATTATTAAGATAAAAATGGGCACCAATAGAGAATGTTCAACTATTTATTATGTTTAACTACTTACCTATTTATTTGTCATCTTTCTCAAACATCTCCCTTGATTTTATTTAAAAAGATATAGAAATGTTATTATATCTAAATATTTGCTCAAAATGTATATAGTAGTTCATTCTTTTGTAGTTTTGCTCTCAGCTACCTGAGGTTAAATTTGGCTTCAATACATTAAGTGGAAAATTTCAGAATGGAATTCATAAATTTTAAGCAGAATGTCATTTTGAATACAATGATAAAATTTTGAGCCATTGTACTCAGACCTGCTTAGGATAAGGAAGCCTCCCTTTGTCCAGTGTGTTCATGCTGTTTACACTATTCACAGATTACTCAAAGAGTAAATGCTCTCATTTATAGGAAATGATGTTTCCTGCTGCATTGTTTCAGTATTTGTGTTCCCATAACACTTATTTATATTGGCCCAAGACAAAAGAATGGTGATATTAACAGTATGTTTGCTAAGGAAAAGCCATAAAGTACTTTCCTTGAGTAGAAGCCCAGATGACAAAAAGAAGGCTGAGTATAGTACAATAATATATTTTGAGAGAGAGTACTCATATGACTTTATTACAATATATTGGATATTTTATAATTATTGTGTATTGTTATCATTTTTTATTTCATTAGTATTCATTTTTCTTTCTGTTGTGTCTCTTTTGTAAAATAACTCTAGCATAACTGGGCACATATAGTAAAAACACATTATGTACTGAATTTGATACTATCTGAGTTTTGTATATTCAGTGGAGGTCATAGAATGTATCCCTTGTGAATAAAGGCATAATAGTACACACGCACACACACACACACACACACACACACACACACACACACACATTGTCCTAATAACCTTACTACTTCAACATTTTTAAAAGTGTTTGATATATCATTTTTCCCTTTCTCCCTTCCTTCCTCCCTCCCTTCCTTCCTTCCTTCCTTCCTTCCTTCCTTCCTTCCTTCCTTCCTTCCTTCCTTCCTCCTCATAAAACATGACCACCTTCATTACATGATTCTATAATTAAATAAACTGACAGATGTGAGTAATAAAAGACTCAGTAACGTTCTGATAATTGCCTGAACTTTCAAGAGATTATTTTCCATCCTACTGAGTCATTACCTTCAAGCATCCCCCCCACCCACACCAACCGGAATGTATGCTTCAGATGTAGTAAAAAAGATTTATGTTTTGTGCCCAAAGAAAAAAACTGTCAGATTTCTCAACATCATATTTACAGCAATAACTGCAAATGCTTATCACTACTTTTTGCCAGATTTTAAACTATTTAACCAAATGAACTCCTTTTCTCCCTGTGATGTAAGTTGTATTATTTTACTGATGAAGAAACTGAGGAACAAAGAGCTTAAGTAACTTGCCCATAGCTCTGAAGTTCATAGACTACAGAAGAGCTAGATAACATTCAAAGCAGGTTAGGGGAGTCTTGCTTTTACTCAGTTTGGTATTATGTCGCTCTCTTAGGCAGATATATCTTATTATCTCAGTGTGTAGATTAGGATACTGAGAGAGCTCAGAAATAGCTAATGATATGCCCACAGTCACTTAATCAGAGGATGAATTCAGACGGCAACCATGCATTGTCAACAACACAGGATTATTTTAAGCTTCTGTCTCTGTCTATCTGTGTCTCTCTCTGTCTCTCTCTCTCTTTCAATCTCTCTCTCTATATATATACATATATATATGTATATATATGCACTGTTGAGCTTACAAATTAAGTTTTAGTGATAATAGTGGCTCTCCTTTCTGTGAATCTAAATTGTGATTTCATTCAAGGTTAGAGTTAAAAGAGTAAGTGATGATGTGGTTTAATATGAAAATCTTGCCCTACCCTATTGTAACTCATGGGATTTTTCCCAACAAATAGCATCTTTTTATTTCCTATGCTAGGAATAAAATGGTAACCTCTTGATTCTCACATACTTTCTACTTATTTATGCACTTAATGTTTAAATTTACATCTTAATTTCAGCTACTGGCTGGATTCTTGATTACATTAACTAGTTTTGTTTGTTAGTTGGTTGGTTGGTTGGATGTGGGGCTTGAACTCCGGGCCTGGGCTGACCTTTTCAGCACAAGGCTACCACCTTAACCCTTTGTTAAGCACTGCACCACTTTGTTTTCTAGTGGTTAAATGGAAACAAGAGTCTCTTGGGCTTTAATGTTCGGGCTGGCTTTCAACTGTGATCCTCAGATTTTAGCCTCCTGAGTAGCTAGGATTACAAGCATGAGCTACCATGCCCGGCAAAGTAACTAGATTTTTTTTAAACCTTAATTGTTCATGATTAGTTCTTGATATTATGTAATTATGGATGTAATTCTTTGAGCTGGCACTGATAACACTCATTTTGTGGCTTTGGATTTACTTCTAAGTTTGCCTTGTAGCTTTAAATTAATGATAGAGAGTTTAGAAATTTCCTTATGAAGAATTTCTTTTAGGTCAGAGACAGAGATTTGAACTTGATATCTGCCATTTCTCTTTCTGGCTAGCATTCTACCAACTAAGCCACATTTCTGACCCCCTCTCATGAAGAAATCAAAGTAAGAGGAAAGAAATAGGTGCAAATGTCACAGGTACAAATGAATGATGGCAAGTAGGCAAGAGGTGAGGGTTTCGTGATATTATGCTTGCTGAGCATGTACAAGGGTTTGCTGTCTAGCACTGTAAATAAACAGAGAGGAGAGAGGGGGGGGGCAAAAATTTTAGCAAGGACAGCATATATTTTCACATCAAATTATTTTATTCCATTCTGGCTGTTAACAGAGCAGAAAACATGGGAACCTTTCTGGATTGAAGGAAGCAAAAGTATTAATAGACATTTGACAGCAGCTTTTTCTTCAAAGTTAAATCATATTTTGTAGATAATATCATGTAATTTTATTATAACTTTAAAATGTGGGGAGGAAAATATAATAAGGTAAATACCAAACTTCCTCACTTATTTTTTGAAGAAAATTATGACAACGCTAGCTTTTAGATACCTCATAGTTTGTATGTTTCTGCAGGTGTGATGATTTTTTTCTTTATGAATATAGATCAGCCAAAGAAGCACTGTAAAGAATCTTAAATTCACTTTAGAGGAACTCACTAGGATGCTTATGTTTACTAACCAGCAATCAAAAATGCTAATGAACAGAAAGGCCAGAAAGAAGCTTTAATTCATAAAATCAAAATCGGGTAGAATAAAGAAAAAGACAGCTTTCTGATGTAGTTTTTTTCTTTCTTTTTGTAAAGATATAGTTCATTCTCAGATTTTGATCATTTAAGAGTTATTAGTTACTATATAGCTGGATGCTGATTGCTTACGTCTTAATAGTAATTACCTAGGATATTGAAACCTGAGAATCCTAATTTGAAGCCAATGTGAGCAGGAAAAGTCAACCAGAACCACCACCAATTAGTCACTGAAAAGCTGGGAGTGGAGCTGTGACTCAAGTAGGAGAGCATCAGCCTTCAGGAAAAAACAAACAAACAAAAAATAATACTCAGGATTCAGTCACTGAGTTGAAGGTGTAGGCCCAGGACTGGCACACACACACACACACACACACACACACACACACACACACACACATTAATTTTTTTATAGAAAAACATTTGATTTTTTTCTTCTCATAAGAGGTACTTGAAAGATTTAGCATTTCATTATTCCAACATGGCCAGAAACGGGATTTCACAACAAAATTCCTGCTATGGAGATTCATACAGACAAATTAACGAAGGTAGAGAAAGAAGAGAACAGGATGCACTCAGAATTGGGTTATGATGCTGATATTTCCAACCTGGGTATTTAGGGCAGCTTTTTATTGAAGTAGTCACAGAAATTACATTAAATAATTTATTTATTCCATTAACATAGCAAATGATTAAATAAACCAATATGAATGAACCAGATAGGTTATAGTCTCATAATTTTGTTCATATTGGTGTAAATCAAAATGGGATTCTCTCTTTCATGCCATTCATAAGGAAATTGAAAAACCTGGAAGCAATCATATTAAGCAAAGTAAGCCAAACCCAAAGAAACATTGGCTGTATGGTTGCCCTCATTTGTAATTACTAGTATATGTCTAGGGAGTCCTAGAAGAGCATCACAATAGCTCAATAGCTATGTACATATGACCATATAAGATGATGCTAATCAAAATGAATTCTAAGATATGGAAGCAAGATGTTGTTGTTGTTTTATGCACTGTGTAAAGTTACTTTTGTTTCCTTTTTTTCCCTTTCATTCATCACCTGCTGTCACAGCATTTGATTTTGGTACCCTGTGTTCTGTCTATACGTTTATCTGATTTGAGACAGGGAAAGGGAACAAGAAAATGGTGAGACAATATAATAGCGATAGTCACAAGAAGTAGGAGAAAAACAAGGGAAGAGTTTACAATATTTTATAACAAATGTACTCATTACCTTACATATGCAGCTGTAATCACTCTGTGCATCACCTTGACAATAAACTTAATTTTTTAAAAATATTGATATTATTTGGTCATGGACAAGTGATGGTTTCATGACTTAAGCTGACAAATGGTAGCTGTCACCAGAAATCATTGTGGTCTTGAATATATAATGCCATGATATAGATGGATTCCCTGATTCCTTGCCACTCACTATACATAGCTAAAAAACAACCAAAAAGCAACCAACAAAAGAGAATCATACAGATTTTTTTTTAATTTACAATAAATCAATGGTGTTTAGATGGAAGATAACCAGGAAATTATTTTTGAAGGCCAGCTTGTGAAATGAAGTCCTGCAAGCCATTAAAATTTCCATGTGTTAATTCAGTCTTAAGCCGAAAGTAGGCAAGAGTGCTAGGATTCTTTTTTTTTAACATTTTAATTTTTTTCTAAATTCCTTTCATATTGTTCATATTGTTCATTTTGTCTTTGGTTCACCTTTCAATCCTTTTTTTTTTTTTTTTGCCAGTCTTGGGCTTGAGCTCAGGGCCTGAGCACTGTCCTTGGACTTTCTCAAGGCTAGAGCTCTACCACTTGAGCCTCAGCACCACTTCCAGCTTTTTTCTATGTATGTGGTACCGAGGAATCAAACCCCGGTCTTCATGCATGCTAGGCAAGCACTTTAACCACTAGGCCAAACTCCCTAGGAAGACACTGTTCAGGTGCAGCCAAGTATACATCACCCAAAGCAAATGAGGCCAGATATGGTCTGATAATGAAAGCCAAAAAATTTGTGCCTGTTTGTCCCTACTGCATCATCAGTGCCATAATAGAGTCTAAAGATTCTATTAGCATCACAGAAAGCTCTCAGGAAGAGAGCTGCTTCTCCTTTCACAAATTTTCACTCTTGTATTATGCAACCTTGATTATTTATTGGTATGGGTCTACCTGAAGCTAGCATGGTGAGTTATTTTTGGCCTCCTTATTTATTTACTCATTTGCATATCTATTTATTTAATTTTCTTAGGATTGTTATCGTGTAAAGAATGTTTGCAATTGTTTTCCTATTCTACTTGGGGTTTCTGTCTTCCTATCGTATGCACTGTAACTGTTTTCATCAAATCATTTTGTAAAAAATAAAAAAAAACAGTATGAGTACCTAGTATTTCGTAGACACTACACTGAATGCTCAGCAAGGAACAAAAAACCAACAAAATAAAAGTTATTATAAATCATGTGTTTATTCACGATGCTTACTTTGGTTATACTATATGCAAAGTTTAAAAATACATTTGTAATAATTTCTCAACACAGGTCATGGGCCTTGTGGTTTATTAGTGGGTTGTATGAAGATATTTGGCTGTGGGCAAACAATCTGGCTGTGATGGGCAGTGTATTCCAACTCCAGTAGATACAATGGTTAATGGATACATGAACAGAGACCCAAAGCCTGGCCAACTCTGAGATATTCTTTGGAATTTTAAAATCTTTTTTTTTTCTGACAGAATTCTTAACATGCTTTAAAAAACACACAAAAAAGAGCTGCTAGGAATCCTGAGTATAGATGAGTACAAAAGAATAGTGTATCTCACAGAAAAGAAGAGCAGAGAAAGAGTAGTATTCGAATCCAGTTACCATTAGAGATGCTAAATCAGCCAGTTCCTTAAAGGAAGAGACCCTTGGTTTTTTTACTCACATGATTTATTTTTTTCTTTGTTCCAGTTAATTTTTCCATCTTAAATTAGAGTGATTTTGATTTCATTTTCTTGCAAGAGAAAAGAAAATATGACTTGTAACCCTTTCTTGACAAAAAAGTTGACCGAATGGCTCAAGTGGTAGAACATTTGCCTAGAAAACTCCAGGTCCAAAGCTAACTCCAGTTGGACTTCCCCTCTCCACCAGCCCCTACTACACCACAAAAAGAGAGAGAGAGAGAGAGAGAGAGAGAGAGAGAGAGAGAGAGAGAGAGAGAGAGACAGAGACAGAGACAGAGAGACAGAGACAGATAGAGAGACAGAGAGAGAGACAGAGAGAGAGAGAGACAGAGACAGAGAGAGACAGAGAGAGACAGAGAGAGACAGAGACAGAGACAGAGAGACAGAGAGAGAGAGAGAGCGAGAAAGAGAGGGAGAGAAAGGGAGGGAGAGAAAGAGAGAAATGAGCACTAAACTAAGGTAGTTTACAATGATGCTCGGGTCGATATCAGTAGTTCTTAAGTAAGCTTATTAAAAATTTTCTTTTTAACTGGTTTCTCTTGCTACCGAGAAAGTTGCATAGAATTCTTCAACTAGTTTTAACTTGCAATCAATAATTATTCAGCCCTCAGGAAAATAAAGTACCCTTAAGGAAAGACAAAGTTCACAAGAAGAGACAGCCTATGCAAAAATATTTATTGACTTCTCAGGTAGCTCAGGGCTAATTTACATTTCATCTTTCTGTATATGATGCATGAAGAAGAAACAGTTATTTGTGGTAGTTGAGTTGCAGTGCACATATATTATAGGTGTTTTTATTTTTCCTCCTTTTTGTTATGTTATCTATCACTTCCTATATGTACAAAATTACTCTTAGGATATCTGTGCTGCAAATTCTACCTATTCAAAATGAAACCAATCATCTTTTCTTCAAACTTATTGTTTTCTCATTTTAGTTTTTGGCTCCTATATTAAGCTCTTTCTATAAATTAGAAATGAGAGAGGGCCAAGCTTGATAGCTTTTGTATTTGTGGTCTGTCTTAGTTAGCTCTCACTGCTAAGAGAAAAACTCATTGCTTGTGCCATTCATAAAATAGACATCATTTACTTCTCATAGTTCTGGAAACTGAAAAGCCCAAATTAAAGTACTTGAAGATTCAGTTTTCAGTAAAATAACACTTTTCAGACTTAGAGAAAATATCATTTCATAGTACATAGTATCTTTACATGATGCAGATAGAAGGATGAGAGAACAAGAGAGAAAAGAGAGAGGAGAGAGGAGAGAGGAGAGAGAGAGAGAGAGAGAGAGAGAGAGAGAGAGAGAGAGAGAGAGAGAGAGAGACAGAGAGAGAGAGAGAGACAGAGAGAGAGAGAGAGAGACAGAGAGACAGAGACAGAGAGACAGAGAGACAGAGAGAGAGAGAGGGGAAGGGAGGGAGGGAGGGAGAGAGAGAGAGAGAGAGAGAGAGAGAGAGAGAGAGAGAGAGAGAGACAGAGAGAGAGAGAGAGAGAGAGAGAGAGAGAGAGAGAGAGAGAGAGAGAGAGAGAGAGAGATTTAGGAAAGAGGAAGGGAGAGGAGAGATTTCCTTTTCTTCACTTATAAGGAAAGGGGAGTGGAGAGATTTCTTTTTCCTTACATATAAGGGCAAGATTTTCATCATGGGGTTTCTATCCTTCATCCTACCTTCCCAAAATATTGTGTTCAAATGTCATCAACATTTAAATTTAGCAGGGACCTAAAACTTCAATTCATGACATACTTACTGCACATAGCCTCCTTTTACCAGTTTTATCTGTTAACTTCTATGTCTGTTTTAAGGCATTTGGGCTGTTTTTATTAGTTGGCTATTCAAATTTTGTAGTAAATGTGAACATGCAAGGGTCTTCATTATATTTCAGGTTTTTATCATTCAGATAAATTCCCAAGAGTCCTTTTTACTGGATTATATTTAGTTTTTTGAGGATTCTCCATACAGATTTCCACAATTGCTGCACTAACTTACATCCTCTCTTTGCAATAGTGCTTTCTTTATTCCTACATCTTTACCAACATTTTTTTATAAAGACTATTCTAACTGGAGTAAGATGGAACCTGAGTATTGTTTAGATTTTCATTTCTTTTGTGACTAAGGATGATGAGCATTTTTTTTCATGTATTTATTGGCAATTTGAACTTTTCCTGGTATGCATCTATTTTGCTCCTTTCCCCATTTGTTTACTGGAGTATTATTTTAGTGGGGAGTTCGGGTTTGGGATCTTCTTGTATAGCCTACATGTTAGATTCCTGTTAGATATAATGTTGGCAAATATCTTTCTCCATTCTGTCAGCTTTTTCTTTATTTGATTAACTTAGACAACTCATTCATCTTCCAAAATTCATATGCTATGGATTGTTTGTTCTGGTTTTAAGAATTGGCCAAGATGAACTTTAAATAAATTTTATGGAAATTTTATTTGTTAATCAGAAGTGTGTGAGAAATATAGGTTTGTCCTTCGCCTAAAACATTACTCAGCAGTCTACAGATTTGAATTGTAGATAAGGTAGTAAACCCATTAGCTAGAAATTTATTTTTAAAAAAGGTTGAGAGAGGCTGATATTCAAGATAAGAGAAGAGTGAAGGTGAAAAATCTGAGTCAAGAGGGTTGTACCTTCAATTCAAGTATTATGTTTCAACGAGAGGAGGTTGTTTAAAAATTTCAATAAAATATCTATCATTTATGGTCTTGGTCTTTTGTCTTCTCAAAATACTTTATTAAAATGTATAATTGTACTGGGACAGAAAAGCACAGTGGGTTGAAATAATGACTGCAGGCCAGAACAATTCTCCCAACTTCAGCAAATTCTTAATTATTAAAAGCCTAGATTTCTCTACCTGCTAACTTGATTAATAACCACATAGACTTCCTGTAGTTGCCTTGATGATTAAATGATAAGACGTAGTTAAATTGTTTACTAGGGTCTATGATAAATGATATATTCTGATTAATTTTAGTAAGAATTAACTAGTAACTAGTCATATAAATTTGAAAAAGAAAGACTAATATGGTTAGAATTTCTCAAAATTTGTAATAGATTGATGTACAATCAAATATACATTATAATTCAATGTATTTCAAGTTTCTTTGGAGGGCAAAAGATTGTGTAATATGTTGGGGCTGTGTACCAATGATTTTATTTTGCTATAGTCTCATGAGTCTACTGTTTCACATGACAAATTTAAATAAATGAGCATAGAAATGGTGGGAAAAAGAGTAAACTAATTCAGCAGTGATACTCATTAGACATAATAGGATATGAACAATACAGTTTGGGCTCAGAGGTATTGAAAAGGAAAAAAATAGAAAATGGGAGAGGGGTGACATTGATCAAAAGTAATGTATTTATTACCTGATTAATTTAACTATAACTTCTAATATGCATAAATAAAATATTTCACATAAATGCTAAAATAGAATTGGAATTAACCAGAGAAAACTAGGGAAAGGAGAGGAGGGTGAAAGCAAGAAATAAAAGTATAGATTTAAGCAAATTAATTTATTATAAATGTATCACTTGCACACATTATTTTCATTCTGGGACAACTAAACCTTGAAATTGCTAAAGATAATCACTGAATTGCCACACAGATACATATACCCTATGTAGAAAAAAATGAGTAGAAGTCAAATTTTCAAGTACTAAGATAGGAAATATTTTTTGAGAGAAATGTGTTCTAAAGTTGGTTATAATGCAAAACTTAAAAAAACATAAACATCCTTATTTTCTCTTCATGTTTACTTTCCAATTGTGGAATCCGTATATAGTTTCTAGATTTTAGATGACATCAATTCCTTAAGAGCAGAAATGATGATACTTAACATATTACTATGACATGGAAGTATTTCTTTACTACAATGAAACATTTTCTCAAAATTTATGCTCTTGAGGGGAGAGGTTGGGCTGGGAGAGATGAAGTAATATGATGAAATGGTGACATCGATGGAGAGGCATTATACTCATATACAAAACTGTTGAATGATAACCCCATTAACCCCATTTACAACTACTTACAGATAATAAGATTTATTATTTTTAATTAAGTTTTATTGTACAGGTGTTGTGCACAGATTTTACAGTTACATAAGTCAGGTATTTAGTTATTGAGTACATTTACTTTAGAAAAATGTCACTCCCTCCCTCATTTTATTATTATTTTTGACAGGCCTAGGGCTCAAACTCTGGGCCAGTATTCTGTCCCTTAGCTCCTTTTAGCTCAAAGCTAGTGCTCCATCACTTGAACCATAGTACTATTTTGGCTTTTTCTGTGATTAATGCGAAATGGGGGTCATAGACTCTTCTGAGTGGGCTGGCTTTGAACCACTATCCTCAGATTCAACCTTCTGATTACCTAGGATTACAGCGTTGTGCTGAGCTAAAAACTTATTTGTAAAATTCACAGGTCAATGGGTTGTTCTTGTGTAGCAGTATGATTTTGATAATGTCCTTTCTTTCCCCTAGTCTACACATTTTATAAAGCTTTCTTTAAAGACAAGACTTTAATTTTCTTTTTTAGGGTTTTAAAGTTTTCATCAAAAAGGTCCTTGACATTCTTAGTTAAGCTAATTCCTAGGTACTTTATTTTCTTTGAGGCTATTGCCAAAGGAGTTGCTTTCCTGATTATTGCCTCGTTCCTCTCACTGTTGGCATAAAGGAAGGCAGTTGATTTTTGAGGGTTGATTTTATAGCCTGCTACCCTTACAAAGTTTTCAATCAGCTCAAGGAGTTTGGGAGTAGAGTCTATAGGATTCTATTTTTTTTTTCATTTTAATGGTTGCATTACATCTTTTTTTTTTGGCTTTTTTTATTGTAATTAGTAAAAGGGTTACATGATATTTGCCAGATAGAAGGTGCATTAATTCACATACATTGATACCCTTTCACATGTCTTGGTACCCATTTCCCTCCCCCCCCACAATCCCCACCCGTCTTGGTTTTCCCCCCTTCCCTATCAAATTTCAAATATCCAAATACAAATAAATTCAATATATCAGATAACAAAGTGAGATGCAATGAACATTGTTGTGCTAGTGGATTTAGTATGCCCTTGTTTCTGGGTGGTTGGGTAAATGCCAAGTAGTGGAATTGCTGGGTGTTTTTAGCTGTTTGATTTCTTAATGTATAAGCTACAATTTTGTCCCCCCAAGATTTAAAATTTATTTTATTAATATTATTTCTTTCAAAATACATGGAACTGTTGAAGGCAGGGTAGATTCAGTATTTCTTTTACATAACTTGAAACCTAATTACCAGAAACATAAGTCAAGGGATAATCTAACTCATCAAAATAAAATCAGGCAGGAATAAACTAAAACCTTGAACTATGGTGGTCAAGTACAAGAAACAAAACTAGACTGCAATTCTAAAAGAGAATACATTTTAAAAGCATACTTTACCTTTATTTCATTCATTTTTAATTTTTCTTCAAAGTTTATGGCATGAAAGCTTTGATTTATTCTTTTTTTATTATCATTTTTTATTGTAATTAGTAAAAGGGTTACCTGATATTTGCCAGATAGAAGGTGCATTAATTCACATACATTGATACCCTTTCACATGTCTTGGTACCCATTTCCCTCCCCCCCCACACCCCCCACTCATCTTGGTTTTCCCCCCTTCCCTATCAAATTTCAAATAACCAAATACAAATAAATTCAATATATCAGATAACAAAGTGAGATATTATAACAATATGAGATAACCAAGGGGCAGCAAAGGAGATGAGAGACAACATAGTACATTAAGGACAACAATCATTCATTATATGGCTTTTGTTTCAATATCCTGGAGGTCATTTCAATTAGCTTCATACTATATGGCCTTATGTATCAAGGTTTTGCTCTATTGCAGATCTCTGCTAGTAGAGCCCAAGGTTTCTACTGATTATGACAAATGAGGGAAACCATTGAGCCTAAGTTCCTTTGAGTCTGGCTTACTTCACTTAATAGGATTTTTTCTAAGTCTTTCCATTTCCTAACAAATGGGGCGATGTCATTCTTTCTGACAGCAGCGTAGAATTCCATTGTGTACAAATACCACAACTTGTTGATCCACTCATCAACTGAGGGACATGTAGGTTGGTTCCATATCTTTGCTATGGTGAATAGTGCTGCAGTGAACATTGTTGTGCTAGTGGGTTTAGTATGTCCTTGTTTCTGGATGGTTGGGTAAATGCCAAGTAGTGGAATTGCTGGGTCATAGGGGAGTTCTATGTTTAGCCTTTTGAGGCACTGCCACACTGCTTTCCATAGTGGTTGAACGAGTTTGCACTCCCACCAACAGTGTAGTAGTGATCCCTCCTGGCCACATCCCCTCCAGCATCTGTTGTCATTCGTTTTCCTGATCCTGGCCATTCTAGCTGGAGTGAGGTGGAATCTTAGAGTTGTTTTGATTTGCATTTCTTTTATGACCAGAGATGTTGAGCATTTCTTCATGTGTCTATAGGCCATTTTTGTTTCTTCTTCAGAGAAGACTCTCTTTAAGTCTTTGGCCCATTTTTTAATGGGATGGTTGTTACTTTGGAGGTTAGTTTTGGAGTGATTCAATTTTTTGAGTTGTTGATATATTTTAGATATGAGGCCTTTGTCCGTTGTTTGGTTGGTGAAGATCTTCTCCCACTCTGTAGGCTTCCTGATTAGTTTACTACCTATGTCCTTTGCCATACAAAAGCTCTGCAGTTTAATGCAGTCCCACTTATCCAGCCTTTCTCTGATTTGTTGTGATTCTTGGTCCTTATTAAGAAAGTTTCAACCTGTGCCAAGGAGGCCTAGTGTATCTCCTATTCCTTCCTGTAGAGTTTTCAGTGTGTCAGCTTTTACCTCCAGGTCTTTGATCCATTTGGAGTTAATTCTAGTGCAAGGTGACAAAGAAGGATCCAGCTTTAGTTTTCTGCAGGTGCTTAACGAGTTCTGCCAGCACAACTTGTTGAAGAGGCTGTCTTTCTTCCATTCTATTTTTTTGGCTCCCTTGTCAAAGATTAGGTGGCCATAGGTCTGAGGTTTAATATCTGGGTCCTCAGTTCTATTCCATTGGTCTTCAGGCCTGTTCCTGTGCCAGTACCAAGCTGTTCTGAGAATTATAGCTCTGTAATAGAGTCTAAAGTTTGGAATTGAAATTCCTCCAGCGCTGTTCTTTCTGCTAAGAAGTGTTTTTGCTATACGGGGTCTTTTATTATTCCATATGAAATTTTGGATTGCCTCTTCTATTTCTTTAAAGAATGACACTGGGATGTTGATGGGTATTGCATTGAATTTGTAGATAGCTCTTGGCAAGATTGTCATTTTCACAATGTTGATTCTTCCAATCCAGGAGCATGGGAGGTTTTTCCATTTCCTTAGTTCTTCTTTAATTTCCTTTTTTAGGGTTTTAAAGTTTTCGTCAAAAAGGTCCTTTACATTCTTAGTTAAGCTAATTCCTAGGTACTTAGTTTTCTTTGAGGCTATTGTGAAAGGAGTTTCTTTCCTGATTATTGCCTCGTTCCTCTCACTGTTGGCATAAAGGAAGGCAGTTGATTTTTGAGTGTTGATTTTATAGCCTGCTACTCTTCCAAAGCTTTGAATCAGCTCAAGGAGCTTGGGAGTAGAGTCTATAGGATTCTTTAAATACAGAATCATGTCACCTGCAAAGAGGGATAGTTTTATTTCCTCTTTCCCTACTTGGATCCCCTTTATGCTTGCTTCTTGCCTTATTGCACTGGCTAGGAATTCTAATACTATGTTAAAGAGTAGTGGAGAGAGTGGGCATCCTGGTCTTGTTCCTGATTTTAGAGGAAATGGCTTTAGTTTTTTGCCATTAATTATAATACTAGCCGTGGGTTTGTCATACACAGCCTTTATTATATTGAGGAATGTTCCATGGATTCCTAGTTTCTCCAGAGCTTTTAACATAAAGCGGTGTTGGATCTTGTCAAATGCCTTTTCTGCATCTATTGAGACAATCATGTGATTTTTGTCCTTGCTCCTGTTGATGTGTTGAATTATATTAATTGATTTGCGTATGTTGAACAAGCTTTGCTTCCCTGTGATGAATCCAGTTTGATCATAGTGTATAAGTTTTTTTGATGAGTTGTTGTAGGCGGTTGGCCAGTATTTTGTTGAGAAGTTTTGCATCGATGTTCATCAAAGAAATAGGTCTATAGTTCTCTTTCTTTGATGAATCTCTGTCTGGTTTGGGGATGAGGGTTATACTGGCTTCATAGAATGAGTTTGGTAAAGAACCTTCATTTTCAATTTCGTTGAAGAGCTTGAGGAGTATTGTTGTGAGCTCTGCTTTGAAGACCTTATAGAATTCAGCTGTGAATCCATCTGGCCCTGGGCTTTTCTTGGGTGGAAGTTCTCTAATTTCTATTTCAGAGCTTGAAATAGGCCTGTTGAGTTGGGTTAGTTCTTCTTGGTTCAGTGTGGGTATGTTAATATTGGAGTTGATGAGTGGATTAACAAGTTGTGGTATTTGTACACAATGGAATTCTGTGCTGCTGTCAGAAAAAATGACATCGACCCATTTGTTAGGAAATGGAAAGACTTAGAAAAAATCCTATTAAGTGAAGTAAGCCAGACTCAAAGGAACTTAGGCTCAATGGTTTCCCTCATTTGTCATAATCAGTAGAAACCTTGGGCTCTACTAGCAGAGATCTGCAGTAGAGCAAAACCTTGATACATAAGGCCATATAGTATGAAGCTAATTGAAAGGACCTCCAGGATATTGAAACAAAAGCCATATAACGAATGATTGTTGTCCTTAATGTACTATGTTATCTCTCATCTCCTTGGCTGTCCCTTGGTTATCTCATATTGTTATAGTATCTCACCTTGTTATCTGATATATTGAATTTATATGTATCTGGTTATTTGAAATTTGATAGGGAAGGGGGGAAAACCAAGAAGGGTGGGGGGTGTGAGGGGGGAGGGAAATGGGTACCAAGACATGTGAAAGGGTATCAATGTATGTGAATTAATGCACCTTCTATCTGGCAAATATCATGTAACCCTTTTATTAATTACAATAAAAAAAGAAAAAAAGACAAGACTTAAACACAGAACGCTATATTTGAAATTTAGGAGCGGCATGGCAAAAGAATTTGATGGAATAGGATACCAGTCATTGTTATAAACCACATCAATTGAGTTTAAACTGTATTGTTAGGGTGTATAAAACTAGAATTCCATGAAAATTATTAATATTTTCTAGAGCTTCTTTTTAAAACTTCTTTAAAACATTAAATTCAACATTAAATGCAAGAGCTCTTCGATTTTACTAGTTAGCAAATGGGCACAACGTTAGGGTTTGGCAATTATTCGTGGACTAATAAGATTTTGATAAAATAAGGAAACTACAAATTTGTGAGTTAGAACATAAGAATGATCCTTACCTCTTTTATAAAAGAATATATTGTTTGTGTAAACTAATCTGATGATGTGGAACTGGATGGACTTTTAAAGAATAGAAAAGCCCTGAAAAACATAGAGAGCAGAATGGGAGTGTTTTTCCTATCAAAGATAAATTTTATGCACTGTGGTAAGATAAAAGTAATCTTGTCAAATATAAAAATATTTGATCTTGAGTTTTAATAAAAATCATATTTCAAGAGTAAATGTGTGTGCTGGTGATTTAGGGGCTCAAACTCATGGACCGGGAGCTGTACGTGAGCTTTTATGGCCATGACTAACTCTCTACCACTTGAGCCATAGCTGCACTTTCAGCTTTGTTGGGTCGTCCGTTGTAAATAAGATTCTCACAGATTTCCTGCTGGCTTGAACCACGCTTCTCACATCTCAGCTTCCTAAGTAGCCTGAGTAGGTGGCATGAGGCACCCATACCAGACTTACATTGCGTTTTTTTGTTAAAAATCCAGCAGTGGTGCACTAAATGTGTGCTATGGGTGATTTTGGAAATCTGTGGTCTCCATCAATTCCTTTAAGCCATTCTAAACTGTAATTGAAGGTGATGTATTTACAATACAGATATAATTTTCAGAAGTATGTCATAATTTCATTATTCCATTTTTTTAGTTCTTTTTTTTCTGGTTCTAGGAATTGAACTCAGAGCCTTGCACTCTTGCATGTTTTATTTGATAAGCGGGTGCTCTTCCACTTGAGCTATACCTTCAGCCCAGCTTTGTTGCTGGTTATTTTAAGGAACAATGTCTTGTTGTGGCCTTTTCTATCTTGGCTTGCTTCAAACTATGATTCTCCAGATCTCAGCCTTTGCAGGAGTTGTGATGACAGTCATTTGCCACATTACACTGAAAATTTGAAACCAGTACTGAAGCAAAGGTTCTGATAGTGCACATTTTGTGAAATAAGTTCTGATATGCTCTGTAGATATTGTGAACCTAAATACCATGGAAACACTCAGGTCAATCAGTATCCAGAATATGTACTAATAAAGTGTACTGTGGACTGCATCAGAACTATATCAGATTAAGCCTGCTAAGAAATTCAGATCCTCCTCTTTTTTTCACTTAATTTAAGAATATGGAACACTTCAAAAGCACTCTACCACTAGGCTAAACTCCCAGCCCCAGTTATTGTTATTTTTAATTGTACTATTTATGTTTTCTTTCTTTTTCGCCTCTATGGTTTATCCCCTGTTGTCATTGTATCTGATTTTGGTACCTGATGTCTTGTATATATAGTATATATGTTTATTTGAATTAGGGAAGGAAAGGGGAAAACAGAATGGTGAAACATAGGACAAAGTGTGAAGCAATGTAACAGCAATACTGACAAGACACTATGTTGGTAATGAATTTAGAACTTGGAGGGGAAGGGCTAGGATGTGAAGGAAAATGAGAGAAAAATAAGGGGAAGGGGTGTCACAATGTTCGACAAGGTATGTCCTCATTACCTTACACATGTAACTCTAACCCCTCTGTACATCACATTGAAAATAAAATTATCTTTAAAAAATCAACATACTAGAGATGAACTTGGATCCTTGTGTTTGCTAGGCACATACTTTCTCTCTCACTCAAGCCACACTTGTATCTATTTTGTTTTGATTAGTTTGGAGGAAGAATCTCATTTTTCCATGCTTTGGCAGATCTTGTGTTTCCTGTCTTTATGTATTTTTGTGAAAGTTTGTGTGACAGATGCGTACAGATTTTCCAGTTGAAATGAGATCACATTGTTTTCATCTGTTTGTTTGTCTTGAAATTGCAATCCTCCCAATCTTAGTTTCTTGTGTAGCTGGAACACCAAATACAAGCCATCATACCCAACTATTGGTTAAGATGGCTTCGAATCATAGTCCTCAGATCTCTGTCCCCAGGTAGCATTGCTAACAGACATGAGTCTTATTACTTAACATTTATTGTCAAATTATGTCTCATATATATATATTTATATATATTGCACAAGGTTATAGAAAATGTGGTAGAACTTGGATTTTGACTCCACTTTGTAGTTTGAAAAAAATCTGCTCTTCTTTACATGATTGTGTTACTGATTTTTGCTTTTTGTTCAGTGATTGGCAACTCATCTCTCCAGGAAACAAATTGTTAGTCATTTGAGTTTATTGGGCTGATTGCTAAGGCTCATTATTCAACTACTTGAAAGAATACAGAAAAGATCTAGTCCAAAACATGTTTGTTTCACATCTATCTTTTCGTTTCTTCAGAACATGTATTTTTCTTAATCTTTGTATCCTTTACATACAACTCTCTAAAGATTAAGTGACGGTATAGAGTTTTATCTAGTAATATCATATACTTGTTCAGGAAAAAGTTACATTGTTTTATCAGTGGGAACCCAAAAGTCTAGAATTTTACTCCTTTGTACTGAAGTTTATAACAGCATAGAAAATTAGCTTCTTTAAAATACAGTAAATTTACCTAAAAAACTCATTTATTTACTTATGTAACTGTAACCCTTTTGCACATCAGGTTTATAATAAAATATTTTTTAGCTTTGACCACGTGGGGAAAAACAAGGGTTTTTTTCATATATTTTTTATTGTAATTAATAGAAGGGTTACAAGATATTTGCCAGATAGATGTTGCATTAATTCCCATTCATTGATACCCTTTCAACATGTCTTGGTCCCCATTTCCCTCCCCTCCACCCCCACCCCTCATCTTGCTTTCCCCTGTTCCCTATCCAATTTCAAATAACCAAATACAAATATATCCAATATATCAGGTAACAAAGTGAGATACTGTAACAATATGAGATAACCAAGGGACAGCAAAAGAGATGAGAGATAACATAGTACCTTAAGAACAACAATCATTCATTATATGGCTTAATCCACCAGCACAACAATGTTCATTGCAGCACTATTTACCATAGCAAAGATATGGAACCAACCTAGATGTCCCTCAGTTGATGAGTGGATCAACAAGATGTGGTATTTATACACAATGGAATTCTATGCTGCTGTCAGAATGAATGACATTGCCCCATTTGTTAGGAAATGGAAAGAATTAGAAAAGATCATATTAAGTGAAGTAAGCCAGATTCAAAGGAACTTAGGCTCCATGGTTTCCCTCATTTGTCATAATCAGTAGAAACCTTGGGCTCTCCTAGCAGAGATTTGCAATAGAGCAAAACCTTGATACAAAAGGCCATATAGTAGGACGCTAAATGAAAGGATCTCTAGGATATAGAAAAATAAAACTTTTAAAAAGAAGAAAAATGGAAAAAACTATGAGGAACAATTTAAAATTGAATATATAAGGAATTTTTTTGGTCGCTTTGGGGGTTACACTCTGGGTGTAGGCATTGTCTCTGAGCCAACATTGTGCTCTGGATTAGCTTTTTACCACTTGAGCCACAGTGCCTTTTTTGGCTTTTCGAATAATTTGTTGGCAATAAGATTCTCATGGACTTTTCTGCTCAAGGTAGCTTCTAACATCAGTTCCCAACTTCCTGAGTAACTAGGATTACAGGCATGAGCCATTGGCACCTGGCTAAAAGAGAATACATTTTAAAAGCATACTTTACCTTTATTTCATTCATTTTTAATTTTTCTTCAAAGTTTATGGCATGAAAGCTTTGATTTATTTTTTTTTATTATCATTTTTTTATTGTAATTAGTAAAAGGGTTACCTGATATTTGCCAGATAGAAGGTGCATTAATTCACATACATTGATACCCTTTCACATGTCTTGGTACCCATTTCCCTCCCCCCCCACACCCCCCACTCATCTTGGTTTTCCCCCCTTCCCTATCAAATTTCAAATAACCAAATACAAATAAATTCAATATATCAGATAACAAAGTGAGATATTATAACAATATGAGATAACCAAGGGGCAGCAAAGGAGATGAGAGACAACATAGTACATTAAGGACAACAATCATTCATTATATGGCTTTTGTTTCAATATCCTGGAGGTCATTTCAATTAGCTTCATACTATATGGCCTTATGTATCAAGGTTTTGCTCTATTGCAGATCTCTGCTAGTAGAGCCCAAGGTTTCTACTGATTATGACAAGTGAGGGAAACCATTGAGCCTAAGTTTCTTTGAGTCTGGCTTACTTCACTTAATAGGATTTTTTCTAAGTCTTTCCATTTCCTAACAAATGGGGCGATGTCATTCATTCTGACAGCAGCATAGAATTCCATTGTGTACAAATACCACAACTTGTTGATCCACTCATCAACTGAGGGACATGTAGGTTGGTTCCATATCTTTGCTATGGTGAATAATGCTGCAATGAACATTGTTGTGCTAGTGGATTTAGTATGCCCTTGTTTCTGGGTGGTTGGGTAAATGCCAAGTAGTGGAATTGCTGGGTGTTTTTAGCTGTTTGATTTCTTAATGTATAAGCTACAATTTTGTCCCCCCAAGATTTAAAAATTTATTTTATTAATATTATTTTTTTCAAAATACATGGAACTGTTGAAGGCAGGGTAGATTCAGTATTTCTTTTACATAACTTGAGACCTAATTACCAGAAACATAAGTCAAGGGATAATCTAACTCATCAAAATAAAATCAGGCAGGAATAAACTAAAACCTTGAACTATGGTGGTCAAGTACAAGAAACAAAACTAGACTGCAATTCTTTCCTCAAGCACGATAATTAGATTTTTAAGACATGAATCTCTCACTCTTGTTATAATACTGTGTCATTGTCTAGTATGTAAATTATCCGTGTAAATATACTATTTTTCAATTATGTCTTCATTGTACATTGGATGTCTGCCCATTTTCTTAACCAATGAGTATCTAGAAATATGCATTTAGTACTTTATGAAAATTGTAATGGACAAAGAACTTATAAATGCCTATCTGTGACAAATATATGGCCAGATTTGTCTTTCGTATTCAAGCCTTTTGGGTGATCTGCTAACTTAACACAGCTTTCAACAGAAGTGTGCATCATAATATAAATCTAATGTGGCCCATTAATTTGCAACATTTGTCAGCTCTCTTTCTCTGAAAGCTCCTCCATGGCACTGAATTAAGAAAGATGACATTTTCCAGGTATATCACAGTTTCTTGTGTTATGCTTTCTTTCTAAGAAAATTAAAGATAACTCAAGAATTTGAGACTCAAAAAAGTATGTAAAGCTCTAAAGAACAAAATTTCAACTTTGCTCTAACAATGGAAAATAAGTTTTTTTTTAATGCTCCAAGTTAGCTTTAAACATCTGTGCACATTACTGAGCAATGCTTATTTCAGCTAGCTTTTTTATTTATTAAAATACAGAGAAATATAGTATTTTCTCTTTTTTGGAAATAAGGGGTTTTATTTTATTGTATTGTTTGTAGTTCTTTTTTTCTTGTCTGGATAATTTATAGAGGGGTTACAGTTACATTCGCCAGGTAGTAGGTGTATTACTTCTCACACATTGATACCCTTCTCGTGTTTTTTTCCCTTCTCATGTTTTTTTCCCCATTTCCCTCCCCTTCCCAATCATCTTATTTTCACCCTTTCCCTTTCTTATTTCAAATAAACAAATAAACATATGTACAATATATTAGGTAACAAAGTCAAATATGATATGAGATTAATCATAAGAGCAACAAAAGAGAAGAGAAATAACATAGTACATTAAGAACAACAATCATATAAGATAAAGCTCGTTTCCATATCCTAAAGATCCTTTCATTTAGTCTCATCCTGTATGACCATATGTACCTAGGTTTTGAGCAATTGGAATCCAGAGGAATATAATATTTTCTTAAACAATGACAACTTCTCCTCTCTTAGCTAGGCTGGCTTTAATTATATGTCAATGTTAACAAATGTCTGTAAAAGATATACTTGACAGTGATGATCTGGTACAGCTTTCTGGTTGATAACAGATTAAGTTATTTTAAACAGACTAATTCATATTAGATATTTATTCTCAGAAAAACAATTTCATTTCATATTAAATATGAACCATTTTTCTCCTAATTGAAGGAATTCCGTTTTGAAGAACGCCTCGTGTTTGATGATCAGTAGGTATAATCCTTGATTCAACTGCTGTCCCTTGAATATTTTCTTTTTTTGGAGGGGAGGAGGTATTCATTCAAAAATCATCTCAGCCAGAGGAGGAAATATCTCTTCGAACCAAGAATAGATATTTCTAATATTTATGCATTCAGGTAAAGGATTCACGAAAATTATGTCTAACTGAACTATGATTTTTTTCTTTAATTTCCACCAGATTGTTTGATGTTACAATGTTAACATTCATCATTTTAAATTGACAATAAAGATTAGGCTAAAAAGAACAAATTACAGAAGAAAGCGAATGTTATTTAACAAAATTAACACAGTAATAAATTATAGAAAGTATAAAGTATAATCCTTTTTCCATAAAATTGTCAAAATGAAGGTGTCTTCATCAATACAGACAAAAATTATGCATCCAGAGGGTTTATGAGCATTAACTGACACATGAATGGTAAAGTGATTTACATGGTAAAAGCGCTCAGCATCTTTGTAGTTTTTATAAATGGTCTTGTAAATCTTAGTAATTCAGTATTTGCAAGTGATTTTTTAAAATTTCGATTCAAAGATTACAGTGATTTTTTAGGTATTTTTAGTATTCATAATTCTAAATTTCAAAAAATTTCATTTTTGTTTTCTTTAAAAAATATTTTTTCACTTAAAGTAGGGATGAAAAAAAATAGCCTAAAACCTAGGAAGTATTTAATTTCAGATGCTATTTACATCTTTTTTTTGTAAATGGCTCTCCCTAGAAATGTCATCCAAGAAAAGAAACAGGCTGTTAATACTTAGCACGACCAAGGTTTTGAGTCACATATGAAAAGAATAATGGAAACTTAATTGGAAAAGAAAATAAAGCCTAAAATATGTCAGAGAGACAGGTTAGGTGCTATTTATAATTGCTTTCGCATATCACAAACTAAACAATTTTATTCTTTTTCAATCTCTTCGCTGAATCAATTTCAGACATTGTTCACTTGTAAGATAAAGTATATATTAACATCAACCAGCCACAAGAGGGAAGTCTTGGCTATATTAGAAGTGGTGAGCAGACAGGGAGGGGCACATTTTAGCAGCAAAAATGATTTAAAACATGAGAAGACAAATAATTTACCATTTCTTTTCTGAGAAGATAAGGCTAGTATGGTTTTATGTTTGCTAGAGAAAATTGTTTGTGGATGTAGTACTTTATCATAAATTTTATAAATATAGAATAATACTTTACCACAGATATGTTTCCCTGAAAACAAATCATTTGTTAGGCATTAATTTCAATAAAATTGATTTTAGAAATTATATATATTTCAATAAATATATGATACAATTGCAATGCAACTCATGAAAGTAATTGCTACTTGTTTCTCTGAGCTGTATTCAGTAGGGTATTCATTAATTGTATTAGTGACATTCTATCTATTACTGACATCTTAGGAATAAATTCAGATTTCATGATTAAGAAACATACAACATTCTGGAGTTTAGAAATTCACCTAGACAATACTCAGGATATAAATGAAATGACAAAGCATTTTGAAAGAAGATCAGTTCTTAAACTATTTAGAAATTCATAATAAAACAATTCCCAGCATGTATCTTGCAGTTTGATATGGGATATTTTAATTAAAAGGTATTTGCTCGTAAGATTTTGTTTGGATTCACTGTTAGATTGTTTCTGTTTGTATTCATTATAGTTCACCAAATAATCAGCTGCACGTGGTGCAATTATACAATGCAATTAACATATTACCTAATGAATAGAATACTCTAGCAATCCATGTCAGAAAATGGAGAACAAGACTCTTCAATTCCAAGTCTGACTCTTGAGACTTAGACTGGTAATGGAAGCGATGAGCATTAAATATTGCTAAATCTCTGCTCTGTCACTGTACAAAGAATGTGGGTTTATTCTTGAGCTTTCTCACCGAGGAATGGAGTAAATTTTACAAATATTTGAAGTACTTCCATTTGCATATATAAAATTATAAAGTTGTCTAGTGGATATAGAACTTGCCTTTCTACCCATCTTCATCACTACAACCATGTAAGTCTGCGTGCTTTGAAGTTACAGATACTCAGAGAATACAAGCATTTATCATAAATTATTTTCTTCAGTGACTTAGAATTTGTCTTAGCTTTATTGCTAACAACTTCATCAGGCCTTTTAACCAAAGAATATAAATGGTTTGACTTTTGTCAGACTTAAGGTCATAGATAAATGAATCTTTATGCTGAAAACTGAACATTTTAAAATTATTTTGCTTGTATATTTAGTATAATTACATTTTGATTAGAATATATAAACTATTAAAATATATGCATTTTATATCCTTGATTTTGGTGTTTATAAAATGTTACTTTTTAAAATGTGATTAAGTTTATTTAAAAATGTAAGTGAAATAAATAGAATTAGCAAACTTGCTCAGAACCGAAGGATAGGAACTCTTGAACAAGGGACCTCCTGCGTCTTACTTAAGGCTGACATTTAAATTGTTTTTTTAAGTTTTATGAAAAATTTGACAAAATGTTACATGTGTATATTTTATTGGCATAAAGCTATAGATTCCCAGTGAGAATACAATCCATTATATGGTCATAAATCCCCATATTTCTTTTCTTTGTGGGGATGCAATATCAACCCTTCATATTCTGGAACATTTTTTGGATAGGACAGTCAACCTCTTCTCTGTTTCCTTCTGTTTAAATAGATGGCTTACAGTCCCAATGTGATTAGACATTTATTCTGCAGTTCAAAACCTGTATGAGAATCATTCTTACCATGTCTCTGAAGTTGTTTTTCACCATCAACAATGTGAAGGTAAAAGAAGACCATTTAGAGAAGCCATGGAATGTATAAGCATGGTTATAAATGGGCCTGACAGAGAGGAATGTTTTATGAAAAAATCTATTTTGTTTCCACAGGATGGAAAGTCAGACATGAGCCCAAATTGACACCTTTATTTCTCTTTTGCGCTTTAAAATTAGAGGTAAGTCATATTTAATGGCAGATCGGGATGCAATATTGATACATGGCATATTATAATCGTGATGTCCATGCAGAGGTTAAAGTAAGCAAAATTTTATCTCAGACACTATACTTATGTAAAGAATGAGTAGACAACTGTGTGCAGTGGCTCACAACTATAATCCTAGATATTCTAGAGGCTGAGATCTGAGGATCGTGGTTCAAAGCCAGCCCATGCACTAAAGGCCGTGAGACCCTTATTTCCAACTAACCACTAGAAAACAGGAAGTGGTACTGTGGCTCAAGGGCTAGGGTGGTAGCCTTGAGCTGAAGAGGTCAGGGACAGTGCCTAGGATCAGAGTTCAAGCCTCACCACCAATAATAATAATATAAAAAAAGAATGAGTATACAGATAAGACAGTTCCACCATCAAAATTATTGTTTGACTTATTAAACACTGATTGTCTTATTTTGTATTTATCCTATATAGATATATCAGATGAGAATGTATCAGTAGAGGGCTTAAGTTTCTCTTCTAAGAAAAATCGAGAAAAATGTGTTTCTTTATCAAACAAAAATCAAACTTTCTTTATAAAAAGTCCTTTTGATACATATTTTAAAATAGTTTTAAATTCAAATTTTAATTTACTATAAGGTAGATAAATGTTTATTTACATTAATGTAAATTAAATGTTATTACTATTATTTTAACTGCATTCTTTATGAGGAGGGAAATGATTATTGTCAGTTGAAGTAGAACAGAATGGTTATTTTCTGATATATATGGTGTAGCCTAGAGCAAGCTTTGTGCTCCCTCAGGTATGGCCAGAGCTTTGTTTTTCTTACAAATTATCATTAGTATTCCCTGATTCTTTTGCCAAGTTTCTATCACCCTCTGTAAAGTGGTCCTTAGTTAATCCATGAAAATAACATTTTTCAATTTAGAAATCAATTTAGAATTATTTTTTTCAATTTAGAATTTCAGTATTTCAAGCCATACCTTATTTTTTTAGAAAGTTGTCATAGTGCTCTGATTAAACCAACATACCAGCACTGATACTGGATTACTGAGATTTTAGTGGAGATAAAAATACAACATTTCCAGAAATATTTACTATTAATTATTCTAAGGCCTTCATATGCCTAAATTATTCAGCCACAAATGTATAGGTTCTAACAACTTGCAGAGCCTACTGCCCTACGCAGAACTGTAAAAAGTTGTTTCTAGGCAACACTATGGAGAAGGACAAATTCATGGAGTTGGATTCTTTTTCTCATTTCTCTGATGTCCTTTTATACTCTTGCAAAACACATACCTTTATTATGCAGTTATAATTCAGGACATCATGTAATTGCAGAAGGAAGACACAGTTTGCATTTTCTCTTTTTTGGTTATTCTCCTTTTAGCTATTCTGCACTGGGCCTTCCCTCCCCCTTTTTTTCTGGTTTGATTAGTGTGCTTCCAAACTCTTGTTTTTAGGTAGCACTCTGACTAAAAGCCTCCTCTTTGGTCACCCTTATCAATGGCAACCATCGTTTGAATATATCATCTTAGTTCACCTAATCTCACAAACTCTTGCCAATAATTTGACAAAGTCATGAGTTATATCCTATATTTGAAAGAGCTATCCTGGCGAGCCTGTGAATTAGAGATCATACAATATATCATCACCTAACTCAGACTGAGAGTGAATGGATGCTGTGCCAAACAGTAAGTTTAAGTCAATCACATCCAAGGCTATCCTGGATGATCTGGGCCACAAAGCTACTTACCTTCTATGGTGACCTAAAGGCGAGGGTAGCATTAGTTTAAAAGACAATCCTCCTGAAAGAAATTGAGTTGTTTTTTGGAACTCTTAATTTGAAAGGTACTTCACATATGAAGACATTAATTGAAATGGCAACAGAATGATAAGTAGCATTGAAATTTTAGAGCAATGATCTCTTCTGAACTCCTTCGAATCACATATACAAGATAACATACTCAAAAAATTCACAGACTCTCTCAAATGGGCGGGAAAATTCTGGAGTGTTTATTTTCACACATTGTGAAGCTTTGCTTAGCCCACTTGCTCGGCAAGTTACCATGTTTCCTGGGTGACACCACAGTGTTTCCAGATGATTCCTTCTTTACCCTGCTGTAGAAGCGATCATCTGGTGAACAGATAATTATAGGATGAACTAGGAACCATGCCGGGTTGCGGAGGTCTAGAAACCACATAGACTGTGCTTTGTAACTAATGAATACTCCCTTGCCTAATGTAACCCAACCTAATTACCCATAAAGCTTCAAGAAATTTTCACTTGACCCTAAACTTGGTACATTTAGCTTCTTCTCTTCAACGAAAGACTAAGGAACATGAAGAGGAAAGGCTGTTTCCTCCAAAATCTGTGATTATATTGCTTTGTGTTTTCCTCTGAGAATATCAACGAGGCAAGTAAGTTCTCATTTATTCACCTATTCATTGATTATCATTTGGAGGAACTGTAAGCCATTAAAAGTAATCTAAATATTTTTGTCATTTTTGGTATATTTAGCTTTTGTTCAATTCCATTATAAAAGCTGTGTCAGTATTGATTATAAAGAGAGAGAAAAAAAGAAAAACAAAAAGGATATTACACTGGATGAATAAAAGAGTTGAGTATGTCTTGATCTTTTGCTTGTTTTTAATGCATTTTTTGTCATTTGCAGTATTTAATGCTATGCTAACAACATAGGACAGTGCCTAATGAATACTCAAATATTTCTCTGTTCATATGCATTGAGGACATTCCTGATTTATTCAAAGGACAACATTTAGGATATCTATAGAATATGTTTTGACTCTGATATATAATTTTAAAATAAGCCACAGAGGTTATTTTCATTTTCCATTAAAAAAATTTAGATATTATGGAGAGTCTGATTATGAGCCCAGTGCTGCTGCATAATAATGGCTAATTTTTAATAGAAGCGTAATGTAACAAAATTTGTATATGTATATGTATACATAGGAGGCATACTAATTTAGAGTTTTCTCAAACACAATTTGAGCATGAAGGAAATCTACGCTATGATAAGACCCAGATAGGGTCCAATTATTGATAATGTTGATAGTGGATATGAAACAAAAATCTAAGAGAGTTTCCAGCCAAATTCTGTGGAAAACATCCTACCGTTTTTTTCATATATTTTTATTATAATTAATAGAAGAGTTACATGATATTTGCCAGATAGATGGTGCATTAATTCCCATACATTGATACCCTTTCACATGTCTTGGTCCCCATTTCCCTCCACCACCCCCCCCTCATCTTGTTTTCCCCCCTTCCCTATCCAATTTCAAATAACCAAATACAAATATATCTGATATCAGGTAACAAAGTGAGATACTGTAACAATATGAGAAACCATGGGACAGCAAAAGAGATGAGAGATAACATAGTACCTTAAGAACAACAATCATTCATTATATGGCTTATGTTTCTATATCCTAGAGATCCTTTCATTTATCATCCTACTATAGGGCCTTTTGTATCAAGGTTTTGCTCTATTGCAAATCTCTGCTAGTAGAGCCCAAGGTTTCTAACTGATTATGACAAATGAGGGAAACAATTGAGCCTAAGTTCCTTTGAATCTGGCTTACTTCACTTAATATGATCTTTTCTAAGTCTTTCCATTTCCTAACAAATGGGGCAATATCATTCTTTCTGACAGCAGCCTAGAATTCCATTGTGTACAAATACCACATCTTGTTGATCCACTCATCAACTGAGGGACATCTAGCTGGTTCCATATCTTTGCTATGGTAAATAGTTCTGCAATGAACATTGTTGTGCTGGTGGATTTAGTATGTCTTTGTTTCTGGATGATTGGGTAAATGCCAAGTAGTGGAATTGCTGGGTCATAGGGGACCTCTATGGTTAGCCTTTTGAGGAACTGCCATACTGCTTTCCATAGTGGTTGAATGAGTTTGCACTCCCACTAACAGTGTAGTAGTGAGCCCTCCTGGCCACATCCCCTCCAGAATCTGTTGTTATTTTTGATCCTGGCCATTCTAACTGGAATGAGGTGGAATCTTAAAGTTGTTTTGATTTGCATTTCTTATCTAAAATATATCAACAGCTCAAAAAATTGAATCAATCCAAAACTAATCTCCAAAGTAACAACCATCCCATTAAAAGATGGGCCAAAGACTTAAAGAGAGTCTTCTCTGAAGAAGAAACAAAAATGACCTATAGATACATGAAGAAATGTTCAACATCTCTGGTCATAAAAGAAATGCAAATCAAAACAAATCTAAGATTCCTACCGTTTTTTTAATACATTATTAGTGTTTTATCTTTGAAAAATACCTTGTATTCCCAGTGGAGATATGGCAAAAAAAATACTAGTAATCACATCAAAGAGTTATTCTGTAACTAAAAATCAGATGTATCTGTGCCAAAGTTTGGTTGGAAGGGTGACAGTATGTTGACATAAAACCTTTACCGTGCTTAGAATGAGGGATATAAATAATTTACAATACTTTTGAATTTACATTCCTTAAATGTTGAATTCTTTTTTTCTTGCCATCAGCTCTTCCTGTTTTAAAGCCACTGATCTTCCATTTCAGAATGAGTGTAAAAGCAGAAGTATTGAAATTGGAAAGGTAATCAAATAAAGACTCACAATGTAGGACAAGGCACAGTGGAGCATGTTGTTTCAGTCAATGCTATAACTGAAGAAAAAAAATCTGTCAAAGTAGGTAGTGATGAAATCTCAGTAAAATTACTGCAGTCAGAACTGTGGCTGGTAGTGGGGAAGATAGCCCACCCTGGAGAGCACAAGCTTTACTGTATCCAGTAGATAACACATATGTGGACTACATACACAGTCTGTTATAACTTTCCTCACATTGCTAGAAAATTTAGCTCCGTTCACAAAGAAAACTGAGTCTCCCTTATGCAAAACATCACCTCAGAGCCTTTGGATATGGTGGTATTATTACTCTATACCAGGCAATTGCCTATGTACTGAGATCATTTCTAACCTGGTTAACTGGTTTTTGGTGATATATTGGAGATTGCCAGTCCTGGGCTTGAACTCAGGACCTGAGCACTGTCCTTGGACTTTCTCATCGCTAGAGCTCTACCACCTGAGCCGCAGCACCACTTCTGGCTTTTTTCTGCATACATGGTAGCAAGGAATCGAACCAGGGTCTTCGTGCGTGTTAGGTAAGCACTCTACCACCAGACCGAAATCCTGATCCCGGCAATGTTGTTTTTTTGAGAGACTTTAAAGGATTACTATTGGAATGTCCTCCCCAAATTAAAAAAATAATAAAATGACCGAAAACGTATACTCATCTGTTCTTGGGAGTTTAGAATTATTCATTATTAGAAATCAGGACATTTTAAACAGGGGAAAATAATGATCTATTTTGAAATTATATTTAATAAATTTAAAGATTATTAAAACAATCTGATTTTTATAAAATCCTTTCTACACTACTGCACATTAGCACACCAGAACTGCTTATTCCTGACTAAGTTTTACCAATCTTTTGTCATTCTTCACCGCTACAAATGTACTTTAAAGCACTTGTAAGGACAACACAAAGGATTGATTTTTTTTTTTTTGGAAGTCTCATGAGACTTGAAGTTTGGGCCTAGGCGTTGTTCCTGAGCTCTTTAGCTGAAGGCTACCATCCTACCCCTTGAACCGCAATGTCACTTCCGTGAAGTGTGTGTGTGTGTGTGTGTGTGTGTGTGTGTGTGTGTGTGTGTGCTTGTGCTAGTCCTTGGCTTAAACTTGGGATCTGGCAGAAACCTTGAGCTTTCTCACTTGAACCACAGATCCTGGGTGGGTTGTTTTTTTTTTTTTAGTGATTCATTGAAAGTTCATGCCTCAACAGTCATTTTTTCCTGGACTGATCTGACTATGATCCTCAGAATTTAGCCTCCTGAGTACCTGGCATTATTGGCATGAGCCCCAGTATACAACAAAGATTGAATTCTTATTACATGGCCTTCTCAGATGCCTTAGCAACTTTCACATAATATTGGAAATCTTGATCCATCTTATTAGGAATTAAGTACAGGAGTACACAAACGTCACACCAGTAAAGTCATCATTGTGTTACTTGTCATAGAATGCCATAATGAATTCATTAATGTCCTGGATACTAGATTCATCTTCTACCTTTGGAGTTGCTTGCTGTGGGTCTGAACTGTAGTCTGTAGAGTCAAGAACAGTTATGGGTAACATAAATATTTTGATGGCAAACAGGAAACGTTGGTCTCTAAAGATTTGTAATCTGACACCTGTCAAGAGCACTAAATTCTTTTTTTTAAAGAATAAATGGGTTTAACTTGACCTCTTGCTTTTTAGGTCCCTGAAAGAGAAGAGAGAATAAAAATATGGAACTGTTAGAATGAATCGCTTAAGTGATTTTTCAGTATCTTGCTGAGTTCAGATTCTAGAGATTACTGCATTACCTTTTTTTTCTGATAGTAAATGATCCCATAAGATTAGTGAGAGCTGAATTCCTTAAAAGATCATTTTGATCAGATATAGAAATACTGTATATTGTTTAAATGGTGCTAATTCCAATTACTTAAATATAATGTTATTCCTCAGTAAAGGAGCTATGAGTGGAAAAGAAACATAGTTATAAGCCAAAATTGGCCAAAGATGTAAGAGGATAGCTACAGATACTATAACATAGAAAACAAAAAATAGAATATTTCTATGATTTATTAATTTAATACTTGTTATGTATGTCTTAGTAAGTCATGTAATAAATTCATAATTGATAAATAATGATAAATACTACAGTGAGAATAAATGTAGGTGTTATATTCAAATACAGGAAATTCATTAAAATTCAAGACTTATATAAGGAAATTTCTGCTGTAATAGTGGCTAAAACATCATGGTATTTTTATCTTCATGATAAGGTTTTAACTCTCTGCTGTGTCTTTTAGTGATTCTTTAGCTATAGGACCACTGAGGTTACAACATAAACTCACTTCTTCAAAACTGTACCTATACTTGGGTCAGAAAAAAAATGAAAGATGACATGGAGATTATCCATGTTTTAATCTTCTCCCAAATATAAATGACATACCATTTTCTTTGCATTCTATTCGTGAACTACTATATCCAAATGTCAAAGTAGTTCTGTGTTATACAAGAATATTTCTTTCCATTGGTCTCACAGATAGATTCCATTTCCTAGTGTAAGATACCTGAGTGAGATGAAATGTTTAGTTTAGAACATGATGATATTTTTTCCTACATTATGCTAGTTGAAAGTGAAACCTTTTTTTCCAGAAACTAGAATATACAGATATCATGAGGAAGCTATATAGTACAACATTAAACATTATTTGGAAAATCTTGTTATAAGTAAATTGAAAAGAGGAATGGAGGTTAATGAAATACTGGTGAGGATGAGATGTTTTTGGTGACTCTATTGGAGATAAGCTTTTCTGTAAGATAGGAGATGTATAAAATCTGTCAAAGAAGAATTTTTAAAAATGTCATTGGTTGGTTTCATAGTTTGTGTATTTTGATCAATGCTACAATGAATTCAAGAGTACAGGTGTTATTCATTTCATTTGAGTTTATACACTGTAGTGGAATTGTTAGGTCAGATATCAGTTTAATTTTAATTTGTCCCAAGGTGATTGTAGTAACTTAGACTTTTCATGGGTTTCTGTTCTCCACATATTTTACAAAAATTACCTTTCATCTTTTTCACAGTAGTAAATTCTAACTGGTAAAATTGATATCTCTTTGTAGGAAAAATCTGGAACATTTGTCTCATAGTTTCTTGTGACCAGCATCATTCATGTTAATGCATATTTTATTTGCTCAGTCAAGTTAAATGGCTCATCTAGAGTTTGAGTTGTTGTTATAAAATCGTTATTTAGAGAAGTGAAAGCATAATCATCATTTCAGGGAAGTAGCTGTGAATATCTTAAGTAATAATACAATCTGTCATGTATGCCTCTGATCATGTGGTGACAGTTGTCCCCACTTTGGTTAACAAGATTCTGAAGCTAGGTCTAGACTCAGTACAAAATATAATGGCTTATTTCCTGTGATCATGAGATAGGGGAGTAACAGCCCATTTGCTATATATTTGCAGTCTCTGACATAAGTATACTGTTGTTGTTGTAAATAATTAAAGGATTGTCATGTGCAGGGGAAACAGAACTGAGAAAATACATCAGAACTGAGTTCTTAATGAGAAAAAAATGCAGTTAAGCATGTTTTATTCAGCTAGGGTAAACTGCACCCTAATCTTGATAGCTTTTTGAAAAGGATATAACCTGCTTTTTTTTGTAAGAAAGTGAGATATTTTTTAAATCATTAAAGTTCATTTGCATAACAGTTGCATGTTAAGCTATCAGCAAAGCTGTAAATTTTCTGAGTGTCAACTGCTTTCACACCCTAAATTTCCTAATCTATGAATCCATCTTTAGGACAAAAGACACTGAACTTTTGTGAGGTGAGCTGCCTTGTCCATCAAATGCTCCCACCATGATGTACCAAATTTCAAAATGAAATTCTATCTCTCTTTCATTGTTTACTTCAGGTATTTTGTTACAGTGACAAAATGTGATAGCACAGCCACCTCAACATATAAAGCATACAGTTGTTGTAATTCTACTCAGGTGATAGTAGTCTTGGAATAATAGTTACTACAAAAATGTTGATAAGGAGTGGTTGTTAGAAAATTATTCCTCCATAATATTTGTCACAAAGGAGTTCTGTATGCTTCTATACAAGTAAAGTTATTTATAGATTTGTTGGGACTTTCGATAGAACATGTGTGCTTGAATGTGTGTTTTAAAATCTAAACACAGCTTGCTTAGAGTACTACAGACAAATTCAAAATTATAAGAACAATGGAAAGAATATCAATGCTAAAACTACAAAAATGATGCATAGCTTAAAATAAATATAAAATAAGTACATGAAATAGGTAGAATTTTATTTCTAGTGCTATATCTGAAACAGCCAAAAGCAACTGAGTATAAGAGATTGCCAAAGATGTATACTTGACTTCTTCTCTTTCTTTCTTTCTTTCTTTCTTTCTTTCTTTCTTTCTTTCTTTCTTTCTTTCTTTCTTTCTTTCTTTTTCTCCTTCCTTCCTTCCTTCCTTCCTTCCTTCCTTCCTTCCTTCCTACCTTCCTTGCTTCCTCCCTCCCCCCCTCCCTCCCTCCCTCCCTTCCTTCCTTTCTTTTTTTCTCATGATGCCTAGTTTTGGGTAGCACTGGGGTTTGAACTCAAAGCCTTGTGCTTACTAGGCAGACATTTTACCACTCAATCCAGGTCTAGCTTTCCTGTTTAGTGGCTTTCAAGTAGAGATTTAGATCATGCTATTCTGGCTTAGACTACACAAGAAATTTGTGCTTTCTCAGCATGGATGACAGGACCATGTCACCATGCTCTGCGTTTTACTGTTTAAATAGGGTGCCTTGAACTTTTTTTTTATTTGAACTTACCTTGAACAGTGATCCAACTGGTCACCCTGAGTAGCTAGGATTACAGATATGAGCGATTTGTGCCTGGCTAGTTATTTATAAGTTTGTTCATTCATTCATTCATTCATTTTTGTAATGCTTGGATTTGAACTCAAAAGACTTGTACTTGTTAGGCAAGCTTTCTGACACTTGTGCTGTGCCCATTGTGCTCTGTTTTGGAGGGACATTCAGATTAAAAACAATCAGATATATTTTTAGTTTTACTTGAGGTTTCCCTTATATCTGTCTACCTTATGCTTTCAAATGCTTGGGATTTCAAGAAGCTCCATCACAAAGGACCCCAAGTGTTGATTTTAATATTATAGAAAATAAAACCTAGGGGCCAGGAGTGTGACCTAGTGGTGCTTGCCTAGCATGCATGAAGCTGTGAGTTTGATTCCTCAGTACGACATACACAGAAAAAACCAGAAGTGGTGCTGTGACTCAAGCGGTATAGTGCTAGTCTTGAGAAAGCTCAAGGACAGTGCCCAGGCCCTGAATTCAATCCCAGCACTGGCAAAAGAAAAAAGATAAAAGAAAAGAAAAAGTGTCAAGATTATGGAATATAACAGCAATTTAGAAGAGAAGGGGATGGAAATAATACACTACAGAGATGAATATTATAAACTTACTTCTTATTAATGAGCACATTCCCAAAGTAACTTTGGTACTGGAGACTCCTTTACTTTTGGGTTTTCATTGTTCATTGTAGTTTGTGTTATTATTGTAAGTAATAACACAATAATCAGCATTGAAAATAGAAAATAAACAAGTCCTTCAGTGCAAATCAGTGACTTTATCTTGTGCTACCCAGAAGACAAAATGGAAGCAGATAATAAAGATAATTAAAATGAATGTTTGACAAAGGAATGACTCATCAAGGAATACTTACCTTGCAATCATAAAGGCTCTGAGTTCAAAACACAGAGCCATGAAATAATAGGATTATTACTTACGACATTACAAAATCTAGGAAGTAGTTATTTAGCAAAAAGAAGTATTACTTCAATGAATTCTTAAACACTATAATAGCTATGATACTACTAATTCAAACACGTGTCAAGTTTGTTTGTACAGTTAAAAAATGAGCCAGCAAGTAAAAATTTGGTAGCAAGAACTTTTTATATTCGGGGAATGCATTATTCAAAGGACTAATGGTATCTGTTGATAATGTTCTTGTCATATTCTAGACATAGGGTGAAGCTAAAGTAAAAGGAAAATGGTAAGATGCAGTTGAGACAGGAGGCTTGGTGAACAGATTCACAGGTTCTTTTAAGTTAAGATACTATGTTTGAATTTATTCTTGAGGTATTGGGAAATGTAGGAGTGTTTTAAGCAATAAAATTGTGCAATTTTACTCATTGCTGTGTGAAGGTTGGGTAATGTGATTTCTGAAAAGTTAGAGTGGTAGTTGCTGAGAGTACTGATAGAAATAATGTTTGCAACAGAGCAAAACCTAGATACATAAGGCCATACAGTATGACGCTAAATGAAAGGACCTCTAGGATATAGAAATAAAAGCCATATAATGAGTGATTGTTGTCCTTAATGTACTATGTTATCTCTCATCTCTTTTGCTGTCTCTTGGTTATCTCATATTGTTACAGTATCTCACTTTGTTATCTGATATATTGGATATATTTGTATTTGGTTATTTGAAATTGGATAGGGAAGGGGGGAAAAAAGATGGGTGTGGGTTGGGGGGAGGGAAATGGGGACCAAGACATAAGAAAGGGTATCAAGGTATGTGAATTAATGTACCTTCTTTCTGGCAAATATAATGTAACTTTTCTATTAATTACAATAAAATATATGAAAAAAATAAATAATAAATAAAATAGAAAAAGAAATAATGTACCAACAGTGGACTAGCAGGGCACAGGATCGAAAATACTTTGTAGATTGAGTCAAACATATAATGGTGATAGCTCATGGACAACATCCAGGTCCCATGACCAACCAAAAAAAGAAAGGTTTAATGATGGTAGATTAGATGAGGAGAAAAAGGACGAAGAGAAGGAAAAGAGACCACTGACTTGAAGAATAATAATCTGGAAGGTCTGATCTTTGTGATGTTCATATAATTAGGTCTCCAACTACATAAAGAATTTGTAATATCAAAACAATTCTGAAAATATGAATCACTCTTATAGTGAAGATAGAGATGCAAAATGCATGAGGTCATAGTAAATATCAAAGATGTTGATAAGTGAATCTGATGGATCTCATGAATCTAATGTCTCTTCATGATAACCAAGGATCCAGGAAAACACTTTATTAATACGAGAAACACAGCTGGAAGAATGCAGTCTATTCTTCCATAAGCAGTCCTTCATTAAAAGTGAGTCTGTCATTGAAGAATCCTCCACTCTGGATTGAGAACTGACTCATTAGGAGCCACTACCAATCAGGGTGAGAAGTTGCTATATTAATCGATGAACACATTTGAAAGAATTTTGGAGTTAAAGTAGTTGACAGAAGCAGAATTATGGAACATTGAGGAAGCCACGAGGAACAAATGAAAGTTAATATTTCCTGTTTCTTTTTTCCTTTTGAATCTAAAATAGGTGGAATTGTGGGATTGTATGTCAATGTGGTCCCACAGACGAACTCATAGAGTAGCTTGATCAGAACGAAATTGCTGTAGTTAACACCCATTTAGCACCTGAAACTGACTTCTAAGTATTTAGTGATAAAACATGCTCTCAAGCAATACTGCAGAAATTGTCCACGCAACTTAGTAGCTCATCTTTTGCTTGACAAGGATCAAATAAAGGGTATTAACATAGATCTGCAAATAAGGAGAGTGAGTCTTTGTGACAACCCCTTCTCTCACATGAAGAATCTTTTAAAAGGTCGATTTTGTGGCAGTAAATATAGGAGCAATAGAAAAAAAATAAAAGAGCAGGAGGAGAATCAAAGAAATTAAAATGCATCCATTTTCAAATAAAATGCTAGGAAATCCTTTGCAAGGCAATGTATAATTAATCTGTCAAATGCTTTACCTCACACACTATTCATACAACAACTGAAAAATATTCTATAGACAAGACAATGGAATGTAAACTACCTTTTTGGGAAAGACTACTTTTAATGTTCTCCCTGTATTGTGTATTTTTTCTGTTGTGACAATTCCTCAATATGTAAGAAATATGAATAGCATTTGTAGTTACATTAGCATACATAAAATTTCAAGGATTATCAATCCCCATTCTTTATGGTACATGTTTGTCACCATCTTTTTCATATATTTTTATTGTAATTAATATAAGGGTTACATTATATTTGCCAGATAGAAGGTGCATTAATTCACTTACATTGATACCATTTCTCATGTCTTGGTCCCCATTTCCTTTCCCCCACCCCCACCCCTCAACTTGTTTTTCCCCCTTCCCTATCCAATTTCAAATAACCAAATACAAATATATCCTATATATCAGATAACAAAGTGAGATACTGGAACAATATGAGATAACCAAGGGATAGCAAAAGAGATGAGAGATAACATAGTACATTAAGGACAACAATCACTCATTATATGGCTTTTATTTCTATATCCTAGAGGTCCTTTCATTTAGTGTCATACTATATGGCCTTATGTATCTAGGTTTTGCTCTATTGCAAATCTCTGCTAGGAGAGCCCAAGGTTTCTACTGATTATTACAACACTGTTGGTGGGAGTGCAAACTCATTCAACCACTATGGAAAGCAGTATGGCAGTTCCTCAAAAGACTAAAGATAGAGTTCCCTATGACCTAGCAATTCCACTACTTGGCTTTACCTAATCATCCAGAAACAAGGACATACTAAATCCACTAGCACAACGATGTTCATTGCAGCACTATTTACCATAGCAAAGATATGGAACCAACCCAGATGTCCCTCAGTTGATGAGTGGATCAACAAAATCTGGTATTTGTACAGAATGGAATTTTATGCTGCTGTCAGAAAGAATGACATTGCCCCATTTGTTAGGAAATGGAAAGACTTAAAAAAAATCATATTAAGTGAAGTAAGCCAGACTCAAAGGAACATATGCTCAATGGTTTCCCTCATTTGTCACCATCTTTTTATGAAGATAAAACTGCTGTTCTTGAAAAAATTGATGAAAATAGGTAAGATAATGATTTGCTATGGGAAATAAATATTTTTTAAGACCAAGAGGAGAGTTTCTTTGTAATTTTTACTTTTGAGAATTTCAGATATTTCAAAATCCAATCAGAACTATGAATCAACTAATACAATCCTCTTTTTCCTTTTTCAGGGCAAAAAGAGAGACATTGAGCAGAATTTTCACCCACATAAATAATTCTTAGAACTACAGGCATGTCTCTTTCTGATGTGCCATGTATACTTTGGTCTTCCTAGTTTTTATTAAATATTTTCTCCTCTAAGTTACATTACTCACAGACCTTTCTGATGTGGCCACTGTATGCACAGTATCCTGAGTATATATTCATCATCTACGCATTCCATTTTATTTGGATACATCCTAATCCTTTATAAAGAAGCACAGACTTGCAATTTCACCTCTCAGGAGAGGCTTTCCTTAACCTTCGGGTTCTAGGGTCACAACACTCTACTATGATTTCTTTGTCCATTGTATTTCCCTCAGTTGTACTTAACATCTTGCTATAGAGCTGCCGTCTATTCAGTTGGCTATTTTTTTCTATCCATGCTGGCAGAGTGTTGATCACATGATAGGCATTCACGAAACAGCTTTCAATGAATAAATGAATCAAGAAGTCAATGAATAACCTCTTCACCTTAGAAAATGGTTCTTAGAAATCTATCTACAATAAAAGGGAACTTGAATGAAAGTTTGAAATAATATCTATATACATATACAACATAGGATTTCAATTTACATTCACAGTGATGTTTCTGTTAATATTATGTAAATAGTAGGTAAATAAAACATTTGCTTGTTTTCCACTTGAATATTACATTTTATGTCAGTTTTAGTCAAACAAGGAAAATTTAAAACATACATTGAAAAATATCCTTTATTGTTATATGATAGTCTTTTCATAGAATATTTACAGTTATCAAACAGAATTATATTCATTGTTGTATGCAATTACCATCACATTAAAAAACAGACCCTTTAATTCTGATGATATATATTTCAACTATTGCCTTCAGAATTAGATAGATAATAACTAATGTTACTGATTGAATCCTTAACCTCTCCCCTCTCCCTTATCTGTCTCTATCACTGTCTTTGCCGTTGTCCACGTTTCTTCTCTCTCTCTCTCTCTCTTTCTCTCTCTCTCTGTCTGTCTCTCTCTCTTGATTTCTTTCTCTTGATCCCCCCGCTAGGAATAAGAGACAATTTCAGTAAAAATTGTGTATTCTATTTATATTTTCATATATTTTTCCTTTTATGTTCACTTCTCCACATATAGATTTTCTTTACCTCATAGCTGCACCATGAAATTGTCCTACAGTGTGCGTGATGAAAGCTTGAACCATTTCTATCAGCGATGATTAGACTCCCAACCACTGAATCTTCTGAGTTTCACTGTTTAAAATTGAGACAATGGTCACATTATGTATTACAGAGCACATTATATAAGCTATGTTATTACTGCACGTTATAAATCTATGGTTAACAACTGTAAAATGGTGTTTGCTGAGTAGTGATATTTCTTCAGCAAACTAGAAGAGCCAAAAGTATTAAACGCTGTTTCTTTCATAGCACTGCATACATTGGTGCAAATATGAGCTGTCATATGTATATGTGAAATTTCTCCCTTTATGTATCACTTCTTTTATATACCACAAGGGGGTTTTATTTTATATCCCAGTATGTATGCAAACAAACTCAGGACAGGAGAGCAGGTTTTTTATTGTTCCTCTTCATAGGAAATAAAAGTATGGAAGAAAAAGAGTATCTTGACTTTTAAATGATTATGATTATGGTTGTTCTATGTTATCTATTTTGTTTTGCTATTGGACATATGAAAATAAATTATAGTCAGTTTTTAATTCAGTCAATGAAAAGCTCTCATACCTCAGAGGGGATGTTAACTAAGTTAAAACTCCTATTTCGTTTTTTTAGTTGATTATTGAATAATTTGAAATGACTTTGTTTAGTTTGGTTTTGTTTTTGGTATGCAGTGAACACATTAGGAGAGAAGGTGGAAATTGCATGAATAGATGTTTTGGCAAAGATGAAATGTTTAATGGCATACTTAACTAGATAATTATGATAATTCTCTAATCGACTATTTATGTGTAGATACTCCCAGGCAAATCTGGACAAAACAAACATTTCTAATTGTTCTGGGGTGCTTTGTATTACTTCATTTTTTTCTTTTTGTCTTTCCTGTAAAAATCAAATTGAAATTGGAAAGTTGTATCAGAGCAGCATAAAGACACTGTGTTGAATGTCATAGGAGTATAAAAAAAAAAAAACAACTCTTGTGGGGCCAGGAGTGTGGCCTAGTGATACAATGTTTGCCTAGCATGCATGAAGCCTTAGGTTTGATTCCTCTGTACCATATACACAGAAAAATCCATAGTGGCATTGTAGCTCAAGTGGTAGAGCACTAGCTTTGAGCACAGAGAGGCTCTGTGCCCTGAGTTCAAGCCCCAGGACTGGCAAATTAAAAAACAAAAACAAAAACAAAACCAGACTATTGAAATAAGGAGGTCAGGTGTGGTAGGGCTTGACATCTTGTCTTCATGTTGGGGGAAGCTGAAAACACAGGCTTCCAGGTGAGCCACGTGCCTGAATCCCTGGAGACAGGGGTGGGCTCTTGGCTGATAGGTTAGTAAATCTTTTAGTCCAGTGCCTGGGACTAGGAATTCTCTTGGACTTTGCCCCCTGCCCTGACCATATTTAGGTCCAGACCAGCTCAAGTACTATTATGCCATGCCGCATATCTCTGTGTTCACATACTGCATCCTGTCTCCTGGGTGTTCTTTAGTCACCATGGCATCCCAATTTAGCTCTCCATTGGAGCTGAATTGGATTGTTCTTATTGTTTATGTTCTTTGCTCTTTGGCCTGTTTCCTAATTGTGTTGAATGTATTTGCAGGTTGCTCGTCTTTGAGATTGGAGTCTACCATGCAGTCATTGGCCTTCTAATAAAGACTCCAAGATTCAACCTCTCAAAATGTGACTTCTATGTATTTTCACCTTACAGCAATATCATTCACTTCTAACCTGATTCTGAAATGACTGAATTGGTTTTTCAAGAATCTTTTCCTGCAGTTTGAATCTTTGCTTTCTAAAACAAATGATTTTTTGTTAGGGCTGAGAATTTAGTTTTTTTCTATGTATATCTTATGCTAGCTGATGAATTATTTGGGCTTGAACTATGATTTTACTACATGAAGATGGAATATTTGAGTGGAATTATGTTTGCTTACCAGTTTATTCTTTTATCAATAGTGTCAGAAAATTTTGAATGAGTAGTTTGCTAGTCATACGAATAGTAGCACACAGATCAATAAACATCGTGTGATTTGAATATTGAATTCCTCCTCAGAAATGGCCTTAGAAAGTTAGCTCATTGATGTGGGAAAGCTTTAATTGCAGTTGACATTAGAGGAACACAAAATCCAAATGTCAGAAGCTCCTTTGTAATTGGGAGAGCAATGATGTTAAAAAAGCCATGGTCATCAAAGTGCTGAGTTCAGGAAATTTCGGGAAATCACCAGCACTTTGAAAAGCCAAGAGCAGCTGGGTCAACATTAGCATACTTTTTGTGGACAAAGGGCTGTTTTTACTCACTGGTATGTCCATTTTTTTAATGTAAAGATATATTTCAATTAAAGTGGCAAGATGATAATGCCTAAGAACATTTGAATGGCTTCTCTTAATACACAAAATTAAAATCAGTTAACAGAGCTAAGTAGGCAGTTTAACAGTCTAGATTTGAGGCTAGGGTGTCAGAGGTGAGGTTCTCTAATACATACATAAATCATGAATTTCTGTGTCTAAAGGTTTCATAATAGCATAGAGCTTAAATCTGTGATAAAAGAAGAACAAAGGAATAATGACATAATTCAAATGGCTGAAGAATATAATATTGCATTCAGGTGGTAAGAGTGGAGCTGTGGAAATGGTGAAAAAAGAACTGGGTGATGAAGTTTTGACCTGAACTTTGAAAACTGATGGTTGTCCTGAAGATCCATAATTTTTCTATTTTAATTATTTTTCATATATTGAAAAGGCAGTGGATCTTAGTGTAGTTACAATAATATTAACAATAACAAGGGCGAATGCTATTGTTAATGCTCAATTTTTATGGCATTCATGACTTGGCCCTAAATATTTCTTATATAGTAACCCCATTTGGTAGTCATGAAACTCATCAGAACAGATTTGCTACTGTCCATGTCTGGTCATGAAGAAATTTAGTGAATGAATACTATAAAGTTTGAAAATGACAGTCTATAGAACCCTACAGGTTATCCTTATTGTCATGAAGATCCTATTCTGAAAATAAACTTTATTATTTGATTGTTACTGATTTCAGCACCAGAATTTTAGACCTGGGAAATAATTTTTTTGTTTTCTATTAACAGCTTACAATGGGACAATATGAAGTTCACTTAATAATTATACAAGTCTGCTACACTTGGCTTGCTGTTTTACTTTGCCATGTTAATTAGTGGCAAAATATCTATCCTCTAGTCATCTTTTAGTCACAAACACAGAAAATAAAAATAAGAATGACTTTGTTTTTTTGTGTGAATCTGGAAAATTAAAGGAGTAATCACACACTCTTTATGTTCAAATTCAGCAAGAAGAGAAAGAAAATGGACACTTATCTTCAACAAAAAGCAGTGTAAGTACATGCTGAATATGTGTAGTCAACAAAACACAACTATAATATGTTGAAGTACAAGATAATTGAAATTGGTAAACACAAAGGAAAATGTTGCCACTTTCTGAAGTGATTAAAATGTTGCTCTGTTAAAGGCTGATGATGTTATATTACTGGTCAGGGTTGAAAGCAGTAATTAATACTTGGAGCCTTTATAATGAAGCTTCTAGTACTTGGAATACAACATCAAATCTTAGACATATAACTAGCATTTAAAATAAAGCAGCCAAACTAAGGAGCGTATTTGCTTTCTGATGTGGCTACAGTTTATACTCAACACTAATTGCTAATATTTGTCATTTCACAGTTTATTGATTGGTTGGTCTTTGTTGCTTATTAAGATATGAGTTGCCAAGGACTTGCCAATACAATCAGTTGAAAGTTAAAAAATATATTTTCTCAGAAAATTGCAGAAAGAATAGCTCACAATTATAAAACTGGGTCTCATTATCTAAAAAGTGGGTCTGTCATTTCCAATAACTTTGCTCTCTTATGTTGTCTTTTTTTCTGTTTGGGCTCTTGTATGCAATGCCTTGCAGCTCTATGTGAATTCAATGGCTAACTTAAACTTTCTGTTATTTTCCACTCCCAGGATTTATTCATTATTCAGTCTGACTGTTTTCTGGTGGTGCTTGTTTAGTACTTCAACAAGCATTTATTACAAGTCCATTATGTGTAAGGGACAGAGTGCCAAGTGCTCTATTGCTCTGAGGTTTTTCTTTTTTTTAATCAGATTTCGTTGGGCCTAGATTCTTCCAACTATGTTGTCAGAACCACTTATTTCTTCAGTTACATCATCACTTGATATAACTAAAAAGCTTTTAGTTCACTATTGCTCTGGAAAGTTATTTATTTTTTTGGTTGATCGTGGGGCTTGAACTCTGGGCCTGGGTGTTGTCCCTGAGCTCTTCAGCTCAAGGCTACCTCCCTACCCTTGAGCCAATCCCCCTTCCTGTTTTCTAGAGGTAAATTGGAGATAAGAGTCTCAGGTCCTTTTGTGTCCAGGCTGGCTTTGAATCTTGATCCTCAGATCTCAGCCTCTTGAGTAGCTAGGATTACAGCCACCGATCCCAGCCTGCCCTGCAAATTCTTTTAGCAACATGCTCTGAAGCTAATAATCATATGGTATTATGAGTGTCCGTACTTCTGTTCTCTTTCTTACTATTAGCAATCTAAAACAGTAATTCAAACACACATACCACATTCCATAAAAGAATATCACATTAATCCTGGTTGTATTCATTTCAGTTTCCTCTAGTCACACAAAAACTAAAGTGTTCCATGTTGTTTCTTATTACCAAAGTTCAATAGCCATTATTTTGATGTATACTTTAAGTTTTCTTAGACTCTGAACTCTTTCCATACCAACTCACCAAGATATGTCCTTATGTGCTCTGGGCTCTACATTATTGTATCAGTTTGCTTACTCTACCATGGAAAGTACCACCAACTATAAGAATAACTAAAAACAAAAACAAACAACAACAACAAAAAACAAACTCAAAAATTGTTTTTTCTCAGTTCTGTAGGATAGAAGTCTGCAGTCAAGGTGACTTCAGGATTAATTTCTTGTTCTCAATTTACATACTACTACTTGACACAAGCCTCCATTCCATTTGGGATTGAGTTCTGAAACCATTCAGTACTCTTGCAGACAACATTCCTGTTCCTGTGTCCTCACATAATTTTTTCTTTGTTATTGTCTGGGTCTACATTTCTTCTTCCTATATAGTCAACAAATCTATTGGACTGGGGTCTAACTTAATATCTTTATTTTAATTTAATCACCATTTTAAAATCTTGTCACCGAACAACCACATTCCAAAGCACTATGACTAATAGGGTGGTTACAAAATTTAGGAACCTACATGGTCCCTAGACAAAAAAGGGCAAGCAAACTGAACACTAGAATGTGTCCTTAACAATGGGAAGAATGGACTACAATGAATGAGAAAGTAAATTAAAACTGTGCAATGCTAGAAAGCACAAACTATCACAAGAGAACTAAAAGGGTGGTGACAATTCAAGCCCTTTTCCAGAATTCAAGCTATCCAAAGCATACATATATTTAAATTACCCCAAAGAAAATTAAAAAAAAACCTTAAAGCAATATCAGGGAAGATGGTACACCCATAGCACTTAACCAGTGAGTAACTGTTGCATATTAAGGAACTAATTACTTGAAGTAACCACACTGTGCTTGCCTACCATACATGCAATCTTGCCAGAATACCAGTAATGCCTCAATTTCTACTACTGTTGTTTATTTCTTAGCGCATCTTTGAGCTTGTACAGGTGACTATATGTCTTACAGTCAGTCCATTACATTTTTATACGCAATTTCTTCCTTATAAAAACTCCTTCATCTCTTTCTATATTTCAAATAAAGATTTTCTTAGTCACTGCTTTCTATAGGTGTTCTTTTATTTACTATTTTTAAAACCAGTTGTGACTGTGGTATGTGCACTCTGTGCACAAAGCCTAGAGGTGGACTTGTCTTCCTTCCCATGATCTTCCCGTGAATCTTATCAACCAAAATTTGCCATCTTCATTGTTATAATTTTGTGTGATACACTTTGTATCACACTAGGACCTATATTCCAATGATTTTATAAGAACTGAGATTAACAAATTAATCTGACCCAATCCCCATTTTGCACGCATTTTCTACTACGTTGTTTTGAAACCCGTTTAGTTTTCTTTTCCTCCGTCTATTCTATAACATCTGGGTAAGTCCCACCCTGTTTTGGTTAGCTTTCTTGACTTTCCACTAGCATTTGAGATGATTAATAAGACTGGAAGCATATGCTGCTGCAGTAATGTCACTGTTTTAAACAAATGATCCTAATTTAAGGTGACCCTTATAAGAAATATTTCTACTTTATGTGTCTTGTCAAGTCCCTATACTTACATCTGAGTTGACATTTTAAAACATTAATCCTCCTTTAATCCTCCTGTAATCTCTCCTCTATTCTCACTCCTCTCTGAAAATCCCTTTTTTACATTAAAAAATTATATATTACCATACGAAATGTGTAGTGAATTGAATAATGTGTTCCTCCCTCTTCAACAGATGCTCATGCCCTAATTTCAGAAACTTGTGAATAGTTTCAAAATGAGATATAGTCCTACTTATTCAGTTAAAAGTGTATTTATTATCAACTACATGTATAAAGATGCACGTGAATATTTGGTATTGACATGTAAGTTAAATCATATTATTAATCAATTTCCTCTTTAAAGATTTATTAGGACATCATAGAAACATTAAAATTATGTGCTTAGTGGACTATTTTGTATATGGATTTTCTTTTAAGGTGATAAAAGTGTATAATAGTATGAGGGCATGGATATGGTGAGTTGAAGTCATAATCATAAGTGATGTCATATACCTTTTGACAGTAAAATGTATCTATTGATTTAGTTTTTTCTCTATCTCTGTCTGTTCTACGATAACAGTACCAGTTTCAGGCACCAGCTTACCATTTCTGTTAAGAATTTGAGCAGACATCATAAGCATGAAACTATACCTTTGAAACCTGGTCCCAAATCTACCTTTTTGCAAATGCTCCATGTAAGTTTCATGAAACAATTTTATTCTTCATCTTGATTCTCAAGCAAAACACCTAGATTCTTCTGTGATCCTATGTTTTTGATTCCATGTCTGTCACTGAGCAAATTCTTTCTGCACCATCTAGTCTTTTTTCCCAGCTAACTAGTTCCTTACTAGTTCTGGTCTCCTCTCTCAGCTCAGCTGCATTAACATATTTTAGCTTGTATGGGCACTAATAACTTCCTTTGTATTACATTTTTGAATGCGGGGGTATGGGTTCACAGCACAAAAATTACCTCTTTCCCTTGAATCAGGGCCGAATACTAGACATTATTTTGTTGATAATAAGAAATAAGTAGTTAATCACATAAGTATTTGCTTTAAAAGAATTTCCTTATGTGGTAGACATGGTTGTACATTCTTATATTCTCAGTACTCAGGGGGATGAAAGACCTGAGTAGGTACGTTAAAGGCCAGTCTGAGCTACATAGTGAAATTTATTTAGAAGGCAAAATAGTTAATGTATAATAAAATAGTTGAGAAAATGATTATTTGTCTCAAGAGATTAGAACAGGATGATAATTGAAAATCAATGTTTGGGCTAGATACTGGTGGCTCACGCCTGTAATCGTTCCTACTCAGGTGACTGAGATCTCAGGATCATGATTTAAAGCTTGACTGGGTAGGAAAGACTATGAGACTCTTATCTTCACTAAACTACCAAAAAGCTGAAAATGGAACTGTGGCTTAATTGTTAGAGAGTTAGCCATGAGTTAAAAGCTGAGAAACATAGCCCAGGCCCTTTGATTATGCCCTAGGATAGGCATGTGCGAGCGCGCGTACACACACACACACACACACACACACACACACACACACAGTATATGATAAAGTTAAGTAAAATGCCATTATGAGAAAGTGACTAAGTAGACTCTTGACCAGTGAAAAACTATCAATACAATACTCAATGGAAAGGGCTGCAAAGATCAAGCTGGGGGCTGGTGGCTCACTTCTGTATTCCTAGCTACCCAGGAGGGTGAGATCTGAGGATCATGGCTCAAAGCCAGATCGAGCACAAAAGTCCATGAGTGTCTTATCTCCAATTAACTACCTAAAAATAGGAAGTGATGCTGTGGCTCAAGTGGTAGAGCAGTAGCCTTGAACTGAAGAGCTCAGGGACAGGGCCAGAACCAGAGTTCAAGCCCTACAATTGAAAAAAAATAATAATAATTGGAAAGATCAATTATGTTTCAGAAAGATCACTATAGTCACCGGTGCAATGAAGAAGAGGATGTTATGCAAAGCTAGACCACAGATCATTATGGCTGTTTTCAGGTATGGAAAATAAATTGGTTGAATTCTAAGTGTGGTAAGAAGCTATGAGATAGTTTCAAGAAACACATAATCTAGTTTACCATTAAGAAAATCATCCATTCATGTGTGGACCATAAATGATAAGAAGACAGAATCACAAGCACGGAGAAGTGCTCTACCATCAGTTTGTGAGAGAAAACAGCTTTTTCTAAAGCAATATTTATGTAGAAGAGTAAGTTTGTGAGTTTGACCAGACTATACTGGAAGATAAATGATAAAGAGTTTAGGCAATGTGATGAACTGTACATGCTATCAAAGATCTCAGGTATTATTGGTCCCATGGGCACCCATATGAGAACAAGACTTTGTCCACATTTGGACATTCTGAAGCAGAGCAAGAATTAGCACGACAAGGCCTAATAGACTCAACGTACATATTTGTATGTATATTACATGTGAATCATAATAGTGTAAGTACCAAGTAAAGAGTGTATTTTACCTACTGCTGGACTCTACCTTTTGATAATGGACTATGCAGTCTGATGTTAAAGGCATTTTATACTGCATTTGTCTGGGATTGTTGAAATATCAAATAGTGGAATTTGACACTGTAATATTTTAGCAATGACACGTGTGTTACAAGTTTATGAGATTTCTAGGGGCCGGGAGTTTGGCCTAGTGGTTAAAGTGCTTGCCTAGCATGCATGAAGACCCGGGTTCGATTCCTCGGTACCACATACATAGAAAAAAGCCAGAAGTGGTGCTGAGGCTCAAGTGGTAGAGCTGTAGCCTTGAGAAAGTCCAAGGACAGTGCTCAGGCCCTGAGCTCAAGCCCAGGACTGGCAAAAAAAAAAAAAACAAGTTTATGAGATTTCTCAACTCTATGGAAACCTGGTTGAAATGAGTGAACTCATAGAATCTTATTCCCACTAGGATACAAATAAATGTGGCCTTAGCTAAGTGCCCCATACTTCACCTGAGAGTTAATGCATGCCATCAAACAGAGGTTAGATGACACAGTGAGTCATTCTCCAATTAGATCTAGTTGTCCATCTTTTGATGGGGATGTGAGTGCTTTGGAATTACACTCACATGGTTTTGGCTTCTCAGAAATGGAAAGGAAGGTCATAATATAGGAACTGGAAACTCCTCCATCAGTTAGATATAAATATAAAAATGAGAACATGAACATTGCTGATTACAACACCTTGGCATTTTGGGGGTTACTAAGAGAAAATCACTCTGTAAAAGGTCAATGGTTTAAATATCAGGTAACAGAAATATTTAATTGACCCTGTGCTTTAGGGCCATCTTACCTACTCATAGTCCTCATACTGTTGAACATGCAAATGTAACTTTTATAAAACATATGTCAACCGGAGCTGGGAGTTTGGCCTAGTGGTTGAGTGCTTGCCTAGAATGCCCAAAGACACAGGTTCGATACCACATACATGAAAAAGCCAGAAAAGGTGCTGAGGCTCAAGTGGTAGTAATCTAGCCTTGAGAAAGTCCAAGGACAAGGCTCAGGCCCTGAGTTAAAGCCCAGTACTGGCAAAACAAAAACAAAAACATATGTCAACCAATGAGAAATATGTGCTCTTGGTATTTTGGCTTTAAAAATAATTAGTAAGGTAACTATGAATCTCTACCACTTCTTTCTTGTAGGCTAGTTGGAATATTGTAGTTAAAGTGTATAGACTATCTACAGGTGACAACTGTGGCAAGGCAATGTGTTCTTGGGTTTGTAGCACCAGTACTTAAATTGTATAACACGCCACTCCTCTGATAATTAATTCTACTGCTTATCATGTGCAGAACATTATTCTTGGAAAGTATAGGATACATAGGAAAACAAGGGTACCTGTTGCATCCTACATGTTGAAACCCATTTTATCCTTTTAGAATTATCATAAAGCAAAATATTAAAATCCCCAAAACTCTTTTTTTTTCGGTACTGGGGATTGAACCCAGGACATTGTACTTGCTAGGCAAGCCCTTTGCCTCTGAGCTACATCCCAGCCCCCCCAAAACTCTTGTTTCCAATTCTTGAAGCTCAGCTCAGGAAGCAAAATTTTATATGATCACCTAGATATAGAACCTTTGTGTTTTTAATAACTTAATTTTTTTTATTGTCGGGGTATTCAATAGAGGGGTTACAGTTACATTTGCCAGGTAGTAGGTATATTACTTCTCACACATTGATATGTCTTCTCATGGTTTTTGTATCCTCCTTTGGTTTCAGTGAGTAAATGTCTAGAGTCCTTTCTGATAGTTACAAAAGATTAAAATTGACTTCTTTACATGTATCCTATGTATTCATTGTCTAACTTTTCCTTGTTTTATAGCTACCAACACTGTGTTCATTGCAGCACAATTTATCGTAGCTAAGATATGGAATCAACCCAGATGCCTCTTAGTGGATGAGTGAATCAAGAAAATGTGTATATACACAATGAAATCTATGCTTCCATCAGAAGGAATGGCATTGCCTCATTCATAAGGAAATGGAAAGACTTGGAAAAAAATCATATTAAGTGAAGTAAGCCAAACTTAAAGCAACATAGGATATCTGATTCCCTTCATTTGTAATAATTAGTGTATGTCTAGGACAGTTCTATGGGAGGATCACAATAGCTTAATAGCTATGTACATATGACCTTATGAAATGATGTTAATTGAAATGAGCTCCAAGATATGGAAACAAGAGGAATTTTGCTGCTGTTGTTGTTGTTTGCTTAGTGTATGGTATGCAGTTATTTCTTTTTTTCTTTCATTGTCCTCCCTTTGGCTCACCCCCTGGTGTCACTGCTTATTTTTTTATTTCTGTATCTTTTAATTGTATATAAGTTTATCTGATTGGTGATGGGAAAGAGAATCACTGAAATGATGAGACAGAGGACAATGATGAACCAACACACAGTGATACTCACAAAACACTAAGTTGGAAATGAACTTTACAAGTTGGGGGTAAGAGAATTGGTGGAGAGGGAAAGTGGCAGAAAATGAGAGAGGAGGTAACAATTACTAATGTAACTGTAACCCCTCTGTACAGCACCTTTACAGTTTAAAAATGAAAAAAACATTCTAGATGACTGTTTGCAAATATTTTGAAGTTGTCACATTTTCTAAAAGCAAAAGTTATAAAATTTTATGTATAAACACACCTAAATAGTTCCAACCTATGTTGTTCTAGGGTCAATCCTCAAATTTATTTTTAGTGAGTCTGGTATCTGTAGATCTACGATGATTATGAGATATTTAGAATTTGAGACACTCAGCAAATAGAATTTGATGTCCTTGCTGGCCTGTTAATGAGAGAATGGTTTTTAGTGTGGGCTTCAACAGTTATTATTAACTGCCAAGGAAGATAATGAGATGAGTTGCATTTGCCAAGAATTATATATTTTTATTATTCTTTTGACATGTCAGGAAAACTTGTTTCCTTCCTGTTAAGTCGGAAAAAGGATTTCTGAACTAAGACCACTGGGAAATGTGATGTGGTTGACATAGGAACCATAATCCAAAGACATTTCTAAAAAACAGACAAATATAGCCCCTTTCTAAATGATTTACCAATTTTTTTTCACTTTAACTAAGATACAGGAAAAGTATTTAGGACCAAAAATTCTTGTAACAGCTAGATCATCTGTTGTCTGAACATTATTAACTCTCTGCCTTAGACCAAAGCTTGGCAATAAAGGCAGCCAGATATGAACATGTCATATCATTTGAAGCAGTTCCACAGGCAAGCTTCTGCCCCTTTTTCATTTCCCAACATTTCAGATGGTACTAGAAAGCAAAATCATTCACACATATAAAAATTCTCATGGAAATCTTTTAACTTTTCAAATGTTCCAATTTGATTTAATAATATATTAATCTTTTTGAAAAAATATAAGCTACATTAATTTGGAATGTTGCTTGAGAATCACGGCTAAGTATTTTGTCATTAGTATGTATTAATTACTTAAAGTCTGAGGCTTCATATGTCAGTTTCATGCATAAATATAATACACTTGTATCATTTCACCATCTACATTACACATTTCTGTACTCCTTCTCACAGTCCATTTTCACCTTCCACACTCAATATTTTTATTTTTATAGTTATCTTATTTTTCTTTTTATAAATCTTTTATGAGAGAAAATTGGGATACTTCATCATTGTAAGTCTACTTTATTTTTAAACAAAATAATCTCCAATTCCATCACTTTTTCTTTTCTTTTTTTATTGTCAGCATAATGTATAGAGGGATTACAGTTACATTTATCAGGTAGTAGGTGTATTTTTTCTTACACAATGATACCCCTTCTCATGTTTTTGTCCCCCTTTCCTTCCCTCCCTCTCCCAATCATGTTGTTTTACCCCCTTCTCTTCCCTATTTCAGATAAGCAAATAAATGTATAAATAATATACTAGGTAACAAGTCAGATACAGTAACAAAAAAAGAAGAAAATAACATAGTACATTAAGAACAACAATCACACAGATAAAGCTCTTGTTTCCGTATCTTAGAGGTCCTCTCATTTTCGCCTCACATCGTATAAATCTTTCACCTTTTACTTTTTCTTAAAAACAGCATCATATCATTCTTATTTATACCTGACTGAAATCTCCACTAAGTATACATAACACATACTTTATCCATTCAATTTATGAATGCCTAGCTGGTACTGGAAAAAATAAAAATGCATGATAACCAGTGAAATAGAAGATCTGGATATGAAACCACACAGCTACAACTATCATGCAGGGGGCTAACATTCAGAATCTAAAATAAACTCAAAAATTTAATGCCACACCAAGCAAAGGCTTATGATTGCAACTATTCAGGAGTCTGAATTTGGAGGATAGCAGTCCAAGACATTTGCAGATAAAAGCAAAATTCCTTATCTGGAAAGCAAACATGAAGTCACAAGCACAGAGACATTTGTCTAATAAACTGAAGCTGTGGATTTGATTCTCAATACCACCAAATTAATAAAAAATAAAAATAAATTCTGAGATCAAATAATCGTACTGATAAATGGACAAAGGAACTGAATAGATACTTTTCAAATGAAGATATGCAAATACCCAATGAACTCATGAGGAAAGTTTTCAACAGCTACCTTGAAATTTCTTTTTGCTCAAACCAGAGTGGCTGCCATCAATAAAAACAAAATATAAAACAAATAATGATGAGGATATATATATATATATAATCCTTACATTTTGCTGTAAATAAGTGTGGCTATTATGCACATTGTAGTGGGGTTTCCTCAAAAAATTAAAAATAAAGAAGTCCCAAGATCCAGCATCTATCTGTCTATCTCTCTCACCTCAAAACAATAAATTAGCTTGTTATAAATACCTGAATGGCTTCATTTATTACTACACAGATCATGATAGATAACTTAAAGGTATTTTATATAATGTTCTAGAATCTATTCATCTATTTATCTATCATCAATCTATATTTTTCTATCTATCTATCTATCTATCTTTCATATCTGTATAGACATATATAAAATCTAACTGAAAATACTATATTTTTGTTTAGTAGCCTTATGAGATCTCATTCATATTTTAAGGAATAAATGTTATAACAGACATTCCTCAAAACAGCTTCTATTTTTGTCATGTGAAGTGACAAACAGGCTATATAGACTGGGAGAGAGTCACAGATTTTGAGAGTTATATGACTTGAAATACTTATTTTGGAGGCTTATGGTAGGGGATTGATTAGGAAGGTAAAGGATTATTTCCAACCACATCGAACGTTTCATTGATATCCGAGACCTAGAATTGAAAAAGGTACCAATCCATGCAAGTTCATGCCACTCAACTCCTGAGAAGCTTCAATTGGCAAATGAATTTGCCAATAATGAGTAGAGGATGACAGAAGGATCTTGTAATCTAAACTAGATAGACAGAGAAGTTAAGGGAGAATAAGGAGGCTGGGGAATCAAGGATAGTATGAAGATAAAATTAAAAGTAAATCAGAATAAAAGAAATATCTAAAAACTGATTTTGTTAGTCCCCTTTGCATTACTATGAAGACATAGCCAAGATAGAATTTTGTACAGGAAAATAGGTCTATGTAGCTTTTTTTGGGGGGGGGCAGTACAAATGACTTAAAGCAGACTTGGTGAGAGGTAACAATTGACTGCATTACATAATGACACATCATACATCTAGATGTGGCTATGGAGAGAGCACCAGTGAGGAACAAAGACATGACTATAGATGAGAGACAGACAAGGCAGGCAGGCAGGCAGACAGAAAGACCGACAGACAGATAGAGATACAGACAGGCAGAGAAAGAGATAGAGACCAAGTGAGACAGAGACACAGAGAAACAGAGCCAGAGAGAGACATGCACAGAGAGTCAGTTCAGAATCCAATAATGTCTTTCAAGACATAATATTGTACACTAATGCCATGTCACAAAACTCCATCTTTAAAGATCATAGCTACTCTTAATATTTCCACTCTCAGGACCAGACCTTTATATAAGAACCCATCAATATTTGAGCCATAAAGACACTATATATAAACACTCTATGTCGGAATGTAACATTTCTAAAACAAATGTTTCCTGGGTAATAAAAAATTTCTCTTTGGTATGATGATAGTAGAAACTGAAGATGAGATAGAATTTATAGGAACAAACAGACAAAAATTTACAGGACATTAGAGAAAAAAATTTCTTAAATAAGTACATGGTACTTCTGAGCCCTAAAGGATAGAAAATATGCTGTAATTGAGTATTCATCAGAAATAGCTTAAAATAAAATTACGAAACTTGAAAAAAGTATTTTGCTTTCTCGTAATTATATAATAACAAATTCAATTTGTCAGCTCTCCTTATTTTTTTCAAAGATGTGATTTGGAAATCCTAGAGTTTTTCTTTTTTCCAGTCATGAATCTACTATCATGTTATTTGGAGGGAACTAACATTTCTATCCAATGAAGCCAGAAAGAAAAGAAAGGTATTATTGCACTTTTAGCCAGTACTGGAAGCAGCACTCACACTAGTTCTGATATGGCATTGTCCCAAATAGAGTCACATGGTCACAATTACTTCAAGGGGTTCTCAGGGCATTTACTAAGTGTGGCCAACTCTATCCAGCTTTTGCTTTTGAGTTTTGAAGAACTAGTACTGTCTTGAAGGAGAGGTCATTTTTTGCTTAAGTAAAGATGCTAACTAATTTTTTTTAGTGATAGCAGAGGATTCAGTGCACAGATCAGGGTGTAGTCTGGCATGACTATGAGTCAAAGTCAGAGGACAGACTATCAAGGACATGAGCATGTGATGATACAGAGATCTGCAGACCGTTACATTCTACATGGTATACAGAGTAACCTGGACATGAAGGCATTGTTATTCACATCAAAAATTTCTCTAGGACTCAGGAATACCTTTTAGATACTCTAGACACAGTGAATCTTTGAGTTAATGCCCAGAATCTGTGCTTCTGAAATGTTCAGCTCATATAAAGTCAAGTAGTCCATTCATTTCCATTTTTTGTTAAGGTCTTCTGCAGTATTCTAACACATAAATGCAATTATATGTGATATTGCTTTTCTATTATCCTTTGCTATTGTACACAGCTTTCAGAAGCCTAGATAATGTATCATTTATACTTGATTACATGTGATATTTGTAGTGAGTTCTGCAAAAAATGAGCATAGGTCCTTAGTACATGGAATGGAACCTCCTATTATAATTTTGTACTAATTGGGAAATAAATTTGGGAACCATTATTTTAAATTACAATCAATTTTCCAAAAGTTTAAACTTCAATAAATATGAAGATTGTTTTTAGAGTATAATATGCTAATAAAATACCTTTATAAAGAAAATTTAACACCATATAAGAGATTAATGTTAGTGCGTATGTTAGAAATTCTTAGGAATAAGAGAAGTACTTGGTTGTTTCAGAAAAAAAATGAGTTCAAAGATTCATACACTAGGCCTATTCCTTTTTGGAATAAAACAGTGCCACAATATTTTTGAGAAATTAATGACTGCATGAAATAGTTGCTTAATCCAATTGTTTTTCATCAACCATTGTGTTATTACTATGTTCATACTGCTATCTACATATGAGACTCAGATATTTTTATATTACTGTAATTGAAAATGAAAACCCAGAGAATAGAAAACTATTAATTAAAAAAATGTCCAGACGAGAGAAGATGGTGGAAGACAACAGGGAACCAACAGAACTCTCGCAGGGAAGTGGAGTTTTAGGGTCCCAACAAGTTATCTACATATAAAGAGTCACATCAATTAAGCTATACTTAGGTAGAAATTTATATCTAAGAAGAAAATAATGAGCTAGCTTGGTAAGAAGACAGAATTAAGGGCCTGTTGATGTTGGTGGCAGCAGTGGTGGCACTGACATAAGGAGGTGGGCAGAAGTGACAGTGATGGACACAGCATGCCCACAGGAGTTCCACTTACCTTCAGTGAGAATTAAGGACCAGGAATGGGAATCCACATCCCAGCTGACCACAGATGACCACGGATGGTCATGGGTGGTCCTTCTAAGATATCAGGGTCAACTCAGAGTCGACATGTGTTAAGTTTCTATTTCTCCAGTTCTGTGTTGTTCTCCCAGGTGTGACGTACACATCCCCACCCTTGTTCCAAGAGTCTCTTTTTGGAATGTGATTCTCCCCCTAATTCTGTAGCCCACGTAGTACCTTCTTCTACTATACCTTCTTCTCAGAATTGACTTTACCCCTCAATTCCCATGGTCCATGTAATGGAACCATGTCATGGCTGTGTGACCCACGTGACTGACCCCTAAAAGTCTGTTTATATTCCATTCACACCTGTCCATTGCAGCTGCTTCCATTTCTGCTTGGAGCAGCCTGGCGGGTTCTGTCCCCCCCAAAAGTGTTGAGCTCACCTCTCATTTCTTACAATCCTACACACCAAAGGAAAGTGTGAGTACCCCCACAAAAGACATCCTCCTTCCCAGGGAACAGCATTTGGAAGAAAACCTTCAGCCTATTCAAAGAATACCATTTCTGAAAGTGGCATGGAGCCTGATAGAGCACTTGACCAGAAACACTTGCTTGGATAAGTGATGTCAATTTTTTTCTTTAAAACAATAAGATATATTTATTTTAATCTTACTTTATTTTAGAAGAAGTAAAAGAAACATGCAAATTAAAGCACCCCACAATTTCCTCTCCCAAGATGCTTGATCTGATCCCAAACTTAGACAATGTAGCAGGGTTATAAAATTAACCCACAAAAAATATCAGTCCCTTTTGTATGCCAACAGCGAGAAGAGTGACACTGAACTCAAGAAAGCAACTCCTTTTGTAAAAGCCTCAAAACTAAAAATCCTATTAATTAACTTAATCAAAGATATGAAGGACTTCTATGATGAAAAATTTAAAAACCTGGAAAAGGAAATTAAAGAAAATTTGAGGAAATGGAAAAACCTCCCATGTTCCTGGATTGGGAAGATTAATTGTGTGAAAACGGCAATACTGCCAAAGGGTATCTGCAATTATTAATTTTTCGTTCTTTTCCTCTGGTTTATTCCCTCATCACGGCTTTTGATTTCCATATCCTTTTTTTGTATATAAGTTTATCTGGTTTGGAGAAGGGAGGAGGAATCAGAGAAACAGTGGAACAAAGGTTGAACAAATTCAGCAATGATACTCACTAGACTTTACGTTGGAAATGAACTTTACAACTTGGGGCCAAGTGGGTTTGGGAGGGGAAGTGTTGGGAGAAAATGAGGGAAGGAGTAATGTTGCTCAACACAAAATGTACTCATTAATTTGCATACCTGCTAGCCATAACAGGTATGTTATAACCCCTTCATACATCTCCTTTACAATAATAGTTAACTTAAAAAAGAATTAAATCAATTATGAAGCAACTATAAAAATGAAATTTAGACATGTAGCTCAAGTGGTAGACCTAGCATGTTCATTGCCCTAAGTTTAATCTTTAATACTGCCAAAATAAAAATCTTAACATAATGTTTATTTAGCTATGATCAAATACAGAATTACTTTCATAAAATTAATAAAGTATTTCATCCATTCAAAAGATTAGAAGGGGACGAGAGTTTGGCCTGTTGGTAGGGTGCTTGCCTAGCATGCATGAAAACCCGGGTTCGAGGCCTTGGTTCCATATACATAAAAAAAGCTAAAAATGGTGCTGTGGCTCAAGTGGTAAAACTTTAGCCTTGAGAAAGCCCAAGCACAGCACTCAGGTCATGAGTTCAAGCTCTGGGACTGGCAAAAAGGAAAAAGAATAAAAGAAACAAAGATTAAAAAACAGAATTTAGAGTGTCTGTTGTCCTTAATGTACTATGTTATCGCTCACCTCTTTTGCCATCCCTTGGTTATCTCATATTGTTACAATTTTTCACCTTGTTATCTGATGTATTTTATATGTGCTTAATTGGTTATTTGAAATTGGATAGGGAAGCGGGAGGAGAGTGGGAGGGAAATGGGGACCATGTCATGAGAAAGGGTATCAATGTTTGTGAAGTTATGCACCTTCTATCTGGTAAATATAAAGTAACCCTTCTATTAATCATAATAAAAATTTATTTAATAAAAACAGAATCTACTACTGCCTCATAGGTATTGTTTCCTATTTTTTTGGTGAATAACTGAAACTTCATTCACTGAAATATATGTTTCAATTTAATTTTTCTCTCCCAATCTCTTAAAGTTATTGATTTTCAATTAAGCACCTATTACACAGTCCAGTTTAGTAGATTTCTGATCTTCCTTCTTTTGTAGTAGCTGATTTTCATGATCTACTTATTGCCTTTTCCACATATTAAGATTTTATAAAGAATGAAATGTAGATAGAGGGAAAAGCTATATTTATATGTCCACTGAGACCCCCATTTCTTTCTTTCTTCAAAGATATATTTTTAAATATTCTATCAAATGCCCAATAAGATATAAGCTACAAGGAAGAGAGGGACTTTGTACAGAGAAACTATAGTTAGATATTGAGTTGCTCCTAGTTAGAAGCATAAAAGAATGTACAGTTCTTATAAAAGATATATAGGAAGAAAAGACCAATCTTCAAAATTAAAAAAGAAAAGGTAAAAGATGGTCTGATCTGTTGTCTGCTTCTGTTTAATTGGCGTCATCCAGTTTAACTCAGAATAATTAAAAAGACTAAGAAGTTAACATCCTCAGTTGGCTTATGAGTTTATGCAATATTGTCAGCAAATCACATAAGCAGCTGAGAAAACACATCTACTGAGTTAGAAGGCTACAGAATGGAAGATGTCTGAGAATAATAAATCACAGAGCTAAGGCAGAGGATGAAGATCAGGATGAAACTTATACTAAGACACTAACACAGATGGAGAGAGAATAATTTCAAACAACTGATTATAAACACAAACATTTAAGACATAAGAAATATTGGTTGATGAAGAATAAGATTTTTCATACAAATTTCAAGGGGCAATTTCTATTTCCATAGGTGTATATAAGAAAAATAATAAAGTTGTCCTTAAATATTTTAGTCAGAGAACCTACACATTTTCATACTTTAAATTCAGATGAAAAAGAATACAAATCTCTGAGGAGAAAAAGATTTTCATTGACAGCTCACTTCTGGAAATTTCTTGGAAATATTGTTATGTGTGTTCTAAATTCATATTCATCTTTAAGTCCTTTTCAATTAATATGTAGTCTTGAATAGGGCTAGTAGAAATTTTTAGGGAAGAACACCAAAGAAAGTACCAAGATGATGCAAGTTCTATGCTTTTGTATTTTTTTTGCCAGTCCTGGCCTTGAGCTCGGGCCTGAGCACTGTCCTTGAGCTTTCTCAAGGCTGGAGCTCTACCACTTGAGCCTCAGTACCACTTTCAGCTTTTTCTATGTATGTGGTACAGAGGAATTGAACCCGGGTCTTCGTGCATGGTAGGCAAGCACTCCACCACTAGGCCAAACTCCCGCCCCAGCCCTATGAAATTTTATTGAGTTTTAAAATATTTTTGTTCTGTTTCTACAGAAAGAACTATTGGAATTTTGAATAATGGAATCAAATCTGCACATCATTGATTGCAGTGTGGACACTTATTCACAATGTATCATCAAATCAGGAACCCCAGGAACCCCATACTTAACTCATGAGCCACAATATAAACAAGTCTTTTCCACCAATTTCATCCTCCAGTAAGGCTTTATCTTCTTAAAAACAAACAAATGACATTTACTAATGCAGAATCTAGGCAGACAGTACCTTTTGGTGCAAGTATAATGATACCAAGCATACTTTATCACATGCTCCTGTGAGATAATTCTTTCATGTAGTAATATTGTTCACATCTTGACAAGCAATGTTTGGCATGTTTGCAGAATGTTTCGTGTGGCATAGATTTGTGAGACATGTAAAAATGAAGAAATTGAAATCCAGTGTGTGTTATGAGATGTAGTGAATACATGTCTTAGAGAATAGGAGGATAGATAAATCTTCAGTAAAAATAACTGGGTAGAGAGCTACCTGAGCAAGTGAGTTTAGGTTAAAATCTGGGAAACATGAAAGAGCATGTCACATAAATAGTGTGATAACCTCAGAATGTACTCGTCTTTTTTCTATAATAGACTTATCACACAATTTCCTTTTCTAGAACTGTATTGAACTGCAAAATTTCTAAGGGCACCAACTGTGAGACAAACTTAATACATAGCTATCTGAAATAAATTTAGGGAAAAGGAATGTGAAGACAAATGTAGGTATCGCATGCATGAAGAGTCTTCCTAGTATTTTCCACATTAATCAACCTTGGGAGATTTTACATCGCTTTCTTGGTGATCAAAAATCACTCATATTTCACACAGCAATGAGACTTTACCCTTCACCTAATGTTCTTTAAAAGTGCTTGCTGCCATTTTCCTCGGTAGCCTTATGTGATGCATCATACCTCTCTCACTCTCTCTGTACTGGATTTTTTTCCCCGCTAATAAGCTCTGTGCTTGTTAACCTAGCAAGCAGATATTGTCCACTCCTTTCTCCCTGCCAGAATAGCTCAACCTTCATTACGAAGGTTGAAAAGTCTTGGTGCTCATTTTCCCATTCTCCTTTACAGCAAATACACTGGTAAATTATTCTCTTTTTCCAACAGGGCACAAGCGTAACATTTCTAGGAATATCTTTTTCCTTTAAAAGAAAATACCTAGGTATAGAACATTCTTCTCCTATTTTACTATCTTTAAAAGTTGGCATATTTAAGATGTGCTTCTAGAAGCCTTTATAGCCTTTTATAAAGAACATTACAGGCTTCTTTGCCATTACTGAATTTCTGCATTAACTAAGCCAATAAGCACACAAAACCAGACTCTCTGCAATATAAGATTGTTTGTAGATTCAGTGAGTTGAAAAAAATATGACTAAATGTTCTAATTCCTACAGTTGTAATATTTATTTGTATAACTCAGGTCTTAAAAATCATGACTCTGTGATCTTGGATGCAGTTTTTTTCATCACGACCTATCTCAGCTTTCTCGTCCATATGGTGTGGATAGCAATATCACAGAAGTTTGTTATGAGGATCAATGAAATGAAATTTATTAAGTATTTGCACTAGTACTCACGAGGGACTAGGTAAAGAGGCTGTTCAGTGTTTATTCTTCATGCTATCTTAATTCACCTTCTTTAATTTTCTGTTTCTGCTATTTACAGTTCTTCTTACCCTTTCCATCTTGATCCTGAATCAATCAGGCTTTTTTCCCCATCCCTATGAAGATCATCTTCATGTTGATCTTCTTCCTCTCCCTCTTTCTTCCTCATCTTCTTCCTCTTCTTCTTCTCCAGTCTTGGGGATTGCCCTAGGCATTCTCCTTGAGCTTTCTTAAGGCGTTCTACCACTTGTGCCACAGCACTACTTCCAACTTTATCTGTGTATCTAGGAATTGAACCCATAGATTTCATGAATGCAAGGCAAGCACTCTATCACTAGGCCACACTCCTGCCTTAATGGTCCATTTTTGCTACCGTATTAAATGAAAAGAGGATAGCATTTCATAATTAGTAATTATTTTGTTAAATAATATTTTCTCTGGTTCCCAAGCTATTTCACTCAGTTTATTTCTGTTTACTTTTCTAACTAGTTCATTTGTTTTTATTTTTGTTTATTCTTCATGGCTCCCGGAGTGACTCAGCTTCTTTACAATACAAAAGAAAAGAAAACCCCACAAATATATTCCTACAATAGTCAATGGCAATAAAATGAAATAGAGACCTCTTAGTTTGTCCCAGTTAAAACTGGCATAGTATTCTTACTTTCAAACTCTATCGTCATACCTGTCTGTCCATCTATACAATAGGTTTTACTTTTAATCCGGTCAATAAAAGAAAACCACTTTAAACCATCAATCTTTACCTCCTGTTTGACAATTCCAGTAGGAAAATAGATTTATGGAAAGTGAAGGGTGCTAAAAGTTTAAAAAATAAGTATTACTTTTCTCCTAAGTTTTTCTATTCAAGATACATAAAAATTTAATGATCAAAGTTTATAGGCATATTTAATTTTAAATAAAAATAAATGCTCACTGAGGACCTGAAATTTTTGAATATGCTTTTTTGAAGATAGGGATGTGATGAAAATTTAAGGGAACTTTGTTCATAAGTAAATGAGAATTATAATGTATACCTTTCACCTAATCCCAAGAACACTTAGATTTTACAGTAAAGGGTTAGAAACACTTCTATTTCATATTTCATATGGCATCAATGGTTAAAAATACTTTATGAACGATTCATATACACATAAATATGAGAAAACTCATTGAGAGGTCATGGTAGCATCGTATAAAATCAAGGATTGAGCACAGAGACTAAATTATTAAAGTAAGACATGATGTTAAGAGAATTTGTCAGATTACTAAGATTTGAAAACCTAATTGAGAGCTGAAAATGTAATACTTAAGTGAATTACAGACTGTACTGAAAGGAAAAAATATCTTTCTGCTAATGCCCACAGAAATATCAAATGAACTCCCTGACCTGAACATTTACATGACTTTGTATTAGTGTATTTGCCGTGTCCAGAATTGTAATGTATTAGGAATCAGAGAAATGTTTTAAAGAACCAATAAGGGATCCATTTAAAATATTTTAAAATATTCATTTTTTATTTAAATTTTAAATTATTTAATGAACAAATATTCTGGATTTTCTAAGAAAATTTTTATTTCAAACTCTTTATCCAATGATGTTCAGTGGATTTATTTTCCATTTTTTGTTTCAGAAAAATATTCTTTCTCTTTTCTAAGTTTATGAAATATATTGCTTCCACAAAATCCATTGATGTTTTGAAAAAATTAAATTCATATAACATCTTCTTCTAGACACTGAAATTATTATCTCAAAATATTTCATTTTTTTCTATTGCTTAAAAAATCTGAAATTTCGCAATGTCTAATAATATAAAGATGACTATATCATATGTTCATGTAGAAATATTACTATAATTCAATTCAAATGCACTTTTTCTATTTTTAGCTATTTCTAATGGATTCTGAAATTGGTTTAATGGATTTCATTTAGTATTTATAATTAAAATATAAAAATATAGGTTATAAGGGAAGATAACAGATACTAAACTTTTTCACACATTATAAGAAAAATAAAATTTCATAAAAGTATTTAGTATATAAATGTAGTGACTTATGCTTAAGCCATATTACTTATTATGGGCCACAGCTTATTTTCTAAGAAATCACTGATGGACATGTCTGGCTAATTTCATTAAGTGCTTAGTACGCTCCTTTCTAGTGAGTAATGAGCATGAATTCTTCTTAGTCTTGACCAGGATTCCATGAAGTGAGTAGCATTATTATTATTATTATTTTTGCCAGTCCTGGGCTTGAGCTCAGGGCCTGAGCCCTGTCCTTGGACTTTCTCAAGGCTAGCACTCTACCACTTGAGCCTCAGCACCATTTCCGGCTTTTGTCTATGTATGTGGTACCAAGGAATCGAACCCGGGTCTTCGTGCATGCTAGGCAAGCACTTTAACCACTAGGCCAAACTCCAGGCCCCATGAGTAGCATTATTATTACTAATGTGTTAGCATTGTTATTACAATCATGAATTATGAAGATCTACAAACTACAACTTCATAAAATTAGGATGATCAAGGTTACAAAATGAATAAATGGTAAAAATAGGTTTCAAACCCAGAGTGAAGCCCCCCAAGTCTGATGTTTTACAGTATGTTAGATTCTGTGTACCATAGCAGTTCTTACGCCAGTGCATAACACATATGACAATAGGTTTGTCCTATTAAATAAGTCATTTATTAAAATGGACTATGTTACTAAAAGTCTTCTACCCACAGTTTGGGTAGAAAGACTCAGTTTGGATTCACTAGACTATAGTGCATCATGTTGTAAACAAAATGTCAACAGAAAAGATAATACCATCATTGAATACTAGTAAAAATAATATTCAGTATCTAATATGTACATACTACTATACTAGAAATGGATGCAGTGGGAAACACAGAGGATCCGTCACACATAATATATGAGTGGAATTTCTTATTTCAAAGCAGTTTGAAAGACAGTAACTACAAAAATGTGCTTGAAAGTGGCAGTGTTACTATTTGCTTTATGTGCTTTTTGTTCCATAAATGTGATTTACAAAAAGAAATGTAGTAGCTTACTGAATGAAATCATTTTGATAAAGGAACATATGACATGACTAGTGAGAGATATATACATCATAGATATACTGAAAATAAAATATAAAAATCATCTTAGTACTGGGATAATTATACACCATTCTTCTTTGCATGATAAATTGGCTCTCCTAAGAATGTGGATATCTTCACCCAACTTTCTGCTTTTCAAATTTCTCGTGTAGAAAGAAAAGATATTTAAAGTAGATCACCTAGTTTATTTTGGGCTTAACGTTTTTCAAGACATTGTCCATTGGGCCAAGAAGAAATAAAATGACTCAAGAAATAAAATTAATTGGTAATTTATGGAGACATAAATTTATCTTTCCTCTACAGTTCAACTGCAGACATTAAAAAAATAAGAATTTTGTCTCATTGCTAGTGAACAACTTTTCTCTTCTAGACTTGGTTCTTTGAAAGATTCAGTTCTAGAAGGTGATTTTATGGGGAAAAACGAGACATAAATAAATGAAGCAAAGATGAATGAAGGGATGATGGGTGAGGGAGAGATGATGAAGCATCTGAATGTCGGGTGGCCTAGAATCCATAAGTTAAAACTGCCAGTAAACTTTCCAGCTCAAGAAAAAAACTAGTTTGCTACATTATTGCACAGACAGAACAATACTTCTAAGTTTCTAAAGACTGGAAAGCTTAGCATTCATGATCCACTAAAGATCCATCCAAGGTCTTCCATCATTTCTTAGGTACCATTTCATCTTTGGCTTTTCACTAAATCCTTAGCATAAAGGAGTAGAGAGCTACACTCTCTGCATTCAGATTTCAATGGTTTCTAAGAAATGAAATAAAGAAAAAAATGTCAGGCAATGGCATTTTAGCCATCTGATTTTTTAAACCAAGACTTACCTTTTGCTCATAAAATACTGGGTCAAAACTGTGTTTTTAAAACATTTTCTGAGTACTAGACCTATTTTTATGAGGTGAATTTGGGTATTCTCACCATTGAAAATAAAGTTTTAGTAATGGCTTGGGAAGATATCTAAAATAATATATAAAATGAATAAATGCATTAAGGCTGTCTCTGTACCCCTTAAAATGCAGGCCACACACAAGAATATAGAAACATGAACAGTTGTGCCTAGAAGAGAAATGATAATAGACCAAAATAAAATCCTGAATATTTGGGGAATATTTTACTCTTGGTTAGAAAACACTGTTCATTTGGTGCAGAAGGAATGACTTATTGAGTAACTGACAGCTGTGGCCTCTGAGGCCATTTGCTCTCACAGGAACCAGAGTCAGATTTTAGTGATGGGGCTGCTAGTGTAAATCTTTACAATCTGAGGTCATGCTAATCACCTGAAATCCATTTGTCAGACAGATAATGCAAAGAAGTGTCTGTTAATATTGAGATTAAAGACTTGGCTAACATGGATCCTGGACCACATAGCTTTCGAGCCAGAAGATGTAGAAGAAATCTATTTAGAATGGATGTGAGCAGGCATTTATTAAGTATGCTAGGTCTTGCTGCTGAAAGCTATATATGATTGAAATTAGCAGTGTGTTCAGAGTTAGAGAAGTCAATGAAGGAACACTGCCAGTTGTCAGGGGCACAGGAGAACAGGAAAATATCTATTTCTTTTACTGGCTCAGCGCCAGAGCTTATCAGCTAGGGTGGGGAAATGCTTATCACAGTTATGAAAACTCCCAGATGACACTCCGCTGCCTTCAGGATGATGTCCACTTCGGTCTTTTTCAATGCCTGTTTTGCTAAGCTCTACTCATCTCTAGCACCAATACAAACACAAATTGATTACCTGTAACATCTCTTCTTACCAATGTACTTAGTTGGGGACATTTTTCTTTCTGGTTTGTGAATGTACTAGCTCCTACACAGCTTCTGAAACGCATGCAGCAGAGACAGGGCAAAAGTATTGTGGTTCCTAGCAGGAACTTGTCACTGATCTGTATTGAAAGCCTTTGTGCCTTTCAATCTATCCTCAGAACTCTTGCTTTATATTATGATTAGTGTTCTCAGAAAGAGAGCAACCTCCAAGGCCTGGAACCATATGGGCATGGGACTGTTTGCTTCATGTCCTCTAGGAAACCACTCTTCCCACCCAGCACACACTCCCCTTCCTGACCCCAGTTACTGCAGTTTTTCTGACAGAAGCTCCACAGCTCCCAGTTTCTAGGAGGACAGGAAAAGATGGTAGAGTAGAATGACTTCGGAGACAATGCAACAATATCATCACAAATGTGCTTGTGAAAAGCTCAAACTGTCCATTAGTCAACATTTAAAATCACTTGATTTTATTATTGTGTAACAGTTTACCACAAAAGGAAAGAAGCTGGTGTAGATTGTGTGCCTTTAGATTCAGAAAGTCTTAATTACAGAGAAATATGCTTCCATTCTGAAGTCTGCAATTAATGCTACAATGGCATTTTGCCTTGTCAACTTTATTATGTAGGGAACAGTTCCAGAATACAGCAGACTTTCTGGCTGGGCCTTTTGTTTATCAAATACTTTATATATTGACATTTAAAATTTTGCTTGAGTTTAGATGGTCACATATTATGCAAAAAATGAAAGGATTGTAACTTTTTCTAAATCAGGAGAAATTCAATATCTAGTTCACTGTTCATTTTTATCTCTATGTAGTAATAGTAAAAAATAAATTTCTAACTTCCAAATGCCTTTCCAGCTTTACTGCTGGTAATGATGATGGGTTGTGTTTTGTTAGCAGCATTTCTGATTATAATCCAGTTCAGCCATTTTCTCTTCTATCCTTATGTTGTGCAAGAAGGATATGAGCAACTGAAATTGTATACTCATGGTATGTGAATTGCTTTTTTATATAGTCTCCCTCATGATTATCATTAAGAAAAAAAATCAGAGTAAGACATTATAAAAATAAAAACATGAAAATCAAGAATGAGAAGTTCTTCAAATGTGATCTAGCATACTGACATTTGAGGATGAAATCAAAGAAAATATAAAAATAAATAGTAAGAAGAATATGGCTGATAAGAGTTGAATATTTGAAACTTGTGTTAACAATTTGTTATTCAGCTTTATCTAGGAACAAAGGGAGAAGTATGCAACAGAATGAAACTAAAATGTAATTTGATACGACTGTCAACAGCTAACTCTGTCAACTGATCCCTTTCCACTAAAGTGACATTGGTTTTAGTAGAGTAATTACTGGGGCAATCCATTTCATATTTAGTCATATACTTTTTTGCAGATAGAGACAGCAGTTGGCTTGATACTCTCTTAGTAATATATTTTTGAATCCTTTTGTTTGTGGTTTTGGAACAAAGGCTTGCTGTCATTTCTACATAGCACCAAGATAAGTAAGACAAAACCATTCTCTGATTATAAACTGGCTTAAAAATTCTTAGTTTTGAGGATAAATTAAACTTTATTTTTTTCTGTCCTAAGCTTGCATCATTACTTTTTTCACCCAATGAGTCTGGTTTTCCATGTTTCCCATATTACTTTTTACTATTTAAGATACCAATGAGAATACTTACTCAATTTGTTCACTATAATTGTTAATAGCCTTCTATGTGTGAAACACATACTTTTCTTCACACGAAATTGAACATATATCAGGAAAAGAAGTAGATTCACTGATATCCGAAAGAAAAGATACTATATGCTTTTTAATTAAGAGTAAGCCACAGCATCTATCCTGAACGTCATAACCTAAGATATGATAAGGACACCTCTCAGCTATGCTGATCTCTGCTCTATTCACAATAGCCTGACTATGGAAACAACCCAGATGCCCTACTGAAGATGAATGGGTACAGAAAATGTGGTAAATATACATATGTATACACACACACACACACACACACACACACACACACACACACAATGGAATTCTACATAGCCAACAGACAAGATAAAATAATGGTATTTGCAAGGAAGTGGATGAATCTAGAGCGAATCATGTTGAGTGAGACAAGTCAAGACCAAAGGAACAAAAGGATCATGGTATCCTTAATATGTAGCTATTAGATCCAAACAGTATGAGGACTCAATATTTGCATATCCAATGCTATGGACATGGTATTGGAAATATAAACACAACTACATAGTCATAAAAATTTATGACTCTATGGACATAATGTTTTATTAATAGATTAATATGTATATATGGCATGCAAACCCTCAGCCTAATATTAATTATGTTCTAAAATCTAAGTGCCAGTGATTATATATAGAGATTCCCTTCTTGAAATCTTGTTTGTTATATACATCATTTGAAATATCAATGTCAATAAATTCTTTAATAAAAGTCTATAATGGAAAAAGAAAAGAGTAAGCCACAGGCAAGCCACTTCCTGATAAACTGTTTTTGGCCCTTCCTGGGGCTTGAACTCAGGGCCTGAGCTCTGTCCTTGAGTTTTCTCAAGGCCAGTCCTTTACCACTTGAGCCTCAGCACCACTTCCAGCTTTTTCTATGTATGTGGTAGTGAGGAATTGAACCTGGGTCTTTGTGCATGCTAGGTGAACATTCTACCACTCGCCAAACTCCCGACACCCTGGGAAACTTTTTTATGTATCAGTATTTAGGATTACCATGAGAATTAAATTTCTCATGTTTGTAACACATGTGTTTTTTTGTGAAAAAAAGCAAAAAAAATTGGTTGGGATATTAAGAAACAGAGACCTAAAAAATTAGCACATGGCTCTCATAATGTGTTGCTAGCTCATTGTCCTAGCTACCTCTAAAAAGAAGCTCTTCAGTGTTTTATTGAGCTGTCAAAATTGTCTTTCAAAGTTTGGCTTTGGCTCAGCTGTGGATACCTGAACTCTACGATTTAACCTGCTCAGCAGGGCACAACTGTCAATCTGTCAGAGCCACAGAACTATGAAACAGATCTCTTGTACACCTAGAAGTTAATCCATTGTTACTAGAAGCCTGTGGTAGACATTGTAATATACAAACATATCATTGCTAGAGACTCATTTTGTGCATTGCTTCTTTGCTTCTTTAAAGAACACAGAGAAGTGGCTTTTGTATCTTGAAAAGTATGATTATTTATTTCTATTAGGTTAATGGAATGGCAATGAAAGTAATTTTTTTAAAAGACTTCATTTTATTTCATTTTGTCTTTATTCATAGTAATGGTAGTGCATTCTTGCATAATGAATTCATTCAAGTTAATTATTATGGTGATCTTTAAGAAAGGTAAGTTTGGGCCTGATTTAGTAAATAAAATAAGTGTATACACCTAAACATGAATAGCCTAGGCACTAGCATGCAGAAAGAAACAAAGGACATATCCTGAAGAACCCACAGGAGCGGGTACTTTTAAATATAATCAGAAAGTTCTTATGCCTTTATATTTTGATGTACAAATTTTGATGTACAAGTACTTTGCCTTTTATTTTTCTTAAGAGTGTGGTTTGTCTTAATCGTAAGTTGTAAATGGCAGGATCTGTATCTGTGTGGCTTCTTTTTCATGTCACTGTGTATATCCATCTTGTTTATTAGAATTTTTATTGTTGTATTTGGCCTTTTCTAATATATTATGTACTTCTTCAGATGGTGAGCTTTGCTGTCATGCTGCTTCTTTATCCTTGTGCTTAACATATTGTCTGGAAAATATTAGCTCATAATAGTAATATATAGAAATCAATTCATCATTGATATCTATTCTCTTATGGGAAATAGATTATTCTGTGATTGTTGTTCTTAATGTACTATATTATTTATCTTCTCTTTTGGAGCCCTTATCATTAATCTCATGTTGTTACTGTATCTGATTTTGTTACCTGGTATATTGTATATATATTTATTTGTTTATTTGAAATAGGAAAGGGAAGGGGGAGAAACAAGATGATTGGGAAGGGATAAAGGATAGGAAATGGAGACAAAAACATGAGAAGGCATATCCATATGTGAGAAGTAATGCATCTACTACTTGATGGATGTAAATGAAACCCCTCTATACATTATCCCAACAAAAAAATCTTTGAAAATTGGGGGAAAAAAACTGTCATGATGCTAAAAACAAGAGTATTCCAATACTGAGCAAAGTTGTTTTAGTGTGTTTTACAAATACAAATTCTTTCACTATAAATTCCATTACTAAAAATTCATGTATTTGTCTTGAAGATCATGTGTATTAAATTTAAAATTATTTGAAATGCCAAAATTTTAATAAAAATATGTGAGTATTGATCTATAAAATGATTATAACTGTACAGTTATGAAAATTCTTAGAAAAGACTAACCCACATACATAAGAAATAGGCACAAATGTAGAACAAAAAGTAGAACAAAAACATTTGTGAAGCTTTTCAATTAGTTAATCATACTTTGACATATTTCTCATATGATCATCCTGAAAACTTGGTGGCACATTGGAATCAAGTCTCCTTATTTTACAGAATCTGGGTCTCAGGAAAAATAATGACTCAGTAAAAGAAAAAAATATTAATAGCTCAATTCAGGACACACACACACACACAAACTCTCTGTCTCTCTCTCTGTCTCTCTCTCTCTCTGTCTCTCTGTCTCTCTCTCTCTCTGTCTCTCTCTCTCTCTGTCTCTCTCTGTCTCTCTCTCTCTCTCTCTCTCTCTCTCTCTCTCTCTCTCTCTCTCTCTCTCTCTCTCTCTCTCTCTCTCTCTCTCTCTCTCTCTCTCTCTCTCTCTCTTTTTCTTGCTACCAAGAAAAAGGCAGGAAGGCTTAGATTTATACTTGCTTTTCAAATCCCCTTATTTTTATACTAAGGGAAGGATCTTGAGTCTCAAGAATAGATGTCAACAAAGAACCAGACAACTATGATAGATTCTTATTTCTAGGCTATAGTATGAAAATTCACAACCGAGCCCAATGCAACTGCTAGAGCACAACCTGTCTCTTAGCTTTCTCTAGCTGCAGTTGGTATTTCTGTAGCACTTCATTTTTATCATGTCTCTACCCTTCAATAGACACACTTGATTGACACATTTCTCCACTCTTACATGAAAGTTTACATTAAAATTCAGTATAACAATTTTCAAACATTGAATTCACTCTTTCATATCTCTTCCGAAGTCTTATCTTTCAACCCCACATTCAAACCTATGTTGGGAATTCCTTCCCATCGCTGACAGAATCTTGTGTCTTCTATCCTACACACACTTAGTTTTTCTCTCTTGTGTGACTATGTGGTCTTTCCATATTTTTATTTAAACATCAAAGAAACAATTCATAGAGCCAGGAACAGATGAAAGGAAGGAACTCATCCTTTTCTTTGATGAATTAAAACATAGTAAAGGAAAATAGAGATCATTCAATTCAATGTGGAAAATGATGAAGCATGAATTAGACATTATGACATTTTCACTCGTGTAACTGATATATATATCTATCATTAATACATCTGTGGATGGAGTCAAGGCCAATAAGAATGCCAAATTTCTAATGACTCTCAATAGCCCATGAACCTACATCTTTTTAGTGGAGCCAGAACTAATTCATATTATCCAAAAGACAAAAGAGATTCATTAAATATCTCGTGATGGCTAGAGAAAAAAAAAACCTATGAATCTGATCATGGAAAGGTTTAAGCCCAACTGGCTTAAAACGTTCCATACGTTGAACAGAGTAGACCTGGATGTATAAGAAGTACAGGGAAGTGTTATTAACATAAATATTTTAATGTCCAATTATAATGATGGAAAATATAAACCTCTAGGTTTCCAAAAAATTTTTGTGATCTAAGACCAATATAGAAGGTACATCTGGGCAATGTTTGAGTTACTTGAAGTGGATAAATCACATGTGAATAAAGTATGTTGTAGATAGATCTTCCTGTTAAATGATCGGAGGGAAAATTTAGTGGATGCAAGCAAGAGAGAATAGCTTTAGCCTGGAGAATTCAAATCCTGGAATGCCTCAAAAAGTTGCTGTTCCAAAGCCTCAGTAAACAGCTGCCTGGAAGCCACAAGCAAGCTCAGTATGACCTTACACCCAACCACAGGGAACTGCTACTCGGAGCTGCTATTATCCCACATGGAGCCCTTGCAGAAAGCTGGCAGGATCCCATGAGCATAAATAAATATCAGAGAGATGTCATTTCATAAACAAGCATAAGCATTTGTGAACACAGTGAGCGGTCTGCTTGTCCACACTTTTGGTGATTATAAGAATTACTCATATATACCCTACTTACCCACCCCTCTAACACTGTAAGCAATCCCAGCTCCAAAGCAGCCACAAAACAGAACCAATCTCTATCCTTTTCCCACTGGTGAAACATCAGCTCACTAATCATGTACCCCTCACCAGCAGACTCTCATTTCACATGATTCTCATTTTTTCTGAAATCTTTAACATACTATTCTTCTCACAAGCACAGAGTCTTCATATCTTTATAAATCTCCAGCTATAAGAGCCTTAAAGCTTACTTCCTTATATATTACTTTCTTCTATTTCTATCATTGGACTCCAGGTTCTTGTTTACCTAGATAGATTCTTGTTTGCCTAGAGATCTATTTTGTCAACTATTCTTTTAATAATATTCTCAAGTCTCTTTCCCTTAGCCTTTTCCCACATGACATTAACTAGCAAGTTTCAAATGTGGATAAGACTTGTATTCCAGTTTCCATTTCATTTTCTTTTTCTCATCTTTCTCTCTCTTTCTTCCTTTTTTTCCCTTTCTTTCTCTCTTTCTCTCTCTCCCTCCCTCCTTCCCTCCCTCCCTTCCTCCCTCCCTACTTTCCTTCGTTCCTTCCTTCGTTCCTTCCTTCCTTTCTTCCTTCCTTCCTTCCTTCCTTCCTTCCTTCCTTTTTTCTTTTTCCAGTCATGGGGCTTGAACTCAGCAGTGGCTGGGGTGCTATCCATGAGCTTCTTTCTGTTTAAGGCTAGTGTTTTACATCTTTAGCCATAGAGCCATTTCTAAGCTTCTATTTCTTTCCTTCACTGGGCATATATTGATGGCGATAACCACAATATTCAACTACTGTACTTGAACTAAATTAACATTCCTGAGGCTTCTTTATTCTTCCAGAAAGCATGTCTTCTTAGCCCTGCAAGTTCACAGCCGAACCTCTACAGCTTCACCCTTCATTACTCATACCTTCACTTTTCTTTAAACTAATATTATATTTAGTTAAGACCACCAGTATTTTGTTTCCCACTCACCATAACAGAGTACAGTGCACTAACTCCCAATTTATTTGATATTCACCGCCATGAGTGCATTATATCTTTGCAGCAAAGATATAGTTTGGATGATACTACCAGAATGCTTAATATCTTTCAATAGTTGTCCATTATATATAGAATAAAAACTAAACTTGTTTCTCAAAACTTCCAGAAACTTCATGCCTAGCCTTTTCTGTCTCTTTAATCTGATGATAATTCACACTAGTGCTTTTCACACTTTTTAAAAAAATGCCAACCTTTGTCCAACTTTGAATGCTATTCTTTGCCTCTGGAGCTCCTTGTCAACATTCTGTTACTACCAAACGTGCGGTTAAATTTTTGTCTCAATTCGCATCTTTGGAAAATATCTTTTCCTAGGCCAGTCCTTCTTTACCAATTGTATTCTTAAAGTTGTTTTTTATTCTTACCCTCTGCCTCCACCTTATGCTTATTTCCTATGCTATATAAAAGCTAAAATAAAAATGGCATTATTCCTAAATCAGACACAATAAAATGATAAATTGTTTCTTTTATCCTCCACAAATATGGATAGGGAAAGGGAGGCAAAGTTCTCACCATTTGTTCTATTTTGGGGTGGAGGGATTATTTTTATACATCATAGCAGGTTTTTCAATTGTATTTTCTCCTTACTGAAATGCATTACCCTAAACTAAAAGAAAGGGGGTCATAAATAGAGGGGCTACTTCATTCCCATTCATTGTTTATGTATATAGTACATGTACAACATACATATATATAATATTTATATATGTACACTATATAGGTAGTACATGTATAGTGTATATACTATAGTGTACATATAGTATATATGCACTATGTGGTATACATAGTAAATATATACTATCACAGAATGTATAATATATGTAAAACATACATATATGTATATATAATATAGTATATAATATGTATTATAAAATGTATACATGTGATATTATATATATAACATATACACTATATACATAGTATATAATATAGCAGAAAATACATAATATTAAACTAACTTTAACAAAATTAATAGAATTGACATATAGTATATTTAATCATTTTTACTTATTTCAGAAAGCATAAGCTTTCCAGCCGAGTGTGGTGGCTCACACCTGTAAACCTAGCTACTCAGGAGGGTGAGATCTGAGGACCAAGGTTCAAAGCCAGCCAGGCACAAAAGGACTCTTATCTGCATCTAACCTCTAGAAAACTGGAAGTGGGGCTTGGCTCATGGTTGGAACAGTAGCCTTGAGCTGAAGAGCTCAGGGACAGCACCTAGGCTGAGTTCTAGCCCCATGAGCACAAAAAATAAACAAACACACAAACAAAAGAAAGCATAAACTTTCCTAAAGATTTAAAAGTTTACCTTTCAATAAACCTTTGTTTTTTAATACATGACAGTGATTTATTATCATTACATTAGTAAACCAGGAGCAGAAAACTGCTTAAAAGCATAGACTGTATACTACAAAAGAATGTACTCCCAGGCCAAAAAAAAAAAAAAAAAGGCAACACCATTAAGGATTCTCTTGGACAATACAAGGAAAGGCACAAGACAAGAGTGGAATGGATTTCAAGCTGGATGTAGCTGATTCATCTCTCATTCAGCTTTCACTGAAATTTGATATTCTTAGATTCCTAGAAATGTGAATTAAGAGAAAAGTTACCCAGAACCATATCCACATAATAATCAGACTTTTAAGAACTATAGTACAGAAATGATCTTACTCTGAAGTAGACATACAATTAAAACCATGTGATTTTTTAGTCTTATTCATGAAAGAGGACCATTTCCAAGCAATGGAAATACATCTTGACCACCACGTTTTCAGATAGTAATGATAACATACAAGATATTTTTCCCCAAAGGTATGACAATACAGATCACAAATACAAGCAAACAATAACTAGAAGTACTTCTGTAGTTTATAGCTTATTAGAAACCAAGACAGGTGGCTTGAGATACTTCTCAGCAAATATTTTCCACATAGTTTTTGAAGATGATTAACTTGAAAACCTTTTTTAAAGTAGAAAAGGAAGCAACAAATTACAGCACTACATGTTTAGTTCATAATCTGGATTTTTCAAAAATCTGTTGTTATAAAACACTCTACTCACATTTTATTCTTAAGTAGAAGAGTTGCAGATGTATTGATGTACCACAGACACAATATATGTGCTTTTTACGTAGCTAGTAGAATAAATAAAACTGTATCCCAACATACAAAGTTGAATTCTAGGTTTGATTTTTTAAATGTTATTCTTTTGTATTTTTGAGTTCAATTTCAGTAGTAAGACAACTTCTATTAAATGACAGCCAACAGTCAGTTGTATTGGGCAGCTTTGGTTCCCCTCATACTCTACCAAGACTTTCCCATGGACATTATGTATTAGGTATAGCTGGTTGTTTTCTGAACTTTTGTTTTACTATAGCAAAAATTGGCCTACTTGTCTATATGACAAATAGATTGTTTACAAGGGAGGGTGAAATAAAATCAAAGATTATCAGATGCTTTTACTTTTTGCTTGAAGGGCTTCTATTAGCTTTCTATTAATCTTTAAGGTGTGTTATCTACATCTGAGTTCTAGAAACAGGCATAATCGTTCTCATATCAACTAAAATGAACAAGTCCTACAGCCTAACTCAGTAAGTCTTTAATCAGACTGTCCTAGAGGCCACTGAGTGCTCAGTACTGGAACTTAAATCTAGATCTCCATTCAAGTTATGTGACCGTTTTTATTTGTTTCTTTTTTTTTTTTTTTTTTTTTTGGTGCTGGACCTGGGGTTTGAACTCAAGGTCTGTATGTTGTCCCTGACCTCAAGGTTAATGCTCTACTACTTGAGCCATAGCTCTACTTCCTGCTTTTTTGTGGTTAATTTGAGATAAGAGTCTTATGGACTTTTCTGTTCAGACTGGCTTGGAACCTTTATCTTCAGATGTCAGCCTTTCGAGTAGCTAGGCTTACACAAGTGTGAGCCACTGATGCCTGACAGCATGTCTTGATTTTTAGCCAGCCTTGCTACCAATCCATTTCTATTCTTAAGAGCTCACTGGTACTTTTGGTAGAGACTTAAATTTAAGTATGTACATTTATTGATTTTTTTAACAAGAATTTTACTGGAGAATTATAAATCATTGTTTTTTGAATCATCTTTATGCTTCTTAAAGTTACAGGTAGAGAGTAAGTAAAATTTCAAAAGTATTCTTAAACTTTCTGTCTGCTGCAATCATTTCATGTATCTTTTGCTCATATAGCACTTAATGCTTGCTAAGTAGACTGAGCAAAACATTTTTGTAGCATATTGGCAATTATTAGAGGGACAAAAATCTCGCTAAGTAAGTTCTAGCAAAGGTCAGTTTAAAAATAGTAAGTATTTCTATCATGGAAATTTCTTTTGGAAATTTCTTAAGTTGATACATAAAGATATATTGCAAGATCCTTATGTAGCCTTGAAAGTTTTATTTTATCTTTTTGTGCAAGTACTGGGGCTTGGACTCTGGGCCTGGGTAATGTTCCTTAGCTTTTTTGCTCAAGGCTAACTCTTTTCCATTTGAGCCACAGCTTTACTTCTTGCTTTTTGGCAGTAAGATACTCCGAATTTTCTCCCTGAACTGACCTTGAATTTTGATTCTCTGGTCTTTGTCTCTCAAGTAGCTAGGATTATTTGGGGGAGTTGCCACTGTCTGTCTACAACTTTCCCATTTAAGAATGGCTTATTATATGAATACCCGAGATAAGTCAGCTTGCTACACCTTTTTCTAAACCTTTTTTTTTAATATGTTTATGAGTAGAGTATCAGTACTGGTATTCCATCGTTTCCATTCACTTGAAGTTTAATGAGCATGAGAATTTTAATTCTGCATCTGATATTTTTGTAAAATAATATTTTATTACTAGTTTCTAGCTCCTTTAAATGGAATAAGAAAAGAAGAATTCATACATATTGGCTCTGAGCTTTCTTTACCTATCTTCCTCACTGTAGAGGGGTACACATGCCCCTTGAAAGAATCTAGTGAAGCATTCCGACCTGGTTATATCAGCTCTGTCAGTCAGCTCCAAAGTGCTTAGCTAGTAGACTATAGTTTTAAGACCCCAGTCTTTATTTTCTTATGACTGCATGCAAAAACAGTAGTACTGCATTATTTACTTAATTTTTCTTTTTCCAATAATTCCTGTTATTGAAACTAAAGGTACTTGCTATCCTCTGCAATAGATGGAAGACAAAGCTGAACATAAATGAGAGAAAAGGTCAACCCTTTTTGATGTTTCCAGAGTATTCTCAGAAAAGTAAAAGTGCATTATTAGTCTATCATGAAGGTGTATTGCAGTTCTCATTTCCAGGATACATGGATTGGAAAAAACTTATAGACAGTTTGTTTTAACTACAGTATTATTTTACACACACACACACACACACACACACACACACACACACACACACACACACACACACCATGTATTCGTGTCAGTGAGAGTTAAGAGTGTATTTGCGTTGTCCAGGAGTTTGGCCTAGTGGTAGGGTGCTTACCTAGCATTCACAAAGATCCGAGTTTGATTCCTCAGTATCATATATGTAGAACAAACCAGAAGTGGTGTTATGGCTCAAGTGGCATAGCTGTAGCCTTGAAAAAGCCCAAGGACAGTGCTCAAGTCCTGAGTTCAAGCCCAGAACTGTCAAAAAAAAACAAGAAACAAAAACAAATGAAAAACAGTGTATATGGCTTACTGTCTATATTTTACAATGGGCTTTTTAAATCACTTTATATTTATCAACTTTATATCATATTTTAAACATAATCTTATCCATCATTTAAAAATGTGTGTATTGTTAATTGATGTGTATTTTTTATGTAACTTGTATTTTTTAAAGTTATTTTGGTTAGAAATTTTTTGGAGGGGGAGGAGCTGACACAGGGGCTTCTGCCTGATCAGGGCTGGTTCTGTTCCTTAGCTTTTGTTATCAATATAAATGTTCTATAACTTTGAGCAACATTTCATTTCCAGCATTTGGTCATTTATTGGAGATAAGAGTCTCATGGACTTTCCTGCCTGAGCTGGCTTTCAACCAAGATTCTCAGATCTCAGTCTTCTGAGTAGCTAGGATTACAGATGTGATTCAAGAGCCTTTCCAATTTATTAGAAGGTTTTTGAAGCTACTGACATTAAAGACACATGATGTGTCAGTGTATTGATGTTTGTTTTTTTTGCCAGTTATGGGGATTTATTCAGAGCCTGAGCACTGTCCTTGTGCTTTCCTCAGGTGCTCTACCACTTGAGCCACAACACCATTTCTGGCTTTCTATGTATGTTGGTACCAAGGACTCAAACGAGGGTCTTTGTGCACGTTAGGCCAGCACTCTACCACTAGGCCAAACTCCTGGTCCCTTTTGATGTTTTAATGCTTCTCAGAAACATTATACTTATCAGTGACTATTTTCATTGAGTGATTGCTAAAAAAACCTTTAATTGCCAATGTTTATAAAATTATTTGGGCTTATATTTCTACATATTTTATAAGAATAAGTTTATTTTAAAGTTCCCTAAATTTGTAGCATAAGCTGGGCATGGTGGCTCACACCTGTAATCCTAGCTACTCAGGAGGCTGAGATCTGAGGACCAAGGTTCAAAGCCTGCCTGGGCACAAAAAGACCTGAGACGCTTATCACCAATTAACCTCTAGAAAATGGGAAATGCCCTTGGCCTGGGCATTTTCCTGAGCTCTTCACCTCAAGGCTACCACCCTGTCCATTTGAGCCATAGCACCACTTCCTGTTTTCTGGTGCTTAATGGTAGATAAACGTCTCACAGTTATTTTAGTGCCTGGGATGGCTTTGAACCCAGATTCTTAGATCTCAGCCTCCTGAGTAGCAAGGGCCATCGCACTCAGCTTCCATCTTTTAAAATAACTGAAGAAGAACTGTCAAAACTGCATTGTCTAGTCACTTTCATTCTAGCTTCTTAAGTTTATTGTACCAATTTTCATTTTCTTTACTGATATATTTTTCAAGCTGATCTATAACTTCCAAGCGATATTTGTTAAAATTTTCTATTATAATGCTGGTTTTGTCAAATTTACCATGTAGTTTTCCCCTTTATGTATATTAAAATTATATTGCAGAGAGATATAAACATAGATCATCATATCTTCTTCTTGATTATTTCATGATGTTATAATGACTCATTACTTATTTATACTGTATGGAAATGTGTGTCCTGTTACAACATCTCCTGTGTTATAAACTCATTTTACAATGTGATTTTTGACATTTCTTTTTTTCAACTATAGTTCTTTGTTCTCTCCCCAGAAGCATGGGAATATTGTAATGAGAAGGGAAGTACAAGCTTTTTAGGATTAGATTATAAAAGGGAATAGATGGACATGAGAGGACTGCAAGAAGATATCCTATCTAGGTGTCTGGATGACAACCAAGATCCAAAGTGATAGGGCATCAACACCAAACAAGAGAGTAAATGTTCTAGATGATTTCTTAGCATTAGATAATATCCATCCATTCAGTCTTTCAACTTAGGGTCCTAGATATGAATGGTATTATAAAGTACTGACTACCGAATCTAAATAAGGACTAATAATATTTTAAATACTTACTTTTGTACTGATGTATTATGCTTCAGTAAATAACCGGAATAATCCGATCACAGCCATGCTAACATTTTCTCATTATTTTTATGTTATGCATTTGGGGACTTCCTATAGCTATATGTAACTGAAAACTCAAAACGAACTACACTGTTGCTTTTATTCTTTTTTTTTTTTTTTTTTTTTTAGGAAGGAAGTTTGGAGACCAGCAGTCTAGAACTGAAAGGGGAACCTTTAGTTACTATGGAACAATACATTTTAACTTTTTTTTTCTTATGCCATTTTTAGCACCATGCTTTAATCTTAACCTTCACCTCATATCTACATCTCAGGCATTAGTAAAGGAAAATAACAGGAAATACAAAATGGGTCTTCCCTGCAAGTGAGAACTTCTATTAAAGAGATTGTCTTGAAGCTACAGTTTGTGCTTCATTGGCTACACCTATTGCAAAGGAGTCTGGAAAAATGAAGTTTTAAGTCTGACAAATTTCCATTTGAAGGAAATCAGTGTTCAGTTGCTAAGGAAAACTTGAGAATCTATTTGAAGTAGTTCCTACTGTCATTTGCTGCAAGTGGTATATTGTTGCTTTTGCTCTTGTTATGTTTTTCCTGTTCTACTTTGTTTCTTATATAGAAGACATAGCTGGAATATTTTCAATTGGGCAAAAGTGTTTTAATACATATATTTTTGCTATGGTTAGGCTGATATTCTATGAACTTGTTTTTTATTTCTTTTGCTTTTTTAAAAAACTATGAATGATTAGAAAGGCACACTTATAAGGGACTAAAGAAAATCATTTTATTTGCACTGACAATGTTGAATCATAGCTTTGTGATTTTTGTCTTTAATAGTATGATATTTGGAAATAAGAAAGTCTTTTTAGACATAATTATTTTTAAATGAACTGAAGTATAATTTATTTTTATTATCATCATCATTATTAAACAAAGCTAAGCATTGATCACTTGTGCCGTTATCCTAAGTTGGTTTTCTGAGACAAAGTCTTATATTGTTACACAGGCTAACCCAGAAGTCCCTGGGAAGCCCAGGCTGGTCTCAACCCCAGATCTTCCCACCTCTGGCTATCAATATTGGGATTTAGAGATGCACTGCCACATGTTATTGCAATGTAATTTTTGAAGCACTGTAATGTTGTAATTTTAATTCAAATCCCATCTCAAAGAATTTGATACAATATTGATATTAATAGTCCATTGATCCTGAGAGATCAAAGGACCACTTGTACCAGGGGAAATCCAGTTTGACAAAAAGGGAGCAGAAGTGGTAGTAACACATGGTGGCTAGGACAATCCTAAGAGTGTGTTTGGTAAGTTCTTTTGCTTGTAGGATAAGAGGTGATCCCACTTGCTTTAGAAAAGAGAACTTTCTTGTAAGAAACTGGGGTAAGGATATAATTCAAAAGATAGCTAGGCCTTACCATGTCCAAAGCCAAACATTAGGGAACTGTTATTATGGCACAATAGCCTGGAAGGCAAATTCTGCCTGATATTCTTTTTCTTCCTTATTTCTCATGTCCATGAATACCCAGTTTGATTCATAAATTGATTTAATGTTCTTCTATATTGCATTTAGGTTCTCAATTCTTCTTATCCCATAATGGTTGACCTAGTTTCTTTCACCTTATGGCAAAGTAGTATGCATTTTTTTGTCACTGTTGAATGCTAGAAAACTGTCATCTGTTTTGTTACAGTCAGATTTTCCTTTTTTTCTTTGAGTCAGATATTAGATTTTAAAACTCATAAATACACCTTGAAGCTACTGGAAAAATGATTCCAAAGATCTTATATTATGAAAGAAATGACTAATTTTGCTTTCTTTTAGACTCCTAAGTGCTTTTTTTATGTTTTATGGCAAGCTTTTCATTAGAACAGAATCTGTGCATACTCCACATTGTTTATTGTACTTTTAACCACATTAATATGGTATACCTGTCTCAATTATTGAATTAAAACTGATATCTTACCATTTACTAGCAATCACGGTATAATCTGATCTTTATTTCCCCCATGTTTCTGTTTACTAGATCTCATCTAGAGTATCATAGTGCATTAAATAGGCATATTTTCTTAGTCTTTTCTCGATTGTAGCTTTGTTCTTTTCTTTTTTAAATTTAAGGTTGTTTTCTAGATTTTCCTTGAAACTCATATTTCTAGAACTCAGAGATCATATGTCAGAGTTAAAGCTTAATTAATTCTGTAAGTTAATGGAAGTATGAAATTATAATAAAAATAAAAAGGGTACAAACATTCATATACACAAAGATATTATTCAAAAAATGACATTTAGGGGCTGGGAGTTTGGCCTAATGGTATAGTGCTTGCCTGTCATGTGTGAAGACCTGGGTTTGATTCCTTGGTACCACATACATAGAAAAAAAAACTGAAAATGGTACTGTGGCTCAAGTGGTAGAGCTCTAGCATTGAGAAAGTTCAAGGATAGTTCTCCTGCTCTGAGTTCAAGCTCCAGGACTGGCAAAAAATGACATTTAAAGTAACGTGATACAAATATTCTTGTTGCAATTGTTATACTTTGAACATTTATTCAGAAAATTTTACTGATGAAGCAAATTATTGCTGTATTTAGCATGTACCTAATTAAACATTAAAAAATCTAAAGTCACATTTGTTTAAAGTTCTTTAATAATTTTAAATTTAATTATCTGAAAACTATCAATCATCTTATTAGTCAATATTTGAAACTTCATGCATGTCAGTGTAATTATTAATGCCAGCCCATTTACTGGCTCATTTACTCTGGCTATGCACAATTATATGTGACATTTAAAAAAGAACTTTGTTTTCATCATGACAGAGTCATTTTTCTGAAGATCAACACAATATCTGTTTTGTGATAATTCTTTCCCTTATTGTTTTCTTTGGTAAATTCATAGACTGAGAGAAACCAGATGGTAATAGAAAATATGCCAGTAGTAATCCACTTAATTAACATCTTAAAATATTTTTCTTTTACTCCAAAAGTATCTATATTTTATTATACGAGGCCAAGAAAACACACTATCTCCTATTTGGTGATATTGTTACTTTCATTTCTCATTTTTTAATTTTTAGCTTGTTATAATTTATTTATAGCTTAAAATACAAACACATTGTACAGCTATACAAAAGCATTCTGTTTATAGCTTATTGAAATTTTTGTCTATTTTAAACTTCTTTATATTTTACTTTTAGTTGTTCTGTTGGAAACTGAGGGTGTAATGAATGCCTTCGTCAAACTACACAGGATGAGGCTAATTGTGTCACTAGCTTCCTCTTCCACACCCCTTCTACTGGAAGGTGTGCAAGGTTGATGACAAGGAGCCTTTTCCTTGGATCTCACTGCTTTCTTTTCAACCAACCATCCTGACTGAGGCTCTTCCTCAAGAGATGTCTCCATTTTCAGAAACATGTCCACGATGGCATGGTTGAGTTTTGTTTTTTTTTTTTTGTTGGATATTTTTCTTGGATATTATTGTTTCTACTGATAAGTACAAGAAACACATTCTACTAACTCAAACATGTTCTCAATGATCAAGCAATTTACTATCAACCTTGGGGGGTCTTTTCCTCTGGGATTCCTTTTTACTTCTGTCTCTTCTGCTGTATATTCTCTTTCATTCCCAATGGCTCTCTGTTAGACATTTCCTCAGAAACCACATTTTGGAGACAGTGGATAACATCCTTATTCATGCCCAAGTTAAAGGCTATTGCTATATCAGTTACAACTGGGTTGATCTGTAATCGCCTCATTTTGATAGATTATTGGAGGTTATGGATACATGTTTTGTGTGTCTTCTTCCAAGGGACTATTTATTATACACTACTTTCTTAATGTTATTAATACTGTCATACTTACCACAGTAATTCGAGATTTGGTTTCATATCTTATTGTATTTCTCAGTTGTAGAAATCCTGGGGTCAAAGTCTTCTTTAGTAGGTCTTAATACTTTATGTAATTACTGATACATTCATAGATCAAGGAAGTGATGTTTTCAATTTCATGTTCATTTTGGTATAAAGGCCACTAACTAAAGGAGAATGGATGGGATCAATAATAAAGATATTAATATACTTAACATCTCCACTTTGCTGGCATAGTCATTTTAGGAAGTCATTTGCAACAGGAGATGCATCCTTCATAATTGTTACTGCTTCTGTACTGAGGTGGCAGTATTAGAGTATCGATATGCTTGTAGACCTTAGAGTTTTTTTTTCATATACTTTTATTGTAATTAATAGAAGGGTTACATGATATTTGCCAGATAGATGGTGCATTAATTCCCATACATTGATACCCTTTCACATGTCTTGGTCCTCATTTCCCTCCCCCCATCACCACCCCTCATCTTGTTTTCCCCCCTTCCCTATCCAATTTCAAATAACCAAATACAAATATATCCGATATATCAGGTAACAAAGTGAGATACTGTAACAATATGAGATAACCAAGGGACAGCAAAAGAGATGAGAGATAACATAGTACATTAAGGACAAAAATCATTCATTATATGGCTTATGTTTCTATATCCTAGAGATCCTTTCATTTAGCATCCTACTATAGGGCCTTTTGTATCAAGGTTTTGCTCTATTGCAAATCTCTGCTAGTAGAGCCCAAGGTTTCTACTGATTATGACAAATGAGGGAAACCATTGAGCCTAAATTCCTTTGAGTCTGGCTTACTTCACTTAATATGATCTTTTCTAAGTCTTTCCATTTCCTAACAAATGGGGCAATGTCATTCTTTCTGACAGCAGCATAGAATTCCATTGTGTACAAATACCACATCTTGTTGATCCACGCATCAACTGAGGGACATCTGGGTTGGTTCCATATCTTTGCTATGGTAAACAGTGCTGCAATGAACATTGTTGTGCTGGTGGATTTAGTATGTCTTTGTTTCTGGATGATTGGGTAAATGCCAAGTAGTGGAATTGCTGGGTCATAGGGGAGCTCTATGTTTAGTCTTTTGAGGAACTGCCATACTGCTTTCCCTAGTAGTTGAATGAGTTTGCACTCCCACCAACAGTGTAGTAGTGATCCCTCCTGGCCATATCCCCACCAGCATCTGTTGTTATTAGTTTTTTTGATCCTGGCCATTCTAACTGGAGTGAGGTGGAATCTTAGCGTTGTTTTGATTTGCATTTCTTTTATGACTAGAAGTGTTGAGCATTTCTTCATGTGTCTATATCATGAGGGAATACTTCTCATTTCTCATTTGACACTCACACATATTCAGATATAAATAAATTAAATAGAAATCCATCACTACTAATACTCACACAAGTTTGAATGAAAATGGAAGTTATATTAGTGTTCATACATTATTTGTTTATTTAAGCACATTTGGAAAATATTATGCATCTATTTCTTTTTCTACAAATTCTATTCTTTTTGAAGAGAAAGGACTGTGTTGTCCTTGAGAAATGTATTAAACAGCACCGCTTCTGGCTTTTTTCTATGTATGTGGTACCAAGGACTCGAACCCGGGTCTTCATGCATGCTAGGCAAGCACTTTAACCACTAGGCCAAACTCCCGGCCCCCATTGGCTAAGTTTTTACTTAAGTAATTGCTGACATACTTATCTTTTGGGCAAGTTTGTAAAACCCATTTTTTTTCTATTTGTACTATTTAATCTTTTACTTAAATATATTTGTATGATTCCTACTTTGTGATAACTCTGTTTTAGATGTGATAGTTTTACCATTCAGTAATACACTGAGTTTTTAACGTTAGGGTTTTTATACACTTAAATAGACAGAAAACAAAATAGAGCAATTAACATGCAAATAAATAAACATCAGAAAGTAGCGATGATATGAAGACAAATAAATATTGCTATATGGGAAAGGTGATATAGGTGCCATGGAGGTAACAAATAGCTTGAGATTCAGTGAAATAAACATGAAGATCCAAAGAAGCATGTTTTAAACAAAAGTTGTAGCCAGTTCAAAAATCTCAGGATGGGAAACTTTATGCACTTGACAAGTGTTTCTAACAGTCATGTGACTATATCAAATAAGTGGAAGAATTTTCAAAAATGTTTAAAGAAGCCCCACGTTGACCTGAGAGCCTTGCCATTACAGAAAGCAGCCTTAGAACCCAATCAGATGCAAACTTTCAGTGTTCCTGTCGTACTTAATGCTACTTTCCCATAATATGCATGTATTATATGTGTGTGTGTGTGTGTGTGTGTGTGTGTGTATTCCACATTTTTTGTTTTGCCTTTTCTGACTTCATTTTTCTCTCCTCTCTCTGTAGAAAACCTTATTCAAGCCAGGTATCAGTAAGCTCATGCCTTGATCCTAGCTCTGTGGGACACAGATTGAGGACTAGGATTGAAGGGCAGCTAGGACAAAAAATTCATGAGATAAAATAGGTGGGCATGGTGTCATGTACCAGTCATCAGTTACCACAAGAAGTATGAAAGATGAGGATGGTAGTCCAATCCCAGCAAAACAAACAAACCAACAGGGGCCAGGAATTTGGCCTAGTGGTTAAAGTGCTTGCCTAGCATGCACGAAGACCCAGGTTCGATTCCTTGGTACCACATACATTCAAAAAAGCCAGAAGTGGTGCTGAGGCTCAAGTGGTAGAGCTCTACCCTTGAGAAAGTCCAAGGACAGTGCTCAGGCCCCGAGCTCAAGCCCAGGACTGGCAAAAAAAAAAAACAAACAAAAAAAAACAAACAGTATTTAAAAAAATATTCTAAAGAGGATGAACAGAGGATTTAGAGTTACATAAATTAGGTAATGAGTACATTTCCACTTCCATTTGGACAGTGTCACCCATTTCCTCATTCTCTTTCAGTCCCCTGCCACCCACTTCTCTGCTCCCCAATTTGAATAGTTAACTCCCAATGGAGTGTCTAGTGGGTTTCACTGCTGAAATGAGATTTTTATCTTGAAAGAAGCCAGATCCAAAAGGGCTGGAGGTGTGAATTTAGCAATAGAACATTTGTGTTGAAATCATAAGGCTGTGAATTCAAACTTTAATAATTCTTTCACCATCATCCCTCCTCCCCCCAAAAAGGCAAATTCATTTTCAACATCCAAAAGAAATTCCCAACGTCCTCAGCCTCTGAGCTCCTAGACTACTCAGTGATTTCTCTTTAAGTGAATATGTAATGTACTACAAGCTGAGCACTTCACACTATGTATTTGCCATTGAAAGAGCCTTCCCCATTCCTTTTTATATTTTTTTCATTTCCACTAAATCTTTCTTGTGGAAACAAATTACTTAAAATAATTACTGGTTTAATAATGAATGAATTAATGAGATTGAAAATTGTAAAGAACTTTAATGTTCACGAAGAAACATATTTTTATTTGAGATTAAGATCAATTAGTAGAAGAAAAATAAAGGCTCCAAATTAGGAGTAGAAGAATAATGATAAATGCATTATATTGGTTATGATTTTTTTTTGGCCTGATGGAGAAAGCTATACGAAATCTGGTGATGACTTGGCTGCTCTTTTAATTGGCTACAAAGTAAGGATTTGGCTGTTTTATATACAAATATTTAAGCCAATTATTACTCCTAGACTTTTGGGGGGAAGCAACAAGGAAGAATACTTTGACTATTTTTAACATTCTTGGCATTTTTTTCTTAAGCCAAACTTGAAAGAATGTATCATAAAGAGTAAATTTGAAGCAAAATTCTGGCTGGGATTTCAAAATGTGTTCCCAGGCTGACATCTTTTTCACTGTTGAAAAGATGTCAGTGTATCTGGTATATTGTTGACATTTTGGTGACAACAATACCATCAACTATTAATGTGAACTTAATTTGAAAGGATCAAGAAGAAATCCTATAAGGGCATGAACAATATTCTCATGCAAAAAAAAGAGAAGAGATGGTTAATGCAAGTGACACAGGTCATATATTTGTATATCTATATAGCTATGTGTATCTCTTACTATATGTGTATAAATATGCATATAGATATATATGTCTTCTCGATAATTAGAAAATGAAAAGTTCTGTGTTTATAAATGGTAGACTGCTTAGCGAGATAAATTTCTTTAAACAGATAATGGAGTTGTTTGAAGTCACTTTACACTTTTCAACAGGATCGATTTCGTGATTACAAACAAAGTATAAGGATAGGGAAGGGGAGAAATCAAGATGAGCGGGGGGAGGGGAGGAGGGAAATAGGGACCATGACATGAGAAAGCGTATCAATATTTGTGAAGTAATGTACCTTCTATCTGGTGAATATAATATAACCCTTCTATTAATTACAATAAAAATATAGGACATTTTTTTCAGTAACTTTGATTGAATTTTTAACTCTCAGCCACATTATATTTATCTTTACAATAAAAAAATATTTTCATAGGAATATCTAGTGTAGGGTCAGGAGTTTGGCCTAGTGGTAGAGTGCTTGCCTGGCATGCATGAAGACTGGGTTCCATTCCTCAGTATTACATACATAGGTAAAGCTGCAAGTGGTGCTGTGGCTCATGTGGTAGAGCACTAGCCTCGAGAAAAAAACCAAGGACATTTCTCAGGCCCTGAGTCCAAGCCCAGGACTGACAAACAAAAAAAAAAAAAGAAAGAAAAAAGAAAGGAATATTTATTGTAGTGAAAGGGTAATACACTCTGCTAAAAACAAAATGAAAAAACAACAAAAACTATTCATGGCTATCCAATAGCCTTAGGCCCTGGTTGAGAACTTGAAGCACTGAAATGCTGAACTAGTGAGTGAAAAATACTTGATTGCCCACACATTCCCATTTTTCAAGCACAGAACTTTAGAATATCTGCCTGAACTATCCTGTCTTATGTCATGAGCTCACACATCTGAAAAAATATACGGACTGAAATTTTGAAGTTTGAAGGGGTATTGGAAATGAGCAATTGTGTTTTACATGGATTAAGTGACCGTTTTTGTAGAACCCAATATCAACCATGAAGCATTGTAAGGGAGATGAGACATCCTTCTCTGTAGTTAAACCTCATGTTGGAGTCTTGTATGCTAACAATTTAGCGATAATCTTCAATTATGTTGGTGGGGTGTGTGTGTGTGTGTGTGTGTGTGTGAGTGTGTGTGTGTGTGTGTGTGCGCTAGTCCTGGGTCTTGAGCTCAAGATTGATCACTGTACCTGAGCATTTTGTCATGAGGCTAGAACTCTACCACTTAAGCCACACAATTTTCTCTCAGGTTTTCTTTCCCACAGATGCCCCAAACTGCTATCTTCAGATCTCAGCTTCCAGAAAATTTAGGATTACGAGCTACCTGTGCCTGGCTCTTCAGTTCTTGGTCCACCGTCTATTAATAATTACACAAAATTTGACATCCTAATGAAGCTAATAAATTACTTACCTTTAATATTGTTTTCTCATTTTTGAATTTCCTAATAAGGAACACAATTAATGAAAGCATTTTGTGAGGCATCAAGATACAAGGAAGAGGAAACAGATGTACTGACATTTCACAAAGTACTGACAGTAACTATACATATTCAGAATGTCTAAACACAATGTGTAAGGGATATATTCTATTATACTGTATAATTTGAGTCATAATATTTTACTGTGTTTATTTACATTATTTCCAAATTCATACTAACATGATTAAAATATCACCTTTTTGTCTAAAACTTTGCATTTTCTTATAAACATCTTCTAAGATTTACTTAGGTATATGATACAAATATTTTTCCTATTTATTAACAATAAATGCTTCTGTAAGCATCGTCCTTCATTGGTTTCTATAGAAATTTTTCAAATGTGTACTGTGCTCTTAATGACTGCTGATTTATAATTAATCCTTGAAGGTCCGAAATGTAGTTGTTTCTATAATACAAATAACATGTCAATGTTTCAATTCACGTTAAAACTATCTCATTATTCTAAATTGATGTGCACTAAAGGGTAGAATGTGTTCCAGTGTGCTTTTTCCTTCCTGTGTAAACATTTTCATCAGCTTCCATTAGGGAGTTCCTCTTGCAATTGGATTCTAAGATGAATTTTGAAATTTTAAACTTTATGTGCACATGGTAAGAGTAGAATAACTCAAAACTTTTTAATTTACATTAGAAAGTAAGTAGCAGTAGGATGTTATTTGAAAACTGATAAGTGATCTTTAGCGGAGTAAATACACTTAAGTGTAATACATTTAAAATACAATAAGTTTAATGATAAATAGATTTCATACATGTTTTTCAATGGTCATAATAATATAAGAGTGTGAAATATATATACATACATATGTATATACAGACTATAAGTTAGGTGTGATATCAAAATTCTCATGAGAAAGACATTTTTGATTCTATACAACTGATTCAGGTAATTGTATATCATACATTGGAGTGTAAACAGACAGAAAAACAGAAAATGCACTCACTCCTTCTGAGGAACATCTTCCTGGGTGATGCTCACTTGAGAAGTACTACTTGCTTGGCTATGGACCTGGTATGTACACATTAGCATAGAAAAGTGAGTATACATGAGGAAAGGTATAACTGAAGGCTTGGAAAATTAAAAGCAAATTTCTTAAATCTGAAGTTATGTCTGCCCAAATTTCAAGTTCAAAAGTTTTAAATGATGGCATTAATACAATCATTATTCTAGTGTAGTTAACTAGATGGGTGGATATAAGGAAGGGAGTTTCTATTTCACTTAGTTATCAAGAGTGGAGCATTCTTGATGCCAAGGAGACCAAGTCAAGAAATACTCACAAAATGGAAAAACGTGCCAATGAATACTGTATATGTGAATGTACCTCCACACAGGGCTCTCAGTATTTGAGGCTGAATCAAGCTGTTAGATGTAAGAAGAAGATACATTAGGTCACTTGTTAACTAAGCTACCATTTGAATGCCAGCCATGGCTCATCTCACTATTTACTAACTTTTAATCATAGGACTAAAGAAAGCTAAGCAATTTAATTGAGATCCTTCTGAAGAACAAATAGAATTAGCATACGTGACTAGTTTCTTTCCTTATTCTAGGACATTTGCCTCTGTTCTATCTTTATTAGTGACAAGTGCATTATATCTCCCTTATTGTTTTCTGTTTCTCCATTGGCTATCCCTTCTGAAGGCAGCTGTCACTCTGTATTTACCTCACTCTGCATTCTGTCAATGCTGTGAGCTAGCTGTAGGGTATCTGCTTAGGAATGACTACAGGGACTCCCAGTAGGGACCATGACGGAGGAAAGAATAAGCAAAACTACCCACAGAAGGACTGCCTTCCAACAATTTCACACAAGTGTGAAGATTTATAGTAAAAAATAAAGTACCTCACGCTGGGTCTGGCTTCAAGCCTCCCTGGAGAACCTTCCATCTAGGCAATCTCTTTTATCCTGTGAACACAGTGTTCTATCTGTGGGAGTTTAAGTTTCATATTAACAAATTGGCTTAATTATTTTTAACCAAATCATTAACTACCTGCAGTGACTTTAGAAAGAGCTCCCAACAAGTTTGAGCTGTTCTTTCAGGAGGAAATTACACAAGGCTGTTAAAAATCTGAATAGTTTTCTAGGAAGGGGCATCAATTCTTCTCCTAGGGGGAACCTAAGCATGCAGGTGGGCAATGCACAGGAAACTGCAGCTTCTAGAGGAAAACTAAAAAGTGAGTGAGCTTGCCTGCAGCAGTAGAGTTTGTTTATCATGAAAGACTGCTTTCCATTAGGTTGCTTAAATTTCTAATCTGGTAGTCATCAAATAGAAGCATTGAGGTATGTTAATTGAGGTGTGTTCTGCCAAACTCCTCAGAGCATATAGATATGAATATTTTATTACGGAGAAGAATCCAGAGCAAAGAAAATCAATCTGGTGGGTTTCACTTTTACCCACTGGGTATGCCAGTATTCATTTAGAACTAATTGTGGTCAAGAATTAGTTTCTCTTCGTTAATGCAGACATATCTATGCAACACCACATTCGCTGTTCTAAATATCAAAAGTTTGAGGAGTCGTGAAATTATTGAATATTTTATATATGATGATTGACTAGAGAAGTTTCATCACCTTAGAGAAATGTGCAAATATGTGTATTAGAAATTTACTATTTCACTGACATTGCAGGAAAAATTGGAGGAGTATCCACTTCGGGCTATCATATTAAATAAGTCCATTCACATTTACAGCCATGATTTTCTATTGTTCCCTAGGACTTAATATATGAATGTATTATATTGAGTACCTACCCATACATAGCCGTAATATCCTAGAAATACTCAGGATGCAACAGTATGCTTTGAAAAAAGGTAACTCTATTCACTTAATCAGGATTTTAAAAGGATTTAAACATACTTCCTAAGTGTTACAAAGAAACTTCTTGAGCATCTTGTTGCTGCTCTATGGCTTGAATAAACTGTAGTCAGCCTTCTGCCTGACTCTCTGCAATGCATCTCCCTTTTCCTTTCAGACTGTGAGTCTTTTTCTTACTCCTTCCCAATCTCACATATCAGAAATATCTTTGTCAGGGACCTGAGAGCCATCCTTTTCAAATGTGAACATCAACACAGACAGTTATCTCTCAGTTTCCTAGCAGGATAGGAGGATAACTATTGTAAGAGATGAGTGATAAGTGGCAATTAGCAAACCCATATTGCTTCATAGGAGACCAATCTCCTCTCAACTGCCTCTAGTACTTTTCCATTAGCTCACACTAGCACTTAAAACTCACTTGCCTATTGTTTCAGTGCTGTTTTACGTTCAATTGCTCTTCCCAATTGCAGTAGTCTTGAGTCCAATCCTTCTTGCCTGTTTTAACTCTCCTTGATGGGTCTGGCACATTTTCAGCATTAGAATTTTGAGCAGTGCCAATTATGAGTTAACTGAAAAAAAGAATGTGGATCACTGGACAAATAGAAAATATCAGAGGACTTGTTACAATATTGGGTCATGATAATGAAAATACAGGAGAAATATGTTTCTTCCTTTAAGACTTCTAAATTCTTTGTAAAGAATTATCAAAGTTTCATCACTGAGGTTAATGGCTCTGTTAAAGATATGTGTGGAGGCCGGGAGTTGGCCTTGTGGTAAGAGTGCTTGCCTAGCATGCATGAAGACCTGGTTCCATTCTTCAGTATCACATACATAGAAAAAGCCGGAAGTGGTGCTGTGACTCAAAGGGTAGGGGTTCAGCCTTGAGAAAAAATATCCCAAGGACAATGCATGTGTGTGTGTGTGTGTGTGTGTGTGTGTGTGTGTGTGTGTGTGTGTGGTTCCCCTCATTGCTTCATGTAATAAATATCTTAGGGGCCTAGCAATAAATGCACAAATTAAATGGAACTAATTTAAATCAACAATACACTGTTCCTAAAAAATCTTCATTATCAATAGTTCAATATTTTTATAAGCCATTTGAAAAAGAAGCAATAATTCTTGATTTTTTGCTAGGATATCTCATTTCAAGTTAAATATACATGAAACTATCCCCAAGACCTGACTGGAACATAATTGTCCATGAGCAATGTAGGTTAACTTTTAAGACTAGATGCCTGGTTTGAATACTGCTGACTGTGTTTTTCTTTGACAGCACTCTGGTTTTGAATTTTCTAGAATTAACATGGATTTCTTTGGAGAAGTTCTTCATTCTTATATTCTTCTTACAATTGTTTCCTTTAGGGAATGGTTTGTACTTTGCCAAGTTACTTTCTGATTCCCCTGGGGCTTGTTTGAAATTCTATTTAGCTTTATGTTTAGATCTTTTTAGTGAATCACATTATTCAGTGCTGTGGCCTGCAGTGTCATATGTATGCAGACGATACGCAGATATTCTTTCCAGTCCCTGAAGACCTATGAAGTGACTTGATGTTTTGCATAATTGTCTGTGTGATATTCAAGCATGGATGTGTTCAAATTTCCCTGAATTTAGTATAGACAAAATTGAGTTGGTGTTGATGGATTCTCTAGCATAAATGTTGAAAGTATAATCGAAGTTGGTAACCTTAAAGAAGACAATTTCTTTTGTTCTAGAAGAAAATTACACTTTGACCTAAGGATTATTGCAAACATATGTGTGTGTGATTATCTATAGTTTTCATTGCTGTATTTGTTATATGATGCCTTGTCACATCATGAATTCCCTATTTCAGAAAAGTTTCTGTCACAATTTATAATAAGTGACCTCTGCCTGCTGTCTTTCAGTCTGATTCTAATAGATTACAAATCCTTCTACATCCTTCCCTTCAGCACTAGAGTCTATTCTTTTATGCATGAGGACTTTACATTTACAGTTCATTTGTAAGGTTCAACTAAAAAGCTTATTTGTTTGATTTAGGCTTTTAAATATTTATTGTATCTTCATTTGTATTAAGTCCGCATAGCCCCAAGATATCGACACACGAAGGACACTTCATAAATGTAATTGGGTTGATTGATAAGCTATGTGCAGTGTTTGCAGAAAATACTCTTTTTACAATGAGAAGGACCATTAATGAATCCACAGTGAATCTGAGCTGTGAATAAATGTATATCTAACATATCTTCTCATCAGTTAGCCAAAAGTGTACAACATTTTGGATACTACACTAAATAAATGGGTAGAATAAAAAATCCTATGAAATGGTCTCAACTCATCAGGCTGGTAAAAGTCCAGGTACTGCATTAGCTAACATGGATGATACTATAAAACCTTATGCTTTCTTCAAGTTCTTTAAGGAAATAGGGCTGCATATTCCTTTTGATGGCCTGCAGAGGTTGAAGTCCTTGAGACAACACTAACTAGAAAAATGGTTTTAATTGGTGGAGTATAACATAGAAGCACAGTGGCAAGCTGTACTTAGGAGATATCTGAATCTGGTCAAGGCTTCTTGATAGGAAGAGAGAATATGATACTGGAAGTAGAGCAAGGCCACACATAGTTTTCAGAGCACTGTGGGAATCCTTTGTATATTTTCTGTGGAAACCACTAACACACCAACAAATGTTCCTACACTTCTGTTGTCTATGAAGAAGTACTGGCAGCCTGCAGTGTTATCATTTTAGCTAAGTTATGAAGACCTACTCACAAGAGTACAAAAATGCTACCATTCTGTCAAATAAATTTACATCTTTTCATCAGTGATACAAAGACCACTTGACCTCAAAACTGTGGCAACTTAAGTTGTGTTCTTCATTTCCTTTGAGTTGAACTGTTACGGAGAAAGCGACTGCACGTTGTTTCTTGGTAGGAAAATGGGAAACATGTGCATTTGTGTCCCTGTTTCCTCCACACTGCCAAGAGTTCCCTAGATGCTGCACTTTCCATTGTTATATATTCTACATGATAGTCCTGGCATTGCATTACAAGAAAAAAAAGGGGGGAGTGTTTTTTTTTAATTCTGCATTATGTTCTTCTTTCTTTAAATTTTAAAGTATTATTCTATGTCCCAACAGAGTCACTCATGGATCATATATAATTACTTTGTTTCATTGTTTGCTATGATTACTGAACTATTTGAAAGCAAATGAAGTAGTTCTATTTTGTCAACTTTATTATATTTCATAGAAATGAATGCTTTTTTTAAATTAAAGTTTATGCACTTGAGGAATTAATGTGGTTTAACCCAACAATAAAACAAATATTCACATTTGTTTATTTTCCTTAGCATTCTAAATTAAGGCAGTACTAGTAAGTCTTTTAAAGGAAATGAAATTGTTGAGATGTTGGAATTGAACTGAATTATTGGATATTCAATTGGAGAATTGGTCATCCAAATACATTGAATACTAAATGTGGAAGAGAAGAAAAAGCAGTTTCATATTCAGTTAATCAACGTAAGTATTGAGATAACAGAGAAAGTAAAACTGGGAGATTCCAAATGCATAGCATGTCAATACAAACTTCTAAACCGTCTTTGAGTTTCAGTGACTTGAGCCTATTTCCTTAGATAGTTTTCTTACAATGTCCCTTTTTGTAAAGAACACATTTTGGGTGTTCTAACTCCTTTCATAATAGTTGTACTTAGATATTGAATTTAAAAGAATTTAACATTTAAAACTGCATTGTATTCATTCATGCTGTTAGATAATAGTTAATCTTGGATCCCATTCTTACTGTATTTCAGGCAGGAAGCTCTTATCTTCAATTTAAATCTTCAATTAAAAAAAAAGAAGCAGAAGTGGAGTTGTGGCTCCAATGATCAAGCACTAACCACCTCACCCAGGATCAGAATCCAAGCACACATGAAGGGGAGGAACAGAGGGGGAGAGAGAGAAAAAGAGAGCCAGTATTGTAGGAAAAAAAGCTAATAAAATAGAGCATAATAATATTCTATTACTTTCACAACCAGAAAAATTTTCCAAAATCTGGTAGTAAAACAAAAGGACGTGTATATCACTCAAGAAACATAAAATGTATAAATAATGAAACAGAAAATACCAGAATATCTTTTAACCATGACCAGAAAGATAATGAATAAAGGACAGAACTCACATACAGTGTCTGTGGATAAATGTATCAGACTATACCAAAAAGCAAAATTAGGGAGAGTGTTACAAGTGAATTCATTGATAGACTGAAGGTGCATAAAATCCAGGTTAAGAATTTTGAAGAACTTTCAAAGATTTGGCACAGTGCTCTAGGGTGACTAAAGCAGGCTGAATCTTGCTATGGAATTATTAATATTTTGGAATTGAAGGGCTTTAGAAAGGGCATAACAACCTAAGGCCTCTACAGATCCTACCATTTCCTACTGCCTTACTCCTCCTTTTTGATTGTACTTCCTGAGCGGCCTCTTTGAAAGGAGGGCATGTATATGAAAATCTGAGATTTTAGAAAATACAACATAGGAAAGAAGAAGGAAGGAAGGAAGGAAGGAAGGAAGGAAAGAAGGAAGGAAGGGAAGTGGATGTGTTTCTAAGTTCAGCCACTTTTAAGGAGCCACAAAGGGTATTTTATGTTGAGGCACTATCTTACAAATGTCTCTGTTGAAGTTAGACAATGGAATAATTTACCTTGTCCAAATTAAAGAATGCTTTAATATCACATAAATGCACATAGAGAAAAACCAATTTCATTGTACCCTTTACATGGTATTTCAAATTAGCAGCTACCCCAACCTGCTGTCATATTGCTGATCCATTAAGGGACTATGGTATTTAAAGTTGTTCATTCAGAAAATTACAATTTGAAGCAAGAAATGAGAGAACTATTATATTATCATCAAATGAAGATTTTATACATGGAGATAAAAAATGATCCTGGGTAAAACCAGTACATCCAGGCCTTTTATTATTGTCTTTTTTATTATTGTGATTAAAAATGATGTGATCTTGTCATATGCATTAGCTTCTCAAATCAAATTAACTATGAAAGAAGATACAACAAAATAATCACAAACAAAATTCCCACATTTAAACTTTTTTTCATTCTGGAAGTAGGAAAGAGCAAATGAAAGAACACAGTCAACCATAGGTTAGTGTGGATTCTTGGCACATAGCATTATTTGCATTTTTTCCTTATGCAGTCAGGCAGTTTGTGCATATTTAATGTCTGACTTCCATTTTCATGCCTGTGAACAAACAGGCAGTACCAGATACACATGGGAACGGGATGTCTTATGCATAGAAAACGTGTACCCAAAGAGGAAAGTTTTGATGAAAACTTAGAAAACAAATATTCATCTCATTGGAATACAATTTGTGAATTTTTTAGCAGTTTCATGAAAAACTGAAAACTATTTGCGAAGAATAAATGAGCAATTTCACACAGCTCTAGTTTGCTTCCTCTTGTTTTTTTGTTTTGCTCTGTTATGCATGGGAGAGGATCATTTTGCAGAAATGCCTTATATTACTGACCCATCTCTTTCTGAAAGTTGTTTTGTCATCTTTCAAGTCCTTAAAGAATAAGATGAAAGGAGAAATATGGAAGTGTTTGCACTGAAGAAGATGAAAGTTGAAAGGCACAAAATACAGCCAACATAGGGGCTGAGTGCACTGACAGACAATGTTCAATACCTAATGAACATTCCAAAGTGAGACCTCAGGATGAAGAAATAGTCTGCTTGAGTGGAAAAGCAGAGTGATTAGAAAACAACGTTAGAGGAAATAGAAGAGATTTAGAATTTCTAAAACAGAAAAAAAGGAATTTCAGTTCACAGACTGTAGAATTCAAAATGGAATTGGTAAAGTTAGTATCTGATATAATGTTAACCTAACATTAAAAATAGAAATACAGTATATTCTAATAAAATTGCAGCATATGTTCCAAATTTTATGGTGCAATAAGCCTTGGTATATCTGACAGAATTTTTCTTCCTCAAAGAATTGTTTATAAAAGTTAATTTTATTCCTCCCTCCTCCCTTGCAGGAAGTGAAAACAGGAATTTTGAGAGAGCTTAGAAGTTAACTTTGTTTCCTCCATCTATTTTGAAGAGGATATTCTTTTTAAAGAGGAATTGCTCTAGGTGCGCATCTTATTATTTGACTACAAGGAAAATGGCAAATAAAATTATTTTTATCTTTGTTCTTTCTTTTATTTTTTCTAAATAATTACTTGAGTTATAATAATTTATTAGTACTCAGAATATATATTGAAATGTATACATGTCAAGTCTCAGCTAAAATAGCTGGACAATCAGATTGTGTTTTTTCCAGGATTTACAAATAATAATCTCTACTTTCATCTTTATGAAATGGAACAAAATACACTTGGATATTTTCTAACTGAAAGTTATCAACTCTCAAATTCAATGAAAGTAAATAAATATTTAAAGTTTAATATGGCAGGAGGATAACAGACTAATATGATATTGTACATATAAACTACAAATTCACAAAACTTTCTTAAGTGTCTGATAGGTCCTAGGGAAAATAGGATTTGCTAGAATAATACTTATATGTGTACATTGATTTTTTATTATGTTGATGATATTTTCACATTTATTGTTGCATGAATTTTAATAGTAAGAATTTTAACTTGCTGTGTGTTATGCCCTACTATTTTTAAAGGTTTTAAATTGGTGACTCCCAAGATAGAGTTTTAATTTCTGATTATTTCAACATTCCCAATTTAATCATGCAGCAGAGAGACATGCTGATTTGTTCAGAACACACAGCAGACAATGGCAACTGTGGACCCTAAATCCAACCTGAGAGAAACAGAATCAGAGCTCTTTGAACATTTTCTTCATCTGGGTGTCAGTTGACTCATGCTTCTAATTCTTGGTAAGTAGGAGATCTGAGGATTGAGATTGAAAGATAGTTTGTGTATGAATGTCTATGAGATGCTTATCTCCAATTAACCCCCAAAGAGCTATAAGTGGAGCACTAGCTCAAGTGGTCGAGAACTAGCCTTGATCACACACACACACACACACACACACACACACACACACACATAGACACGAACACTCACGCACCCCTTCCCCCGAAAAAAGCCCTTGCTTTACTGCTTCTGATATACTTATTCTCACTACTGGATGATTAAATTGGGAATATTCTCACTGCAATTTTTTAAGGTTCTATTAATGGACAGAAGGCTTTGATACCTCTGACCATATTATTTTCTTTTTATTATTATCTAAGTATTTGCACAAAGGAGGTGGCATTTAACAAAGCTGAGGAATACAATATATCTTGATCAATGTCTTGCTCAAATTTTTGACATGACTTTAACAATCATATTTTTCAGTGAAATCATATTATATATGTCAACTGAGGTGATATGGTAAAATATTGGAATGGAATTTCCATCTGTGTTTTTATTACAGTATATCCTTTGGATGGTTTTAATTAACTAGAAAGCATTGATGGTAAGAAAAATGTAACATCTAGGCATGGGTACAAAGTGTACTGAATGCAGTGGGTGGATTACAGGGCTCTTGGTAAAAACTTAATTATATAATGACCCCTTCAACCTTCTATCAAACTGTTAGATTTTATAGACACGCAAAAAATGTCTCTATCTCCATAGATTACACAATTTATAAGACACATGATAAAGGGGCCAGTATTTTATGACTGCGCTAACTGTCAAGAACCTCTTTAGATCACCATTTTATTCTTTGGCAAAGATCAATAGAAGTCACTTATTGTGCTTTCTTGTGTGCAGAAATAGAATGGAGATCATTGATAGGCATAATTTAACAATACCATACTATGTGCATAAGTTGAGAATTACTAAGACAATGGACGTTTACTGCTTGCAAGTTCCACATAGATTCGTGTGAAGAAGAGAAAGGCAGCATTAGCTTCTCTACCAAATGGTTGTCTCTCTACTGATATTTTAATGGCACTCTTTCATATATGGAAATTTGCACAGCATCTCAAAATGTTTGAGTCACTTGAGTAACTTGTACATAAAGCATCTGCTTGTATGTGTGAATGGTTCTGCAAATCTTGAGATTATAATGAAATTTGCTGAGTAATAGTATTTGAATATTTCTGAGGGGCCAGAAAAGACACAATCTTTTAAAGTTTCTTAAATAATGATTGTCAAAAGGAAGAATTAGCCATTATAGAAAAGATGGTATTTAGCATGGAAAAAGTAATCCCTTAATTTTCTTTGTGATATATGCTTGGTGAAGTATGTGGTTTGAAGCATATGCAATTTGTTCACTGAAATTAGCATAACATATGGCTAAAGTAGTAACATAATACACTATTAAACACATTTGTAGGATATGCAACATCAGCATCTGATACATAGTACATACACATTTATGTAATATGACACACTATTTTAGGTTAAGTTTTATAAACACCTGCTATTTTTTCAGATAATTCTAAAACTATAAATACTATACATGTTATATGTAAAATTAGTGTTATCCCAATTTTACAAACCCCACAAAAATTCTAACATCGTATTTTCCATGTTCACTCCAACTCTACCTTACATACATTTTATCTCATTTAGTTTTGACAGTTTCTCTTTGACTTTGAACATTGTCACTTTATTTGTGAATTATTTTTTTTATGTATGGACATAGAAAAAACTTTCTTCTTTATTAAATATGCTATCTTGTTGAAAATAT